>NC_044401.1:28813041-30063041 GCF_006542625.1 Nomascus leucogenys
TGAAGAGTTAGAGTTGATATTACATAGGCCATGTAGGTATGAATCGAGAGTTCCTTTTGATAGTAGTTATAATATTATTTGTGTCCTTTCCAGTGAAACCTAAAATTGTGACTTAAACTATTGCATATTTTGTGTTATCTTTGGATGTGGGCATTCGAAAAGGTAATCCAATTAAATGATATCAACATTTTACTAATAATGCTATAAAATAAATGTGTGTGTTCATATGTATGTGTGGGTGTGTGTTGATGGTCAAAGCTATTAGGTTGGTGCAAAAGTCATTGCGGATTTTGCCATTAAAAGTATGGCAAAAACCGCAATGACTCTTGCACCAAACTAATAGCATCACTTTTTAAAAAACTACTTGAAAATATAAAATGACTGACAATGGCTTTCAAAGAGCAATGTTAAGGACAATATACTAGAGCTATAAATGAGTACGTATCTGATATTTGTGGCCACTTTGGGTTCAAATAATTATTTTCTGGGTACATGCTCTAATAGTATCCAGAAATTACTTTTGTCAAATATCCATTCATTTAAGAAATATTTATTTTGAGCACCTATTATATACAAACCCTGTGCTGGGTGACAGGCTACAGCGGGGAGTCAAAGATCCCCTTGCTCTTAGAGAGCGTGCATGCCATCGGAAAACAGACAATGCACACAACTTAAAAATACCTGAAAAACAGCCAGTTCTAAGCAAGTCTGCATGGAGAAGAACAAGTAAAAGTGTATTTTCAATCCAGGGGTAAGGAAACAGCTCTCAGTGCAGATGACTTTTAACTGAAGGCTGAAGTATTCAAAGGAGCTGAACATACAAAGAACAAGGCAGGAGGTCAGCATTCTGATGGGAAAAAAAAGGCAGGTTTGAAGACAGTCTGCAGCACGAGTGACTTTTCTAAGAGCATCAAGAAGAAAGAATATACACGTGTTAAAATAAAATCAAGTAATTCTGAAGAATATAAAATAATTTTTAGCAGATTTTCAAATAAGGATGTCCTTACAGCCTCTTGAAGACTGAGTCTAATAGCAAATACCATAACTGGCTTCCTCTGCCATCTCATCATCTGCTAGCAAACCTTACTGAAAATCAAATGGCATTGTAAGAAGAGCAAGCTCAGCCAGCATGTCAGGAGCCTTTGTTGGAATATAACTCCACAGAAGGAAACGTGCAGAGAATGGAAGACAGCAGGGTAGCTTAGCAGCTGCTATGTATTGAGAAATAGCAGGTCGGCCTCAAAGATTTCAGTGGAAATGCTGTGGAGGACCATAGAGTCCTAACAGGAAACAATGGGAAAAAGCAGCCATTCATGAATCAGTCTGGTGTGGAAGTCAGCACAGAGGGAGATTTTGACTGTGTGCAAAACAAAAGGCAAAGAAAGGAGTAATATTATGTTCTGTCAATAGTGCAAGCTGAAGAATATTGTTAAATTTTGTTGTTAAAGCTTTAGGTAAATCTTACACCCTAAAAGCCTTGGCATAGAAAAGAAAACAATTGACAAAATGCAACCAAATGCAAACAAAGGGCAGCCTACAGACTGGAAAAATATATCACACAGCTGATAAGGGATTAATATCCAAAATTTATATTAAAAAACCCTACAACTCAATAGCAGAAAAATAAATAACCAGATTTAAAAATGGGCAAAAGACCAGAAAAGACATACTCCAAAGAAGACATAAAAATGGCTAACATATATATATGAAAAGTTGCTCAGCATCACTAATCATCAGGGAAATGCAAATTAAAACCACTGTGAGATATCACTTCATACCCATTAGATGGGCTATTATCAAAAAAACAAGAGATAACAAATGTTGGCTAGGGTGTGGAGAAAAGAGAACCCCGGTACACAGTGGGTGAAAATGTACACTGGTGTAGCCATTGTGGAAAAGAGTATGGAGGTTCCATAGAGATTAAAAATAGAACTACCATATATACCTAGCAATCTCTCCTCTGGGTATATACCCAAAGGAAATGGAATCACAGCCTTGTAAAGATACCTGCACTCTCATGTTCATTTCAGCATTACTCACAATAGCCAAGGTAATAGAAACAACCTAAGTGTCTGTTGACAGAAGAAAGGATAAAGAAAATTATAAACACGCACACACATACACACACACACATCCAGAGGCAGGAATATTACTTAGCCTTTGAAAAAGAAGATGCTGCTCTTTGTGACAATGTGGAAGGACATGGTGGACATTATGCTACATGAAATAAGCAAAACAAAGAAAGAAAAATATTGTATGATCTCACTTCTAGTGGCATCTGAAAAAATAGATAGAAAATAAAACAGTAGTTTTCATGGGTGGTGTGGGAGAAAGGAAATGGGGAGATGTAGGTCAAATAATACAAAGTAATAGATAGGTAATATGAACAAATCTAAAGATCTAATGTAAAACACAAGGACTACAGTGACTAAAATTATATTGTATTAGAAATTTTGGTTAAATAAGTAGATGTCAGCTTCTGTGGTTATGAAACATAACTAAGCGAGATGACGGATATGTTAATCTGCTTCAGTAGAGTAACCATTTTACTATCTGTATGTATCCCATAGCATCATACTGTAAACTTCAAATATACACAATACAATTTACCTTTTTTTAAAAAACAGTGTTCTCTTGAAATATGGCATGCCCCTCTTTTCACACAAAAACTTCCAGGACATACATTTCAAGATTTGTTATTTAATTTAACACTCATTTCGTGAATGCCTAGCATGTTCCAAGCATATTTCAGGCAATATCATCCTTAAACAAAATAAAGATTCTTGTTTTATTACAAAATTCATTTTAGCCAAAAAGATAGCTGATGGACGTAATGCTTAAAAAGATTATAATGTGATAGAAGGTGTTCAGGGTTAGGGAGCACACAGCTCCAAGGATGGCCTGTCCCTGCAAGCAGCAGCAAGGTGGTCACAGGTGAAGAAGAACCGGTGATCTTGAGAGTAGCAAAGGTCAGAGAGGTAACTAGGGCCGATCACGCAAACTCTTGCAGGTAATTTAAAAAATAATATTTTGAAATAAACTTAATGGCCATGCCTCGCCCTGCTTCGGCTCACGCACAGTGCGCTGCACCAACTGTCCTGCAGAATGGCCATCATTAAAAAGTCAGGAAACAACAGGTGTTGGAGAGGATGTGGAGAAATAGGAACACTTTTACACTGTTGGTGGGACTGTAAACCATTGTGGAAGTCAGTGTGGCAATTCCTCAGGGAATCTAGAATTTCTACTTCTAGTTTCTAGAACTAGAAATACCATTTGACCTAGCCATCCCATTACTGGGTGTATACCCAAAGGACTATAAATCATGTTGCCATAAAGACACATGAACACGTATGTTTATTGTGGCACTATTCACAATAGCAAAGACTTGGAACCAGCCCAAATGTGCAACAACGATAGACTGGATTAAGAAAATGTGGCACATATACACCATGGAATACTATGCAGCCATAAAAAATGATGAGTTCATGTCCTTTGTAGGGACATGGATGAAACTGGAAACCATCATTCTCAGTAAACTATCGCAAGGACAAAAAACCAAACACCGCATGTTCTCACTCATAGGTGGGAATTGAACAATGAGAACTCATGGACATAGGAAGGGGAACATCACACTCCGGGGACTGTTGTGGGGTGGGGGGAGGGGGGAGGGACAGCATTAGGAGATATACCTAATGCTAAATGACGAGTTAATAGGTGCAGCAAACCAACATGGCACATGGATACATACGTAACAAACCTGCACATTGTGCACATGTACCCTAAAATCTAAAGTATAATAATAAAATAAAATAAAAAAATAAAAAAAGAAAAAAGAAAAAAAGAAATAAACAGACTATAGAATTTGTAAAATTGTACAGCATCCCCACATACCCTTCACTCAGCTTCCCTCCATGATAACATATATGTAACCATATATATTAAGACCAGAAAATTGGAATTGGTACAATTCAACAAACTAAGATACAGACCTTATCCAGACTCCAAGAGATTTGCCATACATTGACTTTCCATTGTTGTTTGGTGTAAAGTTGTTTGGATTTTATGGCAGGTACAGGTTTATGGAGATACCACAACACTCAGGGTGCAAAACTGTTCCGTTACTCCCCAAAATGTCCTCCTTTGGTTGTCACATGCTCACCCCACCCCTATCAACCACCTGTCATTGATTTTAATGGTATTGACTCTATCTTTGAGTGAGGTGGGGCTCCTTTGAAAGATTTTGAGCAAACAAGTCACATAATCTGCTAGATTATAAGTAATGTATATATTTCTTTTGTTTTTGTACTTAATTCAAATCTATAGAATGTTAAAGGAATAAAATGAACCCCTGTATTTCTTTGTGTTTGTATTTTCAAATACTGACACTTTAGTTGATTTATTTTTCCATATATGTTATTTCAGTTTCATGTTGTTTTTCCTACTCTATATGGTGAGCCATTTGAAAGTAATTTGCCATATACAATGCCAATTACTACTAAATACATGAGTTATCTAACAATAGGGAAATTTGTCTCATAAGCACAGCATTATCACACCTTCCAAGATTAACATTCATACAATGTCTTCTAGTATATAGGCCACAAATTTTTTCATTGTCTTAAAATATTCTTTAAAAATTTTAAATCAAAAATCCAATCAAGATCACACATCACACTTTCTTGTCGTTTCTCTCGTCATCACTATCCTGGACAAATATCTCCATGTCTCCCCCACGGCCCCCTGTTTTTGTCTTTCAGAACATAAGCTATTTACTTATTGAATGTCCTACAATCTGGATGGATTTGTCTGATTATTTCCTCCTGATCAGAATTTGACTGGACATTTCAGCAAGAACATGAGATAAGTAATTGTGTACTTCCTACCGCATCAGATCATGAGGCATAGAGCAGCAGTTTATCTCATGAATCCTGCTAAATTTGTTGAATACGTTAGGGTAGTGTTCATTAAATCTTTCGCTTTTAAAGATAGTTTATTCTCTTTGTAATTAATGTTTAAAAACTTATGGAGTGACACAGAGTTCAGATGAATACTCTGTTTCTCAGCACCTTTAACTTAGCATCCATGTTGGCCAGTGGTTTTAGCATCCATTGATAATGGTTACCTAAGTTAATTATTATATTGGTTGTTGAAATATAATGCATTTGTCCACTAACCCTCTGTAAAGATGTTCTTTCTCTCTTCTCAATCCTACCACCTTTTATTTGGATCAGTGTGGACTTCAGAGTTTTTGATAATGTTGATATTTGTATTACTATTGTCATTCTGGTTGTTATTTTTATTATTATTTCCTAACATTTTGTATTTTTTTGTCTTTTAATTGTCAAGTTATTCTGTTTGGCCCATGGGAGCTACTTCAAGTCCCTGTGACTTTGTTATGTTCCCATTAGTCTTCAAACACTTTCTGGCTTTCAAATAATAAGATACTCAAGAATCACCTCAAACTTTCTCGTTTCAAATATGGAATCAACTATTTCTCCAAAAGTCCCTGGTCCCTTTGTGTGGGGAAGTGGCAAGGATCACCTTGTTGTTTTGAGAAGGGAGTGGGATAAGGACAAGGGAGTAGGGTGGAAGCAAGGACAGGAGTTAGGAAGCCATTGCAATCTTGACCAGACCTAAATGTGACTGGATTAGCCAAGTACAATTCAACACAGTGGGAAGTGGTTGGATTTTTTAATGTTATCAAGATAGAGTTCTACACAGATAGGATGTGGAGTTTAAGAGAAAGAGATGAGGCAGAGGTGCCTCAAGCACTGTGGCCTGAGCTGCTAGAAGAAGGGAATTTGGGGAAGGAGGTGCAATAAGAGAGGCATCACGCTACCTGACTTCAAACTATACTACAAGGCTATAGTAACCAAAACAGCATGGTACTGGTACCAAAACAGAGACATAGATCAATGGAACAGAACAGAGCCCTCAGAAATAATGCCACATATCTACAATCATCTGATCTTTGACAAACCTGACAAAAACAAGCAATGGGGAAAGGATTCCCTATTTAATAAGTGGTGCTTGGAAAACTGGCTAGCCATATGTAGAAAGCTGAAACTGGATCCCTTCCTCACACCTCATACAAAAATTAATTCAAGATGGATTAAAGACTTACATGTTAGACCTAAAACTATAAAAACCCTAGAAGAAAACCTAGGCAATACCATTCAGGACATAGGCATGGGCAAGGACTTCATGTCTAAAACATCAAAAGCAATGGCAACAAAAGCCAAAATTGACAAATGGGATCTAATTAAACTAAAGAGCTTCTGTACAGCAAAAGAAACTACCATCAGAGTAAACAGGCAACCTACAAAATGGGAGAAAATTTTCGCAACCTACTCATCTGACAAAGGGCTAATATCCAGAATCTACAATGAACTCAAACAAATTTGCAAGAAAAAAACAAACAACCCCATCAAAAAGTGGGTGAAGGACATGAACAGACACTTCTCAAAAGAAGACATTTATGCAGCCAAAAAACACATGCAAAAATGCTCATCATCACTGGCCATCAGAGAAATGCAAATCAAAATCACAATGAGATACCATCTCACACCAGTTAGAATGGCCATCATTCAAAAGTCAGGAAACAACAGGTGCTGGAGAGGATGTGGAGAAATAGGAACACTTTGACACTGTTGGTGGGACTGTAAACTAGTTCAACCATTGTAGAAGTCAGTGTGGCGGTTCCTCAGGGATCTAGAACTAGAAATACCATTTGATCCAGCCATCCCATTACTGGGTATGTACCCAAAGGACGATAAATCATGCTGCTGTAAAGACACATGCACACGTACGTTTATTGCGGCACTATTCACAATAGCAAAGACTTGGAACCAACCCAAATGTCCAACAATGATAGACTGGATTAAGAAAATGTGGCACATATATACCATGGAATACTATGCAGCCATAAAAATGATGAGTTCATGTCCTTTGTAGGGACATGGATGAAACTGGAAACCATCATTCTCAGCAAACTATTGCAAGGACAAAAAACCAAACACTGCATGTTCTCACTCATAGGTGGGAATTGAACAATGAGAACACATGGACACAGGAAGGGGAACATCACACTCTGGGGACTGTTGTGGGGAAGGGGGAGGGGGGAGAGACGGCATTAGGAGCTATACCTAATGCTAAATAACGAGTTAATGGGTGCAGCAAACCAACATGGCACATGGATACATATGTAACAAACCTGCACATTGTGCACATGTACCCCAAAACTTAAAGTATAATAATAATAAAAAAAAAGAAAAAAAAAGAGAATGATCAATAGTTCAAAAGTTCAGTGTTGTGAATTAGTTGCTTATCCAGCCATTTGAAGTTGTTCAAATGTGGTGAAATAATTTAGCCGTTGAAACATCCAGTTTTATTATCTTTAGTATTACATGTGTACACATACACACTTAGAAGAGTGAACCGTGACTTTAATATTTACAATCTGTATCAGCCAAAAAATACCATTAGATATTGAAAGAGATTCTCCTTTAGCAACATCCTCATTTTTCCTCTAAGGACATGTGCTCAAATATATTAAGATTCCTATAGATTCAGATTCATTACCATATGGTATAAAGTGATTTTTCCCTGGGTATTTTCACTATTTTACCCATAGATTTTTTTATAAAAGAAAGATAAATGATCGAGCAATGTAACTGCTTAACATTTGCTATTGAATGAAATTATTTTTTGCATATTCAGCAAGACTCTGGGCTTGAAAGTCATGCATTGACAAGAAATTCCTTTAGCCTTCATGGGACATATTTAGGGATATATTTAGAGGACTAGACCATAGAATTTTATTTATTTACTTATTTTTGAGACAGAGTCTCGCTCTGTCATCAGGCTGGAGTGCAATGGCGCAATCTCGGCTCACTGCAACCTCCACCTCCCGAGTCCAAGCGATTCTCCTGCCTCAGGCTCCCGAGTAGCTGGGACTACAGGCGCACTCCAACACGGCCAGCGAATTTTTCTGTTTTTAGTAGAGACCAGGATTCACCATGTTGGCCAGACTGGTCTTGAATTCCTGACCTCGTGATCCACCTGCCTCGGCTTCCCAAAGTGCTGGGAATTACAGACGTCAGCCACCACGCCTGGCCTATTTTTTATTTTTTGAGACAGAGTCTCACCCTGCTTCCCAGGCAGGAGTGCAGTGGTGCAATCTCGGCTCACTGCAACCTCTGCTCCTGGGTTCAAGTGATTCTCCTGCCTTAGCCTCCCAAGTAGCTGGTACTACAGGTGCGCACCACAGCGCCCAGCTAATTTTTGTATTTTTAAGTAAAGATGGGGTTTCACCGTGTTGACCAGACTGGTCTCGAACTCCTTGGACAGACTGGTCTTGAACTCCTGACCTTGTGATCTGCCGGCCTTGGCCTCCCAAAATGCTGGGTATACAGACAGGCATAAGCCACTGTGCCCAGCCTATTTTTTATTCTTATTTATTTATTTATTTTTTGAAATGGAGTCTCACTCTGTCACCCAGGCTGGAGTGCAGTGGCACGATCTTGGCTCACTGCATCCTCCATCTCCTGGGTTCAAGCGATTCTCCTCCCTCAGCCTCCTGAGTAGCTCTGACTACAGGGATGTGCCACTATGCCCAGCTAATTTTTGTATTTTTACTAGGGATGGGTTTTTGCCATGTTGGCCAGGTTGGTCTTGAACCCCTCACCTCAGGCAATCCAACTGCCTTGGCCTCCAAAACTGTTAGGATTACAGGCATGGGCCACCACACACAGCCAGACCATAGAACTTTATTAGGGCAGGGTTGGACACAGTTTTTCAGTAAAGAGCCAGATAATAAATATTTTAGGCTTTACAGGCCATATGGCCCCTGTCATAACTACTGACATTGTCATGTGAAAGCAGCCATGGAAAATATCTAAACAAATTAACATGTCAGTGTTTCAATAAAACTGTATTTACAAAAACAAGTGGCAGGCAGAATTTGGCCTGCTAGGCCATAGTTTACCAAGCCCTAATTTAAGGGAAGTCCCAAATAAATAGACTAGCTAAGGGCAGCTCTCTCTCTCTGTCTCTCTTTGGCCGTGATATAGGAAACCAGAGTTAAAGCAAGAATATCAGAATCCCAAATGTTAAAAAAAGTCTATTGCTGACAGTGAAATGTGTGGTCATACGTGTAATAAAATGCTACCATAGACTTCCGTCCTGAGGTAAAATATTTCTAAAATTAATTGTTAAGTATATGCTATATATAAGAATTTTCTAATATCTGAATATTTTATAAAAGTTCTTTTAAGTAAACATTATTTATGAAAGTTATTTTACATAAACTTATTTTATGCAAGGAAGTTATTTGTTAAATTTCTTATCTGGAAATTTTTTATAAATTAATTGTTTGAATCTCAGAAAGCATTTGTCTACTGACACAGTATTATAACAGAAGTCTCCTTCACTTTGCTATATTATTCAGGCAACAGAGCAATTCAGTTCAACTCAAGTTACTGAATGCTATTTAAAACAAGCCTTCCCTATAGGAAGCCCTTTAGAGTTCAGAAATGAAGTATCTTGAGAGTTCTGATGAGCACTGAAGCTTCCAGCTCTCTTGAAAGTTAGTAATTAAGGACATTCATCAAGAAAGTGGTAGTCACACATTGAAAGATGGTCTAAATCTGTTAAATGCTATCAATGTGTTGGTCATTCAAAAGAACTTGCTTCCATTTTGTAGGTTGCCTCTTCACTCTGATGGCAGTTTCTTTTGCTGTGCAGAAGCTCTTTAGTTTAACTAGATCCCATTCATCAATTTTGGCTTTTGTTGCCATTGCTTTTGGTGTTTTAGACATGAAGTCCTTGCACATGCCTATGTCCTGAATGGTAATGCCTAGGTTTTCTTCTAGGGTTTTTATGGTTTTAGGTCTAACATGTAAGTCTTTAATCCATCTTGAATTAATTTTTGTATAACGTGTAAGGAAGGGATCCAGTTTCAGCTTTCTACATATGGCTAGCCAGTTTTCCCAGCACCATTTATTAAATAGGGAATCCTTTCCCCATTGCTTGTTTTTGTCAGGTTTGTCAAAGATCAGATAGTTGTAGATATGCGGCGTTATTTCTGAGGGCTCTGTTCTGTTCCATTGATCTATATCTCTGTTTTGGTACCAGTACCATGCTGTTTTGGTTACTGTAGCCTTGGAGTATAGTTTGAAGTCAGGTAGTGTGATGCCTCCAGCTTTGTTCTTTTGGCTTAGGATTGACTTGGCAATGCGGGCTCTTTTTTGGTTCCATATGAATTTAAAGTAGTTTTTTCCAATTCTGTGAAGAAAGTCATTGGTAGCTTGATGGGGATGACATTGAATCTGTAAATTACCTTGGGCAGTATGGCCATTTTCACGATATTGATTCTTCCAACCCATGAGCATGGAATGTTCTTCCATTTGTTTGTATCCTCTTTTATTTCATTGAGCAGTGGTTTGTAGTTCTCCTTGAAGAGGTCCTTCATGTCCCTTGTAAGTTGGATTCCTAGGTATTTTATTCTCTTTGAAGCAATTGTGAACGGTAGTTCACTCATGATTTGGCTCTCTGTTTGTCTGTTATTGATGTATAAGAATGCTTGTGATTTTTGTACATTGATTTTGTATCCTGAGACTTTGCTGAAGTTGCTTATCAGCTTGAGAAGATTTTGGGCTGAGACAATGGGGTTTTGTAGATATACAATCATGTCATCTGCAAACAGGGACAATTTGACTTCCTCTTTTCCTAATTGAATACCCTTTATTTCCTTCTCCTGCCTAATTGCCCTGGCCAGAACTTCCAACACTATTTTGAATAGGAGTGGTGAGAGAGGGCATCCCTGTCTTGTGCCAGTTTTCAAAGAAAATTTTCTCAACCTACTCATCTGACAAAGGGCTAATATCCAGGATCTACAATGAACTCAAACAAATTTACGAGAAAAAAACAAACAACCCCATCAAAAAGTGGGCAAAAGATATGAACAGACACTTCTCAAAAGAAGATATTTATGCAGCCAAAAAACACATGAAAAAATGCTCCTCATCACTGGCCATCAGAGAAATGCAAATCAAAACCACAATGAGATACCATCTCACACCAGTTAGAATGGCCATCATTAAAAAGTCAGGAAACAACAGGTGCTGGAGACGATGTGGAGAAATAGGAACACTTTCACACTGTTCATGGGACTGTAAACTAGTTGAACCATTGTGGAAGTCAGTGTGGCGATTCCTCAGGGATCTAGAACTAGAAATACCATTTGACCCAGCCATCCCATTACTGGGTATATACCCAAAGGATTATAAATCATGCTGCTATAAAGACACACGCACACGTATGTTTATTGCGGCACTATTCACAATAGCAAAGACTTGGAACCAACCCAAATGTCCAACAACGATAGACTGGATTAAGAAAATGTGGCACATATACACCATGGAATATTATGCAGCCATAAAAAATGATGAGTTCATGCCTTTTGTAGGGACATGGATGAAACTGGAAACCATCATTCTCAGCAAAATATCGCCAAGGACAAAAAACCAAACACTGCATGTTCTCTCTCATAGGTGGGAACTGAACAATGAGAACACATGGACACAGGAAGGGGAACATCACACTCTGGGGACTGTTGTGGGGTGGGGGGAGGGGGGAGGGATAGCATTAGGAGATACACCTAATGCTAAATGACGAGTTAATGGGTGCAGCACACCAACATGGCACATGGATACATGTGTAACAAACCTGCACATTGTGCACATGTACCCTAAAACTTAAAGTACAATTAAAAAAAAAAAGAACTTGCTTTATTTATATAGATAGGAAATGTTAAACCGTTATAAGGATAAGGGGGTGGAGGTGGAAGCAAGGAGAGGAGTTAGGAAGCCATTGCAATCTTGACCAGACCTAAATGTGACTGGATTAGCCCAGTACAATTCAACATAGTGGGAAGTGGTTGGATTTTTTAATGTTATCAAGGTAGAGTTCTACACAGATAGGATGTGGAGTTTAAGAGAAAGTGATGAGGCAGAGGTGCCTCAAGCATTTTGGTCTGAGAAAATAATTCCAGGATTTATTAGACATGCAGTTATAAATAGATTTATCCATTTGATGGCTCCTCCTATGATTCAGAGTAAATGTATCACTGAAGGAAATAATAGGAATCACAGAAGTAAATGTACAAGGATTATTGACTATTTGATCAGTGCAGAGTAAAGTGATTTCAGGCATGTATTAGGTCTGCCAACACAAACTTTTTAACTAAACAATGCGAATTCCAAGCTATGTTTTCAAAATGTTTTCATATAAGCTACAGAGATTTATATTGTTATTAAGTGTGAGTCTAAATATGAATTAAGCACACTATTTTACTATAGAATCACATATAAACTCAGAGGGCTGAAAGAGCAGGGAAAATATTGTTTATCATTTTCTACTATCATTTTGTATCTAATTGTAGACATTGTTGGACAAGGAAATGGCTATATTTATATTAATATATTTATGAGGCTTGTAATTAAGGTTAAACATAATTTTTCTGATTTTTTATGCCCTAAAACTTACAGTACATTTAAAATATGAAAAGGAAGCAGGTATTTCAACTTCTATAATGATCAAAATGCAAGATCATGAGCTTCCCATAGTACATGCTTTTGCTACTTAAAAAAAAAACTCCTCTTATTTTTTTCTAATTCATATAAACTAACCACAAACTATAATTTCAAATCATATTTTTTTCTTAATTTTGAGCTTTTTTATTAGTCAGAAACTTCCCTATTAACTGACAAAACTCAGTGTGTAAGCTAAAATGAAATGAAGATGACATTTAATAAAATTTACAGACAAGGATGTCTTCCTAAATTGCTATTTCTTTAAAATAGTATCTTTAGAGTTTACATTTTTGCAAGAAGTAGACAACTGACCTCCACCTGTGTGTATTTCTTTCTAATAAACATACGCATATACTTTCAAGTTCAAGCTATATACATGTCTTAATAGAGGCTTAGGGAACAGAGAAGTGCTCTAATGATTAAAGACTGCCTTAAGCCATGCATGTTTTTGAGAACTTTTGTTCTTTTATTGTAAAAGAACATGTAACTTTGAGGTGGGAGGAGGGCATGGTGTGGGTATGAATTGTGTGTGTCTTTCAATCTCATAAATCCATTCTTTTCAGAGAAAATCTCAAGAGTTTCCCAAATATAAACATGTTGTATTCATCTCTGTCATGCACTTGGGGGATTTTATCCCTAAAGTGAGGTATAGTTAGTCATGGGAAAAAGAAAAAAGGGATAAAATATTATAGTATATAATTTACAGTCATTAACAGGGAAAACTTTGCTTTTTTGAAAAACTGTAAGCCTATAACTCCTGCTGGGATCAGAAGTATCATTTGCAGAACTATTTTAACCAGCGTTTCACCTGCCACTTGTCAATGCATAAATCTTTCTCTATTGCTCGGAATAACTAAACAGCATCTGGCAATGGAGAATGACTAAGGTGGAGGCAGAGAGAAGTAAAGTAAGTTTAAAGTAAGCCAATTAGAGAAACTAAATTCAGACAATGTTTTGCCTAAACTATTTTGATCTTTTATATTATTCCATTAAATAAGAAATATCATATGCTATATTAAGTATAATGTATATAAAAATTATATATATGAATTAAAAATCTTAATGAACAATAAACTCCCTGCAAATCATATTGTATCTGGTGTTGACATCTCCTAAGATAAGAGCGTGAAAAACTTGAATAATATTTTAAAAATATGAATGGACAAAAAGGTTAATGTTTCAATGGAGTACAGTGGCATAATCATAGTGAACTGCCCCTTTGACCTCCTGGGCTCAAGCGATCCTCCCACCTCAACCTCCAGCATAGCTGGGACTACAGGCATGCACCACCATGCCTGACTAATGTTTTAAATTTTTGTAGAGATGGAATCTCCCTGTGTTGCCCAAGCCAGTTTTGAACCTCTGAGGTAAGAGATCCTCATCCTCCTGAAGTGTTGGGATTGCAGGCATGAGCCACTGTATCTGGCTCCAAATATTTTCTTAAACGTTGGAGAAGCAACTAGTAAATAGAATATGGATTGTTTTTATACCAAATCTATTTTACGTCTGTACTCCACTTGAGAATTTTTCTTAACACAAATAGCCAAAAAATATAAAATATTCTCTCTGATTCTGGAATTTAGTCCAGCATAGTATATGTTTAAATATGGTCCAAACCAGTCCTGAAATTCAACATTTCTCAAAGAATTCAATGAAACATTAATTATCATTGGTTTTGGCAAGCATAAGTGGAAATTTGGAAATGGTTTGCAGTATAAGAAATGTATGGAATCACATTTACTCTGCAAATATTTCATATTTCTTTTTAAAAGAAATGTGCCTATAACTATGACATGTTTTTCCTTTCTAATTTATTATTCCTGAATAGAAGATCTATAGAAACAAAGGCTCGCAGTAATAATTCCTAATTTTCTTTCTCTTAGGCTGTATATACCATAATTACCTTTATCCATGCATGTTCCATTTAAAAAGTAACATAAAACAAAATACTACAATTAACAATAAACATACAAAACATACTTTAAAATAGAGATACCCTGAAATACTCGGAATGGTAAAATGCCTCATTATATTTTTCTATTAAATAAAATGTATGGCTGTGATGCTAATCAATCTGAATTTTTTTTTTCTACACACAATTTCTTGGAACACATCCTAGGAGTAAAGCAAGACATGCCAATGGATTAGAAAAATTAACAAAAATTTAAATTATTATGAAATGAAAATGATATTTGAATATTATTATGAATTGCACTTGAATACTTAATATCTTATCTTTATAATCATATGATAGTTGAAAGAGCAGGGGCTTAGTAATCAGATTGATTCGTATTTAAATTAGAGTTGTAGCTTTTACTGATTGTGGTTTCTATCTCTATTAATTAGATTAATAGCCACTTCCTTCAGGGTTGCAATATTATGCAAAACATATCTAACACATACTATGCCTTCATAAATTTGAGTGATCTTTCCCACATATCATTTTCAATTTATATATGATAAATTTATTTGGCCCAGAATTGTTACTGTGATTGATACATTTATCACTTTCTGTAAGTTACTATATTAATATTTTTTTAAAAAATTATAATCTATTGGAAAGATTTTAAAAATCCCCCAAGTAGGTGATTTCCCACAGATTTACATTCAAGAGGGTTTATTTGTTTTTCTCTTATCTTGTTTTTCCTAGTTTGTTTTTTTAATCCCTTGTAGTTTGATAAGAGTATCTCCAGAAGAACATTGGTTATCAAACCTGTCAAGACTTCTAAATTTTCAAGGGCAAAATCATTATACATTATTGTATACGCCTAACTGCTTTGATCTAAGGCTAAACCTTTTATTTCACAGTCTCAGAGAAATAATTCCATATCTAATGTTTCTAGCAGTTCCATGAAAGATTGTTAATCCTTTCTAATTACACAGCCTCTTGAGAAGGGCTGCAGAGTTTACTTGGACACACATGACTAATGCTGCTTGTGAAGTTTACAGTCTTATAGAAAGATATCACCAAGCATTCATTAAGGGGAAATAAATTTTACCTAGTTACAGTGATCAGTTGAGGCTTCATATATAAATGCTATTAGAGATAAAACGTTTTAAAAATATATAGTGGGATTTTACATCCAGAAGCCACTTCAAGAAACAGATTAGTAGAAAAGGGTCTTGCTAATGGGCAGTGATGCCATAAGTTTGAGCCTTTTAAGGAAATTCTGATGCAGTTATTATATCCAGTTTGGTGAACTCAGAGGCATTTCCAGTTTGGTTTAGGTATTAGGTCAGTGCAGGATAGCAGTGGGGATAAGAACAGAAAGTAACCAAGATTGGATTCTGGATAACTAAGTCTAAGAATTTGGTATATTATAGAATGAAGACTTAAGTAAGAAAGTAATGTGACTAGAACAACAAATTAGGAAGATTAATTTTGCAGGTGCTAATAGGGTAGATAAAGGTACGATGACGTGAGACAGAAAAAAAATAGCAATACCTTGATATTACAAGAAAAAATTACTGAAGTCCTGAAACAGGATGGAAGATATGGGAAAAAGGCAATAAATACGATGGAAAGAAGCAACTGAATAAGGGCATGGGCATATTTGTCGATAAAGTTTCCATGATTCCACTCAAGAAGTAAAGAAGCTTTGCTAATAGAGGAAAGTGGCCCAGAGAAGCTGATTTGATAAGGAGAATGCTGACTTTGATTTTTGTATAACATCAGTTAACCTTCCTGGATTTAAATCAAAAGTGACTGTCCTTATTCAGGAATGTATACTAGAAATGTGGAACTTCAATTAAAAGAACTTTAAAACTGGAAATTGTCCAGGTGAAAAGATCCATCACAAAACAAGAGGACCCCACATTTTTTGGTTAGGAAGCTAGTAAGTCTTGTGATGTAAAACTTTGTACAAGCAATCGGCTCTGTCATTTTCCATAATATATAAAGATATTAATTATGTATCTATCAGAATCTTAGCATTAGGATGAATGTTGGGTGAATCTTGTGGTTGTTATAGTAAGAAATGGCAACCTGTTGGCCAGGAAAGAACTATTTTTTATTTGAATTATGTCAAAACAGATGTTATTATCCTGAGATATAGAAACAGTAAAAACTTATTACTATAAGAAATTCTTAGTTTAAAGGCTACAACTGCCTGTAATCCCAGAACTTTGGGAGGCTGAGGCAGGCAGATTGCTTGTACTCAGGAGTTTGAGACCAGTGAGGGCAACATGGTGAAATCTCCTCTCTACAAAAAATACAAAAATTAGCAGGGCATGGTGGCATACCACTGTAGTCCCAGCTACTAGGGAGGCTGAGGCAGGGTAATTGCTTGAGCCCAGGAGGTGGATGTTGCAGTGAGCAGAGATTGTGCCACTGTGTTCAAGCCTGGGTGTCAGAGCCAGATCCTGTCTCAAAATCACTACTACTACTAATAAAAAATAAAAAATAAATCTAAACAACTGCTTGATCAGAAGCTAATAACGATGAATGAGACTGCACTAACAAAGAAACCATGAATTTAGCAAAAATTAAAATGTCACCACCGTTCAATATGTAAAGAAATTAAAGCCCAAACAGGAAACAAGAGGAAGTGAGATGCCAAAGCTTCTCAATGCCAGGACCACTCATATCCCATCTGCTCTTATAAAATAATGAGGAAGAAGACAAAACCAGGGTCTTTGAAGAATTAATGAATGAGGAAGATTGTTTCAAGAACAAAAGCTCTCCATGGCAAAGGCAATAGGCAAATGAAGGAGCTACACAATTCTTAACTTCTTCTACCCAAAAGTGGCATTAGTCACTTTTACTCACAGCTCATTGGTAAGAACTACCCTCTTGACCCAAATATAACTGCAAGGGATACTGGGAAAAGGAGATTGCAAATAGATTTTTGGTGCAGATTAAAATCTCTGCCACATGAGGACTGACACATAGGATTAAAAAAATACTCAATTTCATGTAAGAACAAGACTTCCTTATTCTCTCTGTTCAGAAGAATTTGAAGTATGCTGTGTGTTACAGACCTGTGTGCATGGTTTTTCATTTTGTCCTTTAAAGAACATGAATTCATGTAGAAGCAAAGTGATTCTTTTCCAAATCTGCACATTCATTAGTAGGATTACCTAGAAAGACAATCTCCCTTTTTCTGGATATAATGCCTGGAATTGCCCCAACCAAATTCCTGCCAGTCATCAATGATGAAGCTGCAGGGATTATAGCATAATAGAGGAATAATCTGGTTGACTATTGTATTGTTACACTTCTATCCTTTGAACTTCCTGAGATGTAATGTTATATTCATTATATACAGTGTTTATGCCAGTTCAACTAAGTGTATCTACTACTATACCCAAATGCATTTCAGCTGCTAAAGATATTTTAAAGAATTCACGATATTAAATACTAGCTGAAGAGAAATAAAAATGAAGACAAGGTTCTGGTAACTGGGCACTCATGTCTTCAACTGGAGAAAATAGCTAGGTTGACCCAAATTGTGGGGATTAAAAAGCGACCAAAAGTGATAAATCCCTGAGTTGCAGGAAGTCAGACGTTTTAGAATGTCTAGTGATCAACAGAGCACTTGCTGCAGATAGATCGGAAAGATGAGGTGAGAAAAAACATCATCTGGCTGGTAACGTGGAGGTCTCATGCTATAAACTCCAGGAACGATATTTTCATACAGTGCCACAAGGAAAAATGGGCATGGATTTCATGGTGAAAAAGTGCAGGCAGTAGATGTTGCAACGCATTTAAGGAAATGATTAGATTGATTGCCTTATTAGTTTAGATTAAGGAAATGATATAAATAGTGAGGTAACTTGATATGTTGAGAAAATATTTGCGGTTTTGTTTTTAATTGGGAGGATGCGGGCATATTCATTAACAGAGGGAACAAGTAGAAAGGGTAAATTAAATATATGTATCATAAACAATAGACAAAGAACATCAAGGAAGTGAAAATTCTTTTAAGCATCTGCATTGTCCAAGCTCCTTACATCAGCACTGTCTCTACATTTTTTAGTCTCTATAGACAATTTCATCCACTCTTTAGATTTTTAGCAGTATCTATGTTATCAATGAAGATCATAAATCTGCATGTCAATCATATCTTTTACAATAAAATTTAGACTCAAATTTCATTTGCTGAATTATTATACTTGGATGTCCCACAATGACTTTGGCCACAAAATACCCAAAACTGAACTCATCACTTTTTCACAATCTGGTTTTTGCCTCATATTTCCTGTGATCAGAAAACTGCATTACCTAGACTTCTTTTTCCAAGTAACCTGTTTCCATGGTCTTCAAATCCTAGGTACTTTTTGGTTCTGCTTCTTTCTTTACAGGTTTATAAAACTAGTCTAGATAAACCCATCACAATTTCTTGAACTGACAACACATAAATAAATTTAAAGCTCCAGATAACATGTTCTGTTCTTGAATCCCTCACAATTTATGTTTCAGCAATACTAAATACTTCCCTTGCTTAAACCTTATTATTACCTTCAGAACTTTGCCATGATATTAAGATTCATTTATCCATTTTCACCTTTTATGTGCCTGATTATTTTCTATTAATTATTTAAGTATGGCCTTAAGTTTATCTGCTCTTTAGAATTATTCCCCATCCCCTCAACTTGAGCTGGATCTTTCCCAGTCTCAGAGGATGGAGTCTGTACATCTCTACAGTATTGCCTTGAAATGATTTACTTTATTTGTCTTCTCCCTACTCTTTATCTCCCAAACTAGGGCCTTTTTGGTAATGATGACTGGGATTTACTTATCTTTCTAATTAGTCCCGGTATCTAGAAACACATGGACAAAGAGTAGATGCTCAAGAAGTACTTGTTGAATGGTACTGAAGACTCTTATCAGGAACTGAGTCAGTAAAGACCACAGGCACTACATGCTACATGCTATATGCTAACATTTGCTCTTGTTCTATATAAAGCATCAGTAAGAACTCAAGGACAAGAACTTCAATTTGAAATGGTACAGCAGGAAAATCTACTGCTCCAAAGGACATTAAACCATCATTACTTTCTGATTATTTCAACAGTAATAAAGAGCAAAATAAAAAAAATAGATTTAAATAATGTAAATGTTAGCAATGAATATCTGAGAAAGCCTGGAATGCTTCTTACAACAACTTATATTTCGTTCCTTTAGCTATTATACATATTTCTATCAAAGCAAAGTTATTGAAAGTATGTCCACTGTATCATATAAAGGGCAGAGTAGCAATTGACATTCGATATATTCACATGTAAAATAATTGAACTGCCATTGCCCATGGGAATGATGGCAACTTCATTGTGTCCCTTGCAAGCTCTTTGACACGACCTAGTGGGAGGGTCAAAGAGTTAGGCCGGCAGGGGGCCAGACCTATTCAGTAGAGGATCCTGGTACAGACAGCTGTGTACTATGTCACGTTAAAGTGTTGTGAGAGCCATCCAAATGTTATTCTATCTTCCAAATAAATAACTTTTTAAACTTATTTTTTCTCAAAATGGAAACATATCAAATAAACAATTAATTGTGGGATTCAGTGATTTCTAAGAGTTTATTTATTCTTCCCTGGGAGGATTTCTTTCAGCCTTTGAGTGCCCAAAACACTAAATTCTGTTATAAATAAAATATAAACTTCAAGTTTCCATACTGCACTGGAAGTGTGATATTTATCACACATGCTACAATCTTCAGAATCACATAATCTAAAATGCAGAAGGTGGCATAATTTTAACTATCCCATATCATACGTGAAATATATGTCACTATCTCAGTGGATTTCCCTTTGAATAGTCAGCATTCCTATTGTTTAAATTGAGCCTAAGAGAGTCATACAATATGAAAAAAAATTAAAGAGGAACTTGTCTACCATTTCAGTAAATGACTTTTTGCAATATCCAACTGTAGATCTAAGTTATTCTCTTGAGATTCTCCATGTGAGTATTTCTAAATGAGCTTGTATATTGCAGGGCTTTACGTAACCTTATTATCCTCTTACTTTTACATCACAAGCAAGGAATTAGAAAAGCTGTCCTTGTACAATTTGACCCACTTCCCTAAAGGCTTTTTAACCTGAGGCAAAATCCATTTAACCAGCCAGGGCTAGCACTCTGATAACAGTAGATGCCAGCTGGATGGCCAGGTCTATAATGTACACAGGCATCCACATTGACTACAGATCATCATGAAACATCAGATTTAATTCGCACTTCAGAGAAAGTGTTACAAATTAATCTTGCCCATTGCAGTAGGATTTTTCACAATTATGGGAGTCCAATAGATTTCTGTATTTGTTCTATCTCACCAGAACAATCAACATAAGGAATCTTTAAATTTCTCTTTCTCTTTTTATGAAATCAAGCTGAAAATAACTTATTTGGCAAGGCATAATATTGTTTTTCATATTTATAATATTCATCAATTACAAGTTATATAAAACTATATCATAAGGTTTGATTACTATACAGACATGAAAATAGCATAATGCTTTTTGAAGATTATCAACTGTGAAATGCATTAAAAGAAAAACAAAGCACTGATATATCTTACTATTTTCTACTCTTGTTCAAGTGTTCTTCAAATAACTATATAACTGGATATTCTAGAATTCTAGAATATAACAATATATTATACTAGCTTTAAATTTATCTTTTAAAATAAGGACATAAAGAATATATAAATCTTTAAAGTAACTCAAAGCTTTTCAAAAAAGACCATGTATGTACTAATTATTTCTGGATAGGCATGATCTGCGCTATTTATCTTTAAGAAACAATAAAATGAAAGTGAATCAAAACCATTACAAACAAATCGCTGGTTTGGTAATTTTTTTTTAATGTTTCTTCAAGAATGGCCAACTATGCTTATCCTTTCTGTAATCCACTTTAATAATTCAGATTGACCTGAGTGACACTGAATAATGAGAGCGTAACTGTTCATCTGGAGGGTTAACCGCAATTGAACTTTGCCCAAAACAATCTGCTCAATTGCATTTTCATAAGAAAAAGTGTCACTTCATTTCCGAAACCAATGCTTAACACAATAGCCAGAATTTGGAAAAATTGAAAAGCCCAGACCTGCAACTGGATCATTCAACTGTGTGGCATATAGCTGAAGAAATGGTGACGTTATAGCCACTGACAAAGCTGCATATCCACATCGCTGTTACTGGTATTACTAGCACAGTGGCTAAAATAATATTTTAATATAGGAAGTAGAGCTGATTTAAAATATTTCTTTGTATTTTCTATAATACTTCTTTTCTCATATTCGTATTCATGAAAATACTACTATTCAAACTTTATAATTACTAAATTCATACTTTTGTATGAATTACAGAAATACAGAAAAATAATATAAATACATTGGTTTCAAAAATTTAATGGATAGTATAAAACATTTTGAAGGTACTCATCTTTTTTTAGCTGGAAAAAAATTAAATATGTTGGATGTACAGAAATATGTAACCATGTGAATACTATTAGCGCACATCATTTTAGAAATCTTACTACTTACATTTTTTAGATTTTAGCATATATTTCAGTGTGATAAAAGTTTAAACACATAAGCAAAATAAAATATAACAAAGATACTTGCATTCAGGTTTTCTAAAAGTTAATATTCCTGGTAACCTAGCTATTTTATTGGCTTAAAAATCTGATTTTCATAAAAATATTTTATTATGAGCCAATTTCCCCCAATAATATTTTTTCAGAATTACGGTTTGTGTATCAATAATGTCACATAAAATTAGTATTACACAAATGTAAAATGATATGTAAGAGCCATATTTTCATATTTTTAAATAATCAAATTCCTAAGACAAGTCACAGCAGCATATTTGTAAATTATAAATATAAGCATTGTCAGAAGTAATATAGGAGACAATATCAAAGGGAGGGGTTTTATTTTTTTCCTCAGTGGAAATATTTTTGTACTTCACTAAATAAAATATATAGGATGGTGTAAAAGAACAATTGGTAAGATAAATGAGTCCTGGCAGTGAGATAACGTTTACATAATGTCTCACAAAATGGCTTTAAGAACTCCATCAGTTCAAGTGTTTTAAGCGTTAACTAAAGAAGACAAAAATTATAAAGAAAACGCTAGGCTAAAGAGCTTCTTCACAGCAAAAGAAACTACCATTAGAGTGAACAGGCAACCTACAGAATGGGAAAAAATTTTTGCAATCTACTCATCTGACAAAGGGCTAATATCCAGAATCTACAATGAACTCAAACAAATTTACAAGAAAAAAACAAACAACCCCATCAAAAAGTGGGTGAAGGATATGAACAGACACTTCTCAAAAGAAGATATTTATGCAGCCAAAAGACACATGGAAAAATGCTCATCATCACTGGTCATCAGAGAAATGCAAATCAAAACCACAATGACATAACATCTCACACCAGTTAGAATGGCCATCATTAAAAAGTCAGGAAACAACAGGTGCTGGAGAGGATGTGGAGAAATAGGAACACTTTTACACTGTTGGTGGGACTGTAAACCAGTTCAACCATTGTGGAAGTCAGTGTGGCGATTCCTCAGGGATCTAGAACTAGAAATACCATTTGATCCAGCCATCCCATTACGGGGTATATACCCAAAGGATTATAAATCATGCTGCTATAAAGACACATGCACACGTATGTTTATCGTGGCACTATTCACAATAACAAAGACTTGGAACCAACCCAAAGGTCCAACAACAATAGACTGGATTAAGAAAATGTGGCACATATACACCATGGAATAGTATGCAGCCATAAGAAAGGATGAGTTCATGTCCTTTGTAGGGACATGGATGAAGCTGGAAACCATCACTCTCAGCAAACTATCGCAAGAACCAAACACCGCATGTTCTCACTCATAGGTGGGAATTGAACAATGAGAACACATGGACACAGGAAGGGGAACATCACACACCGAGGCCTGTTGTGGGGTGGGGGGAGGGGGGAGGGATAGCAATAGGAGATATACCTAACGTTAAATGATGAGTCAATGGGTGCAGCACACCAACATGGCACATATATACATATGTGACAAACCTGCACATTGTGCACATGTACCCTAAAACCTAAAGTATAATAAAAAAAAAAAATACTAGGCCAGGCGCGGTGGCTCAAGCCTGTAATCCCAGCCCTTTGGGAGGCTGAGGCAGGCAGATCACAAGGTCAGGAGATTGAGACCATCCTGGCTAACATGGTGAAACCCCATCTCTACTAAAAATACAAAAAATTAGCCAGGCGCGGTGGCAGGCACCTGTAGTCCCAGCTGCTGGGGAGGCTGAGGCAGGAGAATGGCGTGAACCCGGGAGGTGGAGCTTGCAGTGAGCCGAGATCATGCCACTGCACTCCAGCCTGGGCGACGGAGCGAGACTCTGTCTCATAAAACAAACAAACAAACACAAAACAAAAACAAAAACAAAAACAACAAAAGAAAATACTAAAACATTATGTTGCAGTGCACAACTGGACATTGTATTCCCACTGAAAGTTACAGTAATTCTAAAGTCATTTGAAACATTCATACCAATGTGTATCTCCCAAGACATAATTGCTATTTATTTTTAATGGAAATGGTCTATGGATTTTAACCTGCAGTGGGAATGATTGTCTCAGTAGAATTACAGTTCTTGACTTGAATCACTTTAAACTCAGCAGCTCATATTACAACCATTTGTAGCAATTAGACAAAGATGGTCCTTTTTAGATTTTGAGTTGGGTTCCCAACTCTGCCAACCTTGTATTTCCTTTCATATCCTCATTGATTAGAAAGCACCTTGAAAGAATCAACCTAGGTTTGAGATCAGCATTTTATTGCCCTAAAGGACAATTTAATCTTGTTTTCTGATGCAGGGAAGTATAATTTTATTTACCTTCCTATCAATACGAGCTTAAGGCTTGAGGTTTTATAATTCTGCTTGATGTTCCCTTCATCTCGGGGCCGAGAGGCGGATAAAGTTAAACAATCATTGGAAAAAACAATTAGTTTATTTCTTAAAATATGTTTTCTTTTAATCTTCTGTTTGGAAAACCTGAAATATACTGTATTTTAATTTAGTTGTGTTCCAAGAAATAATAGACTATTCAGATGAGAAACAAAGAACGTACGTTGCATTCTCTTAAAATCATGTAGGGGGGTGCTAAAAGAAACTGACTGATAAACCATCTTGATTTTCTCATTTTTAAAATGGAGAAAATAATGGTATTTGGCAATGAGAGTTGTTATGGGGATTAAATACACTACTATACAAATGAACAATGCCTGTCACAAAGAGCCCAATAAATGTTATGTATTAGTAATGGTAGTGGAATTAATAAGCAGGTATAATTGTCTTAATATAAACAATAGTAGAAATGTTATCATTACTGGCATTGTTAGTAGATGTAATAGAAATAGTTATTTCAGGATTGCTAAAATATATGAAAATCATCACCACCACTATAGTAAATTTTAGCTGAATGCATTGAGTCAGTGGCAAATGCCAATCAGTTTTCAAATACCTAATATTTAGGTACAGTAGGTCAACACTGATTGGCCGATTTACTGATTGGTGTGTGGTGTGAAAATTCCCACCAGACACGTGGAGGTAATTGGGTTTTGAGTAAAATAGCTAATCATCTTTTTCTTATTCTTCCTAAGGAAAAGCAAAAAGAAATCAAATAGGAAAGACATTAAAAACTATATTATTATGCAATGACTGGTGTTTTTTTAATGTTTATATTAGACATTTGACTGCTTCAAATTAACAGGCTGGTGACACTATCTCTAGGAAGCTACAGGGTCTATAACGTGTTCTTCAGGTAAATAAAAAACAATTTTTTTAACAAAGATAAATTATACGTTTATAAAGTAAAAATTAAACTTTCATTTGATTATTTTAATCCATGTCCTTAATTTTCAAGATGCACTGTGTTATTTCATTCATCTCTGAATTTAACATTTCAATTTTAAAGTTTTGTTTCTCAGAGTTTGCTCTATAATAATTATTGAACTCAATTGTCTCAAATCAGCTTGTCAATCTTCATAACCTAAATCAGTGGTGCTTTCTGTTATTTTTATTGGTAACAAATTGTCCATAATTTCTTCTGCTTTAATATTATTTTTCTATAATTTAGTTAGACAAAAAAATCATAATTTTAACTAAAATGCGAGTGGTTTTTATTTTCTAACAATATTCTGAATTTTTATTAAAAATCTCATAAATGAATGGGTACTATCTGCATAATTATAAAAAATATACACACTATATATTAGTTTTGTGATAGATATAAAAACATCCTATACTACACACTTTACTGGTTTACTGGATAGTTGAAATATTTGACTATCATAAAATAAAGAATATTCTTTATTATATGTGTCATGAAATGTAATTTTCTTAATTAACTGCATTCCATCCTTTAAAATAATACAAATGTATTGCATTTTAGGCACGTATAAATATGTGCATAACACTATATGTATAGCAAAATACCAGTCAAGTATTTTTCTACTAGTCTTAATCGCATTAATTATGCTTTTTCCCAATAAAATAGTGAAGGAAGCAGGCATTATAGAAATTTGCTCAGAAAGTTCTAATTCACACGCACACACAAAAAACAAAACAGAAAATCATCATCTGAGACTATATTATTATTTTATAAAAATATTTTCTAGAAATGCCATACAAATATATTATTTCAACCATGTGACCTGCTTTTGTCCCAGAACTAGAGTCTTGGAAAGAACAGCCCCTGCTTTGGCCCCACTGGGGTTTGATGACAAACTCTTGACCCTTACCCTTGAATGTGCTCAGTTGTCAGTTTTGCCTACCACAGCTGTTGGCTATTCCAGAGGATCAGATGGCCAGAATAGGTCTGGAATAGACCTATTAGCATCTCAATACAACTGCTCAGTCCCCTTTATTACCAATTCACTCAAATTAATTAATTTTTAATTTTGCACTACCTCAACTATTATCAATCAAGTCAGCCAGTGAGACAGAAAAGCATACTGAAACATGAAACTGTCTGTGATGTAAGTCAGAAAGGCTCAACCTATGCAATCTGTCACTTTGAAGTTTAGAAAAAGGGCAAATTATCTTGTGCAGAGATTACTCAAAAATAGTTTCTTTTGAGAAATTATGTTCTTTTCAAAAGGTCATAAAAGCGAAGAATAGTGGTGATAAATGTCTGTGATGTGTTTATATCTGTAATCCTGAGTTACAGGTTCAGAAAGGCTAGTTGATTTTTTAAAATGCTACTATGAATTCCCATTTACTTCATTCAAAACCTAATATTTTATTGTCGTGTTAAAATATATACTGCACAAATAATGGCTTTTGGTTTTAAAATTTACAGCACCAGCAGTAAGATATAATATCCCTAAGATGTAAGATTTATTATTATTATTATTATTATTATTGTCATTATTATTCTGTTGGCTTGGCTGGGCTATTTCCTTAAAGCAGTAGGAATTAGAGGAATTATCCAAATTATGCAACTGTTATTTTGAAATGTGGAAAGAAATGAAATCACTGGTGAAATATTCCTGTGTTGCTTTATCCTCATTTTATTTACATGAATTGCTTTCAGCAATAAAACTCATGGTAAACACTGCATTTACTTTGAGCAGTGCAATCTTCTTTGAGTGAGGACTGACTGCTTTTGATATTCCATAGTGCAGTGTATATACAGTTAGAGATAGAGCATATGGGCTTTCTTTTTGACTTTGAGCTACAAAGTCTAGAAGGACCAAAGATTAAAGATGTTTAATCACTCTCGCATACTGTGTAACTTCTTACGTCATATTCTTGAGCATGGGAATGTGGCCAAATTTAAGATGTATTTATACCATGCTGAGTATGGCTTTTTTAGCCTAATGTAAACCTAGCTGTTTGAGACAGAATACAATAGGTTTCTGTTTCTGAGATTAATAAAGGGTAGATTCATGGATACCAAATAACTCTTAGAAAGTTTTCTTTCCTCCTAAAATATAATCAAGTCCACAGTATAGTTTATTATAAACACTTATGAGTAGTTTAGTTTTAAATATTTGCTATTGTTTTACAAGTATTTGGCATTTAAAGTTATGGAAATGAAGTAAGTGATTTGTTAAGGTTAACAACACTCTAAAGAAAATAAGATCAATTCCATATTTTAGGCCACCATTTAACAGATTTTCCTGGGCAATAGCGTTTCCCGAAACCTATATTGGTTACAGGTAAATCGTCATAAATGACAACTATCCACATTTTAAAAACAGTGAAATGAAATACTTTCCTAAAGTAAGAGATGTTAAACTCAAGAATTGAGTTTAGAACTGTGGTTAAAGAAGAATAGTTTCTTCATGCTGGAACTGACTTAACTGTGGTTCTAACAGCAGAGACATAAAATACAATATTGCAATCTTTAGAAAAAAATTCAATTATCAAATTCAAAATTGGGCTCACATACCTCAACAAGATTTCAAGCTACTAGCAAAATAAAATTTTTTAAGTCTCCGAATTCTCTATTGTTACTTGGTGAGATCATTATATAATATTTTTGTGTTGGTTTTTGGCAGAGCATGTTGAACCAACTACAAAAGTGAATAGAAATTATTCTCACATATCCATCTGGCTACCCCATACTGTGTAATTACCTCCACTTAAAATATACTTTTCTTAATGTTTGAGAAAATAATCAACATACTGGTGAATAGTGAATACCCATTATTTAAAGATTGTCCTGCATATTGTCATTGCTGTTCCCTAAAATGTCCCAGCAAGAAAAATTCTGCCTTGGAATTTGACATTAATATACTGAGAGCCAATTGATCTCTTCTCTTCATGTAGGGTTTTAAGTGTAAAAGTCATATCCTCTTTTTTTTTTTTCCCCTGGGACATGGTCTCACTCTGTAGCCCAGGCTGGAGTGCAGTGATGCAATCATAGCTAACTTCATCCTGAAACTTCTGAGCTCTAGCAAACCTCCCACCTCAGCCTTGCAAGTAGCTAGGACTACAGGAATTTACCACCATGCCCAGCTATTTTTTTTAAATTTTGTTTTATTTTTTGTAGAGAAAGGATCTTGCTTTGTTGTCCAGGCTGCTCTTGAATTCCTGGTTTCAAGCAGTCCTCCTGTCTTGGCCTCCAAAAGAGCTGGAATTATAGGTGTGAGCCATGGCACCCAGCCCCATCCTCACCTAACATAACATTACAAACTAAAAAATTGGCCACGACTTAACAAAACAGATAAAAGTTATTCTTGGATATCAACAGTTCACATCCACCACCAACTAACTTTTTATACAAGTCAGTTGAAATCATAGGGCAGAAACTCTTAGGAAAAAATGAAAAGTCAACAAAAAATAACATTTAGTGACAATTACGGATATCTCTATTTCTATTGAAACTAAATTCACAGAACTACGTTAATCATAATCCTTGGTTTGTTAAATTGGCTCATGTATGGCCATTATTTATATATTTATGTTTTGTTTTGTTTTGAGTCAGAATCTCGCTTTGTCACCCAGGCTGAGGTGCAGTGGCACCATCTCAGCTCATTGTAACCTCTGCCTCTTGGTTTGAGCGATTCTCATGCCTCATCCTCCTGAGTACCTGGGATTACAGGCATCACCACGCCAGGCTAATTTTTTTTTGTATTTTTAGTAGAGACAGGGTTTTGCCCTGTTGGCCTGTTGGCCAGGCTGGTCTTGAACTCCTGGCCTCAAGTGATCCAACCACCTTGGCCTCCCGAAGTGCTGGGATTACAGGCATGAGTCACCATGTCCGGCTTTATTTATGTATTTGTTTACATATTTGTTCAATTATCAATCCATGCATTAATTTATTCATTCAATCCATGCATTGATTCATTGATTCATGACTACATTCAGTACTGTAATAAGTATCTGTAAATCTATCATGCAAAATATAAACTTGATAACAACTACATGCATCTAATCATGTTGTTTTCCTCACTTCATCCCTGTCTCCCTACACACTGGGTTACTGATATTCTAAGTCATGTTTACATCGTAATTTTGCTTTTAGATATAAAAAAAGTAGCTTTCTTTAATTTTATTTTAAAAAATTACTATTACAGATGTGACTTTAAGGACTTATTCTTTACTTAATACTATATTGCTAAACTTCGTACACAGTTTTAACGTCATTTGTTATTAATCTTGATTGTAGTGTAATAATTCATTGTATTGACATACTACCTTTTATTCATTTACTCTCTTTTTAATAATATTTATATTATTTTGAGGTCTTATATAGTTTTAATAGTGCCTTATGAAAATATATCTTTCTAAACATATGCAAGTGTTTTTTGAGGGGTATATATTTAGGAGAAGAAAGGCTTAGTTTACTCCAGATGATAATGTCAAACAGATTCCTAAAGTAGTCAAAACATTTAGATTCCTATAAGTTATATTAAATTTAGATGGAAGATGTAAAAATCACATCTTCTTCAATCCTTGAAATATCTAAAATGAACAAATGTATATATTCACAACTAAACAGTTTAAAATTGTAATTCATTGCTTTCTCGACTTGACTGGTATGTCACTGACCACTAATGATATGGAACATTTCTTCCCATGTTTATTGAATATATATGTTTGCTTTGTGGGGGGAATTCTACTTTATAACTTTTACTCCACTTTTTATTGTTTATTTATTAATACATAGAAATTCTTTATATATTACTAATACATATATTTTCAATTATATGTGTGAGAATAATTTCCCTCAGTTTGTAACTTTTTTTTACTTTCTTAAAATGTATAAACTTTCTTAAAATGTATAAAATGTATAAACTGATTTTTTATTTTAATATAAATAAAAATTGTAATGTTAAGAATTCAGCAAGTTTCCTAAAAGAGAAATGATAAAACGTATGAAAAAATAGGGTAGTTTTAATAGGTTTATAGATACACCATGTTCATGAAAAATTATGGTATATTGAAAATATACTCATTTTTTTTCTAAGTTTATCTACACATTGTAGAATTCTAAGAAAAATCTCAATACAGATTTTCATGGCATTTAATAACATTACTCTTACATGCATATGAAAAAATGAAAGGCAAGAATTACCTATAATATAAAAGTCAGGAATGAGAGTTTTTCCGTTTCAGATATCAAGATTTATTATGATGCTATACTAAGAAAGTAAAGAATTGGCACATGGGTTGATATATTTATGTAAAATATATCTGATCTTAGGCTCACATCTCTAGATTGTTATTAGAAATCATTTTGTTTTATCTATTTGAATATCGAAACAGTATTAAAGAAAATAATGTACTTTTAATGAAAATTTTTAAAATCTACAAATCTATCAGTGAGTGTCAGGATTACATTTATTGTCAAGAAAATCCAGGCTGGACAGGGTGGCTCACACCTGTAATCCCAGCACTTTGGGAGGTCGAGGTGGGTGGATCACCTGAGGTCAGGAGTTCGAGACCAGACTGGCCAACATGGAAAAATCTCATCTCTACTAAAACTACAAATATTGAGACAAAAAAGAGAAAGAAAGAAAGAAGAAAGGAAGGAAGGAAGGAAGGAAGGAAGGAAGGAAGGAAGGAGAAAGAAAAAAAGAAAGAAAGAAAGAGAGAGAGGGAGGGAGGGAGGGAAAAGAAAAGAAAAGAGAAAAAAGAAAAGAAAGGAAAGGAGGAGGGAAGGAAGGAAGGAGGGAGGGAAAGAGGGAAGGAGAGAGGGGGGAAGGGAGGGAAGAAAAGAAGAAAGGAAGAGAAAGAAAGAAGGAAGGAAGGAAGAAAAGAAAGAAAGGAAAGGAAAGGAAAAGAAGGAAAGAAAGGAGGAGGGAAGGAAGGAAGGAAGAAAGGAGGGAGGGAGGGAGATAGAGAGGAAGGAAGGGAGGGAAGGAAGGAAGGAAGAGAAGGAAAGAAGGAAGGAAAGAAAAGGGAAGGGAAAGGAAGGGGGAAAGAAGGAATGAAAGGAGGAAAGGAGGAAAGGAAGAAAGGAAGAAATAAATCCAGCCAAATCCCCTCCAAGCACTGTAGCATGATGGAAAGTCTCATAATCTCCTAACTCAAGTACACTACTGAAATTCACCTCTAGATGTAATTCCTTACTAAGGAAGACACCAGCGCATTTGATTGGCCTGTGTGGATTTCAAATCTTAACACCTCAAAATTACCTAGTTAAAAAATTGTCCAAAATAAACAATGAAATATAAATAAAAAACATTCACATAGATTAATTGTGGTACACGACTGCGTAGTTCAAATAATTAGTTTTCCAAACAGTTTTGCAGAGCTTTATGAGATTTTATTGATTAAAATACATGAAACAGCTGTCACATGGAAAATGAGTAACACCAGAATGTTAAGTTCCAGTAAACAGTAAGTTCTTCTTTCTGTTGATATTACGATTTTGTAGAATTACTTCAATAATGCAATTTCTATTCTATTTTATATTCTTGTTTATATATTTCATCCTTATTGCTCTGTATAATTGTATTTAAATTGATCTTTTATATACAGTCACTTCAAAGTGGCATTTTTTTCTTTTATGGCATAATTTGTTAAATTCCTACTCTACATTATTTGCCTTTTGTTTACAAGAAGTGAAACTCTAAAAGGTGTAACTATGAAGACTTACCACCCAGATTTGTGCTGTCTTTCTTCAATCGTTCTACTTTCCCACTAAAACCCACTTTAACTGCAAGCCCAAAATGGTCATACTTCCTGCCTTCACAAAGGATAAGAGAATAGAAAAATCTTAGTCACTTAACTATGACACTAGTAATTTGGTTTATAAGCACCTGATATAGATGCTTGGATAATAGCAAATCATCATTATATAGACCTACAAAAGTATCACATACCACAGAGCTTCGCCGTAAGAATATATGTGTAAAACATACATTCCAGCTGACAAACTCCAAAATGCATCCATTTATCTCAGTTATGCCTTCCACTGTTTCCCTTAAAGAGAGGTAGTACTATACTCTAGACTTTGGTTAGAAATTGCGCAAGACCTATAGCCAACACCAACTGAGGAACCAATGTAATTTTCACCCTCCCCTTGCAGTCTTCAAACCAACAGGAATTCAGCACATGAGAAAAAACAACAGCCCGTGCAAAGTTCTTAGGGTCTGGCTCAGCAGGGGAGGTAGAAGCAAAAAGTCATGTCAACAGCAATAACAATGAAAACATTTTTAAAAGCTTGGATGAATAGCCTCGGTACCAAAGGCAAGCCCTGCTGTTCATGCCTTAACAACTGGACAAAAATAGCAACCTCATTTACGCACACTAGTTCAATGCCAAAGGCAGAAAGGTGGGGAGACAATGTAGGTCTTGGGGGAAGCATTGCAGTTGACGGCATTATTATTGCACCTATTCCACACTAAAAAATAGTTACCCATGAACAAGGCTTTCCACTTTTTCTTTTTAATATTTCTTTGATTTTCTAAATAATTCATCTTCAGACATACGCTAAAATATATATGTGCGTGTATATATATATATTTCAAATACTCTGGACAAAAAGCTATTCTCCTAAATTCTAACCTTTTTGTTACCTGAGATGTCTCTGTACTTTGTAATGTAAGTATTTAGACATGAGATCTCTGTGGTCTTGCATACTGAAATAAAATTACCATATTTTAGTAAAGCCTCAACTTGACTATTTTTGGATATAAAGTAGGAGTTCATTTTCTGACACCATGAAAAGGAAACTCTGCTTAAACATGAATTCAGGTACAGGGAGAAAAGAGAGCTAACGGCTACAGTTCAGTTATATTGAAAGTTCATTGCCTGTTATCTTTCTAATTTTGGTACAAGAAATGACCTCAATGAATGATAGGCAAATAGCTAAGTCTCTTCTAGCTTAGAGTATAGGAATAAAAAGTTTAGAATTAATTATAGAGCACTTCAATTTCTTCTGGCTATTTGAATATTCTCAAGTTTGAGAGGCCATTTTGTATAACACAATGTAACATTAATTGCCTTTCATTATTTAACCTGGCATAAAATTAAGAAGTGGCATTTGTGCCTAAATTGAATTGTTACAAACTTCACCTTGCCCCACTAGTATTTAAATTTCCCCGTTAACCTAAAATAGAAAGATATCTCCAAAAGAAGGTATGGTTATATCGTTTTACATGAAACCTATGTATAGCAAGCATGCTATTCTCCTAAAAATTATTTGAAGCTTCTGACACCTTTCTATTTCCAACGTAATTGGTTTGTCAAGGCCTTTCACCAGTCTGTTCTTTCCCACCCAATTTGTTCCACCTGACAAGACACACCTTAAGACCTGCTGCCCCCACATCCGCCAGCCTGGCCTCCAGATCCTCCCAGCAACAAAGCTTCCTCTAATCTATCAGCCTGGCCAGAAATGAGTCTTCCTTGCCCAACCACCAAATTTTTTGCTCTTCATTCTTTAAATATATACATGTGAGTTAAACTTCCTTAAGGAATTTTTTATAAGCAAATGGAAATATGTGTTATTTTAGCCTCTCAAGCCTTACTAAACTGTGGTCCCATTGGGGCTCAGAACACGACACCCCAAAATATAACATCTTGGCATAAGCAGAAAGGGCACCTTCTGACCTTCTCCTGTCTTTCTTCTGTGAGTTATATAAAGAATCTCTCCTCCCTTCTGCCCTTCAGATCTTCGTGTGACAGGTGTCCTGCCCTACACTTGGAGGAAAGAAGGAAGAGGAAAAAGAACTGTCCATTAACAGCCTTGTTATGTAAACCGTTACTATTAGATCATACCCTTTCTAATCCCATTTCTACATGACTGTCCATTCTTCATCAAACTGAAGCATACAAATATACACTTTTCCCTGGATCTTTGGGTCATCATTTCTGAAGCTTCCCACGTCACATAAAACTTTGTTTAAATAGATGTATTATTTCCTCTTATTAATCTGTTTTTGCTATAGTGTGTCAGCCATGAACTTTATAATGGGTGGGGAAAGGATATTATTTTTTTGCCTCTAAAGTTCATATCACCTGAGAGCTTGTTAGAAAGGCAGAATCTCAAGCCCTGCCCCAAACCTAAGGACTGCATTTCTAACGCGATCACCAGGTTATCCATCTGCACGTTAATGTTTGAAAAGCACTATTCTATATTGTCCAAAACACAAACAAACACACACACACAACAGCAGTGACAACACAATTAGGAGCTAGACGAGGGAAGAAAGCAAGAAGGAAGAAGGCAAATAGCAAGCAAATTGCTTTCTTTCTAAATTAGGTATTTAATAGAAAATAGTGGTTTTACCTAAAATCTAGGTCGTTTTCATTTAGGTACATACATATTTACGTGTGTATTCAAACAATATAGAAAGCACTAGATAATATAATAATATGCCCAAAATGTTGTCATTAATTGAGTTTGGTCTAATAGGAGTCATTAATGTTCTGCATAATAAATAACTTACTAATGTCATATATTAAGAGAAATGGCAGGTAAATAGTTTCTCCAATTAAATGACAGAAAAATGTTCTTTAGGGAACAATTGTGTCAATAAACTTTTCCTATTCATCTCAGTGTAAATTATCAATAGAATTAATTACTGTCTATTCCCCCTGTTACATAAATTCAGTTATTTTAAAATTTGATGGGTAATGTATAACAAACGAGTTTTGTGTGTGATTAATATATTGCTTTTATTTAGAATAAACATAATATTATAAAAATAATATTACAGATTCATAGATACTTAGCCATGGAGAAAGCTAATGATGGGCACGACCATGCCTGTACCTGAAAACAAAGCCCATAACCTAAAATATAAAGCTCTTCTGGGGAGCAGATAGAAGCAAAGGGGTGTGTGTGTGTGTGTGAGAGTGTGTGTGTGTGTGTGTGTCAGAGAGAGAGAGAGAGAGAGAAATATGTATATTGGGAAGTGGAACCATACCAGTGGATCTAGATGTACTATAAAATCTGAAGGAAGATAAAGCAAAGTAAAGTAATAACTGATTGCTGTTATAAAAATAGCACCTTGATCAAAACACTTTCCCTGATACTGCCCAAACCACAAACACCTAAACAACAACATCTAAAAGTATTATTTTTATTTAGTATAATCATAATACTATAGAAAGAAGAATTTGGATAGATGATCAAAACCATGTACCATAGTGTTCATCCATAAGTTTTATAGTAGCTTCATACTACTTTTCTCCTTCACTCTACTTAAAAACCTTCAACAGCTCACTCCACATACAATGTCTGAAGAACATTTAAAATCTTTGGCCTGAACCACGTACCTCCAACATAACTTTGCACTCTTGCATGCCAATACATTCCAACAAAAATTCATAATTTAGGTAAAGTGAAATTTTCTATGGTTTGGTGATGATGGAGATGATACACCTAGGCAAAAAGTCCTCCTATCTAGAGGCCATTTTCACCCAGCAAAATTTTACCTTAAATATTACCCACTTCTTGAAACCTTTCTATTCTCCATAGACCCTTCCTTCTAGTTGGGATCTGCTACAAAGAGCTGGCACGACCTTGGCGAGTTTACTTAATTGCCCTGGGTCTTCCTCTCTTCACTGGTAATAGAAAGTGATGAGCCTAGATCTGTAAATTTCTAACTTTTATTACTCATATACACTCTAAAATAATTTTTAAAGCTCATACATACTGACTTACATATTTCAAGGTGATACGTAAAATGTTTCCTCGAGTGTAAATAATTGAAAATTATGCCATTTCTAACATATTGTAAATATTGACATTTTAAAATAAAACAGTTACGCTATTCCTAAATGCACCCAATGGAATCTAAGTACGCCAGTGCTTTGTTACTCAGTGTCATCCATGTAAAAATAAATGATCAAGTTCTTCTTTAACAGTCAGAACTTTTATGTTGTTTGCTTTTTGTCCCTTGAGTGCATGTTTCCAATTAACTCACCCTTTAAAATATTATGCTAAGGATTTATATTTTTTATGTTTGAACATCTCATATTGATGAATCTGTCATATATTGCAGTAATCAAATATTGAAATTGAACTCAATAGTTTATTTTAATTTTGATGCTTTAAGTCTGCAAATTGTCTTCCTAATTTTCTTATTATAATTATTTTTAGTAAATAACTCATGAGGCCTAATTAAATATTATATATTTTTAAACTATTTTAATGAAAAGAAAATTTTTATTAGAAATTGATGTCATACTGAGATGAGCTAGGCTTTTTTTCCCATTTAAGATAGATATAACTTATTTTTATGCACTGAAAATAAATTCATTTTCTAGTTTTCATTGTTATAAATGCAAGCACCAGAAAATCTTATTTACATAAATAATTAGGCAGGAATAAAAATAGTTTTTCTATGGTAGTGTGAGTTCTTCGAACTTGAGTTATATGCTAAATTACAGAGTAATTTATCACTAAAGTGATTGTTACTTCTTTATTCACTGACAACTTTAGTAAGTCTTTCTTCAATTTGAATCAGAGCCAAGAACTGATACCACTTGACCTGAAATGTAATTTGATTCACATTCATTCACATTCTTAACACATTTTAAAATTTCCTTTTGTTTGGCACTTACATCCTATGAACAAAGCATCTTAGCAAGATTTCAGAAAAATGAGAAGAATGCTTTTCTTTAGAAAATAGGGAAAGATTACTGTAGCCTTGTAGTATAGTTTGAAGTCAGGTAGTGTGATGCCCATGGTACTGGTACCAAAACAGAGACATAGATCAATGGAACAGAACAGAGCCCTCAGAAATAATGCCGCATATCTACAATTATCTGATCTTTGACAAACCTGAGAAAAACAAGAAATGGGGAAAGGATTCCCTATTTAATAAATGGTGCTGGGAAAAATGGCTAGCCACATGTAGAAAGCTGAAACTGGATCCCTTCCTTACACCTTATACAAAAATTAATTCAAGATGGATTAAAGACTTACATGTTAGACCTAAAACCATTAAAATCCTACAAGAAAACCTAGGCAATATCATTTAGGACATAGGCGTGGGCAACTACTTCATGTCTAAAACACCAAAAGCAATGGCAACAAAAGCCAAAATTGACAAATGGGATCTAATTAAACTAAAGAGCTTCTGCACAGCAAAAGAAACTACCATCAGAGTGAACAGACAACCTACAGAATGGGAGAAAATTTTTGCAACCTACTCATCTGACAAAGGGCTAATATCCAGAATCTACAATGAACTCAAACAAATTTACAAGGAAAAAACAAACAAACCCATCAAAAAGTGGGTGAAGGACATGAACAGACACTTCTCAAAAGAAGACATTTATGCAGCCAAAAAACATATGAAAAAATGCTCATCATCACCGGCCATCAGAGAAATGCAAATCAAAACCACAGTGAGATACCATCTCACACCAGTTAGAATGGCCATCGTTCAAAAGTCAGGAAACAACAGGTGCTGGAGAGGATGTGGAGAAATAGGAACACTTTTACACTGTTGGTGGGACTGTAAACTAGTTCAACCATTGTGGAAGTCAGTGTGGCGATTCCTCAGGGATCTAGAACTAGAAATACCATTTGACCCAGCCATCCCATTACTGGGTATGTACCCAAAGGACTATAAATCATGCTGCTACAAAGACACATGCACATATATGTTTATTGCGGCACTATTCACAATAGCAAAGAGTTGGAACCAACCCAAATGTCCAACAACGATAGACTGGATTAAGAAAATGTGGCACATATACACCATGGAATACTATGCAGCCATAAAAAATGATGAGTTCATGTCCTTTGTAGGGACATGGTTGAAACTGGAAACCATCATTCTCAGTAAACTATCACAAGGACAAAAAACCAAACACCACATGTTCTCACTCATAGGTGGGAATTGAACAATGAGAACTCATGGACACAGGAAGGGGAACATCACACACCGGGGACTGTTGTGGGGTGGAGTGAGGGGGGAGGGACAGCATTAGGAGATATACCTAATGCTAAATGACGAGTTAATGGGTGCAGCAAAACAACATGGCACATGGATACATATGTAACAAACCTGCATATTGTGCACATGTACCCTAAAACCTAAAGTATAATAACAAAAAATAAATAAATAAAAAAAAGAAAAAGAAAATAGGGAAAGAGAAATAGTGAAAAGGGAAGTGAGGAAGGAGAACTAGCTTAAAAGCTTGGGCTTAAACATAGTCAAATTCTCACACAAGTTAACTTCACTACATATGAAAGTTGAGAATATAAACATTAATTTCCATTAAACCGCAAATGTTCATGTACTCCCTTGGAAAGTCTCTGTGAATCTTTAGTTTATATGTACTTCAGCCTGAACACTGCTGCTCTCTGGGTTTCAGAAAACTTTTAAAAAATGTTTATATTCTTGGTTATCAATATCAAGTGTATGTTTCCATTCATACAGTCCTTACATAATTCTTTGGTATGTTTATGGGTTACTCATCCACTAGATTTTACATATCTAGAGAACACGGCACATTTTTCATAGGTGTTACATCTTACACAGTATTTTGTATAATGCCTTAAACTTAATGGTTAATCAGTGTGTATATATAAAATTAATAATTCCTAAAATCATGACTGCATATAGCATTTATCTTTCCAAATTTATACCATATGATAGTGTATCTAATCATTCTATACACAAAATTTTTATGTAAATCAATATGACATTGTTATTATGCTTCTCCATATTCATTCCCTAACACGTTGAATGACAAGAGCACTACGCATAATGAAGTTGTAGATATACTATATTTATCAGCCCTGTATGTGAATACCAGGAAATTAGTCCTTTATAACTGTGCTGGCAGGCTTTCCCATTTCTATTTTGTCCGGTTTTTTCAAAGGAACACTGTATCACGGGCAAGTTTTCATCTTCAATATTCAGTTTTCTTTTCTGCTTTTGTGGATCACTTAAATACACATTGCCAATTATACACACTCTGTCCATGACTATCAACCCATGGATGAAACAGTTTTCAGCAGAAACTATTTTTCTTATTGTTTAACAGTGAATCTGAGTAGGCATTTTATCTGGGGACCATGTGTCTAAGAGAGCAGTCATTTCTAACTAAGGATACCAAAGTCAAAGTTACAGCAAATCTACTCTGCGATGTTATCACACATGCCAAACATAATATTGAACTACCAACTAAACGACTGTGCTATGCACAATACACTTTAATTAACCTTGTAAATTCACTGTACATAGAGCCCTAACATGCGTGTACCTTGGTGAAAGGAACTACAATGCTGAAAGTAAATGTGAAATTTGCCAAACGAATTTTTGGAAGCTTAAGTCATTTGACCTTTCCAATTTAAACAACCTAATATAAGAGTGAGTCATTCTTGGACACGGAACATTACAAATAAACTGCCCAAAATAACAGCCATCATGTTCTAGGATATCCTTACTCTGAATTATTACAGTAAATTTACCTGAAGTATTTAAATTAATAAAAATAATAATACTCAGCCTTCTGAAATCACAGGTGAAGCTCTGAATCAATCACCCTCCAGTACCTAAGTATGCACAAATAGAAGACTCACTAGTTGTTCCTGGATACGTACAAGGTAATTGAGAAATTTTGCCCCACATTCCAGGATGTACATTTATACCATGACTTATACATGTTTTCCATAATGTGTTAAACACTGACTTAAATATTCAGTCTCTCGTAACGTATAAGTTCTTTACTTCGATTTAACATTTACTCAAGAAATACACAGGAAATGCATGATTCATCCATGAGGGATCAGAGACCTGCAAGTGATCCCTTGGGCTTATATCCTCAATATCTAAACAAGACTACCTCCCACATCTGAAGTCGATTTTCAGAACCTCCAAGAGAGTAGCTGTTATTTGTTTCTCAAGGAAATTTTGAAATAATTCACTTAAAAATGATTAAACCTTTAGTAGCCGTAATATGTTTCTGAATGTGAGAACTTTGGTCTATTTTCAGAAAAAAAGGCAAAAATAAAAAGTAAATGTAGAAGTGATATGTTTAACGTATAAAAATATGAATACACATGCCATTCAGGACAGTTACTGATTATATACCTGACTGAATGTTTGCCTATGCTATTGATGGACTCCTGAGTTACGAGTCTTCACTGATTTTTCTCTTTTGACTATGTTTAACCAAATTTATTGTGTAAGGTGTATGTGCTCTCTGTCTGCCTCAAAATGTCTTCTGATTTCCTACCTATTCATAGACACATCACCATCTATATCCCTGCACCTCCACTTTATACTTACAATCTTATACAATGGAATGTATATGAAGGATTTTAGTGTGATTAAGTCTCAGCAATCATGCCTAAGCTTCAAACTTCATGACATTTGCAAAGTAGCTAATTATCTGGTGCTGAATAAGGACTGGTTTTCTACATGATAAAAAAAAATACTGTCACAGCAAGGTAATTCAGAATTTATAAGGAATTCAGAACGGTATGACATGCCTTGTTTTAAAAGAAACAATCCTGAACCATGTTAGACAGACCATCAAAACCAATTACTGAACCAAGTAAAGTTATTTAATTCTGAAAACCTATCCAATCATGGATCAGTTGAAGTTCTAAATATAATTAAGAATTGAAGATCTCTTAAATTAGAGTGCAGAAATACTGTATGTTATGACAAATTGTATATTGTTTAGTTAAATTTTATTTTGTTTATTTTCGTGTTTTACTTGACGTATAATAAACCTTCAGTTGTCTGGATTCCTGGAACTTTTAGGAAAAAGACTTTCTAGATAGCTAACGTTTCCCCATAGTAAGGATTTATTCCTCTTATGATAAACCTAACACTTATAAAGTACTTGTTAGGTGCCAGGACCTGTGTTGAACATTTTGAAAACATGATGTCACTTTATCCTCTCAATGACACTACTAAGGACATGCTATTGTTATCTCTTGTTAGCTCCAATTTATATGTGAGGAAACTGGGACCCAGAATGGTTACATAGTTTGTCCACGGTCCCATAGCAAATAAGGGATAGAGCCAAGCTAAACCCCAGGACCTCTGATTTATACTATTTATACTGATTAAAGCAATGATGTTTCTAATCTTTGTTTTCCATGGAGGAAATATAAAATATATTATATAACGATTTGATTCTTTACCAGAGTGGAGAGAATATAATTTAAATATTTATTGATGTCTCAAGGCCACAACTATGAATATTTTTATTTGCTTTATGTACTTTGCAGTCCTGTGAACACTCAGAGTTTACTGAGGCATAGAAGACTGTGGTCCCACAGTGGCCCCAGGCAAATGTAACTTGAACATGTGTGTATGTTATCATAGCCCCTTGGGTTCTTTTCCTATTCTCAGGCTGCCAATTGTGATGTTTACTATACTCATTCTATGTACTTCTTTACCCCTTTCAACTTTCAGATTTTCATCTCCTATGAGCTTTGAAACCAAATTACTCAGCATATTAAAACTATGTACCTAAAATAAGGTAGGCTCTGACTGCAAACTCAGTGTTCCTGAAAGTGTAAAGAACTTCACTAAGAACTTGCGGCATACCTGGGGGGTGTATCTGTAAGCCTGTGTTCCTCACTTAGCAATTTTACCAAAGACGTTTTCTGTAAAATTATTTGGGGAAAAAATGCAACTTTCTTTGAAAATATATTAGGCTACTATGACCAAATTTTATATACTGGCATCATCTTAGAGAACACAATAACTATTAAGCTAAAAGAAATGTAGCAATAAGCGAGAGGCTGAGATGTATAACATGGTACAGTTGGTTGAAAATGTAAAGGTTCCACAAGGTTTACTTTCATATCTAGTGTAGTTTTAGAAAATTGTTTCAAACACACCAAAAACTTTTGGAGTAAGTAAAGAGTATTTTCCGAGGATTCATAGAATATTTTCACTGACTTTTCCAGTCATAGAATCTACTGGATTATAAAGGCATTTTTTTTCTGATCATTACAGCCATCGAAGCAGTAGCACATAATCATAGCCATGACTGACCAGTGAATGAACAATAGCAAGTAAAATGTGACTACAAATTACTACCTTCACATCTTTATATCTTAACAAGCTATTCCAAGATGGATAATTTCACTTGTAAATAACTTGATAATTTCCAAGTAACTTTCACATTTTTACATCCTTAAGGTAATCCATTTCTTTTTAATTGAATTTGATTGCTAAATTTTTCTTTAAATTGGAAAGCTAATCTCACTAATCACAGCCACTCTTTAACCTTTCCCATCTATATTTTTCAGCATTCAAAGAGTATTTAGAAAGTGTATGCTTTTTTATTATTATTTATTATCATTATTATTATTATTATTTTGAGACAGAGTCTTGCTCTGTTGCCCAGGCTGGAGTGCGGCAACATGATCTTGTCTCACTGCAATCTCCGCCTCCAGGATTCAAGCAATTTTCTTGCCTCAGCCTCCCGAGTAGCTGGGATTACAGATGCATGACACCACTCACAGCTAATTTTCGTATTTTTAGTAGAGATAGTGTTTCACCATGATTACCAGGCTAGTCCCAAACTCCTGACCTCAAGTGATCTGCCCGCCTTGGCCTCCCAAAGTGCTGAGATTACAGGCATGAGCCACCGTGCCTGACCAAAAAGTGTATGCTTTGTAAGCATATCTATACCTTTAGTAGAAATTAATGGCTATTTCTAGCCATCTTCCTTCTTCAGAAATAAAAACAGTTACCTTCTTACTACTTTCTTTTGTAACTTTTTAAAAATAAAATGAAGGTGGAAAAAAAAGGTAAACTGATACGAGGCAAATTTGGTGTTACCTAATACAGCAGAATTTGCTTTGTCATTTTCTTGTAAATTAACTATTCCAACTCATTTGCCCTGGCAATCTAAATATTTAAAGATTGAATCAACCAGCATGATCACTCAGCCAAATATCTGGATTATGTCTCTATTTTATGAAGCTTAATTTTGAATAAATTTTATGGAAAATTATTTGTGTAGATAGGAGAGACGCTATAAATCTCTGAAATAAACTACAAATAGGAGCGTAACAAATGCCCGGGTTTACATCTCCCATGTGTGCCTACGTTCACAGCTTTTCTTATTGCTTCACATTTTCTGTTAGATATTGCTATAGTACATTTATTAATAAAGAAGCAAAAATATTGATGGATAAAATAATCATCATTATTCACACAAAAGCTGTGTTCAGATTTTGAACCAGGCTTTGAAAGAATTTAAAAAGAAGTGGAAAGCACACTGCTAATCTTAGAAAGATTACAAATTATAATGATAACAAAGCTTTATTTTTTAACTTAAAAAAATTAGTTACTACATTTTAGAACCATATTTACTAACCATATTTTAGTACTTTATTATATGGTTTTCTCTCCACTCTTACTCTTAGCTATTATTCTAGATCTACGTATGAGGAAGCTAAATTTATTCACACATATAAGGTATTATAATACAATGATACAAACAAAATCCGAATGTATAAAGTCAAGCCACGCCACCATTTTATGCTAAGAAATCTTAATTATTTTGTAGGACTTAAGACGGATACCAAGTCACGTACAACAAGCATAATCCCACCAACCCTGCTGGGTAAATCTCAGGTTTATCACTAGACTAGGAACGTACAGAAACTGTCTACCAATAGAACTGACAATTCCTCTGCAATCATGACACTCATCTGGAGTTTACAGCATGAGCCTGGCGACTAGCCAATATGAACAATGTTTAAATTTCTTTATGGCAGCTCAATGAGCCTTCAAGCATTCATCTGTTTTACCTACTGTGCTTAATAAAAAGCAAGCCAATGAATTTTCTCATTTTCTTTTCATCACTAATAAGAGCAACCATCAACCGTATGAAGGATGGAGTCAGCATTTCCTTTCAGCCTCCCTTTCCTAATAGTTCTGTACTGAAGCAGTCACAGAACACCATGATGCCACCCATCATCTTGCACAGATTTTGATTGATTGGGAATGATAGTAAGAGGAGTTTTTTAAAAAGGAGAAAAAATAGATTTTAAAGCAGCATACATCTTGTCATGAAAGCATAACAAGTATAAACAATGAAAGCCCTTGGTAATTACTTCTGTTCTTGACTATTAATGTTTTTAAAGAGTTGTATTATATTAATGAAAGGGTTGCTTTAAATAAGCTTTTAGACTTTGTAAAGGTTAAAAGACTAGGAAATATTTAACAGCAACACAAAAGTTTGTAATCTATAACACCAATAACATTTTCAAAGAAAATTAGTTCCACACATGATCCTTGTGTAAAACAACCAGGTCAGATACTTAAGAAGTCTGCAACTTTAAGTCACATTCATTTACTTAATGAAGTGTAAAGCTTCATCAGTATGTGTTACCACTTCAAGTTTTGGAAGTTATACATACTATATTTATTAACGTATTTTGTGTGCTGCCTCATTCTAAAAGCAATAAAAGAAATGTAGGAATGTGTGCAGCAGTCCAATACCATCAGAAATTGATGTGATATTTTATTACAGCCTTCACTCTTCTCAATTTTTTAGAAACAAAGAATTTAAAGTACACTTATAAGTACACATTTATTAAAAATGTATATGTACTAGGTATATAGTCCTAAGTGCATTATGTATATGGACATGTATAAACATGTCCATATATAAATATATGTATAGACATACATATATTTATATAATACATATATTGTTTTGTATTTTATGTCTATATGCATATACACACACAAGTATACATGTACATCTATATATATTTACATGCATGTGTGTGTACATATATGTCTATATATGTGTGTGTATATATAGGTATATACATATATGTATATGTATTTATGAGCTTTTTAAAAACCCAATGTCTATAACAGAAATGCTAGCCAGGTCCAAAATTCATTCCCAATCTGCCACTTGGAGATCTGTCAAGCTAATAATGAAGCATATTGTGCAAGCACACACATTGGGCACACAGCAAGTGTCTTTCTGAGCCCTGGTTCTCCACTAGCCATCATCTCCTATCAATCATGTCCTCAGCAACAGCAGGAGCAATGGAAACAGAAGCAGAAGCAATTAGAGGTGTGGCTCAGTTCCACATGCCTAGAAAATAAAGGCCAGAGATGCCCTGTGAAAAGATTTGCGTGTTAGAGGCTTACCTAATTCTATATTAAAGAAACAGGTGCTATGCTAATTAATATGAAGTTTTTGCCTTTTTATTTAACCATTGCCAATCTTTTTTTCTCAACTCTTATAACCAATTTCTCCAACCATCCCCTTGGCAGCAAGAACTTGCAATTTTTCTCATTATGGTGACTTGCAGAAGCATTTCAGATGAAAATTATTAACATATTATATTATGAAAAGCATCGGGTTTCAGAGTCAGCCAGACCGGAATTTACATTCTGGCATTGTGACACTGGTTAAATTAGTAAATTTTCTTAGACCTGTTCTGATGAAATAATGATAATGAGATTTACCTCTTAAGGCTTTTGTTGAGGATCAAATGGTATATTAATCACTGGGTACATACTAGGCAATCAATAAATAGTAACTTAAATGTATGTATGACTTTTCATATTTGAGAAAGCATTCCCACAATTCAAGATCGAATAGATTACAATAAAATACATTTTAGAAGGTGAAGAGTAGACCAAAAAGAGTACATAAAGAGAACAAATAAAATAGTGAGTTTAGTATGTAAAAGGCATGTTAAGAGAGCATATCTATGTATGTTTTTCAGATACAGGAAGACATGTACTTTTCTGCTCTTCTATAGGGAATGCAAACAAGATACGGTGACCTTTACGTGAATCAATATCCAAAAGCAAAAACAAGTGAGTAGCTTAAGGAACACCACCACTCCCACCCTTGGAGTCAGAAGTAAATATCTGTGATTGGTCCCAGAGAGAGGACACAATGAAAAGTATTGAATAACGTCCTGAGAAGCATCCTTACAGTAAACATACTCTGCGCTTCAGGGACTATTTCTGGTAAAGCAAGCTGATGAGCTTCAGGTACTCCTGACTTTCTATGCCAGGAAGCATAGGAAACAGTGGTCCCACACATGTGATCTGTTCCACTTTCAAATTCCAGTTTTACCATTCAAATTCCAGTTGAACCACTTACTAATTGTGACCTTGGACAATTGCCTGATTTTTCTAAGCCTCCAGTTTTCTATCATGCAAAATAGAGACATGATTCCAACAACCTCATATGTTGTTGAGAGGATTAAATGAAGTGTCAAGCTCAGTTACATGCTAAAGGAAATAAATGGCTATTTTTAAAAGAAACAGCTGATACCAAAGTGCCACTCTAATTATCAAAGGACCAGTCCTAGAACTAAAGCATAGAAACTTTTTATACAAAGACTATTAACACAATATGTCCTGGAATAGAACCACATCTACCTGTCATTTTTGTATTAGTATCACATTACAGAAAAAAAGGGAGTCAAATGTCAGATCTGATTTCATGTCAGCACATCTTAATATCCTCAAAGGAAACTAACTCTGTAACAGCTGTCTGAACTGTTTGCATACGGAAACACCCTCAACCTCCAAATGCTTTATCTTTGATATTTCTTTTATTACTCCTTTCACATTCTCAGTTCTTAGACTACGAAACTCTACCCGCTGAATGTCAGTCACTTTAACCAGCTCTTTGCAGGTAACTTTTTTTTTTTTTTTTCAGTTTTAAAATATCCATCTTCATGTCACTATTCCTGAAATCTTTCTTCTTTCTCCCAGAAAAAAAAAGCCATTTTAGTTTTGTTTTTCTTGCAGAGGTGTCACTTTCCAATCATCTAAGTAGTTAGTAAGACCTTATATGCCTTCAAAAATTCACTAATTTTAAAGAAAATCCCTGAACGAATGTGTCCCGAAGTACAATCACAAGATGTCAACTACCAATTCGAGCTCTACTAATGTATAATTCGAACCTTTAGCCTTAATAGACATATCTGTAAAGGACGGTGATTAAACTAGACCAGAGTTTCTCAACCCTCCCACTACACATTTATATCTGGGTCTGCATAACTCTTTGCTATAAACATTGCCCTGTGCATTGTAGGATATTTAGCAACATGTGTGGCATCTAAACAGGAGGTGCCAGTAAGCAACCCCTTCCTTCAGCTCTGAGAACCAAAACCATTTTTAAACATTGCCAAATGCCTCTTGGAGGTAACGTCACCTGGGTTAGGAACACTGGTGTAGACTCCAGAATTCTATGGGTAATACACTGGAAGGATCTGTATTAACATTTGGTTTCTTAATATTTCCACTAAAATCTAAGTTCCTTGAGGGCAGGAATATTTTTCTATTTTGTTTAGTGCCACATTTCCAGTTGACATTTGGTATAGCAGACACTCATAAATTGTCGTGGGGGGCAGGGCACAGAGGCTCACGCCTGTAATCCCAGCACTTTGGGAGGCCAAGGCAGGCAGATCACCTGAGGTCGAGAGTTCAAGACCAGCCTGACCAACATGGAGAAACCCTGTCTCTACTAAAAATACAAAATTATCTGAGCAGGGTGGCACATGCCTGTAATCTCAGCTACTCAGGAGGCTGAGGCAGGAGAATCACTTGAACCCAGGAGGTGGAGGTTGCGGTGAGCTGAGATCATGCCACTGCACTTTAGCCTGGGCAACAAGAGCAAAACTCCACCTCAAAAAAAAAAAAAAAAAAAAAAAAAAAAAAAAAACACGTTGGTGAGAAAAAATGGGCAAATGATGAAATATTAAACTCCATGAAGATTGAAACCTTAACTCTTTAACTCTTTGATGACACTTTAGAAGCAGATTATGAGTCTCTCAACAACATTTGTCTTTCATGCTTACCAGACATTTTTCCTTATGAATAGTATACTTGCCTCCTTTTAAGATAGATTCAGTTCATATCTCCTTTAGAATCCAAGATGCTTCTAGTTCTAGGTCCCTGAGGAATTGCCACACAGACTTCCACAATGGTTGAACTAGTTTACAGTCCCACCAACAGTGTAAAAGTGTTCCTATTTCCCCATATCCTCTCCAGCACCTGTTGTTTCCTGACTTTTTAATGATCGCCATTCTAACTGGTGTGAGATGGTATCTCATTGTGGTTTTGATTTGCATTTTTCTGATGGCCAGTGATGACGAGCATTTTTTCATGTGTTTTTTGGCTGCATAAATGTCTTCTTCTAGAACTAGAAATACCATTTTACCCAGCCATCCCATTACTGGGTATATACCCAAAGGATTATAAATTATGCTGCTATAAAGACACATGCACACGTTTGTTTATTGCGGCACTATTCACAACAGCAAAGACTTGGAACCAACCCAAATATCCAACAATGATAGATGGATTAAGAAAATGTGGCACATATACACCATGGAATACTATGCAGCTGTAAAAAATGGTGAGTTCATGTCATTTGTAGGGACATGGATGAAGCTGGAAACCATCATTCTCAGCAAACTATCGCAAGGACAAAAAACCAAACATGTTCTCACTCATAGGTGGGAATTGAACAATGAGAACACATGGACACAGGAAGGGGAACATCACATACTGGGGACTGCTGTGGGGTGGGGGGAGGGGGGAGGGACAGCATTAGGAGATATACCTAATGCTAAATGATGAGTTAATGGGTGCAGCACACCAACATGGCACATGTATACATATGTAACAAACCTGCAAGTTGTGCACATGTACCCTAAAACTTAAAGTATAATAATAATAATAAAAAAAGAAAGAATCCAAGATGCTTTACAGCCAGAACTATATCCTCCTTCCCCCCAGTTCAATACATTAATCAATTCTGTATGCCACAAAACATTTATGCATGATGATAGATAGATTTAAATATTCTATATTCAATGTAGAAGCATGAGATAAACAGTAAACGAATCTAAATCTCTGAAATACAAATTTTCCTATCCAATAACTATCAGAGAAGCAAAAATGTGCCTTTCCAATTATTTATATGCTCAGATTCACTTCTCAGTTTCATAAAACTTTACATGTTCCCGGTGCACAAATAAATTCAGGTATTCCTTCATTTCATAGCATATGCTTTCTCTTTGTTGAAAGTTAGTCTTCATGTCAAAAAAGCCACAGCTGTTTTCCATTGCAGCATTTTCTTTTAACCTTTTGTGGCATTGCAACTGACCATTGAACAGATAATGCAGAAATATTTTACACTCAGGGTCTTTCTATATTTGAAGCCATTCTTGCTTTTTATTTGTTTATTTTTAATAATACAAAAAGTCTGTGGTGGGTTATGCGGGGTTTATGGGTTTCATGATCTCAATGACTTGCCTTTGGAATCCCTGGGGTCTCTTCTCACAGAATGAATCTGCGATTAGATGTCCACGTTATGATTGTGTTTCTAAAGGATAATTAACATGAATTTCAGAGATTTATAGAAATAGTGGTAAGGATATGACCAATGTTTAGGTTTTTTTTTGTTTGTTTTTTGTTTTTTTTTTAACGATCCTGGATTCTGTTCCTAAAAAAGGCATCCATAAGCAGTTACAGAGTCATCTGCCAACAGGATGTTTTGTCCGCATCCTGGAAGATGAGAAGCTACAACAAAAGAGCATATATGCAGTTTTTCTAGTTACGTGATTATTTCCAAAAGGCTGTTTCTTTAAGAGCACTTTCATCAAATGTTATCAACACTTAACACTTCTTTACAATTGCTCTCTATTAAACTTTAGTGCCAGCTGTCAGAGCTGTAATGTAAAACCTTATTAGCTCTCATAAGTTCTACTCTGGAACTAATAAGGGATTGTCAAAACTCTAAACACAGACAGAACTGAAAGGGGTGGAGAAATCACAGGAAAAAAAAGGTGGAGAGTGTTCAATGAATCTGCACTGACAAAGCAATCTTTGTGCAACTATTACCAGTATATTTCACAGAATCTAAGTCCACCAAGAGGGAAAAAAATATCTAGTTCTCAGTTTATTTTGCATAGGGTTTTATTCCCCTTACGCTGGAAGAAGTTGACTAAAGAAAATGAAACATTAGTTGGAAAAGTTAGTGAAATATCAATAATCATTCTTTGGAATCATTACATGTATTCTGAAAAAAATGGTTACATTGCATCTTGAAAGTTGAAAACACAGAAGCTTTTATAATATCTGGATAGTTAGAATAAAAAGAATAAGTTTGAATTGAGGATGAATATTCTTTACAAAAGCCATAAATTATATAACATATATGCTTTAACAGAAGTTGTTTAACAAAGTGGCATGCAGCAAATCAGAGCTAAGGAAGGTCATCCATATAAAACAGCTTAAGTTAAAGAAAAGGAATTTCAAGACTTTCTTTAGGGTCCAACCAGCCTTGACAGTAAATTATGATGGCAGATTCACGAGCTATCTGACAAGATAATATTCATTAAGATGATAGGAGAACTATAATTTTTACATATTCACAATAACCAATATCCCATCCTTCACAGAAAAAAAGAAGCTTAGATATGTCTTTTTCTTGGACAATTTCAATCACTTTACAGATAAGTTTACATTTAATAGATATTTAGTGAGTTGTCTGCAAAGCAATGTTCTATCTTCCTTCGGACAGAAAACTGAAAATGAAATGATGGAAACAACCCCTTTCAAGTAAAATGAGAGCTACTTTTTTTCTGCAACCGAAATTATTGTCTGATGCCTTAGATTCTCATAATGAATACTGTCCTGGGAAGATTAACCCATACATTACCATAGTCTCTCAAACAAACTACTCAATGGACACATTATTTATGTTTCCCAAAGATTATACATTTGGCATATAGATATTACCTAAATTACTATTTGCACATTTGAAACACTAGACCAGTCAAAGCATCTAAAAGCCCAAAGAACTTAGTGTAAGAATAATAATTTAATGAAAAGAACTTGATACTATAAAGCAGATACCCCACAGCCATTTGATAAGGAATGCCTGTGAGCTAAATTAGAGCTTTAGAAGTATGCTTTAATAATGACCTATAAAATCATCTTTTAGGTTGAGATAAAGTAGAGTGAAATGCCTATTTAAAGAGGAAATGTGTTTTAAGATTTTTCCCTCTGAACAGAATTGGTGAGATTATATTACTAAAGTTAACCCAAATAAGGTAAAACAGTTCACATTTTACTAAAACACTGTTAGTCTTATTTAATTTTAATCCTGTGTAAGAATGTTACTAACATTTATGGAACTTCTTGTGATTTTTAAGGCCTGTTACAGTGGTTCATTGTTGATCACTTAACCTATTCTTATTCATTATGAGGTATTCAAATGCTTAGATATGAATTTGCTCTACTCCCTAAATTTAACCACAGACATATTTCTCCTAAACATGTTTGCAATTAAATTGTGTCTGGGTGTTCAAAATAATCTGATTTGTAGCATATACAGAACAAAGAATTCACATTTCTATTTTCCTAAACATGCAAATCCATGGTTTAAACTTATATTGTTTTTATACAGACTCAAAAATGAGCTACAGTATTTAAGAAGTCACAAACCAAATATATTCCCTTGCTTTCTCTCACTTTTCATATTAAAAAATAAGTTTTTACTTTAACTACTTTTTAGATAGTTCATTGACATAATTTGATCGTAAATTTTTCCTTTAACTACTTTTTAGATAGTGCACTTACATAATTTGATCACAGATTTCCAGTAATATCACATAATAATTCATATAAGCACATTTGACATATACTTTGTACAACTTATACTGTTTCTCCACTGCCTTTATAGTATTTGGTCCATTCTTAAGTATACATAATAACTACCTAAAGCAAAGTAAATAGATAAGTTAGCTCTATCCAGAGTCAGGTAAAATGTTTCAACAGATATATTTTTCTTTTTCTTAGTTGCTTACTTATTTTTGATTCACATGATTCCTTCAAGGCAAAGGCATTATTTATTGGTATATCCTTTCCAACTATCTAACCTCGTCTTTTATAGAAGGAATGTTAGGACACAAACACTGTATGAACAAAACCTAGGCTTAACATTTTTGAAATGCAGCATTTTAATTTTATCTTTGCATTGCAGTTGTTTGCTTATTTCCTAAATCATACTTTCTTAAATCAAATCAGTTAAAACCTAAAAGTCTTTCTGAATATACAATATAAAAATGTACATCTATAAACTCAAGGCACTTTTGAAAAATCAGTGGGAAGATTCATACTATAAAGAAAAGAGACTGAGTCCAATACCAGATGGGAAAAATCAAGCATGACTGCTGTTTGGAAGAAAAATAACACTTAACAATAAGATCATGGAGGAAATATCACCCATGGTTTAATAGACTAGAAGTTTAATTGAACAAAAAAATGTCTCTTTAGAAAAGCACAATCCTTTTGGATTCTTGTTTGGAAGAAGGTGGGCAATCAATGAATAAATAATGAATACACAAATATATACATTCATTAAAGATAAGTTTTATCTCTTAAAATATGTCTAAGGTCTAAGGTAAGCTGTCGAATGGGTGATTTCATCATATCTAAATGTTTTAAAATGTATTGAAACAAGAAAACAAGGAAGGTAACACATTTCAGGGATTCTGATGACCGAAAATAATGACGTTCAAATACCTTGTGTCTAGTGCTGTATATTTTGCAGTGGACTAAGCAATACATCCACTGGCCATTTTGAAGGCCATCCCTTTTGTGGATAAAGAGACTAAGGCTGAAAATGTTTAGCCACAAAATTAATAGGCTGCATTCCTGGGACTCCTAAGCCCAAGCCCTCAAACACTTGTTAGTGACAAGAGCCTTTGGCTAAATAGAATTAAATGCAAACTGAAAGTTGAAGACAAGAGTAGAAATTTTTTTGCATTATGCTAATGTACATAAATTGATGAGAAGACACAGAATCTTGTATAAATCAGAGGCTTGACAGCTATTTTAAAGCTATAATGTATCTGTTTAATTTGTTATGTTAAAGTTATTTATCTCATTACTTATCTGTGCCATACTTTTTATTTAAATAAGTTCATTGGCTGGAAAAATCATAGATGTATAACTGCTAAAGGCAAAGAGGAAACAGACAGCTGTCATTTTAACCTCAGAGAAAGGAAATTTTTCATAACTGAAGGTAAGAAACTCGATAATTATAGGGTAGTCTTTACAAGGTGAGCCAATGCTTTAAGCACTAGATCAGTAAATTTAAGGGACAAAAATGCCACATTTATTTCAACATCTACAAAAATTGTTTAGACCATTGCTTTATTACAGGTATTAATCTAGAAACAATTGATTATTTTAAAGCAGAAAGATAATATTCATTGTAAATTCATAAAAGAAAAAAGTATGATCTTTGGTACCATAAAAATATTTGTTATTCCTTTACTTCATCATCTATTCGTTATTCTAACAAGAAGTCAGATGAATCTATTATTGCCTGGCTGCAACTGTATGTGACTTAATAATCAAATATGTTTATTTCAAATTAGATAAAATTAACATCTTTATTTGCAACGCATTCTGAAAGGCCTAGTGGAATCAAAGATAAATAATGTAAAGTCTGTTCTCTTCAGGACCTCTATTTAAAGAATGGATAGTTGGTATAGAAATCTCACAGTAATTACACATTCTATAAGTATGTAATTGAGAACCTACTCAATTAGATTCTGTTATGTTCTAAGCAAGATGTTTCTAAGAAAAGACATTCCTTGTGTCTCCCCTTAAGGAACTTCCAGACAAAAAACAACTGGAAAGGAATGCTTCTGAATTCATTCACACTCATGAACACCTTGCAGTTCCAGAGGGTGCCTTCTGACTGTGCACACAGACTTAGTAGGTGCGAAGAATATACTAAGGTTTTCAATTTTCTCTAGCGCCTCTGTCAGAGCAAGCAGAGTCTTAAAATCATCCTGTTATTGAAACATTGGCAGCTGTTTTAAGAGTTTCTGAATTAACAGAGAAATGAGTGGAGAGTAAGAACTGGTATCCTAAGTCATAAGTAAAACAAATATAATTTTGGATAGTCATCAAAAAGTCTAGGTGTCTTCATACATCACATCAAACACACTTTTCTATTTAGCTGCTGATGTAAAAGAAGAAGGAATAACGTTAGCATTCCACAATGAATGTGCAGAGATAAAGCACAGAGCAACAAATTCTTCAGTGACATTAATAAGGTATTTGGTACACTAAGTCTAAACAAAGTTTGTATGAGAAGGAATATTTATAGTAACCTTCTGCTATCTGGCTCAAATGTAATTAACTGACTATATAAAAAGCCATTAGCATTCTCATCTCTCCCCTCCAAACTAAACCAAAACAGATAATATAATTCATTAGCCAGGATTAAAAAGAGCAAAAAAAAAAAGATCATGACGTTTCCTTGGTATTAACAGAATATTTTCCCACACTTCCAATCTTAAAAAGAGAAAACCAGTAAGAAGAGTTATGCTGGGATGTAAAAAATATGAAATGTCCAAATGAAATAATCAAGTAAAATATTGTCAATGCTTGAAAGCAAATGCCAGATGACTCAGTTTTAGTATGTCACTTTATAATTTTAATTTTTCGGTGTTACCCTTTTAAAAGGAGGTTTATGAACATCTTCCCCAAAAAACAACCCCACCTGCCATTTGACCATGCTGTCAAAATCCAGCAAGTCTGCCCAGATCCCAGAAACATGATCCAAATAAATTTTAAGTTACAGACATGGTAAATTAAATAAAATATATTACACTATCCTTCTCTTTCATCAAATATGAGAGGTAATGAATTTAAATAAAAGTCATATTTTAAAATATATTAGATAAATTTCTAGTAAACAGTGTGACACATAATTTCTTACCTTCCTTACTAATTTTTATATTACTCCTTATCAGTTTAAGCTTGCATAGTTATTTTTATATGCATTTCTATTTCACCAAATTTATTGTAATAAGTACTCTTTACCTTCCTGGTGCTTTTTGGAGTTTGTTTGGCATGCGATTCTTAAATCATTCTTTAGCCACGAATATTTCTTTCTACCCTCCTTTATTTTTTCTCTCTAAACAGCCATTGAAAGAGAAAACTTTACCATTTACTATTCTTAGCTTTCTTTTTTCCTATCCTACCTAGCCAAAAGAAACAGGAAGAGGAGGAGGAGGGGGAGGAGGAGGAGGAGGAGGAGAAGGAGGAGGAGGAGGAGGAGGAGGAGAAGGAGGAGGAGGAGGAGGAGGAGGAGGAGAAGGAGAAGAAAAAGAAGAAGAAGGAGGAGGAGGAGGAGAGGGGGAGAGGGAGGAGGGGGAGGAGGAGGAGGAAGAGGAAGAGGAATTTATTCTATAAACTATGTCTATAGTCAAAAGCAAAATATTATGTTCTGTCCAGATTTAAAGAGGACAATTTATATACAAAGCAGGCTCATTTATTCCACATGCATTTGAGAACAGTGACTGATTATGCGATCAGGAGTAGAACACCACACTTGACAGAGTGTAACAGCAAGCAAGGGCATTAAAACGGACAAAATTTCAAGGACAATATACTTAACTTCTGCTATGTATTTATTCATTTAAAATTTGAGTAACAATTTCAGTGTGTTCTTCAGCATAAAACCTTGCCTAATGCTAGGTAAATTTTGGGATTAAGTGAAATTATGATATGATATAGCACAGCTGATATACAAAATTTTATATAAAATGATCTTTTAATTTATTCCACTTAAAATATAAAGTGATTTTAATAAATATTAACTTAATTAAAGAGTTCTGGTTCTGTGATATTATATTAATATCAAATATGCATTCAAGCCTAAAGGATGATACAAATAATTTTTGAGCACTAAAACGAGCCAAATCATGGTGCAAAAGACACTTAAAAATCATGCCTGTATATATTAAATATTGAGGCCTCAGCTCTGGATTTTTAAATCAAATAATCTTCTAAAAGCACTAATCTCTTGTAAGTAAACATGTATTTGATACCCAGATGTCAGTGAAGAAAAGACTATATAGCAATGAAGTAAATATTGCTATGAGATAGATAAGCACCAGCATAAATAACCACCACAGTATCTAATTCTGTTAGAATTAGGTTAGCTGAGTGCTAAAGATTTCTCAACTTTCTACATAAAAGAGATAGAATGTTTTTCTTTCAGGTGGTCTAGAATTAGATTACCTTAGTTATTAAACAGCAGAAAAACTTAAATATAGCATGTATAACACCTCTTATAGGGTGCAGGCCAGCACGTATAATCAAATACACTAATATTTCTACAGCAAAGAATGAATTACCACATCAAATGGAATTAATTTTCGTCCATAAATAGACTATGGTCAGTTTGAGGCATTTTTTCCGCCAAGTGAGTTGAGACTGAGTGCATTTCATTTAATGACACTATGATAAACTCACAGGTGAGAAATATTACTCAAAGAAAAATAAAGAAGGCTCTTACCTTGGCACATAAAACCTCTTTCTTCATAGCCAGCATTGCAGGAACACTTGCCAATGGGTACAAGCCATTCGCCTTCTGTACTGCAGTACATCCTTGGAGGATCTTCCTCCTTAGAATTGTTGACACAAGACCCTCTAACCTCCACCAGGGACTGGGAGTCCATGGGTACCGTGTCTGGAAACATAGCCAGATTCTTCACTGTAAATGGGCACTTTTTGAAGTATACTCTCACAGACACCAAGGCAACACAAGCACCAACATCTTGAAATGCCAAATAAAATCCCTTCTTGTTGACAGGACCTACTTCTCTAATCTCAGTGTTGAGCTTAAGAATACGGTCCCCAAGATCCATTTGAGTGAAACTTTCATCAGCTGCAATGGTGTCAATCTTTGTAAACTGATGCTCTCGAAATTTCACCCCATGATCATCATCTGACTCCATGTAGTACAGGTTGAATGTCTCCTTGCAAGTTCCTAAAACCAATGGAATGCTATTGCAGTCTCGTAGGGTGAACTTGAGCTCCACATAAATCTTCTGAGCTGAGTTCCTGGGGACCCAGTTTGTTCTCAGCCAATTGTTTTGACTGTGATCCATGACATTACAAACCTGGTAAGTCCTGATGGGTGTGTAATGTTCATCCACACCACTGATCTCTTCCCACTGAAGAATCAAAGAGAAACAGAGAGTGAGGCAGAATTAATGATAATAATGAATACAACATAAGCGTGTCAGAGCCATCACTACATAATAAATCATCATTTACTTGTTAAAAACACTCTTGTTTGTAGTTTTTATTTGTAAGTTTCTCTGCGTTAGTGGACATAAAGTAATTTACAATTTTGATGAACACATTTCAATTGCATTGCAGTTTGTTGAATATTCAGGAAAAAGACACTTAGCAGTTAGTAGAGCCTAATCAAACATTCCAGGATCAAAACTTCAAATCAGTTGTCTCCAATGACACTATAATATTATTTTCTCATATGTTTTTGGGTGTTTTTCTCTGTTTAAAAAAGAAAAAATTAATAATACTGCCTAAAATTCATGCTTATTAATCTTTTCCCAATTTGTGCAGGTTTTTGGTAAAATTGATATAAGGTAAAATAAAGTGAATATAAATGATGTTTTTACTATGCACCATCATGCATGACATTTTGTAACGTACTGTCATTTCAGTGGACATGTGTTGCAGAACTGTGAAAGAAAATTTGAAGTAAAAATATAAATGTTCCTCACCCCCCAGCCTCCAGCCAAATATATAACCAAGTTATGTGTGAAAAACAGAAGACATGGCAAACATTCGATTCTTAAAGCCTTTTACACCCACATTGGACTTTTTCTTAGTCAAGAAATAGATAGATATTTGGGGTTTTGTTGTTATAGTAATTAAGGTTATCTTAGTACAACTTTTCTCACTGTAAAAAGCCTTTAAAAGCATTATCACTTTTGAGAACAGTGAAGCACTATTTTCTGTGATCCTTAGGACAAATTTTGAGAAGTTTTTAACTTAGCATCGTAAGTGTGTGTTACTTATGATCCTAAAACTATTAGACCAGTTGTTTCTGTTATCTCTGTGTCCATACTTTCTTCTTATCATGGCCCATTTTGCTTACTTCTTGCAGGAAACTACATCTTTTGCCATGCCATTCTTGAATGTCAAGTTTTCTAGGGATCTCTGTTACTTATGCAAAAACTTTCGAACTGTTGAGTTTCACATTTGTGTTCCTCTTAAAACTGGTCCTAAACCACATGTTAATTTTTCTAAGTGTTTGAATTGAGATAAGTAATATTTCCACATATTATATTATTGTCAATATAAACTCTTTCATTGTTTACAAAAGATGTGGTGGATATTCTGTCCTTTATTCTTTTCCTGTGGAACTTGTGGAATCTTTCCTTCCTTCCTTCCTTCCTTCCTTCCTTCCTTCCTTCCTTCCTTCCTTCCTTCATTCCTTCCTTCCTCTTTCTTTCTCTTTCTTTCTTTCTTTCTTTCTCTTTCTTTCTCTCTTTCTTTCCCTTCCTTCCTTCCTTCCCTCCCTCTCTCCCTCCTTTCTTTCCTTCCTTCTTTCTTTCTTTCTTTCCTCTCTCTCTTTCTTTCTTTCTCTCTTTTCTTTTTTTTTTGGACAGAGTCTTGCTCCTGTCGCCCAGGCTAGAGTGCAATGGCACGATCTCAGCTCACTGCAACCTCAGCCTCCTGGGTTAAAGCGATTCTCCTGCCTCAGCCTCCTGAATAGCTGGGATTGTAGGCCCCGGACACCACACCTGGCTAATTTTGGTATTTTTAGTAGAGACGGGGTTTCTCCATGTTGGCCAGGCTGGTCTTGAACTCCTGGCCTCGTGATCCACCCGCCCTGGCCTCCCAAAGTGCTGGGATTATAGGCATGAGCCACTGTGCCCATCCGGAATATACGTTTCTTATGGTATAACCCCATGGGACTGTGAATTCTTCTGCCTTATGCCTTCCATAACCCTGACAATCTTAAGAAAATTTCTGTATTATATAACCCTTATTGAATCCCCTATTCATTTGTAAATTTAATTCGTGATACATGCTAAAGTTAGTTTAATTTTGTTTCATAGGCATTTGCTAAATTTTAGGCAGGTCTCTTCACATTCACTACAGTATGGAGCAGAAAACTTCACCTTTTGGTATGTGCACAAATTTTATTTTTCTTATAATATAAGTAAGAGTTATTAATGGGAATACAACAAAATGTTTTTCTTAGAGAAAATATTTAAATATTGTAGTTAAATTCATGAATAAAATCCTTGTGAAGCCCATTATAAATGTGTTCCTACATTTTTCTCCAACAAAGAAGTTAATAATTTTCATCAGGAACAATAGACATTAAACACTTTTAACTAAATCAACAGCATATAAAATGCATTAACACTTTTTTTTATTTCTAGTGACACTATGTTATGATTTTCCTGTATGTTTTTTGCTTTGTTTGTTTGTTTAAAAAAAGAATAAAAAATACTACTGCCTAAAATTCATCTGTATGAATATTTTCCCAATTTGGGCCATGTACAGGTTTGTTACATTGGTCCATCGCATGAGGTTGAGTTTTGAGTACGATTAATCCCCTCACCCAGGTTGTGAGCATAGTAGCCAACAGTTTTTCAGCTCTTGCTGCCTCCCTCCCTTTCTCCTTCAGCAGTCTCTAGTTTTTATTGTTGCCATCTTTAAAGACACAGAGATTTTAATTCACACCTTCTAATCACAAAATAAAATAAAATATTAATTTATTAAATTGTTGGTAATTACAAGCAAAGGAACATGACATTTATTTGGCCTTTAAGCTTCATTAGGGGAAATTTTTTTATGCTAAATTCTTAAATTATAAAAAACAATTTGTGAACTTTACTGGTGGACAATCACAGTTTAAAAACTTCTAGTTCTTCATAGCTCACCTATTAACTTACAAACAAAACAAGTAAACAGCACCATTTATTTTAAAAAAACCTGATCATTCAGGATCTAAAATACAAGATAGGCACTCATTTTCTGAAGGCAAAATTGACCTAGCTTCATTGTCACATCCGAGATTCAACAATGAAACAAGTTGAGACTCTTTTAGAAGATCTCAGAAGTAATATACAAGATACATTCTAATCTCAGTTTAAGGAAAGAAAATATTCACATTGTATTTGTAGTAATTGCCAATATACAATTTTCATGCATCCACTCTATGTGTATGTAATATATTGAGTTTTTAAGAAGGTAAGAGTACATGAGAGTCTCAGTTCTTAGGGTTTTACATTGAGGTGCCTATAATAATACAGTCACATTCAAAGCAAAATGAATGTATATGTTGAATATAAAAAAAGAGTCAACAGACTTGGTGCTCCAAAAATCTCTGGCGTTAAAAGTTAGTGTTTTATAGCGTCTTCTCTAGTATCATTACCTTGGATCTTCAATGGCATTTTAGAGTACAGATGTAGCAAAAACTCTAGAGAATAAATGCTTTCCATAACCATCTTACAGAAAGTTCGATCATGACAATATCATTTGAATGTAAACCAATTGACTTTAAATTTCTTAAGATTTCCTTTTAGTAATAAATGAGATTGTTACTTTGATGAATCATTTGCAAATTTATTCTGCAATGAACAGCATTTTACTGGACATCAAACAGAAGATATTGTGTAGAGATTTTCATAACTTGATGTAAAATATGATTTTAATTTTGGAGATCTCGGTGTAGTTTAACATTTGGCAAGATACCACAAGTCCTTGAAAACAGAGGTGTACATTGCCAGAAGACAATGCAAACAGAACCAGCATTCTTTGCACATAAAAGGCTGCAAGGAGCAATTATCACTTCATTAATTTGTAATGAAGGCCAAATTGCTTGTAAGGGATGGTGATGTGCCATCTCAGACCACTTGTGAAAACAATAAGTCTCTAACTCTGGCATTTGGTGAGGACTAAAGACAGTAGAAATAAAATCCTTAAATGAATATTTTCTCATAGCAGCAGCGACAAGAAAAAAATCATTAATTAAAGCTACTGTTATAATGCTCATGCTATGTAAATGTAAAGAATGCCCAGGTTTCATTCATTTTTCTATTGTAAGAACTAATGTATAATATTCATTATATATTATCAGAGATTCTATCCTGCTATAGTAATTGTCTCAAGGCAGAGATGAAAAAAATGGGAGACATAGCATTGGTAACATAGAATTCAGTGGTGAAAAGCATCTTTCTCTTCATTTTCTTAATGCTTACAGGAAATCTCTGTAATTGGTATCCACCAGTAACAGCTTCAGCAAAAGGGGATACAAACTAAAGAGGAGTTCAAAATACTTTTTCAAGCTCTGACTCATTAAAATCAACAATTCTGATATTTAGCCTAGCTTCCAGATTTTGACTTTAAGCTTTAATTATTAGACCACATAGGCCAAGACCGGGTTCCTTATATTTTCATCTTTTTCCAGATCATTTCAACTATAAGAAACCTATGCATCCAAACTTTCTCCCCCTGGAGAGTCCATTCTGAAAATAATCACACCAAACCTCTCCATCATCAAAGGTAGTATAAGATACTAAGGAGGCTCTTAGTTTATATTTTCTAGATAGCACAGTTCCTTGTCACTGAATCAAACATATATTTTTGAGGGAAACACATATTTTAATAATTAACTGGCATTTAACCTAATAACTATTATGCTAGTATATCATCATTATGGCAATTAATAATTTATATTTATTGTTGATATTAATTACTTTCATGGAAAACATTTTTAGTTATTTGCTAACAAGGGGTAGTAAGGTGAGGAGGAAGTTTACACTTCCTTTAAGAGAAGCAGAAGCTGCAATAAATTTAGTGCACAAGCTAATATAATTTGGAAAATATTAAGAGTGCAAAATAGTCATGATTTACCTTTTAAGAGTTAAAACCAGTTTCTAAGAAATTTGTGGATGACAATGTAAGGAAAATGCATCAGCAATATTGTTACATTTACAGTATTTTTGCATTTCGATGGTTTATAAGAAACACCTATTTCTGCGCTTTAAAAAATGCTGATGATGATTAATCTTGCACCCACTAATTTTAAGTGATATTAAGTTGGTTCATGTTATTCCTTTCTCCACTCATGTTTTTTATTCTTATGTTTATTTCCCCTTGTACACTCAGCCATTTCAAAATCCAGTCTTCATCCTGGAAGTATTTGGGCATTTACCAGGCAGCAGCATTTTAAGCATGCATGCAGAATCTCTTACAGCAAGGCTGTCACTATCAAGTGTCACGCACAAATATATCTACAAAAATCATTACGTTTCTATTTATTCATAAGTAGTTTTCCTTAGCCCATTCTGGTCTCAAAAGTACACACACACACACACACACACATTTATATACAGATATATATTTCTAAAGGTATATTATAAAAATATCAGAGTAATATCAAATAGTTGAGACAAATGAGGAATATAATTATTTTTTGTTTGGGGTGTGTGTGTGTCTGTGTGGTGTGTCAAATCAGAGAATTACATTTGTGACCAAGGAGTCAGGAAGAAATAAGATGGAAATTTGATGTTGGAAAATCCCTATGATTAACAAGAGGACAGAATCCGAAGACAAATATGACCGAAAAGGGCATATGTGGGAAGATGTGGACAGTTATCTTAATTATAATGGCTACTATTTAGTCCCCAACCACATTTAGCCCCTAAGTTTTCAGCAGAAATTTGGTAATGGTATTAGAATTGCCTTATGGAATATAGAAAAGCCAACATCACAGCTTGGCAAAGTATACTGAAAAGATCTGGGAAACAAAGACAAATGTAAAAGAATCAGAATTATTATGAGGAAAGCCAACAAAGTATTTTAGAGAGTGAGAAGAGCTAGGAACAGAATCACGTAAGATCCCTGCTTAGAATTCTCACCAATATTGGGCATGCCTCAGTACTTTCTGTGGTTTTAACAAGATACGGGCTATTAAAGGCACAATGTCCCCAGAAAGTTTGAGTATGTTGTCCCCTCTGTCTCCACTTTACCCAGCAACCTCGCAGCTGGGCTCATAGATGTCTGTTTTTCTTCTCTGTCCTCTAGTTCCTTAATACCCCTAGACTGAGAGAAGACCTGAAGTAGCCTCAGCTCCACTCTTCTAGGAGCTTTAAGGATTTTTTCTTAATATTTTTATTTTATTTTATTTATTTTTTTGAGACAGAGTCTCGCTCTGTTGCCCAGGCTGGAGTGCAGTGGCACGATCTCGGCTCACTGCAAGCTCCGCCTCCCGGGTTCACGCCATTCTCCTGCCTCAGCCTCTCCGAGTAGCTGGGACTACAGGCGCCCGCCACCATGCCCGGCTAATTTTTTGTATTTTTTTTAGTAGAGACGGGGTTTCACCGTGCTAGCCAGGATGGTCTCGATCTCCTGACCTCGTGATCCGCCCGCCTCGGCCTCCCAAAGTGCTGGGATTACAGGCCTGAGCCACCGCCCCCGGCCGGAGCTTTAAGTTATTTTCCTCTCAGCTGGGATTCAGGGTTACTGCACTGAGATCTCAGGTCTGTTGCAATGATACTGCACCTTTGGACGAATGTCCCATACCTTTAAATCTGTTTAATTCCTTTATGTAATTTTTTTTTTTTAATTCTGGCTAAGCAGGGAACCAGGAAGCTTTTTAAAAATACTGCTTCCCAGATTAAAAAAACAAAAAAACAAAAAAAACAAAAAAAAAACCCTAGGTGATTCCAACATTCTAGCCCCCAACATTGAGAACTAATGCTATATATCCCTTGGCCAACTGGACTTTTAACTTCTGCGCTCTACCTGAACTGATAGGATGTTCCAATATCAGCTTCCATGAATTCTGGGTCTCCTTAGAAGCTGTGTCTAAAGTGTTGTCCTTCCCCTGTCTCTGTAGCATGGTCTTATGTTCAGCCCTTATCCCATCTGGTTTTTCACTCCAGATTTGCCAAGGCCTAGACATGCCTTACACAGAAGCTCACCTGAATAACCTCATCTTCTACCTCCTTCAAGGAATGATAAGATATTATTATAACAAACCAAGTAAATCCTCACAGTGTTCTATTTCACATCTGGTGGTAGTACACCTGACAAAACAGGTGTATTACAAAAACATGCAAACAGTGCGTGGGGAAATAATTTTCAATCACATATTTATACTGGTATGAAGAAGACAGTTGATTTTAGACATGCTACTATTTTTATAGTTTGCTGTAGTTTGATAGCATTCCACTGTGATTTTCTGTGGTGATTTGTGATTTTTGAAAACGCCCATATAATTGCAGTTTTATTCAACTTTTCATGGACATATTAAATATTTATATGTGCAAAGCTTAAATTAGAAACTGTGTATAGTAAGAAGATAAGTAAAATGTAATTTTTCATATATATATATATATATATATATTTTTTTGAGACAGAGTCTCGCTCAGTCATCCAGGCTGGAGTGCAGCTGGGCAATCTCGGCTCACTGCAACCTCCACGTCCTGGGTTCAAGCGATTCTCCTGCCTCATTCTCTGGAGTAGCTGGGATTGCAGGCATGCACCGCCATGTCCAGCTACTATTTATTTATTTATTTATTTTGTATTTTCAGTAGAGACGGTGTTTTGCCATGTTGTCCAGGCTGGTCTCTAACCCCTGGCCTCAAGTGATCTGCCTGCTTCAGCCTCCCAAAGTGCTGAGATCACAAGCGTGAGACACCACGCATGGCCACAAAATGTAATTTTTCTTATCAGAAATTGATGCTGGTGGAGGAGGCATAACACATACAGTAGATGACAACATGTTCTGTATTTGAGGTACTGCAAGGAGTTATTGAGAAAGGAAAGATTTATCATGTGAAGGAAGGTCCTGGAAAAGGATACGGAAACGAAAAGATAGGATTATTGGAACTTCCGTAAGTGAAAATTAAGGAGGACACAGAGAGGGAGAAAAAATGTCAGCAGGCTTAGCAAATGTGAGGACAGAACCTGTTTAAGTAACTGGGTTCCAGTACGATTGGAATATAGGGCAGTGGGCTGTGGATATGTGGACAAGTACTTGAAGTTCGCACTTAACATCCTTGATAGATCCTTGGAAACTATCACAGTAAGCAATGTATAACAAAACCAACTTTACCCTGGGCTAATTCATGTAAACAAGAGTTAACTTCCCATGGCATATTTCTGGTTTTGAAAACATCGCTAAATTTCTAAATAAACACTCAAAGCACTTCTAATATTAAACATGGAAATAAATGTAAGGTACAGATTCATTTAAGAAAGATTCATGAAAACAAGATAATTATTAACCTAATTTTTGGTGAATAGCTGTGAGACAGTGGCCAGAATGAGTAGTGGGTTACATCTAGGAATGAACATTTGCAAAGCAAACACTTTAAGGAGCACCTCCTCCCACCCCGTAGTTCAAAAACTATGGCAAATGTGGTGTCTTGCCGAGTGCTTTGGTACTGCCTCATTTAATGCCATGTATTTCTATGATTATTGTACACATGACAAATTTTTATTTTAAAATAATTTGTATTCATTCATTCATTCATTCATTCTTTTTCTAACCTGCTGATATGCTTTGGCTCTGTGTCCCCACCTAAATCTCATGTTGAATGGTAATCTCCAATGTTGGGGGAGGGACCTGGTGGGAGGTGGATTTTCCCCTTCTGTTTTCATGATAGTGAGTGAGTTCTCATGAGATCTGCTTGTTTGAAAGTGTGCAGCCCTTCCCTCTTCGCTCTAGCCACGTAGGACGTGCTGGCTTCCCTTTTGCCTCCTGCCATGATTGTGAAGTTTCCTGAGGCCTCCTCAGCCATGCTTCCTGTACAGCTTGCAGAACCATAAGCCAATTAAACTTCTTTTCTTTATAAATTACCCAGTCTTAGTTATTGTTTTTATAGCAATGTGAGAACAGACTAATATACCTGCTTATTCCAGTTTAGGGTTGGGGTGGCTGGAACCTATCCCAGCAGCTCAGGGCACAAGGCAGGAGCCAGCCCTGGACAAGCTATCCTACTGCAGGGCACACTCACACAGACCATACTCACTCAGACAGGGAACACTCAGACCTGCCAGTTCACATAATGGGCACATCTTTGGGATGTGGGAGAAAAACAGAGTACCCAGAGAAAACTCATGCAGCCAAGGGGAAAATGTGAACACTCCACACAGAGTCCCTGGCTGTGAATTACGTTTCTTTCTCATCAGTGTTACAATGAAAGATATTGGACAAAACTACCTTATTCAAGGCCCTGGCATACTTAGAAATGTAAGGCCAGGAGTAATTTGGGCAATGCAACTGTCTCTGCCTCATTTGCTACAGTGAGAAACTACTGAAGAGAGGTGCATGGTTAGCTCTGGACTTTGAGTTGGTACTATAGACAGCAAAAAAGAGGACAGCTTTAGGAAGACCATGGCAAAGACCCAGGCAAGCCTTCTTAAGATGACTTATGTTGAATAATGATATACTGAACATTTCCCAGAAAGATTATAAAGAGATGCTCTTTTTTCTTATGAATGCACACAGTAAGTATCTGCATGTGAAGATAGTAACTCAGCTTATCTTAGAATTTTTGATTACCAAAACGTATTTCAGAATGATTCTTCTTTGTACTGAAAGATGCAGCATCAACAAAAATAGACAAGGTACGTGTATATAAATAAATTTATTATCTTTAATTTTTCTCTGTGAAATAATGTCCTATTTAGACTCCATTTATCTCCTTTCAAGAACATTCAATTTTTGCTTATTGACTACTGTGTATCAGGCTCTATACTGATAATGCAGTTATGACAGAGATAGACGGGATAGCTGTTCTTATAGAACATAATGTCTACCTGTTATATCTACTGCTATTTTATATACAACATACTCACTCATTTCTCCATTCATTAGTCTTGCTGCCCTCCATTGTCTCTGGTTTTGTTTGTCTTCCCCTCCCAAGCATCTAGCCCTGTTCCTAAAACCAAGTAAGCACTCTATTTTAATTTACTAAAATTAAATGGCATGCAATGTGCCAAATGTCAAAATTATGTAATTTATAAAGTACAGACAGAAGTGGGCTTTTGGCTACATGAGGCATTGGATTTAGAAAATCAGTAATGTAGGCCGGGCACGGTGGCTCACGCTTGTAATCCCAGCACTTTGGGAGGCCGAGGCGGGCGGATCACAAGGTCAGGAGATCGAGACCATCCTGGCTAGCACGGTGAAACCCCGTCTCTACTAAAAAAAATACAAAAAATTAGCCGGGCATGGTGGCAGGCGCCTGTAGTCCCAGCTACTCGGAGAGGCTGAGGCAGGAGAATGGCGTGAACCCGGGAGGCGGAGCTTGCAGTGAGCCGAGATCGCACCACTGCACTCCAGCCTGGGCGACAGAGCGAGACTCCGTCTCAAAAAAAAAGAAAAGAAAATCAGTAATGTAGACAGTTTTCTGTCAGAGTATCCCTAACTGAGTAACTATAAGACCAATGACAGACTTATAGGAAAAAAGAAGAAGGTATAAATTTCTAGAAACTATGTGTCAGTAAATTTATAATTCAGATTTTTGAAATACAGGGTGAAAATAGTTTTGGAAGATGAAGGAAAAAGCATCTGAAAACCTGAGATATGGTGAGGTGGAAATAAATTCCAAAATTATTCAAAGTACTCAAAGATTTACCAAAGAAGGGAATTTCTAGCCAGAAGCATTGACTTGAAACAGATATGATATGCTAAAATAAAAAGTATAACATAGGGAGACCACATATAATTCACCATTGTCAAGAAGTTTCAATGAAGTGTGCTATTTGAATTTAACTTTCTTGTGAGGAAAATAATGTCAATATCAAAGAAAAGAGAAGAAAAGTATAATTTGCATTGTAAAGGTTTGGTTTTTAAATGATGAAATATGTTTACTTATAATGTAAAGGACACTTACATTGCAAAAATGTTCTTTTTAAAACTATAGTGATGAAGTATACCATTATCTGAAAACTACCTCAGTAAAGTGGCAGTCAATATGATTTAAAAATCATCTAATAAATCATTAATATATTCAATACAAGTTAGAAAGAAAAAAATACACTGTTGACATTCATCAGAGATTTTCTCACTCTGTCTTTCTAATCATATATAGCCAAATGGCTTTACTTTTTATAGAGTAAATTTCCCTTAAGTATTAGAGAGTAGGACAATGAGACTAGCATGTTTCCAATTCTTGGAAAGATGTTCAAGGTGAAATTGTCCAATAAAAAAGTAATTTTAGAATTCAGTATAACTGCTTGAAGATAATAAGGAAAATTCTATGCACATTGGCTTAACTTGTCTAGACTGAAAACTGTGATAAGATGGACATTTACAGAATTATTACAAATGGCCAACTACTTAGAAATTAATGCATAACAGTGACAGCAGTACATTTCATATCAGTTGTGAGATTCATGCAATTTCCTGCTATGATAATGGGTCACAGCCACAGTAATTCAAAGCAATTTACAATATACCTGTGGAGCACTCCCAGTGACGGAAATGAAATTAACTCGTGTCACTATGGAACATATGCTAAGTTTTACAGATCTTCAGATAGCTAAATTTACTTTTTAACAAAATAAGTGTAATTTTTGAGAGCACTTCTCTGAAACGTAAGCTGTTTTATAGCACCAATTTTAAAGCTACAGAGACCTCTTCTACTGTTCTCTTCACAAGGGTAGCAACAATACTTCATAGAAACGTGTTTAATCTTTTATCCATTGAGTATCCTGGGGAGCCTAGATTTACTAACCTGTAGAGATAAAAGACCTTGTGTTTGAAACCTAGCTCTACTACTTAATAACTAAGAGATTCAATAGAGCATGATTTAATTTACACATCTGTAAAATGGGAAAACTAATAATTAACATTTTCTAGAGATGTTGTGAACAAAATTAGATTGTCCACTTAAAATAGTTGTAACTGTGTTTGCCACTTGGGAAGCAGCAAATCAACATTCATTGTTATTATGCTGACAAAGCTGAGTTAACCAAAAAATGTCACCGGAATACACTAGTTTGTTTTCCTTATAAAATAATATAACTGTATTTTAAATTCAAAGTTTGTCTATTTATTATTCCATTTTGCTTGCTAGAGTTTCTGTTTCTTCTAATTTGAGGCTATAACAATTATGACCAGTGTAAGTCTGTTTTACTCTTTTGAAATTCACTAAATATAATTGACAAAAGGTAACTGAATATTTGGCTGCTTCTCATATTTTTTTTATTTTTTATTTTTTATTTTTATTTTTTTTTGAGACAGGGTCTTGCTCTGTCACCCAGGCTGGAGTACAGTGGCATGATCTTGGCTCACTGCAACCTCTGTCTCCCGGGTTCAAGCGATTCTCCCCCCTCAGCCTTCCCAGGAGCTGGGACTAAGGCACGCACCACCACACCAGGCTAATCTTTGTACTTTTTGGTAGAAAGAGGGTTTCACCATGTTGGCCAGGCTAGTCTCGAATTCCTGACCTCAAGAAGTCCACCTGTCTTGGCATCCCAAAGTGCTGGCAATATAGGTGTGAGCCACCGTGCCCAGCCACAATTTTATAAGAAATGAGTCAGCTATCTTTTTTCTAAAATAAATTTGCCCTTCTAAACTGGAATAAAATCTTTGCCAATAGTATTCCACACTTTACCATGTTCTATATTGCTGTAATTTTATTGGACATTTGACTTCACTTCTTTTCACTATTATCTTTTTTAAAAATAAAATATATCTGCCATCTATCTGCATAACATGTCAAGAGGTATATTCTATACTTTAATAAAGATAAGTATTCTTTTTATGCTTTTATTTCATACCAGGCAATATGTTAAGCCTCAGGTATATCATGTTTAAAATGGAGATAATAATAGCACCCTTCTAACAGGATTGCTAAGTAAAACAAATGTTTATTAAGCCCTTACATTTTACAAAACCATTTGTTGGCACTACCATTATGATCAAGATGTCATGAAACATTACATCAGAGAAGTAGTTGAGTAGAAGGTCATTTAGGTCCTTTTAGGTCATATGAGAGACTTTGGATTTTATCCTTAGACAAATGGAAATTTAGTAAAGGGTTTGAATAGAGGAGTGACATGATCTGAATCATGTCATAAAAAGGTCACAGGCTGCTGTGCGGAAGAGAAACAGCAAGGAGTGACGGTCTAAGAAGTGAGATGGGAGGTTATTGTAATACTTTCGTGACATAGGATGGAGTCTGGATAGGATAGCATTGGTGGAAATAGGAAGAAAATAACAGATTCCAAAACCATTTGGGTGGTACAGCCATGGGATTTTATAGATTTGATGTGGGACATGAGAGAAAAGTGGAGAATGTGATTTACGCTATTGAAAGTTGCCACTTCCAGTACAAAAACCAGAGGAAAAAAATAGCAGTCAGGAGGTGGCATTTAGGGAAGAAATTGAAACATAAGTAGAATTTTGACTACTATGTCAAAACATATAATTTTGACTACTATGACTAGTGAAAAGGGATGAGGAGGAAGAAGGAGGATGAGCACATTCCAGGCAGGTGAAATGATATGGAAAAAGGCATAAAACCCCCAAAATTCCAACTGAGTTTGGACATCACTGGGCAGCTGCAGTGAGAGATGAAGTTGATCTTTCATTGACTAACTCAACACGTATTTATCAAACACCTGTTTTGCACTAGTGACTCTATGAGGTGCTATTACAGCAGTGAAAATGATGACTTGAAATCTATGACTTGAAATCCCTCTTCAGGGAGCTTCCATATCAGTGGGCGAGATATACAACAAAACAAAATTAAGTGTTAAAATTTGTTTTCTTACATACTGTTATGTTTTCAGGAGAAGCAATGAAGGAAGCCAGAGAGAGGACATAGTTGTGTATGTTGAGAGGAGGGGAAGATTTCAAAATGAATGGCCTAGGAAGTCTTCACTGAAAATGTGATACTTAAATAAAACCTCAAGGGACGACACAAGTCAGAGGAAGACTTCATGGTGAACTATTTGAATAAAGGAATATGGATACGTCAGGAAACATCATTCAAGGCAAAGGAAACAGCAGTAAAGAATCCCAAGGTAGACAGTATCTTGTATGTCCTCAGAGGAGAGAGGTAAAGAGAATGACTGGGAGAAGGAGGAAGGAGAAGGGTTGAAGAGTTTAGCTCAGTCCTGGGATCTCAGCAGAAGACTGACAAGTCTTACTTTTTCCTAGAAGCACTCTGGGTGCTATAAAGACAATAGTAGAAAATTACAAGAGTGGGAAATGGCCATGTAAATGGTTTGGAATATAATGGAAGTTTTTCTCATCACTCGTGAGATTTAAGCAACAATTGGATTTAAGTACATTGCTTTGGCAAGAGTGTTTAGGATGGGCTAGATGGCGAATGGAGGCAGATGGATCTGAGAGTTACTGTGGTTAGCTAAGGGAAAGGTAATGAGGACTTGTTCATTTTGCTCATTGCTGATACCCAACGCCCAGGACAGTTCCACATAAGCCACTCACTGAATAAGCAAATAAATGAACTAATTTTTGAATAAGAGAAATATTTTAGGAGTAGGACAAGGACTTGACAAACAATTGATATTTGTTTTGAGAAAACTGAAAACCTGAAAATGACTCTGAGGTTTTAAGCTAACATTGGATAATCACATTGACCATTTTATGTTCAAGGTAATGGGCCTTTCTGGCATTGCATCATTTATCCTTGAAATCCCTGTGCTGCGGGTGCCATCATCTACTAATTCTATAGATGAGACAAAATGAAGCTTAGGAGGGGGTTCAGTAACTTCCCCTAAATCTGTTAGCTGTTAATGGTGGAGCCTAGATTCAAACCCAGAACTCTTCAGTTGCAAAGCTTTCCCGTTTTTTATGAACCTGTCTTGGTGACTTGGAAATAATGTTATGAGCAGAAAGAGCAGCAAAACAGGTGTGAGAACTTATGCAAAGAAGAGGAGCAAAAGTTTAATATGGGTAGAATCTAATAATGTCAACATGAAACACAGAAAAAAATGTTTTCAAAAGTTGAAGTGGATATCCAGAATTCGGAAAAAAATTACATGCATATAAATTCAGATTTTGGAGTCATATAATTAAAGTTTTAGAAATCTTATGATTAAAAAGAAAAAAATACAAGAAAAATGAAATGTCAGAAACTGTATTATGAAATGCTTGTGTTTACAGGGTAGAAAGAGAACGATGAGCTGCTGAGAGAAGTGGAAATACTGTATTATCGAAATTGCTCTTTTCAACATCCATACTGAAATGTTCCCACATCAAAAAGTTTTTCAAGTTCGGCATGGTATATACTGCTGGAAAAGGAGCATTTACAGAGGTGAGAATAGAACAAGGAAAAAACAATGTCAGAGTTGCCAGAGAGAAGAGAATTTCAATAACTGTATAGGCATTATAGAGGACGCTTTAGGGCAAAGTATGGTCTGAGGAGAGTGAACTGACAAGAAGACAGATATTGACTACAAAAAAATACATGTATTTTTGTTAGCAGAGGTTTTCACAAAACGTCATTTACTTCATAAAGCATAGCAGAGAAGAAGTCAAAGCAGATACGGAGATTTTGTCCTAACAATTTTATTATTGAATAGAAAAATATTCAATAAATTCTATAGGAGATTGGAGAACTTTCTTTACAGGTTTCTTAATCGATATCTACAGAGAGAGACAGAAACACATCCAATGTCAAAGCTAATAAAAGTCCAACCTAGACCAGATCTGCTTACTTTTAGACCTGATCAAGTGCCAATAAACCACATTGTTTCTGCAAGGCAGAGGGACTATTTGTAAAGTCAGTTTGGATAAAATTCTGCTCTACTAATAATTAATAAAAGATTTGCCAGTTACAGGCAAATATTAATAACTTTGAAACAAATACAGAAATATAGCATTACTATAATTTTAGAGGAACCTAGTTATCTTATTAAAATATCATTTTGTTAGCACATCAATCTATGTACTATAAACAGTATGTTTTAACAAGTTCTGAAATATTAGTATTTTTAAAGAAAAGTCACATTTCTGGAAGAATATTTGGGAATGGACTAAATCTCATTTTAATCCTGACCTAAAAATGATTACAAATAAATCATAAGTGATAAATATTCCACTTTGAAAATTATCATATGATCACAAATGTTCTATAATATATAGTGCATTTAGTTTCATAGCCTGATGTGAATGTGTGTACAAGCAAAAATAATGAAATACATTAGGACCATAAATAGCCACTTGGACATGAAATTTTAGAGATGAAGGAACATTTATAAATTTTGAGCTCAGAAAAATGGTTCAATACTATTTATATAACATGTTCATAGCAGGTAAACATATTGGGAAAAACTTAAAAAGCTAAATAGTGCATACTCATATCATTTTGTGTAATTAAATTTTTCTAAAAAAGTAGTTTATTTAATATTATTTAAAATATTATTTTAATTGACAAATAATAGTTGTATCTATTCATAGGGCACATAGTCACATTTTGGAATATATAATGTACAGTGAACAGATCGGGGTAATGAGTATATCTATGATCTCATACATTTATTATTTCTTTCTGTTGGAAATGTTCAATATCTTCCTTCTAGTTATTTGAAACTACATAATATTTTATTGTTAAATGTAGCTATCCTGCAGTGGTGTAAAACACTAGCACTTACTCCTCCTCTCTAACTGTAATTTTGTGTCTTCTAACAAATCCTTTCTACATCAAAATGATCAAGGATGAGGAAACTCTTTCTAATCACAAATTGAATTGTGAAAAATAGGATTATCAAATTGTAACAATTGTTCCCATGGTAATGCCAAGGCCACTATCATTTGGTGGGGAGCAGCTACAAACTTGTAGCTCATCAGAGCAGTATTTTGAATTTAAAAGAAATTTTCAAACCCGAAAATAGTGGCCAGCTACTTAAGCTACAAAAATCTTGTTGTCTTTATTCACAGCTTAACAATTTTTTGTGTGTGGCATCTCAAATGTTTTCATATTTTGCAAATGGCCTACATAAAGAGAAGATATTCAGATATTATTTTGTGGTTTCAAATATTATATTTATGTAAACTACAACGTTATGCAATTATACCTCCATTTATTATCCAGATAAATTTTTGTTCCAACTTTGTACGAAAGATTTCAGAGATTATTTACAAACTAATTCAAAGTTTATGTATTAATAATAGGTGTGTAAAAATACATTTATTTGAAAATATTTCTCTAAATTCTGCCTCAAATTTTACAGGTGATTATTTATTTCTTTTGGCTATATCCTAATCTGATGAGGCTAAATAAATCCAGTATATTTTAAAGCAGTTACTTACTCTGAATTAGGAGCAGGATGGCTCCTTATTTTATTTGCCTAATATTACATGTCTCCAGAGAATCCTTCAGCTTCTAGAACTTTATGACACCTAAAATGGTAACATATACCAGTTTTCTCTGTATTAGGATCCTCTATTCAAAATATGAAATCCAAGTCAATACCATGAAATTAAGTAGGATTACATTGAAGAAAACCAACATTAACTCTATATTTTATAGATTTTTATAAGTATACCAGAAGGCAAATATTTTGGTCAATTGTGTACTCTGGTTATTGGAGAACTAATTCCTAAATCCTACAGTCATTTTATTTATTTCTACTTGATGTGTATACATATATGAATATATTTTGGTATATAAAATATTTCTTAGTGTATGTAGTATATATAGTATATTTTACCCTTTACTTATGTTTATTATTACAGTTTCCTGCTTCAAATCTTAGCCTTACTATTTTGAAGAAAATTAAACTTTTACTCCTATAACTCTGGATCTAAGAAGGCTCAGAGTATTCAATATCAATATCAACAGTCACTGTCGATATTGATTTTCAATATCAACAGTCACTCACAGTATTGTAGGTGTTGAATGTAAGTTAATGAACACTCCATAATGTAGTGTGGTTTCTAGAACAAAATATTATACCTAGGATTCTCCTCTTGGATCTGGACATTCTTTCACTGGGTTTGCCAAATCCTTAATCATGCACTACATGTTTTTCATGGGCCAGACACTTTTCTAAGTTCTTGATATTTATAAATCTCATATAGTCCTCATAACCAACTGACAAGCTAAAAATAAATAATATCTCCTTTCAAAAGATGAAGACAGGGAGCTGCCAAAAGATTAAGGAAGGTCCTGAAGTCACACACCAAGGCGAGACAAAGGAGCTTTGACTTCAGCGTTCTAGTTCACAGACTAAAACCGTGCTTCCCTGTTGGTTTGCTTTGGCCGATCTCAGTTCTCTTTCTGTTTTGTATTTTTGTTTTTGCTTTTCCCCTGCTCCTCGAGTGCCGACCCAGTGAGTGCCTACTCGTTGATTTTAAGACCCAGTTTAACTGACACCTTGTCTAAGATTTTCTTCCCTCCTCACCAAGTTTGAGTCACTGGCTCCTCAGCTGTACACTTGCACCACTTTCTAAACAGTTCCACTACTGCATATATGACCTAGCACTGCAATGAGTGGCTTAACGTTTTCCTCCAAAAAGGTTATACTTTACCTCGAGGTACAATCATGTGATCTCTAAGAGTAAAAATTCTCCGTGTAACTGCAAACTCTAGCCTAGTGCTGGAAATATATACTTGCAGAGGCAGATCTATAAAAATATAATACTAGTTGGGGCTGGGTGCGGTGGCTCACGCCTGTAATCCCAGCACTTTGGGAGGCTGAGGTGGGAGGATCAGGAGGTCAGGAGATTGAGACCATCCTGGCTAACGCAGTGAAACCCCGTCTCTACTAAAAATACAAAAAATTAGCCGGGCGTTGTGGTGAGCGCCTGTGGTCCCAGCTACTCGGGAGGCTGAGGCAGGAGAATGGCGTGAACCCGGGAGGCGGAGCTTGCAGTGAGCCGAGATTGAGCCACTGCACTCTAGCCTGGGTGACAGAGCGAGACTCCATCTCAAAAAAAAATTTTTTTTAATGAAATAAAAATATAATACTTGTTGGGTACAATTAGGAATCATGGGAACTCTGATAAGCTGGAGAGTACATTAATGGTCAGAAGAAACTCCACTTTAATTTTTAATAAGCACTGCAGCTCAAATGTATCCATCCATTTTTGTCTTTTAACCTAGCATAATATCTGGCAGGCATCACCCAATCAATGTTTACTACACCAATGAAAGAGGAATATTGTACTTCAATATTTCCAATAAAAAGAATAAAATGAAATGGGTAAACGTTTAAACCTATATTATGGGCTAAATCATATACCCCCAAAATTCATACGTTGAAGTTCTAACCCTCAGGATCTCAGGATGGGAGTATATTTGGAGAGAAGATCTGTAAAGAGGTAATTAAATGAAAATGAAGTTATTATTGTGAGCTCTAATTCGATACTATGGAGGCCTTTTAAGAAGAGGAAATTTGGACACAGACACATATTGAGGGAAGACAATGTGAAGAGACAGGAGAAGACAGCCATTTATAAGCCAGAAATAGAGGCTTGGAACAGATACTTCTCAACTGTGGTATCTCAAAGGTGTCCATATTTTGTAATTAGCCTACATAAAGAGAAGATATTCACAAAATATGTTATTTTGTGGTTTCAAATGTTATATTTATAAAAACTACAACTTTATACAATTATACCTGTATTTCAAGGTTATCAGAGGTAGCAATCCTGTCAATATGTTGATTTCACACTTCCAGCCTGTGAGAAAAATACTTTTTTTGTTTAAACCACCCAGTCAGTGGTCTTTAGTCACAGTATATGTAACAAAGAATATATCTTGTAACAATATTTGCACAAAATTTAAATGTTTAATATTAAAATAAAGCTTATGTTTATAGGTAATTGGTTAATTGGTTACCCAGTTAATTGGTAGATACATTGTTCTCTGAAATGACCGGTTCATTTGTTTTCATAGACTCACCTGGCAAACAACGAGTCTTGAAGAGAGTTAGGAAAAATAATTTAAAGTACTATCATCAGACCGGTCCAGAAATGTTAACATTTTTCTTTATCAGCTTCTCTTAGTAAGTGTTAAAAAGATAAGTAAAGGGAAGTGTGGCCTGATTTCAATAAGATATATAATAGAAATCAAAGAAGCAGGTGCAGCCTCAAGGTAAAGTAGTCATAAAATGGTTAAATAGTAAAATCTTGAGTTGCTACAGATGGAGGATGTTTAATAGTGTTGCACAGGAAGTGTCTTAGGTTCAAATTTCTGCACGAGGTACCAGTTTTCAGCTCAGATCTCATGTTGAAATTATGCTTCCAAATAAGATGAACTGGGTTTAAAATTTGTTTTCCAGTATTAAATCCCGGTGAAAAATAGCAGGGCTACTAAACAAAGGAAGACATACTAATAATAAAATGCAAAGCATAATGGACACAATTAATGCCTCCTTAGTAAGCAGTTGTTTAAAATAGAGAACTTACAGTAATTTAGTTTTAAAAAATAGATAATGTGAAAAAATATTGCAAATGAAAGCAAGGGTTCTGTTTTGGAATAAAAAGAATTTGTCAACGCTGGCACACAGGGGGCAATACAGAACTCAAAGTAACGTTCAGGAAACGAGGAATTTTCAAGAAGAGAAAAGTGGCTTAGACTAGAGCTAGGTCTCTTAGTATAGTTTTCTTTTTTTTTTGTTTTGAGACGGACTCTTGCTCTGTCATCAGGCTGGAGTGAAGTGGTGCAATCTTGGCTCACTGCAACCTCCACCTCCCGGGTTCAAGCAATTCTCCTGCCTCAGCCTCCCAAGTAGCTGAGACGACAGGTGCGCACCACCATGCCCAGCTAATTTTTGTATTTTTAGTAGAGATCGGGTGTCACCATATTGTCCAGGATGGTCTCGATCTCTTGACCTCGTGGTCCACCTGCCTTGGCCTCCCAAAGTGCTGGGATTACAGACGTGAGCCACCGTGCCCAGTCTCTTAGTATAGTTTTCAATATTATACTAGGATTGAACAATTGGACATTAATACTAATGCAATGAAGGTTTGGACACTAATACTAGAATCCCACTTAATATCAATTATAGTCTAAAGTATATTTCTCATTTCATAAGATAAGGACAATCCTTCCCATTTAGTCCTCTTCATACTCCTAAGAAAGAGTAAAATTTATTCCTTTCAGAAATGTTTTTTAAACTTTCTACATAAACTGGAATCCATTTAACTCCAGGCACAGGCACCTAGTCTAGATAGCACATGAGAGAAGCACTTACTATAGTCTTATATTTAACTCACTCAAGTATTTCTTGAGGGCCTAGTATGAACCACACACTTTTCAAAACTGGGGATAGAGGCTGTTAGATAAACAAATAGCAGTCTCAAGTTTCATGGAACTTACTTTTAAGGAGGAAAAAGAGAACAGATAGTGAAGAATGAAGGAGGGTAGAGGGACACAGTGGTCAAGGATCACTGCTCTGATAAATTGTCATGGGCAGAGGTGTGAATGATGTGAAGAAGAAAATCATTTATTAAGATGGGAAAGATTAACTGAAGAAGGAGCAGGTTTGGTGAAAGAATATAAAAGTATCTTGGATATATTAGATAGAAGTGAAGTTTGTAATAGCACTTGTTATGACTCTGGAATTTAGGAGCATGATGAAGTCAAGGATCTAATATAAGGACTGTCAATATGTAGATGGTGATATTGGCCAGGAAAAGATTGTACAGAGAATAGAAGAAATTTGAAGAATGAGTTCTAGAATTTTTCGTTTATTAGAAATCAAGAATTTTTGGGAGAATCTAGCAAAGAGCTTAAGAAAAAGTGTCCAGTAAAGCAAGAGAACTATGAAAATAGTATGCTGACACCAAATGAAGAAGTTTCTGGAAGAATAAAAGTCAATGATGAAAAGAAGAAAAGTCAGTAAGCACTCCCAAATACTTCTGCAAGATGAGCAAGGTGACAGTTGATGACTGAGCCACAGCGTGTGGCAACATGGGTGTCATTCACGTGCCTATGATAGAACGAGATCGTAGCTGGCTTATTTTTATCTGGATGTGTTTCATCTATTTGTTTCTTCAATAACAGTTTATTGAGGAAGTATTATGTGTGGGTATTAAAAGGGAACTACAAACGAGAATGCATCCATTTATTGTCATCATGAAAATCATTAAGTCACAAAATAAATAAAAACAAAATTCTGCCTACTAGTTTTCTTTTATATTATTGGAATAAAGTAACTTGTTATATATTGCCCATTAAAATCCTGAAATTTTTTCAGATTGCTTGTTTCTGTTTAGGAGATATCAATTATACACTTTAAAATATATGCAGAATTGTCAAAGAAAGCAGGTTTGTGGTGCTAAGAGATTTTTAGTGTTAATTAATATATAATATACATTTATTTCACAAAAGTCAAGAGAGTTGTTACATTACGTTTCTCAAGCCCAACCCAGCCTCTGAAGTGTTCCCACAAAGCTATGTCATGGCCAGTTATCTCAGATAAGTGTTTATGGTAACAAGGCTACTGTTTAATTTAAACTTTTCAAACACATGCTTGTATACATACACACACTCTCACACATCATGTAAATCAACGAATATTTTCTACAGTATTTACCAGTTAAATTTAAGAACACAGTCTTTTAAAACAAAGGGACATTTTTAGAATCACACTGATATATATCAGCTTAAATTTATTTTTTAATTTAAATTAACATATTTTTTATATTTGCAACAGTGAAAGTCACTTTACTAGCATTTATCTCTTATTCAATCCAATAAGTATATTGTAATATATGTCAATTATTTATTAATATACATTAAATAAGATAAATTAATTACATAAGAAATGTATAGCTTTATACATTTATGAATAATATATAAATAAATATGCATTAAATGCATAGATATATACATTTATGATGTATATTATTTATTAATGTTTATTAATTTATTAATGAATACTAATAAATCGGTAATGTTAAATACATTCATAAATAAATAAATATTAATTACTTATTAATATACATTAAGCATATTAATATACATTAAGCATAATATAAACATATTATAAATATGTTTGCTTTTCAAAAACAAATTTGATGTAATAACATAATAAAGGGCTTTTATACAGTAATTCAACAAAGGTAGGACATGAACATAAGAATATTCGTGAGGATAAAAATTAAAGTCTGTAGTACTCTGAAAGAGTAAATTCTACATATAAAGTGAGAATCTAAACTGTATACTGCTATTAAGTTCAATACACTTTTATAATTAAAATAAATCTGAAATAATTTATTAGAAGATGAGACATAAAAGCAGTCGTCATTTTGCATGGCATAACTCAGCAATATAAAATGGGCACATAGTAAATTAAAGATTAAAATCATAGTCCAGGTGACACAAAATTCAACAAATTGAATCAACAGGTGCATAACGTATCATTTCCTTAGTTTAAAAGTCTTTGAAATGCTATATTTCTACATAATGGAATTTCCTATAGAATTCCCAATTCACAACATGTTTTTCTATGTCATTTACCTAAACACTGAATGTACTGTGGCATCAGTACTAGTAACCCGAATAAAACTGTCAAAAGCACCAGCTGGCTGTATTCAACATGGCACTTGTCCAGGTCTCAAATGTCTTATTTATATACAATGGAATTCTGCCAGCTGTTTAATATTTAGGGCTAATAAATGTTATTGGCAGTACTATAAAAGCACAACTAACAAACATCAGAAAATACTTCTCAATGTGAAGTTTGAGTTGTTCTCATTTCACAGAGTGAAATTTGTGACAGTGGAAAGTGAATTTAAGCAATTTTGACTTTGAAATAATTTTTAAGAATTAAAGAAAAAAAGATTAACAAAGCTATAGGTGAGTTGTAAACTTACTATCTTATTTATATTTTTTTAAACCAGGGACATGTATTGATAGTTAAAGATTGTATCATTATAAAAATGAACAGAGGTATTTAAACAGGTCCCTGGACCTCAAAGACAAGGTAAAGGGTGTTAGGACTAGAAGAAGTTACAATATAGTATCAAGATGGATTAATATATCATGATAACGCAGTGAAATTTTACCAAAAGAAGTCTATGTGAAAAATAAGGTGGACTCACTAACTGCCAATTATGAATGTAAGACTATAATTTAGGTTTCATCTCCAGAAGCAAACAGTAGACATGTACCACTTGATGAAAGAAAGAATGAATGGAAGAGAGAGAAAGAAGAAAAAAGAGAAAGAATGAGAGGAGAGAAAAAGAAAGAAAAAAGAGAAAGTAAAAAAGAAGGAAGAAAGAAAGAAAAAAACGAACCTTCTTGCAAACAAAATAAGCATTATTTGTAATATGCATTAAATTTGAGTAATAGACAATGAGAGGCTATTCCTCTCAAAATATCACTTTTCAAAAGACAACATTCCACTACTGAACCATTTTTCCCTCTAAATCCTGTTGCTTGTCCCTAAAAATGACCACACCCCTGGCTATAATAGAATGTTAAGCCTAAACCATCATTTGTGTAAATGTGAATATGTGAACCAAGAAGGCTCTGACAGTAGACAAAGTAGAAGGGGAGAGCTGTGCGGAAATTGTGAGGATGCACGTGAAATGAAAAGTGAGAGGGTAGAACTGAAGGAACAAAACACATTCCTCCAATCCCACCTACTTCACATTTTTGCCAAGTTTAAGCCCTAGAGAAGATACAAAAGACAGTCCTCTAGCCAGTAGTGAAAAAGGTAGAGGAGGACCAGGGAATTGAACAATTAAGAAAATTGGATTTTGATTCTTGTTTTCACAATATCTGTTGATATCTGTTAAATTACTTAGCTTTCCTGAGATCTATTTTCTCAACTACTAAATATATTAATATATCAAATATAATTTCCTTTCCACATAAGTAGCCAATAAAATGCTTAATTCAGCCCCAACAGGTGCTGGAATACCCACCAGAGTGTTCAACATGTATGCAGGGGACGGCAAAGTCCTCAAACTTTCTTTTTCTAATTTCTAAAATCTAAAATGGTGTTTGATATTTAAAAAGAAAATAAATAAATGTTTGAAAAGGAGAAAAGCTAGAACTTCGCTGGACCTTGTTACAATTATATTACTGATGCTGCTTTGACTTCGAATTACACAGGAAACACCGTAATGTTTCTAGGTTTAGGTTCTTTACCATACTTTGATTATAGGTGCCCAGTCATATACTATCTTCACAGCCCACACATGCAGATAAAGCACTGAGCTCATAGCAGAAAAATAATCCAGAGACAGCAGGGGGAAAACAGCACCCAATAAGAAGTTGGCTTTTTAATTTTAGACAAATACAAATTAAAAACATGCTTTCCAAACCAGAGATGCCAATCTCCCTGTTGGTAATGGACACAAGATTTGGGAGCACTTAGATGATTTAGTCCTGGGAGCAGTAGTTTCTAGCTTCACATTCTAATATCACTGCTGCTATCCCTTTTCCTAAGTCCCGTATCTTTCCGCCTGACTCCCCATCATTATCTTGCTGGAAAACATTCCCTCTTATTAGACGTGGGGAAGAAAATGCTAAAACGATTCCATTTCAAGAGTTTTGCTTCCTTTTGTTTTAACAATCACAAGAGAAACCAAGAATTCTGGCTTGGAAAAGTTTGAGCGCCACGAGCACAGTATCTTTCATTGATTTTTAAAGAGCTTTTCAGTGTGTGTTTACATTTTGGATTTTGCTCCTGAAAAACATAAGAGTTTGGTTGTTCCAATGTTTGCTTATTTTAAAAGTAATTCGTTGACTGCTACTTTGTAATTTCTGCATATGATTATAGAAAGTAGAATCACTTATGGCATATCTAAACTAAATTCAAAACAACCGGAATGTAATTAGATTAATGCCAATGTAAACCACCAACCCAATGAATGGAGGCCTTTTAAACACAAATAGAGCACAATGGTTTTGATGCCAAGAAATTCCTGTAACTTGGAACCTACTATGGATACCATTACTCTATAGGGCCTCCATTTTGATGAAGCCACTCAAGTCAACCAGCCGTTCAACTACTTCTACACACGTATCCTTGTGTTTTCTTCATGAAGCCAAGGGAAAATATTTTCCCTTAGGGGAGCTGGTTTCTTTCAATTTCTATCTAAGAATAAGTTGAAGGAAAATCACCATCATTTTCCGGTGGTCTCTATAACTACTTGGTCCCTGAAACATTTGAAGAATACCAACATCTTGAAAATTCCAAATACTGCTCCGAATCATGTGAATATATTTAAAGGAAAAGGTCAAACCTTAAAAAAAACACAAAATACTGTTTATAAAAATTATGCCTTAAAATATTTTTATAGTCATAGAATAGGATATAGTCATATGATTGAAATGATCATTTACATAATCATTTCAATGTCTCTATATAACCAGCAGAATCTCACAGACTTTTACAGTTACAATTAGTTTCAACCCTAGAGTTTTGCAAATGAATTTCAGATAAGACAGCAGTATAAAATCTGTAGCTAATTCCCAGTTCCCAAAAAGCGACAGTTACTCTTGAGCCATTAAACAAAGTATAAAGAGTTATAAAATTCTAGATTTCTGCTCATAGAGCAAAAGGAACATAAATTCTTTTAAAAATCATCATGTTAATAGAAAAGGCTTAGAATGCATCTGTTTTCACTAAAAAATAGTTTCTGTATTAAATCACCTTAATATAAAGTTGGAGGCCATGTGTGTGTGTGTAGGGAGTACTTCAGAACTTTAGGCAATAATTATTAAGACTCTGAATGAGAGAGGAAGGTGAGGCAAAAGGTGATTTATAAAGGTCTCGTGGGTTTACCCTACCTTCTAATCAGGATAATATTGACATATCTTTGGGTATTTGGTAGGGCGATGTAGCAAGAGAAGATCCAATTGCAGCCATGAGAAAAGGCCAAATCTTGCAGATCTCACCCAAAGCACCATCCAGGACTATGCATAATAGAATAAACCTCTGAGGAGCTCAATGAAGCATATGAGACAGCGGGAAGAGATTAGGAATTAATCCATCCTTGTGCAGTCCATTTTAAAATTTATATTTAATTTCAATTGTGTGTACAATATATAGAAAGGTACATGTAGAAATTTAATAACTAAATCTGTAGCTATCTATAAATATACATACAGTGGGAACTCAATAATTATTTTAACTATCAGAGTACATCATCAAAAGTTTTGGATGGTTTTTGTTTTTGTTTTGAGACGGAGTCTCGCTCTGTCACCCAGGCTGGAGTGCAGTGGCGCAATCTCGGCTCACTGCAAGCTCTGCCTCCCGGGTTCACGCCATTCTCCTGCCTCAGCCTCTCCAAGTAGCTGGGACTACAGGCGCCCGCCACCACACCCGGCTAATTTTTTTTTTGTATTTTTTAGTAGAGACGGGGTTTCACCGTGGTCTCGATCTCCTGACCTTGTGATCCAGCCGCCTCGGCCTCCCAAAGTGCTGGGATTACAAGCGTGAGCCACCACGCCCGGGCCGGATGGTTTTAAATTATACTGGTACTCTGACTTCAAGGATTACCTCTGCGAGTCCTCAAATTAAAATCACATTTGTAATCAGTTTTCCTTTCATCTTAAAAAATGTCTGACATTCTGACAAGTTTCAATGTCTGCTTTGTGTAATTCAATGGAAATAATAAGCTATTTATTGTAGATAATTTTCATTCAAAATATTTTAGAAACAATGTAATATATACCATGTGATTCTGAAAACCAGTAATGAATAGATTTTTATAGTACTTAGAGGGAGTTTTGATTTTTTTAATGTTCTCTTTCAAAGGAGTGTGAAAGACATCATAGGTCCCTGACATTGTTACAGATGTAGAAAGATATGCTAAGTTTTTGTTGATTATACCTCCACTTTTACGTACATAGACTATTTCCAGGTAAAGCAAAAGAATTACACACATGCCTATGCACGCACCGCACAAATTACCAATAATCAGAAAAACCTATTTCATTTAAGCTATACTTTCTCTGTTCAAAATTTGTGTATGGATTGACCTTTTTTTCAATATTTTCCTTTTCATGACATAATGTAAGGCATACCTTTTCTAAATTGTCCACTAAAGTGAATAGAAATCTATGTGTACTACACGGAAAATCAATTGAGAATCTATTCAGACTATAAAATTTCCTACACCAAGCTATCAATGCATTCCTACCTCTTATTTTTAAAGGACACTCTGATGTATTTAAACTTCAGTGACTAGGCTACTCTCCACAATGAATAGCCATATTTTCTGTACTGTACAGACTATACCATTAGCAATTATACATTCCCGGACTGATCTTTTACAGATGTCAAGGAAATCTGATGAAAGGACACACTCAGCATGGAGGCATGGTTGGGGCTATAAAGTGGCACCACTGGGTATGGCATGTCCTTGTTATAGGAAATAAAGAGTGGTATAAAACCAGTATTTATTTTTCAATGAAAGGAGAAAAAAAACGATTAAAGTCATGAAGAAGAGAAGAGGAGGATAAAGGGGAAAAATAAAGGAAAATTTATGATAGTATTGTCATCAAATAAGAGGAAAACCATAGTAAAGAGAGAGCTAACAGATAAGTAAGGATGAAAATAATTATCATTGGTCAAATGCTATCTAAAGTGCTCACTGTTGCCTAAGTCATTTACACGAAATATTTCATCAACCTTCCCAGCAACCCTTAAAAAAGTACTAGCGTTTTGCCAAGGAATAATGATTCAGATAATTGAAAACCATTTCTTACTTTGAAGACTTTCACTCAATTAGCATGCTTGACAGGCCAGCTTTCTGAGCATGCAGTCTGTGTAGTTTCCTAGGGCTCTCTGCTGAGATTTAACAATCTGCTGCCACAATCTTAAACTTGTTAGTTTTTGAACAAGGTATTTCAAAAATACCCTAAACCCCTCAGATTATGTAGCTGATCTCGATATCTCATAATTCTGAAGGACAAGATTTATGGCATACTTACTGATTGCATACGGCACTAATAATCCGAAAGCTCAAATTTAAAACATCACAGTATTAAGTATATCTCTCTCCACTACCATCTCCATTACATTGTCTTTTATTTATCTTTCTGTTTATTTGGCTGCATCACCTTCTGAGGTTGTCATTGACTACCTATTAAACAGGTCTATTTGAATGTCTGCCTGGCTTCTCAAATATTTTAATCAGTGTACAAAACTGAGCTATGTGACAAAATATATAATTGATATATTTTGCTGTAAGAAAGAAAATAATCAGTAGAAGTTAAAAGAATTAAACTCTATGGCAGTATTCATTTATTTAATATATCTTTGTCATATTTGCTCAACTAGAAATTAACACAGAAATTCTTCTGTGGTCTTCAACATGCCTATTACAATTTTGAAAACAAGGCAGAAACCAATGAACACCAATAAAATCACTGAAATGCTTAAAAAGTAAACTTCAATATAAAAGAAACAGGTAGAATACAAAAGTCATTTAAATAAAATAGGAGATTACTTAAGTCTGTCAAACTCAAATTACATAATTACAATATGAGTGTTTTTGTTTACATAAAAAGAAACATTTTCAAAGCTGTGAAAACAAATTTTCATACTATGTGTTAGAGTACGGAAAATATCCCATTTAAAGGGGTTTATCATTCACTTGGTTTATCAACATCTTGTCCAAAAGGCTGTGACAACATCTCTTTTTTTCCAACTCTCTGGAAATTACTTTAGCTCCTCCTATACAAGCAAGTCTTAGCAAATTACGCAAACTAAACTTGCCAGAGTAATCCCATATGAACTTCACTTACAAAAAAAGTTTTTATTTTATGTGAAGTACAGGTTTGCCACCTCATAGTTTCATGGAAATAAGTCTATTTTTTTCCTTAAAAAATAACGACAGAGAAAAATAAATGACAAAGCTGGAGTCAAGGAATTTTGGAAACAGTCCAGTTGTTTTATCAGCTGCACCACAAGACAAGCAAACCTTAACCTTCTATGGCCTTATAACGCTACTAAACTGCTGCCTTTATACTCTGCATTTTGCATATAGAAGAAAACACTCCTCAGTTTAATATGCTGATTACTGTAAAGTAAGCATAATGTCAAAACAATATTTGACCCAATGCATCATAAAGCTGTGGCTTTCTAACCAGTGTTCCTGTCACATGCCAGTCAGTAAAATACACACCATAAATTTAAGAGAATGGTTTCATCTTTCTCTTTAGGGAATTGAATACACACAGACTTGAAAATCAAGAGAAACTAACTTCTGACTCTGTTTATGGTATAGTGGATAACTTACTTTTAAAAAAAACAATCAGATTTGGAATTGCATAAAGGACAATGCCTAAATATTTCCACCTTCAAGCCTGGTCTATTTAAGAGATCTTAGATGTATAGCAGGTAAGAAAGCTTTCATGAAAAAATAATTAATGTAGAGCTGTTTTGACATCATTTAATTGGCACACTATGCATTTGTAGATTTTTAGGGAAGAAATTATGCTGTTGCAGAAAAACATGGAAACAAATAGAACAGGTTTTCTAAACACCCTCAACTACTGATTACAGCATTTTGTTTTAACCTTTTATAACAGAAATTGATATGAATATACAAACTGCACTTGAGTTGTATTTCTGCATATTTAAACATTTAAATTACTTAGCCTCTAAGTCTCAGCGTATTGAAAAAAAAAACCCTGCTCTCAGTGAGACACTGATTTCATGCTGTGACAAGCTCAACAATGAAAACAACTATACACATGAGAGGGTTTTTCACCAAACCGCAGCACTAAGCACAAATGAAACCCTGCTGGGAACATGTAGCTACAAGTGTGAGTATGTTTGACTTGGTAACATGCATTTGTGACTTTATGTGTTAATAGGAAAAAATGAAAAAGGAGCTAGACAAGGATTTCATTGTCCACATTTTTTGAAGATCTTTTTTTTTTTTTTTTTACAGACTTTAAAAATATTGGCAACATTTGAACATAACACTTAGCATTGGGCTCAAAGGCTGTCTTCACTACAGTTAACCACACAGTTCCCTGCTCTGCCCCAACGGTGACCTCAATCTAAGCGAAAAAGATGAGAGAAGATTCAAACTTTATGCTTGTATTCCCCTTGGACTGGTCTGGACCAAAGATCATAAAGAGACTCACTATGAATCATGATTTATTTCTTATTATATGATGGAGTAAGTATCCTATTATATGAAAAATGAAGGCAAATGGTGGTAACTAATTATAAAAGTTCCCCTCCTTTTTAAAGAAATTAGACTGGTTTAAAACCCCTTCTCTGATAACTGTTTATACTCCATTCCCATGTGATTTTTGAGGGAGGTATAAGAGCTATCAGAGATCAGTATAACAGTAGGAAAAACACTAGAAAAAGACATATTAATTAGCCTTCCAAATAAATTCCATCTCAAATATCATTTCACAATACTCGAATCTTTGGCAAACATAAAAATGAACATGAAACAATTCAACATTGCAAGAAACACAAATAACACTACTCAAATGGTTCATTAGGTAAAAAGAAATTATTTTATTCAAGTAAAAAAAGAAATGAAAATTTTTATAGTAAAATATAAGGGATATAGTTTGTACCATTTTGCATTTAGAAAAACATACTACATTAATAATATAATATACATTTAGTTTTTATACGACAAACATTTATTGACTTTGACTACCTTATTATGATTTAATATGTAATGGATAAAAGCAATAAAATTATGACTTTAAACATACAGAAAAGGTCATTCTCAAGATTCAGATGCTAGTTATAAGCAGTAACTGATATAAAACACTTTACTTTTCTTTTACCCATAAAAATAAGATATAAACTTCTTCTGTGGCTCAACAAATAGAAGTTATGGTACTTAAAATGCTTTAAAAATAGAGGATTCTTTATAGCAGTATTGAAAATATTATTTTAGTTACTACATTATCTAATTCAGAATTAATAATAAAACTGAACAGATTTTATAATATAATTTTCAGTGCATCTAAAACATCTGCACAATATCTGCTCCAATCCACAAACTTCATAGATGACGTACTATCTACAGTAATAAATAATGGATTCACAGGAGCTATTATTCCCCAAGGACTAAAAATTCAGAACAAGAATTTCTTTCAAAACAGTTGGTACATCTTTGCTATGACATATAACTCCACAGCCAGACTCCTATTTGTAATTCCTTCATCAACAATAATGTATGTGTAATTATACGTACACTAATAGCATTTCTTTATACCTTAGTTCCATCTTTGCACAAATGGAATAAAGGAATATCAACATGGAAATCAAAATTATATTTAGAAGATATAATAACATAAAAATGACTTGAAATTATTTACCATCTATTTATTTATCTATTGGCTACATATGTCTCTTGATTATAAGCCCTTAAAATGTGATTTATTCCTAGTAAATATTTGTTTATGAATCATCATGCCAGGGGAACTGCACCTTGAAAAAGTTCAGTAGAATAATTGTAATCAATACTTTAAGATTATCCACAAAGAAGATAAAAATTTCAGTCGTAAAATTCAAACTAAAAATGTAAATGTACAAATAGATATGAATTTAGTTCACCCCTTGGGATTTTCCGCTAATACTTTGGTTCCTTTGGAGGATATTATGTTCATTATCATTAGACATTATATTTTTGCTTTGTGACTCAGTCTTCTTTGGAAAAATCTGAGTGTATTAAATCAATCAATCAATATTTAATTGAATAGCACAGTATTTAAATAGGAGAGAAATAAAACGAGTGAGGGAAAGAGAGGTAGAAGAAGAGGAAATAAAGCAGGCATCAAAAACAGTGAACGCAAATATAAAACACATCAAATGTTGTCAGGACTACAGTTGAAATTACCCACAAGAGATGTACAGAGTGATTTGATAAAACAGTGCATTTAATTAGCAACCGCTAATTTGAACTAACAACTTGAAGATTTGCTATCCTTTACATTTTCTGGCAATTTGAGTGGCTTTTCAAAACCCTTTTTAACAAACTAAACCTTAAGGCTAATTGATAATTTCAAAAATTAAAAAAAAAGATGAAACCTAAAAGAGAAAGGAAGTAACCCTTCACATCTGCTGTGTGCTGTCAGCCTGTATCAGTCTTTGAAGCTGTTTACTGAAATCTTACCAATGGGAGAGGGAACATGAAATCAGAAGAGGGAAGGCAGATGTATGAGAGAGAAATCTTTTTTCACAGTTACAGTCCCAAATGTGGACAGGCAATCCAAGACCTCAGACTTGTGGTCGCTCTGGATGTCCCCCAGAGATTTTAACACTCAATTGTCAGTGCACACCAAGGCATGCACAACACCCAGACAAGTGTCCTTTTGCAGATCTGATGTAAAGAATTGCTGGCAGGTAGCTGACCAGCATTCTATCCATGCTTAGAGGTAAAAGTTTTTGTTAAGATGTGGAATCAGATATAAGAAGAAAAGCTACTCTTACAACATTTAGGAAATTTCAAACGATTATGAGAAGTGATAAAACTCACACACACAGACACATATGCACGTGCACACACACACACGCAGAGTGAACCCTTTATGCTATGCTACATATAAGTAAGCGTTTCGGTTTTGCAAATTAGTCAACGTCTAAGAAAACCGTGTGTGTGTGTGTGAGAGAGAGAGAGAGATGCGTCTTGTATGTGGCTGTGTTTATTTGTTGTTACAAGGGAATCTGAAATATTAAGAAAAATATCTGTATGTATTTATTTTAATCTCCATATAAAATTAAAATAAAATATTTGAAAGGCATTTTGAAAACTTTTTTTTCTTCAATTCATTTTCCTATAGTATATTCCAGATAAATTCCAAGTGGTTTGCACAACAAATGCCAACAGAGACAAGGATTTTATGATGTATTTATTAATAAACTTACAGTTAAATACATTTGCAACACTATTATTCTAAATAATATTTAAGACTGTTAATATGTGTAAGATGCTTTACAAAATATTGTTGCACACAGCAACTCTGTGAGACATGTATTATTATTCTCATTCTCCAAGAGAAATTCCTGAGAATTAGAAAGATTAAGTAACTGGTGTAAGAATAAACAGTAGGTGAAAAAACATATATTTCTTTTTTTTTTTATTATTAGAGAGGGAATCTTGCTCTGTCACCCAGCGGGGAGTAGAGTGGTGAGACCTTGGCTCACCGCAGCCTCTGCCTCCCGGGTGGGTTCAAGAGATTCTCCTATTCTGCTGCCTCAGCTTCCCAAGTAGCTGGGGCTACAGGCGTGCACCACTGCGCCCAGCTAATTTTTGCAATTTTTAGTAGAGACAGGGTTTCACTGTATGTTGGCCAGGCTGGTCTCGATCTCCTGACCACAGGTGATCCTCCTGCCTCCGCCTCCTGAAGTGCTGGGATTACAGTTGTGAGCCACCATGTCCAGCCAAAAAAAGATATTTCTAAGTCAAGTTTTTGAACTTCAACACTTACAATTTTTCTACAGTGGCATATACTAATATCTCCAAATTGGAATATATTGAGATGTGTATCACAAAAAAGAGAAATGAAATGGGAAAATGTTAAAAGAAACTTCAGTTTCTATACTAAAGTATTACAAAATATCTCACAAAAATAACTGAAACTTAAACAAAAAATAAAAGCAAAGTTGCACAAGATAGCATCACTTGGGGTCAGTGGTGGCCAAAATGAAAACAACTGTAAAAAAATAACAGTAACAACAGAATAACTCTACTCAGAAGGAGGAATTCAGTCCTGGAGGATAGGATGTTTTTGCCCTGCTCTCTCCTCTTCTTCCTTTTTTAATGCTAAGGGTACCAGAATATAAGAGAACCAGAATAGAATCTCAGGCATGGTTCAGAAACCAAAAGGAAAAAAATCAAAAGGAAAATTTTAGATGACAACCCGTCCTTTTAGGAAGTATTGTAATAAACTTGTATGAATCAAAATTTAAAGTGGAATAATGTTAGTTACTAATATTTAATAATATTAGTTTTTGAACTTCAACGCCTATAATCTTTTAAAGTTTATAAAGCCAATAAGGCTGAAACATAATTTTACTAATTTGGTCAAAATTTTTTTGAAGTTAATAATTCAACAAGGTTCAAAATAAACTTTCACATACTAAAATATATATGTTTATCAATTCCTGTGTCTTAATATTTAAAGAATGTGCTTTAATAAATGACCAGTGACTTTATACTACACTTGTAAGCCACAAATTTAAATGAATAGTTTAAAGTTAACTAGAGCTTGTAGTTAAAAAGGATCTTGCAATCTGGGTATGGTTAGTATAAAATATATTATAAAATATTGACACTTTTCTAACTTAAAGTGGTTTCGAATTTTCCCAGAGCAAATTATACTCATAAACACCACTCAGTTTTACCACACTGTAAATTATCAAGTGTTGGCACCTGTGACCCAATTTGTTTCAGCTTTATTTTGGATCACATCAAATAAAAAGGGCCTATTTTCCAAGATAACATTCTACTGCCAAATACAACCAACACATGCTTATTTCCTCAGGTGAAAGGTTGAAGGCCAGATTACAAAAAAAAAAAAAAATGCTATCACTTTTTTCTTTACCAAACCTATTGTTATCAGATTTTTGAAGCTTAGTTTAACAGAAAAAGTATTATGCAGAACCACAGAATGCTAATACATGCTTCCAATTAAATGGAGACAACCAAATTAGTTCACACAATGTTTCATGTTTTTTTTTTTTCCTTTGCACATGCTATTCTCATCAGATTTACCAAATTTGATTTGATTTTTAAAAATGTAGGGTCCAAAATCTTATAATTATTTATATCCTATTAAATTGATTAGTATAAATTCTTTCCAAAGCTCCATCTTTTTTAAAGTATTATCACCTGGCAAATATCATACTCTAATATATATTTCATAATTTAACTTGGTGGTTAATTTTAAAAAGTAACTTCATTAAGATGTGTGGTTCTAAGACTGTTGGCTCTGATTTACAACTATATTATTAAGGATATAATAATTAATTCTGATTTACATTCAAGACAGGGATTCTTAAAAAAATGATGGACTTGCTAGAATATAGGGTAAATACACTCTCTGCAATCAATCTTTTTGTAATTTTACTTCCTGAAGTGATAGGGACATTATGTAAATGCACATGGTGCTTAGAAATGGATTAAAAAAGAGACCCAATCTACTAACAGATAATAAGCTCATTGTATGTAGCTGCAAATAATCTCATTTCCCTGATAAAAACAATAATGAAATACTCATAATGACCACACTCACAGTTTTGCCTAGATCAGGTATATTCAGATTACTTGTGGATGATAAAGAAGACTTAAGCACCCCTAGAGACAGATATTATAATCTTATTACTATGCAAATGTATGAGACTATCTAAGTATGAGAACACCTAGTACCACAGAAACCTAAGACCTCTTGATATTTAATGTGCAGCTTTCACCAACAGAAAACAGATCATTTCTGAGTCCCTAAGATTCACAATTAAATTAAAATCAATTGAAATTAAAACGATTATAACCTATCTCCATGAGTCATTTTTGCAAGAAAATTTATGCAAGTCATTTATGCAAGAAAAACATAGCATTTTTCTTGAGTTTGTTCTCTTAAGCCGAGTAATTTTTCCTTGCTTCTACCACCAATATCAACTATTTTCCCAAAATATATATCCCAAAAGACACACGTGTGGTTTGGGAATAAGACGCATCTTTGCTACCAGACTGTGGTTGTTCATTATTTTTTTTTAATTTACTTTATGTTTTAAAGAACATGGTTTAGAGACAATAGCCAATGTTGAAGGGATCATTTTTTTTCTTTTTTCTTAAAATGTGACAGTATATTATTTTTTATATGTAACTTAAAACTAAGCAAATTGTTTTAGTTCTCAAGAATTGCCTAGGATATGCTTATTTTAGAGTCAGCCTGACTCATATTAACCAACTATTGTGAGGAAAAATATAGTGAAGCTGACCAAAAAGTAAGCAGACAATGCTCATCATCAGGTTTTGAATACAGCTTCTCTCTTTCTGGTAATACAGTTTAAAGCAAGATCTACTTTTAGAATTATTGATTTTACATAGCTAATAAAAACATTTAATAGTAAGTATACACATTGTACTTGTTTCTATTTTTTTCTTTAGGATATTGAACTAAGTAATATGAAACTTTGCTTAAGTTGGAAAAATAACAGTATCTAAAACGATAAAACGAAACTGAGTTTAGTCACCCAACGGATTTGAGAGGTGACTTATCTGCTGTGAGAAGTTAAAAGTATTATACCACTGAAGATTTACTGCCTATGTAAGGGTTGATATATAAAATGCATTTTTGGCCTTGGATTTTAAATTATTATTTAAATTATTATTTTAAATTATTATTTAAATTATTATTTAAATGTCCAAATTAAATTTGGACGTTTAATTTATGCATATAGAATACCTCTGACAAAAAATATTCTATAAGCAAAAAAAACAAAGGATACAAATCAGATTCAATAGTCATTAAATTCAATACTTGATGCTTCTCTAGTCAGAGTTACATGATACAGCACTTGATTATGAAATGTAAAATATCAAAGAGTACATAAAAAACTCATCTTTTTTGTTGGATATATTTATATGTATATCTATCTCTACCTATGTACATATGAAACATATTTACAGATTCTGAATACTGTACTTGTTATAATATTAAAAATATTAACTTTTTTGAATATTGCAATTTCTTCTTAAGACTTTAACTTGTGAAAATTACTCAAAAAGCTGCACCAATTTATAATCCCCACATCAAGTCACTCTGGTCATTAAGATAACCTAAAATACATCAAAATATTGTTTTATAGTATTTTCCTTTATTTTTATTACAGAGACAGAAGAAATCATGACAATTCTATACCTATGACATGCACATAATTACATTGTAATTGATGTCCTATTATTATTAACAATATGGAATAGATCACCTTTCTGAGTGAAGTATTAATGATCACTCATTTTCTTTTCAACATTGTTGTTTCTTACAAAATCAGTGAAGTGATAGGGAATCTTGTTCCTCCTACAGCTATTTTTCCAGTTATTTTGCATATTATTCTAATAGCTTCCAATGGATCCACTTGAATCGAGTGACCAATGGAAAGGTTAAGTTGGAGTAGGAGAAAGCATTGCAACTAATTAATATGTCAGAGGAGTACAGCCCTAGCCAAAAGAGTTAATGAAGCTTGCTAAGGACACATGTGGGTCTTTTGTAACGCAGGCCTGACTGTACAGCCTAGTTAGGTTAAATTGTCTGTCAGTTACTGGCCAGTTGGCCACCACCTGGCTGCCTAGGCTGGTCTTTCCCCCATCCCAAACAGCCCTCTTCCCAGCTCTCAATGGCAAGCTGCTGCCACTAAACATCTAGAAGCCTCTGACAAGGTTTGGGCACACAATGAGCTCCTGACATGTGAATGAAGGGCCAGGGCAACACTCTGAATAGGGAAGATTTACCCCATTTAAACTCATAATGTTCACAACAACACGCATAAAAGAAAAAGCCCATCCTTGCTGTCAGGCCATTAACATTTATAACAATATGCTAATAACCTTCTAGATTACTTTCAGTTTCCAAGGACATTTAAATACATGAATTGATGGCTTCAGACATAAAGGGGGTGGTGGGGGAGTAGAGAAGAAGGGGCAGTTGGTTAGGAAGAAGGAAGAAACAAAAGCGAATGGAAGAAATTGCAATCTATCTCACAGAACACTACTTTTTAAGCCTTCCACCCAAACAGAGGGCTTCTGTCTATAGAAAGATTATGGTCAGGCTTACACAATGACCCGGGAATGTTATCAACCATAGGCACATCTCTGAGTCATGCATTTAAACATGGCTGTTGTGATCATAAGGTGGTTCCTGATTCAAAGGAGTTTTAAGTCAGGCCATGAACCCTTGTTTTTCTGGTTATGGTTGTCTTTTGTTCAACTGCCTCCTTTGGGATGATACCATATTTTTTTTCCTGTGATTAGAAAATCACATCACAAGGAAAACATATAACATTTTAGCAATAAGCTCTGAAGTTGTACCCTAAAGCAATTAAGAGTGTGCAATCCTGAATAAATTATAGATGCTGTTTTCTTTCCCATTATTTTATCATTCACCATTTTCTTAGAATGAAACAAATGTGAGATGAGTTTGTAAAATTACTTCCCACGACATTCACTCAACATAAGCCTCAAAATCATGTTATCAATTTGTGTCATAAGAAAAATACCTATTATATCCATTGCTTGCTTAATTGTACATCAAAACTAATTGCTTCCAACTTAAAGACAGTATCACCTTCTTTAGTACCGATTAGTGATATTCAATCAATTTGAGACATTATTGTTCTCATAGAGTTCAGTATGTAGCCATTGCCACAAAGTTGAATCTGCTTGGCTTCAAATGACAAGAGGCATTTGAAAAAGAAAATATGCTTATTTTATATTCTCTCACAGCGAACTTACCACAGAGGTAGTTAAGCCTGCTATATAACAGTTTATTTTATTTTAGTGGGTAAAATGCTTCTTTCTTCATATAGTTTTTGAAACAACGTTGATAAATTTAAGACATAAAAATCTTCATGTAATATCAAGGCTTATTTGTACCAATCTGAAAATGCATGCCCACAATGTGATACTACAGAATCCTTTTTAAAGTGTTCAATCTGTTAAAAATTTTGCCTCCCTTATCCAGCTAAGCAAAAGTATCAGATGTAATTCTTAAAAAAAAAATGGTTTTAAAGAGTTAGCGTATGCCCTTCATGCTGTAAACATCTTCTATTTAATGACCCACTAGACCAGAAAACTACTGAACTTAATTCTAGGTGACATTATCAAAAATAACCAAAATGAGCATTCACAAAAATTGCTCTCAAATTGCTCTCAAATAAATTCTTTTTTTTTTCTTTTTTTTTTCACTCAAGGTTATCAAAATCCCCAAGTGTTTCTCTTCTGCAATGACATATAGAAACATATCATTTTTATAATTCATACTTAGGGTTAAATATTTATATTTGAGCTTGGGATCCCACTGGCTACACTTTTGCTCTATCTTCAACAGCAAGAGTAGTCGCAACAGCACCTGTCTCAGAAGAAAAGTGTAGAGGAACTAGTTCATATGTCATCAGCTCCTTGGCTACACTTTATAGCCAAGTTGTGTGCATTCCATAGACCAGTGGAAATCTTCACTCCCAGACCACCGCTATTCCATTTCCATCAGGAAAGAGAGCCAGGCTAAGTGTCCTTGAAGGTTTGGGTCCAAAGTAATCCAATATGACAAAGTACTTATGAGGAAAATAAAATAGAAAGCTATCTCACAGACTGAGCCAAGTATCCTTAGGTTTGAACTTAAATAATTCTAGTTCTGTGATTAAATCATTATTTTTTGAGGCTATAATCTCTTTTTTTTTTTTTTTTTTTTTTCTGATACGGAGTCTCGCTCTGTGGCCCAGGCTGGAGTGCAGTGGCGCGATCTCGGCTCACTGCAAGCTCTGCCTCCCGGGTTCACGCCATTCTCCTGCCTCAGCCTCCCGAGCAGCTGGGACCACAGGCGCCCGCCACCACGCCCGGCTAATTTTTTTTATAGTTTTAGTAGAGACGGGGTTTCAACGTGTTAGCCAGGATGGTCTCGATTCCCTGACGTCGTGATCCGCCCGCCTCGGCCTCCCAAAGTGCTGGGATTACAGGCGTGAGCCACCGCGCCCGGCCGAGGCTATAATCTCAATATTAGAGTTTGTTGACTTTCAGAGCCGTTCATCTGGCTCTGTCAAAACCAGTAACTGTATCTAATTAACAAAGACTTCAGATAAAGTAGATTGAATGCTGCAATTTCTACTGTCAGAAAATATGAACAAAAAACCAAAATTAAAGTTATGAAGTAGAATTTATATACATCCCAAATGATACATTTGAACTTTAAACCTAATAAATGCAAGCGAACTTAAGAGAAGTGTCTCTTTATGTAGCCATGTGATCCCACAAAAACCCAGCTTTTTCAAAGTCGGAGGCACAATTCTGAAATATATGATATCTGAAAACATACACAAAAACACTGTATGGTCACCTGTGTGATTTTTTATCTCTTCATTGTGGGTAAGAGTTACATAAAATAATAGTTTATATACAACAGTCATCAAACAAGTTGATATATTTTATTAGCAGTTTATTTAAGATTGCAGTTTATTCTATATATGAAAAGCAAGAATCATTTAAATAATTTTGTCATGGTTATAAGTAATAAAGAATGATAACATTGATTAGATGCAGTATTTTGGAAGCACAGCTAAGACCCAACTACTGTGTGCATGTGTAATATAAATGTTTATAATTTCAGTCTGAAAAATACGTACAATATCTACAAAAAAAATTTTACTGCAAATGTGGACGCCCTAACAAACCTTTTAAAATTAGAAAAAAACATGTATAATTAGCAGTGATAAAATTATTATAGATGCCAAAGGTTGTCTGTGAATTCATCTTTTTATACTTTTAAATTATTTTATGGTTTCAGAAAAAATAAGTCTAATTCTTTTCACTCAGGTGACCTAAATGGGCTGATGCTTTTATACCAAAACAAAAATTGCCTGTCTGTCCAAACCTCCAGCCAAGAAACAGTTGTCTCCAGACAGACAATTGTTAGTGTTTATTCTACTGAAAAATGCGAATATATTGTGTTCTGAGTATTTGCTTAATTAAAAGAGGAGCTTTATATAATTTATGGACAATGAATTGGAAAAACATGTCTCTGAGACTTTTCTATATTTTTCTGCTAGTTTTATTTTTTGATGGTGTACCAGAATTTCTAAATTTTTAAATTTCAATACACTTACCTATTATAATCATTGAAAATTATTTTCTATACTAACATGTGTAAAGAGAAGGTTTTGTTTCCCAGCAATAGGAATTCAACATGTAGGCAAATATGCATTTTGTAATATTTAGAAAAAATTACTAAGTATCTTATGTAAAATTTAAAGCTTCTCTATTTCAAGAAGCATTGTGTTTATCTGTATCATTTTTCTTAAATATAGTTTTGATATAATATACTAAACTCTAATTTAGTCATGAAATTAAAATTGAAAGGAAGTCTGTTAATTACCATGAAGTTATTTTTAAACTCTTAACATTAAACATGTAAAACTCTTAACATAGTTTAAACTGTTAACGTTAAACATGTAAAAATTTGGTATAAATAAACATCAATGCTCTTTTTAAATTTTTTGTGGTTTGTTTTTAATCACAGCCTCATTAATGATTGAGGACATTAGAGAATGACTTATGAAACAACCTATAAAAAATCACAAAAAATAACATAAACTTTCCACTTTCAGAGATCTAATAACAAAATACCACAGTTGTCAAAGTTATCTGCTTCCTATCAAGATCTATGTTTGGCACGAGAAGTATTCAATTCATTCATCATTGTCAGTGCACTAGTACACTAATTATTTCAAATTGTTTCCTCAGCCAGAGGTCTAGGACAAATCAGGAAAGCCAAAAACAGCAGTTATGAATAATTATGCATAATTTACCTCAAGGCCTGGGCCAGTCTGCTATTAAAACTTTTACTTGCCACACTGTGATCTGTGTTAATTGCAAACTTTAAAATTATTTCAAGGTTGTCTTTTTACCCAGTGTCAACTTCAAACCTTCGTCTTAGTGACTTTTAGGTACTTTGCGCTCTTCAAATAAAATGCTAATCATAATTTTGTTTAAAAATGTATGTACATATATGTAAGTATATATGTGTATATATATATGTATATGTAATAAATCAGTGAAGACAGTGTTGTTCCCACCTTTTGCAATTCTCAAGTATGTAGACACATAGTATAAACATGAGAGTTTAGGAGTCAAAGTATAGTAATGACCTAGCTGTGGGAATTCTATCTTGCTCCAGTTGAAAAGAGAATAACGGATTTTAGCCACGTGTAAATATTTCTCCAGCATCATGTTAGTCCTCAGATAATCCCTATAATTTCTAAAGGAAGGAACCCTTGAAATTCTGCTGCTCCTCAGAAAGTTCAGTGTCTTCAACTTTGACTTTCATTTAACACAAAAACAGAGACAACTACCTTAAATTCACAGATGTCAGGATTTCTAATAATTACAAATTTCAAACTATGAAGTTAGTATAACACACAATTGAAGATGATGCATTTTAGCTTCTATTTCTTTTTTGTAATGTTATTTCTCCCCACATAGGGGAGAGAAATAGCTTTTCTCCCTACTTCATTTTCTCATTTCTCCCCCACCCCTACCCATGCTAAACCTTGTAGTTATGCTTTATCTTCTTATTGAAAGAATAGAAAATATTGAAGAGAATATAACTGTGATATTTTAAATTATGTGTCCTTTGAATTTCCAAGTATATGTATTTTACTCTTGAAAAAATGTAAACAGAGTGAATGTTATGTACTTTTATCACAAAATAAAAACTGTCATGTAATGCATCTGTCAATTAGCTAGTTAACTGTTTCACAATGTATATATGCTTCAAAACGTTATGTTGTACAGGATAAAAATATACAATGCTATCTGTCCTTCAAAACAAATTAGTTTTCATCATTTTTTTCCAGGTCATTGACTTTTAGGCCATGAGGATATATATCACTAAACTGTCATTTTCCTGAGTTATTTTCTTTGTACAAAACAAAGGATGCTCCATTTCACCTCAGACACATTTTGAGGAGAAATGGGGCAATTTGCAGGAATGTGTTTTCCTGCCTGTGACCTGTCAGATAAAGGCCCCACTCCACCCCTTCTTAAATAATACATCATACTTGCTGGGTTGCTGTGCTTGTGTTTTGTGCTGTTTGTTAACTGATGCTTTCAAAGAATTATCCATTCAAAGCACCCCCTTAATATTGTCAGGTCAATTTAATAAAAGGGTGTATTTCGTTTAGGTTCTCCCTAGACCTCATTCTAAAATATTCTGAGAGTATGACATTTCTGATACGTCACTGTGTTGGAAACTAATTATATGCAGATAGTTCCAAGAAGCAAAAGAAAAAAGGAGAGCAAATCAGAGGAAGCAGGTGAATTTGGGAGAGAAAAGGAGAAAGGCTAAGGATAGAAGATAATTGATTTGTCTTCATTGTTTCAAAGAACTGTTTTGATGGTTGGTGTTGTTTTTATACTTTTGAATGAAATAGAATCTTGTAACATGGTTATCAGACTAAAAAATCAGAAAAAACAGTTATTATAATTTAAATGACTTTGTATCATTTTCAAAAGTTACAGGCATCCAATAACTACGCTTCCTCCCAATGTGTTTTGGTTATTTCAAGCAAAAATGTATAGAGTGAGTGCTTCTGTTCAAAAGATGGTATATGTGCTGGGCATATTTTGGTCTTGCCCACAGAAACCTCATAACTTAGTGTACAATTTAAAAAGCTGAACAACTACCATAATAAATAATTACAAATTTTGATTAATTATATGAAGAAGAAGATAAAGGAAGAATGAGAAGATGAAGATGGTTCTTAAACCTACTTTAGACAGTGGAACAGGGAAAACTACCCGGACGTTTCAGCTGAGAACCAGACCTGAAGGGTGCTAAGACAGAGATCTCATGCAGTGAAGAGCCCAGAATCTGGAGTTAGATCACCGGGGTTTTAATCCTGCCACTCATTTGCTATTAATGAGCGTTTGAGGAAATTACTTAACCTCTCTGGCTTTAGTTTCATCATCTGTAAAACAAAGATGATAATAGTATCTAAAACAAACCATAGGGTGAACGGCGCTTGAAGAGCCAGGGGAAAAGTGTTCTGGGAAAATGAAAACACAGGAAGAAAAGCCCTGAATGGGCATTTGGTGTTTCTGAGGAGCTGTTGGCCAGTGTAGCCACAGCATGACCAAGTTCCAGAACGGCAGGAGCCTTTATCATCCAAGGCCTGAACAGCCTTGGAAAGGAGTCAGGAATTTGTTGCACAAACACTGATGTCTTCTTTTATTTCAGAAGATGAGTATGCAAAGATGCAAGATATTTGGATCAAGGATTCAAAAGGAGAATACAAAAGTAACACATTTTTGAAGGTAATAACATTAAAAATTAAGCAGAGAATTAACATAAGACTTGCATTTTTGAATAGATCATTTTGACTGCAATATGGAGATGTAAAGAGGAAAAGCACAGAAGAGCACAGAAGCTTTTTATTCCATGCATTAGAACAGTTAAGAGATGGTCTGTTCTATGGTGACAGCATTGGGAATGGAATAATTGGACAGATTTGAAATATGTTTGCATTGCATTGCATTTATTAAAAATAATTATTATGAAAAGTATAATTTCTTTCAAGGATGTTTTATATACAGATAATGTATGTTGGGTGGATTACATACTATGATATTTCATTTTAATTCTTAGGAAGATCTGTTTTTGAGGATTAGTTAATCACTGGCAATTTGTCTTATTTTAAATGAAAGTTCTTTGTGTTCTCATTCAGCTTTCCCAGAGTTTCAATTGTAGCTACAAAAGAAATGAGGTTGAATTTTCCCATGGATCCCAGTGGGAGTGTCTAGAATGTTGTTGCATTAGAATCACTTACAAAATGTCTCCTGTATTAATCTGTTTTATGTTCCTAATCCCTCACTGATTAGAATCAGAGGTGACAGAAAGACTGTAAGGAGGACCTGCAATCTTTAAAAGCCAAGTAAGAAACAGTTTTTGAAGTATAAGGATATGAAAACCTGACTCAGCAATGCTGCATTGAAAGATTTTTTTTTTTGTTTGAGTAGTACTACAAGTTGTCTCTGTGTAGTTGTGTAAATACACCTCCATTTTAAATGTAGTATTATCAGATAATTTCATTTATTAAATACTCTCTTCTAGTCCCTGAGATATACCGTGACTATTCTGCAGGGTGTTCTGGGGCATTATCCTACCAGCACACATTCTATTAGCACTAATTGTATGCCCTCTAGAGAGTAAATGGGCAGAAAAGCATATACTTTCATTGAATAATCTGGAGATCCTTTCCTTGGCCTACTTAATTTTTTTCTCCATAGAAGAAAAGGACCATGAAGGCATCTAGAATTTTGTGTTGGAAGATTTCTAGTAAGTTCAGAGGAAGGCAGAATAACTAGTGGGATTTACCCTACAGCAAGTCTGGGTGGAAGCAGATCCAAAGGGCAAGAGAAGCTGTGGATGGGAAAATTCAGATGTCAGGTGTGACACAGATCTGAAAAATGTCTTCCAAGAAAGATTTCCAGTTAATCCCAGCAATAGCATACACTCTGCAAAGGTTTGTTGGATTTTTTAGGGGGGAGTGTCTAGGCCAAGCTTGTTCAACCTACAGCCAGTGGGCCGCACGCAGCCCAGGATGGCTTTGAATGTGGCTCAACACAAATCCGTACATTTTCTTAAAACATTATAAGTTTTTTTGAGATTATTTTATAAGCTCATTAGCTATTGTTAGTGTTAGTGTATTTTATATGTGGCGCAAAGACTATTCTTCTTCTTCCAGTTTGGTCCAGGGAAGCCAAAAGATTGGACATTCCCTGTCTAGGCTACCTGGTAGATCCATACGCTTCTAGATCAATTACTCTTCTCCACTCTTTTATGTCTGAAACGCTACCTCTGTCTGAAGAATTCAAAATCATCAGTGGATTAATTTGAGATGCTTCTATTCCCTTGAAAATAATATGGTAATATTATTTGGTAGTCTGTTTGTTGCTCCTAGCTATTGACTTCTCTATCCAAAAAAACTAGGCACAATCAGATGTTAAAAGATCTCATTCCTTAATCTGCCTCTTATTCACCTGGATAAACCGCCAAACCAGTTTTATTGACCTCAAAGAGAAAACAGTCACTTTAGAATGGGTTTTTGTGTCTCTTCTTCCCCATACCATCATCCATTGAAAGTAACACTGTAGGTTCTCTTGGCAATTAATTCTGATTTGTTCAGGAGTGTTCCATTTATACCTGCCACCCAGCTACAGCAGAGACCCACAGCTCACAATGTTGTCTAATTGGGAAATCGGACAAGAGTCTCCGATTTCCCAGGTGTGTAGTTAAGCTACTCACAACTAGTATTCATTTAGTTTATTTACAAAGTTTCATTCCCACGTTTCCATCGAAGTATATATTGGATATTAAGGGAACTCACAAAACATCTACATATCATTTTTATGTCATATGAATATAATGTATTGCTATTATAATGTAATAAAATCAATAATATTAAGAAATATGGTAACAGGGTTAGTATAAAGCATAAGCAGCAATATAAATGAGATGTTCTGGGAAAGCTTTCTTATTTTCTTATTGTTCCCTTCCCCCCACCCCCTCAAAATCATATCAAAGTATTTACTATCAAACTAAAAGTTAATCAAGTTAATATCAATTTTATGATTACTCGTTAAAAACAGGTCATCATTGCTAAATGCTCACTATGTACTAGGCGCTTAAGTTCTTTACATAAAATATAACCTCTAATCTGTACACTATCCTCCAAAATAGGTATCGTCATCCCTATATTATAGAAGAAGAAACTGAAGCTTACAGTGAATAAGAGGCAATGGCAGGATTCAAGTTTAGGTGTGCATGATCCTAAAGCTATAATCACTCCTGTAATTTGGCTCATTTATTTTGCTCATGCTAAAATGAAATATCCTGGTAAACATAAACTTTAATCATTTATATCTTAGTATAAATCATGTTTGTTGAGTGACTATGTTGATACAAGAGGCTGACACTGCAATTTGCCACCTGGATACCTCTTCATTGAAGGACTGCGGCCCCAGCTGCTGGGATGCTGTCAGCAGACAGCCTGCAGCTTTCAACCCTTTCAGATATTGTCTCTGCTGCATGGAGTGGCCATGCTAGAGTTCAGGTCCTTCCAAGGTTAGCACATCCAGTGATTTTGCAGGAATAAAAGGGCCTTGCCATCTCAGCCCAATTCAAGATCTTTCTAAAAGCCCCTCTCATTTCCAGCACGCAGGGTTGGGCTGAAACCCTTGGTAGGTCTAGATCACGGCTTCACTTCACCTTCTGTCCATTCCTGCTTCCTTTCTTTCCTTTCCACAGGTTTGAATCCCAAAGGCACTCCTTTCTAAGCATTCAGCATATAAAATGCCTTCCTACAGTCTGATTCCAGGGGAACCCAAACCACAACTGAGGAGAAGGGAGAGAGGTTGGGCAAGTGATTTCTGGGCAAGAGAGGAAGGAAGAGAACAATACTGAGTGAAGGAACATTTTAGAAAATGAGCAGAAATCACATCCTCAAAGAAGAAATTCTGCTAGTTCATTGCATTTGCTTTTGCATAAAACTAACATCATCATTCACAGTGGCTGAAATATATTATTTGGACATTATTAATTAATGAGGTACTTTATTTCTTCTGATCTAATTTATTTGGAGTATGGCATGTTCCTGTATTTGCTCCTGCTTTCCTCGTTTCTAAAATGCATGATTTCCAGGACACCATATAACCTAATATGTCCAGGATTGTCTTACTTTCTACATGTCATTCCCAATTTTAATTTTAAGTAATACCCCTTTTCAGCCTCAAGGATTCCTGCTCTGAGGATAATTATGTGTTCATCTAATTCCCAGTTCCTGTGTAAATCTCTTACTTGTGTTTTAAGTGAATTACTTCACTTGGATAAGAAGGCTCATTAAGCAAGAGAGGTTTATTTTTTATGATTTAGTATTATTATTATTATTATTTTGAGACAGAGTCTCACTCCCATCACCCAGGCTGGAGTGCAGTGGTGCAATCATGGCTCACTGCAGCCTCTACCTCCCAGGTTCAGGTGATCCTCTCACCTCAGCCTCTCAGGTAGCTGGGACTAAAGGCATGCTACCATATCCAGCTAATGTTTTATATCTTTTCACAGAGTCAGGGTTTCACCATGCTGTCCAGGCTGGTATCGAACTCCTGGAATAAACGACTCATCCACCTTGGCCTCCTAAAATACTGGGATTACAGGCATAAGCCACTGTGCCTAGACCAAGTCAGGTTTAAAATAATAAAAATTGTAGGATATTCACACAAGGTTATTCATTACAGCCACTGTTTCTGTTTTATATGTATATATAAAAGGAATGATTGCCCATCAGTAAAAAAACTAAATAAATCATGGTATATCCATACTGTGTAATACTATGCAAACATAAAAATAAAGAACAAGGAATCTCTTTATGTGAAAGATCTCCAAGATACATTGTTAGATTTCAAAAAAAGTAGGCTATAAAACATAATTGAAAGATTCAATTTGTATAAAAGCAGGCATTATATTCATACTACAGAAACATTACACAATTTTTGTATACATATAACCATATACTAATACTTTTAATGGCCTTGAGAGAGGAGAAACAGTGACTAACTGGCAGAGGTGGAGAGAGACTTCACTGTATTTCTTCAATAATTTTTGAAATTGTAACCACGTGAATGTATTACCCATTCAAATATTTTCCTTTTTTATTCTAGTTTCTTTTTTTGTTTTTTTTTCTTTTTTTAAATTTTATTATTATTATACTTTAAGTTTTAGGGTACATGTGCACAATGTGCAGGTTTGTTACATATGTATCCATGTGCCATGTTGGTGTGCTGCACCCATTAACTCGTCATTTAGCATTAGGTATATCTCCTAACACTATCCCTCCTCACTCCCCCCACCCCACAACAAGGCCCGGAGTGTGATGTTCCCCTTCCTGTGTCCACGTGTTCTCATTGTTCAATTCTCACCTATGAGTGAGAAAATGCGGTGTTTGGTTTTTTGTCCTTGTGATAGTTTGCTGAGAATGATGGTTTCCCGCTTCATCCATGTCCCTACAAAAGACATGAACTCATCATTTTATATGGCTGCGTACTATTCCATGGTGTATATGTTCCACATTTTCTTAATCCAGTCTATCATTGTTGGACATTTGGGTTGGTTCCAAGTCTTTGCTATTGTGAATAGTGCCATATTAAACATACGTGTGCATGTGTCTTTATAGCAGCATGATTTGTAATCCTTTGGGTATATACCCAGTAATGGGATGGCTGGGTCAAATGGTATTTCTAGTTCGAGATCCCTGAGGAATCGCCACACTGACTTCCACAATGGTTGAACTAGTTTACAGTCCCACCAACAGTGTAAAAGTGTTCTTATTTCTCCACATCCTCTCCAGCACCTGTTGTTTCCTGACTTTTTAATGATGGCCATTCTAACTGGTGTGAGATGGTATCTCATTGTGGTTTTGATTTGCATTTCTCTAATGGCCAGTGATGATGAGCATTTTTTCATGTGTTTTTTGGCTGCATAAATGTCTTCTTTTGAGAAGTGTCTGTTCATATCCTTCACCCACTTTTTGATAGGGTTGTTTGTTTTTTTCTTGTAAATTTGTTTGAGTTCATTGTAGATACTGGATATTAGCTCTTTGTCAGATTATTCTAGTTTCTAATATGGCATGGTCCTTAAAGTGTGATCCAGGGAAATCAAAATGATTTTCATAGTAACAGTACGATGATCTTTGTCTTTTTCACTCTAATCGTCTTACCAGAGTTTGGTGGAGATTTTTAGAAGCTACGTGATGTGAGATGACATCATCACTCAGATGGTAACATCCTTCTAGTGGACTTACTGCTAATTTTTAGATGCATTAATAATTTCGTTAAATTTCCCAGTTTAATTTCCATTAGGGTAAATATTTACAGACATAACCAACATAAGCAAAACCTCAATAATTTCTTAGAGTACAATCCTGAGACCAAAAAAATTGGAGAACCACTCTGAAATAGGTAGTTAAAAAATGTTTTTAATGTAGAAATTTTGAGGTTTGAGACAGTAGCAACTTTGTAAGCTGAGGAGACTACAAAAAGTGAAAATTTTGCTGATGGATTTCCTACTAAAAGTCTGGAAAGCAGTTGCCAAAGAGTTATACCAAGTTTGTGACAATACTGAAGAATGCTTTAGGGCTGAATCTTTAGGGCTGACAATTAAAAGGATACAATTAAAAGAATACATGATCCAAACTTTGGTGAAAGAAATACACACAGAAAAAGAATGCGCGCACACACACACACACACACACACAATCTAATATTAGTTTTCTCTGACTTGTGGAATATAAAGCTTTATTTACTTATGAACATTTATTTATAATTATTTACTTAAGAATATCGACAATTTTGTAATCATAACAACTTTTCAGAGGGCCTTCACATGAAGTCTCATTTTATTCTCCAAACAACCTAAGGAAAACAATCTAAATACAACCATCAATTTCTGTAAGAAACAGACACTAAGAAGATATGCTACACTGTTTTTCTATCTTTTCGTATCCCTTATCAAACTTTGACATAGTATACAATTTATGTATTCATTATATATTTGCTGCCTGTTACCCCCGGAACAAATGTGAGATCCATTCTGATTGTTCCAAACATTATTGACTTCTAATATATTATATATTATGTTCATTTACTGCATTTGCAAACTTCCTTCTCCTAACAGAATGTAAGGAAATTGATTACCATCATTTCTTATTCAAATTCTTTGGTATACTGCTTTAGTATAACAGTCTTAGAGTGTCAGGTAATTGCAGTATTTAGTCATATTTCCAAATCTAGTATAATTTTTCCTTTATTTTTGAAGAAAAAGTTTAAAAATACAAAAATAGGAAGAAGGAAAAGAAGGAAGGAAGGAAAGAAGGAACGAAGGAAGGAAGGAAGGAAGGAAGGAAGGAACTCATAGCTCATATAAAGCCTAGTTAGTTTTTAGAGTTTTCTTAATTAATCATCTTTATACCTCAACACAATCTCATAAATCACCATGTGAAGCTAAGATGTTTCATTACAGTGAGTTCTTGTATATACTACAATGTAACAATAAAAATGATGAAAATTATAGCACTAATAGTAATTAATATTAGGGGTCATGAAGATATTTATCCACTTTGGATTCCAAGTAACGGAGCCACTTTCCTATATTTAGATACACAATCATCAAATACATCTCACTTATTTTCTGTAGTACCAATTGGTTTCATTGACTATTCCTGCCCAGAACTTTGTAATGGGAGTGAGAGGCAGTGGAGAATTTATTATTTTGGCAGCAGCTTTGGCAATGCCATCTGACCTCGACTGACAGCCTTGTCATGGTGTCAATGAGATCATAGCCAGGGACTAACGGTGGTGGTGATTACAGGGACTTCACTAGTGGATTTCGGTGGTGCTTGCTGTGGTCCTTACTGTACCCTCCCTAACTTGTATCTAGCCGCTTTCTGAGCTGGGTTAGTAATACTCTTTTCAGTACATTTCTTTTCTGACTAAATCAGCTTCAGCAGGTTTCTGATGCTTACAACTAAGAGCTCTGATTCATAAAACGTGCATCTGATTTTAGTAAAAGGAATTTCAGTTTTGTGTAAAATAATCAGGGCTATAGAAACGATGCTAAAAATAAAATCTTTGAGTATCAAAATGCCTAGTAGATATTTGATAAATATGGACTTAATGAATCAGTAAAATCACATTAGAAACATTTGAAAATATGCCAGACATATTAGTACAAAATGAGCTAATATATTAATGAATTAGGTAAATAATGCACATATGCTTAAGGAAATCTGGGTGAGGTTATTTATAATATATTGCCCTTGCCCTACAGTGATGTATTATTTAGGCCTATAACAAAAAAAGGGAGTTATTTCTTTTCATCTTCCCCAAATACATGCATTGGAATTTTTTCTTTAACAAAATTAAGGGCAAATATGTATATTTTTTCATATGTATTTGCCTACCAAGTTTCCACTCCTTTCAAATAGAACTAATTCCAAATTTGGAAGACAGCTTGATCCAGTACTCTTTTGGCACTGTTTATTAAGAATGCTCCTTAGCACGTTGGGGTCCTTTGAATGTTGCAGTTGTTGCTGAGAAGAAGAGGCCCACTGTAAAATATGTTTGAGAAGCAATGGGCTATAAAAAAGAAAATCTTGTCTCTTTGAAAAAGGACTTCTCAAATCTATAAAATATTAATGTGTTCATTTATTATGAATCTGGGAAAAGCAGACATAATAAGTAGCATCCTGTATATTTATTTTATCTTGTTTAACATCTTTAACATTTTTTGTAATAATACATTGTTTTCTCATAAACAAATTTAGGAATTCTTGACCAGACTAAATAGCCAACCAATATGTTGTATATTCTTTCATTCCTTTTAATAGACAGTGTAAAAGAAAGCCCCAAGGATTTATAAGTATATCTTAATTGCGAAGTGAGAGACAATATCACCTATTGAGAAACCACATACTGTCTACCATGAACATTAAAGGTAATTCTCAATGAAGTGGTAGAATCCACAGAAATAAATCTACTTTTAAAGACACATCTAAAAATGGTTTAGAACATTCTGGAGTCAAGCTGTTTAGGTTTAAATCTTATCTTCAACATTAACTGGTTGTACGACCTTGGATAATTTACTTATTTTCATTGTAGTTTTTTTTAATCTACAAAATTATAATAGAATGTGTCCCATTGTGTTATCTTGTAGATTCAAATGAATTAATATTTGTAAAGCAATGGTATACATAGAACTACTGAAGTATCTGTTAAAAAAAACAAACAAGCAATGGTAGGCTCTTTCAACTGAGGTGGGTAGAAAAGACCTCACAAACTTGAGGCATTTATGTCACTTTCTCAGGGTTTTCTCTGTCGATTCTATTTAAAATTTCAACCCTGCCCATTAACTCTCTCTTTCCCCTGATTTCTTTCCTTTTTTTTTTCTTTTTCTTCATAGCGAGTGTTACTATCTACACTGTATATATTAGCGTTGGTTATTTTCTGTCTCCCCTAATGCCAAGGATGATTTGTTCTCTTTTACTTACTGCTGTATCCCCAGAGACATGTAGAAGCAACTTCCTGGAATTAGTACCTGTAGGACAATTGTGAAATCAATATACATACATCATCAGCCCGCAGAGAGTTTCATCTCTGCTTCTGGGTTCCCCTGCCTTGGTTTTATCCCCGCAAGGTTACCCCTTTACAACAGTCATCTGCTTGGAGCAGCAGGGTTATTTAGATAACTGTAAACTTAAGCACATGTTCCAGAACCCAAAGGAAATCAGGAGAAACACCTAAAAGAAATATGATAGTCTATGCTCCTTGTTCCTCTTTGTTTTTCATCAACTTTGCAAGAGATCTGGTTTTGTGAAAGAACACCATAGGAATTTGCTACAGGTGTTATGGATAACAGCTGAAGTATGAGAAGGGGTGCCTGTTAATAAAGGTCAAATAGAATTTGTTTAAATTCGGCAATCCTAGAAAATCATATTAAAGTTGCATTAAGGAATATCTGGCAATTGAATTTTAATGAAGAATTCCACATTAATCTTGCTTTTTCTAAAGCAGAACTTGAGAGTAAGTGGTTCGATCATAAAAGAGCAGAATCTGGTTGGCCAAGACTGGAACACTGTATCACACTACCATAGCATCCTGGCTTCTTTCCCAGTACAAACCTTCACTTCATCACAATTTCATTCTTATATATCTGCAAACCAGAACTGTCAGTGAAAGTTTATTTTATTCCTTCAGCTTTTGCATGCTACATATTAAGAGGCAGACACCTTGTTTCTGCCACGTTATCTGGATTCATTTGTGCACTGATGCAGTGTCAATCTTGAAATCTGTCCAGGCAAGGAGAGGTGTCCTGTTTTCTGTCCTAGGCCATCTGGCTGCCCTTAGTTACATTTATTTTTTCCAAAAAAAAATAAAATGTGTAGTGGACATGAGTGAATATGTAAAGATAAAGGAAAGTGATGCCACCAAAAGTAATCAGAATCTTATATTCTTACATATTTAGCACTTTCATGGTCTTGTTTTTTTAAATAAAATGTTCCTGCTCTGTTTAGCATTAAAAACATCTTTTAGCTTTTGCACACTAACTTTTTTGGTTAATTTGCTAACTAATATCATTCTTCTTTTTACCTAAGAAGTAAACATTTTCACAAAGAAAAGAGAAAAAACTAGCAAACACTTGAAACCAGGACCTTAAGTTTTACCTAACAGTGGAATAAAAACAATGGATTTGCTTTTCTGTCAGTTTCCCAGTCATCTGATTTTGGCACTTAGACTGAATTTTGCCAAAAGCACACCAAAAAACCCCCTCCACACAGATTAAGAGAAGAAGCACATGTTAAACAAATAGCTCAAAAAATAAACAATTTATTGCAATTTATTGCAGAGTAGTTAAAAATAAGAGCACTTGCTCCTCATTTTTTAATGTGTTTTCAACTTTTTCCAATTTTATCTGCTCTCTTCTTGTTTAGTATAAGGAAGTCCTGGATTTCTAACATCCAAATAAACCAGATGTGAGGAACACCCAGATACAAAGGAAGTGCTTTCACACAAAAACAAAACTCACATGAAAGCAGTTAAGACAAGTTTCCTTAGACACAATGTCTTTACTCTGAAAAGTCCACCAGTCATTATAATCTTCCTGATGAGATACTTAGTGCTCATGTTTTTGTTTATTCATTCAGGAAACACTCTCAAACTTGCACGTAAACAGTATCTTCTTCCCAACAGCCTCCAGTAAATACATTGCTCCAAATGGCCGAGTTTACTAGTTTAACAATCACCACACTGTTCATCACATAAAGGCTGTTATTTCTTTTCCTTTGGACACTTACAATCTGTTTCTTGTAAAGTTGAAACAAGGTTGTTTTCTCATGTTGAAAGAACTGACAGCTGTAATTATTCCTACCACTGCAGTACGACTTGGTTCCCAACGTTCAACTACATACTGTATAAAGCATGAATCTGTTCAATGTTTTCAAAGATGAGAAAGGGTAATCTCATAAAAGAAATCACTAAGACCATATTTTCACTCTCTCAAGGGAACTCAATCCTCCACAAACTGGTATATGAGAAGTGGTTTTATTTTTAATTTTTAAGTTAACATTATTAAAACGTAATTGTAAAACAGTAGTTATTTTGCTTTACTTTTTAGCTTTTATAAATGATATTTGTAAAGCCTGGCATTGTGAAAATGTGTTTTCTTATTCAGAAATTCCATGAACAATCAAAAAGCCACCATGAAAATCAAAATGGATTGCAGTTATAAGGTGATCTAATCTGAAATCTCTCTTACAAACTTTGTTTACTCTTTTATCAATATGAGCATTGTCTGGTTAATACTATGCTTGAAATGTCAATGGACTTTTGGGAAGATTAAATGAAACAGTACATATTGTCACCGGTGCTTGGCACAAGGTATACAACCACTAAATGCTACTTGATCGTCTTATTAATATAACTAGAAAAAGGGTATTTTATATGTTTCTTGAAGTTTGAGAGGTTTGTTTTAAATGACACAGCTCATTTAAACTATGGCTGGAACCATAGTTACAAATAAAGAAATAGTACCTAAGCTATTACAGATAAAAAAAGTACAAGATCATTATTCATATTTTAGAATAGTTCTCGTTGTTTATTGATTTTACAAACATTTCTGAGTCTATTAACTCCAAATTGCCTTCATCGTGGGGATTATGACATATATTCATCTTTCTATATTTAATAGACAGCACTATCAGACCTATACACAGTGTGTGCTTAATAGCTGTCACTTTGAATAAACTTCAAGAAAATTTAATTACATTTATTCTTTGAAAAAATGTTTAAAAGTTTGAAACTTTTAATCACAATTATGTTTCTAATGGTTATAATAGTGGAGCAATGATAATGATAAATATTATATAATTATAATTATATAATGTATATTTATATATATATGTTGTTAGATGCTTTAATGTGGCTTAAAGGAAGTGGGCTGTGTGTTACATTTGTCTTTAGATGAAATATATGGATAATTGCCTACTGTCTCAAATAAAATCCTGTTTTTTTTTAAAGTTCCAGCCTTTTAAAATCATGATCTATTTGAATCTGAAAACTTTGTATTACACTGTTCCAACATTTGAGCAATCTACCAATTACAAAATGATAGAGTGAGTTGTTTACAAAATGGCTGCCAAATGATTGAAATTTTTCACATGATTTATATAATTAATCCTAGTTTGATCAAACAATTTAAAATATTGTTCAGTATAGCTGTTCATTAAATAAATAAATCTTAGAAGCTAGGTCCAAAATCAGTATTTTTGAAATTATTATGAGACTATGTTTTTCTGCACTTCATTTATACATAATTAGCAGTATATAAGCACCACACAGTCCATTGATACTCATAACTTTTTGTGAAAAAAAAATCATGGAGAAACGACACTTTTCTACATTTGTTAATTCATTAACTTATTCATGCATTTAACAAATGTCTGTTGAGTGCTCACCTTTTTATGCATCCAAGAAATGAAAAAAAAAAAAAAAAACAAGGAAGCCCAAAACTTTCCTGTTCTCCTGCTCAAAAGGAAAGGGGATATAAATAATAATAGTAACAAGTAAATGTACTAGAGAGAATATTAGAAGATGATAATTGTTATGGAGAAAATAAAAGCAGTAAATGCAATTTAAAATAGAGTGATCAAGGCAAGCCACACTGAGAGGTCAATATTTGAGGAGAACAGAAATAAAGGTTGGGGGGCCTCATGGCTTCGGGACAAAGAGGAATCATTTGCAGGAAGTGGGAAGAATAAGTGCTGAAGCTCAGAGATAAAAGCAGACCTGACTTGGTCATAGACACTGTGGACACTAGCAAGGATGGAACAGTGTAAGGAAGGAGAGAGGAGCAGGTCACAGATGTCACTGGGGGACAAATCATGATGAGCTTTGCAGGTCATTCTGAGGACTTTGGCTTTTATTCTGAATGTGATGGGAAAACCTTGGAGGATCATCAGCAAAGGAGTGAGGTAAGTAGATTCAGGATCATTCTATGATGAATGCAGAGTGTAACTATAATAGGACACATGCAGGGGCAGGGAGCCTGGATTTAACAAAAAACAGGTAAAAGATGGTGGTGGCTTGGTCAGAATGGTAGCATTGCTGGTGGATAAGAAATGGTTATATTTTTGATATGTTTTGAAAGTAAAGTCAACAAGAATTGCCAACACTGCAGGTGAAATGTGAGAGAAGGAAAATAATCAAAGTTGACTCCAGAGTTTTTGGCCTGATACCTGGAAGGAAGAAGTGGCCATGGATGAGGAAGACTGCAGGAGAAATATGTTTTGGCAGTGGGCTCAGAGAAAAAGAGGAAAACAACTTTTTTCCTTTTAATATCTCCGAAATGGAGATATTAATAAGGAAGTTGGATACATGAATCTACATTTTGCAGAAGGCTGAAAATAAAGAGGCAACAGCAAAGTCAATGAAGAAGGACCCGCAAGTGTGAAAAAATTAAAGCAGGAGAGCATAGTATCTTAAATGAAGTAAATATATGAAACATTCTCATCTTCTCTCTGACTTATTTACCTGCTTCAAGACAAAGCTGAAATTCTAGATTTAAGTGTCTTTTCCTTTACTCATGTCAGCTCACAACGGAACTCTTCATTTTCTGAACATCTGTAGCTTTTATTGCATACATAGCCCATTTAGTAATTAACTTATAGCATAGTGCTTATTACCGTGGTGCTTATTTAAATATGCTTTATTGTAGCAATCTATGTTTAGGTTTTATATCCATCAACCTACAATAGCTTATAAATACACACATGGTATTTATGAAATAGTAGACAAAAAATAATCAGAGAATTTTACAGATAAATACTACAAACTGAGCCTTGGGTGATTTTTCTAAATTTACCAAACTAATTAGTACCAAAATTCTGGAATTTAGTTGCTAGTTTGTAATGAATTTTTTCAAACTTCCGTCAACATACATAATACCTACATTCCTTCGTTCATTTAGAAACATATTAACAATTCCTTTGTGATTTTTCACAGTCATTTTTGTTGAATATATTCCTATAACCACAAAGATGATTTTTACTTTTTACCCTAGTGTATTTTGACTCTGTAAAAAACATTGACTGGATGGAAAATGTAAGCATGTTCTTTTTAAAAAGCATAATTAAGTTTCTGGAGGTTGAAACTGTAAGTGAAAGAATAATGATGTGAATTCCAGCATTTTAAAAAATATATAATAGTATGTATTCCATTAGTCCTCCCTAAAAAGTTTAACAGTATGAACGTTTTAGGTCCTGAGAATTATTCATAACAACAGATGAGTAAAATCACCTAGACATCTTGAATGGTCTTGACCCTAAGTTAAAACTTCCATATGTGAAAGGAGGTTGCGGGTGGAAAGAGAAGGCCTGTGCAGTTTCTGAGAGTGTTTAATCATAATAAGGAACAGCATGAGGAGGTCGTTTTAGGTTTACCAGAACACAACTGACAGTATTACGTGAATTCTAGTGGATGGGTGACTTAAGTATGTTGTGTTCCCTCTGATCATTTGTTGAGTTAGAGATAGAACTTGGAATTTTAATCAGGTAAAGCAGAGAACACATGGATATAAATTAATAAGGACACCATAATGTTGATGAGTACCTTCGTGATCCACAGAAAAATGAATTAAAATACCAAGGAATGTATGTGAGATAACATGAACATATTCACTGAATAATCTCAAGGTAAGGCAGAAGTTTTCATTAAAACAAACATTTCTACCAAACAATATTAACATTTAAATGTGGGGAATCTGTAATTTAAAAAACAAAAAGCTATTCTGCAGCCTTCTGTAAAGGCCTCTCACTATTTCTAATAGTAAAGGTAAGTGGATCATTGCAAACAGAAGTTGGAGAAAAGTTTTCTTACTTGAGCTTCAGGGCATGCCAGACCACAAAATGGATTTGGACGTTTTGATATTAATATTTAAATTCTATGCTTTTATTTTATTTCTATTATTTCTATTATGCTCATGTAGAGAAGGGAGAATTTGTGTATTTATACACATACCCATGTTTGATTTATGTTAACTTTTCCTAAAATAATATATTGTTTGTATGTTAGTTTAGAATTACGCTATGATTGAACCTAGAAAATCTTCAGTCATATACAAGTCTAATTTTCTTGCATAAACAGTTCAGAAATAGGCAGCTGGCACCTGCTGTGGCATCTCCCACAAAGCACCAGTGAGCTGCCTCTTCCTGCTCTTCACTATGCCGACCCTAAGTCATAGCTCTCATTCTAATGTCCCCAAGGTGCTTCTGTAGTGCCAGTCACTACCCAAATGCCAGATCTCCTGTACAGCATCTTTGTAGAAGTCCCACACCCCTACTTACATCCCTTCGGTTAAAACTCTTTCATGCAGACACACTTCAATTTGATAGAAGCTGGGAAATGTACTCCTTTAGTTGAGTAGAATGCCAGTATAATGGTATCTTAGAAGTCTAGTGAAGTAAATATATGAAACATTCTCTGAATGTCTGAATAAAATCAGATTTCTTCTAGTAAAGATAATGGATCAGAGAGTAGACTATTAGACACACATGGATTTCGATGGCACATACTTTAGCCATGGTAATTAGATATACCTCTCTGCTGCTTTTATGCATCATCAATTGTTCCTTTTTCTGTATAATATTTAGCTTTTTCACAAGATATCTCTTATTATCAGACTTAAAAGATCAAGCATTACTTCTTCCACAGGGTCTACTGTTAAGCGTAAATAAGAAAAGGTGTTAGAACTTGTCTATATTGTCTTCTTTTTTATAGACATTGTCTCACTCTGTCACCCAGGCTGGAGTGCAGTGGCATGATCCATAGCTCACTGCAGCCTCTAACTCCCAGGGTCAAGTGATCCTCCTGCATCAGCCTCCTGAGTAGCTAGGAATACAGGCATGAGTCACCATACCAGGCTGTAATTTCTAAGCAGTAAATTCTATACTAAAAACGTCAAATTACAAGTGTTCTAAAGGTACAAATGATATTCTGGTCTGCTTGAAAGAGTCCGTCATTCTGGTGATATATGATGTAAGGAATTAATGCTATGGAAAAACTAAATACACATAAAATTCAAATTGATATCTGGTACATATTTCAGTAACATAGAATATGGATCCATTTTCAACATTTTGGAGTTTTCTCAATAATATGTATATGTACATCTGGGGAAGTTATATGAATTTTTAAATTCTAGAAATCACTATTGGTCATAAAATGAAGGATATTATCCATTACCTACTCTACAAGGTCTCCAAAATGAGGTGCATGTGTACCCCCTATTGATATCTGTTTTAGCCTTTTAAATGTATCTTTTTTTCCAATAACAAGTGCGAATTATTATCCATCTATACAAAAAATATATAAATACAAGTTATATATATCTTGGGAATATGTATCAGATCTTATTGTCTGAATTTCCTGAGGATCATGTTGACTTTACTTCTAGCTTAAAATTTAAAGTATTTGTTCATCTGACCAAATCTACCCCATGAAAATCTGAAATTGTTGGCTACCACTTAGACTTTCATGTCTGCAATGTCTGTGGTGTGATTTAACATAATTTGACTTAATAGATGCTTAAATAATTAATCATGAAGTCATTAGCATGAAATCAATATCCGTTAAGAACCATATACTTTCCCATCCAAAGTGTCACTAAAAAGAGAGCCAGAGATACAAGAAAATGAATGTACAGCCACAGGACCTTTGAAACAACTACTGCTTAAGGGTAGATTTTAGTGATACCTTGAACAAGCTGGTATTTGTACACAGAAATATATTTTGGTGCTTTTACTTGCAAACTCTCACTAAATATCTAATTTGTTTATTACAACAGCTGAGATGAGAGCAGAATATTTGACCTAAACTTTCTTATTAATTAAGAAATTGCTTATCACATAGTCACACACCAGTGAATTCTTTTTGCTTTTAAAGAATCTTGACTTTAGTTTCTTATAACTTTTTAAATATTATAAAGATAAATACCCACAACTCATATTTTCCATAGGAGTTTTGTAATGCCGAATTGAACAATGAAAACACGTGGACACAGGAAGGGGAACATCACACACCGGGGCCTGTTTTGGGGTGGGGGAGGGGGTAGGGATAGCATTAGGAGATATACCTCATGTTAAATGATGAGTTAATGGGTGCAGCACACCAACATGGCACACATGTATACATACGTAAGAAACCTGCATGCTGTGCACACATACCCTAAAACTTAAAGTATAATAATAATAAAAAAAGATTATTCTATGCATTTAATATGGGCAGTTTTTAATACACACCAAGCACTTGAAGGGAAGAACACATGCTAGTGTCTGATGGATGACATATCACTCCTATGTGACTTATTTCAATGGTTTTCTATTTCAGAAAAGGAAACCCAAAAGATGACTGATATTATAAAATAGTGGTTGTTCCATCCTCAAAGTAATACTTCACAAAATGTCTGGTACTGCTTCAGTAAATAGATTGCTTTTGGTACATATTTACAGACTAAGAAAATATTTTTCAAAAGCAGGCCTGCATACAACCACGTCAGAGGTATCTGGTTTCAGGTAGAAACCAGCACTCTATAAAATCCTTTGAACCATATAATATTTGATGATTGTTTAGGCAATAGTATCTTCTGTTTCAACAGAAAAACCATGCTCCCGTTTTTCTGTCTCTTTAGAAGAACTGTAATCTCTGATTGGTATGTGCTGGCTTCAAAATTTGCGTTATGGCATTCTAGCTTTCTCTGACTTGGTATCCTCAGGTTCTTGATGTCTATTTTACACAATTAGTTTATTATATATATGACTCCAATGAAACAATAATATATTGTATGTTTATAATTATGACTCCAAATAAACAATAATTTCTATTTTCTACTTGCAAATACCTAACTTAGGACTGGCGGAAGATGATGATTTCCTACTTTCCTTTCCAGGCTGACATGCAAGTGACAGGAATTGAAAATAATTCAGATGGCATTCACCAATTGTTTCTATAAGTGACGTGATAAACAGAACTTTCCTAAGATGGGTATGTTGGAAAACAATGTAAGATTAATTCATCATCAACGAATATTCTAAAATAGCCATTTTTGTTTTATTATTCTGAAAGTTATACATGCTCCTGAAAACATATGTTATCACAAAGTTTAAAAGCACAATTGTCCCTGATAACTTTTCAATCTTTAAGAAGAAAAAACCTAGAGAAAACTAAATTCAACTTCAGTTTGGATGTCTGTTCCATGAAAGACACAAACATTTTGTATAACTTTTGATATTGTCACAAAATCTTAATTTATTCATAAATTCCTTTTGTTTGCTTTTAAATAAGTTTGCTTAACGCTTCTTGTCTTCTCTGCTTATCAGTAAAATTTTTAAACCCAAGAAGAGACTCTTTCCGGTAAAACAGTAAATTCATAAACTCTACTCTCCATTATCTTTTAGACACTTTAAAAACAGGTACTTGAATAGACTCTTATTCTCAATAATAATGACCCTGGTATTAAGTGCCTTGTATGTTAGTGTTTTCATTTTAATAAATATTTTAGTTTTCCAATAATACATTTTAAAAATGCAGGCGCACATGCACAAATGCCCACACACAGAGAGCACACGTGTGTGTTACTGACTGATATTTGCATTTAATCAACACACAAGTTCATGCAATTTTTTCCTAAAAATCTTAGCACATTCTAGACATTGTATACTTCTAGAATATAACATCATTACACCCAAATGCCTTTTTCTTTCTCATGGTATTGTACTCTCCTAGCCTAATGCACCATCTATTATTTTTCCTTAATATTCCATAGGCAAAACATAAAGACTTTTCCATTTTGGTTTTCCTCCTTTTTGACCAGCTACTCCATGCTACTGTCAAAGAACTGACTGATTTTTACTGAATTTATTTTGGGCTAATATATGAGTCATTTTGTTTTCTCAATTGTTAGTAGTCATTATTTCCACCTTCCTACTAGCATCTTTTGATGCCGTATATTATACTTCCAGGCCAAAATTCCTCAGGGGTGAGGAATTATTCCTGAGATCAGGCTAAATGTAAATACAGTAGTCTCCCCTTTTTCTAGGGGGTACATTCCAAAACCCCCAGTGGATGCCTGAAATCCTAGACAGTATTGAACTGATTGCGGTCAATTGAAACACGATTCTGTTCATGTCCACAAATTTAATGTTGTTTTCATCTTAACTGAGCACTTAAGACACACTGTGGCTGTAACTTTTGCAGTGTGAGGTGCCAAAGCAAAATTAGCACAAATTTCCTTTTTCTTCTTCACAATTATATGGATAGAAGATTTATTCTTACCATACATCTTAGCAACTTTATTGTAAGATTTTTTCTTCTTAGTAACTTTACATTTAGAAAAGCACTCTGTGGCTTTTTTTTTCTTTATGTTCTGGGATACACGTGCAGACCGTGCAGGTTTGTTACATAGGTATATATGTGCCATGGCGGTTTGATGTACCTATCAACGCATCGTCTAGGTTTTAAGCCCGCATGCATTAGGTATTCGTCCTAATGCTCTTCTTTCCCTTGCCCCCACCCCCAACAGGCCAGGGTATGTGATGTTCCTCTTCCTGTGTCCATGTGTTCTCATTATTCAGCTTCCACTCATGAGTGAGAACATGTGGTGTTTGGCTTTTTGTTCCTGTGTTAGTTTGCTGAGGATGATGGTTTCCAGCTTTATCCATGTCCTTGCAAAGGACAGGGGCTCATTTTTTTTTATGGCTGCGTGGTATTCCATTGTGTATATATACCACATTTTCTTTATCCAATCTATCATTGATGGACATTTGGGTTGGTTCCAAGTTTTTGCTATTGTAAATAGTGCTGCAATAAACATATGTGTGTTGGGAAAACTGGCTAGCGATATGCAGAAAACAGAAACTGGACCCCTTCCTTGTACAAAATTTAACTCAAGATGAGCTAAAGACTTAAATGTGAAACCTAAAACTATAAAAACCTTAGAAGAAAACCGAGGCATTACCATTCAGGACATAGTCATGGGCAAAGACTTAATGACTAAAACACCAAAAGCAATTGCAACAAAAGCCAAAACTGAAAAATGGGATCTAATTAAATTAAAGAGCTTCTGTACAGCAAAAGAAACTATCATCAGAGTGAATAGGCAACATACAGAATGAAAGAAAATTTTTGCAATCTACCCATCTGACAAAGGTCTAATATCCAGAATCTACAAGGAACTTAAACACATTTACAAGAAAAATAGAAACCGTCAAGAAAGTGGGCAAAGGATATGAACAGACACTTCTCAAAAGAAGACATTTATGCAGCCAACAAATATATGAAAAAAAGCTCGTCATCAGTTGTCATTAGAGAAATACTTTATGACTTTTTTTGGCCTATCTGAATTGGCAGCATCATTACTCATGCACTTTGGGGGATTATTAAGTTAAATAAGGTTTATTTGAACACAAGCCATGTGAAACTGCAGCAGTTGGTCTGATAGCTGGAACAGCTACTAAGTGACTAACGGGCTGGTCCTGTGTATACATTGAGGATATCCTGGAGAAAGGGATGATTCATGCCCTGAGTGGGATGGAGCAGGACAGAGAGAGATTTCATCACACTACTCAGAGCAGTGGGCAATTCAAAACTTATGAACTATTTCTAGAATTTTCCATTTAATGTTTTCAGACCTCTGTTGACTTCTGGTAACCGAAAGCACAGAAATCAAAATCACATATAAGTGAGAACTACTGTAAGGATTTTCTTTCCAAAATTAGCATCTATTCATGTTTAACACTACATCTCATTTATTTTATTATTTCGATGTTAATTTTTCTTTTTTAACTAAATTATGCAACTTATTTTAAAGCCAAAGATATTATTACACAGTGGTGTCTTCTTTGATGATACTTGTTTGACTGAAGGAAATAAAGCAACAGTGAAATGGAGAGTGAGAAATTGATTCTAGACACGCTTGAGAAACGGTAAATACTGAATATGAATAAAAATAAAACAACAAATAAGAATTGACTCAAAGGTCTCTACATTAGGTGATTAAGTGGATATTTAATACATTATTTGAAATAGACAATATAGAAGAAGCAGATTTTAAAAAACTTGACTTATTTAAATCAACTTAGTGAAAAGGATAGGAGGATATAAGCTATTGAATGTTATAAATTCAGACAAATTTATAAAGAAAAGATTGCAAGATAAGATCTTTCAAAGAGCTATATTATGAAGATCATTCTATATCGCTTTAAACAACTGTGCTAAGAATTGATTTAGCTCAAATAATATATGCATATATATATCTGGAAATCGAGTACGTTCATACAATAGTTTTATTAAGAAGTTGATATGATGGATATTATTTTAAAATAAACACAATATTTTTGTATGTTTCCTTGAAGAACCTGTATATAAAGGTAAATACACTATTATGTGTGTGTGTGTGTCTGTGTCTCCGTTTGTGAATATATGTAATACACACAACTAAAATAGAATGTTTCTAACTTGTTTGATTTATAGAAAATAAAGTAGTTCATGAGCAGCAAAGTTTTGAGAACAATGACTCAGGTAGGGAAAAGAATATCAACTTTTTAATCCGTGTCCCTGTCTCCCCTCCTCCTCTATCAAGAAAACAAAATGTTGTTTAGAGGATGAATTCTTTTCTTCCTGGGAAGGGGAAAGAACTTGTCTTATTTTATGAAGGTAAATTCAATTTTATTTTTACCCTGTTAAATCATCGATCAAATCCAGTGGTTTTATTAAATGCTTACTATTGATACTATAAGAATGATATGATTTTTATTTCTTAATTTGTTTCAAACAGTTCAACTAAAGTAGGTCAACAAACTGGTATATTTCAATTGGTAAATTATGCCTATTCTGGACTTTTTTCCTCAACTCTTATTAAACCACCCAAAGTTCAATAATCAGCTTTGGGCATTGAAAATATAAACAATTGCCATTTGTTATTACTGTAAAAAGAATCAAACCAAAACAAAACACAACCACAGAGTGTTTGGAAACGAGGAGCAAGCCTAGTATTCAGGACTCAATTTAAGCAAAAATAAATAATATCATGGTATTGTAAAAATAACAAGAAATGTAAAAGAAATGCACACTGTAATTTTACAAGTGATAATATGCAAAGAAATGCAAGTGTTCATATGTGCAGATATTTTCTAACAGTAAACTGCACTGAAAGGTTTGTTGTAATGTTACCATTAATAATTCCAAAAGAAAACTAAGTTCAAAAAGAAGCACACCTCAATAAGTACAAAATGGAAGGCACATATGGACAGAGGCTTCCTTTGTAAACTCAGAATTCAAAATGACATGTGTAGAACTGGAAGGATACATAGATGGTCAAAGAAAACACAAAACAGCATCATACGTGAAAAGATGCGCAGGAATCTTACACGCATATCACTAAGTGAATAAAGCCAGTCTGAAATAGATGCGGACTGCATCACCCCAGCTATATGACATTCTGATAGGGAAAACGACAGTCAGCAAAAAGATCTGTGGTTGCCATGGCTGAGTGGGAGGAGGAAAGGAATGAGTAGGTGGAGCATAAGGGATATTGAGGGCAATTAAACAGTTCTGTATGATATTGAAATGGTGAAAATATGTATTATGGATTTGGCAAAACCAACAGAACTGTAGAATACAAAGAGTGAACTCTAATGCAGACTATGTACTTAAGTTAAAAAAAGTATCAATATTGGTTCATCAATTCTCAAAAAACATACCCCAGCAATGCAAGATGTTAATTATGGAGGAAACTGTGGTGGTAAATGGGGAATATATGTGAACTCCCTGTACTTTCTGTTCAATTATTCTGTAAACTTAAAACTGCTCCAAAAATAAATCTATTAATTTTAAAAAGTTAAACTGATGACAAAATGATATGTGGTAAAATATATTATTGACTACAAATAGACAAGAAAAAAATTCCTTCCTACTAAATGCAATGTGGTACCCTGGATTGGATCCTGGAACAGAAAAAGGAGATAACTGGAAAATATAGTGAAATCTGAATAAAGTCTGTAGCTTATAGTAATTTACCTACATAAATTCTTAGCTTTGATAGTGTACCACAGTTATGTAAGATTTAACATTATGAGAAAGTAGGTGGAGAGGATGGCAACTCTGTACTGTCTTTGCAACTTTTCCATATATCTAAAATTATTTTAAAAAGAAGACATTTTTTAAAACCCGCATTATACATGAAATAATTGACAGCTAGAGTGAAATCTTCATCCACTATAGACCATATTCTTTCTTGACTTTGATAGCTATAGTGCAAGAACAAGACAAAACACACTAACATACTTGGTCTTTGTGGGTAAGACTTGTTTCCAGCTTTCCTTTGACTCTGAAATATCTAGCGAAAAAAGTGCTTATAAGTTACTAATGACTGCTTCTTAATCACCTAGAATCAAGTGAAAACAAGATTTTTCAATGCCACTTAGTAGTACAGACTGGGTTATATTAATTAACATGACAGCTTTCTATTTAATTTGAATTATTGCTTATAGACCAGCTACACTGTATATTCCAAAAGAAACACAAAAGTATTACTAGGAACGTAAAGAGAAATCTAGTCTCATTAAAAACAATTTAATTGTTTTTCCAAAACTATGTAGGTATCATGCAGAATTCCGGACTTAAAGATTTTATTAAATATAATGTTATAGCTCCTTTTGTACAGGCAACCTTTTCATTTTTTCATTAGTTGTATTTTATAGAATGTTCTATAAATATTATTTAGATTCTTTCATATTAAGATATTTAATAATTAGCTAAAAGGTTAAAAAATGGATTTCCCCATTCTGTTGTTAAACACGTTACAGCTAGTAAACTGTTCAGTCACTTCAATTTTTTGAATATAATCTTTATTTAGCGTCGTGCTGGCTCCATGCTCTTTTTTGAAAAGGCATAAAGCAGACCTCCACTGCGTGAGGCTGTTGAAAGATTTGATGGCCCACTGGTCTAAATCAATCCAAGAAATTCTTAATGATTATAAGAATAAAAATAAAGTATGTACAATTTAAAGAAATGGCTTTTACATTTTGAAAATCCTCTTTTTTTGGTGCACTTTGGCCACAGTATTTGATGAGAGATATCCTATTCTTCTAAGATGACAATTCAAAAGTGTCTATTTCCTGAGGAAGTACTCTAAAAGCACGTTAATATAAGTAACAGTTTATGTCAATTTTGAATAAAGACCAATAATTAAACAATTAAAACATCCTTTTACTTTATTGTAAATATTTTGGGATGAAATTAATGTTAATACTCATGAGATTTTCTTGGTATGTTTAATAAGTGCCTTGAGAGGTTTCATGCTCTGTTTGTTTACAGCCACTTCCCACGGAACATCCCCTGATCTGGTTACAGATTAAACAATAACTCCTCTGCCATATAAACATTGCAGTAAATATATACCAACGTTTCTATTAAGAAGCATAATTTCTACAAATGTTGTATCTATCATTTCAGTGCTTTTCAAAGGGAAATTGAACATTGGGGAAAAAAGTGATATGGTAGACATTTCCTAAGGCTATTATTGTTTAAAATTCTATTTAAAGTTTCATGATTACCTCCCTTTTGTCAACCAAATATCATGAGTGTATTTTATAATTATTTTTAGAAACTACCAGTTTTAGATAGCAAATAGCATACAATATAAAATTAGTATTTAGAAAAAAGTTTTACTTTTAGCTTCTATATATACTTTGCTGCCAAAATACCCATAATTGACTCTACCAAAACTCTAGAAGTACATTATACAAATTTCTTCAACTGCCTGGAGGAATCTGTGTAAAAATTTCCTATTTATAGCTTCTAAATTTCCAGCAATTTAGAAATTATTCATAATATAGGGGCCATGAAACAATTTCATATATTGAAATAGCACATGAGATATCACTGGGTATGTTAGGATATGTGTTATAGATGCAGATATATACGAATATGTACACATAGATATATTCATACCTAGATGTATGTGCGTATATATATAAAATAGATCACATCTCTTTTTAAAGATTCATTTAAGTTATATTCTTCAAACTTTCATAATACCAAACCATTTGAATTTATTTGCAGGCTAAAGCCTTAGTATTAATGTAGGACATTGGTTCTTAAAGTGTGATCTTTGGACAAGCACCATTAGCAAGGCAATCCATAACTATAAGGGTGGTATCCTTCAGATGGTTCTGATGTACTCTAAAGTTTGGGAAACATTGATCTAGGAGAAACCAAGACATGCATCAGTTATCATCAATCACAGTATCATAGAAATTATCCTTGATTTCTCTACCCCCTTTCTGCCTAGTTGACATCCTTTCTTATAGATCGGATAGCATGAATCACCTGGTATCTGTTACCTCCTTTCCGTATCTTGTTAGACCTCTTTCTCTGATGACTTTGGTAGACCATCTGATCTCTGCACCTCCAGTCTAAGTCCATGGAGTAAACATCCTAATTCCCAGACTTCGTAACAATTTTGCATTAAGATAGAACCCAAACCTTTGGCATAATGTATGAGGCTCTGTATTGGTCTTTTCCACTAAACTTTAAGATTTCCTTGGAAATAGTTTACTTCTCTTACAAGATGTAGTATAAAGTAGTGGTGACGTTCATTTTGTGGGAATCAGATCGTCTGTTTTCCATTCCTGATGTTTTTACTTACTAGATTTGTGAATTTGTTCGATTTATTTAAATTCTTTGGGCCTTACTGTTCTCTCTTATAAAACTTCATGGGATCGTGGTAAGAATTAAATGAAATGATATATCGAAAGCACTAGGAATAGTATATAGCCCATTAGAGAGATATTAGCCATTGTATTGTTTGCATGTCTACTGCCAACAATAGTACCTAGTACATAGCAGGAGCTAAAGCAGTTGTTGGATAACAGAGTGAACAAATTTCAATGTACTAAAGATTCCTTGTATGCTAAAGATTCCTTGTACTACAGTCCCTTGTATGCTACATAAACTATTAAGAATTCGACAGGTTCTAGAAACGAATATTACCTCATATATTTTCACTTCTGAAATAATGCTCTTACCCTTAACCTTCCCCTAAATGTTTACCACTCCTAAACTTTTCTTTGGATCAGAGTCACTTATTTCAGAAAATAAAAGTGTTTATTTTCCAAGAGATAATCACTAAAGCGAATTTCACCACAAAGGTTTTTTGGGAGTTATAAAGCTCTTTTGTTCTGTTTTATATTTTAGTCTCCAAAATTTGTTAAAGGACTAACTTGTTACTCTAATTTATATTATCAAATTATTTTGAAAGCTACATATGAACAACATATATTTCTGTAAAAAGAATCCAATAAAAATTTAGTGATTATTTTAGCAGTCCAGAAAGCACAAAATAAAGCCAACAATTTAGAGATATTTTAAATCTTGAGGATTTACTGGCTAGAAGATAACATATCCAATCCTTCTGTTTTAAGACTAGTTGTAGGAAAATGATATACTAATTTTTTAAAGATCTCCAAAAATTAATTGGCTTATACAGATATTGAAACTATATGATATTTATTTTAGTTACATAGTAAGATTTGAAAATACTCTTTCAATGCAAGCAGATTTAGATTAATCTTTGAATTCAAGCTAAAATCAATTTCCACTTGTCAGAAAATGAGTTAAGAATCTTTAGTCGTCAAGTGACAGCTCAGTCACTGGATCATAAATCAAGTTGTGATGAAGGGATACACATTCACGACAATGGAAAGCTAGTAATAATCTTATATAACCTGATTTTTCTCTTGGGCTTATGAAAGATCAGCATTTTTCACCTGCTGAGAAAAGTAGTTATATTTTGTCTGCTGTGTCTCAAGATTCGGATATTATCTTGGGTGCTGCTGCAATGCATGACACTCAGTTGAAGTAGTCTTGAAATTCTATAAAGTGTAATCTGATAATATTAATCCACACAATCTTAAATGCTTTTTGGCACTGTCCACAGACCAATACTCCTCCACAGAGAGGAGGAATGAAAAGAACACCGAACCCAGACCCAGAAGGTAATGATGCGACCTTCATCAAGTCACTAAGCCTACTTGAGCCTCAATGGCTTGTCTATCTAATTAAAGTATTGCCCTAGATGATTTCAATAGTCACTGCCGCTTCTGCCACCTCCAAAATTTGATTACTCATTCAAATATATTTTACTGCTCTAAATAAGGTAAAATGTGGCTGCCTTTAATGGAAAAGGGAAGCAGCTCTATCAATAAACGTTTTCACAAAATTCTACAGATAATATTTTTATGGCTTATTTGCTGTCTTTTCAGCACTCAGGATAGGCAAATTTCCATCATAATTGTATTACTAATTCAACTTCAGAAATGGCTACCTAGTACATCCGTCCAACAATATGGGTACAGATTACATATGGATTCAGGGAATTTCTGGACAAACACAGTTTACCAAATTGACTCATATCACCCACAAGATTTAAATCCTATTGAAGACTTTTGAGTAAACTTATGAAGTGTGAGGCCATCAGTTTTCCTGGGATTCCATGGCATGGAATAGTATCCAAGTATAGACCATCCAAAATGGTTAAAATTCTTTTAAAGCATTGCATTGCATCTCTCCTTTCTTGAATAGGCTAGGCTGTCTCTCCGATTGCTGGATTCTTGGTCTTGTCACTTTACATTGAGAAGGGAGGTAGCCGTTTACATTTTTTTAAAAAATTAGCTTATTCTTAATCATAGGCCCAAAAGAATATTGACTGTCATACAGAAGGGAAATGTAATAACTTCTACTGCGAGAGTACCTTCTGTCCCCCAACACACACTTTTTTGTTTGTTTCTTTTGCTTTCCTTAGTTTACTAGATAATTTTCATGTTCACTGGGTCCTCTACAGGTCCTACAAGTTACTCAGTTTTCCACATATGACTTCTCTTAGTTTTGTGCCTTTATAATAAATACTATAATCTGATTAATAAAAAAGAAAAGAAAATAATGAAGATTTGATTTTTAAGAATCGCCCTTCCTGGAGTCTTAACAAAATAATAAAAGTTCTACTTGATGCTAAATCATCAAGATACATAACCAAAAGAATAGGAGGCTCATTCTAGATCCCATTAACCTATAATGGGAACTTTTACAGTGCCCTTTCTGACTCCTATTTGTTCTTCAATTACACTATCCTCCCTGATCACCTGCCTAAAATGTTGCCTTTGATTGATGTGAGTATTTTAGGGTGGCACATAAAATTCATCACAATCTGATCCTAGTAACACTCTAGGAACAGTTAATAGTCATTTCCCAGACAACCTTATATTCTAGTAACTACATGACAGGGATTTTCCAACTCTGTATTCCCATTTCCCTATCACTTAATTCATTGTTTATTTAGTTTTTGGGTTTTAGTATCATCTCTTTTATCATGAGCAATGGATTCCAGATATGTAAATACTGTACAAGTATTTGTAAATACTGAAGATACTACATGTGGTTCAAACTAAATTCCAAGAATACATGAGATAAATTTGATGACTTGGAAATAAATTCCTATGACAAATTTCCAGGAATAGATTTCCCAAGTTGCCAGGGAAACATGTCTTTTCTCTTGCTGTGCGTTTATTGTAAAATCCAATATTTTAAAAATATCAATAGTTATATTAATCATGAATTATACACAGTGCTGCATTTAGAGGTTGAGATGAACTACAGCCCTGAATCAAGCAGCAGCTGAATATCTTAGTAAGTACTGTGGTGCCTCATTACACCAGATAATGATTTTCTAACACAGCGATCCCCAAACTTGAGTAGCATCAGAATCCCATGGACAGCCTATTAAAAATCCTATAGCTGGGCCCCATCCCCAGGGTTTCTAGTGCAACAGGTCATGATTGGGGCCCAGAATTTTGCATTTCTAACAACTACTGTATACAAGTTTAAAGGTAACAGTTTTGATCTGTCAGTTTATACATATCAAACTGCCTTATTAACACAATTAATAAAAATAATGTGTAATAATATGATTTTAGGCATATCAGAAAAATCCAAGTGTATCAGCCCCTTTGACATTTTTCTTCTTATGTCACATGTAATGGAGATGAATGATTTTAGCAACTCCCAAGGAATCGCATATATTACTTTGGTAATATTTTTATTCACATAATAATTTTTCAATAAAATGAGCATCATATGCAGGAAAAAAAGTCATGGTAATCTACAGGCTATTAAGATTGCAGAAATACTTAAGTTGGTTTACACTGTATACATCATAGCCATTAAGCATTCTTAGGTTCAATGGTTATCATTTGGGACATGTGACTTATATTAAAAAAACTATACCATAGTTTTTATAGACTAAATTTAATTTCTTTTTTTAATCTTTCAGAAGAAATTAAGTACCAGAGTGTAATAAGCCTAAGGATCAAGATAATTAAAAATTTTAATAAAGGAGGCAATATTTTAAATAAGCAAAGTTTTGTGTGAATTATTTTTATAAATTCTTGTTTTACACGTAATGGAATGACACAGTTGAAACTCCTTTCCATCAGGGTATGTGTCTTGTTTTTATATCCTTCATACAAAAGAACACCTGGAAGCTGGAAAACATAATGTTTAGTATGTTTAGTCTGAATATACTCTGTATAAAATATTAAAGGAATAGGACATTTCTTAATAATGAACAAACCTATTCAGGCTGCCATACACTATTTTGCACGTTTCAACACATTTAATGTATAATGAATTGTATATGAAAGCCATTCTTTTAAAATTATAATATGTATAATTTTGGTCAGTTTTATTTTAATAACTGTGCATTTTTGACCAGAAAATATGCTAATTTGAAGTTGCACAACAAAACAGAGCTTAGTGCCAAAGTTATTTGTTTTAGAGAAAAAATGTTATCAACATGAGAAACTAGCAGAAGCAGAATTTTGTCTTCCATTTGAAATTTTTAAATCTACTTTACAAAACAAAGAATGATTATAGCAAATACATGAAATATTTAAACACTCAAAATAGAAATGAAAATTATTTGACTATATCTTAGTTTTTTATTTAACTTTATAGTGAATATATGTTAGGTAAGGATCATAAAGCACAAATGAATTTATGAGTAAAGCTGGAGGAAATAAAACTCATGCACTTATGTTTCAAGTCTCCTTTATTTTAAATCCCACTAAGCTTACATCAAAGTAAAAGAAATGAAATATAGTACATGCTATATTTTTAAAATTCTAATCCAATCTCCTAAAACATAAACACTGTTTTGATGAACAGAACACAATTCACATGGAGACATAGTGTTAGCAACAGAAAAATCACTTCTATTTTTGTTTAAAGCACCAAGATAACATTTCATATTTTTATAAATTAAATGTTGCTGGAATAAATTCTATCTTATCTGATTTCTAGCACTTGTCCACATTTCTCCTTTTTTTTTTTCAGAGTGCATTTTGTTTCAAGGAAAGGTTCAAAAAAAAAAAAAAAAGCCTGTAAGATTTTGCCATGTTTTTCTAATTTAATCAGACATCTTTCCTTGAAAGGTCAGCATAACAGGTGAAAGTGACATACTTAAAATAGAGTCTGGGCAGAAAAATTTCAAGTGACCAAGAATCACATATCACATATGTCAAAAATTTGATGTTCCTGGATTGACTATTCAGCTCATGAAGTAGAATTTGGACTGTGATTCATAAAGGCAGAATCCCAGGTGGTTATTGCTGACATGCAGTTGTCAAAATATTATTTCTGCACATAAAACCCCATTCACAAAGTGAAAGCTAGAAATCCAGTTGGTAAGATTTTTAGAATCCGAACTTCCCAAATAGCAATAATTCTAATATTATAGGCAAATAACATCATACTGTAAAGTAGAAAAGTAATTCCTTATTTTAGAAAGTATTTTTATTATTTTCATTCCTCTCTATGATTTACTCATTTTAAACAGTTCTATGATTTGCTCAACTGGATTTATTTACAGGATTCTCACTTTTTTCCCCTTTATAACAATCAATATAATTTTCAATATGAAGCTATCTTTACATAGTTTTTTTTTTCAGTTAAACTTCAGTTCACAAGCCAGTTGTATTTTCTACCTACATTTAACTAAATATGTCTGCTAGTAAAAAAGACAATGTAATATATTTAATATAGATATATTATAGATTATACAAGATATATGTGTTTATATATAAGAATTGTACTTAATTTTATGCCATTAAAAGAGACAATGAAATCCCTAAAAGACATTATTTCAAGTAATATAGTGTAAATCGTCAAATTATTTTCAAAAAACAAAACAAAACAAAAATCGGTGTTAGCTTTCTTATTTGGGAAAGCTTTTATTATTCATTTTTTAGATAATTTTAATTAATGGGCAATTAATATAGGAACTGTAAATGCTGAGAGTTAAGGGAGAATTTCATGAAATGGGGATTGGCCTCACAGAGCTTACAGTTTCCTGGCTGAAATAAAGATCAATCAAATGATTGCATTAATGTATAATTGTAAGCTGTGGATATACAACAAAGAATATGCATAAGGAGGTAGATGAGCTTATCAGGTGTTATATGCTAGGGATAGGCGTGAGGGTCATTTAGGAGGTGGTGGGGCAGGAGGGTGGCTTGTGAAAATTCAGGAGGTCTCCATGAAGAAGTAACATTTGACCTGAAATCTGAAATATCAATATTTGAGAACATTCTCATCACTAAAAATTATAAATAAACTGCATACCAAATTACTATGTTTAAACTGCCTCAATTATTAAGTTGGTGCAAAAGTAATTGCAGTGTTTGCATTGCTGAAATTTGCCATTTGATATTGGAATACATTCTGAATTAAGTGTGAAATATGTTATACATCATTTTAATGTGCATTTCTCGTTTTGTTTTTGGTAATGACTTATTATTTGCTGTTTGTTTTACATGTATTTTAGACTATGGAAATGATGTTAGACAAAAAGCAAATTCGAGCAATTTTCTTATTGATGTTGAAAATGGATTGTAAAGCAGTGGAGACAACTCACACCACCAACAACGCATTTGGCTCAGGAACTGCTAATGAAGGTCCAGTGCACTGGTGGTTCAAGAAGTTTTGCACAGGAGACGAGGGCCTTGAAGATGAGGAGCATAGTGACCGGCCATTGAAAGTTGCGGCACTATTCACAATAGCAAAGACTTGGAACCAACCCAAATGTCCAACAACCATAGACTGGATTAAGAAAATATGGCACATATACACCATGGAATACTATGCAGCCATTAAAAATGATGAGTTCATGTCCTTTGTAGGGACATGGATGAAGCTGGAAACCATCATTCTCAGCAAACTATCGCAAGGACAAAAAACCAAACATCGCATGTTCTCACTCATAGGTGGGAATTGAACAATGAGAACACTTTGACACAAGAAGGGGAACATCACACACTGGGGCCTGTGGTGGGATGCAGGGAGGGGGGAGGGATAGCATTAGGAGATATACCTAATGTAAATGATGAGTTAGTGGGTGCAGCACACCAACATGGCACATGTATACATATGTCACAAACCTGCACGCTGTGCTCATGTACCCTAGAACTTAAAGCATAATTTAAAAAAAAACAAAGAAAGGTGACAAGGACCAACTGAGAGTGATCATCGAAGCTGATCCTCTTACAACTACACAAGAGGTTGCCGAAGAACTCAATGTTGACCATTCTGCGGTCGTTTGGCATTTGAAGGAAATTGGAAAGGTGAAAAAACTTGATAAGTGGGTGCCTCATGAGCTGAGCGAAAGTAAAAAAAAAAAAAAAAAAAATGTTGTTTTGAAGTGTCATTTTCTTAATCTACACAACAATGAACCATTTCTCGATCAGATTGTAACATGCGACGAAAAGTGGATTTTATACAACTGGTGACGAGCATCTCAGTGGTTGGACCAAGAAGAAGGTCCAAAGCACTTCCCAAAGCCAAACTTACATTAAAAAAGCCGTGGTCACTATTTGGTGGTCTGCTTGTTGGTCTGATCCACTACAGTTTTCTGAATCCCGGTGAAGCCATTACTTCTGAGATTATGCTCAGCAAATTGATGAGAGGCACCAAAAACTGCAATTCCTGCAGCCGGCATTGGTCAACAGAAAGGGTCCAATTCTAGTCCACAGCAATGACCAATGACACGTTGCACAAACAATGCTTCAAAAGTTGAAGAAATTGGGCTACAAAGTTTTGCCTCATCTGCCGTATTCACCTGACCTCTCGCCAACCGACTACCACTTCTTCAAGCATCCCGAGAACCTTTTGCAGGGAAACCGCTTCCACAACTAGGAGGATGCAGAAAATGCTTTCCAAGAGTTCGCCGAATCCCGAAACACGGATTTTTATTCTACAGGAATAAACAAACTTATTTCTCGTTGGCAAAAATGTGATGATTGTAACGGTTCCTGTTTTGACTAATAAAGATGTTTTCGAGCCTAGTAATGATGATTTAAAATTCACGGTCCAAAACCGCAATTCCTTTTGCAGCAAGATTGTATGCGAGCTTTTGTCTGTGCAGATTAGATGCAATAAAAATGAAGTGACATCAGAGGCAATGTACTGGGCTCTGAATTGAGAAGAGGTGCCTGCTGAGACTTCACGCAACACTGCCAACTTTCCTTCTCCTAAATACAAATTCAAGACCTCAAGTGTAGACTGAGATTTAAGGAGACATGTAAATGAATTTAGCAAAAGAGTTTGAATTAAAATTGGGGAACCTCAAAGCTTGTCTTAGAATAAGAAATGATATTTATATAGCTCTTTCACATGTATTATATTGTATTTGTATTCTTAGATGCATAGAAATATTTCATCTGCTCAAATCTCATTTGCTCTAAAGTGATATGACATAGGAATTACTCTAATTCCTTTTTTTAGAGGTGAAGACAAATGTTTTTCAAGATTTAAAAAAATTCTTTTTGAGAGACAGATTCTGGCTCCGTCATCCAGGCTAGAGTGCAGCAGCTCAATTGTACCCTACTGCAGCCTGGAACTCTTGGGCTCAAGTGGTCCTCCCACCTCAGCCCCGAGTAACTAGAACTGCAGGTGAATACCACCACTCTAGGCTAATTTCTATTTATTCATTTATTTATTTATTTATTCATTGGAGATGGGGTGTTCTCACTGTGTTTGTCCAGGCTGATCTTGAAGCCCTGGTCTCATGTGATTTTCCTGCCTTGGTCTCTCAAAGAGCTGGGATTACAAGTGTGAGCCACCTAGTCAGTTTTTGATTAATTGGCTTACATCTGATTATATAATAAGTGGTAGAGACAGAATGGAAATGCAGATGCCTCAATTCTAACCAATGTGCTTAACCTGATTTACTACTCTATTATTTTTGACATCTTACTAAAGTACTAAAAAAGACAATCTGGAAAATAAATAACACTATAATATACAATTATGCCATAGCCATAGCCTCCATTTAGAAATTAGAATATTTGAGCAAAGATAAAACATTCTATCCTATCAGGATGCCTTTTATTTGAAAGCATGAAAAACACTAAGAGTGGCTTAAATAACAAAGAAGCGGCATTCTTTCACGTAATTCAGTGGTTCAGTGATATCAAGGTTCCATGCCGGTGTCTCTTATGCTCACTGGGCTGTGCCTTCCTAGACCTGAGAGAAATGCAGCTGCTGCAGACCCAGAGCCTTTACAGAACAAGCCCAAACGGAGGAAATGCTGGGTCTCTCCCTATCTCTCTATCAGGTGGAAAACCTTTCCTAGAAATCACTGGAATTCTGCACCAATCTCATTGGCTTTACTTACACTTGCTTCAGCCAATCCCTGCCAAAATAACTATCATGGTCATCATTAGTTGTCAGATGAATCAACATTCAACCCATGGAGTCGCAGACGGGCCATTTTCCAGGAACACCTGGGAGGGTGCAAACTTGAACAGTATCGATGTTTCTTTCATCAGCAAGGAGAATCCAGCGAAAAGATATTGGGTGGGCAATCAACAAGCTCTCTATTTGCCAAAAGAGTGTTTTCCTTTAAGTGCGTATTCACTGCTAAGACATCAATAAATATCTAAAGGAACCTTAATTCCACAATTACTAATTCCGATACCTCTTTCTGTTTTCCACAAATATATATTACTCATTTCAGACAGTGCTTTTTCTACACTCCCTGAACCCTGCCAGTCCTCACTCTCTTCTTATTGGAGTTTCTTTAATTAAGTGAGTCACAGCTCATGATTTCTTTGTACTAGTTAATCAGAATATCAATACTATACTAAGTGAAAACTGTGTAGCTCAACCTTCCTTGGATCTCTCCTCCAATGCATTTATGTAATGATATGTAGTCTAAGAAAGTTTACGTGGTAGATTGACACTATCAATCAGTCAATCAAATCAATCAATTTAAGTACAATCAATTTAAGTCATGTGTAAGCAAAAGGCTGTTTTTAGAAAAAACAATAACCTAACAATATATAGAAGCTTTGATATGTGTTGATTGTTCTCAAAATAAAATATTAATATTAGAGCTATTGAATCATTTACCCAAATTTCTGAATAAAATTAAGCCCTGGATTCAAATATCATATTATAATTCATAGTTTATAGGGCCAGAGAAGATAACTGCTTCTGTCTGCTTTGCTAAAGGCACCAAATATAATGCCAGATTATATGAGTGTCAAATAAAACTCTTTCACTGAAAAATGAATTGCTATTCATGACCTCCACAAATAATTTCAGTTTAAAAATTTGAGTATTATTTTCATGACCTTCATTTAGAGAAAATTCAAGTTTCATTAAATTTACTCCCAGATATTTACTTGGAGAATTAGTCCAAGGCCTAATAATATATGCAGTATCATATTTCCCTACAAGGTTTTCTCTAAGATATGAAGCACCATTTAAAAATGGAGATAGGGGACGGGCGTGGTGGCTCATGCCTGTAATCCCAGCACTTTGGGAGGCCGAGGCGGGAGGATCACGAGGTCAGGAGATCGAGACCATCCTGGCTAACATGGTGAAACCCCGTCTCTACTAAAAAATACAAATAATTAGCCGGGTGTGGTGGCGGGCACCTGTAGTCCCAACTACTCGGGAGGCTGAGGCAGGGGAATGCCGTGAACCTGGGAGGCAGAGCTTGCAGAGAGCCGAGATCGCGCCACTGCACTCCAGCCTGGGTGACAGAGCGAGACTCCATCTCAAAACAAAACAAAACAAAAAGATGGAGATAGAAATACTACTCCCAAGAAAATTACCTAGGCAAATTGTAAAGTTTCATGTATGAATACATCTTTGGAGGAAAAGGAAGAATAGAAATAGAAAAGAAATTATATGTAGGAATGAACTACTCTTTGCCATTTTTCTCCAAATATGTTAATTTTTTATAGCTCAGATGATACAAGCATTCCATGAAAGATTCAAGTTTGAAATGAATCACTTATTTATTTTTTAAAATTTATATTTCAACAGATTTGGAATTTAGAGCTTCTGATGAGAATATGATTGGAAGTTAGAGAAGGAGCTGGCAGTCTCCCAAATCTCCTTAGTTATGGACAGTTCCTGATGGAATGCTATTATTAATCCCCTAAGTAAGAGTTTCTCAATTTAGGCCGTCATTTTAGACCAGGTCATTCTTCTTTTTAGGGGCTGCCATGATCATTGGAAGATATTTAGCAGTACCCCTGGTCTCCCCTACTAAAAAACGTAAAATTGCCTACTTTCCTCAGTTGTTACGAAAGTCTTCAAACATTGCCAAATATCCCCCAGAGGCAATATAAAAATTCCCTCTTCCCTTACTCGCTCAACCTGTTAAGAACCGCTACCCTAAATCAAGAGTGAGAATTTGCAGTGATTTAATATGGCATAATATTGTTATTATGATCTTTTTCCTCTTACAGTCATATTTTAGTTATCCTCTAGTCAGATGTACGGCCAGTTATTAGAGTTAATTAATTTGAAAAATAACAAACTCAAAGCCATTTCCAGCTATTACTTGTCTTTTTTAATGAAAAATGTTTCAGCAAGGATATCACAATTGTTATAAGTATCTATTTCCTTTAAAAACAATACAACCACAAAACTAATCTATCCTTGTCATATCAAAAATGAGAGCAATAACAATAATTAATTGAATCTAGAGGCACAAATATTTGTATATGCCAGGCTATTAAATCCAAAACCTAAACTTACCATACATTATTTTCACCCAGTAATTTGGTCAGTTTCTCAAAAAAAAAAAAAAAAAAAAAAAAAACTATTGACCTAATGTTTTCTAAATCTGCACTATATATTTCCTTATATATATTACGGTTAACATAGTGTGTGGGAAATTTAAAGGAAATATACACTACATATCACCACAGAACAACAATTCACATCATTTGATTTTATTCTTTTTTTTAGCTTTGGAGTTCTTAGGTATTGTAAGTTTAATGAACTATTGGGGAGTTTCTCTCTTTTCTCCCTGCAAATAATAATGATAAGCTTGAAGAGAATGACCAACTGTTTTAGGCTATTTTATGCATCAGAAATAGGAAAATCACAGTTGCAAGATTAACAGAGGACAGCAATGAAGAGGAGCTAATGGGACCGACTGGGGCTCTCTGAGGCAACAGTAAACCAAAGAAGAAACTGAAAACTTCTGACTGTGGAAGCTATAAGAGATTTCTAGGCAACAAAGAGATAGTATATTGGGCCAGAGATGGGAAATGTGAAGAGGTAATTTATCCAGAGGAGTGATTCTCAAATTTAATGTGCTAAAGAGTCACCTATTGGGATACAGGTTCTGATTCACAATGTCTGGAGCAGGGTCTGGTAGCCTGCATTTCTAATAATCTCCCACGGGTTGATGTTGCTGGTTTGTCCCTGTGCCACAGTTCACCCAGCAAGGTGCTAAGAACACCCCACTGTCTACCTCCAACATAGCTCTGGAAGTAGAAGTGCCAACTCTATCCCATCACATTATCTATGAGAATAACAATGGGAGAATTCATTTCCCCCAATTCTCAATATATAAAAATGTGTTACCATTATACTTTCTTTAAAGGAAAACATAAGCCAGACTGTTGCTGTGAAACATAAGATGATTTCTTGTTTTAAAAAATAAACATACATGTATCTATTAGTTATAGATACTAATATAGTAATATATATACTATATTATTTAGTATGTAGTATATATAGTATATAGTGTGTGTATGTATGGTATATAGTGTACTATATACTAATATATAGTAACTAAATGTTACTATAGTTTTTGTTTTTCTTATATACTGAGGCAGCAGATTCTCTGGTATATTATCTGAAGGAGTCATGAAAAATTTAAATTTTTAAAATCAAATTAAGGTGAGGTTTGACTTTTAGATGATTAATTTCAAATGAGTTTTCCAGCTCAATCTTGAGTTTCAATTCACTCTTTATGACAACCTAGGCTGTGCTTTTATCCTAATCATTTGATTCCTTTTACACCTCTGGGAAAACCAAATCCTGGCTTACTTCATACTCTCTCCTCTAAAGTAACTAATGAAGGCTTGATTTTAGGTTTTGGCATATTGTCAACGTCAAGGTGTGTCAGGAAGAGAAGCAGATACAAAGACGACAGATAGATGAAGTATCTCTGATGGAAAACATCCGCTGGTGAAGAAACTGGCGCTATCATAAAAATGTGTATATTTAGGCACAAAAATCTAAAGACTGAACGCCAATACGAAGTGGAAGTAATTACAATCTCTTGAAAAGACGACTATCATAGAAGGACAGGAATACAGAGATTTATTCCTATGACAAATATTTCAAAATAGCACTTCACATATTTCACAAACTATACTCAGAAACAAAAAGGTATGCTCAGGAATTTATTACACAATTGTGTAGGGAAAAGAGTTTGAGAAATGCAACCCCCCCCAATTTTTCAGAAAAAATAAAAGAAAAATGTTCTCCCAGAAAAGGCTCATTATAGTCATTCCGAACACCAAAATGCTACACACTCTGTAGTTTGTATCTGGATTGATAAAATACCAAAGCTATGTAAAAAGTTTAAAACTTAAAGGCAGCAGCAGATTTTTTCTAAGCAATATTCCCATTTTTAAGCTGATCTAGGCAAATTGTAGACATTTTAAACAAGTAAATTAAGACAACATAGGTTTACACTGTTGACCAATAAATTCTAACTACTTGAAAAGCAGTTACCGAGGTTGATTTTAAGGCGATGACTTTGGAGATTACCATCTCCAAATACACACTTTCTACATTACCTGAAATTTAGGCAGTCTAATTAATTCACCTATTCTGATCACATTAAAAAAAAGTCACTCTTAGATCATTGACATGATGCCAATAATAATTAAACTATTGAATCAGTCTATTCAAGCAATTGATAAATTAAGGAGAAAAAAATCTTCAAAATTCTCAGCAGCTCCATTGGACACAAATGTCAAGCTGTGCTACTCCATATATTGAATACCCCTGTAAGTATAATTTGTCACCAGAAGTACAAGAGTTCTCTTTAGAGAATACAACAAATTCATCTGCTCCCTAAGACAGGTAATGGAGAAAATGTTTCCTTTTGATAGTTTATTGAACTCACCCCATGTGATGGATAAGAGATCCAGCCCAGCTCCCCTTGAATTGTCTTTGAATCCAGTAGATTGACTAAAATAAAACATAATACACAAACACAGTTAGTAACAGTGAATTATTTCTATTTGCTTCTGTTGAGTTCACATTGTCTGTTGTTGATGTTGCTCAAAAAACATAACTCTTCCTTCTCATTATAAGTCTATAATTAGTATAAAAAGAAGGAAATTACAAAAAATACACAGGGGAAGTTAAGAGATCAAAAGTTTCTGTGTCCTTTTAAACTGTTTGCATTTGTTTACAAGGATAGGTTAATGTTAAATATACTGACAGTTTCTGACATAATAATTACAGGTTTAAAGAGGAAACAATAAAAATGCAAAATAGAAAACAACATTAATGCTAGCATATCAAAATAACTTCAAAAATATTAAATTTGATAAATTTACACATGATTCCACAAGTAATTCATTTCTTAAATATGTTGCCAGAGTGAATCAATATATCTGTTTATTTATATCTAATATGACACCTTCATATCATCCCCGGCTAATACTAAACATATTATTCTGCAATGTGGATTTTTTAAAAATGTATTCATTATTTACTTATATGTAACACAAAAAAAGCTTAACTACCAATTTGAGGAGAAATCAAAGTAAAACTATGTTTTATAATAACACCTGTGTAAAGCTTTATTTAAAGTGGTTATTTTTACTCAAAGGCTTTAGTGGTTTTACTCAGAATTTTGTGCTAGTTCTAATGACTTTTAATCGATATTTGTACACAAAAAGTAAAGTATAACATGCATATGGTTGCATTTTTAATATATTATTAAAAGAAGATGGAACATTTTTTATTTTCCATACTGAATATTCATTTGTAATAGGTTAGAAAATAAAATATAAAACAGCACTTCAAATACAATTAATAACAAAAGGTTCACTTTGATTGTCTATCTGACCTATTAAATAATGGAAACTATGGTTTTACCTCATCTTTCTTCTAAATTAGAAAACAATCCCATGATTGACTAATGGAGGATGTGAAGGAAGGCTACATAAACTAAGCATGCATTATTAACATGAACCAGACCATGAAAATCAATAACTATAATAGAAGGGAATCATTTTCAGGGGTTACTTATATACACAAACCAAAACATAATGTAAATACATACACTGCACAACATGTTCTCATGTTGTTTATAAAGTGTTTCCTGATACATGAAAAGCACCATCCTTTTAAAAATCATCTCAAGTATTTTTTTCTGCAAAGCAAACATTAATCTTATAAAATGTTAAGAAAAATAAATTATGTATTTGATAGACTTTAAAAAACAATCTCAACTTTTTTAGGAAGAAAATATTAATCTTATAAAATGTTAAGAAAAATAAATTACATATTTGATAGACATTAGGTTTCTAAATTTTCAAGCAGTACTAAAATTTTGATTACCTCGTTAGTTGATAAATACATTAGGTGGGTAAAAGTCAGGCTCTTGATCATTACAATTTAAAAGAAATACAATTCTCAAAGTTAGATTCTTTAAGTTTTGCTAGTGAAAGACAAACATAAACTTTACCTTTTACATTATAATTCCTTAATGATTAAAGAATTTTTTCCCAATAAATTAATCCTTATGAGAAGTAATTGTATTAAGATTAAAACAGAAGATAGATAGCCGCTGCATGGATTACATAGTATAATTTCCATAATTGAATTGTTTCCCAGGATATCAGTTTGGAAATTAACAATATGCTTAATTATATTGTAATTATCTCTGAAAAATAATTTAAAAACCTCAACCAATTAATCAATGTTATAGATCATATTTCAGATCAGTGTTAGAAAATTTTTGAAAATATGAAAATACTTCCTCACCTTTAAATTAAAGGATATTACCAACATTCATTCCGATAAAAGATATACTTTGTTCAATTGTTAGTTGTGTCATACCAATCATTTAATTTCTCTGAGCTTTATATGGGATTTGCACAGTAGAAATCAGCTTGCCATTATACATAAATTATTAGATTATATTTGCAATGTCCTTAGGGGTTTAAATGGCTTAATGTATCATTGTGTTCAGGTAATAATTGCACATTACTAAATGATAGTTATATGTTACTCCACATGCTAAGATCAATCACTAGTTTAATCTCAGTATTAGTAACCAGAGTGAGAAGAAGAAGATATGATTATTACATAGACTCCATTTAATAAATTACTTATTGGAATGTAGGTTGTCAACTAATGAACTACTATATCCTTAAGATTCTTCTGATAATGAAAACAATGGAAAAGAACTGGACTAATCACATCAGCATTTGGTTTCTACTCAAAGGAGAACAAATAAGCCAAAATAAGTTAGACCATACAGTCAATTAAAGTAAGTGTAGAAGATTAATTAAATGTAAATAAACCAAAATCAGTTAGACCCTACAGTCAAAGTAAGTGTAGAAGGTTAATTAAATTAATTGCATTTACTCAGAAATTAGATTTTTAGTGCACTCCATTTAGCATAAATGAGAAAAACACAATTAGCAGCATTACTTCTGACTCTGATTCTATTGTCTATCAATTATATCTACCCTGAGTATCTTGCAATGTTGCTGTGATGTTCAAATACCATAAATATCTTTAAAACCACCATGAGTTTATAACATGCTGTACAGACTTCCTTCTTGTAAATTTAATACATTAATATTATTTAACAACAGCTCCATTTTGGCTTCTGAATTATATTTATAATTCAATTACATGACCTAAATACATGATCTAGTAGAGTAGAATAGTTAACTTCAAAACACATTTTAAAAGCACATACTTTGGATTTATAAAGTGCCCTTTGTTTATACCCAAATAAAAACAACACCGTCTAAGAATTCTAAATACTTTAAAGTGAATGGTTACTTAATTGGGACTCCCAGGATACAAACCTCAAATCTCCTGTGATCCGCTGTAGAACTGTTTGAGTATATAGCATAATTCAGGTAAGAAAAGAAAATGAGTGGGATTTCCAAGTAAATCTGTGAGCGATTTCTCTGCATACATTGACTCAATGTAACATTGCAATACATATCTTAAACCTCACACAGATACAGGCAAGAAATTTGGTTTCTATAATGCTGTCCCCTCTCTAAACATATGTGGACCTGATCATTTCCTTTCAAACGCTAGGACAGACAGGATAGGCTGATGAGTTGTGACGTACAAATATAATACTGTGGACTGAGTTTTAATTGCACTAGTAATTGGATAGTTTATTTCAATTGCTGGACAATGCGAGTTCACAATGATAAAATCTGACAAAAAGAAAACTTTCTTAAGGCTGGATAGGAACATATGCATGACTTCATTCCTTAATGGCTATCTCATGCCAGTTATTTATCAAAGCTGTAAGTTACACCTTCCCAGATTTCATATTCTAATGATGTGATTGCCAAATATGTTTGGTGTGTAACAGAAAACACATTGTTTTTTTAATTTTAGAATATCTTATATTCAAAAAACTATGTGGAATATATTAACTTTTTTAATGAAAGTGATTTAAATTGGAAATGTTTTTAAATGTCATGATTCTATTTAAGTTGGTAAATAAATAAGTGGAGTTTTTCTGGGCAAAAATGAATTTGGAAATCACCGTCTTAAGTATAGATGGATATGGTTCTAGGTTTTCCTTTCACATGTTTTACTGCCTCTAATTGCTTTTAAATAGTGATGTATAACTAGAAGGGGCTTATATTCATAAGAAGGGTAAGGCAATCCTTACTTGGACTGTTGATTTGGCTTTCAGATGGGCACTAAGTTACTGAGATCTGGAAAGAAGGAATGGTGGTCCAAATAAGGAGGTGTAGAATGGAGTAAAGGAGTAAGAACAAAGTATAGTTGCGGGCGCGGTGGCTCATGCCTGTAATCCCAGCATTTTGGGAGGCCGAGGCGGGTGGATCACCGGAGGTCAGGAGTTCAAGACCAGCCTGGCCAACATGGCGAAAACTCATCTCTACTAAAAATACAAAAATTAGCCTGCGTGGCGGCACACGCCTGTAATCGCAGCTACTCGGGAGGCTGAGGCGGGAGAATCGCTTGAACCTGGAGGCGGAGGTTGCGGTGAGCCGAGATCGCGCCACAGCAATGCAGCCTGGGAAACAGAGCGAGACTCCGTCTCAGAAACAAACAAAACAAAACAAAACAAAACAAACAAACAAAAAAAGGAACAAAGTATAGAGCAAATTGGCTCAAATTGGTAATAAGTACTTATGGAAAGGAGGAAACCTGGATGTCATTTCTGCCACTGATTTCTACTGTTACATTTCCCCCTCTGTTGGATTGTGGGATTGAGATTCCCAGAGTCATCCTCTCTCTTCCTTTCCTATCCTCTATCACAATGGAGAGACTCAATCAAAAGTCCACTCCTAGTAAAATTGCTTATTAGTATTGGTAGTGTCACAAATAATTGCCTATTCAAATAATTTACATCGTTTTTTCTTCTTAGTAAAAGGAACAAACTAAGATTTTTTTTTCAAGTTCTCAGTCACTAAAATAAGGGCTTGAAACAAATGTTCCCAGTTAGTGAGGGCAGATTAAAAATGTACAAGTTTCTGGAGTTTTGATTTTTAGAGAATTATTAACACATAAAGATTTTTAAAGGACATTTCTAAATTCTGATTCATAGTGGCTACTTGTCCACTTACAAAGACGGAGAGTGAAACTAATATTCAAACCTGGAAAGATTTTTAAGTGCTACAAACATGCAGACAGTTCTAAAAGGTTTTTAAAATTAAATGCCACAGTTTTTTTTACTGAAGCAGATCTTTCCAATTACCTAATAATACACCCATAGGCTTTGTGGTAATGCTATAGTTGCATTTTATGAAACTGAGTTATAAATAATTATTAAACAATCATTTCAAGGTGAACAGTAGGCTTTAATGGCTAAAGAATTTCAAACTCATATAATAATGCACATGTTTTCTTGTAAAACCTTCAGTTATAAGGGACTTTTATAGCCAAGTACAAATAACTATAAAACCAAATAAGCCCATCCTTTGATTACATCTTGTTTTCACTAAAGAGTAATGACAGTTTCTTTCTATGCACAACATCACTGTAATTGTCCCAGCCGCATTTCACAAATACTTATCTTTATCATTTTCATCACTTTCTGTTATAATAAGCAGACTAACTTTGCTCTAGGTTACAGGACTACACAGAGCTCTTCAATCTGCTTCTAAATATATTTAAATGTCACGAATTGAGGAAAATGATACAGAAAGAAATAAATTTTGTTCTCAGTGTTATCATTCTCTGTGTAGTTCTCTGGTCAAACATAATACAGAATTAAGAAATCGACCTATATTTTCTGATAGGAATTCACCAAAGCTCAGCTTTTCTGTTTTACTGTATGCACCAGGGTATGACATTGAGAAGTTTAGAGAAGATAGTTTTTTTGATGTACTTATGTATTGCAACATAACTTTTATCTCCTGTGCTTGTATATTCTTAATTTAATTGTTCCTGTGGACTTCCTGTTTGTATTTATTTTCTTTCTACTCAAGCATAATAATAATAATAATTATTATTTTTGAGACGGGGTCTCCCTGTGTTGCCAGGCTAGAGTGCAGTGGCACAAACTTGGCTGACTGCAACCTCTGCCTCCTGGATTCAAGCGATTCTCCTGCCTCAGCCTCCCAAGTAAGTGGAACTACAGGCGTGTGCCACCACACCCAGCTAATTTTTGTACTTTTAGTAGAGACGGGGTTTCACTATGTTGGCCAGGATTGTCTCGATCTCTTGACCTCATGATCCGCATGCCTTGGCCTCCCAAAGTGCTGGGATTACAGGCATGAGCCACCGCGCCCAGCCAAAATATTTTTAATAGATCTAATTAGTATTTTATTTCACAGATAAAAAATTATAAAAATGTTGTCCTATAAACGAAGTCAACTATTATGCATCAATTGTGTGCAGATAAAAGTTCCTGTAAACTGTGCTAAATTTAGCAGCATTTTGTATCACAGAAATGCTAATTTATGCAATTTTTATCAAATGAACAGCTAAAATTATGATGTAATAATTTTTTTATTATTATTATTTTTTGAGACGGAGTCTCGCTCTGTCGCCCAGGCTGGAGTGCAGTGGCACGATCTCCGCTCACTGTAAGCTCCGCCTCCCAGGTTCACACCATTCTCTTGCCTCAGCCTCCCGAGTAGCTGGGATTACAGGCGCCCGCCACCATGCCTGGCTAATTTTATTTTTGTATTTTTAGTAGAGACAGGGTTTCACCACGTTAGTCAGGATGGTCTCGATCTCCTGACCTCGCGATCCGCCCGCCTCGGCCTCCCAAAGTGCTGGGATTACAGATGTGAGCCACAGCACCACGCCGATGTAATAATTTTTTAAATGCTGCCATGTTAAACATTGTTATGAAAAACCTTTGGTCAGGGGGCATTTTAACAGCCTATTTATGTGATATAAGAAGATTTCTGAACTTAACTTATTCTTTCTCATTAGCTTTTTCTCCTGGGCAATAATTTTGGATTTATTTCTATAAAGATCTTAGTGATAGAAGAAATTGTAATTAGCTGTCTCATCTCAATCTTTGCCAACAGTGGGGGAACTCCTTGGAATCAAACAGAGTCTCACAGTAAGATGAGTCTGTGTTTTTATAACTAGAGGGATTCAGGAAATAATATAGAACAGAATTCTAGTAGAAACTCGGACACTTTAGTAAATGTCAATCCTATGCTGTTTATAAAGTGTTAAAATTTCCTTTTTTTCTCTTTTAATCAGAGAAATATAAAGGTCATACTAATATTGAAACTATTATGGAACAAACAGGTATCAAGATATCAGTAGAAAATGTGTTCTTATAACACAATAATCCTTTCACATAAATGAGTTGTGATGCTCTACTGCCAGTGAATTTTTAGTACACTAACAGCCTGACTTAAATAACAGCTCTTTGTTTCTCTCCATTGTTAACTGATATTATGAATCATTCAGACAAGTAAAATGTGTCTCCCAAAATGTAAGTTTCTAAAACCAGGACATTATTATGTAAACAGCATTTTATTTTTCACAGTTTTGCTTTTTAAAGTGTTCCAGAAGTAATAGAATGACTTGTTTACATCCAATTCAGAGACCTTTTTGAAAGATTAAAAAGTGAAAAATGAAAACATATTACTCAGTTATGAAATACAAATAGTCATTAAGGGAAATAGTTTAAACTACAGCATATGCATTTTGCCTTCACCCCATAAAATCAGTCTATCTGGGTATTTAAAAAATCATATTATCATAAAATGTAGAATATTGACATCCAGATAGTACAGGCTATCTGTTCAGCCAGAGTTTGACTGTTGGCTGTGAAAATAGAAGAGAAGAAGAAAATTGGCCTACAGAATAACTCATATAGTATTTCCTTTAGAAATAAAATGGTTTCTAGAAGTCTGTTGGATATAAAGATTCAAAATTCTAGCATAGGAAACAAAGAATGTAGTGATGAAACAAAAGTAAGTTTAAATTTAAAAACATCCTCTGGACATTTTGGCATCCCCAAACACACATGTGCACATACATACACACATAATTGTTTTGAAAGAACCCCACTGTAGAAGAAATTGGTTTCCTTATTAAACAAATTTCTGGAAAACTAAAATCAGAATAAAGGTTTGACTTCATCATATTCTGCAGAATATCTGGATTGTCTAAAATCTCAGGTGTGTCATTTATTTTGATCATGACAATACAAATTTGACTGACATCTACAAACAGAGGCACACACACATGAACAAACTCTTCAAGATTTGTTTTTGGGTCTTTATAATGGTCCACAAAGGATCAAATATGGTACCACGTTCTTAGCAGTTTATTTCAAAACATTAGTCTTTTCCTTTGCATCTTAGGAGCATAGTGTCAATGGAAAGCATCAAACTCTGCACTGGAGTCAGAAAACTTTTAATTTATTGATGAAAGGGATGGCAAAATGCGAATAAAGACCAATGAGATATTTTTGGGTAGTGTAGTCATAATAGCAATAGCACCTACAGAAGTTTTTATTTGGCGATGGTTCTATTTTGATATTCAGTCACATGTGTTTCCAATATATTCACATGCACTCACACAGAATTTATATTAGTTTAGGTATGTGCTTAATAAGAAGAACTATTTCTGAATATTTAGTTATTTTGGACATGCTTAAAAGTGTGTCTTTGTTATATAGTCATTTAAATTATTTTTAAAGTTACATGCAGTTAAAAACAAATCTGGGTTAAAATTATCCCCACCACATGAACTTAAGCAAATCATTTAATCTCCTAGCCCTTGTTTTTATGAATTTATTACTATCTTTTACCTTAAAAAAATTCTCCCTGTCTCTTAGGGACTCTGTTCTGGGACTTAAATTTCACCCTCCACTAAAGATTCATATCGTATTTTTCATAATTTTCATATCTATATTATAACAATTTTTATTAAAGTATTTATTTTAGATTTATTTATACCATTGAATTTGACATCTTCAAGAGCACAGAGCATTCCAGTCCCTAGCATATATTTTTTTGCAAACTCCAGTGGGTAACTAATCCTCAGGTAAGCACTGTTTGGTAAATAAACAATAAATTATAATAATATGAAAGATGAGTTATTATTATGTAATAGGCAATTAGTTATATATCAACCTTTTTCTTGACTCATTGTAATGATTCTTAAAGTTGTGCCTTTGTCATTACATTTAGAGTTCCAAAGTTTTCACTAATAGGGTTAGGGTAGTAAACCTACTACAAACCTGGCCAAACATAAAACAAAATATGCTTGGTTAATTTCCAAAGGATCACCTTTGGAAAGAAAAATTTAAAGGAATATTACTAATTTTATATCTTTTTGGTTTTCTTCCTCTCATTTTATAATTTTTGTGGGAATATTAAAACATTTAGTATGATTTGGAACGTCACTTTCAAAGATAAGAAAAATTTTCCTTATGCAATGTACAAATGTCAAAGAAAATCACTTGTATCTGAAAATATAGAAGAAAAACACCATTGTTAAGCATAGATTAACTAGTTTAGCCAGATGAAATACATATAATTACATGTGGAAATTTCTTTTTCAGAGAACAAGGACAATCAAATCATAATTTAGATGAGAAGTGTCAAGAACACTATAATAAAATATCTAAGTTTATCTTTTTGAGTTATCTAATGTAAATGAGTATTAGCTTATCTATAGTAAACCAGATAGTAAAAGTAAACCAAGAGAAAAATACGATTTCCTTTTATACTGCATCTTTGAAAATATTTCCAATATTTGGCAGCTACTAGATTTGGTGATGTTTATAGATTTCATAAAAGAGTAAAAATCTAACTTAATTCTAGTTCTAGTTTTCTATGATGCTGTCAGTTCTTTTATTCTGTAAAAAAGCAAAATCTACCATGATCAGCTGTGACTTACTCGAGGGGGAAAAAGTCTCAATTTGTATATAACTCTAGCCTTTTTGCCACCTTTGAATATTATAGATAATCAGAGGACAATTGGGGAAAATGAACAAGATCAGATAGTGACAAATAAATCAATGGTTGTTTTTGTTTTTTTTTACACCACCTGTTTGTAATTCAAAAAAAAATAAAATTTTATGCCATAGTGAGGTCAACAGGTGTATATTTATTCATAAAATTTTGCTTACAGTTTGGGAATAGCTCAGTTTTGTAAGAGGACAATACTGTTGGTGATATAACACACCACACAGTGCTGCAAATAGACTTCTCCTGTGAGTGGTGTTTTGCTTACCCAGAGGATTAGTTAGATAATCCACATGGAAGACATTGCAAATTAGCTTCCCAGACTTTCCCTCAGTGTGAAGACTGCCATCAGATACAATGAAAGAATATACACCTTTAAAAGCTGTACAGTTTTATTAATTGCTAAATTGGGTTTGAAAATCAGGAAATAAATATATGTTAACTACTAACAAGCTGCTCTGTCTTTCCCTTAGTGAATCTGAGGTAGATAGGAAATGTTACAATTTCCTGTTGATTGGAAATCAACCAACTTTATCACAGGCAAAAAGTAAAATTTTAAAGCCTTACATGAGGCAATTTACACTTACTGGACCTGTAGAGCTTATTCATCTATTTTTCTTAACTATTAATTGAAAAAACATACATTAACCTTCTCAAAATGAATGTATTAAAAATCAAGAAGAAACAGTTTTGATATTGACCAACTAAACTTCTCAGTAATAAAATTAACCCACAATTCTCTATTTGCTTAAGTCCCTTTTGAGGCCCTGCTATGTAATCAGTCAAGATGTTTGTCTTAACAGGGAAGACAGCTCAGTTTGGAGTCTTTAAAGTCAGTTTACATTTGCCTTGATTTGAGAGAGTTCTGAAAACCCAAATATAAATATAAAAAAATCAAATAATAGGAAAATGAGTAACAAATATGAATATAAAAAAATCAAATAATAGGAAAATGAGTAATTGACATGAATTCTCTGGAAGTAAGGGGGAAAAAGTTTGTTGCTAGTTCTTCACTTTTGTTCACGGAAAATGTGCCAATAGCTTGAAAGATTTGCTAACTCTTTAGTTAGCTAACACATTAGTTTTTTTTTTTTTTTTTTTTTTTAATGTTACAGTGAAGAAAGCAAGATACTAAAAGCTACTTTGTACTTTGGAAGCCTGATGTCATCAATATGCTATTTTTGCTCTTTGCCAGGTTAACAGAATTTATTGCAGCAATTAATGCAAAACATATGTGCTGAAATACCCACATCAAAAATGTAATTGCCCCCAACTTAATTTGCTATCTTTCAAAAGCCCGTTGTAGCTACCTTTTCTCAATGGCTGCAGTTAAATAGAATACAAGTGCTTTTATGAAAGAAGAGCTAAATCACTAAAATTTATTTTCTCATCTTAAGTAATTTAAAGATTATGTTTTAAATGGAGGGAAATTTCCACAGAGACTAAAGTCTACTTTTTAGACCATGTTCTATTTTCCCCTATTATTGACCTTAAGACAATTCCAATTGTTAATTCACACTTCATTTTTATTACACATAACCCGAAATAATCACACTCTGGTTGTATTGACAATTTCCTCACTATCTGTATGTATGGAATTCCTGACAAAATCTTTCCAGGATGAGGAAAGAAGTGTTTGGGTGTCAGGAAAGGAACACAAAGGTAAGAACGTGTGAAGAAAAGTCATCACAGATATTTTCATCTACTCTTCTGTCCGCATCAAATTCCTTTAACTTAGTTTCTTAGTGGGTCCCCCCCCACACACAGATAATCATAACTTATGAGTGTAACCACTCTATAGTTCCAAAGTACCCTCATTTATATGGTTTTCTTCAATTTTTCACTACAAATTTCTGAATGTTTCTAAATTATCCTTGCAAAGTCAGAAGACAAATTAGTACAGTCACTGGGATTAAGGTTGAGAAGCTAGTGCTTTTCCTGGCAATGATGCCTCCCTAGTTCATAGGCATTTGTGTCTAGGAGAAAACATATGAGGTTAAAATCAAAAGACAAAGACGAGAGAGGGCTTGGCTTAGTTACCACTTTATTATGATCCATTTTCTCAGTTTCCTCAGTTGTAACAATGGGAAATGTCATGTTACCTATTTGAGGGCTGCTTTAATGATTAAATGAGGTTCAGTAAGTCATGAATGATAATGTAGGGGAAAAATCTGTTTGCCAGCAGAACACTGAGCAATTATTTTCTCAATGTTGAACATGGTACTGATTTAACAAAACCATCTTTTATGAAAAACGCTGAAGTTCTAACACAGCCACAGAAACATCAGGATCATCCAACCACCAAGCTATCTCGATAGCACAGCTCCCAAAAACCCTCTCTGGCCCATTCCATGTTTACTCCTAATATTGGAAGAGGAAAAATCCTGTTTTAATAAAACGGTGTCAGTCAAATACGGGCTTTGGGAGAACACAGACAACTTTTGAATACTCACACGGGAAAAGTTTACTGACATCCCCTCAGCAATTACTAGGGGCCTAACAGGTGGCACTAGCAGGTAGTTTTAAAGAAAAGTTTTCTAAAAAAAAAAAAAAAAAAAAGATTCTTCATTTTAGTCTAGCGACACCAAAAGAGTTGAATGTCCAAAAGATGAAGAAATAATAAAGGGATAGGGTTAGAAATCAGCAAGCTGGACAACAGGGCGTATGAGGCAACTCCTGTGAGTCTCAACCAAGCTCGCCCAGTAAGAGATGCTTTCTCAATCCTGCGGCGAACCTTGCAGAATAGCTCCTTCCCCTGGCTGTCACCTGGTGAACCCATGAAAATGGATGGAAAAGAGACACGCCACTTCCAGACATCAAACTGAAAAGCCTAGCTGACAGCAATGTGAAAGGCGGCAGGGCGATCGTAGATCCTGAATTAAAGTCTGTTCCTCAGGTCAGGACCTGCCAGGCCTGTCCAAGGCTCACGGACTCTCTGGCGTCTTACCGACGCCCAGGTAAGGAGGGTCCAGGTGGCAAGGAGTACGCCGTGCTCTCCCAGTGCCAGCAGATCCGCGGCAGCAGGCAGAGGGCGCACGTTTGCCTCTCGCGCGCTCCAGTCTCCTCCTGGCGCTCGTGTTCGCGTAGCTTTGCACCTTCGCGCTCCGCTCGCTACAGCCTACAACGCAGGGTCTACACCGTCCGCCCGGAGGCAGAAACCCGGAGCAAAAGAGCATCAGACTGCGCTCGCCCACCCACCCTACCTCGGGACGGAGGCCGTGGCACCCTGGTGGCGCTCCGGGAGCTGACTTGGGCAGCCAGGCGCGGAGAGACTCGTGCACAAAGAACCCACTGGCCTCCAGAGGGCTGAGACTGCGTTACGCGCACCCGGAGATGTTTTTTTTTATTATCTCATCTTTAATTTGATGCAGAGTGAGCAAGCAGTGAACTGCTGAGAGACACTTGTGTTTTCCCTTTGCACCAATGAGCCTGGACCTAGCGGAGAATAGTTTGTGGTTAAGACACCCTGATGGTGGGTGTGGTGGCAGCAAGGAGCACTTGCTCATCTCCCTGTTGCCACGTTACTGTCTCTACCCGTACGGCTCTGCTTTGTGCTAAAATTTCGCAGGACACACTTTTGTAATTTAATGAAGATGGCATTATCAAATGTGGAAAGTGTAAGGCGAAGAAAAAGAAACGCAGTTATCCCCTCCTGTGGCCACTCCCGTCCATGGCGAGGAATATTCACAACAGTTTGTACAGTGCTGCCACTTGCTTTCCTCCTCCTTCCTCACCTATTATTCTCACTTCACCATGTTAGTTTGGATTATGTGGATTTTCACCCTTTGCTTTGACTGGAACAGCAGGACATGATTTAGAAAATGAAGGGTTGGGGGATGTCCACACTAAGGGCTTCCAGTTTAATAACATCACTCCAAGTTCGAGGCTTTATTTGCTGAACTGGTTTTGATTCCATCCACCTCTCCACATGCATTCGTCCAGACATTCAAAGGGGGAAGCATTTTAGCATTTTTTGGCTGACACTCTTAAAACTTTCTTGGATAAAATATTTTCTTCTGGGAAAAAATCAAAAGTGTGTAAACTTGAAAGGAGAAACAAAGAAATGCAGCCCCCCCTCCATCTCAACCCCACTTTAAGTGTGCAGGGTTTTTAGGGATTTAATAAAAATTGATTAGCCAGATGTTTTATGTGATAAATGTCTTTCTTTTAAGCAAATGATTCATATATTAACATTGGCTTTAAAACCTTTGCTTTTCTCTACTTCTCCAGTTTTCTAATCAACTTTTTTTTATTTTCTTTTCACTTGCAAAAATTTTTTCTTTGTAATCGGCCTCCCCTCTTTTTTTTTTTTTTTTTTTTTTTTTTTTTTTTTTTTTTTTTTTTTTTTTTTTTACAAAGGAAGCAGGTAGGAGGCAAACTAAAACTTGCTGACTTTCAGACTTTTCCTGGAGAAAACCTCCTGCCAGGTTCCAAGAACTACCTGATACCAAGCAACTGGGAACAGACTTAATGAAATCAAGCAAATGGCGAACATGTATCCACACCCTGAGCACATTGAGGGATGTCTTCCTAGGCGGATTGATTTGTGACTTGGAAGACTTTGCATTTAATCAATGTCACAATATTGCTTTTACTAATAATTCTAAAGTTGTTACAGAAGAGTTAGCTAAGGTTTCCAAATTTTTGAGAAGTAATTTTTTAATCCTGGTTTTCTGTATACCTGGATGAATAATATAATGAATGTCTCACACTACTGGTCAACCCTTTATTTAAAAAATCTGTGGAAAGCTACTTGTGTATTTGGTAAAAGCCCTTTATTGACCTTCCCTGATGATAAAATCCAGATCTCTGAAAACAGAACCCAAAAGGAGACACCTGCATCTGTTCTTCTAAATCTTCTCTCAAATAGAAATTAAAGGAACAAGGTTTATTAAATATTTTAAAGGTTAAAAAATAAACAAAGTTGAGGATCTTGACAGAAAATAACTTGTAAAACTTAATGTTCTTCCAAGAAATACACGTTTCCCCTTATATCTAGTATTTATGCCAAACCGAATCATTGAAAGAATGATTCAAATAAAAAGTAGTCCAGATCACAGATTTTTTTTAGTAAATGTCTATAAAACCTTATCGAGTTTGATGATTTGAGGAAAGTTTTATTAATATTTTCCTGAAGATCTTATGACTTGGAAAATGTAACTTTCATGAACACTTTTTTTTTTCATTTGTGTTGAAATTAGTAAATCAAATATATTGTGGAAATATACTTTGCCTTTAAAAATCCTTTGCAAAAGTAACTATTTGATCTTTAAAAATTGCATATATTTTATTTCAGAAAAAAATTTAAATTTCTGAAAGGATTTTAACATTAGAAAGAAAGTTATTGTGGAAAAGTGTTAAAAATGGTTGGACCCTTAAGGAACACACCAAAGTTTGAAAGTTAAATGTAGGCAATACATAAAGAATGTTACTGAATCATTTATTTAATAATAAACTTATTAAGAGCAACATGAGATTACTAAGTTGTTAATATGACCAAGGAGCCAACTTTAATTAAATTCAAGAAATGAAAAACTTTACCGAAAACTTCCTAAACCTACTAAAAAATGTTAAAAATAACTCTCTAAGATCTGATTCTGTACAATATTTTGTTTTAAATTTTTATATTAAAGTGTTTTTCATTATAGCTCCCAATTTCTAGTGTTTCATGGAAAGACAACTTTATATAAAATACAACCATGATGTAACACGTGGCAATGGTGTTTTATTACATGTAGTTTCCCTTTTATAGGTCCAGTCACTTCTGAGTTAGAAGTATATCCAACTAACTTGTAACCTTAAAATAGGCAAAAAAAACCCCTACCAACTACAGTAACAATAATTTAAAAATATAAAATTAAAAATATTGATAGTTACAGTGAAACTGTTTTCTATTGATAAATCTATTATTATTACTAGAAGATGGAATACCTAAAAGAGTTTATAACTGCTCATTTATGACAAGGACTGGAATAGTGTGATTATGAAACATAAAAATAAGGAGATTGAGGTATCTGAGTGAACATTTTCACTACTCAAATTATTACAGATACTAGTCTTTACAAAGATACAGATTCAGAATGAATGAATTTTGTGATAGATTTTGAGAGGTTACCAAAAGTTTATTTATGGGACATTCAAAATATTATGGTAGCAATTCAGATTGTCAGTAAAAGCTTAAACAAATTTGCTGATAATCCTGTTAATGACCTAGGTCAAGTGTTAACTGTTGTGGGTTATAAAATAGTGAAATTAAGGTTTCTCCTACCTTCAGGCAAATAGCACAGTTAACCATGGAGGCGGGGGGATGTAGGGGTGAGCTATTAGGAGAGCTATTAAATTACAAAAATGTATAATGCATTCAATTATTTAGTCTAGCATGATGAAATGCTATTAAAAGCAAATGTAAACCCTCTTCCAAACCAAAAAAACTTATAAAGATGATATGATAGCTTAGTTCTCTATTAATGTTTTAATCACAGTGTGTTCTTATTTGAGGAAAAGTGTTTATATATGAAAAATGATGCCAATTTATAGTAATTTTTAAAAATAAAAAATTGATTATTTATTTTCTCCAACATTTGCCTAATACTCAAAGCGAGGCTTATAATACTCACATGCAAGTTTTACTTTTAAGTTTTAAACAATCACACAGTTTCCTCTAGTATTTAGAATATTTATATTTAGGGAAATGCATTTCATATAAATAGTGTCTTAGCTAATAAAAAAAGTCTTTAAAAAAACTAGTATATGAATATAAATATTTACTTTTATTCACTTTTATTTTGGATACTCTATTTTCAATATAAAGAGCTTTCTAGATAAATGTTAATCCAATTTATGAACTCTTTTGGATAGAAAAAATGATTTAGTGTATTATGTACTGATGAATTAATAGTGCATTGCACCCCAGACTGCCATAAATGTATAAAAGTGTTTAAAGAAAGTACTATTACCAATTCTGAAAGGGTTGAAGTAGCCACAGTTGATAATTTTATTTTATATCCAGTTTTAACTTTGTTCCAATGTTATTTCTGTTTACCATTAATCATCCCTCTGGTGTGGAAAGTAGGAGTAAGTATATGAACTTTTAAAATAATACATAGTGTAGCAATCATATTTTGCCATGAAAAACAGCTGATTTCCCATTAAAAGTCTTTTCTTAAGCCATGTAAACAAACAGACCTAATAAGAATTTAATAAAGTTTTTATAAGGTTCTGTTTAAGTATATAGGCCAATTGCTGAGTCAAGTGACCATTGGAATTATGAATATCTGTTATCGTTGATGAGTCTCTATTATCACCTGGAGTCATTTTCTTGAAAGCATATAAGAAAGATATTTGTAAATACATTAATAGAAGGAAAATTCAGATTAAACATTTTCTAAGTTATTTTTCTTATCAGGGACCCATGGCATTTCAATATTGATAGTTAATGATTAAATCTCAAATTTAAAAACAAATCACACAACTGCAAATGTCCTAGCAATTAAGTCAATGGCCTGGTTTTGTTCTCTTTTGGTTCTCTCATGCCTAACTTCACAACAGATTGAAGAATATATTCTAGTAAATACGTTCCAGTAAATTTCTCGTAAATTTTTTACAGTGTTGAAATATTTCAATCATAATATTTTAAATACAGTCTAGTGTTTCGTATTTCAAATTTAAAAAATTGTATCAGAAAACTACATTAGTACCATTTTAAAATCATCACTCCTCTCATATATACATTTTCAAAAGAATTGCTTTCTATTTAAATTACATTGTTAGAAAAATTGCACGGAAATCTTGGCACATACTTGGCATTTTCACTTTTCATGTTATTCAACTCAACTGAGAGCCAAGCTATGGATTAATATTTAAAATCTCACTCAAGTATTACCTAAGTTAAATCATCTTAAATTTGTTTTAAAGCTTCCCTTCACAATCACAGGAAGGAAAAGAGACACTACCCATAGGACACAATCTGGAAGGAATAATCCCATGAACGATGGATAAACTTTTATCCAAGCAAATTAAATGCAATTATGTCAGTTTTCTGAATATATTTACCTTTCTATATCCATATTGTTAATGTGTGCCTGTCTGCATAATTATGTACATTATATCCCCAAACATACATGAGGTGAGGCTTAAAAGCAATTTGCATTTGATTAACTGTGTTTCATTAAATTAATACTGATTAATTTTACATAAGTGTGAAATAGTTTGGTGTCTTTTTTCTCTTGCAGTTTACTTAAAGGTTGTTTTCCACAAAAATACTGACTAACAGCTACATTCTTGTGCATAATTAATTCAGTAATATCCATATCTACATAGTTCATAAACATTCTATCTGGAAAATACAATTTATCATGACAATGTGGGAATTTTAATACTATTGTTCTAGTTATTGTCGATATTTTAATATCTGCGAATAACAAAATTTTTAAAACATTAATTTTAATGTATTGATATGTTACCTATTATACATGCTACCCGTTATACAAATGAATACTCTTACCTTTCATTCAGGAAGAATGATTGACTCTTACTTTCAAATAAACATTTTAATTTGGTTTGTAAAAGAAAAAGTAATTTGTGGGTAAGATGATTTTCTCGATCCTTACATTTTAGAATTTTTTTTTCTTGTTTAGAAAAAAGATTCAGAACATTTAATGAAATCTGCCAAATTGATAAAGGCAGTCAGTAAGGAAGGAGATAAATTACTGCTCTATTAGCAGTGAAGGTAGGTCACCGAGTATCAGGCAGTTTTTACATTTAATAAAAAACTTTCTAAGTATTTTGGTTTTACTTGTGTTTTTAAAATTAGGGTACACATACAACAGTATTGGCTTGACAATGTATTTTCTAAGGGGTGATGTATATAACACGATGTTTGCACATCAGTTCCTCGGTATTGTTAACTTGCAAAATAAATTGCTAAATGTTATTGTTATAAGTTCAAAATCACTGAGAGGAAATTAATGTTGTAAGTGTGGCTTTAAACTAATCAATTATTTAAAGAAGTTTGTTTTAAGAGTTAGTGACTGTATTCACAAGAATAAATCACAAAAGGAACACAGGAGAAAGAAAATGTATGTATTAAGTACACAATCTTATAGAACACATTGGTGTCCTTAACATTAGGTTTGCACTTTAACCCACTGAAAAAGAATTAATGCTCATTACAAGGATAATAAATAACACAACATCAAGGAAACGCCATTTGCTGCATATGAACATTCTCTCTTAATCTGCTATTCAGTTATTTACTATATCTTCCCAGGAGCTATCCACTATTCATTAAATACATTCTCCTATTTGTATATAAGCCTTTAAACAACGAGAATCCAACCTAAGCTTATTGTAATTCCTGCAACTATTACTTATGTTAATGTGGCATATGCTGCTCATTAGAACCTGTACCATAGAGCAAACCATTGCCTGGCGGGATACACACAACTTCAACACAGCCCTTGCACCATAAGCACGCACCTCCGCTTCGACAAACTCTGATTTCTCTTTAGTCCATTCAGAAATGCCATGATCCCAAGTAGGAACAACCTGTCATTACCTTTAAACATACTAAAGAGTCTAGAGAGGAAGGCTGAATTTTCTTTCAAACTTCTCGGAGTACCACATGGTCATAATTAGAAAATAAAATACTGCCTTGGCTAGTTGGCAATTAACATAACTGGGTTGCAACGCTGGAGGATTTTCTTTCTTTCTTTCTGTTCAAATTGGCAAACAAGGTAATTGCTCCAATTGGTATCAGATTAAAAACACATTTTCAAGGTTTAGACCATCTAAAATTATCTCCTGAAGTGTTTTTTAGCAGACAGTTAGGGGGAAAAAAAAAGGCACATCTTTCGTTCACTCTCAAAGCAAACTGCTCTGTTCGGAGGCACCTTCCCGACGTGCAAGGCTTCGGTGAGAACGTGCTTTGAAGAGCGTGAGCCCCGCGGGGCAGAGCTCCGCGCGCCCCGTACCTGGCTTACCTTCATTGGAAGGCTGCGGAATCACTTCCCCGAAGCAGTTGAGAACAGAGCAGCTGAGAAGGAGGAGGATGGAGAGGTGACAATCCATGTTGCTGGTGCAGAGGGCAGTGAGAGGAGCATATCTCCATGAAGCATGCCACTGATGTGAGGGGGAGCGCTCTGATTGCTGGAGAAGTTACCATGCTCCGCTCGCAGGCTGATGTCAAGTTTGACACTGGAGATAAGGAGGAGTCTGGCTGCCTTTCCGCGAACCCCGCTCGGGGACTTCCCTGGGTCCTAGTGCCGTCTTCAGCCGGCGCTAAAGCGGAGCAGGATGGCAAGCAGCTGGCTCTGCAGCCCAGAGCTGCTGGGGAAGGAGACAGGGTGGGCGTAGGGGCGTCGCCCATGGGACAGGAAACACAGAAGTTGTGATGAGGACGCGGTGCTGAGAAAAATGCTCCCTCTTTTGTGTTCCATGAAAAGTAGCTATTTTCTTGTTTGCTATCCATGCTCTGTTGCTTAATTCACTGAAGATATCACAGCCTTGATAGGAGTGTCATATGGCAATGTGAGTGCAAAAGCAACTGAAATGCGAGAGAAACGTGTGTTATTGAAAGAATAGCAGTCTTTGGTTAAAAAGTCAGTGGTGTTTGTATAATTGAAAAAAATGATTATAGTTATTCCTTTACCGTGTTCAATGTGATCATAACTCTCCATGAGTTCTTTGTGATTCAGAAAGACACTAATACACAACCTGGATCAGAGAATCTCTGCATTTCTACACCCAATGGTATCGTGGCTTTTTATTAGATCTGGCACAGTGATTTTCCGCGCACATAGAGCATACTTTGGTTTTTTTTTAAACAGGGAAGTTAACCTTCATCACCTTAGGGAAGTGAGCAAGTCTAGCCCCAGCCTGAGGTCTACATTCTTTCCTCGTTCTGAGTTGTAAAAGTAATACAGATCAAACCTAAATTTCTTAACAATACATATCCCCCTCCCTCACCATCTCACATTAGGATCTCTGGGTTCCGCGAGAGAAACAATGCATAATTCACGGCTCCTCCATTCAACTTTCAACCACTGACAGTCTGATAATATTGGGATATTCTTATTCTTTAACATTCCAAATCCAAAGGCTAAATAATAATGTCCTTGTACTTTCTCACTTATTTTACACCATGACTATCAATGGTCTCTGTTATTTCCAATCCTATTGCTGAACAACCTATTGCAATCTATTTCAGCCAAACAATTTTGTAATTTATATTTTAATAACTAGCATCACTTTTCTTTAAAATATCTCCCAGAAAATGGCTACTCAGATATCCTTCCACCCATCTATCTCTTCTTATACTAAAAAGAAAACAAGATTATTGTATTCCTCTCACAACTTCAGAAAATGAAGGTATGTTGATAATCTTAAGATCAGTGATCAATTTTAGAGCTCTTGGTAATGAAATTTACATGAAAGTTTGAAAAGGCCTTGCTAATAATATATTCAGTCCACAAACGCAATGTTTTTAGTTGGAGAACATAATTTTCACTTCAATTTAAGTTAATGGTACCAGATAATAGTTTGATGACTGGGGTGGGGAATTGGGGTGGATAGAAGCAGCCAGGGGAAAAGAGAGACCCCTGTCACTTTTCTGTGTGTGCCATGTTACTTTGTGTCTCTAACTTCTTTCCACATTGTGTCACCAGAGGCTGTCCAATCCTCTAGTGCCAAGTCTGTCAGAATTGAAAACAACAGATACTGCCCAGAGAACTTAGACAGTGGTGACTCTGGTGTTTTTTTCAAAGTTCCAGCACAGCACTTACATTGTTCCAAAGTTAGATACACGTTTTCTGAAACTTGAAAGAAACTAAAATCTTATTTGGAATTGACAATTTGAAAACATTTTGGAGAACCTGCCAGTGTGCTGACACGCAGATACGTTGGCGCCCCTCATGCTATTTCTCTTTTCACACTTGAAAACTTAAAAACTGCTTGTCACTGGGAAAAAAGGCATTCATGTTTGCAGAAAGCTATGGGAGTGGCAAAATGAGTACAAAGCAATACCTGGCCTGAAAATAGAAAGTAAATGATATAGAATCTCTAAATTGTCAACTCTCTAGTGAAAAGTAAAAGGTTTCCACTATGTGGGCGCCATACTGGACAGATGGGGAAAAAGGAGTGGTGCCAACAAGCAGAGAAGAGCAATCGATTTGCCTATAGCAGGAGTGGAATGGATGAGGTGGGGGCAGCAGATGCAGGGAAAGCCCTTATTAAGAAAGTGGTAGTTGGGTTGCAGCTTGAAGGATGGGTAGGAGTTCACTAGTAAGAAAATGATTCAGAAGGCACTGCAGGCAGGCAAGGCCAGAGAGGGTCCAGCTGAGCCAAAAAAGAGAGCATTTCGTACACGTGGAATACAGAGTATATTAGAGTATTTGTGGTAGGTAAAGGGCCAGAATAGGAGGAGGTATGGATTGGAGAAAAAATGTAGGGAAATATTCTTCAAAGGACAGGTTGAAAACTGCAGAGACTTCGATGCCACACGTCAGTGATTTTACAATATATTTTAGACTAAAGAGAGACATCAAAAGCATGTCAGCAAGTAGTAAATTGATCATGTCTCAGTCTGGGGACAAAATTTTACTGATAGCATAAAACAGGATGTCTCCACCAGGGTGCAATGCTTATTAAGAAGCGATGCCTTCTTCCCACCACAGACTTACTGGATCTAAACCTCCGAGGTTGGAACCCAGGAATCTGCAATTTCACAAAAGCTTCTCAGGTAATCCTTGGGGTCCCCAGAGAACCACACTGCTCAATATGAAGGAGGGAATATTATAGGTAGGCCAGTTAGGCTTCAGGCTACTTTTCAAGTAAGACTAAAGTGATAAGGAACTGAACTAGGATCTCTCAGGAAGAAGAAAGATAAAAGGGAAAATGAGAAGACCATTTTAGGTTAAACAAACAATACTCCCCCAAGGAAAACTGGATTTAGTACATAACTCAAGTTAGGAGTTAAAGAATAGTTCCCTGGGGGAGATGGCAATTGAGAGGAAACTGAAAAGGGGCATTTTAAAGAAAAGTGAAAAACAAGATTTCTGGAGGAAATGACAAATGTCTCTATTATTAGAGTATAGATTTCGAAATTGTGTCCGCGGGTATGGGAAAGAGGAGACACTGGCTAGGAAGAAACAGGGTCATGAAGAGTTGTATGAGCTGCTCTAAAAAGCTTGGTCAGGGGTGCTGAGGGGCAAGGCAGAAATAGTTCAATTTGCATTTTAGAAAGATCAGTTTGACATGTTTAAGAAAGGAGGGGAAAGTGAAAGTGAAAACTCCAATGAGAAGCCAAAAGACGAATTAGGAGCCCTTTGCAGTAGGATGGCCAACACCACGTAGAGGTTACCAGTGGGGCCCTTGAATCAGAGCAATCTAGGTCACTGACCTGGCTCTGTCACTCTTAGTGAAATCCAGATAATAACAGATCCTATCTCATCGGAATGTTGTAAGGATTATATCAGATTTGGGATGGTACAGATAAAGTGTTAGCCTAGTGTCTGTGTTATTAAAAGCATTCAATATTGTTTTTTAAAAATCTTGATCTGAAGAGAGATCTAGAGAGTGTGACACTGAGCAGTAACAGTAGAACTGAAACCAGACACATATATAAGTGGGAGAAATGGCAACACTTCATAATAGATTGATTATGAGAAATTAGGCAGATGGCAGTGCCTAGAAGGTCTTTCAATTCCTGGCTTGAATGAGGAGTTTAGTGAGGAGTAAGAGAGGTTTGAGGATAGAAAACAGACGTGGAATGTAAAGGTTTCTGTTATACGTATGTCTAGTTGGAAAGACCTGAGAGAAAGCCAAGGGTAAATGAAATATTAGGAGAAAAGGACCTAAATGGAGTTATGTCTTTGGAAATCATTAGTATATGAAAATAGGCTGGGAGTGGAGCCTCAGCCCTATAATCCCAGCACTTTGGGAGGCTGAGACTGGTGGGTGGATTGCTTGAGCACAGGAGTTCAAGACCAGCCTGGGCAACATGGAGAAACCCTATCTCTACAAAATCTAGCCAGACATGGTAGCACATGCCTGGAGTCCCAGCTACTAGGGTGGCTGAGGTGGTAGGATCTCTTTAGCGCTGGAGGCACAGGTGGCAGTGAGCCAACATCACATCACTGGACTCCAGCCTGGGTGACAGAGTGTTGGTAGGAAGATCAGCTGGATGGCCAGGGATGAAGCCCTAGCATACACCTGTATTTAAAAGGCAGGTAGAAATAAATAGCAAAGGACTAGAAAAAATGACTTATTAGAAATCAAGCTTGTGAAAATTTTGAGAAATAAATCATTCTTAACTGTGGTGCATGCCGAAAAAAAATCCAAAAAGATGACTGAAAAGTCGCAATTGAATTTGACAACATTCTGGATGAGGCCTTCTCTGAATCTGCTGCCCTTACCTCTATCCTTCCCACTCCCATTGCAGCTAAATTTATTGTTCTCCTCTGTTGACATCCCTCTTTTTCACATTTATCCAGAATGGTGCTCAGGTTATAGAAACTCTTTACTTACTGTTTGATGTATCTTAATCTGGAGAGTCTAGTATTTCAATATCCTATATTGTTAATGTTAATTCCCAGGCTTGGTTTTGCTTTGTGCTCATTTTGACACTCCTGTAAGTTTCCTCCAAACATGAATGCCTCTCTCTACAGGGAAGATTTTGATGACTTTTGTGATACTTTTGGTATAGTAATGGGACCACAATTTCGATTAAGATAAAGAAGTAGGCCGGGCGCGGTGGCTCACGCTTGTAATCCCAGCACTTTGGGAGGCCGAGGCGGGCGGATCACTAGGTCAGGAGATCGAGACCACAGTGAAACCCCGTCTCTACTAAATAATACAAAAAAAATTAGCCGGGCGTGGTGGCGGGCGCCTGTAGTCCCAGCTACTCGGAGAGGCTGAGGCAGGAGAATGGCGTGAACCCGGGAGGTGGAGCTTGCAGTGAGCCGAGATTGCACCACTGCACTCCAGCCTGGGCGACAGAGCGAGACTCCGTCTCAAAAAAAAAAAAAAAAAAAAAAAGATAAAGAAGTAAATGGTAAGTGAGGATATAGAAATAGTATATATTCTATGCTTTCAAGAAGGTGAGCTTAGAAGAGAAGAGAAGCCGGAAAAGAGGAAAGTGAGATCCAATGAGAGTTTTATAAAATAGAAGAGGCTGATATGTTTCCTTCTCCTGTGCTTAGCTGATTAGTGATGCAATTGACAAGAAATACGGTGGTTCAAATTTGGGAGGTAGAGAAAAGGAGGGAAAAATATCAATTTTTTGTTTACAACCTGGTGAGATCTAAGAGCAATCAATAAAGCCAGTAGTTTGATATAAAATAAGAAACCCAGAAGGGCATAAACTGCAGGTCAGGAAATTGTTGGTAAATGATAGTAGTTTAATCCACGAGAGTAAATGTAATTGCCCAGAAAGACTATGAACAATAAGGGAAAAAGAGAACTCAGTGTACAATTCAGATTATTATTATTATTTTGAGAGAGTCTCACTCTGTCACCTAGGACTGAGTGCAGTGGCGTGATCTTGGCTCATTGCAGCCTCTACCTCCTGGGCTCAGGTGTTCCCTCCCTCAGCCTCCCCAGTAGCTGGGACTACAGGAATGTGCCAGCATGCCCAGCTAGCTTTTTTTTTTTTTTTTATAGGTGGGTTTTTGCTATTTTGTTCAAGCTGGTCTCAAACTCTTGGGCTCAAGCAATCCACTCCCCTCGGCCTCCCAAAGTGCTGGAATTCCAGGCGTGAGCCATCGCAACCAACCTCGATTTAGATTAAACAGAATATCCAAACGGCAAAAGGAAACTGAATAATTATCTCAATAAACTGAATCGGAGTAAATATTGTAAAACAAGGTAAACAGAATGAGTCAGAAAGGACAATAGAGATGAAAATTTCCGGAAGGGGACAATCAACCGAAAGAGAGGTAAAGTTTGATCAAGACTAAAAACAGTCTCTCCAGTGAGTGGAAAGACCACAAGATTGGGAATTCTCTCCCAGAAAATTACATTTAGAGCTGCAAAATCTTTTAGAACCTATCATTTTACAGTTAGACAAAAATTCAAACACTAGTGACATCATTATGTTCACAGGGTCAAAGGCAACAGCAAAGAAAGTATAAAAAAAAATATTAAAAAAGTAGGAAAAATACTTACGGGAAACCCTACAGGAAATCTTTGGTGCCTCAGTATTTGAAGGTGATTAGAAGAATGAAATAATCTCAGAATCTAAGAAAGCTTCTTGAAGGACAGTGATTTTTCAGGACAATTACTAAATTTTGGCTTTGAAAATAGTCACAGCAGATTGCACAAATTAATTTACTGTATTTTCACTGATATCCACTGAATTAATATGTCTTAAACATGCAAGTTTATGCAATCAATATAAAAATTAGCATGCCCAAATTAACTGAAAAATGCTAATTATAAATTAGAAAGATTTAATCCAATTTTTATGAAGCTGTCCAAAAAGAGCAAAAAAAGACTTATAAATATGATTTGCTGGTTAGGATAAACCAATGCTATTTAAAACATACTCTTACATACAATTTTATAATTACTTCTGAAATGTTTTTCCATTTTTAAAACAAATTTTACTACTATCACTACTTCCTACTCTTCTGTTTCTCTTGCCAAAAGACAGTCAAAACAAGCCAAGAGTTCATCTTAACATCTAAGGAAAACATCTCAAAGCTCGCTGAGCAAGAGCATATGGGGCTTGAGATGGTGGAGGAGTGAAGGGAACGTTTTGGATGAGATAGGACTCATATTGCAGTCCTTTTAAAACCCATTTTGGAGAAATAATTCTGAATATACATACATATGTACATTCATCATACACAGACATATGAAATATTGTATCCATCAATAAGAAAGACCATATACTATCCAACAGTAGTTTCTTACAGCGGGGCGTGTTAAAATGCAGAACTTTATTTAGGAAATCTTGAGCGGGACCTGAGATTCTGCATTTCCAACAAGCTCCGAGGTGATGATGTCTGCTGCAAGTGATGACACTTTGCAGTGAAGTTCTAAAATACATAGGTTGATTTGGAAAATCAGTGTAAATATGTACAATATATTCAAATACAGACATTAAAATATTAAAAAGTCAGATACGGTAAAAAAAAAAAAATGGGAATACATGTCTCAGTCTATTCAACTCATCCCCCAGTAAACTTCAAAATGAACCTACTGCTCCAGTCAACTATTTACATAACACTACATTACTCTAAATCCCTTTCTTCTTTAAGGATGTCATAGCAGATGCTGTCTTTATGGCCTTATGTAGTCAAGACTACACCATCTTTTCTGTAGACTCTTATTGCACCTTTATCTAAATCACTCTTAGAAGCATTTCATCATTTACTGATCTGCATTGTTAGTTAACTGTTTCAAGTATATGAATTTCCTTCCCAATATTTTAAGTTCTTTAACAACAAAAAATTACCTAACATAATCCAGAAAAGTGAAAACATTATTCAGCACAAGAATGTAAAATAACCTATTTCATTTTGTTTCAGACATGTTAAATGGGTAATAATATAGTGGGATGATAATTTCTTGAGATATATATTAAAAGACCAAATTTCAACTACCCAAGAAGATATATAGGGCTTAACAAATATGAGAATATCACTGTTAAACCCATGATTTAATACAAAATGAATTTGTGTTTGCAAATATTAAGAAATTTATCTAAAGGTGAAAAACTAATGTCCTTTTATTTATCAATTAATTTTAAATATAAAATGACATTTTCATTCTTTAATGTATTGTTATATGGTTCAGTAAAACAAGTAATGGCAATGTGGCCTATTGATTGAAGAGAATTTTTAAAAGGATGTCATAACAGATGCTATGTTTGTGGTTCAGGTCAAAGTAAGAGGACATCCAAAATAGTTTTCTACATGAAGCAAAAGGTGATAAAGGATTATTAAATGCTTTGTAGAAGTATATTTTGGGAACACATGACTTCAATTTTGTTTCTGAACTATCTCACAAGCTTGAACATAAAATAGAATTACTCAATACAGAAAAATTAACGCATTATGTACTTGTCTAACCATAGTCATCAATTCAGCTGGGAACTGGAAAAATAATCCCTATTAAGTCATAGAGGCCTTATATTCAACAGCGTCAAACATTTGTGATTTTTCACGGATGCTCTGGTTTCCACAAGTGTCCAAATAACCTCACCTGCTTTTCCAATTTGTCTCCTAGACTATGCTGTGGGTCAGTGATCCCTATTATGTCACATCAATACAGTGGTTAAATAATGATAAATACTTTAAAGTGTGGCAGGTAGTCCACGTCTTAATGTCAATCATCTTTATCCATGCAATATTTCCCAAATTAAATGGAAGTGATTTCCATTTCTAACTCTGGGTTTTTTACTATCCAAATATGGTTTTCTTACACACAAAATTACAGGTTTTACAGAGATGATTGAAACTCAAAATTAACTCAGTTTGAAAAATAAATCAAAGCAAGGGAAATTGCACCTAAAATACTTAAAAATAATTACAAATATAGTGATACAGTTTTCTAGAAAAATGAGTATGCCCTCATTCAATTTTTAATCATGGCAATGAAGGGATTCAAAATTTTCATTTTATATTCTTATTTAAGATGCATTTATGTTGCAATTCCTATGATTTAATTAATTTAAGCATCACAAATATTCAGTAATTTTTTTTTAAACATATGCACAAGTAAAGCCTCAACTAAAAACTTGGACGTTTTTCAATTCACCTTAGAGTAAAAAAGGTGGAATACATTTCCAAGTCCACATGCAGGAAGTGTGTCTGTTGGGTGGTGTCATCACATCTAAACAAATGAAAGAATAGGGTCACATACCAGTCCTCACTTCCCTCGATTTCATGAAAAATTTTTTTATTGTCAAGTCGCAGGCTTGGGGCACTGCTATAGGCCGTGCTCTCCACTAGAGGGCTCTAAAGAGGCAGCAGCCTCTGCGGCTGAAGATTAGGGTATTTAGATCTGTTTATTGAGGCACATCATTGACATAGAGGCCTTCACAGGAATAAGCACAATTTTATTTTTAGGTTCAGTTTAATTAATTTCCTGATTAGTAGTAATTAAGAAGGGTATGAATGCATGTGTGCATCTGTGAGTTTCAACTAATCACATAACCTCGTATTTACCTTATCTGGACTGTGTGATTAGTTCATTATAACCCTGAGGAATCAAGAGAAGATGTCACATTGTCACATTTGATTTCCTGTTCAGATAAATCTACCCATTTCCACACTAAAGAGTGTTTAGATAAGTGGCACATTTTCTTTATTTTTCAATCTTTCTTCTTTATATGCAGTGTTTCCTCATTGAATTTCCCCATGAAAATGTTTATGAGAATGGCAGGAGTGTAAGATTTACGTATATTCCAGATATTTCCTTAAAAAAAAAAGTGTTTCTGTAAAATTTGCAGTAAAAGGTAAGGAAATATGATAAAATTGACATTTAAAAAACAGGATCACTACAATGAATAGTTGTCTTAAGAAGTCCCTTTAGTGTCCGGGGCAGAGGGAAGACAGGGGCTCGCCTTCACGAAGGTACCGTGGAAAGCAACAACTATAAGAAAAACTGAATTATTTTTAGCACTTTTATTTAAAGGTATAAACTTCAAGGAAGATCAAGAGAAAAATGGATAGACCAAATGTCCTAATCCTTTTTTGGCAGCAGCGTACCTGACATTCCTGTGGAATGTGTCTTGCTCCCTTCAGTAAAAGTGATGTACCCTCGTGTGATTCTCAGAAGAGACATGCACTGTTTGAATAGTGCATAAAAATCTTTGTAAGATGAGAACACTTGGACACAGGAAGGGGAACATCACACACCGGAGCCTGTTGTAGGGTGGGGGAAGGGGGAGGGATAGCATTAGGAGATATACCTAATGTAAATGACGAGTTAATGGGTGCAGCACACCGACATGGCACATGTAGATATATGTAACAAAGCTGCACATGTACCCTAGAACTTAAAGTATAATAAAAAAAAAATATATATATATATATAAAATCTTTGTAAGGATGATCTTCTTTGGAGAAGAATATGCCTAACGTAGAAAAAATCAATCTATATTCTGTATCTACTATAAAAACTTGCACTCATCTATTTTTAATATTGTCAGAAGCATAACTTCCACAGTATCTAACAATGTTATTGTTTAACAATATTTCAAGTCAGCATTATATGTCATGGGTTGATGGTTATCCTTCATTTATGGAGCAATATGCCAAACTTAAGAAATACAATGTTGTATTATGATGAGAGCAGTGAAGTGCAGCATACTATTTTGTTAGAAATATAAGGATAAGTCGTGAATGCTAAGTAGCCTTACAGACCACCTGTGACCAAAGTCTGATCCTGCCAAAGAATGTTTTCATCCAAAACACTCCGGAATTAAGTGCCAGGGGAGCAGTGATTGTGGTCTGCTTTGTTCACTGTTGTATTTCCAGGATCTAGAATGGTGTCTGGCACATAGTAGGTCTATAATCAACATTGGGTGAATGAGTGAAAATGTAATTATTATTTATGATAATATTTAAATTTTTATTTTTTATAGTTATGTTTTGTCTCCTTTTGGATTCATTTTATGCCAGATTTCAACACCCTACCTATTCACTTACTTCTTTAATTTTCCATTTCAAACAGTTTAACATAGCCCAGAAAATTAAGCAAAATAAGTTAATCGCATAGTAATGTGTTAATAATAATTATTCAATTATATTTCAATAAATTAATACATTTCTTGCATTTTGATGAAAGATTAAATCAGAAATCGTATACTCCCCTTTAAAACATAGACAACTGGTTGACCAAACAATGTTAAAGGACTGTTTACATAAACTATTGACCCTAGAGAGAAATAGTCAAAAATTATCCTCAAGGTAATCAATAAATAAATGACAAAATATTTCTGTTTGTTGTTTTAATTTATTTAACAAACTTTATGTTAACTTGTTTATCATTCATAATAAATTGGTTTTATATAAAGAAATTTAAAGAGTGAGGAAAGAGAAACAAAATTACAATTGAAAAAAATGATGTAAATTACTTTCAATGTGTAAGATTATAACATCTCTTTAGTTTTAGTTTTTGAAATTTAAAATCCTTAAAAAGCAATATTTTATTTTATGGATTTCTTTTCCCAAAACGAGAAGGAGGACATTCTTATACTACTAAGCTTCCAGCAAATCAAATCACACAGACAGAGAGCCTAGGCCACATGCTTGCATAAATAATAAAGGAGTTAACTGTTATATATGAACATTTTAAATGGCTCCAGAAATAATCATTATATGCAGACTAATTTCAATTTCCTGACTTCCTACACAAAAGGTATTTAATGGGGAAGGAGTGAATAAAGGGACTACAGAGGATTTTGAGGGCAGAGAAAATACTGCATGATATTATAATGATAGCTGTGTATCATTATAAATGTGTCCAGACCCATAGAATATACCCTATTGTAAACTATGGACTTTGGATGAAGTGATGTGTGGATGTAGGTTCATCAGTTGTAACAAGTGTACCACTCTGTTGGGAGGTGCTGACAATGCAGGAGGCTATGCTTGTGTGAGGGCAGGAGGTATATGGGAAATCTCTGTATTTTCCTCTTAATTTTGTTGTAAACCTCAAACTGCTCTGAAAAATGAAGTCTTTACTAAATAAACTGCTTAATCTCCACAAGTTTTCATTTGTATTTTTAATTAATTGTGCCACATGTAAGTGGTACTCATTTTAGGAGCATAAATATTCAACAGAGTAGCAATAGTTTTTTAAATAAAGAAAATAACTCAGTGTGCCGGGAAACGCATGTAATATCTGATTTATAGAGAGAGTCTTGTTTGTAGCTGTGAGATTTAAAGTCCTTATGTGTCCTCAGGACAAGCACATAACAGGGAAAGATAGTGCCACACAGCTCCCTTTATGTGGCTCTACCCATTCATGGGTCAGCTCGTATCTATTATATAGTCTTTTATGAGTTTAATTTGTTTTGCTCATCAATTTAAAATTACCTGAATACCCTTTTACAGCCAATTGCATTTCGTCAGTCTTAAAGATTATAGGAGAGAATTTAGAAAAAAAATTAATGCATTATTTGTGAGGTAAAAAAGCAAACTAGCCCCTTCATCAACAATTTTATACTCAGTTATTCAGTAATTTAAGAATCAACAGGGCTTTGGTTGAAGAAAATATTTGTAGTAGGGCTAAAAACAGAACTTAGCCTGTTTTAACAGACAGCTTCTGAACATTAGAGAGGTTTCCCAGCTTGGAAAAATGGGTCTTTATCCCCTTGTATGCCTCTATGCTTTAGGGAGTGTTGCAGTCCAAAACAAAAAACAGTAAATGATGTTTCAGTAAGACCTACAACACTAGAGCAGTTCTTCAAAGAAATCTTAGGACTTGGAAATCTGGAAACATCTTTCACCAAGTTCTATTGCGATAAAATAAATAGAAAAAAATAAAATAGGAAAAGAAAAAGCTGAGGTAAATTATGGTTGTAGAAGATTAACAATATCCCCAAAATTATCCTAATATTGAAAATAAATTCTAATAGTTATTTTTGCTCAATCATGAAGTCTCTAGAAAGCAATACACTCTTGGATAAGTAGGGTAAATATAATTTTATGTGACAGACATGATGATTCAATCTATCTGATCAAGATACCACTTTCTATCACCTTACTCCATGTATGAACATTTAATAACTATTTAGAAATTCCTACATGATCTCATTATTAGTAATTTTTCAAGAGGTCTTCTTAAGAGCAAATTTTTTATCTGAACCTGCTACTTTATGGAGAATCACAACTTCCTGTATTTTGGGAAGAAGGCTAAAAATGTAGATGTCTGTATTACTGCTTGCTAATGACTTCCAGAGAAAAGCTGGGCAGGGTAATTAAGCAACAATCGGCAGCAGCTAGAACAAGAAATAACGACGAGAGTAAATGTTCAAGCTCAGAACATACAGAAGGCATGGCCTCTTTAAAGCTATTTAGATAACAGGCCACATTTAGCGATCGATAGATGCATTTTATTAGTGATTTATATGGAGTAATGTTTTCTAATCCTTAGTGATCTTGTATTTTTCTTCTATGCAAATAATGACAGCAAAGGAAAAGTATGTGAAAGTAAAAACCAATGGGATAATATGAAGTTTAACAAATACTGACACTCCACTCCTCGATAGTTATCACCTTAGCATCTTTGACTTAAGCCATATTCCTAAAAATGGTAATTTGGTTTTGAAGAACTATATTTTCTTTAAGAGGTTTTAAAATTCCAGAAATCTAATATTTTAAAATTAAAATTTAAAAAGCATGAATTAAAGGTAGAGATTAAAATAATACACTGATTCTTAAAATATATTTATTTGCTATTTGGAATTATGTTATTAATTAATATCTCTTACTAGACATTTAAAAGCAGCTAACCTGGATCAAATGTATATAATATAAAAAACATTAATTTGGAAAGTTGAAAGAGCGTGTATATATTATTTAGGGGATTGAACCAGCATATCAGATACACGTCTTCAAAGGGACTTCTACCAGAAAATGGAATTCCAAGATGTTTCCATGAGGAAAACTGTAATTTACATATTCCACTTACCTATTTTTGTGGAAAGACCAGTGAATGGTAATTTCAAGTGAGGCCTTGCTTCAATTAGAGGGAAAAAAATTACCTTACTAGCAAGATGTTAGAACATATAACATGGAATTAAATATCCAAGACCACCTACTATGTATATATAAAGATCCTATAATCCCTTACTAAAATTATGTCTTATCAAAATCAACATTTAATTTTAGACTTGTGAAAATAATAAAATATTAGCTATAATTTCATAGATTTCATCGGCTATAACTTGTCTGCGAACTTCCATTGTTTAAAAAGATATCTAAAATTCTGTGAAGACATTGTCATTTTATTTAGTAGGAGATACATACAATTGTCGTCATTGATCAGAACCTACAAGCTCACTCCAGTCAGAGTAATTTTGTACAATGAATGAACTCCAAAGACATTTAAGAGCAGCATGTTTGGTGAAGGGAATGATGCTAATCACTTGAATGCAGTGATGGGAATGTCAATATCGACATTTTAAGCAACATGTGAACACACACAAAAGCTCTTTAGATTATTGTTCTATAGTGAATATCAAAAATAAATTATTATTTGTCATATTATAGCATTATACCATTAAAAAGAAAAGATGGAGTAATGTAGAGTCTAAAGTGAAAAAGGATTTTTTCTTTATATTATATTTTATGGATCCAATTGATTTGAGAATATGGTTGCTGTGGTGAGAGTCAGGCCATATACTTTAGATATGATTTTACAGTGATTGCAGTTATCTAATCTAAATAGGAACTTTAAAAAGAGGGTTACATTTTAAATGTAAATATAAACCCTTAGTAATCAGATGATAATTTTATAATTTGATATTTCCTGTAATCCAGAAATTAAAAGATGAGTAAGATATGGATTAGAAATTTACACTCAGGCTTTTTGAGTGAAATAAAAACACAAAAGTTCATTTGAAATTAATTCAGTATGGTCCCAAAGACTAATGAGACCTATGCTTCCATAAAAGTAACCAAGTTCTGATAAGTATCTGTCTCATTTCTGTCCAGACTAGGTGTATGATCTTGAACAAAAGCCCCTGAGGTCCTAGTGTCTTAATCTTAAAAGTAAGTTTTTATGGCCCATGACTTATACAGTCCTCTTTAACTCTAAAACATTTTTTATATGGAAAGGAAATGGAAAAACAAATATCTTTTAGGGTACTACACCATCATACTTATTTAAAGTGGAAAATAACATAACTGGTTTTAGTATCTCAACAGTAGTATACTTACTTGCCCCTTCAATGTATATGGCCATTATTATGTATTTTGCCTGTTTTTCCTCCTTAAAACCACTTCAAATACTAGAAACTTAGTAAGAAATGTCTAAGTTAACTGGTTGCCTACTACCCATCTGACTCCCAAGAAGCAATGCAGGCAGCTCATTAGAAGAGCCTCTTTAGAAGAAATAGGATACAGCTAAGTAATACTGAAATGGGACATAGAAATTCCTTGAGTATTCTCCAATCCTACTACCTTTCTCACTCAACATTTCATAAAAATAGAGCCCTCAGAAATAATACCACACATCTACAACCATCTGATCTTTGACAAACCTGACAAAAACAAGAAATGGGGAAAGGATTCCCTGTTTAATAAATAGTGCTGGGAAAACTGGCTAGCCATATGTAGAAAGCTGAAACGGGGTCCCTTCCTTACGCTTTATACAAAAATTAATTCAAGATGGATTAAAGACTTAAATGTTAGACCTAAAACCATAAAAACTCTAGAAGAAAACCTAGGCAATACCATTCAGGACATAGGCATGGGCAAGGACTTCATGTCTAAAACACCAAAAGCAATCGCAACAAAAGCCAAAATTGACAAATGAGATCTAATTAAACTAAAGAGCTTCTACACAGCAAAAGAAACCACCATCAGAGTGAACAGGCAACCTACAGAATGGGAGAACATTTTTGCAATCTACTCATCTGACAAAGGGCTAATATCCAGAATCTACAAAGAACTCAAACAAATTTACAAGAAAAAAACAAACAACCCCATCAAAAAGTGGGCAAACGATATGAACAGACACTTCTCAAAAGAAGACATTTATGCAGCCAAAAGACACATGAAAAAATGCTCATCATCACTGGCCATCAGAGAAATGCAAATCAAAACCACAATGAGATAGCATCTCACACCACTTAGAATGGCCATCATTAAAAAGTCAGGAAACAACAGGTGCTGGAGAAGATGTGGAGAAATAGGAACACTTTTACGCTGTTGGTGGGACTGTAAACTAGTTCAACCATTGTAGAAGTCAGTGTGGTGATTCCTCAAGGATCTAGAACTAGAAATACCATTAGACCCAGCCATCCCATTACTGGGTATATACCCAGAGAATTATAAATCATGCTGCTATAAAGACACATGCACATGTATGTTTATTGCGGCACTATTCACAATAGCAAAGACTTGGAACCAACCCAAATGTCCATCAATGATAGCCTGAATTAAGAAAATGTGGCACATATACACCATGGAATAGTATGCAGCCATAAAAAACGATGAGTTCATGTCCTTTGTAGGGACATGGATGAAGCTGGGAACCATCATTCTCAGCAAACTATTGCAAGGACAAAAAAATCCAAACACTGCATGTTCTCACTCATAGGTGGGAATTGAACAATGAGAACATGTGGACACAGGGAGGGGAACATCACACACCAGGGCCTGTTGTCGGGTGTGCGGAGTGGGGAGGGAGAGCATTAGGAGATATACCTAATGTAAATGACGAATTAATGGGTGCAGCACACCAACATGGCACATGTATACATATGTAACAAACCTGCACATTGTGCACATGTACCCTAGAACTTAAAGTATAATTAAAAAAATAATTAGTCAGGCATGGTGGCGCGCACCTGTAGTCCCAGCTACTCAGGAGGTTGAGGCAGGAGAATCACTTGAGGCCTGGGAGGCAGAGGTTGCAGTGAGCTGAGATTGTGCCACAGCACTCCAGCCTGGGCGACAGAGTAAAACCCCGTCTAAAAGAAAAGAAAAATTAAATATTGATTACATTGATGTATATATCATTTTTGGCTCCTAAAATATTGTTTCTAATGATTGTATTCTTAATGTATAGTATGGATAGTGAATAAAGTTTTTACTATTTAAAAAATAGTTTTAGAAAAAAACACACATTTCTTTTATATATGCAATGTTTAGGATTTTCCAAAATTAGAAGAAACTTCCTGAAAGAGATGTATTTTCTTTTTATTTCTTGTTTTGCATGTATAGATTTACAGTTTTGGTCCACCTAGACAAACTAACATCCATTAGCTAGTCATTGTATCACATTTAAATATATATTACCAACATTTTAAAATCATTTTTACAGTTATATGAACATTTAGTCCTGTGGACATACTATACTTTGACAATTTATTTATTTCCATTTTAAAAATTAGCCTTCATTTACTTATAATTTTCACATAACTGCGTCCACTTAAACTGTAAATGACTTGAATTTTGATAGATATGTACACTCATGAAACCCCCACTACAGTCAGGATGCAGAAAGTTTCCATCGTGACGGGAAGTTTTCTTATGTCTGTTTACAATCCCAGGCAACCACTGTTACTATCCATTAGCTTGGTTTTTCCAGACTTTTAATTGAACCAAATCTTATAGTATATATTTTTGTGTATTTTTGCATGCAGAAACATGAATTTCAGATTCGTTAATGTTGTTGGTACATATCAGGAGTTCATTTCTTTTTGTTGCTGAGAAATTTCCATTGTAGAATTATATTTTTCACCTCTGGATGATATTTGACATTTTTTCTAGTTTTTGGCTTTTGTGAATAAAATTGCTACAGAAATTCACATACAAGCATTTTTGTAAATATTTATTTTTGTAAATACTTATTTTCATTCATATTGGGTAAATACCAGGAAATGAAATGGCTAGATCATACAGTAATTGTATTAATACTTTAAATATATATTTTTTAATTTTGATTTTGTAACAGCGGTGTAGTATGCAAAAGCCAGTTGTTCCAACTCTTGTCTATATTCAACCTTTTAATTTTAGCCATGCTATTGGTGAATAGTGGTTTCTCGTTTTGGTTTTCATTTGCATTTTATCTTATTGTTAATAGTGTCGTACAATTTTTCATGTGCTGTTCATCTTTTGCATAGCTTTCTTTGTGATAGCCTCTCAAATCTTTCACTTTATTTTTGAGTTGGTTGTCTGCATATTATTGCATCAGAAAGATTAATTATATTTTCTGAATATAATTTTTTTGTAAGATAAATGTATTAGGAACATTTTCTTTCATCCTTTGGTTTACCTCTTTGTTGTTCTAATGTTGTGCTTTAAGACATAAGTTTTTCATTTTGATAAAGTCCAGTTTACATATTTTTGCATATATTGTGCTTTTGTGTCCTATCTAAGCAATCTTTGTTTTAAAGTGTCAAACGTTCTTTTTTTTTTCCTGGGTTTTTGAAATTCTAGTTTTTTCTGTTTAAGTATCTGATTAAAGCTAATTTTTATGTACGGTGTGAAGTAAAATGTTCGCTTTTTTCCCAGTATGGCTATCCAGTTGTTTTAGCACTATTTGTTGAAAAGTCTTTCTTTTGTTGTCATCCTTGGTGTAGCATACATTATTATTTCATTTCTTTTTATTGAGTAATAATATTCTATTCTAGTATATATTGCATTTTATTTATCAATTCTTCTGTTGTCATAAACAGTGGGGTTGGTTCCACTTTTTGGCTATTATGAATGACGCTGCTAGAAACATTTATGTACAAGTTTTTCTGCAGATTTATATTTTCATTCCCTTTGGATATGTACTTAGAAGTGAAGTTGCTGGGCCGTATAATAACCCAATGATTAACTTTTTGAGGAAGCGTAAAACATTTTCCAAAGATGCTACACCATTTTACATATTTTACCACCAATTGATGAGAGTTCGAGTTTTTCCATATCCTCCCCAGGATTTGTTATTGTTTGTCTTTTTTATTGCAGCCATCATAGCATAGCCCTCAATGTGTACTCCCACCTCCCTTACTTATTTTTGAGAAATCATGGGCTTCTAAGACTTTTATAGTTTTAGCTATTACATGTAGATCTGTTATTATTTTAGGAGGGGGTTATGGTATAAGGAAGAGACCCAACTTAATTCTTTTGCATATGGATAACCAGTTGTCCTAATATCATTTGTTGAAAAAACTATATTTTCTCTATTTATTGTTTTGGCATCCTCTCAAAATCATCTTATTTTAATTTTAAACTTTTAAATTTTAAATTTTTGAGTTTTTATGGTTATATAATAGTTGTACCTATTTATGGGATGCATGTGTTATTTCGCTAAAAAATACAGTGTGTAATCACAAAAGCAGGGTAATTGAGATATTCTACCTTAAAAATGTATTATTTCTTTGTGTTGAGAAGATTCCAAATCTGACCCTGTAGTCATTTTGAAATATACAACAGATTATTGTAAACCATAGTCACCCTACTGTCTATCAAACACTAGGTCTTATTTCTTTTATCAAACTGTGTTTGTGCTCATTAACCAACCCTTTATATACCCCATCCTCACTGCTCTTCTGAGCTTCTGGTAATCATCATTCTACTTGCTACCTCCACGAGATTAATTTTCTAGGCTATCGTGTATGAGTGAGAACATGCGATATTTGTCTTTCTGTGCCTGGCTTATTTCACTTAACATAATAGCCTCTAATTCTACCCATGTTATTGTAAATTACAGAATTTCATTATTTTTTATGACTCAGTAATATTTTGTTGTATAGATATCACATTTTATTTACCCATTCATCTGCTGATGGACCCTTAAGTCGCTTCCATATCTTGGCTATTATGAACGGATTAAAAAATCATTTGATACCAATAGTCAAGGTGTTGGCTACCATGATATACCCTCTATTACCATCCTCTGCCTTCAACTCAAAGCCAAAAATAACATCCACTTCAAGAAAAGCAGTCATATGAGATCTCAGAAAACACAGTGTCTTTTTTTTTTTTTTTTTGAGACAGAGTCTCACTCTGTCACCCAGGCTGGAGTGCAGTGGCGCGATCTCGGCTCACTGCAAGCTCCGCCTCCCGGGTTCACGCCATTCTCCTGCCTCAGCCTCTCCGAGTAGCTGGGACTACAGGCGCCCGCCACCACGCCCGGCTAATTTTTTTTTGTATTTTTTAGTAGAGACGGGGTTTCACTGTGGTCTCGATCTCCTGACCTCGTGATCCGCCCGCCTCAGCCTCCCAAAGTGCTGGGATTACAAGCGTGAGCCACCGCGCCCGGCCCAGTGTCTTTCGTCTTTATGTATCTCCTGTAATTAGAAATAATATCTTTAGAAGAAATAAAATGAACAAATGAAAAACAAATGACCCCTATGGCTAATTCAAGTCTCTATTTTTACAAAGCTGAGGATGGTTAGAACATTTGACATTCCGAATAATTTTTGAGCTCCACTCAGTACAAACCAATTTTTAAAAGCGTTAGATTAAATTTTTCTTGAATCATTACTCAAGCTACTTTATTTTCCTCACTCTTTCAACCCCAAATCTGCAAAAATAAAATTTGTTACTTGGTGAACAGCAGCTCAGTTCTGATGTGACAGGAATAGAAATTCCATGTCCCCTTTCCAGAGATGATCTTTTTTAAAAAAATTCTATCACTGTAATTTATATACACATATAAATTTGCCTATTGGAGATTTTGGCTGGATACAGAGTGTTTCCCCAGAGAAAAATATGGGATTTAGTAAGCTTTCTACAATGGCCTTCAGCTAAAACATAAAAGATCCAAGAGAAAGTATCATGTTTTTTAAAAAAGCTTTCTTTTCTTCACACTGCAATTTTCGAAGAACATTTTAAATCCCAATAGGAAACAAACAAACAAATGAAACTAAACACTGCCTGTATGTCATTCTATGATTTGGCAGCAAAAGGGGTAAGAATGGCGGTAAGTCTTCCTTTCTTTTCTTGTTATTATATCAGAGAGAAAGTCCATTTTATCTTAAAGAGAAGGAATCTCAGAAATATAGTTGCCATCTTAGTTGATATGGCCTGATCTCTAAAAGCCTGCCATTTATCACCTAAGGAATATTTGAAGATTTATGGTAAAATATGCTTTTAAAGTATGAAAGATGGGCAATATTGATTGTGGTGGGAACAGCAAAAAGTTTACATTTTAAGCAACTTGGTCTGCCTTGAACATCAGCAGATGTCATCGATGAATTCCAAATAGAAACATTGAGATTTATCCTCTTCTATGCCCTTCTCTCAACTAACATTACCCATTCACTCAGGAGCACTTATGTTCCCGGAACAATAACAACAAAAAGAAAGAGCTCTTGAAATGCAACGAGGAAGGATATTTCTGCCCAGGGAGGAAGAAATCCTTCACATAACTATTTTTTATGAAGTATATTCTTAAAGACTTTATAACGTCTGCTTTAATACTACCAGGGAATATTTTGATGCAAAAAATCTACTGAGGTTTAAATAAAACAATTTTTAAGGTAACTCCCAGTATCCAAATATTGATCTTGATGACAATGTCATTTGCTATTTTCAACAAAATTAAAATAATGTCTGTTTCTCATGATGATTATAAAAAGTTTGATACAAATAGTAAATTTAGTGCCAATTCTAATATAGTATATCCAAGAAGGCATATGGCACAACATTTTTTAATTTAAGTAAGCTTAACAAATGCACAATACAAACAGCCTTAGAGCACAAATTCATGAAAATTCACAACTGTGAATACTTAGGTAAGATAATGTAACAACCCAAAATGGAAACCTCTCAGACATTATAATTACAAAAATATAAATTCAGAATTATGTATTAGTATTTCATGTTGTGTCTGAAATATTGGTTTAAAAACGAAACTCTAGCAGCAGCTATAATTATAATTCTTCACAGAAACAATAACATTTTAAAGAATTTTAAGATCCATGACCTGAAATAAAGAATTTGTGTAGAATTTTTCTGTGGTAATGTTAATAATGGAAAATAAAAATTGAAGAAATTCCAAATAGAACAATGGTTAAATAAATACCATATGACAGAGTATTATATAGCTATTAGAAATTTATAATTTTCTAAAGAGCATTCAATTAGTTGCCAAATTGCTAACGATAGAAAATGTGAAAAAAAAATCAAACCGTAGAATTAAACATAGTATTAGTTGGAACACTTGAAAATATATGGAGAGAAATAGGTTAAAAAAAAACTTAAAATTACCAAGCCATTACACTGGGTTGTAAAATCACAAGTAGTTTTCATGTTCTTTGCTCTATGTTCTCCCTTTTAATATGCATGGATTTCTTTATAGATAGAAAAAAACTGTTGTTATCACTGGCTTTCTGATGCTAGAACAGTAAAAAGAAATGCCAACATCTATTAAAGTAGCTGGATTATCAGAGGAGGATAAATATTTTGTAGTTTTTCCCATTAAAGGTTAAATAACAGTTACCATTCTGAACAGATGATGATGGCTTCTGTCAGGAATGAAGTGGAAAATACAGTTTCAAGAGAGAAAGATACTAGATACTTGAAAGTTCACTAGACAATTCTAAGAAAACATAAAAAGCAGGTAATTCATTTGCTATATTAAAGATCTATATACATATACACATGTATATTTAAATACGTACATTTACACAAATATAAACATATATGTATGTACGTATATATGCAAGAATCAAGATATATGTGTATACATATATGTGTTTGTATGTGTGCGTGTGTGTATTAATTTCCATACAGGACATCCCATATTAGCCTATTTATCTCAGAAAATTAGACTAAACCTGAAGATTTTAGTAGAATAAAGTATTCATTCTAAATGGTACAGGTGGCTTTGTTCTGGAAAGAGTATTGTATTAGCAACAATTTGCAAAACTAGATGAAGATGGGGAGAACCCTGCCCTGGGCTCACTTTCAGGAAATGTAGAAGCCGTCTCTTTCCACCCTAGGAAATATGTCTAAAGTCCCCATTCCTGGACCTTCTCAAGCTTCTCCCTTACTTTTTCTGCTGGTCTGTCTCAGAATTCTTGAATTCTATTTCTCAGTTTAAGAATAAATGGTTTCAAATTCATTCCTCAGATGTTATTTTTATTTCAATGCATTTATTCCTTTCTTTAGATTCAGATGGAAGTATTCCCCTATTTTTTTCTGAGATTTATCCCTGACCCGTTGACATGATTTAACACTCTTCTCCGTTCAGAATATTGCTCCATAGCCTATTTACAACCAATCTCCTTTCAAGGAGTCACCAATCTGCTCCTCCATATTTGTCCTTTCTCCCCAGAGACCGTCTTTAAGATTCACTTCAATGAAGAAATTTCTTTATGTTATGAATTCTTCTAAGTACAGCTCCATATCATTCTTCATGCATTTAACAATTAATTATTAAAAAACTAATATCGCCAGACACTGTTCTAGGTCCTAGAAATATAGCATTGGTCAAAAGAAAGGAAATTCCTGCTCTACTATAGCTTACATTCTGGGGGTGGTGGAGGAGAGGGAAGGATAGAAAAACATGCATTCTAAGTACAGCTCCATATCATTCTTCATCCATTTAACAATTAATTATTAAAAAACTAGTATCTGCCAGACACTATTCTAGGTCCTAGAAATATAGCATTGGTCAAAAGAAAGGAAATCCCTGCTTTACTATATAGCTTACCTTCTGGAGGTGGTGGAGGACAGGGAAGGATAGAAAAACATGCATTTTTAATATGTCAAGTTGTAATAAGTATTAAAAAAGGGAGAGCAAGGAAGGATAATTAGTGATAAAAAGGACCAGGTTATTTTTAAATCACATGAGCACATATAGTCCATTTGTTAAGATGATGCTTATCAGAAAGAACCAATGGAGTGCATGTGAATAATCGGGGGAATTAACAGAATTCCAAATGAAAAAGCCTGAAACAAGGGGAAGGCCTGCATTTTGTTCAAGAAACAGCCAGGATTCCCATGTGGCTAAAGCGGTATTAGCTGTAGGGGATCTTGGGGGGAGTGCAGGATATGAGTTCAGAAACTTCCAGATGATGTTGAGGTTTGTAGTCCATGATAAAAACTTCATATTTCATGTGGAGTAAGATTGGAAATGACTGGAGGGCTTAGAGCAGTGGGGTAATGTGATAACTCTTCTCTTTCTGCCAAATTTCTTGAATTCATAATCCACTTCATCATCTCCAATTTACTCCTCTAGACTTTTCACTGCGTGCTGGCTTCTGCCCTCACTATTCATCTAAGGATAAACTAAAAATTTGCCAATGATTTTTTAAATTGCCACATTGCCCAGCATTTTACACAATTTGCCATACACTTCTACACACACACACACACACACACACACGCACACACACCCTCTCTCCTTGGCACTTCTGTCCTTTCTGTGCTTTTGGTCTTTATAATTTCTGTGTGCTAGGACTTCTGTCTAATTACTAAACAGCTCCACGTGAAACTCCTACAAACTCCTCTATCTCATATTTTGCAAGTCAAACCTGTTTCTTTGCTACAACACCTTTCTTTTTGTGGCCCTCAATTATTGTTACTAGTGGTAATTTCTTCTGTACTAAAAGAATCCTAATGCCATATTCAACTTGTTGTTCTTTTCTTGACCATTACACTCTAGTGCTTCCTATTTTCTTGGGTGTGATGGTTCCACTGTCTTTTAAATCTGTCTTTGATACCTCTCTTTTCCATTTCCAATGTATCTTCTTGTACTTTTGGAGGAAATTATTCTTTGTACTCTAATATCCAGAATTTTCTTTCCACTTTCCTCCAGGAGGTAAAAAATTACAATCACATATCCCTCTCTCTAAAATAAAAGTCTAATCACCTACGTCTCTGATCTAAAACTCAGTTGGTTCTCTAGTTCCCAAAGAATAAAGACTGACCCCCTTCGCATGGTACGCACAGTCCTCAGTGAGGGCTAGCCCCATTTTCTGAAGTTTACACACTCCAACCTGGGCTTAATTCTGGTTGTGAAGCACAACTTGGCCTTTGCCTTTATCTTTCCTCTGGATGAGACTTCCTCATCTCCCCCATCTTTCTCGAACGCATCGCTGTTATCTAGTATATTTTACTTGGGATGTCATTTGTGTGTAGATCTTTGTTTTTTTTCAGTTAGAATTTATTACTGCATTTTTTTGACTCGAGGTTATTTATTTATAAAATCATCCTTTCAACTTACACTGTATTCCCAGCATCAAATTTATACATGACGGTCTCTGTCGTTTTATTATAAGCATCTTGAGCATCAAAACTGTCTGATTTAGGTAAGCCTAGTGTCTTGGACATGAGAATGAGTTCAGAACTGATTTCTACATTGAACTGAATTGGGTATACATCTCTAATAATTCAGTTATATAGGATCTTTTTTAAATAATAGGCATGATGAAAATAAAAAAATAGTAAATGTATGTTGACTACTGTAATAAATATTACAATTTACTAATAATTCTAATTTTCTTCTTCCAAGCACATGATAGGATTGAAACTTAGCCAATCTCTTGATGACAGACAAGGCTATGTGACATTAATAGTCAGATACATGAATAGAAATGATATATGTCATTTCCAGGGAGCAAACACTTAAAAGTTGATCTTTAATGATTTATCTTCTCTTCTTTCTCTCTTGGTGACCTGTAGTATTCCAGTTGGTAGATCTTCCATCACCCTGAGTCCTATGATGGAGTAAGAAATAAACTTTTTGTTTTAAGCAGCTGAAACATTGGTGTTTTAACATAGAATAACTAAGCTTATAAAGAGCAATGCAGCTATTTATTATACTTCTTTCAACAAATACAATCACTCTCTGTGTACCACTTCTGGTAACCATGATACTTTATATAAGTTATTTCATTTAGTCCTAAAAGGAGGATGTACCATTTATCCACATGTTAGCAATAAAGATAAAGAGGTACAGAAAAGTGAGACAATTTACTGAAATTCATACAGCTATTAAGTTGGAAAGTCAAAGCTTGTCTGAATTACATGTAACTTAACCACCTTGGAGCACTGAATCCTAAAAATTTATTTTATTAATTCATTCCACACTTAGAATGCACTATAACATAGTACTTAATGGGCCTGGAGTTAGACTCTCTGTATTGAAATCTCAGCTTGCCTCATGTGAAATGTGTGACATTAGGCGAATGACATCTTCTCTCTGGGTTTTTATTTTATCATCTGTAATATGAGGGAAAAATAGAAATTACTTCACAGGGTTATTGTAAAGATGAAAACATTTAGTATGATACCTGATATTAATAAGCACTCAGTAAAATCTTCTATTATCTTACCACTATTTTATTCCAGATACTGTGATAAAAATGTCATTACATTAAGCAAGTCATCGTCCTAGTTCTCTAGGAGAGGGAGACCAGTAAGCCAATAATTGCAAACTAACATAACACTGTATGAGGAATGCTCAAGGTCTTGCAGAATGATCAAGAAGAGACATTCTCATCTCAACCACACGCAGCTTACAGCCTCTCATGCTTGGTCTGTTGAGCCAGTGCTGAGCTATTTCCTTTTATGCTGATGGGTAGCCTCAGAGCAGGAGCAGAATGGAGGAGGTGACACGACAAAATGCCCCCAGCATCACCTGTAAGATTGAGCCAAACTAGCCTGGCCAGGGAGTGCCCCGAGGTTGTGAATCAGCTCAACACACGAAATTTCTCAAAGGAGTATGGCAAATAAAGTAGAAAATCATCACAAACAAACCAAGGAGGTGCTTATATTAGATCAAACACAATCACCCAGGCATACACCTAGGACTTCTTAATGTTGGCATGTTGGTATTGCTCCTGTAGCCTAATTTACTTGACGTTAGAACAGAAGGGAATTTCAGAAGCTATCTAAAGAAAGTTCAATATTTCACAGACTCAGTTGAGTGACTTGACCTCTTTGAGGGCAGAATCCAAGAAGATATTAGCTTTCCTGATTCTCTGCTATGTGTTCATTGTTCACCGTTGTATACCATACATTGTAAAAATACAAACCGTAAATACTTACAAAATAGTTTATAAAGTATTTCTGTAATTACTGTAGCAGTGGGAGATCTGCGAGACAGCTTGCGAAGCAGGCAGGTAAGAACGGGATATAGCACCGTCTCTGGGTAGCACTATTTCGTCTACAGGCAGCCTGAGATTTCCTCAGCAGTGAGCAGAGAAAGGTGAGACTGAAGGTTACAAAAAATATCTTTGGGACATACACTATTGTGAAAATCTATTATTCGCTCCACGATGATAAATGTAAAAAGATAATTAAGTGTAAAGAACTCCTCATTGAACAAATGTTTACCAAGCATCTACTCTGTGCACTCAGTCAGGTGCTGCAAAGTGATGATCAAAAGATTACACTTGAACTCTCATGGAGCTCAGATTCAACTGGGGAAAAAAGACATCGCAAGTAAATAAATCAAACAGACTTGATAATGTTTTATAGTGTTAGAAGTGAGATAAAGACAAGACAGGGTATTGTGTAAAAAAGTGACTCAGGCCTATTTTGACTGAGTGAATCTGGCCTACGAAGTTAATATCTGAGCAGAGACCTGAAGAACTAGGAGGATGCAAACATGTGAAGACCTAAGGGAAGAGCCTTCCAGGAATAGGTTTAGGAATAATGTGAATACCATAAGAAGAGGACAGATTTAGACTATCTGAAACACTGAAAAAAAAAGTCAGCCTGGCTAAAATATAGTGGGCTTTGGGGAGAGTTGAAGGAGGTAAATTCAGTATGGTAGACAAGGTTGTGACCCCATAGGGATTTATTCTTAGGGTTACAGGCCTAGGATAAGAGTGTGAAATTTAGTCTGGGTGAATGTAAAGGCAAGGAAGGGTTTTAAGAAGGGGTTGATATTATTTGACTACAATGTTTTCTTTTTAACCAACTTTACTGACATGTAACTTACATACCATATAGTTCCCCTGTTGAAAGCGAATGCTTCAATGGTTTTTAGCATATTCACCAATTTATGAAACTATTATTTTAATCTAATTGTAGAACGTTTTCACACACACTCACACACACACACACACACAAATTTGCCTTAGGAAGCCATTGATCTATGTTCTATCTCTGTAGATCTGCCTATTCTGGAAATTTCATGGAAATAGTTTATACAATTTTTTTTTGGTAACTGATTTCTTTCACTTAGCATAATGTTTTCAAGTTTAGTACATGCTGAACTATATATCGGTATTTCATTCCTCTTTATTGCTGAATAATATTTCATTGTATATGTATAGATATACCAAATGTTGTTTATGTATTCTTCAGTAGTCAGCATTTGAGTCTTTTCTACTTTTTGACTACTATGAATAATGCTACCATGAACATTCATGTACAAGTTTTTATATGGATATATATTTTCACTTTCCTTGGGTAGCTATTTAAAAGTGGAAATGTTGAATCCTATGGTAGCTCTATACTTTGTACTTTCTGTGGAAATTGATTGGAGCAGCTGGGGCTGCAGGATGCACTTCCAAGATATCTCCTTCATTTATCCTGTGTTGAGTACTTCCTGACACCTCTCTCCTCCTGGCTGGTTTCATTCTGGAGAATCTCTCCACTTGATTATCTCACAGCATGGTAGTTACTGGAAGTATATTTCCTACATGGCTCATGGCTTTAAAAGGTGGGAAACTGATACAGTGTTACATTTACTTTATCTTATTGGTCAAGGCAGTCATATTCAAGTGGATAGAGAAACTGATTTTACTTCCTGATTGGGATATGGAAATGCCACGTTGCAAAAAAATCATGACAGATAAGTGATACTGATGCAGCCATTTTTGAAAAATACAATCTGTCACAACCAGACAGTTAGGAGCTATTGCAGGAATATAGGATAAAAACTGTGGTATGTCCAGACAATAGAATATTATTCAACTTTAAAAAGAAATGAACTATTAAGGCACTGAAAGGCATGGAGAAAACTACAGTGCATATTACTAGGTGAAAAAAAAGCTTGAAAGGCTAACTACGATTTCAAAAACGTGACATTTTGGAAAGCGCAAAGCTACGGAGACATGAGAAGGCTAATGGCTGCCAGGGATAAGACGGAAGAAGGGATGAAAGACAGAGCACAGAAGATCTCTAGGGCAGTGAAACTACTCTGTAGGATACTATAACAGTAAATGCATGTTATTGTATGTTTGTTAAACCCATGAAATGAACACCAAACCTGAACCCTAATGTAATCCATCAACTCTGGGTGAAAATGATGTGTCAACGTAGGTTCATCAATTATTACAAACGTACTACTGTGTTGGGGATGCTGATAACTAAGGAGGCTATGCATGTGTTGGGACAAGGAGAAACGGGAAATCTTTGTACCTTCCTTTCAATTTTGCTGTGAACATAAAACTTCCCCCAAAAATAAATTCTTAAAAAAAAACCAGGTTAAATATAATGGTGACTTAGACTAGAGTGTTTTTGTGAAAATTAAAAGAAGTAGAGTGACCCAGAATGTTTTAAAGATAGGACTTATATGTGCAATGAACTGTAAGGTACAGTTAAGAGTAGGAGGTACAGCTGAGAGAAGGATAAAAGATGAACTCCTAGCCATAATGCTTGAGCGACTGTGATAATTGATAGTTTTTAATGTATCAGGGCACTATCAGGAGGTCACATTTTAGTTAGTTTAGATTTTTTGGTGTATGTGTTTAGTTAATGTGGCAGCAATCAAATTTAATGTTTTACGTATGCACTATAATGTGCCCTTTGTATATTCAAGGAGAATCTCCCATAGTCATTTGAACACACGTGCCTGAATTTCAGGAGAAAAATAATGACAGGAGATAGAAGTTTGGTAGTTGTGCCAGTCTTATCCTGTTTATCCTCAGATACACTTGTCAGCCTTCCCTGTTCTGTTCTGCCTCACAAGTGGGCTAAGTACTGTTGGCCAAGTTTCAGATTGGGTTTGGCCAATGGGAAGCACTAGTGAGAAATTGAAAGGCGAAAGAATGGAGAAGCAAGGATATTTCCCGCAGTCACTCTCTGCCTTGTGTGTCATCAGTGGCTGAATATCCTCTGTGGCTCCCACCCCATAACCTGGCTGTAATTCTAGCTTACATCTGTTGAGCCCCTGCATCTAATATTTGATAATTCTATCTCTATTCCTCGAGCCTGTGGTCTAAGAGTATAGCTGTTTGTAACATAATGGTTACCACATTGTCTCTTGTTTTTTCCTAGCTCTTTAATCTCCTATGTATCACTTGACTCTATTAAAGTTTTTTTGAATCCTTACAACGGTTTCTTTTTTCTAAATTAGACCCTGAATAATAGTAGCTATCAACATGTAGATATTAGTACTTATATATAACATGTATAGTGCATACAAATATAGTACTTAAAGCCATGAGAAAGAATAAAATTCATAATACCTGCGCTGTTCACCAGAAAAAGCTCAACATAAAGCAAAGATTTGTCTTCCTTGTTCAATGATGTATCTCAAGGGCAAATAACACTACCTGAAATATAGGAAGACTCAATAAATGTTTGAGTAAACAAATCTATTAATTGGTTAATTTAATTAAAAGAAACATTAACATTTTATTTATTTTAAATTATTTAATTATAATTTTCACTGGTGAAAGTAAAGATTGTTTAAAATATATTAAATTTTGAAAATATGTTAAATTTATTGTTTTTCTTCTGTGTTCTACTCAATATCACTGTGTTTCTTATTAATCTCAAGAAAGTAGATTTGATGAAGGATGATTAAGATTGTTGCAAAAAGAATGCAAAACAAAGAAGAAACAGTGTTCAGAAATTGACATTCTTTTTTTATTGTTTCTTGCATATATTTTTTTTTCAAAAATTATTTTATTATACTTTAAGTTCTGGGGTACATGTGCAGAATGTGCAGTTTTGTTACATAGGTATACACGTGCCGTGGTGGTTTGCTGCACCCATCAACCCGTCATCTACGTTAGGTATTTCTCCTAGTGCTATCCCTCCCCTAGCCCCCCATCCTCTGAAAGGCCCCAGTGTGTGATATTCCCCTCTCTGTGCCCATGTGTTCTCCTTGTTCAACTCCCACTTATGAGTGAGAACATACGGTGTTTGGTTCTTTTCTTGTGACAGTTTGCTGAGAATGATGGTTTCCAGCTTCATCCATGTCCCTGAAAAGGACATGACCTCATCCCTTTTTTAAAGCTGCATAGTAGTCCATGGTGTATATGTGCCACATTTTCTTTATCCAGTTTATCATTGATGGATGTTTGGGTTGATTCCAAGTCTTTGCTATTGTGAATAGTGCCACAATAAACATACGTGTGAGTATATTTTTACAGTAGAATGATTTATAATCCTTTGGGTATATACCTGGTAATGGGATTGCTGAGTGGAATAGTATTTCTAGTTCTAGATCCCTGTGGGATTGCCACATTGTATTCCACAATGATTGAACTAATATACACTCCCACCAACAGTGTAAAAGCATTCCTATTTCTCCACATCGTCTCTAGCATCTGTTGTTTTCTGACTTTATAATGATTGCCATTCCAACTGGCATGAGATAGTATCTCATTCTGGTTTTGATTTGCATTTCTCTAATGACCAGTGATGATGAGCATTTTTTCATATGTTTGTTTGCTGCATAAATGTCTTCTTTTGAGAAGTGTCTGTTCATATCCTTTGCCCACTTTTTGACGGGGTTGTTTGTTTTTTTCTTGTAAATTTGTTTAAGTTCTTTGTAGACTCTGGATATTAGCCCTTTCTCAGATAGATAGATTGCAAAAATTTTCTCCCATTCTCTAGGTTGCCTGTTCACTATGATGACAGTTTCTTTTGCTGTGCAGAAGCTCTTTAGTTAATTAGATCCCATTTGTTTATTTCGGCTTTTGTTGCCATTGCTTTCAGCATTTTAGACCTGAAGTCTTTTCCCATGTCTATGTCCTGAATCATATTGCCCAGGTTTTCTTCCAGGATTTTTATGGTTTTAGGTCTTAAGTCTTTAATCCATCTTGAGTTGGTTTTTGTATAAGGTGTAAGGAAGGGGTCCAGTTTCAGTTTTCTGCATATGGCTAGCCAGTTTTCCAAACATCATTTATTAAATAGGGAATCTTTTCCCCATTGCTTGTTTGTGTCAGGTCTGTCAAAGATCAGACTGTTGTAGATGCGTGGTATGATTTCTGAGACCTCTGTTCTGTTCCATTGGTCTATATATCTGTTTTGGTACCAGTACCATGCTGTTTTGGTTAGTGTAGCCTTGTAGTGTACTTTGAAGTCAAGTAGCATGATGCCTACAGCTTTGTTCTTTTTGCTTAGGATTGTCTTGGCTATGCAGGCTCTTTTTTTGGTTCCATATGAACTTTAAAAAGTATTCTTTTTCCAATTCTGTGAAGAAAGTCAGTGGTAGCTTGATGGGGATAGCATTGAATCTATAAATTACTTTGGGCTGTATGGCCATTTTCACAATATTGATCTTTCCTATCCATAAGCATGGAATGTTTTTTCAATTTGTTTGTGTCCTCTCTTATCGCCTTGAGCAGTGGTTTGTAGTTCTCCTTGAAGATGTCCTTCACATCCCTTGTAAGTTGTATTCCTAGGTATTTTATTCTCTTAGTAGCAATTGTGAACGGGAGTTCACTCACAATTTGGTTCTGTTTTTCTGTTATTGGTGTATAGGAATGCTTCTGAATTTTGCATATTGATTTTGTATCCTGAGAATTTGCTGAAGTTGCTCATCAGCTTAAGGGTATTTTGAGCTGAGACGATCGGGTTTTCTAAGTATACAATCATCTCATCTGCAAACAGAGACAATTTGACTTCCTCTCCTCCTGTATGAATAGCCTTTATTTCTTTCTCTTGCCTGATTGTCCTGGCCAGAACTTCCAGTACTATGTTGAATGGGAGTGGTGAGAGAGGGCATCCGTGTCTTGTGTCAGTTTTCAAAGGGAATGTTCCCAGTTTTTGCCCATTCAGTATGATATTGGCTGTGGGTTTGTCATAAAAAGCTCTTATTATTTTGAGATACGTTCCACTGATACCTAGTTTACTGAGAGTATTTGCCATGAAGGGCTGGTGAATTTTGTCGAGGCCTTTTCTGCATCTATTGATATAATCATGTGGTTGTTGTCATTGGTTCTGTTTATGTGATGGATTACATTTTTTGATTTGCATAAGTTGAACCAGACTTGTGTCCTAGGTATGAAGCCAGCTTAATCATGGTGGGTAAGCTTTTTGATGTGCTGTTGGATTCGGTTTGCCATTAGTTTATTGAAGATTTTTGTACTGATGTTCATTAGGGATATTGGCCTGTAATTTTTCTTTTTTGTAGTGTCTCTGCCAGGTTTTGGTATCAGGATTATGCTGCCCTCATAAAAGGAGCTTGGGATGATCCCCTCTTTTTCTACTGTTTGAAATTGTTTAGGAAAGAATGGTACCAGCCCCTTTTTGTACCTCTGGTAGAATTCGACTGTAAATGAGTCTGGTCCTGGGCTTCTTTTGGTTGTTAGGCTATTAATAACTGCCTACATTTCAGAACTTGTTTTACGTCTTTTCATGGATTTGACTTCTTCCTGGTTTAGACTTGGGAGAGTGTATGTGTCCAGGAATTTATGCGTTTCTTCCAGGTTTTCCAGTTTATTTGAGAAGTGTTTATAGTATTCTGTGATAGTAGTTTATATTTCTGTGGGATCAGTGGTGATATCCCCTGTATAATTTTTTATTGCATCTATTTTATTCTTCTCTCTTTTCTTGTTTATTAATCTGGCTAGTGGTCTATGTATTTTGTTGATCTTTTCTAAAAACCAGCTCTTGGATTCATTGATTTTTTGAAGGTTTTTTTGGTGTGTCTCTACTCCTTCAGTTCTGCCCCAATCTTAGTTATTTCTTGTCTTTTGCTAGATTTTGAATTCATTTGCTGTTGCTTCCCAAGTTCTTTTAATTTTGATATTAGGGTGTCAATTTTAGATCTTTCCTACTTTCTCTAGTGGCCACTTATAATTTTCCGTCTACACACTGCTTCAAATGTGTCCCAGAGATTCTTGTACGTTGTGTCTTTGTTCTCATTGGTTTCAAAGAACATCTTAGTTTCTGCCTTCATTTCATTATTTACCCAGTAGTCATTCAGGATCAGGTTGTTCAGTTCCCATATCGTTGTGTGGTTTTGAGTGAGTTTCTTCATCCTGAGTTCTAGTTTGATTGCACTGTGGTCTGAGAGACTGTTATGACTTCCGTTCTTTTGCATTTGCTGAGGAGTGTTTTACTTCCAATTATGTGGTCCATTTTAGAATAAGTGCAATGAGGTGCTGGGAAGCATGTACCTTCTGTTGATTTTGGATGGATGATTCTGTAGATGTCTATTAGGTCCTCTTGGTCCAGAGCTGAATTCAAGTCCTAAATACCCTTGTTAATTTTCTATCTCGTTGATCTGTCTAATATTGACAGTGGGGTGTTAAAGTCTCCCACTATTATTGTGTGGGAGTCTATGTCTCTTTTAAGTCTCTAAGAAGTTGCTTTATGAGTCTGGATACTCCTGTATTGGGTGCATATATATTTAGGATAGTTAGCTCTTCTTGCTGCATTGACCCCTTTACCGTTAAGCAATGGCCTTCTTTGTCTCTTTTGATCTTTGTTGGCTTAAAGTCTGTTTTATCAGAGTTTAGGATTGCAACTCCTGCTTTTTCTTTTCTTTTCATTTGCTTGGTAAATATTCCTCCTTCCCTTAATTTTGAGCCTATGTGTGTCTTTGCACATGAGCTGGATCTCCTGAATACAGCACACTGATGGGTCTTGACTCTATCCAATTCGACAGCCTGTGTCTTTTAACTGGGGGCATTTACCCCATTTACATTTAAGGTTAATATTGTTATGTGTGAATTTGATCTGTCATTATGATGCTAGCTGTTTGTTTTGCCCGTTAGTTCATGCAGTATCTTCATGGTGTAGATGTTCTTTACAATTTGGTGTGTTTTTGCAAGTAAAAGTATTTCTGAAAATCTGCATGCCAATGTGCCTTAAATTTAAAATCAATTTTAATAAAAGGGATGTTTGAATTAAAAGTGAATTCATTTAGACTACATGTATTCATTTGCACCGATATTCTGAGAGATTATTAATGTTGAAAGGATATGAATTGTATGTATGTAGAGTTTGTTTTCTATATTCTTAATCACATAAAACAGGAGAAAGTAACAAATATTTTGTATGTGTATGCATATATATACATACACACACACATACATATTTGTATACTAAGAAAACAAAATATTCATAGACAATTTCAAGTCTCTTACCTGTGAATCTGGCTTCACTACCAGAAAAGACTTAATTTTAATCATCATCATTTTATATAAGACAAAAAATATTTATGAAATATATTTTAGTTAATCAGAGAGTGAACTTTATGAAAACAATGGGCTACTATTGGAAGTAGGAAAGGTTAATATTCTAAAATAAATAAGCCTTTTTAAATTTGTAATAATAGACCTTTTCTAAGGTCTTTACCAGATCTTACAGTTTATATTTTAAATACGATTTTTAGTATTGCTCAAGTAACACATGTTCATAGTAGAAAATGTTTAAAATATTGAAAAGATGTATTTTTCCCCAAAAGAGTTTGAGATGCAGAAAATTTGTGAGGATAATCTGTAAAATAATTGGTCTTGGATTAATTCCAAATGGTAAAACACAGAACAGATTGACTCTTTATTCATTATGAAAAACATGAAACATTTTTTAGGCCAAATCTATAGATGGTAGAGAACGTATGTACATATCATATGGTATGCTTAGATTTTTGCAGAGTGATATTTTATTATTTTATGTCTGAAGATTAAAAAAAGAAACCTGGGAAACAAACTGTTTCTTTTATTTTTCAAAAACTTCTGCAAAGTCTGTATCTTTGATTCCTCATTCACACATTGTCGGGATAGTTGACCCCTGAGTTTGGTGGATTAATGGCACTGCATCAAGTGGATATCAAACAAATGTGGCACTTCTAAAGCTGCAGCACCAAACTGCAAATTGGAAATACACCCTTGGTTATACTGTCAACAAAGGAGACCCTTGATGTGTGATTCCACTCATCATTCCTCTTAAGCCATTATCAGACAGCTGAGATCAGACAACAATGAAAGAACATGTGCTTGATTGTTAGCATGTCAGACGTACATTATTAAAAACAGTAGGGACAAGGGGAGAGATGAGAGGAGAGGCATTGGCTTCTTTGTTCCATGTGTGAGGGTTTATTTGGGAAAAAAAAAAGAATTCTAAGAAGCACTGCCATGTAACTCCCTATGATGAAGGCCTAGCTTTGCCTCTGTTCATTTGATAATCAAGTTTATGTTCTTTCTTTTTGTTTCTTTCATAATGAAAATGATTAGGAACTTGTTTTAACTGCTTACTCATTCTTACCCATTTCAACTGAAAACTGATTTTCATCTGGCTAAATTTCTGATTGTTTTCAAAGATCTGTGCCCAAATTACCTGGTTTGATTCAGCAAGACTGTTTTTAATTCACCCCCTTCTAAGGGGAGGTATATGAAGAGTTAGGAATGATCTATTTCATTCAGACCTTACAAATAAAAGTAAAAATCATTAATGATCAAGTTCATTGCACATAATATTATACACGTTTTAACTAAAGTAATGGGTCAATTTCAGAGGAAATAATCAGAATTTATTAATAGCCTTTAGGTACACATGAGAAATTGCCCATAGATAATTTTTCAACCTGAATATACAAAGAGGTACCACGACAGTGTCAAAGGCAAGTTGAGTTAGTGACCACAAAATGTAATTTCTAAGATAAACTTTTAAAATATAATGGAATTTATAATAACTTTTCTCATGGACTTTCTGTAAATACAGGCAGAAATCAAAATTATATACAGAAATTTACAAATTCACTTTTTCTCTACTTCTTCAAATTGATTGTGTTGGGTAATACTTTTCTTAAGTATTCTTAATGCTTATTTTTGAAGTAAAATTTTATGTTCATCATAAAAAGAATGTATATTTTTTCAATAATGTACATAATACTTATTTTTAAAATGTATACTACTACTTGTCTTATTTCCTATGAAAGAGACACATCTATAGTTTCAGTTTCTCTTTGAAGTAATCACATTACTCAACATTTGTAAAACAATTAAAACATAGTTTGTGAAAAACAATGAAGGTTATTACCTTTAATTTATTTCTTTTGTTCCACTTTCCCAAAACATGAATAGTTTAGGTTTCAATATGGCAATAGTAGGATTAAAGTATATTATATTTCTTAAAACTTGATTGAAATTCAATTTAGCATTATAAAATTTGAAAATAAATGTTCTGTCACAGAGAGATTCACAAAGTAACATAAAATAAAAATTACACTTTTTTATGATTTCACTTAATTTAAAAGAGAAATAGAATTTATGTGAAATGTTTTTAGCCAATTACAAAAGTAATTAATTACTGAAAACTCTTTAATTATTTTATTAGCCACAGTCCAAAGTATTTATTTGAAAAGCCTTTGGAATTACTCTTGTACAAGGATGACTAAAGTCAGAATACGTTAAATAAAAATTTTTATAAGTCCTTAATATTTATGTGTGGATCTTCAAAGTCACAAATGTAATAAAAAAATTCCTGGCCAGAACTTCCAAAACTATGTTGAATAGGAGTGGTGAGGGAGGGCATCCCTGTCTTGTGCCAGTTCTAAAGGGAATGCTTCCAGTTTTTGCCCATTCAGTATGATATTGGCTGTGGGTTTGTCATAGACAGCTCTTATTATTTTGAGATACATCCCATCAATACCTAATTTATTGAGAGTCTTTAGCATGAAAGGTTGTTTGAATTTTGTCAAAGGCCTTTTCTGCATCTATTGAGATAATCATGTGGTTTTTGTCTTTGTTTCTGTTTATATGCTGGATTACCTTTATTGATTTGTGTATGTTGAACCAGCCTTGCATCCCAGGGATGAAGGCCACTTGATCATGGTGGATAATCTTTTTGATGTGCTGCTGGATTTGGTTTGCCAGTATTTTATTAAGGATTTTTGCATCGATGTTCATCAGGGACATTGGTCTACAATTCTCTTTTTTTGTTGTTGTATCTCTGCCAGGCTTTGGTATCTGGATGATGCTGGCCTCATAAAATGAGATCAGGAGGATTCCCTATTTTTCTATTGATTGGAATAGTTTCAGAAGGAATGGTACCAGCTCCTCCTTGTACCTCTGGTAGAATTCGGCTGTGAATCCATCTGGTCCGGGACTTTTTTTGGTTGGTAAGCTATTAATTATTGCCTCAATTTCAGAGCCTGTTATTGGTCTATTCAGAGATTCGACTACTTCCTAGTTTAGCCTTGGGAGGGTGTACGTGTCGAGGAATTTATCCATTTCTTGCAGATGACATGATTGTATATCTAGAAAACCCCATTGTCTCAGCTCAAAATCTCCTTAAGCTGGACACTTCTCAAAAGAAGACATGTATGCAGCCAAAAAACACATGAAGAAATGCTCATCATCACTGGCCATCAGAGAAATGCAAATCAAAACCACAGTGAGATACCATCTCACACCAGTTAGAATGGCCATCATTAAAAAAACAGGAAACAACAGGTGCTGGAGAGGATGTGGAGACATAGGAACACTTTTACACTGTTGGTGGGACTGTAAACTAGTTCAACCATTGTGGAAGTCAGTGTGGCGATTCCTCAGGGATCTAGAACTAGAAATACCATTTGACCCAGCCATCCCATTACTGGGTATATACCCAAAGGACTATAAATCATGCTGCTATAAAGACACATGCACACGTATGTTTATTGCGGCACTATTCACAATAGCAAAGAGTTGGAACCAACCCAAATGTCCAACAACGACAGACTGGATTAAGAAAATGTGACACATATACACCATGGAATACTATGCAGCCATAAAAAATGATGAGTTCGTGTCCTTTGTAGGGACATGGATGAAACTGGAAACCATCATTCTCAGTAAACTATCGCAAGGACAAAAAACCAAACACCGCATGTTCTCACTCATAGGTGGGAATTGAACAATGAGAACTCATGGACACAGGAAGGGGAACATCACACTCCAGGGACTGTTGTGGGGTGGGGAGAGGGGGGAGGGACAGCATTAGGACATATAACTAATGCTAAATGACGAGTTAATGGGTGCAGGAAATCAACATGGCACATGGATACATATGTAACAAACCTGCACATTGTGCACATGTACCCTAAAACCTAAAGTATAAAAAAAAAAAAAAAAGCGGATAGGCAACTTCAGCAAAGTCTCAGGATACAAAACCAATGTGCAAAAATCGCAAGCATTCTTATACACCAATAACAGACAAACAGAGAGCCAAATCATGAGTGAACTCCCATTCACAGTTGCTTCAAAGAGAATGAAATACCTAGGAATCCACCTTACAAGAGGTGAAGGACCTCTTCAAGGAGAACTACAAACCACTGCTCAATGAAATAAAAGAGAATACAAACAAATGGAAGAACATGCCATGCTCATGCATAGGAAGAATCAATACTGTGAAAATGGACACACTGCCCAAGGTAATTTATAGATTCAATGCCATCCCCATCAAGCTACCAGTGACTTTCTTCACAGAATTAGAAAAAACTACTTTAAAGTTTATATGGAACCAAAAAAAAACCCGCATTGCCAGGTCAATCCTAAGCCAAAAGAACAAAGCTGGAGGCATCACGCTACCTGACTTCAAACTACACTACAAGGCTACATAACCAAAACAGCACGGTACTGGTACCAAAACAGAGATATAGACCAATGGAACAGGATAGAGCCCTCAGAAATGATGTCGCATATCTACAACTATCTGATCTTTGACAAACCTGACAAAAAGAAGAAATGGGGAAAGGATTCCCTATTTAATAAATGGTGCTGGGAAAACTGGCTAGCCATATGTAGAAAGCTGAAACTGGATCCCTTCCTTACACCTTATACAAAAATTAATTCAAGATGGATTAAAGACTTAAATGTTAGACCTAAAACCATGAAAACCCTAGAAGAAAACTTAGGCAATACCACTCAGGACACAGGCATGGGCAAGGACTTCATGCCTAAAACACCAAAAGCAATGGCAACAAAAGCCAAAATTGACAAATGGGATCTAATTAAACTAAAGAGCTTCTGCACAGCAAAAGAAACTACCATCAGAGTGAACAGGCAGCCTACAGAATGGGAGAACATTTTTGCAATCTAGTCATCTGACAAAGGGCTAATATCCAGAACCTACAAAGAACTCAAACAAATTTACAAGAAAAAAATAAACAACCCCATCAAAAAGTGGGCAAAGGATATGAACAGACACTTCTCAAAAGAAGACATTTATGCAGCCAACAGACACATGAAAAAATGCTCATCATCACTGGCCATCCGAGAAATGCAAATCAAAACCACAATGAGATACCATCTCACACCAGTTAGAATGGCAATCATTAAAAAATCCGGAAACAACAGGTGCTGAGAGGATGTGGAGAAATAGGAACACTTTTACACTGTTGATGGGACTGTAAACTAGTTCAACCATTGTGGAAGTCAGTGTGGCGATTCCTCAGGGATCTAGAACTAGAAATACCATCAGACCCAGCCATCCCATTACTGGGTATATACCCAAAGGACTATAAATCATGCTGCTATAAAGACACATGCACACGTATGTTTATTGCAGCACTATTCACAATAGCAAAGACTTGGAACCAACCCAAATGTCCAACAACCATAAACTGGATTAAGAAAATGTGCCACATATACACCATGGAATAGTATGCAGCCATAAAAAGGATGAGTTCATGTCCTTTATAGGGACATGGATGAAACTGGAAACCATCATTCTCAGCAAACTATCACAAGAGCCAAAAACCAAACACTGCATGTCCTCACTCATAGGTGGGAATTGAACCGTGAGAACCCATGGACACAGGAAGGGGAACGTCACACATTGGGCCTGTTGTGGGGTAGGGGGAGGGGGGAGGGATAGCGTTAGGAGATATACCTAATGCTAAATGACAAGTTAGTGGGTGCAGCACACCAACATGGCACATGTATACATATGTAACAAACCTGCACATTGTGCACATGTACCCTAAAACCTAAAGTATAATAATAAAAAAAAGAAATTCCTTTCCAAAATATAAAAATTGCTTAATTATATTATACCTTAAATATTTTAAACACCACAATATAAGTTATATTGTGATCTGTATTAGGAATAAATATGAATATGTGCCAATATTTACATATTATATTGAAATATTTACATTTGTTTTATGTGGTATGTATGATGGGGGAGAGAGAGAGAGAACAAATAAAAACATTTCTACAATTTTTCAATATTAAATGTAAGGACATATTAAAATACTTTGAGTATATTAAAATACTAGGATATTATTTACTTTTGCAACAGAAATAATTGTTGTGTATTTGTCTGATGTAGAGATCTTTCTCTTCAGCGTGAATGAAATTTACAGTTGTTGAACAGGACATTAATTGTCTTAAAAATCTCAGTAACATTTTCAGTAATCTCACAATAATTACAAATATTATTTTTCATCCAGAAGTGTACTCTATTGAAGGATGTATTTTCAAGCATTTTTTACCTGTTAGTCATGGTCAAAAATGTTGCTTCAACTCTGTGTAACACTTCTATGTTTAAAGCACAAAGAATGAGAAGATGTCAATGCCAATTTGTAAAAATCCCTTTTCATATTTCCTTTGCATCTTGGCCAGAGTCATGTCATGTGGCCACACCCTGCTGGAAAAAAACTGGAAGGGCAAACATCTGGCAAAAACAAAAAACAGAAAATCACAAGTTTGGCCACATTGTTGCCTCAAACAAGGTCATTATTCACATATAAAAACAATATGGTAAGTAGAAAAGGCTATTGACACCAAGCATCATTTTTATTTAATGATTTTTTTATTCCATCATGGGTAATCTTCTCCATCCTCTTTAGTAACAGAGAAAATGGCACCACTGAAATGTGTTTTGGGATAAAATTAAATTTTAAAAATATAAGTTATAAGGTATGATATCAATGGAAATGTGATTATTATTTGAATAAAATATAGGTTGTATTTCATAAAGTAAGGCATTTCTAATAGCTACCTCATATCCAAGATGCGGTTTAAGACGTGAGTTTTTACCTTTTCTTTGTACTTTACACTGTATTGTGCCACTACAGAATTTTGCAATTACAAAATACAGTTTGGCATTCCCTTAAATCAATCGAGTTCAGTTGCATTTTTGAAATGGGTAATTCGTAATTTCACATTGTAAAGTGGCATTTAAATTAATAAACTTTTTTCGTATTTCTGATGCTATTGATACGTGTTTTTCTTTTTCAGAAAACTAATCTCAATAAGGTTTCTATTTTAGGATCATAGGAAATTGTAACATAAACTTTTCCAAATGCTGCTTTTTAACTCAGGCAGAAAGGACTACATCTGAAACATTCTGTTGCCCCACCCTCTTTAACTTCCATTGTCATGAGAAAGGAAATAACTGGGAATGAATGAGATGAAGGGCAAAGGAGAAGAGGATTATAGGAAAGAATTTACATTTAATTCAGGGAAAACTCCCTAAAGACATCTTGTCAGTTAGTTTCAAACTATCTGAAAAAAAGAAACTATTCACTCAGATTTTTAATTTACAGAATGATAGGTATAAAATGTATTCTAAGAGTTCACTTACACTATTTTCTCTCTCATGAGCACCACACCTAAACCAACTGAGACCAAATAGGACCAATTTGAAAATTTTATTGTATGGCTCCTTTACATCATAAAACACAGACACACGGCTGGGCACGGTGGCTCACGCCTGTAATCCCAGCACTTTGGGAGGCCGAGGCGGGCGGATCACGAGGTCAGGAGATGGAGACCACCCTGGCCAACATGGTGAAACCTCGTCTCTACTAAAAATACGTGGTGGCGGGCACTTGTAGTCCCAGCTGCTTGGAAGGCTGAGGGAGGAGAATGGCGTGAACCCAGGAGACGGAGCTTGCAGTGAGCCAAGATCGCGCCACTGCACTTCAGCCTGGAGACAGAACGAGACTCCGTATCAAAAAAAAAAAAAAAAAAAAAACAGACACACACACAAACCACCACCACCACCACAGTAACAATTACAATGTTTTTTTGGTCTTCAGTCTCAGAAATTTGTTTCTTATTTCAAAATAAATTCTTCAGTTTCATCCATTTCCTCTCCTGCCCTCAATGGAGACGAACACCTGGACAAGTGCTCTATGTAATTGCCCTTGTTATTGCTGAAAGAGTTGTAGTGTCTTTCATTCATGCCTTCTGAAAGCGAAGGTTGCTTTTGTTCTATTACTATTTCACATATATGTTATTTCCTAAACCTTTACCCAAGTTTGCTATTTATTTTCAACTTTGGAGTTGCCCCAATCACATCCTATTGAGTTATGACTCTCAGAACCCAAGACAGTGTATCCAAGAAAATACTCAGAGGAAAATAAAAACCCATCAAATGCTTCTGAGCCTTTTAAAATGTAGGAAGAGAAAAGGAAGTTCTTGACATATATAAGACAATTGAAAACCTTAATCAAAACCATTCTTTTCTTTTTCTTCCCTTCCCTTATATTTGTTATTTCAAATGAAAATGTACTTTTAGATGCTTTCTTAGAATTGTCCATTCTCCAAAGCATCAACAGCATCTTTAAAATAAAAACACACACCAAAAACCTAAGCAGATTGGTGTTTGTCTCATGGCATTAAATGTGTGTGTTGTGCGTGAGCAGACACACACTTATATTCTCTCTCTCTCTTTCTCTCTCTCTCACACACATACAGGCACACTCACACAAAAATTCTTGAACACCAAGTCCTCTTATTGGCATCCCCAAGTCAGAGGGTAGAATCTTCCAGAATCCTGAGCTTGCTTTATTCAATTCTGGCAGAATTTTTTAGGTTGTTGTAGGAGATGTATTTTTAGTGAAAGCCAAAACATATGTATATTTACACTATTTTTCTGGTTTCTTTAAGTAGACAACCCTAAAAGTAATCTCATTTATAAAGTTTTCAAGTAATTTTTGAAAATAAAATATTAATCTAAGTATTTTAGGGTTGTCTATTAATCTTCATTTGTTTTCTTCAAAATGTATTATTAAGATCAAGAGAATTAGAATGGAGGGATAGGTGGGTACTATTTAGTATGCAGATCTGGGACACATTCCAGACTTACCAAATCAGAATATTTGTGTTAGTGTCCAGGGATGTCAATGTCCTCTAAGATCAACAGTTGAGTTCAACTCACACTATTTTGAGAACCACTACTGTTGAAGGCACAGAACCTAAGAAAAAAATGTTGCTTGGATTTCTCATTCTAACTCCAGACCTAATGCCAACATTTAAAGCAGATGCAATGGGTTTAAGAAGATTGTCAAGAGCAAATTTAAATTAAAAATAAAAATTAATGGAAAACCTTAAAAGGTAGAGACAGCTCTCTCTTGTACCTTTTTGAGAAGTTGCCAGTGGTTTTTAGTACAAGTAAGTGAGAGAGGGATCTCTTTTTATCCCAGTGACTGTTCCTAGAATCCTTGTTGCATTACCACTTGTCATGTAGCAAATTAGTCCCCTTAAAACATGAGCCTCTCTGAGGAGAAGGCTCCAGTACACTACATTCTCAGGGTGGACCTGGATAGGGCAAAACTGAATATGTACAGGTCCAAAGTTCTCACAATCTTCATTACTGGCTCATATTAACTATGTTACTTTGCTGGCCAGTTAGTAAGACTCAATACTATTCGCAATTGCAACATTATTTACAATAGTAAAAACATGGAATCAACCTAAAGGCCCATCAATGATAAACTAGATAAAGAAAACCTGGTACATATACACAGTGCAATACTATACAGCATAAAAAAGAACGAGATCATGTCCGTTGTAATGACATGGATGGAGCTGGAGGTCATTATACTTAGCTAACTAACACGGGAACTGAAAACCAAATACCTCATGTTCTCACTTATAAGTGGGACATAAGTGATGAGAACATATGGACACATAGAGGGGAAGAAAACACACAGGGGTCTTTTGGAGGGGAGAGGTTGAAAGGAAGGAGAGAATCAGGAAAAATAACTACTGGCTGCTAGGCTTAACACACAGGTGATGAAATAATCTGTACAACAAACCCCCAAGACACAAGTTTACCGATGCAACAAACCTGCATGTGTACCCCTGAACTTAAAATAAAGGCTAAAAATAAAAAGATCCAGGAATGTTCTATGGATTTTGTTTGCCATGTTGTAGTTTACTTTCTTCCCAACATCAGCTTCTAGCTATAATGACACTGCTTTCTGTTTATGCAATGCTTGACACAGCTTTACAAAGTGCTATATTGTACATTGATCACATGTGAGATTCAGAGAAATAGTATGAGGAAGACTGGGTGTATATATAATTCACAATTAACTTGAGTCAAAACTGAAGCTAAAACTGGTAAATAACTTAGGAAAGTGGCTTGAGTGTTGCAGACTCTAGATTAATACTAAGGGCTTTTGATTCTGTGATGTTTTCTCTATTAATCTAGGTAAGCAACACACTATTAGGTAACATAATATTTGCCTACAGCTTATGTATTTGTAAACAAGATACATCTAACTTTACTCATTTACCTCACTTCTTCCACTAAAATATGAGCTCCAAGATAGCTGTTTTTTTCTTTGCTTTGTTTATTCCTTCATGTTCAGTAAATAAACCTGTGAATGCCAAGTAGTAGGTATTAAACAAAGTTTGAAAGCAAATGGCCCTCTAAACAATCATCTTTATCTTTAATTTGTGTTACTGAAAGAAACGTGAATTTTTTTCTAAGAATACATCTAAATTAATTTGATGATTAATGTCTTCTTAATGTAAGTTAAAAATGTCATATATTTATATTTCTTTAAATAGATGTATTGTTTTCCTCCTCAGGTTTCGCATCAGTCATCTATGGAAAACAACCTGGATGATATTCCAGATATGTTCTAAGTTCTAACAATTTGTGACATAAGGAGTAATTAATTTCAAACAAAATAATATATCAATGTTTAATCTTGATAATTACCAGCAGGATTCTTGAATACCATAGTTAGAGAAGCTGAAGCAATACAAAAATGATTGAAAAATATGAAAAGAAGTCTATAAGGTTTCCACACAAGAGAAATGTTTTAGTTTATTGAAAAATATTTTATTTTTCTTAAGTCAAAGTGCTTTCCAGTAATGTTGCTTTCTATGTTTTGTTGTTGCTGTTGGTTTTGGTCTCTTGCATTTAAGATTATGTTTGCAAACAATTACATCAGTTCATGGGAAAAGTAGTTTAGAGACCTGACAGCCTTCTGTGAGCCAGAACCATTTGCACACAGAACAAGTCAACAACAGTCAAATGTATATCAACATTTAAGAATATAGCATATGTGACAGATAAATCTAAAACTACTATTCCAAACTACCACTCCAGTCAATATATATCAAACATACAAATCAAACATATTACCTATCATGTGCTTGGATGGCTTTGGCATTTCTTATTTCCCTTTTTCTTGCAGAAAGTATACATTACTGTGACTAAAATCACTGCTTTGGAAGTTCGATGGTTGCCAAGTAACTGAAAATGTAAATTTGAGTTATTAGTCTACAAATTAATGGCAGAGTACTTTTAACCTGATTTGATCTTTATCACTTCTCTGGAGAAGTGGACAGATTTCAAACAATATATCTAGAAAAAAACAGGAAATAGTGAAAACATTATATTTGTGTAACACTGTGGCTTATTTAACAAAATGATATCTAATATATTAATTTGAAAGTGTTCACTTTTGTCTATATGTGTGTGATGTGCATGTGCACGTGTGTATATTTGTGTGTGTGTGCTTAATGCAACTTACTTCCCTATGAATCTTCGGATCTTTTAAGGAACGAAGATTTGCTTTTTCTACCAATATGCCGGTCTTCATTTATATAACACTAGCAAATAACTTCAAGCTTAAATAAGTTGAGAGACACTGCCATTAAGGTTGGATAAAAGATTTCTAAAGATCAGCATGTAGGTTTCCATTTGCCAGTTGTAATTGGACACCTTTCTTAATGGGGCTTTAACAAAATTATAAAGCTCAGTTTTTTGCCCAGTGTTCTCTATGCTTTGTTGATGCCACACTTCAGTAAGAGCTGTACAGGTGTATCTTAGAAAAGTCTTCGATTCACTCCAGGCATGTGGAGACCTTTGGTTGTGAAAGATCTTTTAGCCACTTTGCATTTCTTAGGACAAAGTATAAGCATGCAGATGCCTACAGGTGCCAGGTAATTTTCATAAATTTTTGGTCAAACAGGAGAAAACATTATGTGAAAGGGGTTCTGTTCTGCTCTATCTATATTTATGTATCAATATATCCATAGATCTGTGTTTATTTCTATGTCTACATTCACATTTACGTCTATATGTCTATCTCTACTTCTTTATCAGTTTGTTCATCTATTTACCTCTATCTGTCTATCTATCTACGTATCTATTTATCTAATCTTAGACTTGCAAACCTATGAATCAGACCCAGACCACCCAGGCCTAGAATCACAAAGTTACTTTGCTGCAGAGCTGCAGAGAACATCTCCTGGTTATTATGGAGAGCTTTTTCCAGTGTGTCCCAAATCACTCAGGAAATATAGAAATCAGGACCGTAAAGCACTTTAACCATTCTCTGTTCCGATGCATAGAAGAACACTGAAGCAAAAATTTTGCTGGTTATTGGATTAATTAAATAATAGTTGCTCAATTTATTAAATTTTAGCAACAATGTGACAACCTACATTACATATTATGGTGAATAAAACTATGCTGACAATGCTGAAATAAAGCAATGCTTGGTTGAAAAACATAAAGGTAATTAACCATTTTAACTATTTTATGAATGTTTGTGTTAGACGGTTGTTGTTTTCAACAGAATCACTTTGTTAAATGAAGAATTGGAGGCCATATGCTACAAAGTGAAGGTGATGTTGGGGAATTACGACATCTTTCCTAAAGAGGAGCCAACTCATAGTCTTGTCACTAGGCCCAGCCAGTGGTTTATGGAGGTACAGTAGCACATATATTTTAAACAAGTAAAGCTTGACATTTTAAAGGGGGAAAGATACTTTTACAAAAATCTTTAAATAACATGAAAGAAAGAGTATTAGGAAGGACAAAGAGAGTGTTGATGGAGTATTTTGACCAAGTTTCTTTTAAAGTATTAGAGGAAGTTGCTATATTCTAGATAAAGAAGGAAGGATTAAAGTGCAGTTGTGGCACACTAGTAAATTTGGATGGAAGGTCTTCATTGTTTAAAATGGATGTGTGTTACTGAAGTAGTTAATGGATTCACTTGTGGTTTTCCTCAGTATGATTTTAAACCAAGGTTTCCAAATAAGAACCAGGAAATTGGTTTGAGGTAAAAATGAGACACACAACAGTCTATTTCTTTTCTTTTTCAAATCTTCTCTTTCAAGCAGGAACATTAAATAATACTTTTCCAATGGAGTTTGAGATACCTCGACAGATGTTTAAAAAATTATCAACTATTCACCTCATGCTTTATTTGCTTATTTAGGTAATGAAATACATAAAATTCAAAGTAACTTTGTACTCATAATTTGTAAAAACTAGTTCCAAAGACAGTGATAGATTCTGGAATCTTTCAACAGTGTTACATGGACAGAGAATAATTAACTGTGAAATGGACACCGTAAAGAGTGTTTAAACCTTAAATGCCTAAAGAAATGCTTTTGGCGCACCTAGAGAATGACATACTTGGGAGAGTATATTGGGTATTTTCACCATCCGTGAGTATTTTTAAATACTTGGTCTTTTGGAAAGAGAAAATTATGGAATTTGGAATCTCAAGTATATCAACATTCCAGCTTTCACCAACATCCTTGATATTTTCACAATTTTTTTTTTCACTTTCAGTAGTCTAACCCAACCAGCTAGAAATGATCCATGTTTTATCCACTTATACAATAAAATTGTACATTTTCCCATCCAGCATACTTATTTTTATTAGAAGAATGTGATATACCTTAAACACTATAAAGTAACATACACACAAAATGTGGACATTTCAGGGAACCAAGGAAAGAAGAAATAAATTCCAGAATAATTCATATGAATGATATATAATTTAAATTAATGACAAAGAATTTAAATACATTTTAAAAACTTGCTTTCTGTGCATTTTTACTCAAAGACAGCAATACCTTCTCTCTTCTGATCTACTGGCTTATTAACGAAGACGCATTTTTACCTCAGGGGACAATGTATGAATTTTATCCTCTGAATAAAACTATTAGGAATCAATATAACACAGAAGGGAGGACTAGCCATTGGTGGAAACCTTCCAGAAATTAGCCCACCATTTGAAGTGATCTGTAAATATTTTTCCAAAAATCTCATGAGAAACATTCTAATCTAAAAGTAACTAAAGTGAAGTCCTTTCATTACCTGTACAGTGAGAGGGTTGGATTAGAAGATCATCCTTCTCATCCTCAGGAATTATATCATATTCATGCCAAATGCACAGAGAAAGGGAGATGCAGTCTAAAGGTTCAGAAGCCAGTTTAGAAGAGGCAGAGTCACATAAGAGTGAATCGTAAAAGGGAATCTGTTGCACTTTGCAGAGTCCGGGCCAATTTTTAGGGAGTGAGTTGTGTGGTAAGGAGCTCAGGCACCAGGGCTTAAAAGGAATGGGGAAATTGAACAGGTCGGCGTAGAACAAGATAAATGAGCAGTGACTGAATGGGCCCCAGAGAGGAAGAAGCAAGATTACTGTGGCTATGAAGCAAGTTATGTAACTGTTGGTACAAGCATTATTTGTGACTTGTGTCATAGTGCATGCAAGTGGGGAAGCCCTAGGTTTATCCAATAAGACATACTTGTGGCTTTGGGGTTGGCTTGGCCAAGAGAAGTGTTACAGATGCCTGCAGTGCAGGCTTACACATACTTATCCTTCTTCATTTCCAATTATAACAAAGCATATTGGAATAACATCAGGTAATGAACCATGTGTTCTATGTTTGGTATTTCTTAGCTATTAAATTCTATCACTATTTGTCCTCAAACTTAAACTTTTATCAACCACTCAGTAGTGTTTTGAAACATTAACTCTTCAGATCTCCCATGGCACATGGAAATAATTTGTATAAAGATAATGCATTATTTCTTGCTTATCAATGTGTAGGGATTTTCTTAAAAATAAACGATAGATACATCTTCTAAAACTTCTTTGAAAATTTGTTGGCACTCTTTAGAAAGCCACAGCCACATTTTGATATAGTGAGCTGATTTCAATTTTGATAAAAATATTATAACATGTAAACATAGCACTACCTCCCATTTGGAAAACTCTTTGGAAACACTTTAGCAGTAGCCAAATAAGCCCGGTGGCTTGATTTTATGTGTGCTATTGTATCAAATACTTTGAACTTCCAACTGTGAAAACTGTATAAACCCGAGGATTATAACTATTTGTATGAGATGATTAATGCGTGCCAGATGCCCCACCATTAACTTGACATGATTTGTCTCATTTAGTCATGAGAACATAATGCCTGATGAATGAAATTGTATTATTCTCATTTTACAGATTTGGAATTGAATTCTAGAGATGCTATGTAACTTGTCCAAAGTCATATTGCTAAGAAGTTTTTTCTACGGGATTGAAGACAGTTCGAATTCTGGGCCTGATGTATTATTAGCTTCTGCACGTTCCATTCCCATTATTCTCATGCTCACTAAACTCTACTATTGACACAGAAAAAAAGTTTAAGGAGTGCTTTATTGAAAGACTGTGATGATGGAGGTGTTTATTTTAACAGAGACCTTTATCTTATGATAAAATCCCCTGGAGAGCAGGGAGTAGAGGACAGCTAATTTTGCTTTTCCCCCTGACAATTGACTCTGGAAGTCCATATAAAGCACATGCTTCTGAGTTATCCTCTCTAAGAGATGGGAATGGTGGTTACTTACAGAACAATTCCCACCTGTCACTGGTTGGGTGTACCCGTGGTGGATATTAAATCTTGGCATTTCAAGCATGTCTGGCATGTGAGCAGAGTGGTCTCTGAATTTAGAGAGCATCATCAGGTACAGTGAGGCAAATATTAGAGTTGGAATTAGCCTGTGTCCACAGTAATTACATAGTAAACGGGATACAGTTGGGGCAGCAACACATCACCTACAGTGCTAAAAATGGCCCTTGTAAGGCTGGGCGTGGTGGCCCATGCCTATAATCCCAGCACTTTGGGAGGCTGAGGCGGGTGCTTTGCTTGAGCCCATGAGTTTGAGACCAGCCTGGACAACATAGTAAGATCCTGTCTCAACAAAAAGTTCAAAAGAAATAAGCCAGGCATAGTGGCATGCTCCTGTAGTTCCAGCTACTTGGAAGGCTAAAGCAGGAGGATAACTTGAGCCTGGGAGGTCGAGGCTGCAGTGAGCTGTGATGGCACAACTGCACTCCAGCCTGGGTGACAGAGCGAGAGCCCGTATCCAAAAAAAATGAAAAAAAAAGAAAAAAAAGTCCCTTGCGAATTGAAGAAACCAGCAAGTTAGAGGAGTTCATAGTCCTGAGCTTGTTGCCTTTGCTGCCACAGAGCAAATGAATAAGACATTGCAGCACACTGTCTACCTACCAACCAATAGCATCTTCTGCTTTGCTACATGTACATATTTTGAATTCTTTTCCTTTTTATTTTTTTACTATGTCTTCAGGCCTACTGTGTCACCGTGACCTACCAAAATGTGCACAATTCATGTCTGTTGAGAGAAAAAGTACCATGATAAAAGTTCATATAGTAAGTAAGCATCTTAAAATTCATAGCTAAAAAAGATAATTGATTCATAGACATTAAATGGAAGGATTCAAATTTGCTTTTTCATGATGTAAAGGCACACAATAGAGGAAATGACTTTGAATGATTCAATTAAATATGTGATTAAATTAGCTGGTTTGACTCAGATCTTACCCTAGGATGAAGAATGCTGGCCAGCTGAAATGGGAACCAGAAAACTCTTGGGGTATCACTTTATTTCCAAGAAAGGAGAACGCCCTTGTGTATAATTGGGAATTGACTATCTAGGAAACCATTACTATTGCCAAGGTTTCCATTCAGAAGTTAATAGAAGTTATTGAGTGACTGAAAGAGAAGTAACTAGCATTAATAATAACTACCATATGCCAAGAACCCTGCCACACAGTTCACATGCATTCACATATTGGCCCCTATACCCATTAGTTCTATGAAGTTTTTATTTCACATAGTGAAGAAAACCGAAAAAGTTACATATCTATTCCTAAGGGCATGGAATAAACACTTAGCAGATTAGGTTGCTTGTCGAGAAAAAGCATGTGAATTTCAGTCTGTTTGACTCTAAAATCCATGCTATTTCTAAAATGCGTGCTATTTACTCTTGATTCCTTATACATCATTATTTCATCCTGAGCTCAGGTGAAAATATGGTATAATATTCAAAACCAAATTTTTCCTTCTAACATACATATAACACACACAGTCACACCTACAAACACACCCACATACATACTGTGTAATAAATATAATATCAGACTCCATTTTTGATGTTCGACTGCTGAAAGCTTTTGAGTCCCATCATTTCCCTTTCGGCCCTGCTTATGTGAAAGCTGATAAGAAATCTTGGGTTCTCCCTCCTTTGGCTGTGGTAGGTTAAACCATGTAAGTCCCAGCCTGAGTAGGGATCCTCTCACCCGAACCCCATCCCCTAACTACTACAGAAACTTCAGAGCTACTCTCCTATCCTCCCTCTCCCAAGCCATTGTTTGCACTGTAGAGAGTCCACCTTGCTCTCCCCAGTGAGCCCCATTGTGTAAGTAATAAACCTTTTCCAACCCTCTTCATGGATCGTGTAACATCGTTTGTCTTGGCGTCTGAACCAAATTTTGGGTGGAGGGTCCACTCCCCTGCTACAGGTGACCACAACATTTGGCATAGCAATCAGGATGTCTAGACAGTGGCCATCACCACTGGGGATCTTTCTTCTCTGGCCTTGGCTTCTTAACTGGATTTCCTCCATGCCCTCAAGCTTTTGCTTTGAGTTGTGCTGTTTTGTGCTGCATTTGCTGAGTCCTACTGAGCCTCTTACAGCTTTCACTAACCTGAATATTAGGTTTCAAGAATTAGCACTTAGGGACAGGAGCATGGGATTAGGGCCCTTTTTAAGTGGCCCTGGGTCAAGTGTACTGGCCCAGACTTCCCTGTGTGTTAGATTGATTCTTGTGTTTTGGTGCCAGCATATTTTGTTACTGTAGCCAGGCTCAAGGTAGCACCTCTTACCCTGTGTGTCTGTTTGTTTCAACTAGGCATTGACAAGAATCCACACTATAGAGTGATCAGGGGAAAGACTGATACTCTGTGGGGCATATAAGTTCATTGGCTGGTTGCTTGTAGAGGAAAAGTATCTATCGTGTGACATGTTGAGGTAACACTTTTAAAAGCAGATGGCTAACTAGGCACAAATTGCCTTTGTTGCTACCGCTTCCTAATCCTCTGACAAAGATCCTAATTTTTCAGGGTTATAGGGAACACACTCATGACATGCCCATGGAACAACAAAGGAATTAGTTCTAACCTGACTTAAGTACACAGCCCTTAAACCCAGAAAGCGTCTATTGCCATGGGAAAGGTTCCTAACTCTGAAGATGCTAATTTGGTTTCTCCCTGAATATATTCATAAATGATCAAACAAACCAGCAAAAAAAAAAAAAAAAGAAAAGAAAAGAAAAAGAAAAAAACCCTTAGACACAGGGTGAAGAAAGAAAATCTAAAATAAAATTTCACAATCTGACTCAATTGAAAATTCGAAATTTACTAAGAAATTTTATGCAATAATACAATAAAATAAGAGTGATTGGCTTCCGTGCCTCTACAACATAGGTCCTGAATTAATTTTAATATCTGCCGAAATGCACCAGTTGGTGAACTTTCAAGATCAGAATAACTACTGAGGTGCAAATTCTAGCTAAATTTATGGTCCCACTATATTTAAACAAGGGACCCCTCTATAATCTTTGAAGAATTCCTGGATATAAACTAGATAACAAGAAACATGCCTCATCTTAACCACTGAGCTATTGCCTTTTCAAAATTCCTCACAGTTATAAAGCCCATTGCCCTAGAATATATCATAGTGGACATAGAAGCTTCCACTCATTGAATGCGAAATTAAAATTAATTAAGTCTTTGCCATTTACAAATGGCTAGAAAAAATGGAATTCCATGGGCCTTCTCCTTCCAAGTTAAAAATAACCAATAAACACCATTATAAATTTAAAAAGGGCCTTCAAGAATTGAAACCCATTATATAAGACCTATTTAGAGAAGGGAGGTTTGTCCCACTGCTTCTCTTTTTAGCAGTTCAACCTAACTTATTCTTTGACTTAGCAAGAATGAATTCCACCTAATGGGGCATTACTCAGTGCCCTGGTTTTATTCATTAGGGTTGCAATACCCAATAGTCTTGAAATTGCCAGTTTCATCCAATCGACAACTAGCAAATACTTTGTAGTCATAGATTTAACTGATATGTTCTGTTCCTATTTCAACAGTTTCTCAGCCAGTTTGCCTTCACCTCTGAAGAGCCTAATGCACCTTTATTGGCTACACATGGAGTACTGCAACAGCCCTACCATCACACAAAATGTTTGCAGGCATGTTCTTAATCACATCCAGCTTTCTCCAGGAACATAGTTATGGTATTATAATAATGATCACCTTCCAAGGTGATTTGTTTGACATACTCATTCAAGACCTACAAATACAAAGGTGCATGCAGAAAAGGAACAGGCTAGTGCCACACAAATAGTACCAGAGTCCACAACCTCCAAGACTCTACAAATTTCCAAAAATTATTTGGTAAACTAAGGTCCAATCTATGCCTAACACTGTCAACAAACGGCTACCCCCATCACGGTGAACAAACAGCACCCACAATTTTTTTTAAAGAAGGCAAACATCTTTTAGGCCTTTTTGGGTTCTGGAGGCAACATATTCCTCAGTTACAAATTTTACTTAACCTTTTATACTGTTACTGACAAATCAGCCAATCTTGATTGTAGCATCCTACACTGAAATGCTCCAAAATCCATCTAAATTGTAAGACAACAGGCATTTCCGTTAGGGCCTATTAGAGACTCTTTCACTCTAGAGGCTCTATTAACATCCAGTTTTCTGGGGTCTTTGGACCACCCAAAATAGCCATAAATTGTCCATGAACTTCTACTGTAAGAAATTGGCCTCTTTGTGTAAGAAATTGTCCTCTTTTGGCTACACCATACATACCCTTACAATGGCCATTACTGACTCCATTCTGGGCTTTCCTGAAAACAGAGGCTCTCACAGGCCCTGAACCCATGACTCTACATATCTAATTGTGCCTATATCTTCAATGTAAAAGCTGTACCCCACTTTGCCAGGCATGGTGGCTCAAGCTTGTGATCCTAGCATTTGGGAAGGCCAAGGTGGGAGGATTGCTTGATCCCAGGAGTTCAAGACCAGCCTGGACCACATTGTAAGACATCCTCTCTACCCCCCAACCAAAAAAAAACAAAAATCCATGCACGGTGGTCAGCGCCTGTAGTCCTAGTTACTCAGGATGCCAAGTGGGAAGGATTGCATGAGCCCAGGAAGTTGAGGCTGCAGTGAGCCATGATCATACCTTCAGCCTGGGTGACAGAGCAAAGCCTTATTAAAAAAAAAATAGTACCCCACAAGTTCCGTACAACCACAGAGGCTTCCTCCTAGAAGACAGAATAAAATGTGAGTGCTCTGGCATATCTCATCTGGAGGAATAGAACCCCTTCTATCCCCATCCCCCAAATCTTTGTAGATGTTACATTTCCACAGGAATATCCCTTGGCCATAATGGAGTGAACAGAAAAGGAATTCGGGTACTTTATGGACATCAGCAATATCGCCACATGTGATAAGGATTTCTGAAGGGTGATTAGTCTTCGTCCCTTTATCAGGATGTCCCTGACACCATAGGATCCAAAGGTCAGCACAACTATCTGTACTTTAGGGAAGTCGTCTTAGCATTGGATAACCTGTCCAACAATTGGCCCTATTTGCACATTTTTAAATATTATTGGTCATTGCCAGTGGATTGGCTATTATTTTTAAATATTATTATTCATCGCAGGTGTATTGGCTATCTCATCTAGCAATGGCAACAGCAAACATTGCATATCCCAACCGCCTCTTTTGGTGTGAAGAGCTCTGATGACTTCCTGCTTCACAAATACAAAAAATCAAAAATCAAACATGTCCTGCACATGCTAAAACCACAAGGCCTCATGAAGATGTTGCATACTCCCTTCAGAGTTTCAGACACTATTGATAGTGACCAAGGCATTCATTTCACTTCCAAAGCTATACAATATTGGACTATTGAATGATACGTTCAATAAAATATTCACCTCCCATACCAGCCTCAGGCAAGAGGCCTGTAGAACATGGTGATGGTTTATATAAACAAGTTCAAATTCAGTTAACTGAAACATTGCACACTTTAGCTACTAGTGAAATATCAGAGGTGAATTGCAACAGGGTCAGATTCCATTTTTAATGTTTGACTGCTGGCAGCTTTCAAGCCTGAGCACTTCCCTTTCCCCTCTGCTCTGCATCTGGGCGAGCTGATAAGAAAGCCTGATGCTCTATCCTTGGCGCTGGTGGGAATTTTAAACCATACAGGTCCCAGCATATGCAAAGGAACCCTCACCCTCTCCTCATCCCCTAACAACTATAAAAACCCTAAAGCCAGTCTTTGTTCTCTGTTTTATCAAGAAATTCAGGGACCTGCTTGAGAGCTCATTCTGTTTTCCTCAGAAATACTTATGTGAGTAATAAACCTTTCAATACCCTCTTGGGGAATGTGACATCATTAATCTTGATATCCAAACAAAATTTTGAGCTGGGGGAGGTGGGTTCATCTCACTTCTGTGGGGTGGTCACAACAAGATGCACTTCAGTTATTTTGGCATATGATATCTGTAAGTAGGGTCTCTAGACATTACAATGCAGTTTGATTGTATTACCATTACCAAAAGCCTTAAATCTTTTCTGAAAGCCTATCTTGTCATATACGGTCTCCAAACTGCAAAATTCTAACTAAAACCCCTCAGAGCAAACTTTTCTTGCAACTAACATATGGTCTTTCTGATATGCCTGGGTAAGTGTTGCAAAATGAAAAAAAAAAATACATTGTCCCTTGTTTTGCAATTCTTTTCTGCATGTGTTATACAAAATTTAAATCTCCAAACATTTAAAAATGTCCATCTTAGTCAAAGCAGCAATGTCCTAATTGGTTTTGCATTTAGTTTTGGAAAAAAGAAACTTCAGTGGTTTATTTTCCAAGGTTCAATTGCCAATCCACATTACATTTAGTATGTATTCTATAGAAAATGTATTCTTCCAAAAGTATTTATACTTAACTAACCCAAATATACTTCTGAAAAATCATCTGGTAGTCATTTTTTTTAAATTTGCTTTCCACTTTTTTTCTTGTAAACCTTTGTAATCTTTGTTGAGGAATAAATTCTATTTTCCTAGCATTTGTAAACAGTGGCACTTGTGAAGAGTGTCCAGACTTCACCCATGAAGCCAAGACGGGTGGTAGTTCACCTCTAGGGGTGATATCCTGGTTGTGAAAGTTTCAGAATCTGGGCAGTATATTAAATCACATTACCTTAAGGGAGATTAGCATTTATATAAAAACCTTGTTGAGAGAAGGTAGGGTTATTTTTCAGAAAAAAGTTTCAGACATTAACACAGAAATTTAGGTTAAGGAGAAATAAAATGGGAGAAAGAGGATCAGGGTTAGTAGCTGACATCATCAAATGCAGAAAAGAATTGAGCTCTATGTCCAGAAAACTGCCACTGAGAAGTAGCATTGTGACAACTAAGTGTGTGGTGAAGGTTCTCACTCATATGACGCCCAGGGGCTGTGCCTTCACAGTACTGGCGACACTTGAGACATGCCTTGTTTTGACATTGAAGATGGGCAGAGTGAGCAGGAAACCTCCCAGCTAAGTCAATCTCCTTGGTTTCCTGAGAACCACTTCTAGATTTAAACTCCTTTTATTTTTGAAAAAAGAGAGACTTTATTTTATTTTTTACTGTAAAAGAGTTTGCTCTTTCTAAAATCATTTATGATTTTCTCTTTAACCATATCCTGACTTTTCTCAACAGAGCTAGATGCTTTGTATGGCTTTCAATTCTGGAAACACATGCGCGCACCTGGGCACACAAACACTTCATTAATATAATCTCCATAAATGTTTATTACTCCCTTTGCCTCATAGCCTCCTTTGAGGTGAGAGATCAGATCATAGTCATCTTTAGAGTCTTTACTTATGGCATAGTATTTGATACACAAATATATTTCTGTGTGGTGGTGTTATCTCATTCAAAAGGTAAGCAGACTTATATGGGATGGTAGAAAGGTTTTAAACAAGACACTCACTTGTAACCCACACCAGAAATTTAGTCTTAATGGCACTGTCTTATTGTAACTAAATACTTACAGCTTCTCACTTGTCACATTTTACCATATATAATATTATATTGTAATTAATCATTGAATAACAAGCTCCTCTTTTTGTGAACAAGATTGCATCAGATTCATGTTTGTATTCCACATAGTGTATTGTGCAGAGATGCATTCATTAAACGCTCAGTTTGATGTTTCTTCAAAACATATTTTTGAATACTATTAATTTCCTAGTGACTGCTCGATAAAATGACTACCTCTGTTTGCTTAAAGAATGCGGCACAATTCCTTGCACATAATAGCCAGTGATTAAGTGTTTGCTGAATGAAAGAATAAATACATTGGTTGACCTGGCAAAGCATGGAAATACAATTTAAAGTAGAGCAAGTATGACCATGAGAACAAGAAATCATGACATTTTCAATAGAGTAAGTGAGAATTTTATACATGGCTGGAGAAAAACAAAAACGCTTGAATGAATAAGTAACATTTAACATTATCCACATATAGGTTTCAAGGGATAAAGGTAGAAAAGGGTATTCAGGGAACAGTCAGTGGTGGGGTTTTCCTAGAGTTATGATGTATGCATGAGAGTAATGGGGAAAGTTGCTATTAGAAAATCAGGATGGAAAAAAAATTTAGGAAAACAAAATAGTTAATAAATATTAGACACCTTAATTTTTTTTTTTTTTTTGAGGTGCAGTTTCACTCTTGTTGCCCAGGCTGGAGTGCAATGGTGCAATCTTGGCTCAATGCAACCTCCACCTCCCGGGTTCAAGTGATTCTCCTGCCTCAGCCTCCTGAGCAGCTGGGATTACAGGCACCTGCCACCGCGCCAACTCATTTTTGTATTTTTAGAAGAGATGGGGTCTCACCATGTTGGCCAGGCTGGTCTTCAGCTCCTGACCTCAGGTGATTCATCCATCTCGGCCTCCCAAAGTGCTGGGATTGCAGGCATGAGCCACTGCACCGGGCCTGAACACCTTATTTTAATTTTTTGATATTTGCTGTATGATGATACAGAGTAAACTTAATGATTAATATTCCTTAAAATTATGTTACTAGTCTGTAAAACTCGAAGAACAAATGCAACTACTTTCTGATTGTAGCTATTTTGTTGAAAAGGCTCTGGATTAGATATGGTACAAGCAAAACATAAAATAAAATATTACGTTTCTCCACCGCATTCCATTTGACTCCTTTTTAAAAAACTATTTGAATACCTTTTGTCCAGTCCAATATAACTAGAACCTCAAAGATCCCCTCCCCTGGTCCAACCCACAGGCTTTATTCTTAAAAGTCCCTTCAGGAATCCAGGCAGTCTTCTGTAGGGAGGAGACCAGACTGGTTCTTTCAAACAGGATTAGTTTATAGGTAAATTCGCAAACCCTTGTCCCACCAGCAGGGGAAGCTCAGCTTACTCCAATGCAGACTTAACCCTTGTGCAGCCAGAAAGTATCAGTTCCAGGCACAGCTTCCCTGGTATCAAGACTCTTTTCATGGCAAGAGTCACATGTTAGCTTCTCAAGCTCTAGAGAAAATATGTAAAGTTTTTTGAAGAGCGGCCTTAGCACCCCCTTTCCCTTTACCTGGAAGCGGAGGGAAAACACCTCCTCCCCTGCATGCCCCTGATGCCCCAGGAGAATCCTCAGCCTCCGCTTTGCTGTACAATCTCATCCTGTAAGTGAAGCAGCTCTAATGCAGCCCATTAGAATGCCCTGCAAAGGTGACCTAGCACCTCATTCTGAACTACCTGTCCTATTTTTTGGCATTTGGGGATGTGTATGAAACTGGAAATTTAAGGAAAGGCAAGCCAGAACCAGTGCTATGAAACCCACTTGTGTAAGGCTTTACAGCATCAGTGGCTTTTCTCTTTGCCTGTTCCTGCCAGCCCATTGATAATCTGTTTGTTTTCACCTCTGTACTATAATATAAATAGCGTAGCATAATATAAACTCTTTATTTTCACTACAAATGCTGATGTGGGCCTTGCCATTAACTAAAGAAGGCTTGCCTTTTAGATGTACCAGGTAGCTTTAGGGCAGACAATCAATACCAGGTATGCATAGCACTTACATAATTCTGAAGTCAGTCTGGCAAGTCTCTCCTTTCCACAAAAACCAAAGTGTTTCCCGACGGGGATTAACCATCTCTCTCATTATAGATTTGAATATTAAGTTTTATGAGCAAAGCTCTGTTCTCCTCCCTGTTCAGCAGATAGCCACATCTTCTTATACAGTGCCAACTGCATCCCTGAGAAACGATGGTGACAGTGAAGGCCAGGGTAAATGAATTTGGTGGTGCTGATGTCTGGTCACCAGGGTTGCTTTTAACCTCAGTAAAGTGGATATTGTCACCATTAATGACACTTTCATTGACCTCAGTTACATGATCTCCATGTTCTTGTGTGATTTCACTCATAGCAAATTTCAGGGCATTGTCAAGGCTGAGAACAGGAAGTTGGTCATCAACGAGAATCCCACCTCCATCTTCCAGGAGTGAGATCCTACCAAAATCAAATGGATGATGCTGGTGCTGAATATGTTTTTGGGTACACTGGTGTCTTTACTATCTTGGAGAAGGTTTGGGCTCACTTAGAAGGTAGAACTAAAAGGGTCATTATCTCTGACCCTTTTGCCAGTTCTCCAGCATTTGTGATGTGTGACCCATAATTGGTATGAAAACAACCATATGATTATCAGCTGTGCCTCTGGCATCACCAACTGCTTAGTCCCCTTGCCAAGGTCATCTATGACAACTCTGGCCTCATGGAGAGACTCATAACCACATTCCATGCCATCATGTTACCCAGAAAATGCTGGATGGCCCCTCTGGGAGACAGGGGTGATGACCATGGGGCTCTCCAGAACATTATCCCTGCACCTACTGGCACTGCCAAGGCTATGGACAAGGTCATCTCTGAGTCGAATGAGAAGCTCATTAGCATGGCCTTTTGTATCCACTGCCAGTGTGTCAGTTGTGGAACTGGCATGCTATCTGAAGAGAGTTGCCAAATATGATAACATCAAAAAAGTGGTGAAGCAGGTATTGGGGCACTTCCTCAGGTGCATCCTGGCTTACACTCAGCACCAGGTTTTCCCCTCCGATTTTAACAGTGACACCCACCCTTCCAGCTTTGATGTTAGAGCTGGCATTGCTCTCAAAGACCACTTTGTGAAGCTCATTACCTGGTATGGCAATGAAGTTGGCTGTAGCAACAGGGTGTTGGACCTGATGGCCCACATGGCCACCAAGGAATAAAAGCTCCCTGGTCCACCAGCCTTAGAGAGAGCATGAGAGGGAGAGAGAGGTACTCAGTTGCTAAAGTCCCTGCCCCTACTCAGTCGCCTATCACATTGAGAATCTCTCCTTCCTGATGCATTTTTCAACCCAGAACCCCTGAAGAATGGGAGTCTTATATTTTACCAAGTACTATCAATAAAGTTCCCTGCAATAAAGCTCCCTGCAAAAACAAACAAACAAAAAACACCCAATATTTAATGAGTGAAAACTATGATGCAAGGGGCAAGCAGATGGGAACTCCTATTGCAATGCACTTGAGATCTTTTATATTTCGTAAATACAAATGAGCATCAGCAAGCTCTTTCATTCAAGATTAGGCCGGAGGTGTTCAGGTCACAATGAGATAGCAAAAAAAAGACAGAAAAGGAAGCAGAGAGTTACCTAAGATGGCTCCCAGAAATGTGTGAATAGTCAAGAAAGAACAGAGTTAATGCCACAACAACAAAAAAACCTAGTCACTGTTAAGCTCCAGTGTAAGCCACAGTAATACTGCTATCCAGATATCAGCTAAGCAACGCTGCTCTTTGATATTTAGATGAAATTAGCTTAAGATCTTACCTCAAGTCCTGTGGCAAGTCCTGCCGCCAATTCTTGCAGGGATTAAAATTCTCATGGTCATTTTTGACGGACATTTCTACTTCTGTGAAACTCAGATAGCTTCTCTCATAAGGCTTTGTTTTTGAAGCAGTAGTCACTGAAAATTTAGGAAGATCAAGATAGTTTTTATCTCAGCAAGGCATACATTTAAAATTGATCTTAGATATTTCTGTTACAGCTTCTGGCTGCTACTCCATCTAGGATTTTTCCAATGATTACTTTCTGTACTTCCTTCAGCTTCCTGATAAAAATTATCTCTTATCCCCCTGTGAAGGCTTAAAAATCACAACCCCCACCCAGAAGATATCTACATCTTAATTCCCAATTCCCAGAACCTGTAAATGTTACCTCATGATGGCAAAAAAACAAACAATAAAACAAAATAACCAAAAAAAAAAGATTAAATTGAGGCTCTTGAAGCAGGAAGATTATCCTGTCTGGATGGGCCTTAAATCCAATCATCTGCACTTTTTTTCTTTTTTTGAGACGGAGTCTCTCTCCGTCACCCAGGCTGGAGTGCAGCGGCGCGATCTTGGCTCACTGCAAGCTCCACCTCCCGGGTTCACGCCATTCTCCTGCCTCAGCCTCCCGAGTAGCTGGGACTACAGGCGCCCGCCACCGCACCCGGCTAATTTTTTGAATTTTTTAGTAGAGACGGGGTTTTACCGTGTTAGCCAGGATGGTCTCGATCTCCTGACCTTGTGATCCATCCGCCTTGACCTCCCAAAGTGCTGGGATTACAGGCGTGAGCCACTGCGCCCGGCCTCATCTGCACTTTTATAACAGGGAGTCTAGGGCAGATCTTACAGGCAGTCACACAGGAAAGAAGAGGATGTGCAGATGGAGCAGAGAAGTTTGAAAGTGCTGGCCTTGAAGATTGGTGTGATGTGACCACAAGCAAAGCATGTTGGAAGCCATCAGAAACTGGAGGAGGGAAGAAATAGATTCTTCTCTAGACCCTCAAAAGGAATGCAGCTCTGTCAACCACCTTGATTTTAGACTTCTAGCCTCAAGAATTCTGAAATAATTTATTTCCGTTGCTTTATGCCAAAAGCCTTGTGGGAATTTGTCGCAACAGCCACAGAAACTAATACACTTTCACATCTCTCTTACCTCTCCCATACTTCTGTTCTCTCTATTCTCTTTCGCCCCTAGTTTCTCTTTGTTTACTGTGTGAAGTTAACTGTCTCTTTGTGTATATCGTGGTTTTCAGAATGTTCACCTTTGCACTTCATCTGAAGTGCAGAATGATCTACCCACTGAGAACTGTGTAAAATGTGTTCAACCCTTCCAACAGCCATTTTCTGAAATTTAGACTAGATTGCATTTCTAGGTTATAGTTTCCCTACATAAGCAACCCCTGCCCCCACCTTGAGTTCTTGGTAAGATGGTAGTAGAGTGAGTCTGAGGGAAAAAAAATTTTACTCTTTTAGTTATAACACATATGAAGATTGGAAATCTGGATAAAACTTCCTTACAAATATTACAAATTGACTTTTAAAAATGCTTCAAAAAAACAGATAATACAACCACATATGGGATAATGAGAATAAAAGGTTAAAAAGCCCAGCAGACTACACATATTTAACACATTTAATAGAGACACACCTAATTGTGCAAACTTTCAGAAACCCTTCATGAGAGGAAGGATTGAATCAAGTCTACGCTCATATCATACTGCAGCTTGAGATTAATTGTAATGGTCAGTAACTGACTGAAACGTTTATGTATTTTGGTAATACTTAACATATTGTGGGTTTATCAGAGTGTGATTTGCAAAAACACCAAAGACACTGATTAAACATTCAGATTGATTCAACCTAGACCTCAGTCAGACAGAGAACCAACAATTTATATTTCTAACAAACTAAATTTCAGAATCACTAGCCTTCAGAGTGTGACTCAAATATTCCATTTTGTTACACATCTCTGTTTAAGGCTCCTAACTTCTCCTAACTTCCACCTTAGGCAACACCTTAATTGGAATGGACTGCTGTTTCTCTCTACATGAAATAGATACCCAGTTTGAGATGGGTTAACTCTTATTTAATCTACTTAAATTGCTACCCATGTGACAAAGAAAAAGAAGTCTGAGATGATTTTTAAACCATCATAAAAGACATCCACATATCACCCTTATAGAGAGGAATAGCATAAGCTGCTGAGCATACGAGTGGAGTCACACCTAAAAGAAGCCTAAGGGAGGATATTCCAAACTGCCTCTGCTCTTGATTTGTTTTTTTTTTTTTCCTTTCAAAAAGGCTCAGACTGAAGACCACTGCTGTTAGCTCTCTGGATGATTTTTGAAAGTCCTGAGGTGCAGCATAAGAAAGGCAATAATCTCCCAGGTAACTAGATCTGCAACCTCACAGGGGGCCAAGAAACACAGCTTTTTACTTCTGAGTTGATGGGTTACTTTGGAGACCAAAATTATATAATATAACCTGATACTGCCAGCTAAGAGGGAAAATGAGTATTTTTTATCATTCATTGTAGTAACACTTTTTCTAAGATTTGTGGAAGTTAAGAAATGTAAATTCTGGTTCATTTCATTTTCTGATATGGCATTTGCTTTAAATAGAATATGTTAAATAAAGACTGGTGAAGAGGAAGTACACAGGGTTGATTTTCAAGCTCATCATATTACAATAGGTCCATTTTTATTTTTTAAGTGATAGCTTTATTACATGGTGTATGTATTTGGAATTTTACTGTTCACTGGTTTTCACAGCTATCTGTAACAATGCACAAGGAAATAATATTTATCAATGGTCAGCTCTATTGCTTCAATAGTCAAACAAGTTTTGCAAGCTACACTGTGTGGAGAGGAATGGACTTCCAGATCACCAGAATCATCATAAATTCTGTTTATTTGTCACTGCTTATATGAAGTAAAAATTAGTGCAAATTAGGAGATTCATTAACTTTCAAAATATAAGCTAGTCCAGGTGCAGTGGCTCACGCCTGTAATCCCAGCACTTTGGGAGGCCGTGGTGGGCAGATCACCAGGTCAGGAGATGGAGACCATCGTGGCCAACATGGTGAAACCCCGCCTCTACTAAAAATACAAAAATTAGCTGGGCGTGGTGGCTTGCACCTGTAGTCCCAGCTACTCAGGAGGCTGAGGAAGGAGAAGATTGTGCCACTGCATTTCAGCCTGGTGACAGAGCGAAACTCCGTCAAAAATAAATAAATAAATAAATAAATAAATAAATACTAGTTGCCTTTTTCTTTTCCTCTTGGTAGGAGGACACAAATTGTTTATAAAAGCTTAAGAGTTTCTTTACCTGAGAACTAACCATCTTGTTTCACTGGCGTTTTTATGACATTGGGGAATAAATCATTCACCAACGGCATGTTTTTATGGCAACCTTCTTGTCAGAGAAGGCTTGTTTTGCTTATCATGAGATGTTCAGGAAATTAACACTCTGCTGCTCTGAAAGGGCCCTCAGACAGCCCAGATTGAAGAACAGATTGCCTCGGCAATTCCTCCATTCCTTTGTCACACCTTAATAATTATGCACATTAAGCACCAAAATGCCTCCTATTGTGCACTGCTCTGGATCACGGTACCACAGAGGAAGCCAATGTGAACACAATGGATGAGGAGTATTAACCAGATCCCATCTTTTATCAGATCATGTGTAGCAGCCAATGAATTGAAATTAAAGAGCAGTACTTCAAAGGAGCACTTGAAAAAATGTTCCCAACTTCATTATTGTAAAGAAAAAAAAGGAGATGAATTAAAACTGGAGACATTATATACATTTTTATTGTATAAGCCTAGACAAATGACCTATAGTAGTCTCAAAGTTGAAAAAGAGCACAGAATTTTTCTTTGCTTTAAAAAAAATAATAATAAAGAATTTTAAAAATAACTCTCTTGGATCAAAATGGAAAGAAAAAGAAATATTAAAAATCAAAGGTAGCAAGTTGACACTTCAATAAATTGTTCCTGTGAATTAAATTACTGTACGGTTGTCAAGAAATTATAAAATAATTATTTGGTTTAAGATATTAGATTCCTGTTTTAATATAATTTTTGATTAATTTTATAAAATAAAAGCAGACAATCTGATATGGAATTAACTTTTTTTGATAGTATTTACTGAAGCAGCATTTTTGCTTACCTTCTATGGCATTTGTGCACAAATTTGGGAGTCATTTCTTGCTAGTTATACTTTGGAGACCAGTAGTAACTATTGTTTAGAATAGTAAGTATATTATTGTATTTCTTGCTATCATAGTAATAGGTAACACAAAACTACACATTGCTGAGATAATTATTCAGAATAATTGGTATGCCAAGTTCCCCTTTAAAAAATTAAAATCATTTTTAGTTTGACAATGTATTCGTTTAGCACTTTTTTTTTTTTACTTTAAATGAATTCAGTGCCTCAGAACAGTGCGGGATTGACAGACTTTTGGAGAGGAGGCTTTTGTTTATCCCTCAAACGAGGACAGCATGGGCAGCAGCAGGGGAAGCTTCCACTTTTAGGCAGGTGGAACTCTCAAAAAAGAAAATTCACACTCCTGTCAATACCATTTAAAGTTCTCACTTACACCAGTTTCACATGAAATAAAGCATTTTGTGGTTGTGACTCACATCTCACTCTTCTTCCCATGCCAAACTAAAGTTTTCCGGCCAATTCTGGAATTAATATAAATCTGCCCATGTCCCTGGCTCAGGGTGAGAGCCTGCAAAACTAATACCACCATTTCTAAACTCCAATAATGTGTCATCTTTTATCTGTGAAATTCATCCTCAGTCTGACTGGAAACAGATTAAAATAAACTAGAGAGAGGAGGTGGTCAACGGGAATCTGGTTTGTTTCATGTGTATGGACATAACAGATATTTATTTAATCCAACAACAGTATTTATTTTTCTCTTCCTAGATGTGACTGCTTCAAAAAAATCTTCACGCAGATTATTTTCCAGTTTCTGAAAAGACACTTGTTCTCAGGAGAAATTCTGTAAAAATGTCCACTACCTACTAACCCCCATTACTAAAATTTTCAGCTGTATGCTCTCTGAATTTCTTATTTTACATTTTTTTTTCTGCTCCCAGGCTCCTGGAGGTGAGCTCTACCCACATATCAATGAGATTATTTCTTTCGTTATTTCAATGATATCCATACACTGCTTGAATGTTCCCCAACTTAAACCCTGCTAAGTTTAGCTGTTTTCTTTGTGTAGCTCTTAAGAGCTTAATTGAGATATAATTAACATATTATACAAATAATGCATTTAAATTGTACAGTTCAGTGTGTTTTAGTATACGTACAGAGTTGGTTAATCATCATCACGATTTAATTGTAGAACATTTTCATTATTTTAAAAGGAAATCTAGTACACATTAACAGTCACTCACAATCCGTCCTCCCTTCTCTACCCCCAGCCACAGGCACCTCTAAAACCATTTATTTATTCTTTGTCTCTAGAGGTTTATTTTCCTATTCTAGACATTCCATTTGAATAGTATTATATCATATAAGATTATTTGTGACTGATGTATTCCAGTTAGCAAAACATTTTTAAAATTCATCAGTATTGCAGCATACATTAGTATTCAATTTCTTTTTACTGCCAAGTGATATTCTGTTATGGATACGTTACATTTTATTTATTCATTCAGCAGTTAATGGGCATTTGCATTTTAACCTTTTGGATTTAAGTTTAATGAATAATGTTATAACCATTCATGTACACATATTGTGTGAAGGTGTTTTTCCATTTTTCTTGGGTATATACCTAGAAGTGGAATTGTTGAGTCATATGATAACTCTATGCTTAATATTTTCAAGAATGGTCACTTTATTTTCCAATACAGTTGTACCACTTTGCATTCCCCCTGGTAATGTATGCGAGTCCCAATTTCTCCATTTCCTCACTAACACTTGTAATTACTTGTTTATTGTAGTCATTCCAGTGGGTTTCAGGAGCGGCATCTCATTGTAGTTTTTATTTGCATTTCCCTAATGGCTCATGATGTTGAGTATCTTTTCATGTATTTCTTGGCTTCACCTATCTTCTTTTGAGAAATATCTATTCAGATGCTTTGTGCATTTTTTAAAAATTAGGTTATTTATCTTTTTGAGTTGTCACAGTCCTTTATATTTTCTAAAAACTTAGCCCTTATCAGACATATTGTTTGCAAATATTTCCCCAATTCTGTGGATTTGACATGAAAGTCTTTTAATTTTGAGGAAATCCAAACTATTTTTTCTTTTGCTGCTTGTGTTTTTATTGTCATATCTAAGAAGGCATTTCTTAACCCATAGTACCTCCATGTTTTACTCTAAGATTTCTGTAGGTTTAGCTTACAGTTGGGATTTGAATTAGCTATAGGTTATAGAATAATAACCAATAAGAATATAGAATAATATAAATATTGGAATAAAGAATAATGAATAAGAATATAGAATTATTTTGCATGTGAACATCTAGTTGCCTCTCCATCATTACTTGAAAAGACTATTTTTCCCCCTTTGAATTTTCTTGGCATGACTTTCAAAAATCAACTAACAATAAAGGTAGTAGGTTATCTTTGGAACTCAATCCAATTTCATTTATCTATATGCCTATCATTATGGCAGACCAATCTATCTGTATCACAGACACTTTGTATTAAGTTTAGAAATCAGAAAATACTCCAACTTTGTTCTATTTCAAGATTGTTTTGACTATTCTGGGTCTCTTGAATTTTCATATGTATTTCAGGAAGAATTTACCAATTTCCTTTAAAAAGAAAGCAGTTGGAATTTTGATAGGGCTCGCATTAAATTTAGATCAATTTAGGAGTATTGGCATTGTAGACATTCCATTTAAATACTATTATATCATATAAAGTTATATGATATACTAACCACATCAAGGCTTTTATAAATATAGGTGTCTTTCTATATATTAAGTCTCATTTAGTACCTTTCAAAATAGTGTAGTTTACTTCTTTCGTCAAATTAATTCCTTATTATTTTATTTTTATTTGATGATTATTCATTACTGCTGTATAGAAATACAGTTGATCTTTGGATGTTGATACTGAATCATGCAAGCTTGCTGAAGTAGTTTATTAGCTCTTATATGAGCTCTTATATCATTGTTTAGTAGATTCCTTCTGATTTCTGCATACAAGATTATATCAATTTCAGAAGAAGAAATTTTTAAATTCCTTCCTTCCAATCTTGTTTTTATATATATATATATGTACATATGTGTGTATATATGTATTGCCTTATTGCCCTGACAAAAATTAAGTACAATATTGAATAGAATGTTAGAGTAGAATTATACGTTTTGTTCTCAGGATTAGAGGGAAAGGTTTTAGTCTTTCACCATTAACTATAGTGTTATCATGTATTATTTTATAGATTATCTTCATCAGGTTGAACAATTTCTCCTTGATTTCTAGTCATTGAGTGATTTTATTAAGAGAGAGTGTTGAATTTTTTCAAAGAATTTTTGTTCCTATTGAGATAATTATGTAGTTTTTAACTTTTATTCTATTAATATGATTAATTATATTGATTCTTGTATGTTAAACCTACCTTGCATTCCTGGGATAAATTCCTCTTGGCCATGGAATATAACACTTTGTAGATGTTACTGGATTTGTTTGCTATATTTAATTGAGAATTTTTTCATCTACATTTATAAGAGATATTGGTCTGAAGTTTTCTCTATTTTGTGATGTGTTTGTCTGACATTGGCCTCAGGGAAATACTGGCCTCACAGAACCAACTGGAAAAAAACAGAGAAGTAATATGCAATTATACTGCCTTTATGATTACCTACCTACTTGTTTTTACCAGTGCTCTTTTCGTTGAGTGTGTGTGGATTCAAATTACTGCCGGATGTTACTCGCTTTCTGCCTAAAATACTTATTTCATATTTCTTGTATGGTGTATCTACTAGCAAGAAATTACTTCACTTAAAATCTGGAAATAATTTCTTTTTACCTCAGTTTTTGAAAAATTTGCTATTTATAAGATTCTTGGCTGACAGGTCTTTTTTAGTCACTTTGAATCATTGCATCATACCACTGTCATCTGAACGTCATTGTTTCTGATGAGAAAGCAGCTGTTGTTCTTATTCCAGTCTCCTTGCATTTGTATGTGACAAGTTGAGCTTTATTTGCTGCTTGTAAGATTTTTCTCCTCAATTTACACTTTTAACTTTTTTAAACATGATATTTTTCAGTGAGGATCTCTTTGTTTTTTGTTTTGTTTTGAGACAGAGTCTCGCTCTGTCACCCAGGCTGGAGTGCAATGGCACAATCTCAGCTCACTGCAACCTCCGTCTCCTGGGTTCAAGCAATTCTCCTGCCTCAGCCTTCCAAGTAGCTGGAAGTACAGGTGCCCAACACCATGCCTTGCTAATTTTTATATTTTTAATAGAGAGGGGTTTTTGGCATGTTGGCCAGGCTGATTTCAAACTCCTGACCTCAGGTGATCTGCCCACCTCAGCCTCCCAAAGTGCTGGGATTACAGGTGTGAGCCACTGAGCCCAGCAGGATCTCTTTGTTTTTTCTCCTACTAGAGTTCTTTGAGAATCTTGGACATGTGAAATAATGCATTTTATCAGATTTGGTAAGTTTTCAGACATTATGTCTTATAATATTTTTTTCTTCTCCACTTCTCACTTCCCCTTCACATAGTATCATTACTCATATATTGGTTCATTTAATGGTGTCCTATGTTTCTCTGCGGTTCTGTTTATTTTTCTTTCTTTGTTTCTCTATTCTTCACATTACATCATTTTTATCGATCTATTTTCTGATCAATCTATTTACTGATTTTTTTTTCTTCTGACATCTCAAAACTACTATTGAGCCTCTCTAGTAAGTTCTTCATCTTGGTAACAGTGCTTTTCATCTACAGAATTTTTATTTAGTTCATTAAAAAATACTTTCTATCTCTTTATTGATATTCACTATTTGATGAGACATTGTTATTACATCTTCCTTTAATTCATTCAACGTAGTTGTCTTTCTTTCAAAATAGCTGTAGCTGGTTTGAAGTCTTTATCTGCTAAGTGTTATCAACTGCATCCTCAAAGACAATTTCTACTGTGTGCATTTTTTCTTGTGTATGGGTCCCATTTTTATGTTTCTTTGCATTACTGAAAATTTTTTGTTGTAAACTGTACGTTGTAGATACTAATTACAATAACTCTGGATCCTGACACCTCTCCACTTCCGATCTTATTGTTTGGTTGTATACTTGTTTAGTGACTCGACTGGACCAATTCAGTGAAGTCTATTTACTACACACTGTGCAGCTTCTCACGTTGCTCTTCAGAGGAGACAGGCTTGGGTATGCGCAGAGTCTTCACCTAACCTTCACACAGATGACTGTGATTTTAGCTGGGGTTTTAGCTCTTTTTCTCTTTCACTGATCTTCTTATTGAACTTTGGATGATCTGTCGCGAATGGCATCAAATCTAGTTACCATTCACTAATTACTAGCTGGTTGTTGTATTGTTTTTAACAATGCTCTGGGGCATAACATTTTCCATAGTCATGTCCAAATATAGTGTGGCCCCTTTTGCAAGATTAAACTAAAATGTTTTCATGAGGCCGGACTTTGAGGCTTGCTTTGAACCCTCAAAAGTTAATGTCTTTTGAGAGAGTAATAGTAATTTCTATTCTTATAGCATGCATCTCCCACCGGGACAGAAACTCTTCCACTGCTTCTGACCAGAAGGCAGGAATAGTGGCCCAGTTCTCTTAGAATGAAAATTCTGTCCTAGGTTTGGACATTGGAATGATGGTGGTCTATGGTAGTTTTATCTTCTAATTTTCTTACTGGCATGGAACATCCACCATATGAGTAAACTGAGGTGGGAGGCAACTGGGGTTTAGTTTCCTCAGTCTGCTGCACCTAGCTTGAGAGTTTCCATGTTGCAGGTGACGGCTGGGTGGAGAAAGGAAACCCCAGTGCTTTCTGTCATGTTTGCATGGAATAAAGCTTTTCCTTTTTCTTTTAATACATATAAATATATATATATATTTTTTTATTTTACTCCAAGTTTTAGGGTACATGTGCACAATGTGCAGGTTAGTTACATAGGCATACATGTGCCATGTTGGTGTGCTGCACCCATTAACTCGTCATTTAGCATTAGGTATATCTTCTAATGCTGTCCCTCCCCGCTCCCCCCACCCCACAACAGTCCCCGGAGTGTGATGTTCCCCTTCCTGTGTCCATGAGTTCTCATTGTTCAATTCCCACCTATGAGTGAGAACATACGGTGTTTGGTTTTTTGTCCTTGCTATAGTTTACTGAGAATGATGTTTTCCAGTTTCATCCATGTCCCTACAAAGGACATGAACTCATCGTTTTTTATGGCTACATAGTATTCCGTGGTGTATATGTGCCACATTTTCTTAATCCAGTCTATCGTTGTTGGACATTTGGGTTGGTTCCAACTCTTTGCTATTGTGAATAGTGCCACAATAAACATACGTGTGCATGTGTCTTTATAGCAGCATGATTTATAGTCCTTTGGGTATATACCCAGTAATGGGACGGCTGGGTCTAATGGTATTTGTAGTTCTAGATCCCTGAGGAATCACCACACTGACTTCCACAATGGTTGAACTAGTTTACAGTCCCACCAACAGTGTAGAAGTGCTCCTATTTCTCCACATCGTCTCCAGCACCTGTTGTTTCCTGACTTTTTAATGATGGCCATTCTAACTGGTGTGAGATGGTATCTCATTGTGGTTTTGATTTGCATTTTTCTGATGGCCAGTGATGATGAGCATTTTTTCATGTGTCTGTTGGCTGCATAAATGTCTTCTTTTGAGAAGTGTCTGTTCATATCGTTCACCCACTTTTTGATGGGGTTGTTTGATTTTTTCTTGTAAATTTGTTTGAGCTCATTGTAGATTCTGGATATTAGGCCTTTGTCAGATGACTAGATTGAAAAAATTTTCTCCGATTCTGTAGGTTGCCTGTTCACTCTGATGGTAGTTTTTTTTTTTTTTTTTTTTTTTTTGGTTTGTTTTTTTGCTGTGTAGAAGCTCTTTATTTGAATTAGATCCCATTTGTCAATTTTGGCTTCTGTTGCCATTGCTTTTGGTGTTTTAGAAATAAAGTCCTTGCCCATGCCTATGTCCTGAATGGTATTGCCTAGGTTTTCTTCTAGGGTTTTTATGGTTTTAGGTCTAACATTTAAGTCTTTAATCCATCTTGAATTAATTTTTGTATAAGGTGTAAGGAAGGGATCCAGTTTCAGCTTTCTACATATGGTTAGCCAGTTTTCCCAGCATCATTTATTAAATAGGGAATCCTTTCCCAATTTCTTGTTTTTGTCAGGTTTGTCAAAGATCAGATGGTTGTAGATATGCGGCATTATTTCTGAGAGCTCTGTTCTGTTCCATTGGTCTATATCTCCGTTTTGGTCCCACTACCATGCTGTTTTGGTTACTGTAGCCTTGTAGTATAGTTTGAAGTCAGGTAGCATGATGCCTCCGGCTTTGTTCTTTTGCCTTAGGATTGACTGGGCACTGCAGGCTCTTTTTTGATTCCATATGAACTGTAAAGTAGTTTTTTCCAATTCTGTGAAGAAAGTCATTGGTAGCTTGATGGGGATGGCATTGAATCTACAAATTACTTTGAGCAGTATGGCCATTTTCATGATATTGATTCTTCCTATCCATGAGCATGGAATGTTCTTCCGTTTGTTTATATCCTCTTTTATTTCATTGAGCAGTGGTTTGTAGTTCTCCTTGAAGAGATCCTTCACATCCCTTGCAAGTTGGATTCCTAGGTATTTTATTCTCTTTGAAGCAATTGTGAATGGGAATTCACTCATGATTTGGCTCTCTGTTTGTCTCTTATTGGTGTATAAGAATGCTTGTGATTTCTGTACATTGATTTTGTATCGTGAGACTTTGCTGAAGTTGCTTATCAGTTTAAGGAGATTTTGAGCTGAGTCGATGGGGTTTTCTAGATATACAATCATGTCATCTGCAAACAGGGACAATTTGACTTCCTCTTTTCCTAATTGAATACCCTTTATTTCTTTCTCTTCCCTGATTGCCCTGGCCAGAACTTCCAATACTGTTGAATAGGAGTGGTGCAAAAAGGCACCCCTGTCTTATGCCAGTTTTCAAAGGGAATGCTTCCAGTTTTTGCCCATTCAGCATGATATTGGCTGTGGGTTTGTCATAAATAGCTCTTATTATTTTGAGATACGTCCCATCAATACCTAATTTATTAAGAGTTTTTGGCATGAAGGGTTGTTGAATTTTGTCAAAGGCCTTTTCCGCATCTATTGAGATAATCGTATGGTTTTTGTCTTTGGTTCTGCTTATATGCTGGATTATGTTTATTGATTTGCATATGTTGAACCAGCCTTGCATCACAGGGATGAAGCCCACTTGATCATGGTGGATAATCTTTTTGATATGCTGCTGGATTCAGTTTGCCAGTATTTTATTGAGGATTTTTGCATCAATGTTCATCAGTGGTATTGGTCTAAAATTCTCTTTTTTTGTTGTTGTGTCTCTGCCAGGCTTTGGTATCAGGATGATGCTGGCCTCATAAAACGAGTTAGGGAGGTTTCCCTCTTTTCCTGTTTATTGGAATAGTTTCAGAAAGAATGGTACCACCTCGTTGTACCTCTGGTAGAATTCGGCTGTGAATCCATCTGGTCCTGGACATTTTTTGGTTGGTAAACTATTAATTATTGCCTCAATTTCAGAGCCTGTTATTGGTCTATTAAGAGATTCAACTTCTTCCTGGTTTAGTCTTGGGAGGGTGTATGTGTGGAGGAATTTATCAATTTCTTCTAGATTTTCTAACTTATTTGTGTAGAGGTGTTTATAGTATTCTCTGATGGTAGTTTGTATTTCTGTGGGATCGGTGGTGATAACCCCTTTATCATTTTTTATTGTTTCTATTTGATTCTTCTCTCTTTTCGTCTTTTTTAGTCTTGCTAGCAGTCTATCAATTTTGTTGATCCTTTCAAAAAACCAGCTCCTGGATTCATTAATTTGTCGAAGGGTTTTTGTTGTTTCCATCTCCTTCACTTCTGCTCTGATCTTAGTTATTTCTTGCCTTCTGCTAGCTTTTGAATGTGTTTGCTCTTGCTTCTCTATCTCTTTTAATTGTGATGTTAGGGTATCCGTTTTAGATCTGTCCTGCTTTCTCTTGTGGGCATTTAGTGCTATAAATTTCCCTCTACACACTGCTTTAAATGTGTCCCAGAGATTCTGATATGTTGTCTCTTTGTTCTCATTGGTTTCAAAGAATATCTTTATTTCTGCCTTCATTTCTTTATGTACCCAGTAGTCATTCAGGAGCAGGTTGTTCAGTTTCCATGTAGTTGAGCAGTTTTGAGTGAGTTTCTTAATCCTGAGTTCTAGTTTTATTGCACTGTGGTCTGAGAGACAGTTTGTTATAGTTTCTGTTCTTTTACATTTGCTGAGGAGTGCTTTACTTCCAACGATGTGGTCAATTTTGGAATAAGTGTGGTGTGGTGCTGAGAAGAATGTATATTCTGTTAATTTGGAGTGGGGAGTTTTGTAGATGTCTATTAGGTCCACTTGGCACCGAGCTGAGTTCAATTCCTGGATACCCTTGTTAACTTTCTGTCTCATTGATCTGTCTAATGTTGACAGGGGGGTGTTAAAGTCTCCCATTATTTTTGTGTGGGAGTCTTAATCTCTTTGTATTTCTCTAAGGACTTTCTTTATGAATCTGGGAGCTCCTGTATTGCATACATATATATTTAGGATAGTTAGCTCTTCTTGTTGAATTGATCCCTTTACCCTTATGTAATGGCCTTCTTTGTCTCTTTTGATTTTTGTTGGTTTAAAGTCTGTTTTATCAGAGACTAGGATTGCAACCCCTGCCTTTTTTTGTTTTTAATTTCCTTGGTGGATCCTCCTCCATCTTTTTATTTTGAGCCTATGTGTGTCTCTGCACGTGAGATGGGTTTCCTGAATAGAGCACACTGATGGGTTTTGACTCTTTATCCAATTTGCCAGTCTGTGTCTTTTAATTGGAGCATTTAGCCCATTTACATTGAAGTTTAATAGTGTTATGTGTGAATCTGATCCTGTCATTATGATGTTAGTTGGTTATTTTGCTCGTTAGTTGATGCAGTTTCTTCCTAGCCTCAATGGTCTTTACAATTTGACATGTTTTTGCAGTGGCTTTTACCGGTTGTTCCGTTCCATGTTTAGTGCTTCCTTTAGGAGCTCTTTTAGGGCAGACCTGGTGGTGACAAAATCTCTCAGCATTTACTTGTCTGTAAAGGATTTTATTTCACTCTCACTTATGAAGCTGAGTTTGGCTGGGTATGAAATTCTGGTTTGAAAATTCTTTCCTTTAAGAAAGTTGAATATTGGCCCCCACTCTCTTCTGGCTTGTAGAGTTTCTGTCGAGAAATCAGCTGTTAGTCTGATGGGCTTCCCTTTGTGGGTAACCCGACCTTTCTCTCAGGCTTCCCTTAACATGTTTTCCTTCATTTCAACTTTGGTGAATCTGACAATTATGTGTCTTGGAATTGCTCTTCTGGAGGAGTATCTTTGTGGCATTCTCTGTATTTCCTGAATCTGAATGTTGGCCTGCCTTGCTAGATTGGGGAAGTTCTCCTGGATAATATCCTGAGGAGTGTTTTCCAACTTGGTTCCATTCTCCCCGTCACTTTCAGGTACACCAGTCAGACATAGATTTGGTCTTTTCACATAGTCCCATATTTCTTGGAGGCTTTGTTCATTTCTTTTTATTCTGTTTTCTCTAAACTTCTCTTCTCGCTTCATTTCATTCATTTGATCTTCAATCACTGATACCCTTTCTTCCAGTTGATTGAATCGGCTACTGAAGCTTGTGCATTTGTCACGTAGTTCTTGTGCCATGGTTTTCAGCTCCATCAGGTCATTTAAGGACTTCTCTGCATTGGTTATTCTAGTTAGCCCTTTGTCTAATCCTTTTTCAAGGTTTTTAACTTCTTTGTGATGGGTTCAAACTTCTTCCTTTGCCTCAGAGTAGTTTGATCATCTGAAGCTTTCTTCTCTCAACTTGTCAAAGTCATTCTCCATCCAGCTTTGTTCCATTGCTGGTGAGGAGCTGCATTCCTTTGGAGGAGGAGAGGTGTTCTGATTTTTAGAATTTTCAGTTTTTCTGTTCTGTTTTTTCCCCATCTTTGTGGTTTTATCTGCATTTGGTCTTTGATGATAGTGACATACAGATGGGGTTTTGGTGTGGATGTCCTTTCTGTTTGTTAGTTTTCCTTTTAACAACCAGGACCCTCAGCTACAGGTCTGCTGGAGTTTGCTGGAGGTCCACTCTAGACCCTGTTTGCCTGGGTATCAGCAGTGGAGGCTGCAGAACAGCGAATATTGCTGAACAGAAAATGTTGTTGCCTGATTGTTCCTCTGGAGGTTTCATCTCAGAAGAGTACCCTGCCATGTGAGGTGTCAGTCTGCCCCTACTGGGGGGTGCCTCCCAGATAGGCTACTCAGGGGTCAGGGACCCACTTGAGGAGGCAGTCTGTCCATTCTCAGATCTCAAACTCCATGCTGGGAGAACCATTACTCTTTTCAAAGCTGTCAGACAGGGACTTTTAAGTCTGCAGAGGTTTCTGCTGCCTTTGGTTTGGCTATGCCCTGCCCCCAGAGGTGGAGTCTACAGAGGCAGGCAGGCCTCCTTGAGCTTCGGTGGGCTCCACCCAGTTCGAGCTTCCTGGCCGCTTTGTTTACCTACTCAAGCTTCAGCAATGGTGGGCGCCCCTGCCCCAGCCTTGCTGCTGCCTTGCAGTTCCATCTCAAACTGCTGTGCTAGCAATGAGCAAGGCTCTTTGGACGTGGGACCCTCCAAGCCAGGTGTGGGATATAATTTCCTGGTGTGCCGTTTGCTAAGACCATTGGAAAAGCGCAGTATTAGGGTGGTAGTGACCCAATTTTCCAGGTGCCGTCTGTCACAGCTTTGCTTGGCTATGAAAGGGAATTCCCTGACCCCTTGCGCTTCCCAGGTGAGGCAATGCCTCACCCTGCTTCAGCTCATTCTCAATGCCCTGCACCCACTGTCCTGCACACACTGTCTGACAAGCCCCAGTGAGATGAACCCGGTACCTCAGTTGGAAATGCAGAAATCACTCATCTTCTGTGTCACTCATGCTGGGAGCTGTAGACTGGAGCTGTTCCTATTTAGTCATCTTGGAACTGGCCCTCAGAATAAAGCTTTTTCAACGGAGCTGGGAAGAATAGATGAGTAATGCTCATAGCTTTTACTTCTTAGGAAGAAGTCATAATGTTATACAGGGAGCTGGGAGAAGAGTGAATTCCATCTTCTTGGCTACACCTGCCCACAGTAGAACTTTTGTCACACTGAGCTGGGGGAGGAGGGTGAGTAGGTTATAGGTGAAATGGCACAGATTCCAACTGCATAGACTCTCTTGAGTAAATCTTTCTCCGTTTGCTATATGCCCTTAGGACAATTTCCAGAGACTTAAAGAGGTTTTTGTTTTTGTAATTTTCATGAGCTGTAGTTGTTTTGTGGAAAGTTATGGTGGTTTTGTTTTAGAAGAGGGTCCAAGGCAATCCTCACGCTACCATTCCACAAGTATTTCTTGCCCTTTGTGCATTTTTGCAGTCTGGCAAGTTTGTCTTATGGTATTTATGTAATTTCCAGTTCCTCCACTTGCACATGTATTTTTAGAGGACAGATTCTATGCATCTGAGTTTTGTAGACTATTCTCAGTTGTTGTTTGCTAAAGAATACACCATACTTTCCACATATAATAGTCTGGCTAAACCTCATCCATTCAAAATATTCTATTTTCCCCCAATGGTCATCTTTATTGCCTTGTAGGCTATTTCTACTTTGCACATTTCTTTATTGTCTACTTCAACATATCTCATAATTCATAAAGCTCTGTGAACCAAAGCAATGATTCTTGGATGTACCCTAATCTCCTCAATTAATTTTGTTATATTCTTTGTATTCTCTACAAGTTGTTTAACTATTTTAGAAGTAGGGGACCAAAGTTCCCAAATTGCAGATCTAAATTATGGCATTGTATATGAACAGGAATAGATTTACCATATGTTTTCAGCAATATTCCCAATGATAAATATAACTATATGTTATTGAGCACTTTCTATGAGTCAACACTTCTCATAATTTTTTCATATGTATTTTTTAAATTTAATTCACACTAGTCTCTGCTAGTCAAATATTGAAAGCATAGTTTTATACATAAGGACAATAAGAAAGAGAAGTTAAGTAACTTGCCCAGTGTGACACAGTGACATAGCTGAATTATATATTTTAACAGGAAATAGAAAATATTTTCTCTTATCACAAATCCCATGATATCATGCTCCACATTTAGTTGACACTTACAGTGTCAGCAACATATTAGGATATTTTTAGGGACCAGATAATAACAAATCAAGATAAAATATTAATATAGACAACTCAAACAAATATTCTGATCAGGTGATTTAGCTTATGTATATAATTTTTCATATCCTCAAAATAAATTTATAGGAATGTTCTTAGAAAAAAATAAAATTTGGGGATAATAGGTCTTTATTTTCATGCTATTCTGGATTGAATATGTCTAAACGTAAAATAATGTTACTTTTTCCAGTCTTTCCCCCCAAAATCTGCTATGTTTATGTGTTCAATTTAATATCTCCTTTTCCATTACGTACACTGGGACCGTGCTACATGCCTTACAGTAAGGAATCATTGTGATCTGAAATGCCAAACCCAACATCATATTTCTTAGCTCTAATATCATTAGACAGTCATACTTTATAGCTGTGACAGCAAGGCTATGACAGATGACACTTTGAGAGTGTTGGGGGAGAAAGCTCATATAGTGCTTAATCAGATGGTTGCAATGTCTGAAAGGATTAAAGTCAAGCACACTATGACTCATAAAATTATGTTTCCTATTATTATCTTAAAACCGGCAATGAAATACTGTCTTAAATGTGTATGTATGTGTGTGTAAAAAAATATGAAAAAAAATTTCCATAGCACAAAGTGAACATGATTTTTTTTCCCAGCGAGCTTTTTATATTGATTTTTTTGAAAGTATGCATGTATGTGTGTACTTTCTATGCTTCCTGAAGACTTGAAATAGTGTCTGTGGTAAACTGCGTATCAACACTACTTCCTAGCTAATGAGTATTAGACTATTGCACAACTGCAAATATCATGCACACACACACACACAGAGTCTCTTTTTCTCTCCCTCTAAAGAATGAATAAACAAAAGAAAAAGAAGAGAGAAAGAAAGAAAGAAGAAAGAAAGAGAGAGAGAGAAAGAAAGAAAGAAAGAAGAAAGAAAGAAAGAAGAAAGAAAGAAAGAAGAAAGAAAGAAAGAAAGAAAGAAGAAGGAAAAGAGGGAGACGAAGGAAGGAAGGATTACTTTTAAAGTTCAGAGATATTTGTTAATACATTTTTCAGTGTTGTCATTAGCAAAGTATATGAACAATTCCAATCCTAATTTATTGCCCAAGGTTAGAACAGAACTTGCCCGTTGTTGCCATGGTCAAAAAAAAAAAAAAAAAAAAAAAAGAAAAAGAAAAAGAAAGAATTTCCACTTACTACAGCTTACAAAAGCAAATATGAAAATTGGAAAATCTTCTAGCAAAGAAATTTAAAGTGCGTTGCCCTCCAAAATAAAATTTCCATATTCCTGAATGGCTACTTATAGATGTTTTCTCTCAAATGTTTTCTAAGAAAATTTATTATTAAATTTTCCTTTTTATAATAATTCTGGATTTTCAAATATAAAATTATAGCTAATATTGAGTATGATGTTTCCAAAGTCTTCCTTTCATTATTGCATTACTCTTTATAATCATCATAGTCTGTTACAGTGAAGACCTACTTTGGATGTGCAATAATGACACTTTTGATAAATTTAACCACCAAGCAATGTTATCTATTAGAAACAAGTTACTGAAATAAAAGAATATATTAACAGTTAAGACAGATGTAACAAACCTTGCATAATGATTCATAAACTAAATGAGACATATTGAGTCTACAAGGCGTGTTAGGATTTCTTATACTTGCAATAGGATAAAATAAGTTCCAGGTTAGTGCATTCATGAAGGTTGTCCAATTTTCAGAAACTGTTTTCCGACATTGAACAAGAAATGCCTGTAATCTGTATAAGCATAACTAAAATTAAAATCTACTCTCTTTGCTTCTGCCACTATATAAATTCCGCTATTTTGTACAGTTGAATTCCCCCTCTACACTATCTCTGGGGCCTAATGTAAGAAGAAGCCAGGAACCCACTGAGCTGGTCGAAAACTATGTTTAAAACTCAAATGCTTATAGGTCTCAAATGAATGTAAATGAGTGTAAAACTAAAGGCTCTACGCATCTCCGCATTATTTCTGCTTTTCAAAAAGAGAATAACATCTAGATTGTTACATGAAAATTTCCGATTTTTAGTATTGGTTCAAAAAGTTTTAATTGAAAAATTTCAGGCCAGGTGCTGTGGCTCACTCCTGTAATCCCAGCACTTTGGGAGGCCTAGGTGGGCGGATCACAGCGTCAGGAGATTGAGACCATCCTGGCTAACACAGTGAAACCCCATCTTGACCAAAAATACCAAAAAAAATTAGCCGGGCGTGGTGGCGGACGCCTGTAGTCCCAGCTCCTAGGGAGGCTGAGGCAGGAGAATGGCGTGAACCTGGGAGGCTGAGCTTGCGGTGAACTGAGATCGTGCCAGTGCACTCCAGCCTGGGTGACAGAGCGAGACTCCGTCTCAAAAAAAAAAAACAAAAAACAAAAACAAAAACAAAAATTTCAAACTCTATAATCAGAAATCACACACAAACTTATCACTGACACACACACACGCACACACATACACACACGCATGCACCCCACCTAGGTTCAAGTGAGGCTTTCTGGCAAATCTATGATGCTTTAGAAACTGATTTAACACTGAAAAGTTTCCGTCCATATACCTACAATTTAATTTTCAAGAGAGAGCATATGAATTTTGACATCTATATTTCATAATACCCCCATTGATTATACATTTTTTTGTACTTGATACATTCTTATTCAATTCAAATAATGACAATTGTAATGTTTGGTTAAAGAGAGAGTGGACACAGTTACTTTTGCTAAAGTGAGGGAATCATAGGGAATACGGTTGTAGTTTTTAAAAATAGCATGCATTATCAAAATGTTCATATTTTGTTTAATGAAACATGACTTTTCCAAAACACACGTATATTTTTGAAACGCACATGGAACTTTGGCTTTAAGGATCACAGAAAATGATTAATTTATCTTGGTCATGATTTTAGCTGTCACAAACTCTCAAATGTTTTATTATACTCTTACTGAAACATGCACATTGCTCAACCGGTGGAAGCATCCTATGTACTAGACAGAATATATCCAAGCATGTAGCTTGCAAATTACATTTGATAAGCAGCATATGTCTAGATAAAATTGTCATATAAAGCTCTTATATTTCCTAAGCCTGTGGAAACAAGTCATCAAAGTTTATGTTGTCTTGAGAAAAAAAGTTTGTCAAAGCATTATTTTAAAATCTCCGCAATTAAAAAAATATTAAAATGTAACATTTAAAGAGAATACTTAGGTAATAACCAGTTAAGGCAGATTCACCACTATTTCATTGATTCGAGAATAAGTTTGCACTTAAAAGTTTTCTATTAATATGATGCGATATTTCCCTGGGTAATAGACCTCTAATGTGCAATTGAAACTTCATTTAAAAACTGTGATTTTAATAAAAACCATACAATAAGTATCTGTCAAATTTAAATATCTTTAATAATTGTGTTACATAACATATATGAAGGGGTTTGAAGATCTTCAGAATTTCATAGAAGTTTAGGCCCGGCTCGGTTGCTCTCGCCTTTAATCACAGCACTTTGGAAGGCCAGTGTGGGTGGATCACCTGAGGTCAGAAGTTCGAGATGAGCCTAGGCAACATGGTGAAACCCCATCTCTACTAAAAATACAAAAATTACTTGTGTGTGGTGGTGCATACCTGTGATCCCAGCTACTCGGGAGGCTGAGGCAGGAGTATCACTTGCATCCAGGAGGCGGAAGTTGCAGTGAGCCGAGATCACGCCCCTGCACTCCAGCCTGGTTGACAGAGTGAGGCTTCGTCTCAAGATAAATAAATAAATAAATAAAATAAAAAGATAAAAAAAAATTAAAAAACAGAATTTCATGAAGTTCAATCTTGATGGTGTCGGTTTTTAATGCATCTATTTTGATACAACTATTTTATTTTTATCTAAATGAACCAACCCCCAAATCCAAAGACTAGTGTTACTTTACTACATTATAGAATAAGTTCAATTTCAACATTTGGAATTGTTGATATACATATATTTATGCACAACTAAATAGAAATGGTCTTAGATGATTAAGAATGGATGAGAAAAAATTGACTTTGTAATAGAGCAAAGATAATTTCAAGAAAATTGAGATGGAATATTAAGTGATAAAAACAGGTATCAATGATTGTAAGTATTTCATTATTGCATTTTACTAAATAGTATATATGTTTATAAATTTATACATGATTAGAACTAAAGACTCACGGTAATCTAGAATTTAAAAAACGTCTAGGTATTAGCTAGTTCAGGGGTGTCCAATCTTTTGGCTGCCCTGGGCCACATTGGAAGTAAAGAATTGTCTGTGTTCACACATGAAATACACTAACACCAACAATAGCTGATGAACTGAAACAAAACCAAACAAAAACACAAGAAAAAAAAAAAACCTCAAAACGTTTCAAGAAAGATTACAAATTTGTCTTTTAAATCCAGTTCGAATCAAATCAAATTCAAAGGCATCCTGGGTCGTATGCAGCCCATAGGTTGTGGGTTAGGTAAGCTTGATCTAGTTTATCTCATCTAAATTCTTATCTAAATTCTCAAAAATATGGACAAGTTTTTATATACAATCAGCAGAATAAACTAAAATTTAGACCCAAATATTCTGGCTTTATGTTCAGGCTCTCCTATCAATAAATATGGTTCACATATAAAATTTAGAATTATTTTCACATAAGGTAAAGTAACAGAAGCAGAACTTCAGTTACCCTCTAGGAGTATCACATGTTGATTTCTTATTAACAGTATGCCAGATTTTTGTTCCAATCGATGTTCTATAAATGTCCATATCAATGCCCTCTTATATTTATTAAAATAATTTTATTTCTGTAAATAAAATTTCCATTACTTTGATAAAAGTCTGTTCAGCAGAGATAGATTATAGAAATGGGAAGAGTTGAGTGTTTTATTAATATATTTTTGTACAAGTTGTCAAACTACCCTTAAAATGAAGTAGCAACCAGCACTAGTCTGAACCCTTCCTGGGTACTGGTTTTTTTTTTTTTTTTTTGTATTTTTAGTAGAGACGAGATTTCACCGTGTTAGCCAGGATGGTCTCGATCTCCTGACCTCGTGATCTGCCCGCCTCGGCCTCCCAAAGTGCTGGGATTATAGGCGTGAGCCACAGCACCCGGCCAGCTACTGGTTTTAAAGAAAAAATTCTTATAAAATCTCATTATGAAAATTAGTTATAGAAAAGTATTTAGAACCTGATGCCTCATTTCTGAATTTCCTGTTTACTTGTTTGGTGAAAATATCTTGTTTGGTGAAAATAATATTTTCTGGATAAAAGTTTATTAATTTCTGACAGAGTCCATTACATTCCTTGTCCAGAAATTTGGTTAATTTAAAACAATAAAAGAACTATCACACGTTGTTAAGTTTAAAAGGGAGCAAGCAAGGCTAAATAATTGAATGATATTTAAATAAACATGAGAATTCATGACATTAAATATAAAATCTTCATGGTCACCATTTACATAAACAATAAATTTTTGCCATTTATCCTTCTAACTGCCACAACTGCTGAGCTGGTTTTCCCACCTCTAATCTTGATCTTTTCCAAATAATTTTCTTCACTGTGCCCAGAACAATCTTCTCAAAAGGCAAATCTAAAGGTGTCACCTTTCTGCTTGAAACCCTTCAACGGTTCCTTGTTACTTAGAGGATAAAGTCCAAACTTACGTTCAAGACATTAGATGTCCTTTAAAGTCAGATGGCCCTCTGCTCTCTTTCTCACTCTGTGTATGATTCTAAAGTACTGAAGAGCTCAATCATCGCCTCCGGACCTTGCTCGTGCTCTACCTGGAAACTTCTAATATTTTTTCATCTTAATCTTTTTTTTTTTTTTTTTTTTTTTTACTTTTGAGGAGTCTCCTCTTTCGGTAAACTCACTGAGCTTCTTAGTTTGTATTACATGCACCTTCTATATTCTCAGCAAGCCCTTTGTACTGTTTGGGTACTTATTTCTCCCTTTACGTAGATTCTTACATCTTCGTAAACATCAAGATTCACATCTTAGGTGATAGGTGATAATCACTTAATAATAACTTTTTGGGCAGATGCATAAAGGAATGAATATTGAACTGAAAATCTTCTCACATAAAATAATTCCTGTGAGAATCCACGTACATACTTTGACAGTGTTTCCACTGGAGACCAAAGAAGCCCTGGGAGGGCAGTCGTAGAAGCCCAGGCTGGCACACCCTTGGTGTTCTTCCCACCGTATACTCCTGATTTCGGGTTCTTCACCAAACCCCAGCCCACAGGGCAAGCTGCTTCCTTTCCATGACCATCCCTTGCAGCATTCCAACCCATTTCCCAACTAATCTTTTGAAAATTATTTGAGCTACAAAACCAATAAGCTCCACTCTGCCAGTATTTTTATCCAATGCAGATTTTATTTTTTAATCCTAGTTATTTCTGACAGCCCACTTACGTTACTCTCTAACTTGATTATGGGATAGTTAAAGGTACATTCCACACTGTCCTTCAGGGACTCAGAATACCACAACATTGTGTAAACCAAGTTAGATGATGATAATATTAACCCTGAGGCCAGATGTTACCTTTTCCTGACATAGGTCAAGCAAGTGGCTGCCTTCATCGTATGTGTGAAAGGAAAAATTTGTCTCAAAATATTATCCAACAACACTGAGGACCTGAAAGTTCATATGTGTATAAGAAACCTTTCTCTCTGGTATAAGTCGCAATGCCTTCCCTGCTTTTCCTAAAGAGTCAGTGTATTAACCGACAGGTATTCACCAGTGCATTATTAGATAAATTCATTGGAGAAAATAGCTATAGCAAAACACCGAGAAAAAGCCCTATGAGGGAATGGTAACATTTAAGGGGGAAGAAATATTTTTTAAATGTCCCATGGGAAAAGCTAAGGATGGCGCAATCAGAGGGAGGTGGATGGGGAATGATCATAGGCAATTTGAAAAAAACAGGTTTTCCAAAGTCAGACTGTACTTGGACATGTTTGTTTTATTTCTTCCACTATTCTGCCAGGAATTTACTGGTTGTCCTTAAATTCAAAGTTCATAAAATAGTGTACTAGTTGTAGGAGTAAGTCAAGTGACCATATTCAATTACTATCAACCAGAAACTATTTATTACCCTCCGTCAAAGGAAAAATAAATGCCTAGTCAAAAACTAGTATCACAAAAATTAGTTGCAACAGAAACACTAATTGCAACTCCAATTTCTTTGGAGTTCTCTGGATATTTATAGTTTTACACATTTGAGTGTGGTCAAGTCTAAACATGCTAGTTATTGTAATGAAAACTTTACAGCAAAGTATCAAAGAAGAAATGTTGCCTGTTAACTTAAAAACAATAAGAGCATATAACACTCATTCTTTACATAAATGTATTTCTTCAACGTATCAATAGCAATTGCAGTCACAGAAATACTGAATGTTATCACAATTTTGTGACATTGTGGGATTATTTTCTATATTTTGTGCTTTTATCTGATTTTGTAGGTGCTTCAGCTAGACTCTATGAATATGTTTTTGATCAATAATATGATCAAAAGGCAAAGAGCAATTTGAAACTTTTTATTAACTTAATTGACCTTGGATAGTTTCCTCTTCAAGATTTTTATCTTCATATCTCACTTCAATTTTTTTTTTAAAAAGCATACTTACAATTTAAAAAATTTCTTTAAAAAATACTTTTCCAGCAACTTAATGGCTGTTTATTACATCTTTTAATTTAGAAACATAACTGGTCATCACTTGAAATTGAATTTTACATAATAAGTTAAAACAGTCCTAGAGCATTCTTAACTAACTCTAAAAGTTACTTACATTTTAAAAAACTGAAACATATTAAAATCTATTTAATGACTTTATATTTATTGTATTTATTATTGGATCATACTTTATATTAAAATAGAAAAATATCTAAATATTCTGTTTTCAAAAACTACATTTTATGTTTTAGAACAGTTTTTCTAGGCTTTAACAAGAAAATAATCTCTAAATTCTATCTTCCCACCAATATTCTGAAATCTCTATTAACAGTTCAGAAACAGTAAAAAAAATCTTTAAAAAATACATAGAAAAAACAAAATACTATATGACATGAATTCTTTTCAGTTTATGAAAGAGAGTTTGCTTTGGATTCTTGTTGTGACATCAAAAAAGTAGGCAGAACTCTTCAATTCAACGATTTAGGAAAGTCTTATTGAAATGAATACTCTTTGGTTGTGCTGTTCATTCCCTCAGCGCTGGATCCTGAAGCCAGTGGTTTAATCGTGTCGATGACTAACTTCCATTGTGCAAAGAACTTAATTACATAGTGTGGTTCAGTTTCTATTTTGCCAGGCAGTCATTCATCCATAAAAGAATGCTGTAGAAAGTAAGTGGTAAAATGCAAAAGAAATTGAAAGCACATGACCGTAGTCAGGAGGCAAGTAAGTAGCTTTCAAAGAAAAGCCAGGATGCTTTCACTGGGAGCTGCATCACAGTCCTAAAACAAAGAAAAAGTTGGCAGCCAAGAAGAAATATTTTGCAATTTTGCTTACTGTTCAACATCATAAAATTATTTAGACATACTTTTGATCTTTTGGTTACTGATCAATTAGGGAAATTCATCAAGTGAAACTAAAATATCTTTAAAGCCACATAGATTTTTAAAAAGAACAATATTGCTCTTTAGAGGTATACTCTCTATCTCCTCTGATGTGAAATAATTATTCTAATTTTTAATTTATAATAGTGGCTCCATAGGAACTGAGAAGACAGCTTTGCAATGACCCTGGGTAATCAAGGCAGGCAGGGTTGAAAGACTCGTGTAGTATCTAAAACTTCATATTGCTTTACAGATGCTTTGAGTCTAGTATATAATATCAAGACACAATCCTGAAAATATTAGACGTCATGTCTGTGACAATATTGGCTTCAAATCACATATATTTATAAGTGAAAATGGAGAAGAGTTTAATCTAGGCATGAACTACATTTCCTAGTTGAACTAGGTCTCCTGAGAGTAGGAGATAGTATACTCTGCAATCAATAATTACTTTATGTCACTTTTTTTGTTGCTGTTTTATTGAAAAAGCTAAAATTTAACACAATTACATTTTAGTTGCTTTATCTCAACAGTTGATATTTAACATTTGAATTTGTGTTAATTTAAATTTTGAATTTGACCGGGTTTAGTGGCTCCAGACTGTAATCTCAGCACTTTGGGAGGCCGAGGCAAGCAGATCACTTGAGGTCAGGAGTTTGAGACCAGCCTGGCCAACATGGTGAAATTCCATCTCAACAAAAATACAAAAATTAGCCGGGCATGGTGGGGCTTCTCTGTAATCCCAGCTACTTGGGAAGCTGAGGCAGGAGAATCGCTTGAACCCAGGAGGCAGAGGTTGCAGTGGGCCAATGTAGCACTACTATACTCCAGCCTGGGTGACGAGTGAGACTACATCTCAGAAAATAATAATAACATAAATTAAGAAGAAACAATAAACTTGGGGGAATTTAAAACAATTATTTTAGTTCATTTTTGTAAAACATGGGAAATTCAACAAGTAGAGATGATAAATAATAAATTCCCAGGAATATCACTTGATCTGAATGGGGAAGACCATGATGAGAGGGACAAATGTGATGTGGCACATAAAGCAGTCATAAAGCACAGACAGGAGAGCCTACAGGGTAGAAACATTGACTTCACAGTCAAATGCGTCTGGGGTTTGATTTCCATTTCTGTCACATACTGGTTGTGTGACCTTGGATAATGTCATGCCTGTAAATATTTATTTCCTCACATGTGAACTTATGATAATTACGACATGGATTTTACAGGGCTGATATGAGCATTACATGAGGTAATGTGTAGACAGTACTTGACTCGCAGTAAATGTTCCCTGAGTTTGGGCTGAACTGAGTGTGCAGTGAAGAGGGATAAATTCTGGCGGCCATTGTATGTGCTGCAGTGTAATCAATGTCCCTCCTCATGAAGTATCTTGCAAAACAAGGTCTATGGAAACAGTAAGCTTGCCTTCAGAGGCTTTCCAAAGTCAAATTCCTTCCTGAACCCGAAATCCCTTCTTCTGTTATTTCTGAATCCACACATTTACCGGTTGAATGAAAGATTTTTGTGAGAGTTTATTCTTGAGATATAAGCTCGAGGATCAGTTTTATTATCTATTTTCTCTATTAAGTTATAAAAACTCTCCAAGGGGATGGACAAGATATTGCTTGTTCATTTTGCTAGATTTTTCCAGGATATGAGGTGTGAGGTAAAGGTGATGCTTAAAAACCAGTGAGCTAAAGGTCCTGTAGAAGAGGCTACCATGCATAAATTGCAGTATTAGAGCATAGGTGCTGAGAACTGTGAACTTGTCTTTTTCACCCTAGTGATCACACAGGACTGAAGATCACAAATTAAGAAACAAAATTAGAAAAACTGAAAATGGCACAAAAAAAGCATTTTGCTGAGTCTAAACATTGGAAAAATTGAGAAATTATTATTTTTTCTTGGAGTTAAGAAAAGGGATGTGATCTATTATATGGTTTAAGAATTCTAAAATTTGTTTATTAGTATTTTTTAAAATGGTACAAAATAATGATGTATTTAAACTTGAGTAATTTAGATTGTTAATGAGGAATATATTTTCTAAAAACAAGGATCCATAATAAAAAAAATCCTTAAAATTGGTAAAGCAATAATCCTTAATGGTTTTAAAATAACACAATATGAAGTGTAAGAGTTTGGAGACATGAGAAATAATTTCAAGCAACCCTTTGATTTTACCTATTTATTTTATTTTACCTATTTATGCATCTATTTATTATGCTTAAATTATCATCTAGCTTAGGACAAACATAAAATTTATATTTACTAGATGAGAAAAGGGATTGGATTTTATGATAAGCTTAAAAACATTGAAATGAATACGTTGATTTGTTTAAATATCCATTTTAGACATACAGCAAGGTAAACATAGAAAACTGCTCATAACATATTGATACTGTCCTATGTATGATATCATTGAAGAATGTGAAACCTACTCCTGAAACAAAGAACAATAGAAATGGATCAGATGTGTTTGCTCTAATACAGACCCAAATTGCTGTGAAAGACACAGATCAGAAGGAAACTCTCCAGGGAAAATTTGCCAAAGTCATCATCTAATCATATAATCAGTATAAGTAGGTCATGAAAATACTCAAGATACTTGCCCCCTAGAAAGTCTGACCTGGAAGAATTCTTTTTTCTTTTGAGATGATAATAAATTAGAGCTGGAAACACACCATCACTGAATACATCAAATGGAAATTGAGAGTGAATTAACAAATAAACATTATGAACCTAATATCACCAGGTGAAAAGCTTTCAAAATAAATGAGTTTGACATATTTTAATTCACTATGATAAATTCCAGTTGAGATTTTAACTTGGCTATGAAAGACTTTGTGGCACTGACAAGAAATGAATATAAAATGAGCCTGATAATCATAAAAAGTTTTAGATACTTTTTTCTACTTTCCTTCAAAAATCCTCTCTATTTCCCTGTTCAATCAATCTTCAATTGCTAAATAAAACCAATAAGTCATCAGAGAAGTGCTTTAAGTGCTCACAGCATAGGAAAAAATTGTTGGTCTTGCCTCCCAAAGAATGCATTATTAAAAATCTGTAAGATGTGTTTTAAATGTACACCCATGCATCCAGACAACCACTGCCACCACAAAGAAGGAAAATAGTTCAAAAGTGACTCGAAGGGACATCTTTGTACATCCTGCAGAAAGCTGGGGCCTTTCAACATATTTGTGGCTTCACTGCAGGAAACAGACTCTTATTTGTTGATGAAGCTATTATGTAGTTATGAAGCAATGCTCTTTTAACTGAGGCTGTGCAATTTTTTTTAAACTCTTGGTTAAAATACAGTAAATTTAAATTCTTCAGCAAAAAACAAAAAAAAAAATAGAAAACCAAAGAATGAGATCAATCTCCCATCCAGCTTTGCAGGAAAAGTTGCCACCTCAAAGATCAGAGGACACAATATGTTTCCAGTTATAATTTCTTCATGCTTAAAACTTGGCTGTGAAAAGCCAAGTCCCCTCAAGTGGATGAAGATTTGGCATAGAAACCAGTGAATTGCCTGTTCTTAAAACTAATTTAGCCCGGGCGTGGTGACTCATGCCTGTAATCCCAGTACTCGGGAGGTCAGGAGATCGAGACCATCCTGGCTAACATGGTGAAACCCCGTCTCTACTAAAAATACAAAAAAATTAGCCGGGTGTGTTGGCATGTGCCTATAGTCCCAGCTACTCTGGAGGCTGAGTCAGGAGCATCACTTGAACCCAGGAGACAGAGGTTGCAGTGAGCTGAGATCATGCCACTGCACTCCAGCCTGGGCAACAGAGCAAGACTCAGTCTCGATAATAATAATACTAACATTAAATTAAATTAAATTAAACAAATGAATAAATAATTTAAATACCTCAGTTACTTCTGTGGAACAGGAATGCCAAAATTTCAGGTTTTTCTATAATCGTATTTCCTCCCCTCCAACTTAAATACCTAATGTGATAACGACGCTGAAAATGATTAGTTTTCAACTGCTTTTACATTATGTGTAGTAGTTATCCAGATAAAGGAATATTCTTTACTCCTTTGCATTAGATAATATGATATGTTATATCAAAGGATGACTTTCAAATAAAAAGAAATATATGCTAGCAGAACTTTAACTTATAGGCCCTATTGTGAAATGCGGTATATTAACTAAAATATTTTTTGTAATAATATAAACATATATGTCATTCTATGATCAGCACTGATATGCAGGTATGTTACTGTGTTTGAACAACTACAGTGTAATATTTAGAACTGGATAAATTGTATTAAATATTAAAATTCGTTTAAATTATGTAGTAGATATTAGATTTGCTTACCAATATTTCTTGTACATGTGAGTATTGCAATTCCCCACTGCCCTACAATAAGTCATGGCCTTGGACTTTGCTTTGCCAACAAAATGTTACTTTAAGAGAGTATTAGTCCATTCTCACATTGCTATAAAAGATATGGGACTTGAGATTGGGTAATTTATAAAGAAAAGAGGTTGAAACGCCTATAATCCCGGCACTTTGGGAGGTGGAGAAGGGCGGATCAAGAGGTCAGGAGATCAAGACCATCTTGGCTAACACGGTGAAACTCCGTCTCTACTAAAAATACCAAAAAAAAAAAAAAAAAAAACCCAAAACACAAAAAACAAAAATAATTAGCCAGACGTGGTGGAGGGCACCTGTAGTCCCAGCTACTCAGGAGGCTGAGGCAGAAGAATGGCGTGAACCCGGGAAGCGGAGCTTGCAGTGAGCCAGGGTCGCACCACTGCACTCCAGCCTGGGCGACAGAGCGAGACTCGGTCTCAAATAAAAAATAAAAAATAAAAAAAAAGAGGTTTAATTGGCTCATGGTTCCACAGGCTGTAGAGGAAGCATGGTGCTGGCAACTGCTCAGCTTCTGAGGAGGCCTCAGGAACTTACAATCATGGTAGAAGGCAAAGCAAAGTGGGAGTAGGCTTATCACATGGCCAGAGCAGGAGCAAGAGAGTGAGAGAGTGAGGGGAAGGAGTTTCACACTTTTAAACAACCAGATCTCAGGAGAACTGACTACCATGGGGACAGTCCCATCGGAGATGGTACTAAACCATTAATGAGAAATCCACACAATGATCCAGTCACTTCCCACCAGGCCCCACCTCTGACATTGGGGATTATTTTTCAACACGCGATTTGGGCGGGGACACACGACCAAACTCTATCAAAGAGCTTATGCACAATTCTCCCCTCTTTCTTTCCCTGTTGCCCAGACCCCTGTTGCCCTGAGGCCATGTGTTTATAACGAAGCAGTTACTGAAGGCTTGACCCTCCCCACCAAGTTGCTGTATGAAGGACAGTTGCCTTGGAGAGGTGCCCAGATCTATAGCAGATATTGTGTAAGATAAAAACAACACTTTTGTTGTACTGAGGATCTGATATTTGTATTTTGTTTATTATGGATTCATAGTCCAGATTGGCAGTAATCTAGAAACAGTAATTTTCAAATTTTTGAAATTTTTGTGTATTTTATATATATATATGGGAATATGTATACATATTTATAAAAGTTGTAGCTTTTTTTTGCAGTTTTTAAAAATTATACTTTAACTTCTGGGATACAATGTGTAGAACGTGCAGGCTTGTTACATAGGTATACACGTGCTATGGTGGTTTGCTGGACCCATCAATCCGTCATCTACATTAGGTATTTCTCCTAATGCTATTGCTTCCCTAACCCCTCACCCCTCAACAGGCCCAGACAGGAGTGTGATGTTCCCCTCCCTGTGTCCATGTGCTCTCATTGTTCAGCTCCCTCTTATGAGTGAGAAAATATGGTGCTTGGTTTTATGTTCCTGTGTTAGTTTGCTTAGAATGATGGTTTCTAGTTTCATCCATGTTCCTACAAAGGACATGAACTCATCCTTTTCTAGGGCTGCATACTATTCCATGGTGTATATGTACCACATTTCCTTTTTCCAGTCAATCATTGATGGGCATTTGGGTTGGTTCCAAGTCTTTGCTATTGTGAATGGTGCTGCAGTAAACATATGTGTGCATGTGTTTTATAGTATTAATGATTTATAATCCTCTGGGTATGTACCCAGTAATGGCATTGCTGAGTCAAATAGTATTTCTGGTTCTAGATCCTTGAGGAATCACCACACTGTCGTACACAATGGTGGAACTAATTTACACTCCCACAACAGTGTAAAAGCATCCCTATTTCTCCACATCCTCTCCAGTATCTGTTGTTTCCTGACTTTTTAATGATCACCATTCTAACTGGCGTGAGATGGGATCTCATTGTGGTTTTGATTTGCATTTCTCTAATGACCAGTGATGATGAGCTTTTTTTCATGTTTCTTGGCTGCATAAATGTCTTCTTTTGTCAAGTGTCTGTTCATACCCTTTGCCCACATTTTGATGGGGTTGTTTTTTTCTTGTAAATTCGTTTAAGTTCCTCGTAGATTCTGGATATTAGCCCTTTGTCAGATGGATAGATTGCAAAAATTTTCTCCCATTATGTAGGATGCCTGTTCATTCTGATGATAGTTTCTTTTGCGGTGCAGAAGCTCTTTAGTTTAATTAGATCCCATTTGTCAATTTGGCTTTTGTTGCCATTGCTTTTGGTGTTTTAGTATTTTACTTATATATTTTTATATTATAAAACATAGTCAAAAGGTAAAAAATTAAACATTAAAAAAGGATGGATTTTTAAAAATAAATTGGGCTCTAATACTTTTTCTACATTTCAATCTAATATCTTTGCTCCTCAAATAACTTCATTTTACTGTGGAGATCACTGATCCAGAAGTTAATGAGACCATGAAATTGATGTAGAGATAATTAAGAAAAAAAATCACTATCAAATATAAAGACACTATAATTTTAGATTCTAATCATTAGGTCTCCTCTCTATAGGCAATGTGTCTGAGTGTGGCTGAGTATTGTTAGAGCCTCCCTTCACATTAAATAAATCACAATCTCTGCAGAGGCTAGAAATCTCTGTATTTCAAAGGCCTCCACATGATTTTTACATGTCTTAACGTGGTAAAAATATATGTCTTAAAGTGTTCTGGAATAAGGTAGCCAGATGTACCTTTTCATGGCAAAATACCTGAAGGTGATAATACGTAGGCCATTGAGATTTCTGTGCACTGATTTCTATACTTGTTGGTAATGGCTAATTTGAAGCTGAATTTCAAAGACAGAATTCTATGGAACTCAATTTCCATAAATTCATAAATTCAACTAAAATATCATTTACAGAGGAAGCCAAAATATGTCCAAAATGCAAGCTAATAGAAGTATTTTATGAAGTGACAGCATAACATAGCACTCTAGAAAGCTTGAATTGTATAAATATTTACCCTATATTATGCTATTTGTGTGTGCACGTGCATGCGTGTGTGTGTGTGTATAAAACCTAGAGTCACTATCAGAATGTATATATATGTATTTAAATGGTAATTGTCATTTAAAAAAGATTTAATACTGACTACCATTAACTGATCTCATATTTCAGTGTCTTGAAGAAATGACATCACAAATGTTTTGACTATCGTATTTTTTGTTTCCACACAGGGTTTAAATGGAATGAAATATCCACTGTTTTGTAACATGATTGTTCATCAGTTGGATGTTTCAGAGATGACACAAAGAAAAGTTGCCAAATTCGATGCAATGAAAATTTTCATCTCATATCATTTCATCTGCTCCCTGTCCTAATTAAATCATCCACATAGGTTGAGTCAGTGGTTTTCAAACACTAAGATCTCCTTTAGCAAACTACACAATGTAGATTAATAGATGGCTTCAAAAATCTATATTATTATTATTTTTATAATTGTGATGTTAAGCTCAGGAGGTACTTTTATATATATATAAAAGAAAATATTGACAATAATAAGAATAATAATTGCTGCTATTTTCAGAGTCCACCATCTCAATTGGCAAACAGGATGTGTTACATTACAGGAACTCAACAAATAAGCATAATGAATAACTCCTTCTAATGATGAGATGAGGCTGGAATAATAACAAACCAACAGCTCACTGAGTTAACATGTAGAAGTATTCCTCTGTATAGGATTCAATGAAGAGGTTTGCTGTTAGGAATGATGACAAAATATAGAGAACCTTATATTCATGAATGATATCTTATCTATCTCCTCATCATTCAGATTATTTTCATCTCTTAAAGCTTTGACAAGCAATTCATCCATCAGGTAGGGATCAACTCTAAACAAACTTGCTGTGGGCAGTTTGTAATTAGGGAGAAAGTGACTTCAAGGGCCCGAGATACATGCTGTTTGGTTGTTTGTTGTTTCTTTCCTTTTTAAATTCTGAAAACATGAAATCTTTTTCCTTTCCCTTACTCAAAAAATCTGAAACAAAAATCTTGCCTTTATTATCAACAGACGAGGTACACATCCCTGAGGAAGACCACAGACTACGAAAGGTTCATTTATTGTTCAACTTGTTTCTGTGTGTAATTGTGTGCCCTTCATGCCATTCTTTGATAGTTTTCTCCATTGTCAGTGACTAGTATAATATCGAGCACAGTGTAGACATGTACCAAAATAGTTCCTTTTGAAAGAATAAACGAATACTTACTTAAAAACATATCCTGGGTTGATTTAAATGCAAGTTCAGGCATTAATTATTACTTACTTTTCTATGTTCCCCTAATGATTTGTGCTTTCTATTCTTCTAGAATGTGCTGTAATAACAGGTACTCTTTTATTTTATGTGTCCATCTCACAAACTTTGACCTCCTTGAGTGTACCCATCATTACTTAATTGACCATTATGTTCTCACACCTAGAACCATGTCTAGAATACAATAGGCACTCAACAAACATTTGTGGACCCGAATTATGTAGAAGTCATAGGAATCTCCATCTCTCAACTGACATAGTTTAAGACTAAGCTAGAAGAGCAGCAGGTGACTGGATCACTCAGAAGCAAAAAAGAATATGAATCAGAATGGCCCATTGACATTATAGAGCAGTGAATGGCTACCAATGAAGGACTGCCTGACTCATGACACAAAATTGGTGAAGGTAATGGAAAACTTCCTTTGGTTCTAGTAGTGATGACAATATAGGATAGAGAATACTTGCAATCACATCTGCCACACTTATGTGCTACAAAGCAAGGGGACATAACACAGATAGATGACAGCCAACAGAAAGTCAAAAGCTGATTCACACATCTATACAGAACTCAAAGCCTAAGTGTCAGAGCTGTAGGTAGCCTAGAGGGCTAAACTTGTTCATTGTCTAATGTGAGTGTCACCTGAATCAGCATGCCATCTCTATGATCATAGTCCAATCTCACCTGATCCCATGGAGGAAATACTGGAGCCATGAAACAACCTCATAGGTCCTTGGGCAATGTTGAACCCATAACTATGGGAAAGGGTTGAAGAGGACTCAGAGAAACTAGACCAAAGCCCATGTGGGTACTGCTACGTGCCACACAGCCAGAACAACTGATTCTAAGCACTTGATAGAAGCTTAGAAAGTTTTGAGAAAGGCATTCCAAAACATGAGGAGCCTCTGATGTGAAGACCTGCAGCAGGGACCCCACTTGTCTAGACCCAAGAGTGGTATTGATCTGAATCAAAATTTCCTGAGGTGCTCATTGAATATGCATAGTTCTTACTTCACTCTAAACATACTGAAACAGGACCTCTGTGGATCAATCATAATATTTATGTTTAACAAACTTGTCAGTTAATCTTAAGGACACTAACATTTTAGAGCCACTGATCTAATCTATAAGATCTCTGACCCACTTGAGTAGATACAGATTGATACCCAGGCTCATTTGCCACCCAGAATCTCTGAGTATCAATGGTTGACCAATAGACCAGATGGAACCATTTTCTATCCCCCAAACCTTCTGTGCACTTTTATATATTTACATCTTTGTTCACTGTATTCTTTCTGCATGGATAATTTATTTTATTTTATATGAGCATTGAAGTCTACCTCATTCTTAACGGCACATCCTCCGCAATGCCTGTTTATGTTTGTATGTGTCTTTTGTATATTGTTTTTAGTTATTGCCTCCATATCTATATTTCCTTTCAGATTTGACCTCTTGAATGCAAGGAAGGCATGATTTATTTTGGAGCTCATTTTGTCACATTTGTAGGTGCTTAACTAATAGATTAAATATAATGACAAAATTAAAGCTTACCTTTGTATTCTCCTTTCAGATAAATGTCTTGCCGAAAGAGTTCAGACATACTTTAGTAGAGTCATGTATTTCTAAAACCAAGCCATTCCTAGAATAGAGCTTAGACAGACAGGGTTTCTGCAGCCTACCCATTGAAATTAACATAATGAGTCCCGTTTTAGATCAGGGACCATCGACACTGCAGAATTATTTAGCTTAAGAAAAAGGCACATCTAGATGTCCAATTAATGCTACTAAATAACGTGTGTTCTGATAGCAGGGATTGATCTAAAGCAGGAGAAAGTGGCTAATGTATGGATAATCCAAGTCTGGAGTAAGAAAATAGGCTTCTTTTTGGTTCTGAATGCTTTTGCCAGATGCATTTATTATACCATATAAATAAAGAGCAAGGCATGGAACTGACACGGTAATTTCTACTCACACAGCTTGTGAATATGAAAAGTCAGCTTTTATAGAAGAAACTTAGAGCTAAAGCTCTGATCAAACCTCACTTACAGAATTCTATATGTCACACTAAGAGAGAATTGAGCTGTTTTGAGCATTATAATTGGTCATAGAAAGTTATTTTGGAAATCCTAAATCCCTAAGGAATCTGGGATATGATGAAAAGCTACACTAAAAGAACACTAATGTGGTTGGCACACACTTAAGGAGTAGTGAGAAGACTAAGCTTGATTGAGTTATGAGGTCTGTAAATCATGTAGTTTACAGTCAGGCATGAATTCAGTCAAATGGGTGAGTAAGTGATTGAAATGTGTTCTTGTGATTAAAATCGTATTTTTCAATTGAAAAAAAAATCCTTCAGGATTACCTCAACTGTATCCATCTATCAGAAGCAGAATATAAAGGCTTCACTAAAACAAGATTTCTTTTTCTCTGACCCCTAAAGGTTATTAGAACTCAAGACAAATTCAAAAGTTAAATGAAAAAAAATCTATGTGAGTTTAATAAAAGCTTAGCTGAGTAATTCTGATTTAAAGGCTCACATGTATTTTTGTCAGAAGTTCATTATCCTTTTCAGTAAAAAATGTTACCCATAGTTTCTGAAAATTGAGCAGCTGGTTTCAGTTGATTGATGGGTATGTTTAATGAAAACAACGAACTGCAAATGAGCTAGCTTCTTGCAGTTGGTTCTATTTCATTCACTGTCTTATGCAAAGGTTCCATCTGTAACTATGTCAGTCACTGAAACTGTTACCCCTGCCAATTCAGCTCTGGAAGATATTAGACATTTCTGAAAGAATATCCTTTCACTTGAACGCCTTTCTACTAATATGTATTGACTATGTCTTATGTACAAAAAACCCTGTTAGTAAGTAAATGCCCCTTTCTCCGAAATGTTAATAGCTGGCAGAGGTAGCCTCCTGCCATTTTAGTGCATTATGTGACTCATCCATTTGTCCAGTAAATTTGTATTGAATCCCTGTTCTCTCTGCAGGAGACAAGAGGTACATGGAACAGTGTTTCTGCCCTCAGTGAGTTATGGTCAAATTGGAAGACAGATAATAAAGAAGTAAGCAGATTAATATGTTCTAATATGAAATATTTTACTTAAAAAGAATAAAAGTCAAGGAGACTTTGGGGTCTGATCGGAGAAGATAATTCTTCATAAGTTGTTCAGGAAAGAACTCACTAAGGAGACAACATTTAAGCAGAATTTAATAAAGAGAGGGAGTGACCCTGTCCATATCTCAAGAAAGGAGGCAGGACATATTTTTTACACAAACAGTATAATGGTAACTCAAGTGTGATGAAACTCCAATATAAATATTAAAATTACATTAATGTAAACATTTGTATCACATCTATAAGCATGATAACTAAAAGGGAGGTTTGTATAACTCTGGTGCTCTTTTTTTCCCCCAAATTTTGATCAGTGTTGTAAAATACACATAAAATAAAATTTACCATCTTAACTGTTTTTAAGTCTATATTTCAGTAGTATTAAGTACTTTCATATTATCGTGTTAGCAACACCACAACCCATCTCCATAGCTCGTTTATCTTCACAAATTGAAACTCTATACCCACTAAACTACTCTCCATTCTCCTCTCCCTGAGCCCCCACCAACCTCCATTCTACTTTCTGTCTCAATGAATTTGGCTACTCTAAATACCTTATATAAATAGAATTAAAGAGTATTTTTGTGTGTGTGATTGGCTATTTCACTTAGCATAATGTCCTCAAGGTTTATCCATGTTGCTGCATAAGTCAGAATTTTCTTCCTTTTTAAGGCCTATTAATGTTCCACTATACAGAGATAAATAACAGAGATACATATATATGTATATGCTGTATAATGTACACACACACACACACACACAGGTATATGTATATGTATACACACACACACACGTATATATACACACTATATTTTAAAAATTCAGGCCAGGTGCTGTGGCTCACGCCTGTAATCCCAGCACTTTGGGAGGCCAAGGTGGGTGGCTCACGAGGTCAGGAGTTCGAGACCAGCCTGACCAATGTGGTGAACCCTGTCTCTACTAAAAATACAAAAATTAGCCTGGTGTGGTGGTGCATGCCTGTAATCCCAGCTACTCTGGAGGATGAGGCAGGAGAATCTCTTGAACCCGAGAGGAAGAGGTTGCAGTGAGCCAAGATCGTGCCACTGCACTCCAGCCTTGGCGACAGAAGGAGACTCCGTCTCAAAAAAAGAAAAAAAAATGCATTTGTCTGTCAAAGGCCACTTGGGTTCTTCCATGTTTTGCCTATTGTAGATAAATGCTGCTGTAAACATGGGTGTGCAAACATATCTTCTAGGCCCTGCTTTTAATACTTTGGGCATATACCCAGAAGCAGAATTGCTGAATAGTATGTTAATTCTATGTGTAATATTTTTTATGAGCTGTCATACAGGTTTCCATGACAGTTGCACCATTTTGCATTCTCCGCAACAGTGTACAATGGTTCCAATTTCTCCACATCCTCCAAACAATAGTTATTTTCTGTTTTTTTTTGTTGTTGTTGTTTTGTTGGTTGGTTTTTTTGAGACTAGCCATTTTATTGGATATGAGGTGGTATCTCATGGTAATTTTGATGTGCATTTCTCTAATGATTGGTGATGTTGAGAATCTTATGTCCCTATTTGTAATTTGTATATTGTCTTTTGATGAGTTACAACTCAAGTTCTTTGTTTGTTTTTACTTTTTTCTTTTTTTTGTCTATGAATTTTAGAAATATATTATATTTAGAAATATAGTCTGGATATTAATTCCTTACCAGACATATGATTTGCAAATATTTTCTCCCATTCTGTAGGTTGCATTTGTGCTTTGTGATGGTGTCTTTTAATGCACAAAAATTTTTAAGTTTTCATGAAGTCCAATTTGTGTATATTTTTGTTGTTTTTGCCTGTGTCTTTGGTGTCATATCCAAACCATTGCCAAATCCAATGTCATAAAGCTTTTTCCTTACGTTTTCTTATAGGAGTTTTATAGTTGTAGATTTTACATTTAGGTCTTCGACTCATTTTAGTTAATTCTTGTATACAGTAGGAGGTAAGGGTCCAATTTCATTCTATTGCATGTGAATATTTAGTTTTCCCAGAATCCCTTGTTGAGAAGAAGGCCCTTTTCCTGTTGAATAATTTTGGCCCCATTGTAAAAAATCATTTGACCCATGCGTGGGTTTATATTTAGGCTTTTTATTTCATTCCATTGGTCAATAAACCTGTCTTTGTGACAGAGCTACATTGTTTTGACTACTGTAGCTTTGTAGTAAGTTTTGAAATCAGAGTGTGAATTCTCCAGCTTTGTTCTTCTTTTTCAAGATTGTTTTGGCTATTGAAGATCCCTTGAAATTTCATGTGAAAATTTTCAGAATTGTTTTTATATCTACAAATACATCAGTGGGATTTTGAAAATATTGTACTGAATCTTTAGATCACTTTGGATAGTATTGAAATTTTAAAGATATTAAGTCTTCTAATACATGAAGATGAGATATTATATTTATTTATGTCTTTTTAAATTTCTTTCAGCAATTTTTTATTGTTTTCATTGTACAAGTCTTTAGTTTTTTTGCTTAATTACTATTTTATTTGTTTGATGCTATCATAAATAGAATTGTTTTCTTGATTCCTTTCAAATTGTTCATTGTTAGTGTGTAGAAATGGAACTGATTTTTGAGTGTTGGCTTCATATCGTGTCACTTTTCCAGATTTATTAGTTTTACCATTTTTGGAGGGGTAGTGAAATTTTCAGGATTTTCTATATATAAGATCATAACATCTGCAAACAGAGATAATTTTACCTTTGCTTTTCAATTTGGATGACTTTTATTTCCTTTTCTTTAAATAATCTGGCTAGAATTCCAAGCAATATGTTAAGTAGAAGTTGTTAAAGTGGGCATCCTTGCTGTTTTCCTAATCCTAAAGAAAAAGCTTAAGTCTTTCACCATTTAGTTTGATGTCTGCTGTGAGTTTTTTATATATGGCACCATATATATATATATATATATATATATATGCATTTTTCTTTTATTTCTAGTTTGTTTAATATGTTATTTTAACCTTAAAAGTGTGTTGAATTTTGTCAAATGTGATTTCTGCATCAATGGAGATGGTTATGTGTTGTTTTTTATTTCCTTCATTCTGCTAATGTGGTGTGTTATATTGATCAATTTTCAAATATTGAAACATCCTTGCATATCAAGAATAAATTCCACTCGGTCATGGTGTATAATCCTTTGAATATGCTGCTGAATTTAGTTTTACAGCATTTTGTTGAGGACATTTTGATCAATGTTCATAAGAGGTGCTGGTCTGTAATTTTCTCTTGTAGTGTATTTGTCTCGTTTTGGAATCACGGCACTGCTAGCCTTATAGAATAGTTTACAAATTGTTCCCTACTTTTGAATTTCTTTGAAAAAGTTTGAGAATGATTGATTTCAGTTCTTCTTTAAATGTTTGGTAAAATTCACAAATGAAGACATCAGATCCATTACTTTCCTTTTCCAGATATTTTTGATTACTGGAGTAATCTCCACGTTCTTTTTTTAATTATACTTTCAGTTCTGGGACACGTGCAGAAGGTGCAGATTTGCTACATAGGTATACATGTGCCATGGTGGTCTGCTGCACCCATCAACCCATCATCTACATTTGGTAGTACACAGAAAAATACAAAATATTATAACAATGTAATTGTGAAGTGTATACTACTCTTAATAGAAAGACTATGATGACCAATCAAAAATAATAACTACAACAACTTTTTAAGATGCAGACAATACAATAAAATATAAATAAAAACAACAAAATGTAACAAAAGCTGGAGATGACATTGAGGTATAGGGTTTTTATTAGTTGACTTTGCTTGTTTGTTTATGCAAGCAGTGTTAAGCTGTTATCAGCTCAAAATAATGGGTTATAAGATAGTATTTGTAACAATCATGTTAACATCAAATCAGAAAATCATGCAGTAGATACAGAAGAAATAAAAAGCAAGAAATTAAATTATACCACCTTAGAAAGTCACTGTTCACTAATAGGAAGACAGGAAGGAAAGAAAGGAGAGGAGACCACAAACTAACCAGAAAACAAATAACAAAATGACAGAAGTAAGTCCTGACTCATCAATAGTAACACTGAATGTAAATGGACTAAACTCTCTGATTAAAAGACATAGAGGAGCTGAATGGTTAAAACCACAAGAATCAATGATCTGTTATCTACAAGAAACACACTTCATCTATACAGACACACATAGACTTAAAATAAAGGGATGGAAGAAGATATTCCATACCAGTGGAAACCACAAAAAAGCTGGAGCAGTGGTCCTTATGTTAGACAAAATAGGTTTCAAGACAAAAAGTATAAGAAAAAGAGAAATAAGGTGATTATATAATGATAAAGGTCTTGAATTATCAAGATATAACAGCTGTAATATATATGCACCCAACACTGAAGCACTGAGATATGTAAGGCAAATACTATTGGAGCTAAAGAGAGAGATAGACCCCAATGCAATAATAGCTGGAGACTTCATCATCCACTTTCAACATTGAACAAACTGTTCACATAGAAAATCAATAATGAAACATTGTACTTAATCTGCATTAGAGACCAAATGGATTAAACAGACATTTACAACACACTTCATCCAATGGCTGCTGAAGACAATATTTTTTCCTCAGGACACAGGTCATTCTCAAGAATAGATCACATGTTAGGTTGCAAACAAATCTTAACACATTAAATAATTGAAATATTATCAAGTATTGTCCCTGATCAAAATGAAGTAAAACTAGACATCAAGAACAAGAGGAACAAGAGGAATTTTGGAAATTATACAAACACATGGAAATTTTAAAATGTGCTCATGAATGACCAGGGAGTCAATGAAAAAATTAAAAAGAAAATTGAACAATTTCTTGAAACAAATGATAATGGAAACACAACATACCAAAACCTGTGATGTACAGAAAGAGAAGTATTAAGAGAGAAGATTATAGCTATAAGTTCCTATATGAGAAAAGAAGAAAAACTTCCAATAAACAACCTAACAATGCATCTGAAAGAAACAGAAAAGCAAGAGCAAATTTAACCCAAATTTAGAAATAATAAAAATCATGAGATAAAATTAAAACAAATAGTACAAAACTCAATAAAAAAGTTGATTGTTAGAAAAATTAAACAACTGTGACAAACCTTTAGCCAGACCAAGAAAAATAGGTAAGACCCAAATAATTAAAATCAGAGATGAAAAAGTTGAGAGGATCATTAGTTGCCACTATGAACCATTATATGCAATACATTGGAAAATCTAGAAGAAGTGGATAAATTCCTAAACACCGACAACCTACCAACATTGAAGCATGAAGAAATTCCAAATGTAAACAGAACAATAACAAGTAACAAGATCAATGTCATAATAAAAATTATCTCAGCAAGAAAAGCCTGGGACCCCTTGGCTTCACTGCCGAATTTTACCAAACATTTAAGGAAGAACTAATACCAATATTACTCAAACTACTCTAAAAAACAGAGGATGAGGGAATACGTCCAAACTAATTCTACATGGTCTGTATTACTTTGGTACCAAAATGAGACAAAGACACATTGAGAAAAGAAAACTATAGGTTATTATCTCTGATAAATATTGACTCAAAAATTCCCAAGAAAATACTGGAAAATTGAATCCAACAATACATTAAAAAGATTATACATTATGACCATGTGGGATTTACCCCAGGGATGCAAGTGGTTCAACATATGCAAATGTGTCAATGTGACACATTATATCAAAGGAATGAAGGGAAAAAACCATATGATCATTTCAATTGAAGCTCAAAAAGCATTTTATAAAATTCAACATTTTTTCATGAGAAAAATTCTCAAAAAATATGTATATGAGGAACATATCTCAACATAATAAAAGCCATATATGACAGACCCATAGCTAGTATTATACTGAATGGGGAAAAATGGAAAGTCTTTTTTCCAAGATCGAGAACACAATAAGGATGTCCACTTTCAATACTGTTATTCAACATAGTGCTGGAAGTCCTAGCTGGAGCAATAAGACAGGAGGAAAAAAATTAAAGGGATCCAAATTGGAATGGAAGAAGTCAAATTATCCTTGTTTGCAGATAATATAATCTTGTATGTGGAAACAATCTAAAGGATCCACCAAGAAGCTATTAGAACTGATAACAAATTCTGTCAAGTTGCAATATACAAAGTCAACATACAAAATTCCCTAGCACTTCTACATGCCAACAGTGAACAATCCAAAAAAGAAACCAAGAATGTAATCCCATTTAAAATGATGACAAATAAAACATCCAGGAGTAAACTTAACCAAAGAAGTGAAAGATCTCTACAATAAAAACTAAAAAATCATTGATGCAAGAAATTGAAGAGGACACAAAAAAATGGAAAGATGTTTTATGTTCACGGATTGGAAGAATCAAAATTGTTAAGATGTCCATACTACACAAAACAACCTACATATTTAATGCAATCCCTATCAAAATAACAATGGTATTCTTCACAGAAAAGAAAAAAAAATCCTAAAATTAATACTGAAAACAGCCAAACCTATCCTAAGCACAAAGAATAAAACTGGAAGAATCATGTTACCTGACTTTAAATTATACTATAAAGCTACAGTAAACAAAATAGTATGTTACTGGAATAAAACCAGATACCCATGTCCATGGAACATAATGGAGAACCCAGAGATAATTTATACATCTACAGTGAACTAATTCTTAACAAAGGTGTCAGTAGCACACAATGGGGAAAGGAGAGCTTCTTTAATAAATGGTGGTGGGAAAACTGGATATCTATAAGCAAAACAATGATATTTGATCCCTATCTCTCACCACATACAAAAATCAAATCAACAGTGGATTAAAGACCAAATCTAAGATCTGAACCTAAGAAACTACTGAAAGAAAACACTGGAGAAACTCCAGGATATTGAAGTAGTCAGTGATTTCTTGAGAAGTACCCCATAAGCACAGGCAACCAAAGCAAAAATAGACAAATGGGATCACATCAAGTTAAGTAGCCTGGAACACAGGCATATGAAAAGGTCCTCAATGTCATATATCACCAGAGAAATGGAAATCAAAACTAAAAATCGGATATCATCTCACCCCAGTTAAAATGGTTTTTATCCAAAATTCAGGCAATAACTAATATGGGCAAGGACGTGGAGAAAAAGGAACCCTCATGCACTGTTGGTTGAAATGTAAATCAGTACAACCCCTATGGGGAACAGTTTAGAGCTTCCTCTTTTAAAAATTGAGTTACCACACAGTCCAGCAATCCGACTCTTAGGTATATGTCCAAAAGAAAGAAAATCAGTATACTGAAGAGATAGCTGCACTCCTATGTTGATTGCAGCACTATTCACAATGGCCAAGAATGGAAGCAACCTAAGTGTCCATCTTCATATGAATGAATAAAGAAAATGTGGCACATATACACAATATATGGCACTATTCAGCTATAAAAAAACGAGATCCTGTCTTTTACAACAATGTAGATGTAACTGGAGGTCGTTATGTTAAGTAAAATAAGGCAGGCATGGAAAGACAAACTTTGCATGTTTTCACTTATTTTGGGGAGCTAAAAATTAAAATAATTGAACTCATGGAGATAAAGAGTAGAAGGATGTTTACCAGATGCTAGGAAGGGTAATAGTGTGGTCGGCGAGGGGTGGTGGTGGGGAGGAAATGGGGATAGCTAATATGTACAAAAAAACAGTTAGAAAGAATGAATAAGACCTAGTATTTGCTAGCACCACAGGGTAACTATAGTCAAAAGTAATTTAATTGTACATTTTAAAATAACTAAGAGTATAATTGGATTTTTCAAAACACAAAAGATAAATACTTGAGATGATGGATACCCCACTTACTCTGATGGGATTATTACACATTGCATGCCTGTATCAAAATATCTCATGTAACCCATAAATATATATACCTACTATGCATGAACAAAAATTAAAAATTAAAAAAATAAAATATCAACATTAGCAGGAATGTAGAAGAATTTAACTGTAACCCTCTTGTTGACTTTTAAGCATTCAATACCTCAGTGGAGGAAGCAGCTGCACATGTGGAAATAGCAAGAGAACTGGAATTAGAAATGGAGCCTGAGGATGTGGCTGATTTGCGACAATCTTGTCATAAGACTTTAAAGAATGAGTAGTTTCTTATAGATGAGCAAAGAAATTGGTTTGTTGAGATGAAATTTACTCTTGTTGAAGATACTCAGAACATTATTGAAATGACAATCCAGGATTTAAAATATCACATAAACTTAATTGGTGAAACCACAAGATTTGAGAGTATTGACTCCTGCTTTGAAATAATTTTTACTCAGGGCAGAATGCAATCAAATAGTGTTTCCTGCTATGGAGAAATATTTTGTGAAAGGGAGCTTTAATTGATGTGGAAAAATTTATTTAAATTTAATAAATGTAATTTATTTATTTATTTAAAAGAAAATATAAATTTTAAGAAATTACTACAGCCACCCCAGCCTTAGGCAACCATGACTCTAATCAGTCATCAGTTATCAATAAGAAGGTAAGATCCTTCACCAACAGGAAGTATTAAATCTTGCTTTAAGATCTGATGATTATTTGCATTTTGAGCAATAAAGTATTTTTAATTAAGGTATGTAGTTTTTATTAGAGATATACTATTGCACACTTGATAGGCTATAGTAATATAAACTTTTATGTGCTCTGGAAGATGAAAGAATTCATGTGACTTGCTTTATTGCAATATTGGCTTTATCATGGTGGTTTAGAACTGAACCCACAATATCTTAGGTATGCCTGTATATCAACCCATTGCCTTCCGGCCTCCAAAGTTTCTTATGTGTACTGGCAATCTTATTACCAATTGCTTGTATGTGATACCATTCATCTCTTGTTACTTTCAAGATTCTTATTTTTGGCTTTTGACATTTTGATTGTAATGTGTCTCAGTGTGGGTGTCTTTGACTTCATTTTACTTTGAGTTGATTGAGATTCTTTCATGTTTATATTTAAGGATTCTATCAAATTTGGAATTTTTCAGCCTTCATTTCTTCAAATACCATCTCAGCCCCTTCCTCTCTTTTCTCCTTCTGGGACTGCTGCTGTGCATAAGTTGGTTTGCTTGATGATGTCTCATGGATCTCTTAGGCTCTTTCCACTATTCTTCAGTCTTTTTTCTTTCTCTTCCTGAGACTCAATAATTTCAATGATCTTATCTTCAAGTTCACCAATTCTTCCTTCTGTCTGTTTAAATCTGCCTTTGTATCCATGTAGTTACCGTGCGTTTAAGCTTTAGAATATTTTTGTTTGATATTGACTTTTCTATCTTTTTAATTTATTTTCCATTTTGTTCATACATCATTTTCTTCACTTTCTCTGTATCTTTCTTCAGTTCTGTTAACAATTTTAAAAACACTTGTTTTAAACTTTTTAGGTTTTCCTCAGTGACAGTCTCAGTTGGTTTGTTTTTTTCCTTCGACTATGTTATACTTTTCTGTTTTTTTGTATGCCTTGTGATTTTTTTCTTTGTTGAAAACTGGATATTTGAGTCTAATAATGTGTAAATTCCCGGAAATCAGATTTTTCCCCTTTCTCAGCATTTGATGTTGTTGTTTAGTTTTTCTTTTTAAATTGATGTCAGCTGTCTTTGTGCTGAGAATGAGCCTGAGGTATAATCTTAAGGTCTTTGTAAGTCTTTTCTGATCCTGCACATTTCCACGGGCATGCATAGTGATTTTCCAATTTTTCCTGTGTATGAGATTGCTTTGGAATGTTCCGGTATTTAATGTCTAGCCCCTAAAAAGAGGACAAGATAAGAATAAAGGGAGTTAAGAATCACTAGTCCTTTATATCCCTTAGAAACCACTTCAACTGGAGATTTGGGGGGCTTGCAACAACGGGGGATGCAAAAATGATAGCTGTCTGCCTCTGTATCTGTACCTCTATAATCAAGCACAGCAATCAATAATCAGATCACAGTTCCCCAATATTTGGAGCACAGCTCCTTATTGCCTACTCTTGCTTTTGCGTGCTGTGTGCAAGCTGCAGTGCACGAGTATGGCTACCTGCCGGGAGGCGAGGGTTCAGGGATGGGTAGCTGCTGTCAAAATAAGACCTGAAATTGACTGATATTATCTGTAATTTGTTAACCAGGACTTCCCCTGTAAATTATAAGCCTTCAGTGGACTCTACAGTTTCAAAATAGTTACAACAAACAGATTCTGCTAGAGTAATTGTTATATGTGTGTGGTATGTGGTGATTTCTACTCCACCATCTTCCTATAATACCGTTTCTCCGGTGCTTTTAAGTTTGAATTTCTTCCCTCACTCCCTAAAAGCTATGTAGATTATATAGGGAGTCATTATCTCTCCTTCCATTTTCAGAGTAGGAATGATAATTTAACAGTAAAAAGCATTCTCAATTGTTGTGTCCTGCTTACCATGATCCGAAAAATTGCAAAACCCTTCAATCTATAGACCATGCAGTTTGCGGACAGTTTGAATCCTGCAAGGAGTTCAAGGCCTATTTGCTTCCTATAGAAATTGTGTTAAAAAGACAAAGAAAAGTAAAATCCAGTGCTTCATTATAGTCTCTATATGATTTAATGATTGAATAAGTAAAAATAAATCAGAATCATATGTAGTGCATTCCACTGGAATTTCCTCGGGATTAAAATTTAACAGAGAGAAGTGTTTGGCGAAATTCACTTGCATTTTTTTCTGAATATAATTATTGCTAAAATTTGAGGGTTACAAAACAAAACATAGCCTCACACATTCCTAATAATTATTTGGACATATTTTTAAGAACGTCCTCATGAAGATGTGGGCCAGATACATCCTTCTCCCTGTATGGTATTAACTTCTGTAAAGGTCTTTGCTTAAGCCATTATTGTTGCTGAATCATCCATCTGATTCTGAAATGTTTTCCATCCCTCTGTATTTCAATGGATAAACTCCTGAAGGTAGCAATTATAAGTTCTGCAAAATTTTAAAGTTTAGCATGTGGTGCCAAAGTCCCAAGATAGCTACTTACCATGAATCAATGGTGATGACAAATTGCATTTATTAAATTTATCCTGGGAATCAGCTGTTTTAAAATGAAGCAAATAATCACTTCCAAAATATTTTATAGAATGTGTCCACATACTAAAGGAAATAGAGATTTGGGGCAATTTTCTGATAGTTTGGTTTTAAAATTTCACTTGCTTAAATCATGATGGAAAAGTGAGCCAAAGTGTACTTCAGGCTTCACTTATTGTAGGAACATAATAATGAGTAAGCCTTTAATGACTACACTGTTAGAAAGTAGTTTTGATATAGCCCCTGGAAGAAAGTAGAAATTAGAAAGAAAGAAGAGAAAAAAAGAAAAGAAAGAAAGAAAGAAAGAAAGAAAGAAAGAAAGAAAGTAAGAAGAAAGAAAGAAGGAAAGAAAGAAGAAAGAAAGAAGGAAAGAAAGAAAGAAAAAGAAAGAAAGAAAGAAGAAAGAAAGAAAAAGAAAGAAAGAAAGAAAGAAAGAGAAAGAAAGAAAGTTCACACAATACTTTGTTTACAAATGAACCAATTCTGATAAATCTAACATGATCTGTTGCCAAGTCCTATGTCTTAAACGTTCTATATTCTCAATGCAGAAACAATGCTAATAGTAATGGCCCTGAGTATTACAATATTTTTGTTAATAGCAAAATTTTCATTGTTATTTTTGCTTAGTAAAGCAGAAAATTTCTCCAAAGCTTTTTGGGAAATATATTTAACAAGAATAAAAGAAGAAAAAGAGAAAGATAGTTTCCTAATTTTTTAAATGAGTAAGTTTTTCCCAATTGTTTTTGTAAATGTGTCATTTTTATACTTAATATAAAATGTATCTCATGCATATTTTTGAAAATTTGGCCATTATTGATGCTAATGTTACAAGAATGAAGGGTCTAAATGAAGAATATTTGAAGAATATTGTGACTAAGGTCTTGGGATATGGGTAAGCATAAAGCATAAAATAAGAGTATGTAACCTGTGAAAGACCTGCCAAGCAGTGTAGATTAACATAAGAGAAGAAAAAGAAATAGAGTCAAAGAAAACATGGTGTAAAAAATGAGAGTAGTAGATAAAAATAAGTGAGTCTGTGCATGTATGAATGTTTAAAAAGAAGTTCCAAAGATCCTGACTCTTATCCACCATGTGAAGCAGTCAACTGGGAGGAGTTACCTCCAGCTTTAACCCAGAAGTTGTATTTGGAGCCCTGCCAAATATAATAGCTTAGAAAGATTGCCAAACCTACTGTGGGTGGGACTGAAACAGAAAAGGGCTGTAAAGCCAGCTTATATTAAACCAAAATTATCAACACCAGTGAAAGTAAATTCACTTCTTAGTGTTCCTGAAGAGTTTTTGGTCCATGATTCTTCATATTTTAGATAACTACTTCATGCCAAATGAATGGTTCACTGCTTGTATAATATTCCAATAATGATTGGGAAAGAAGGGTCAGAGTAGATAGGACTGGCTCTAGTCCTGAGAACTCACCAAGTCAACAGCCTAAGTATTATGAATCACAAGGGATGGTGATAAACCACCTATCTCTAGTTTATCACAACCAGAAAATTGTAAGATACAAACCATAGCCAGATCTTTCTCTTCCTTCAGTTACTTATTTGCTCATATTCATTTCTTCATTCACGTAGTCATTCTATAAATATGTATTGAGTATCTATTATATGCCAGACTTTGTGCCAGATGCTGAGAATAGAATGGTAAACAAAGAATTGTGTATGTTTTACACATATAATTTCAAAAAGAGAGTGATAAAGAACAAATAAATAGATTAATTATAATTTTGATGAATGCTTTGGTGTTGGTAGTGGGGGTGGGGCTGAGAGAGAGTTAGAATAAATAAAAAGAATATTTTACACAGGTTGGTTATGGGATGGCATATTCAATTTGGGATCTCTGAGACTATCAATTTAAATAAGTAACAATGAAAATAAGAAGAAACTAGAAATATACAGTTTGGGTCACAAATAATGTTATATACTTTATGTTGTATTTTCTTTAAAAATATATCAGCATTGGTTATGGAATGTAATTCTAATTCCACTTAAATGCTTTTGTTTTGCTTATTCCACATCTGCATTCATGCAGTTGAATGTGTCTGGAAAAAAATGCATCACCAAAGTGAATGACCTTGAAATCATGACTAATAACAACAAATGGGCACCTTATACTGCAAATTAAAACTTCATTCCCTAATCCATCCGTGTTCCCACTATCTTATATGTTGATTTCATACCCTTCCTTTTTTCTTCACCTCCAACCCTTCTTCTCCATCTCTACTTTCAATTGATGACATCTTTACATCACTGAGAAAATTAAAGAAATTATAATAGAATTTTCATAAGGTCCAAGAGAAGCAGGAAATTTTTCCTGACCCTTTTGCAGGCGGGTACTGGGAGTGTGCAGGTGCTAAAAGTAGCCATCCACTTCTTTGCTGGCAGGGAAAACTCCTCTTGTTGGGTCCTGCTGTGTTCCACCCCTAGAGCACAGGTGAGAGGGTGCAGGAACTGGGCGAGTGCCTTTAAGTGCCTGTAGAAGCAAAATTCCTTGTGGGTCTCCTGCAGCATCTAACAGGGAGTACCCATGACCCACAAAGCCCCAGAGGGTGTGTGTTACAGTGCTTTTTTTAACTTTGCCAGCCACAGACAGCTTAAGTGTTAAACAACTCAGTGGGCCCTCTGCTTTTTTGCATGAGGCAGTTGCTCTTTGTCAGTGAGGATAGAGGGTCAGTGTGATAGCCTTTAGCATCTGCGCCTATGGCACCTGAACTCTTGTTCAGCATTGAGGAAAAATCAGGTCACACAAATGAATTGAAGGGTGGTGAATACAGAGGATTTCATTGCCAATGAAAGTGGCTTTCAGCTGGAAGGGGAGCTGGAAAGGGGATGGAGTGGGAAGGGGATCTTCCCCCAGAATCCGACTGTCCCCAGCTGGACTCCTCTACAAAGCAATGCCATCAAGCCACCCCTCTGAAGTTAAGCTGCTTCTCTCCAACAACAAACCATAGTCTCTGGCCTCCAGCTGCTTCTCCTCTTCTCCTCTCTCTCTGCCAGTGAAGCCTGAGGGTTTTAAGGGTAGAGGCGGGGGGGGCAGGCGGGCCATGGGTGCTTTTGGAAAAGGCAACATTCCAGCAGGAAAAGAGGAATGCATGTTCTCACTTTGGGCCGTGGTTCCATGCTTGAGGGTGAGGCCCTCACCAGACTCGCCCTCTTCTGCCCAGAATTTTCTTGCCTCCTGTTCCTATCACAAATATATCAATCCAGCTTCTCTGCCTCCAAGGGATGTTAGAAGTAATTGTTCACTGGCAAAATGATGGTGTTCAAGACAGGTGTTTAGAGAGGTGACACAGGCCTTCTTTTTCATGTAGGAGTCAAATACTAGAGCCCACTTGTTCCTGCAAAGCTTTGATTCTTGGCAGATTAATTCCTCTAAACCAACCACAAGGCTGGTTGCTCCAGGTCCTCAGAATTGACAGTCTTCTATCTCAGCATGATGGGGTACCAAGAGAGGAGTTTCTCCATACTATAAGTAGAAGCTGAATCACTTTATATATCTGACTGCTTACAGGTTGCCTTAGTCCATTTGAACTACTATTACAAAATACCTTAAACTGGGTGGCATATAAATAGAAATTTACTTTCAGTCTTGTGGCTGGGAATTTCAAGATCAAGGTCTCAACTTATTCTGTCTCTGGTGATGACACACTTTCTGGTTTATAGAGGGTGACTTCTCGTTGTGTTCTTATGCGGTAGAATGGAAATAGGTTTCTCTTAGGCCTCTTTTATAAGGGTACTTATTTCATTAATAAGGGCAAAGCACTCATGAACAAATCAACTCCAAAGGAGCCCAACTCCTAATGCCATCACCTTGGGGATTAAGATTTAAGCATATGAATTTTAGGGGGACACAAGCATTCAGACCATAGCGTAGATTCTGGACAGCACATAGTTTATCACTTGGTTTCATTATAAAATCTCACCTGGGGTCCAGATTATGGATGAAAAAACATAAAGCCCCCACTTATTCTAATATCCAGAGTCTCTTTGCCTAAAGTGCCAGATAGTTGTAGAAATGCCAAATAGGTTGTTAATAGTTTACAAGTAGTAATATTTGCTTTTTTAAAATAATAATTGTTGCTCACATAGAACAGAAGTGTAGGAAAAAAGAAGGTCTTGTGGAAAAAGCAAAATGATTCAATATAATAAAAGCATTGGAGGAAATGGGTCTCAAGAACACAAGACCCTACTAAGCTTCAAGTGTGCAGCTCATGGAAAGGAGCCCTAACTGCTACTAGGATGCTATCCAGAGACCAATCAACCTGGAGACAATACAGGACACGTTTCCTCTGTGTATCAGGTAGGTCACCAAATCCTCTGCTTTTAGTTTCATAAAGAATTTCCAGTGAAACAACCTCTATTTTATTATTACATTCTCTGGTTTCCCTTGTCCCCCAACATAACACACACACACACAGACACACACGCCCTTCAGAACAAACAGGAGTTGTTTTATACGCCTATCTGGGTTTCACCCCATTAATATGCACAGATAGTCCTTACTTAACAGACCATTCCACATGAGACTGGTGCTCAGATCTATATGAGAACTTTTCTCAACCAGCCTAGAGATTTAAAGGGTGACTTATGCCCCTGAAACCATATAGCTGGCCTCCTAGTTATATTTTGTTCTTTTCAGCTTCTGATTCTTCAAGAAGTTAGATCCACCTTGAGCTCAAGACTCCAGCTCTACCAACATGCCTTGAGAAGCCTGAGCTGGCTGGAGGTATAGGTTAGACAGGCTTTCTGGGGACTAATTATATGAAAGAACAGAGTAAGAAGAGCTGGAGCACTGGACAATCCAGCTGTGATCTAGGGGTGTTTCTGTGTTCAGAGTGTTTCCCTGTGAACAGACATCACATCCCTTTTAAAACAAAACAGAACGAAAAAAACAGCTTCAATTTCCATAATAGAGTTCTTCCAGGTAATTTGGACAAAATAAGTATTTTCTACAACTGTCAACTAAGTCTTGATTGTCTTTTCTGTGGAAAAGCACATTCTGTATAACACATCCCTTGTACTATTTGTAGGTCATGTTGTTTTTAATATTTGCCCAGCAAATCCTCCTGCATTTAACTGGCAGTTCTGATGTTTGTTTAATCATGATGTCCCAATAAGGAAAACTAAAAACTCATAAAGAAAATAGCAAAGTGACAGAAAATGAGGATAAAGGGATTCTTTGACCTGTAATAACCCATGAAGGAGCATTTAACATGGCGTTGTCACTGATTTCCTAAGAATGCCTGGGACTCTTTCTTTCTCGACACTGACAAACTGGGGAACTCTGAGTTCGTGGGAGAGAGTTACTACTTGCATACTAAGTTTACTGCCTGTCTCTGGTGCCGTTTTTATCAGAGATGTTAGACAGAAAGAGTACTCTGTCTGTCTCTCTCTCTCTCACTGTGTTTATCTCTATTGTATTCCCACATGTGCTGTTAGTAGAGAAAATATAATTATTTATCACTGTAATTTCACTTCCAGCAAGTTCTAATTATAGCACTTTGGCAGAGTGAATACTGACAGAATTTTGTTGTTGAACATTCCATAGAAAGGGCTGTGTTCCTCTTGTTGCCTTAGCTATTGCATAAAAGTTAAGAGGTGCGAGGATTGAAATCTCTCCCAATAGGGACAATGAGTGATTAGTTAAAACAAGGTCATGCATTTCACTTTTTCTTGTTGCTCTATTTAACATAGCATCACATTGCATTCATTCCAGGTTTATGTATGATTATGCATTTTAAATAATAAATAAATTTGGAACATAATTCTTTATCTGTTGAAATTAAAGGTTAAATCAATTTAGTTTAAAACATAGAAATTTTTATGTCATGGATTGAATTAGTTGGGAAGAAAATCAACTTGACATTTTCCTGATGATGTTTAATTGTCTGCTTCCCATTGCCACCTTTATTTTGTAAAATCATTGTGTGTGCTACAGTAATTTCTGTTAAAGGCTAGATATCATGGTTGAGAATTTCATTATTTGTGGAGATGATTATACCAAATCACATACCATACACAAGATTGGCTGATAAGAAAGCATCTCAAATACAAAATAATAATTAAAAGTGGATTGAGCTTGTATATGGAATATTCAATTTAACACATGACCTATATGAGCAAATTAGAATGTTTAAAGAGAAACATTACCTAAAATAACTACTGTTATTTTTGGGGGTTCCATATTATTCTTATATGTTTCTTTCTAATTGCTTCTTGAAATTTAATTTTGTCTTTTATTGCAATCTTAGAGATAACTTGGACTGCTTTGGGAGGCAAGAAAAGAGTGATACTTTTTTGTGTTTCAAATGATTGTATTTTTTTTTTTTTTTGGTGTCAGATGAATGAATTCAAATAAATGAATAAAGTAGCCAAGCCTGGGCTTGATAGAGAAATCATAGCCCAGGGGTGAGAGAATTAAGATTTTAATGAGCAAGAAATCTAGTGATGGCCTTTTGGTAGAGAATTCAAGATACACAGCCATCACAAGTTTTAGTCCCCTACTCTCATTAACAGTTTTTTTGGTGGGGAACCAGCGTTAATTAGACATTGGAACTCCTGAGAGATTTGGTGCTTTTTCATGCAAAAGCAAGCAATGTTTCTTTTTATTATAAAATTGTTAGATTATGATGTCACTTTTTTCATGCTAGTTGTTTTCCTGACCAAAAAGAGTCCAGGACCTGATGGATTCACAGCCGAATTCTACCAGAGGTACAAGGAGGAACTGGTACCATTCCTTCTGAAACTATTCCAATCAATAGAAAAAGAGGGGATCCTCCTTAACACATTTTATGAAGCCAGCATCATCCTGATACCAAAGCCTGGCAGAGATACAACCAAAAAAGAGAATTTTAGACCAATATCCTTGATGAACATTGATGCAAAAATCCCCAATAAAATACTGGCAAACCTAATCCAGCAGCACATCAAAAAGCTTATCCACCATGATCAAGTGGGCTTCATCCCTGGGATGCAAGCCTGGTTCAACATACACAAATCAATAAAGGTAATCCAGCATATAAACAGAACCAAAGACAAAAACCACATGATTATCTCAATAGATGCAGAAAAGGCCTTTGACAAAATTCAACAACCCTTCATGCTAAAAGCTCTCAATAAATTAGGTATTGATAGGACGTATCTCAAAATAATAAGAGCTGTCTATGACAAACCCACAGCCAATATCATACTGAATGGGCAAAAACTGGAAGCATTCCCTTTGAAAACTGGCACAAGACAGGGATGCCCTCTCTCACCACTCCTATTCAACATAGTGTTGGAAGTTCTGGCCAGGGCAATCAGGCAGGAGAAAGAAATAAAGGGTATTCAATTAGGAAAAGAGGAAGTCAAATTGTCCCTGTTTGCAGATGACATGATTGTATATCTAGAAAACCCCTTCGTCTCAGCCCAAAATCTCCTTAAGCCCTGATAAGCAACTTCAGCAATTCTCAGGATACAAAATCAATGTACAAAAATCACAAGCATTCTTATACACCAATAACAGACAAACAGAGAGCTAAATCATGAGTGAACTCCCATTCACAATTGCTTTAAAGAGAATAAAATACCTAGGAATCCAACTTACAAGGGACCTGAAGGACCTCTTCAAGGAGAACTACAAACCACTACTCAATGAAATAAAAGAGGATACAAACAAATGGAAGAACATTCCATGCTCATGGGTTGGAAGAATCAATATCGTGAAAATGGCCATACTGCACAAGGTAATTTATAGATTCAATGCCATCCCCATCAAGCTACCAATGACTTTCTTCACAGAATTGGAAAAAACTGTCAACTTTCTTTTCTTTTCTCTTTTCTTTTTTCTTTTCTTTCTTTTCTTTTTCTTTCTTTCTTTTTCTTTCTTTCTTTCTTTCTTTTTCTTTCTTTCTTTCTCCCCTTCCTTCCTTCCTTCCTTCGTCCCTCCCTCCCTCCCCCCTCCCTCCCTCCCTCCCTCCCTCCTTCCTTCCTTCCTTCCTTCCTCCCTTCCTTCCTTCCTTCCTCCCTTCCTCTCTCTCTCTCTTAAAGACAAGGCCTTGCTCTGTCACACTGGCTGCAGTGCAATGGCACAATCACAGCTCACAGCATCAAGCTCCTGGCTCAAGTGATCCTCCCACTTCAGCCTCCCAAGTAGCAGCGAATACAGGTGTGAACCACCATGCCCCGACCATTTTTTTTTTTTGGTAGAGATGGGGTCTCCCTATGTTTTTCAGACTGCCCTCAAATACCTGGGTTCAAGTGATCCTATGCCCTGATCGCCCAAAGTGCTGAGATTACAGGCGTAAGCCACCGTGACTGACAACCATTTCTATCTCTGTGAAACTAACCAATTGATGTTTTGTTGCAAACTCCAGTTTAACATATTCCATATTAATCTCTCAGTCGAATGAAATTTTCTATTTCACATAAAAATCAAATATTTTACTTTCTTAATTTTATTCTGACTTCATTTATGAAAACAGTTCCTATCATTTACATGTGAATTCGTAGGATATTTCTTGGCTCATTCAATGCACAATTTTTAAAAATGTGTACTCCATATTTAGGTATTTATAGACTAATAAAGGATATTAAAAAGTATGCACACGTTATAACAGAATACCATGATTTCTACAAATTATTTAAATTATTTTGCTTGTACAAAGAAGAAGAAATCATATCTTATTTGTGACCTACTGCTAGGAATCTCGGAAGTCCTCAAATAAAAACAGATGTTTTAATTATGTCTTGAAGCATGAGTAGCATTTCAATACATAAATAGAGATGGAGATTGTGGGGAATGAAGACAAGTTAGATGGAAGTGTATTTCAGTCAGATCAAAGAATATGAGAAACTGCATGACAGTGGAAAACTAGGTCACATGTGCAATATTGGAGCAGCCTAGTTTGGCTAGAGTTTTCAATATCTGCATCAGAATAGGCAAAGGCAACTTTGAAAGGTGCCAGATCATAGATCAGGCACCACACAGAGTTGCAGTTGACTAAAGAGGTCATGAGAGGAATCTGAATGTTTCTGAGAGGATCAGTGTCACAATTGTGTGAGCAAAGGTGTGCTATTAGGGCACAGTCTGGAACATTTATGGAGATTAAAGGTCAAGTTTTGCATTTGAAAACAGTCTTCTTTTTTCTCAGGTGGCCGAGTTTCTCTATATCATCATTTTCTATGGGAACAGAGTTACCATTAGCCGAGAACATGAAATAGTATCTCTCGCCTATATATACACTTCATTCATTGCGCTCCCGTTGTTTTTGCTCAGAACCTGCTCACTTACAATCCCCAGCCCAGCACCAGCTCATCAAGTTCCTGACAGGACATCTATTCTACCGGGCTATTTCTTCCTTCTACTTCTCAATTCCTTTTCATTTAAAAATGTTCATTGTTGTGACATAGTACTCTAATCCAGAAGAAGGATTAAGGGATTCATTTAATTTCATTATACTAGGTATTCCCAGTATCAAAAAGATGATTGCAAGTAAAACTCCAAAGGCATATGTGGAGGTAAACTAAAAACTAGGAATATGGTAATAGCCATAAAATAGATGAATCTCTCTCTCTCAGGGAAATTTCCATATTTTTTTTACCACATATATATGATAAACACACACACACACAGAGAGAGAGAGAGAGAGAGAGAGAATGCAGAGAAGAACATTGAATTATTTTCTCAGTATCAAGAGGGATACGTTTGTATAGGACATCACATTTGACCTGGATTACGAGAGATGCATACAGTTCTATCAAATGAATGAAAGGCAGGAGGTTGTTTCAGGTGGCGATGTTATCCCATACCGAAAGGCTGGTTTGAGTAAGAGAATGTAAGGGCATGTAAGACATGTTTAGGACGAGAAAGAGCTTAATTTGGCTGAAGTATAGGGTACATGTATAGGAATAACTAGAAGTAATGGTTAGAAATTTTGAAGCCAAATGCTGAAATGGAAAAAAATCAGATATATTCAATGGGATATGAATAACCTTTGAAGATATTTGTATAGACAATTTTAAGATCATCACTTATCTTTATAATATGAATAATAGAGATATAAAAAGTAATTAAAATAACAAGGCTACAATACTATTCAGATAAAAAGTTTTGAAAATCTGAAATTGTAGGCAATAGGAATACAAAAGAACTAAGAAGTATAAAATTCCTCACAACATACTACGAGTTCATTTTTATCTGCTGTTATATGAGAAATATATTTAAGAGAGATGTAGTGCAATTTGTATATTCAAAAAGGACGCTGGTAATTAGTACTTAAGAAACTAAGATTACTGGCACAGCTATTTGCAAACCAAATGTACCTGATATTTTTAACGCCCAGTTAGTTTTTGTGTTATACCTTGAATGAACATTTGCTTTTTAACTGAAAAAGGACTAACATTTATGAGACACTTCTAGACATTTTGTCTTCTCATATATTATTTCATTTGATAGTTAAAATACCATAAAAAAACATGCTATTGACTTATTTTCTAGATAAAGAAACAGGAACTCCAGGATGTAAAATGTATAGCCAAGCTAAAACAGCTGCCAATTAGCCTAGATGAGATTTCAAACCATAAAAAATGCTGCTACCAGGAGGTTGATGACAGTATTGCTTGAGGCAAAGAAGTAAATATCTAAACATGCACATTTATGTCTTCAGGAAAAATATTGTAAAAATAAAGTGTGAAGCCTCCTGGAATTAATTGCTGTGCCTATATTATGCACTAAAATTCAAGTGTAAATATTGAAAATTGAATAAACTCACATTAAGCATAAAGTTGCTATGACATACTATCAAGGATTCAAATTATCTCCCCAATTTTTCATCTACATATAATTTTAACCCATTGTATAACTCTGTCTTCTCTCTGTGATTCTTCCAGAATTTTTTGGCACCTCTTGGCCTCTTTCCTGAGTAACTGGACAAAAATATTGGTCCTGTTTTGATAACATGAATGCCAAAAAAAGTTATCTGTTGTCAGATAGATACTACAAAACCCTTTTGTGACACACTCATTGAAAATTTCTCCATTAATTTCTTTTTTTTTTATTATTATATTTCAAGTTCTAGGGTACATGTGCACAATGTGAAGGTTTGTTACATATGTATACATGTTCCATGTTGGTGTGCTGCACCCATTAACTTGTCATTTAGCATTAGGTATATCTCCTAATGCTATCCCTCCCCCCTCCCCCCATCCCACAACAGTCCCCGGAGTGTGATGTTCCCCTTCCTGTGTCCATGTGTTCTCATTGTTCAATTCCTACCTATGAGTGAGAACATGTGGTGTTTGGTTTTTTGTCCTTGCGATAGTTTACTGAGAATGATGATTTCCAGTTTCATCCGTGTCCCTACAAAGGACATGAACTCATCATTTTTTTATGGCTCCATAGTATTCCATGGTGTATATGTGCCACATTTTCTTAATCCAGTCTATCGTTGTTGGACATCTGGGTTGGTTCCAAGTCTTTGCTATTGTGAATAGGGCCGCAATAAACATACGTGTGCATGTGTCTTTATAGCAGCATGATTTATAGTCCTTTGGGTATATACCCAGTAATGGGATGGCTGGGTCCGGGCTGAGACCATGGGGTTTTCTAGATATACGATCAATTCTGCATTAATTTCAAAACTTTCAAAGTAAAATGTTGACTCCATACCTCTTCATAGCTAACATAAAAAACTTAAAGTATAATAATAATAATAAATGTATTATAATGAAATGAGAAAAAAGAGAAAAATCTCTGGTGTCAGCATTGTTTCTATGCACAAGAAAAGAAAGAACATACTTGGTGCTATGGATTGAAATACCTAAAGGCAGCACATTAATGCAAACTCAATTTCTGAGATAAGGAATGAACTCTTTGATTCTTTCCAAGAATGTGGCAGACTTTCAGCTTTCTTCACCTCAATATAATAAGAGTAAAGTGTCTACATTATTTGGCTGCTTCTGGAAGATGGTACAAAAAAGAGAATCCATAGTCTGGCCTTTTAAAAGGATGCTTTCTAGCTAATCATTTCAGTGTGCTCTTTGCAGAGAGCTAATATTGTTAACACAAAACTAAAAAGGAACTTGACGATGTACAGCTCACAATTAAAAGATTTATTAAATTATCAGGCTTTCAAGCATAATTTTAGTTCAGAGAATGCTAGTGCCCCAAAGGAATGCAGAACAATTGCTTCAGGCAGGACACTCACAGCATGTACTGCTCTGCAGAGTGAATCATAGTAATATTCTGTGCACCTAAGGTTTACACAAAGTGTTTTCTAATAAGGAGACTGAGCAAGAGGGAAGGAACTTGTGATTGAGAAAGTAATACCTCCCTGTAGACAAACTCCAAATTATTATGCATTTTTGAATAAGTGTGAAAAATTGATTTTTATTTTTTAAAGAGATTTGCTTCAGGGATTTGTTACTCAGCCTAACTGTACCTCCCAAGGTATGAGGATAGTGGTAATTTGGAAAAGGCAAGAATGTGTGTGACGGGAAAAAGCAGCTTTTTCTGCAATGGAATAAGCCTACCAATCAAAAGAAATTCGAAATTTATCCAGAACCTTTACAAAAGAGATGCAGTCAAGAGTAGAGTTTGGCATACAAAACCTTAATCAGTGTTATTTAAGGAAATTTTGAAGAGTTTTATGCCAACCTACATCTACTGCCAAAACCTACATCAGGAATGTCTGTATCTCACTGGTATCCCTCTGTGGAAAAGTGGCAGCTCATCCATCTTACTTCTTGTCTCATACTATGGGGAAAATAAAAGATAAATGACGGGGGTGACTAGACAGAGATTCATTCCTATGCTCAAAACATGTAATACTATAGCTATACAAAGTATAATTGGGGACTAGCATATAAAGTTTTATGGATTAATACATAATCCATTTTCTACTTGAAATTGAAAACTTTTTCCTCTCAAAACCACATAATTTGCTTTCCTTGAAAATAATTTTAAGGATACATTCTAGGTCATACAGCCAGTCACCTATCTACTCACCAAATAAAAAGGTAACAACAATATATGATGACTTAAGAGAACCAGCTGACATCTGCAGGATAAGCACAACTTCATTGCCCCTTTTGAATCACATTGAGTGTCATGAATTTTATTGATTTATTTAGACGGTGCCTCGCTCTGTCACCCAGGCTGGAGTGCAGTGGTACAATCACGGCTCACTGCAGCCTAGACCTCCCAGGCCTAAGTGGTCCTCCCACCTCAGCCCCACTCGAGTAGCTGGGACCAGAAGTCCCAGCCAGGCATCACCAGGCCTGGCTAATTTTTCTAATTTTTTGTAGAGACAAGGTCTCACTTATATTGAGGAGGCTGGTTTAGAACTCCTGGGCAGAAATTATCCTCCCACTTTTGCTTCCCAAACTACTGGTATTATATGCGTGAGTCACCAAGCCCAGTTTTTTTTTTTTCTTTTAGAGATTGTCTCTAACGGCAGCTTGTACCTCCTTGTCTCAAACAGCAGTTTGTACCTCAATCTTCTGAGCATCTTGTACCACAGGTGAGCACCACCATTCCCAGCTAATTTATTTATTTTTCCTTTTTGTAGAGATAAGATCTCTCCATGTTGCCCAGACTCTGATAATTTTTTTTTGTTTGCTTCTTGAATTTTTAAAACTCCCACTTTACCCACTGCAATTATTAATTTGTATTATCACTAAGATATTATTCTCAAGATGATTTACTTAGGTGGAGTTGAACGTTTCTCTGAGTATTTGTATTGAAAGTGGTAATTTTCCAAATAAAACTTAGTTTTCCACAAAATTATTATCTCTTGTGCTAAAGACAACATGAGGTATACATATTATGGCTAACTAATTGTGTTAACTAGACTATAGTATCAATCAAGGTTAATCATCCAGACCCAAGTCAATACATGTGCAGCATATTTTACAATTTAGATTTGTATTTTCATTATATTGGCTGTTCCACAAAACCTATTGCAAACGTTAATTGGTCTAAACTAAACAAGAACTACAATAAGTGACCTTTATAGCAAAGAAAAAAGTAAACCAAAAATTTTCTGCTGATTTTAGAGAACACAGTATTCACTCCTTATTCTTGAGTACATTCCAAGACTGTCAACGGATAAAGACTCCTAGTGAAACTGCAGATAGTACCAAACCCTATATATATATATACTGTGGTTTTTCCTATGCATACGTAGCTATGATAAAGTTTAATGTATAAATTAGGTGCAGTAAGAGATTAGCAATAAGCCAGAGACCGAATTCAAGAACCTTAGATATCAGCCTGGTGGTCTATTGTGACTGAACTGGCACTCAAACCATGAGATGCAGTCCTTCCCACTCTTTCCTCCCCTTTCCACATGCAGAGGAGTCTTCCCCTTCGGCTAACACCACCGAAGGCCCATAGAGAGTACTGCCAGGCTACCACCAATGTCCCTTTACGATCCAAGGGCTCTTCAGTCAGCTTGTCGTGAATGCTGCCTGGCCTGAGGCTCCCCCTTCAGGGAAGTGACCTCCCATCTGGCCTAGGGAAGGTCCAGAAATGCCATCCTGGACCCAATGCCTGGAATCAAGGACTCCAAGAGCCCACTTGGTGCTTTTCCCTCCTGTAGCCAAGCTGGTATCTCAGATGCAAGACAAAATCCCTTTTACTTTTTCCTCTGCTTCTCTCAAGCAGACGGAGTTTCCCACCATAGCCACCGTGAATATGCTGGGTGTCACCTGAAGCCAGCACGCCTCAGAGCTTCACCTAATCCCATTGGCTCACTACCTAGGTATCGCTGTTCGTTATTCAGGGCCCAAGAGCTCTTTCAGCAAGTGATGGATCCTGACAGGATTGAGTCATTTCCTTCAAGGCAACAGGTTCCCTTCTGGCCCAGGGCATGCATAGATATGTCATCTGGTAGTTAGGGCCCGGAATGGGGGCCTCATGACTCTGACTGTGCCTTATCCTACTGTGGCTTAGCTGATATCCAAGATGCAAGATAAAGTGCTCTTTACTCTTCCCTCTCCTCTCCTCAAGTGGAAGGAAGGGGTCTCTTTTGGAGCTGCAGTTTGTGCTGCCTGTGCAGCGTTGCACAACTACTGCCTTAGCCACTCTGGGTGGTGTCTCAGTAGTTTGCATGACCTCCGAATCTGCTAGCTCCACACCGGGCTCAGCAATATGATTTGTCTAGGAGTTGCAGTCCTCATGGCCTAGACTGCCTTTCAAATTTATTTAGGGCCTCAAAGTACTTCAGAGTACAGTGACAAGGCTTGCTGGAACTCAACTTCCAGCCACTGGGATGGGCAATTCCCCTCTGGCTAAGGCTATTCTAAATGTGCCATCTGTGGATTGATGTGAGCTTAGTTCCAACCTAGTTTTGCTGTCTACTATGACAAGACAGCAATAAAATCAATGCAAAGACTCACAATCACTGTGTTCTCCCTCTCCTGAATACACAGATTCTCTCTGCGACAAGGCACTTCTGTGGGTGAATGGGGAAGGAGTGGCATCAGTAATTCAAGACTGTCTTTCCTACCTTCTTCAGTGCCTCTTTCGGATATGGAGGTAAAACAAGGTACTGTGAGTGCTCATTTGATTTTTGGTCCTCGTGAAGGTGTTTTTGTGGATGTAGATAGTTGTTAAATTAGGTGCTCTTGTGGGGCGGATGACTACTGGAGCCTTTTATTTGGCCATCTTGCTTTGCCTCTCCAATTTTTTTTTTTGGAAAAGTTTTTTATTAACTCAGATATGTCATTTTCATTTACATTAAGTGTATTGAACTATATTGCTTATTTATTTCATTTTGGCTTTATTTTAGTCAACATTATGTTTTTAAAGATGTTTCCATGTTTCCGTGAGTACATTTATTTCATCGATTCTAATAGCTTTATGAGATTCAATATAAATCCACCATTTTACTTGCTGAATTTCAGTGATTATCATATAAGAGCCTTCATAGCTTCACTGCCACAAAAAATACTGCAAAGAATATTTTCTTAGAGGTTCACCTAGGGAGCTTTTCAAAAATATTTCTGGAATGTATAATCACAAATATTGGGTCAGAGAGCAAATCCTACTTATTTCTTTACTTCACCAGAGTCCTCTCAATATTTATATTACCTATATATAAATGCATTAAGGTTTTTGTTTTCTCACATCCTTACCAACCCTATTCAAATTTCATGCCTTTTACCAATCTGATGTGTGAGAAGTAGTATACTATTATTGTTTTAAGATTTTTGCACCTAACTAATGTTGCAGTTAAATATAATCACAAGCTCTTGATCACTTCTGGCACTAAGAGACTGCGACTATTTCCCCCTTCTGTTTTGTTTGTTTGTTTGAGATGGAATCTCACTCTGTCCCCAGGCTGGAGTGCAGTGGCGCAGTCTTGGCTCACTGCAACCTCTGCCTCCCGGGTTCAAGTGATTCTTCTGCCTCAGCCTCCCTAATAGCTGGGATTATGGGTGCCCACCACCACACCTCGCTAATTTTTGTATTTTTAGCAGAGAAGGGTTTCATCATGTTGGCCAGGCTGGTCTTGAACTCCTGACATCAGGTGCTCCGCCTGCCTCCCAAAGTGCTGAGATTACAGGTGTTAGCCACCGCATCTGGCCAATTTCCCCTTTCTTTATCTGGCTATGTGACTTACTATAACCAATAGATTGTGGCAGAAATGATACTATGCCAGTTTGTGCTTCTGCTTTTGCTCTCTGAGACCCCTGAACTGTATAACGAGGTGATCTACATTGATAGAAAACATACCCAGATAAAGTGAGATGTGTGGCCCCATCTGTTCAAACCATCCCAGCTGAGGTTCCACATATGTAAGAGAAGCAAGCCTTGACATTCCAATTCTAGAAAAGCTCAGAAATAAATGCAGCTGAGTGAGTAATAAGCCAGTCAGTGTCCCATGAGGCAAAGAAGAAATCACTTTTTTGTTTCAAGCCTCTCCACTTTGGGTTCTGTGTTACGTAGCATTACATAAGTGAAACATCTTATTAAAAGTGAGTTTAGTCATATCTTTGTCTACTTCTTAGGCATTCTAATTTTCTTTCCTGTGATGGATCTGTTCATAACCTGGAGCCCTTTATCCATACCATTTTCTAATTTTTTTCATTTTGATTTTCAAGAGTTCCTTTTATGGTTTTACTGTTAATCTTCAGATGCTTTAGATATTTTAAATATTGCTTCCTGATCTATGAAGTAGCTGTTGATTTTGTCTATAGTGTCCTGCATTGAACAGAAATACTTACTTTGATAGAATAAAACCCATTTTTTTCTTATGATTTGTGAAATAAGAGGGTTATTTGGAAGAGATGAGAGCGAGAGGCTATTGCAATTCTTTATAATCTTTTGTAAAATGTACAATTTGTTAACATCGGTAACATTACTTAGATGAATATTTAAAACAAATAATAAAATTTAAATAGTAATCTTTGTTTGAAATGGTGAAATTGCACATTTAGGTAGTATTGACTTCGTGTTTCAACCAAAAACTTTCCATTAGCTGAGACTGTTAGGTTGATGAGATACTTTCTAAGTTATGAAACATTCATAGTACATTGTTTGCTAACTAATTGGCTGATTCATATTTTTATTATTTATTCAGATAGGATTTGATTACAATGAAATTAGGAAGAGAGACATTTGCCTTCCTTTATTTTAAAGGAAGTTGATTTTATCAAATATTTACATGTGAAACAAGTGATCGAATAACTAAGATTTGAATAATACTTTATACAAGTGTTTATTTGTTATGACAGGGTTTGACTTGTAAAGTAATCATACGTATATAAACTTCACATAACATATTTTCATGAACTAATACTTTTATCATTCATGCTATGAAAAATGTTTTTAACAAAGTATTACTACAGACGCAGAACATATTAGTAAAATATGAGTTTATAGCTTATTCTTAAATATTTTCTTAGTATTTTTTATTGTTTTCCAGGACAGTCATAAGAACATTCTTGGGTGAAGAAGCCAACCCTACTTAATTCCAAACCAGGAAAGCTGACATTTTCGTGGTTATAAGATGTTTTATTGAGGTTCCAATCTTTCCTTCTTCACCTCCTCCCTAATTTGGATGGCAGTAGGGTTACAAGAATGTTGTCTGGAAATGATGAGCTGATTTAATTTGGAAGATTTCTCTTTCCACCCAATTTGTTTGTGTAGGACATAGTACAAAACTTGTCGATGTAAGCTATTGGTTCGACGTGGGTTTCAGCCACGTTTATGTTCCAGAGACCTCACAGCAGCAACTAATGTCTCCTGACCACAAGATTTGATTATTGTAATTCCTAGACTTTAGATCCTCCCACGTAAATCTTCTTTTCCTTTGAAAATGGCTTCCAGGTTTATTGCATGCTGATTGCTCAATAATGAGCTTTAGAGATTTAGCGAATTTTTAAAAATATGGGATCTGAATTATATAACATTTGTTAAGTATCAATTATAAGTAATAATGTGCTATAAAGAATAGGCAATTCCTTTGGAAAAATTCTCTCTTTAAAGTTATGAATTTATGAGTCAGAAAGGATGCCAAAAAGTCATTTGGACAAACACTCTGGCCTCAGCTGAACCATTCCAGACACATGTGATTAATTGCATTGAAAGATAGCTTTGCTTGTATAACTGGTAGGCCAAATGCCTTATTATTCTAAGGATCCAAAATTTGAACAAATTTGTTTTCAATTGTTAATTATAATAACTCAACTATCAGAAGCTTGACTAAAGGAAATGTTCACTGTCTAGGGTACCCCAAAGGAATGACTCATGTTTTTAGCAGATCAATTTATTTATGTATCATCTGTGTACCAAGTTCTTCCTTGTTAGATAGCTCCCCTTAGCAGATGGCTCCTGACCTTGAAGCTTCCTGAAGGAACTCTCATGAGTTAATGCTCTCATTCCCTTGATGGGTTTGCCAGATCTATATTAAGAATATGGTCTACTGATGCACTCACAATTGCCAGGTCCTGAGAAGCTAAAGCAGTGTTGGTTCTCATGGGACATTAACACTAGTCATTAAAAATAACTCAAGAAAGCCATTGGTATTAGTTGCCTATTGCCATGTAACAAGCCACTCCAAATATTAATGGCTAAAAATGACAATTATTTTTAATGTTCATATGTCTATGCGTCAGCTGCACAATAGTTTTGATCTCAACTGTGCTCCCTCATATGTCATGTCTAGAGACAGTTAAGAGAGATGTAGATGGATTTTCTAGTCTATCACATATGTTTGAGATCATCTTGCCATGGAATAGTCCAGGATGGCTTTGACTGAGATAACTGGGCTGTGCTCCATATGGTTTCTTGTATTCTAGTAGCTAGTCCAGTCTTGTTCTTGTGGAGGTAGCAGGGTCCAAAGAGGAAACAAGAAAGATAGGGAAGGAATGCAAGACCTTTTAAGATTTAGGGCTAGAATTAGCACACTATGACTCCTGTAGCTTTCTCTTGGCTAAGGCAAGTCACAAGGCCAGTTCAGAGTTAGCTTAAGAGGGGACTATAAAGTTACAGGGCTGATAGCTGGGCTAAACAGAGGCCATTAATTTATGAATTGGGGCCAAGAATGCAATCAGTTAATCTATCACGTTATCATATCAGCCTGGGCTCATCACATTATCATGTCAGCCTGGGCTTTCATTCTTCAGCACACTAGTCATCTGAAGCCTCAGAGAGAGAATAAAATACTACTTTTGTTTTATTTTATTATGTATAATGTGTTATTACGAATAACCATATTATTGGCATCCAATATTTTTACACAAATCCTGACACCATAGACAAAACAAGGTTGTAAGAGAAGTATACATATTTATATACAGTGTTTGTAAAGCAAATAAACCAATGAATTACATTTGGGATCAGAGCAGTGCTTTGGTGTCCTTCAGTCTAGGAGAAAGGATGTGAACTCTGGAGTTAAATGAAACTGTGTTTGAATATTGGCTTCATCCCTTACTAATATGTTGAATTTGTATGAATTATTTAACATCTCTGAGCTTCAGTGTTTTCAGTGGTAAAAATGAGAATTGCTCTGCTAATGTTCAAAGTATAAAAAGGTTACCTACATTTGTATTTGAAGCAGATCGGATACTTTGCCCATGCTTGTTTGTCTTCTTTCCTACTTTGCCTAACCTAGCCACCATACCTGCTTGCTTTCACCACCACATATTCAATAGTGTTAACTGGAGGCTCTTCTTTTCTCCTCCCTTCATTGCTCCTACCAACTTACATATTTCAGCATTTCTTTACAAGAGCACTATGAGCATTTTGTATGAGAAATTTTATAATACACAAATTCCCTTACACTTGAAGAATATTCAGCGTGCTCATCTCCATCCACAAGTATGAGACCTCACCCAAAGTATGTGTTGCATCTCCATCCACTAGTATGAGATCTCACCCAAAGTATGTGTGGTTTCTAAAATACTCCCAATTTTCCAAACATTTCTAGCAGTGGTGGGGAGGGGTGTGCTAATAATTCTAGGTGGGAGTAATATGCCTTATAATCTAAGTTCCACAGTATCAATTCATTAAAACTTTTATGTCCTGCCTGTAGGAGTTTTTAAAATCTCTATTACATCACACTGCAATTCAAATTTCTAGAAATGAGAGATAGAAAACAAATTGAAGAGGAAATATTTTCTACAGAGTAAAACCTAGGGAGTGCTGCCTTCATGTTCTGGCCAGAACTATGATTTGAAGCACACCTGTTTTATAAGATGCTTCCTGCATGTCTATTATGATCCGCTACATCCATATGGATTAAGAGGTAAAAGACTCTTGAAAAAATCTGAGCATATAACTTACAACAAATGGTAATATCCTTTTCTATATTCACTTTTGTGCAAAATAATCTAACAAGTTAGTACTGTAACCTGGCATGGACCTATGAGATCTATGTACAAGGATAATAAGAAGAGATTCAAAACCTTCAAAGCCTAGGACAGTTTGGGAAAGCAGAACAAGATAACAAGTGCATTAGGTATCCAGAGAATGTAGAAGAGGAAGGTATCAAAAGACATCAAAAATAAACATTGATTGATTTAAAATTATGCCCAAAAGTACTGCTTTCTCTATTTCACAGAAAATAAATCAATAGCTTTTCTAGAAAGCCACCTGGATACTAAGGCAATCTTTTACACCTTTGATCACTAAGATTGATTATTGGCTATTTTGGAAGTGGAGGAAGCCTTCCCCTTTCAATTCCTCATAAACTTGTGTCCCTCTTCTTCTCAAGTCTTCCTTCTATTTAGTGAACAATAGCCTTCCCAGAAAGAAAATAAGGAGGCTCTATTTTAGCCAGTTAGAAAGCCAAGTGTTTGGCCAAGTGAGTGGCAGAACTTAAAGGAATGCATAGTAGCTTGAATAAACCTAGAACTGGTTATAATTTAAGGAAGAAATCAATTTTCATGATAATTTTTAGTACATACCAGAAACCAAAAGCTACCTCTAGAGAGACTTAAAGAGAAAGTTGAATAAAAGGTTTTTCTCACATAGTTTAACAAAATATATTAGATTTTATAGAATAGTTAATAAGTACATTTTCATATTTTGTGAGGGATGTTTATTATCTCAAAGACTTCACACTTGCATTACATGTTAACACTAAGACCGAGCTGGTTTGAACAGTAGAAAGTCTTTGCTCAAATATCATTTCAACATAGTGTGATCTAAATACATGATTTTAAAGTGTACCCCACCTGCCTTATTACCCTGCCTTACATTTCTCTTCCATGTCATTCATGGCCACAGTCCAGTCAGCTAGAACAATATTTGTTAAATTTATGGCAGAATGAAGAGAGGGAAATATAGAAGGAAAAGCTATTTGCCTGGAATCTGTAAAATCTGAGCAAAGATGTTTTGAATTCTTTGTCCTTGTCTAAATTAAGAACAAAGTGAGAAGATAAATTTGTCGCCTTAAACATTGTGTTTTCAGTACCTTCCCTTCTCTTTCATCTCCTTAACTACTGAGTCTCCCTAACCCCCTTTGCCAGTTCCCATTAACATAAATGTGTCAGATGAGTATGAAGTCTTCACTATATGAATGTTTTCTTTCTGGTCTAATCCCTTATTATTTGCCTCAGTCATATGGGTCTTATCCTATCAATGTTATAAATTCCACTAAAGATTATTAACTTGCCTTGAGTTTCACTTTCACAAGAAACAAAATATGTGTTGGTAAATACAGCAAAAGAATTTCCCAGATATGATTAGTTGCTTCCTTAATCCCCTTTATTGATAGCAAAATCCCCATTGTCACTCAGGAAAGGATGTCACTTTTCTTAGGTCCAAGGGTAATTTCTGATTTGCCTAAGCCAGTCATGGTGGCCTTATTCCCCTTACTTGCCATTGGTTTAACCTTAGAGATGTGACATAATACTGGCCAAGGAATATAGGAAGATGTTTTCTCAACTATCCTGGAAAAGGTTTCTTTTTTTCTTTTTTTCCTTTTACTGGATAGGAAAATGACTGCGTATAATGTCTGAAATTGTAGCAACGATCTTCCCATTATGTCAAAAACTAAGCTGATATACTGAGGATTAAAGGTCCTTCATGATGTCTTTAGAATGCTCCATTAGGCCCTATCTGAGGACTTTTTGTTTTAAGAGATAAGTATTTTTTATTGCTGAGTCAAAATTTTCTGTCACTTCTAGTTTAATACTTCCTAACAAATAACCACCAATATTTTGTAATAGTAAAGTTTTTAAAACAACTTCTAATGACATACATTTTAACAGTGACATTCTAGCAAACTTGTTTTTTCTTTTTAGTCTATGTTTCAGACTCATTAGCAGAAAAAAGATTATGCAGTACTTTTCCTTTTCAACTATTTTCAACACACACAATCTGGAAGACTGTCCACAGTTTTGTGGGACTAGTTTGATTCTAGGTTACAAAATTAAATAGTCTCTGTTCTATATTCTTGCTTGGATGTAGACAAGTTTTAAGAAAGAATAATTTTCTGGTTGGGTGCTGTGACTCACGCCTGTAATCCCAGCACTTTGGGAAGCCAAGGGGGTGTGGATCACTTGAGCTCAGGAGCTCGAGACCAGCTTGGCCAACATGGTAAAACCCTGTCTCTACTAAAAAGTACAAAAATTAGTGAGGCGGGGTGGAGGGAGCCTGTATTCCCAGCTACTCAGGAGGCTGAGGCAGGAGACTCACTTGAACTCAGGAGGTGGAGGCTGCAGTGAGCCAAGGCTGTGGCACTGCACTCCGGCCTGGGCAACAGAGGGAGACTCCATCTCAAAATAATAATAAATAATGATAATTATAATAATTTTCTGATTACTGGCAGCAACAAGAATACTGGACAACAAAATAGCAATAAAATGCTTTTAAGATACTAAACAGTAGTTTAAAATGAACATTATTAGGGTATCATCTAAGGTTCTTATGTTACCTAGTAAATAGCTATCTTTCCATATTACTAAATTAAAAGCACAGTCATGAACTATATATTCTCCCTTTTAGAAGGTCACAATTCAGAATAAATAGGAATATATTTCTGAATTTATATATGAAGCCAGGATGAAATAGTCCTCAAACATTTGAATCCAGGAAGGTAGACCTTTGACAGAAAGGAGGATGTGATAGGCACGGAGAGAATGTGGCAAAGAGACTAAACCAGGGCTGCCATAAAGGGAAGAAAGGGAACTGGCCTTCACTTGCAATTTTCAAACTGAGGAGATTCTCTTAACAGGTGAATTATTTGTGCTAAAAAAATGAAAGGAAGGTATAAAAGATGGAATAGCATTTAGAGCGCTTTAAATTCTGCAACACTGACTCTTCTGTGTCAAAATATCAGACCAAACACAATCGAGTAGATCATATATTGTTTCTACATACTGCTGTGCTAGTGAATTCATTCCTGATCTGAATGGTAAGAGCAAATTCACGGGGAATGAATAATAGTGTGACATAGCTAATTAATGCCAGTTCAGTCCAAGCCTCTTAGGCAATCATGCCAAATTGTACAGTGCGATGGGGTGCTTTTTATGTGACAGTGGTGTATAGGGGATTGATCTGCGAGTGTAAAGATGGCATCAAACTACAGGGCCAGAACTAACTGCTCAGCATTATGGTCGACACTGAATTATGGCTTTTTGATCTGGCAAAACTGCCACAGGACTTAACATTTCTGAAATACTATCACAAAATGGAATTCTGAAATAACTAGCTCATCAATCACTGACATTGCATGCTGCTTCTCAGAACATGGAGCACATATGCAAGTATTTTGAATGTTCTTAGTGGAAAGAATCCTTTTTAAATGCCTCATTTTATACAATCACATAAACCAGGTATAAATGTCCAGGTAAAAATATTCTATTTTATATCAAAAATTGAATGAAATATTTGAATATAAAGTGGATTAAGGGGATCTTTTTCAAGTAGTTGCTTAGGTAACATAGAGGAAAGACATCAAGATTACACATTTATTAACTAATTCTGAGTAGTAGATTATTTTTCTACCTTGCCAATTTCAAGATAAATTCATGTTTTATGGATGCTTGAGAAGTTATCTTCTCTGTTTCTTGCATATAGAGTTTCTTTTTTTATTATTATTTTACTTTAAGTTTTAGGGTACATGTGCACAATGTGCAGGTTTGTTACATATGTATCCATGTGCCATGTTGGTGTGCTGCACCCATTAACTCGTCATTTAGCATTAGGTGTATCTCCTAATGCTATCCCTCCCCTCTCCCCCCACCACACAACAGTCCCCGGAGTGTGATGTTCCCCTTCCTGTGTCCATGTGTTCTCATTGTTCAATTCCTACCTACGAGTGAGAACATGCGGTGTTTGGTTTTTTGTCCTTGCGATAGTTTACTGAGAATGATGATTTCCAGTTTCATCCATGCCCCTACAAAGGACATGAACTCATCATTTTTTATGGCTGCATAGTATTCCATGGTGTATATGTGCCACATTTTCTTAATCCAGTCTATCATTGTTGGACATTTGGGTTGGCTCCAAGTCTTTGCTATTGTGAATAGTGCCGCAATAAACATACGTGTGCGTGTGTCTTTATAGCAGCATGATTTATAGTCCTTTGGGTATATACCCAGTAATGGGATGGCTGGGTCAAATGGTATTTCTAGTTCTAGATCCCTGAGGAATCGCCACGCTGACTTCCACAATGATTGAACTAGTTTACAGTCCCACCAACAGTGTAAAAGTGTTCCTATTTCTCCACATCCTCTCCAGCACCTGTTGTTTCCTGACTTTTTAATGATCGCCATTCTAACTGCTGTGAGATGGTATCTCATTGTGGTTTTGATTTGTATTTCTCTGATGGCCAGTGATGATGAGCTTCTTATATTTCTTTTAAATCAACCGTATTAATTGTGTTATTCGGAGCACTGTTCATTTTTGTATACTTGTTCTAGGAACTGATAGAAATGTATCTTATACACAGTCATTGCTCAGTAACCATGGAAGATTGGTTTCAGGACCCCTCACAAATACCAAACCCAAGACCATACCCAAGATTCTTCTGCAAAATAGTGTGGTGTTTCCATAGATTCTGTACACATCCTGCTGTATGTCATTAGTATAGATTTGAAGTGGTACTCAATGCAAGACAGACATGGTGGTTCATGCCTGTAATTCCAAAGCTTTGGGAGGCTGAGGCAGGAGGATCGCTTGAGGCCAGGAGTTTGAGACTAGTCTGGGCAACATAGTAAGACCCTGTCTCTACAAAAAAAAAATTTTTAAACTAACCGGTGGTGGTGTTGCATGCCTGAGTCCTAGCTACTCTGGAGGCTGAGGTGGAGGATTGCTTGAGTCCAGGAGGTTGAGGCTGCAGTGAGCTATGATCGTGCCACTGCACTCCAGCCTGGGTGAAAGAGCAAAACTGTGTCTCAAAAAAAAAAAGGAAAAGAAAATTTAAAAAATTAACAAACAAACAAACTCTAGTACTCAGTGCCTCAGTGCATGGCAAATTCAAGTTTTTGTATTGGAAATTATTTGGAATATTTTTCCAAATATTTTTCACCTGGGGTTAGTTGAATTCACAAATTCAAAACTCATACATACAGTGGGCCCACTATATATAAAATATATATCTACTTTTGTATACAGTCGTTCCGCATTACTCAGGGGGAAACTGTACCAAGACCATCAGTGTACTGTACCAAACCCTATATATACCTTTTTTTCCTTATACATACCTACTTATGATAGAATTTAATTTATAAATTAGACACATTAAGATATTAACAATAACATAAATAAAATCGAGCAATTATAAAAGTATACTGTAATAAAAGTTATGTCAATATATTTTCTCTCTGTCAAAATATCTTATCATACTGTGTTCACTTAGTTTTGGATCACAGTTGACTATGGGTAACTGAAACCAAAGAAAGCAAAACTGCATAAAAGGGAGGACTATTGTATCTGACTATTTTCTTTGAATTTCCAAGACCTTAAGAAATATTTAATATTGTGTTATTTGGGACATATTAATGATACTTACATGTCTTTCCCAAACATTATCTCTCATCAAAGTACTTTTCTTTGCCTCAATTAAGAAAACATTTTTTTCTTGAATGCTGCTTTGTCAGATTTTAACATTATCTCTTGTTTTATATTTGCATAAATATACAGATGTTAATGTTACTTGTGATCTTAATATTATCTCCTGGTTTATATATGTATGCATTACATGTCTGCTATACATGTGCTTATTTCATTTAGCATAATGACGTCCACTTCCATCCACGTTGCTACAAGTGTAAGGATTTCATTCTTTTATGGCTGAATAGTATTCCATTGTGTATATATGCCACATTTTCTTTTTTTTCTTTTCTTTTTTTTTTTTATTATATTTTAGGTTCTAGGGTACATGTGCACAATGTGCAGGTTTGTTACATATGTATCCATGTGCCCCGTTGATTTCCTGCACCCATTAACTCGTCATTTAGCATTAGGTATATCTCCTAATGCTGTCCCTCCCCGCTTCCCCCACCCCACAACAGTCCCCGGAGTGTGATATTCCCCTTCCTGTGTCCATGTGTTCTCATTGTTCGATTCCCACCTATGAGTGAAAACATGCGGTGTTTGGTTTTCTGTCCTTGCGATAGTTTACTGAGAATGATGATTTCCAATTTCATCCATGCCCCTACAAAGGACATGAACTCATCATTTTTTATGGCTGCATAGTATTCCATGGTGTATATATGCCACATTTTCTTAATCCAGTCTATCGTTGTTGGACATTTGGGTTGGTTCCAACTCTTTGCTATTGTGAATAGTGCCGCAATAAACATACGTGTGCATGTGTCTTTATAGCAGCATTATTTATAGTCCTTTGGGTACATACCCAGTAATGGGATGGCTGGGTCAAATGGTATTTCTAGTTCTAGATCCCTGAGGAATCGCCACACTGACTTCCACAATGGTTGAACTAGTTTACAGTCCCATCAACAGTGTAAAAGTGTTCCTATTTCTCCACATCCTCTCCAGCACCTGTTGTTTCCTGATTTTTTAATGATGGCCATTCTAACTGGTGTTTTCCATATTGGTTACACTAATTTACATTTCTACCAACAGCGTACAAGAGTTTCCTTTTCTCTACATCCTTGCCAACATCTGTGTTCTTTTTTTTTTTTTGTCTTTTTAGTAATAGCCAGCTTAACTGGGGTAAAATCGTATCTCATTGTGATTTTGATTTGTGATGATTTGTGATGTTGTACATTTTTTTTCATTTATCTCTGCAAGTATATGGCTTGCATTGAATATACAGATTGCTTTGGTTAATATGGTTATTTTAACAATATGAACTCTTCTTGTCTATGATCAAGGGATATCCTCCCATTTGTTTGTTTCCTCCTTAATTTCTTTCATCAGTATTTTGTAGTTTTTCTTGTACAGATCTTTTACTTTCTTTCAGTTTTTAAAGGAACAACTTTTAACTTTTTCCCATTCGATATAATGATAGCTGTCAGTCCTTAAATATGGCCTTTATTATTTTGAGTTATATTACTTCTATGCCTAGTTTGTTGAGCATTTTTATCATCATGGAATGTTGAATTTTGTCAAATGCTTCTTCCGTGTCTGTTGAGATGACTATGGTTTTTGTTCTTTGTTCTTTTAATGTGATATATCATATTTATTATCTGTGTATGTTGAGTCATCTTTTTCTTGTGTTGTTGGATTCAGTTTGCTAGTGTTTTGTTGAGGATTTTTATATCAGTGTTCATGAGGGATATTGGTCTGTGCTTTTCTTTTTCTTGTTTTGTACTTGTCTAGCTTTGGTGTCAGGGTAATGCTGGCCTGCCTTGTAGAATGAGTTAGGGAGAATTTTCTTTCCTTCAATTATTTGGAATGGTTTGAGGAAGATTGGTATTAGTTTTTACATATATGTTTGGTGGAATTCAGCTGAAGATTTATTCAGTCTTGGGTTTTTCTTTATTGGGGGATTTTTTATTACTGATTCAATCTCCCTACCCATTATTGGACTATTCAGGTTTTCTACCTGATTTACTCTTTGTAGGTTTTATGTTTCCAGGACATCATCCATTTCCTCTAGGTTTTCCAATTTCTTAGTGTATGGTTGTTCATAACAGTCTCTGATGATCTCTGTATTTCTGTGATATCAGTTGTAATGTCTCCTTTTTTATTTATGCTTTTGTTTATTTGCATCTTCTCTTTTCTGGGTTAGTTTAGTGAGCAGTTTATACATTTTGTTTATCTTTTTAAATAACCAACTTTTAATTTCATTGGTCTTTTATTTTTATTTTTTTTTTTAGTCTCCATTTTGTTCAATTTTGGTCTGAGGTTTATTGTTTATTTTCTTCTGTAAATTTTGATTTTTATTTGTTCTTGTTTTTCTAGATCCTTGAGGTGTATTATTAGATTATTTATTTGAAATCTTTCTGTTTTTATAATGTAGGAGTTTATTGCTATAAAATTCCCTCTTGATACTGCTTTTGCTGTGTCACGCAGGTTTTGGTTTGTTGTGTTTCCAATTTCTTTTGGTTCGTTGTGTTTCCAATTTCTTTTGGTTCAGAGCTTTTTAAAATTTCCATCTTAATTTCTTCATTGACCCAATGGTTGTTCAGATTCGTGTTGTTTAATTTTCATCCATTTGCATAGTTTCTAGAGTTCCCACTGGTAGTGATTTCTAATTTTATTCCAGGTTATGTGAGAAGATGCTCGATACAATTTTAATTTTTTGAAATTTGCTGAGGTTCATTTTGTGGCTTAACATATGATTTTTCTGGAGAATGTTCCATGTGCCAATGAGAAGAATGTGTATATTACAGTTGTTGGATAAAATGTTCTGTAAACATCTGTTAGGTTCATTGATCTAAAGTTCAGTTTAAATCCAATGTTTCTTGATTTTTTCTGTCTGGATTATCTGTTTAATTCTGAGAGTGAGGTGAGTCTCCTACTTTTATCATATCAGAGCCTATTTCTCTCTTTAGATTTAATAATATTTGTTTTATGAATGTGGGTACTCCAGTATTGGAAGCATATATATTTAGGATTGTTAATTCTCTTGCTGGTTTGGTCCCTTTATCATTATTTCATAACTCTTTTGGATGTTTTTGGTTAGTTTTTAACTTAAAGTCTCTTTTATTTTATATAAATGTAGCTAATTCTGTTCACTTTTCATTTTCATTTGTGTTGATTTTTTTCCATCCATTTACTTTCAGTTTATATGTATCTTTACAAGTAAAATGCATTTCTTATTGACGGGATATATTTAGATCTTGTTCTTTGATCGATTTAACCAGCCTATGTCTTTAAATTGAGAATTTAATCTATTTATTTTATTTTATTTTTCTGAGACAAAGTCTTGCTTTGTCACCCAGGCTGGAGTGCAGTGATGCAATCTCGGCTCACTGCAACTTTCAGCTCCTGGATTCAAACAATTCTTGTGCCTCAGCCTCCCCAGTAGCTGGGACCACAAGCATGCTCCACCAAGCCCAGCCAATTATTGTATTTTTAGTAGAGGTGGGGTTTCACCATGTTGGCAAGGCTGGTCTCAAACTCCTGACCTCAGGTAATCCACCCGCCTAGGTCTTCCAAAATGCTAGGATTAAAGGCGTGAGCCACTGTGCCTTGCTTAATTTTATCTATTTTCATTCAAGGTTATGGATATCTGAGGTTTTGTCTCTGTCATATTTTTAATTGTTTTCTAGTTGTTTTGTATGTACTTTTTTCCTTTCTTTTTCTCTTATTATTGTAGTTTTGTAGTTTTTTTTAGTGGTGCCATTTGAGCCCTTTCTCTTTCTTATTTGGATGTTTGCTTCACCCATGTGTTTTGTACTTTTGTGTGTTTTCATGAAGGTAAATATCACTCTTTCACTTCCATGGTTAGGACTCCCTTCAGCATTAATTATACATCCAGTTTAGTGATGATGAATTCCTTGAGCATTTGCTTGTCTTAGAAAGATTTTATTTCTCCTTCATTTTTGCTGGACATAGTATCCTTGGATGGTAGTTTTTACTTTTTATTTGTTTATTTATTATTTTTTCTTTCTGAGACGGAGTCTTGCTCTGTTGCCCAGGCTGGAGTGCTGTGGCACGATCTCGGCTCACTGCAAGCTCCGCCTCCTGGGTTCACGCCATTCTCCTGCCTCAGCCTCCCGAGTAGCTGGGACTATAGGAGCCCACCACAAAGCCCGGCTAATTTTTTGCATTTTTAGTAGAGACGGGGTTTCACCATGATAGCCAGGATGGTGTCGATCTCCTGACCTCTTGATCTGACCTCCTCGGCCTCCCAAAGTGCTGGGATTACAGGGGTGAGCCACCACGCCCGGCCGGCAGTTTTTTCTTACAGCACTTTGAATATATTATAATGTTTTCTCCTGTTCTGTAAGGTATCTACTGAGAAATTTGCTTTTAGCATGACAGAAATTTCTTTATAGATGACTAAACACTTGTCTCTTGCTGTTTTTTGACTTCAGTCAAAAAAGTCTTCTACTTTAGAGGGTTGATGATAATGTGCTGTGAAAACGTTTGTGTGTCATATTTATCTGGAGATCTCTAGGCTACCTGTATCTGGATGTTTAATTCTCTTCCTGTACTTGGGAAGTGCTCATATGCCATCCCTGGTGGACCGGGCTGGGTGACTCCCAAGCTCCTGGATGGTATAACTAGGTACTGGGAAGCATGGAGCCTGGGAGGGCTGTTCCCTCAACCCCCACCCACTGCCCTGCCTCCACAGTGGGAAAAAATACACTGGCTGTGGTATACAGCAGTGAGGTGAGTTGCAAACCACTAGCAGAATGCTGAGGTGGAAGCAGCAATGGCTATGTTGTGACCTTGCTACTGGGGAAGGCAGAGTTACTTTCCTTGGGAGCAATTGTAGACAGCCAGCTGGGGATTAGAAGCTTTGCCTGTATCTTGGTCCACAGCAGTCTATAGCCAAAGCAATTATGGGCAGTGGAATTTGTCCTCTGGGCATATGAGACTGTGTGGCCACCCCTTGGGAAGAGGATGCATAAGGATAGTAAGAAGGTAAGAAGGATTGCTATCTTTGGCTGCTACCTTGCCCTGGTTTCAGGACAGACCACAGTCCAATGGGGTGTGAGCAGTGCTCTATAAAGGCATTGTCTTGCCATTGCCAAAGATTCCAGGGATTGTGGGACTCAGCATGAGCACCATCTATGGAGCAATGCGACTTCCAAAGAAGTCCTTAAATAAATCTCAGGGCCCATGAGGGTTTAGACACTCTCCTGTGGCTAGGATTCTAAGAGTCAGTGGTGGAAATGTGGACCCTGGGGCCTCTCTCTTACTCTTTCGCTGTATTGGGGAATCTCCGTCAGCCAGTATCAGATAAGTATGCTAGCTGCCTTCTTCCCTTTACTTGCTTTAGGTGTTTCCTATCATTTCTCTGTTGAATTCCACTGTTTTCTCTTGGACAATGTATTTGAAGTGCAATTATCTACTCACAATTTTGGTTCTTCACAGTGGAAGAGATAAAAGATGTCTCTAATGAGTCATCTTGAAGCCTCTCTGGTAATAACATTTTTAATCAAATTACTTTAAACATGCCACTTGTATACAACTTTTGTTTTAAAGACATACTTTTCCTTGTAACCGCTGAGTTTATTCTACTTATATAGTTCTATTTTTTTTTTAGTTTCAATAGTTGTCATATCAGGGTTTCATTGTTTCAGTTAGTATCTTAGTTGTATAAATTATATCAGGATTTGCTTACAGGTATGCAAGTCTCTCAAATTGCAGACAATCTGATAATGTCTTTTTGTTGCTTTTACATATTAAGGGTGACTTGGCTAGGAATGGAATTTGAATGCATTCTTCTTTTCCCTAGAAACATGGCAGACTTGACTCCAATCCACAATGACTGCCTTAAAGAAGCCTGAGGCCCTCTTGATTTTGTTCTTTATAGGTGACTTGCTTCTTTTGTTTGCATGCCTTTGTCATTACTGTGGTTTTTTTATCCCTATAATTCAATAATTCAACAGGATAAGTTCTAGTTTTGAATGTCCTCTATTAAATTTTCTGGGAATAAAATGAAGTTTGTCAATGCGTAGATTCAGATATTTTCTCATTTCAAGAACGTATATTTAATTTCTTTTTTTTCTATTTGTTCTGCTTTCTGCGGCAAGGAGTCTCCAATTTTCCATATGTTTCTGTTCCCAAAATCTAGAATTTATTTCACTACCCCTTTTTTCTCAAGCTTTGTCTTTTCTCTCTTCAATCTCTGATAATCTCAAGACAGATATCTTATCATTAGAAATGATTTTCCAATTCCTCCTTCCTGTTTCTAATATATCTACTATCACTGATGGCACCATTCTCCTCACTTTGTTTTCTGACTACTACTAGCTCTCCTACAACCTCATCAATTTTCTGATTATCTCATCTTTGATCTCTTTTTCATAAATTTCATGGTCTACTTGGTTGAGTACTTGATGCACTTGTCTACTAAATTTATTTTAGCATTTGGTGAATTTCCTCTTTAAGCTTTCTTCTTGTTTCTATTTACTTGGATTGTATTCCTCATGTATTTCTTGATTACTGCATTCGTTCTTTGATTTGTTACTCCCTAAAATAGCTGTACAGAACCCATGTGAATTCTCTTTTCTCTTCCCCCTCTGACTGGAGACAATTTTATTAAAAGCGGGTTTTCAGAAACAGAGTAAGTAGATTCTTTGTGTGTCTCTCTATTTACCTGGATAAACAAATGTGGGGAGTTTGTATCATTATTATTATTTTTTTTACATTACAGGTACCTGAATGGTGTGGAGTAGGAGCTTCAACTATTTCAAAGAAACTTTTCCTTGTTTCTTTTTCAGTCTTTTTTGTTATCAGGGCACACTCTTCATTCAGCTCTATCCTATCCCATAAAGGGGCCCTCAAATTTCAGTGTGTACACTTAATGCAGGAACAGCCTGACTAGGTTTTGGTAAAAGGCCTTTGGCCTTCAGTTTTTGCTTTCTTTTCCATTTTTCCTTTATTACTATAGACTGGAATTGTTCTTTCTTTATTCTTCTCCTTCTCTTTTTCCTCTTCTTTCTCTTCTAATCAAGTAAATATTTCTGCCAAAGAAAATTGACCTGAGAAGATTATCCCTGAGGTCCTTGAAACCCAGGCATTAATTTGACTATGTCTTCCTGCCCTGCTTGCTTTTGGTTGCTTGATTTTTGTTTTTGTTTCCTTTTTCCAAAGAAAGCTGAGGCTATTGTAGCTGAATGCTACAACTTGGCTACTGAATGCTGAAACTTAACTTTCACTATCTATTTTATAGATAACATTCATAGGTCTTCGTGGTAACGGTCACTTCAGTTGCTTTTCAGGAACACGGGCCAACTCCTGTCCAGTTCAAACCGGTTGAGATCACTGACCCTTCACTGGGACTGTGCAAGTGCCTTAGAGGTAGTTTTTGATATTAGAGGGTCAAAAACTCCACGCCCTGATCATGCTAACACCACCATTTTCTGCAAATGTATGTCCTATGAAATGCCATGAATCCCAACTACAGTTGCTCAAAGTAAGTCTGTTACTTCATTTTTCCCCACTGCCAGTCACCTCTCCCTATGCATTAGACCAACCGATTTCCCTAACCCATAAATATCCCTAAGCCTTATCTTCAGGGAGGTGGATTTGAGAGCTGTTCTCCCACCTCCATGGTTGGTGCCCTGGTAAATGAATCTTTTCTCTTTTGCAAAACCAGTGTCATTGTGATTGATTTACTGAGCATGGGCAAAACAAACCTGAACCTGGCTGGCAACATCCTATCTACAAACAACAGGAAGATGTTGGCCAGAAGAAAAAAAATTAACAATAATAAAAATAGAGTAGATTTAAGTTTATTCTCTAATGTTTAGAAAATATCAACAAGGTTTTTCATAACTATGTTAGTTTTGGGAAAGGGACATCTCTAAGTGTCTGCTAGGAACTATATTCAGCATATATAGCATCATGTTTAAAAATGACAGTTTCACCCCATACTACTCAGTTCAAATCCTACATCTACTATTATGTCCTCTGAAACGGGCAAGATATTTAACATCATATGTTACCTTTTTGTATAAAACTGTGCAATCATTGTGCCCTATCTCCTAGGATTTTTGTTAGGCCAAGGTTCTCAGGAAGCTTAAATTTGCTGGATCAAGTAACTTGGTAATTAATAACTGTAAAGTACTTGGCAATAAGTACTCAAAAATTATATTTTTATTTGTAATGTCTGTTTATATACTTAATAGAGGGCTGCAGAATAACTCTCAAGTGACACTTCTAAAATACTCCATATCTACATGCATATTTAGTGTGTTACATCACATCATTAAAACTGCAAATGATATTCCATTTAAATTTGAAAAGATAGAACAGGAAATAATGAAATTTTCCAGAGAAAAGTGGTGGTATCTCATTGCATACAATCTATAATGATTGAATTTCTTCAAGTTATTGTTATCCAAGCTGTGACTACCCAGGTGCATCTAAAATACTGTTCATTTTTCTGCTTTGTATTCCCCACCTGCTAAGGTGTATCTATTTTCCTGAATAGCATTTAATGAATTAAAATGTACATGAATACAGTGCTATTTCTACCATATAATTCCACTTTCAGTGTATTTGAAATGACTGTGTTATCATTTATGTTCATTTTGTTTATGGATGATTGTTATAATGACACCATTGTTTAAGATGTGGTTTTTAAAAATTGTTCCTTGGATGCATAATTACTACTTTTTAACATCAGTTTTTCATGGAGATAAAATATAACATAGATATTTTCCTGTGCCAGAATTGATTTTTACAAATGTATTTTGCCTAAAGACCAATCAGCTTTGCTGATATTTTACTTTGTACCTGTTCAGTGGGAAATCTGTTTAGCAAAACTGCCATAATCCAGCATGTTATAAAGATTTCAATTTAGTAAACAAAATGCAAAAAAAAAAAGTTGCAATCTTTTAACAGAGGTGCCAAGTGTTTTATAGTCTTTCTTAGGAAATTTGGTCTTTCTGGGTAGGTGTTTATCACCAAGCTCATTTGTTAGTGATCGTGGTTGGAATGTCGTCTCTTAATTATGCAGCCCAATACATAGAGGTTCTTGTTACACTTTTAAAACATTATGTGGATAAATTATGATCATTTCAAGTGCACTGTACTCATATGTAGAAAGGCAGAACATGAACTTCAGCATTATTTTATAAATCAATAACTTAATCATATGTAAAAACATATCATTACACACCTCACTGTTTAATTCCCCCTTGAGACTGCTGTTTAAACTACAAGAACTTCTCAGAATTTTATTTTTGATTTGCTTCTCAAATATCATCTTGCTACATTTGATATCAAATTGGTTTAAATGATATGCAAGTGTTTCAGTTTTAACTGTATGTGTATGAAACTTATGAAGCAATTTTCTGAAACCTTAATTCTCAACCTGATAAAGCTCTTGTTTTATGTTTTCTAGTCAGGACTTACTTTTATCTTCTAGCAAAAATAATACTGGTTCAAGAATAATTAATACTTTTATCTTTTAAAAATCTCAGATAAGTCATTTTTATAACAACTTATTGTTAAACTAGTCACCCTGGATTCTTTAAGAACCTATTTTTAAAACTATGTAATATGTCAAAGCCAAAAGTTATAAAAATAGCATATGTGATAATTCCCTATATTAGCATAAATATGTTATAATTTAGAATGTAAGTGCTTTCTATTATTTAAATAGTCAGTTTGGGATTAAAATTAAGTATAATGGAGACTAGAAACAGAATAATTTGTTTTCATTCCCATAAGCCTGCAACCTGTATGTCATTAAACACATGCCCACTCAAAATTCACTCACATGTATAAACATAAAAATACAATTATAAATGTGTAGAAACATTATAAGAAAAGTTATATTACATCTGCTTCTTAATTTTTTATTGGATAATGGCATTTTCTGGTTGAACAAATATTAAGTTCTAAGCTTTCTGGTGTAATATATTTTAAAACTCTTAAGTGTTGCTGCCATTCTAATATAATGACACTTTCAAAAAAATAAAAGGAAAATTCTGATACACGCTCAGGTTTTTCTTATACTTCTGAGATGCTGATTGGAACACCACCAATTTCAAAGAAGACCTTAGGTTCAGTTTAAATAGCTGAAAGAGAAACTGACCCTTCCTGAAATGACCCTCAACATAATCACTTATATCTTTGTAGGATACTATCTACAATTTTTATATAAGGACATAGAATAAGCAACAAAAATAAGACTAACTCACTTTATGAATATGGACATACACAAAATTTTCAAAAGCTTGCCAGAGCTAAGAAAAAAGCAATTCGCCATTTTTATCCCTGTTCCCTTTTCCACAATGTTCTATGTTTAATTATTTCCTTTGTGTTTTAGTTAAGAATATTTTAATGAAGTCTGTTTTAGTTAATTGCTTGTGCATTAATCTCCCCCACTACATTGTGAACAAGTTGAGAATAGGGAATCTAATTCGTATTGGAATTATCTCACACAGAGCTTTGCAACTATTACAGGTTCAAACCAAGTAGGCAATGAATTAAGGCAAATATAAGAAGTCTCTTCTTTGTTACTTGTTATTTTGCCATTTCAGGCTGTGTCCTCTTTTCTTATAGTGGGTTATGGACAGTTGTGAGCAAGATGGGCCTCCATTTGTAAAATAGTTTGGGCAAGTATACAAGTCAACTTCTTACTGGATCAGTCTTGCACACCTGCCCTTTGATTTCAACCTGGAAAACAGGAAAAAAAAATAAAAAGGTTTCTTACAATATTCTGGCCATTTGCTCTTTAGAGTCTGAATGGATCTTAAGACAAGATGTTAATTTCGGTTGGCATATTAAATAATTATCCTTTTATTGGCCTTGGTATATGCTTGAGATAATACTTTCTGTTGCTCAAAAAAAGATAAAATTGTATGGTCCAAGTTTTGTTTCCAACTACCTATGTAATTTTCACTCAAGTGAGAAAAATAAATTTTGTATAAAGTATAAATTTTCTGCATTTTTTGGAAAATTTGTGCTCAGTATTTGGTCTGAGTATTTAGTTGCTACTGAAAATGTGAATTTTTAAGCTAAAAATAACTGCCGCTCTCCTGGACTTCTTGCTGTACCTTTCTAACTCCAGGACTTCTGCTGAAATTACTTGGATAATTCCACACATAGGAAACCTGCTATGGGTCTTAATGATTTCTATTGTAGAATTGTATAAGTTCATGATTTTCCTGGACATGTCCCAAAATGGATGAACTAAGTGACCATTTTTTTTAAACAATATTAAGAGTACTAATTCAATTTGACTGTCACAACTGAAAATTGTGTGTTCCATGAAGAGTTGTATTGTGTAGATCTCACTAAGTCTAGTCATTCCATTATCTTCTTTTCTACTGCCTTTTGAGCATGACTTTTACATAAAGTCCCACCCTACCCACTTGGTATGTGGCAGCAACATTGGTACAACATTATTTTTCCCTGCTGGAGTTCATCCTCTAATTTATTTGCATTTCAGAGAACTGTCACCACATTTTGACTTTTAGTTTGGGGGTTAAAAATGCAGCAGGAAAGGAGAGATAACAGACCTGCCCTACATTTTCAGGTGAATAAACCAACATGAGAAAATAGTGCCATGCAAACTTGGTTGGAAGTGTTGTCTCCTGGCAATATAGATATAAATACTGAACTTGTATAACATCTGACTTCAAATATCTAGAAGATTTTCTTGATAACATTTTTAAAGGATGATGCCATGCTAGAAAAATTAGTTTTCATCTTCAGACTGAATGTTTATGTTTTTCCTTACTAAGGTGTCAAAGTTCAAGACATCTGTTTTAGCTATTTCAATTCTATTTTCATTACAGTCCCTATTCTCATCCCTTCTTCCAGATATTTTAGGTTCTCCTTTTCCTTTGAGGCAAAACTGCAAGGAGTAGCCTAATCAATTAATGGCAAATTTACTGTCTAACACATTATTACTAAATAAAACACTTTGAAAGCATAGAAAGTTTTTTTAAAAAAAATCCAAAAACTTCCATACATACCTCAATTGTAGTACTTAGTGGTCTTCCTTTTTTGAACCAGTTGTAAGATTCTTGGGAGTACGAGCCACATTCTGTTCTTTGAGTCACCAATGTTCAATGCTTGGCAGGAAGACAAAATTAAACTATTTATTATTAGATCATCCCCAATTGGGGATGATTTTCCCCCAGGGGGATATTTGGCAATGTCTAGCAACATTCTTGGTTGTCACAACTGAGGAGAGTTGCTACTACATCTAGTGAGTAGAAGCCTGTACTGTTGCTAAACATTGTGTAATGCATAGGACAACCCTTTCCAAGAAAGAATTATCTAGCCCAAACTGTCAATAGTGCCTAGATTGAGAAACTCTGAATTAAATGATGTGTTCATATTCTTAAAGAATTCAAGAAATTAAGTCATATTCAGCTATAGTTACCAGCTTTCATAAATTACCCTGATTATCTCAATGACAAAAACCATGTAGAATAGAATTTGTGATATTACAAAATGACTTCTGAGATAAAATTTTAAAATAATGTCAATACATGGAGTGATTAAATGACTGAATTTGTGTTTGAACAGTTTTGAACTAATAGAAAACGCCATCCTGAACTTGCTTGTGGTATGAGTAATAGTTAGTACCTATAGATATCTGGCTTATTCAGCTTGTTAGAACAGAATGCACATTAAGTTAATACTGCTTTTAGCAAGTTGGCCTTAATTTGTTCTATATCCTTAGAGGTGTCTACAACTTATCTTGACCTGGCTTAAGTGCCATTGATCACAAGAAGCGAGGATCAAAATAAGGTGAATGGATTATTTTAAAATTATCATTACTATACTATTGTAAACAACAGTGTCAATGGCAGCCCCATCCTGCCAGTAGGTCAGCATCGTGACTTTATTTTGGAAGGACAGCTTATAAATTAAGCAGTTGACCTTTATGTCAGTCAATCAACATTGGGCGATCTAGGTCTGCCAAAGACATTAACTTTGAGCAATGGCCACCTCACCAAAGGCAGAAATGCAGTATTTATGAACCTCTCATTGTTGTCTTTGCCAAAGTCTCAGTGACATTGTCTAGTTATCATTTTTTGTCATCGATTAAAAGGCAGGAAATAATTATCAATTGCCTAGAACATTACCTGTAAAAAATACAATGTCCCAGAAGTTAAAAGATACAAAATAAAAATTCTAAGCAATGTGCTTATTTTACAACTTTTTGCATCAGAGCACTACGAAAGATTAGAACTGCAAAGTATTCAGTGATACTTTTATTTTCCCACTTTTTTATTGCACAGATGTAGAAATAAGGCCCTGAGACCAAGTATCAGGACATACACATACTGGACTCTTGAGTAATTATCACTTCTCATTATCTAGTTAAATGGTCTCTGCATTATATAATAAGGCCACATAACTGGAAATATGAGTTAGACAATATTATATTTATAACTAAAATATGACATGCAGTGAATGTTACTGCATTTAAGATACTCTCTCCAACTGTGGCAAAAGTAGGAAGTAATCAGAACCTCAAATGATAATAGTATTGACCTAAGTAGAAATCCTCTGCATCTGTTTGATAAAAAGCCTCACTTAACACAATTATTGCATACTTATTAAACACTTAGGGCACGTTGGAGACACAAGTACAAATCAGGCACAGATATATAACACTAAGGGACTCTACAGACAATTGATAATATTAGAAAAGATGTTTGTATAAGTTAGGATACACTCAAGTTAGGATGACTTGGGAAGGATTTATTTGCAGATGGAGTTATTACCAAGGTGGGGGCATGGTGTAAGGAAACGCAGGTAGAGTAGAAGTACCAGTAGTCTAGAAAGTGCCAAACTTGGCCCGAATGTAGTGGAGAGGGAGAAGTCACCTTAACCTAGAAAGAGAGAGAGTCATTAAAATACAGACAACTTCTGAAACAAAATACCTTTACAATTATCCAAGCTGGTATATTGGTAGAAAGGATTGCATTAAATGGTGTGTTGTGTCAGGTATGGTGTGTGATAAATATTGGGTAAAGGTACCTATAAGGACATAAAACTTGTGGGTCAGTTAAGTGCTATTGCCTTAGAGAAAAGAAAGGGAGAGGCTCAGAGTGATTAATTGATAATTAAAAGCTAAGTGTGAAAGCTAGGGGACTTTTACCACATAAATAAATGTTCACTTTCTGAAGGTAGAGTCAGAGAAAGTTGGGGACTAGGTCCAGGACTTAATCATAGGAGTGGCAGAGCTTCAAAGATGGTTTAACTCTCAATGTAAGTAGGTTTTCTATGCTAGGACCAAGACCCCAGTTAGGAAAGAATGTGAGCTTGACACATGGGATGGGGACATCTAGATTTATTGGATCTAGAATTCCCTAAATTCCCCTAAGCCTTGAGGGTGAAGTGGCTTACTGTTTCTTATTTAAGGCTAACAGTCTACCCTTCTTTTGAAGATGGTGAAAAGGCTTCCTTCGTGCACCTCAAGATTTGTCCCCAGTTCTCCTATTGGTCTCTAGGGTTAAGTCATGATATAATGCAGCTGGAGACAAGCAGGGCCTAATAAGGAGGGAAACTGAGAATACTTCAAAAGAACTATAGGACCTACTCACCATGATTATGCATGGGATGAGAATCTAAGGATTCTTGTTCAAGGGACAAGGTTGGAGTTTCCAAAGGAGACAAGAAGGAGAGTCACCATTTTGGCAGAGTTCGTTAAATCTGATCAGGAATATCCAGTGGGTCTGTTGTCACATAGTGGTGGCAAGAAGAAACATATTTGGCATTCAGGTAGTACATTTAGTTTCTCTGGATATTCTCTTTCCCAATATTGGTGAATGGACAAATGCAACAACCTTAATTTGATAAGAACATGAGGAACAAGGGCTCTGATTTCTCAGAGATTATGGTATTCATCATGCCAGGAAGATCAGCAGAACTGCTGGTCAGTGCTGAAGGGAAGGGAGTATAGAATGGATGATAGAGGAGAAAAATAAAAATAATGTTTGTGGTTCTAAGACCAGGCATAGCAGTAGTACATGGTTTTCTCACTAATCTGCTTCAACCAAATTGCCCTAAGAAGAGAAGTTGACTAGATTCCTGGGCTAACTGCTCCCTGAATTTTTAAATTAAGTGGTGCCAAGTGATTCAAGCAGTAGGCTTCTCCCAGCTGTCCCTTCAAGAATGTAACTGCTAGAAGAACGGTCTGCATAGCTAGTCCTCATCTGCCAGCCCCATGCTGGGCTTGCCTTGGCTGCAGACAGGTACATTGCTCAAGGTCATACCTTTTTCTAGGGGCAGCCTGCATCTGGTAATCACTACAGGGCTATAAATATCTGGCTCTCTCACCCCAGTTCAGGATAAATATAAATGGTTATTCTGGCTGCAGTTGGTTTGTCTGATGCCTCCACTGAGACTGTATCACAGCTCAACTTCTCCCTCTGCCTAGCTGCTTTATTTATTACCAAAGCAGTTGAACCCAACAGCTCTCTAATAAAACGCTTGCACTCTAAACTCCATCTCAGAATGGTTTCATAAAACACTTGCACTCTAAACTCCATCTCAGAATGGTTTTCCAAGGGACCCCGACTTGCAACAGCTGGTGAGATGTTTATTTGTGCCATTAGGTGGAAATATCAGAAATATTGGTAAAAAAGCACTTAAAATATATGTTGGGCAGTTTTTATATTGATGTTTCTATAAATAACTGCTACTCTGCCTGACCTCTGCATCTTACTCCATTGCAGACTTTGTTTGCACTAATTTTTTTTGCATTAGACTAAGATTTATTTATGTTTAACAGTCATCAAGGTCTTACAGTATATTCTTATCAATAAGCTTCATAATTTCCTAATATTTCACAAACCCACAACGTGACATTTACATAGTAATCCTAAAACTTGTGCAAAATTATAGTTGCTAGTATAAAATCATTTAAATATCATAACCTTATAATTTACCTTATTGTTAGTTTAGTGCAGTAATAATTAAGAGATTCAGTCTACATATACAGTACTTTTTTGAGACCCTGATATTAAAATGAATACCTGATTCATGTCATTAAACAGCTTTAATTTAGTTTAATTTAGTTATTTTCAAACGATACATGAGAAAACATGGAGTCCATGGCCTTACCCACCAAAAGTTCTGATTGAGCCTGCCTGGGAGATGGGTGCAGAAATCAACATTGACAAGGAGGGTGCAGGGTTCATGACACTCTTGGAGAAGCACTGATTTATGAGCTAGAGAGAGCAGACTGAAAAGCTTTGGTTTACACAGACCTATCATTGTTGGTGCTTTGAGCTTTTCCCTGAGTTTTCTCACATCATGCAAAGTAACACTAGGTCATAGTGTCTATGCACTGATTTTTATTTCACATTATCATAATCTCTCATTACTTTTGATATTCTCATTGTTCAAAAAGCAGGTTTATCATGCTAATTACCAGTATGTTATGCATCAGGGTAATAGTTCTGTCAGTACTAGTATACATTTTAGGCAAGTGTTGCAAAATCAAAAATTTGCTCAGCTTTAGCTGTTAAGGAATTGTTATAACCCAAAATGACTGCTCTTCTAGACACATTATTCCCGCTTAATTTCTTTAAATTTAGCACATCAGTTTCATAGAAATATATAGGTAGATTTCCTTAAGATCACATGTCTAAGATAGTAGCTGTTTTTAACCTGAGGATCATGATAAAAATATTCTCTTTACTGTTTATAAATGACTTTAACATAGAACCAATCACATATTTAAAATTGATAAGGTGTCTTAATAAACCATTAAATACTAAATTTTGACCATTTTTGTACTCATAGAAATTCTTTTCTAGTTTACCTCTGAAAACATGTGACATTATGTCAACATTAGATCTTCACATTTGCTGCAATTTTCAACCTTAGGTGCCTATTGATTTGAAAAATCTCTTTCATCTTTTCTAGGTTCTGTGTTTCATAAAACCATTGAAATCTGGCTTGCCAAAGACACTTTGCATATTATTCTCCTTTCCATATTATAATTTTGTTGATTTCTCACCTAATTATCATTATTTGTTTAATCCGCTTACTTCAAATTAATTTTCTTCTTTTATCGGATTTTCTGAAGTGAAAGATTAGATTGTTGACTTTAGATTTTTGTTCTTTTTGGATATATGGAGTCAATGCTAAAAAATTTCCCTGTAAGTAGGTCAGGCTGGGTGGCTCACGCCTGTAATTCCAGCACTTCAGGAGGCCAGGGTGAGTGGATCACCTGAGGTCAGGAGTTCAAGACCAGCCTGGCCAACATGGTGAAACTCCATTTCTACTAAAAATACAAAAGTTAACCAGACGTGGTGGCGGGCACCTGTAATCCAAGCTACTCGGGAGGCTGAGGCAGGAGAATTGCTTGAACCCTGGAGGCAGAGGTTGCAGTGAGCCGAGATTGTGCCACTGTACTCCAGTCTGGGTGATAAGAGTGAAACTCCGTCTCGGAAAAAAGAAAAAAAATTCTGTACGTATTACATTCCACGCATTTTGATGTTTTGTTTCATTTTAATTTAGTTTAAGGTATTTTTAAATTTTTCTTGAGATGTATTTGACCCAGGTGTTATTTATGAGTGTTTTCAGTCTACAAAAATTTTGGAAATGTCCAGGTATATTTATGTTATTGATTTCTAGTTTAATTCCATTGTGTTCTGAAAACATATTTTGAATGATTTCTGTTCTTTTATATTTATTAAGTTGTGTTACATGGCTCAGAATACAGTTTATCTTGGTTAATTGAAATAACTTATTGAAATAAGTATGAGCTTGAGAAAAAAATGAGCACTCTACTGTTGTTATATGAAGTATTTTCTGTCAATTAAATCCAGTTTATTGATGGTGCTATGTAGTTCAACTACATCCTTACTGATTTTCTGCTTGCTGGATCTGTCCATTACATGTAGCAGGGTATTGGCATCTCCAACTATAAAGGCAGATTCTGCTATTTCTCCTTGCAGCTCTATCATATTGTAGATGAGGAACATGCAACAGATATCGGAGAAATAACTTGCCCACGTTCCATGGCTGTAAGTTTATGTTTTCAGATGATGATGGGGGAGCTAACTTGTTAACCTAACAAATAATACTTATTTACATGCACAGGAATGAACAAAATTGTAATTTACAAGTGTTTTGGGCAAATGTTGTTCCTCCAAAAGATATCTCCACTAGGAACCTCAGAATTTGATCTTATTTGGAATAAGTGTCATTGCGTATGTACTTAAGGATTTGGAGATGAGATCATCCCAAATTACGATGGGCCCTAAGTCCAGTAACCTTTGCTTTTATAAGAATAAGTACAGGGACATTTGAGACACAGAGAAACAGAGGAGGAGGCCACATGAAGATGGAAACAGAGATTGGAATAATTCGTCTACAAGCTAAGGGACACCAACAATTGCCCACAGGCACTAGAAGCTGGGAGAGAGGCAAGGGATGGGTTCTCCCTCAGAGCCTACAGAAGGAACCAACCCTGCCACCCTTCATTTTGGACCCCAGAACTGTGAGAGAAAAAACTTCAGGTGTTTTGAGATAGTTTGTGGTAATTTATTATGTCTGCCCTAGGAAACGAAAATGCGTATATAAGTACTTCACAAATTGTTTAGCTCAGCGGCATGGTAAGCTAAATCCATTTAGCATTTTCTTATTGAAATAGTGACCTGAAAAAGACACAGAGAAAACGAAAACAAACAGAACTGTGTGTGTATGTGTGTGTGTGTTAAATAAAACATAAGGGCATTAATCAGTGATTTTAAAAATTATTCTCCACTAATCACCTTATAATATATCAGGCTTTAGAAAGCAATTAGATTTCAATTAGAAAAACAGGAAAAACTTCATAACATTAGTATTACTTATAATTTGTAATTATCCCATTTATCTTGGTTTGTCAGTGCTCCCCACTAGAATATAAGCTCCTTGACATGTTGGTGACATTGTCAGTCTTGTTTGTTGTATTGCCTCAGATATCTAGCAAAGGCATGTAATAGCTGTAATAAATATGTGTTGAATGAAAGAAGGGTTGATTCATAAAGAGAGATCTATGATGCAATTGTATGTGAAAATAAGAATTATTTCATATATCTAATCAACAGAGACAGGACAGCAATGTATCTACTGAACTATATCACAGGTAACAAGGTGACCCTACCTACGAGGTTATTACCGCTTGGAAGTAGGGATTCATGGATCTATTGCATTCAAAATGACCTGGAAATTGACTTTTTATCCCATATCACTTTTTGTGGCTATACCAACCACACTAATATTTTTCATAAAATTTTCTCTGTCTCATGGCTTTAGTAAAAGAAGTGTATCTAAATACAGTTGAGCATTTTGGTAAAGAATCTTATACTGCAGTTTTAGGAGAATGTAACATTGATTGTTAATATTCATGAAAAATGAATCATTTGTTTGCCCTCATTTCATGCACAGAATTCACCATGACATCAGTGGGAGCTTTTTACAACAATAAATCTGTGCCAAATAATAAATTACATTTCCTCATATTAAATTAAAATGTGCACATTGGAGAGGCTTAATTTTAAATTTCCATGACAAATGGAAATCTGGACATTAAAATAAAAAAGGAGAGAGAAAAGAAAAAACCAAAATGCAGTTTAACTACAAAGAAAAGGCCTAAGCTTTGACTCTCAGGATTTTCTTTGTCAGGTAGTTTTTTTAAAATTAATAATTGTTAATATTAGGGGTTGTCAGAATGCTATTTAATTCTTTCTAAAAGGAGGTAATTGGTATTTACATCATTTTTGGTAACTGAATATACATGGAATATTTCTACATGCAGAAGAACAGTAAGAAAAATAATCTCGTAAGAAAGCGAATGAAATTAAACACACTAACAACTCTCCTTCCAACATGTGAATATAACTCAGAATTTCAGAACGATCCCCTTTTTTAGTGAATGCTGGCATGATAGCTAAACTGAGTTAATGCAGCAATTTCTTACATTCTGGGATACTAATCATATTATTACACACAGAAGTCCTGTAACACTCTACAGTTCTTGAAAGGGTCAGATAAAACCTTCAGCTATTCTTTCATCACCATCCTAAACATCAGCTAAAGGTACAAAATGTCTTGTTCCTATTCTCCTCTTATCAGTGTGAGGTTCTCAAAATAATCTTTACAGCACAGGAAACATCATGAAAATAGTATGCCCTCATTTCACTCCTAATAAGAATGGAAAACATCAGGTATTTTTTAAGTCTTATCCTGGGCCACTGCTATAGGCATCACAGTGATTGATTTCATCCTGCAGTCTTCAGTTTACAGGAAATCCATATAAATCAACCAGAATATGGAAATTCATACCTCCCAGGGGTAACAGATTAACAGATTCTAAATTGGAGCAAAAAAGGAAGGTCAATAAGAAAGCATCAATGAGGAACAGGGGAAAAATATGCCAGACAACTGAGTACTTTCTTTGGAGAGTTACATTGTGGGTTATTATTATTTTTTTCTGACTCAAAATGACACAGCCTGGAGCTGGCAACCACAAATATGAATATTTGGGAGCCAATAGAATTACTGTCATGAGGAAGCTTTTTGACTCACAGATTCTTTTCAATGTCTGAGATAAGCTATGGAAACTCTCCCTCCAGAAATCTCCGTTTTCACACCACTTCAGAGAGAATTCTGCTACTGAAAGTATAATCAGTGCATGGTTAGGCTAGCTTTCTATAAGGGAGAGAACTGAAGGTAAAGAGGAGCTCCAAGAAGTCAGATGGAGACCAGCCAGAAACAGCTAGTACAGAGTTCTGTTTGCTTTGCCACAAGGTCTAAACCTTTTCATCCTTTAAAGTATTTCCTAAAGACACAGTATCTCCAAAATTATTCATTTTACTTTAAGGTCAATCAGAGTGAGAATCTGGAGTGAGGCCTCATGAAGTATATAAACCCAGGAAGAATTAAAAGTGTATGTTATTCTTGAAATGACCTCATATGTGATCTCTTGGATAGGAATTAGTGCAACTAGTGTTGAAAAGTAGAAAAGGATATATACAAAAAATAATTTTTGTTTTTTCTTATACAAAACAATTGTTTTGTTGGCTAACCAAAGTGGACACTTGCAAAGTAGTTCTGAGGAACTACTTCAAGGAGGAACTTGAAGGAAGTTACATTTTTGAGCTAGGTACCACTGAAACTGTTGTTCATATTTCATGGAAACAAAAATATTTGAGCTATGTCATCAACTAGTGGATATGTGTTGGAATTGATCATATATTTTATTGAGTGATGAAATTGGATTAATGAATTAAGAAGGAAACCTGACAGCCATTTCTAAGACAGAGAAATGCAAACAGAAGCTCTGGCTTGTTTGGAGGTCGGGATTATTGGTAGACTCTCAAATGTATTATAGATAAAGGACACGAAGGAGGCAACACTGTCAGCCAGTGCAGAAGAGACCTCATGTGCATGCACATTTTAATCAATCCACAATGAAATCTCTAATGAAAACAAAAGCAATTAATAGGTCTACACAGCTTTTATATACTTTATTTTTTTCTACAAAATCAGATCTCCGGGTATCTTTTATTTAATTAACGAATGCTCTAGATGTTCATTTTACCTGCATTAGTTTCTTTTACTAATAAGCAGGGCTCCACTATAAGTGAAAGAACGTGGTAATTTGTGTAAATAAAATATAGAGTTATTATATATTAAGCCTTGTTTGTATATAAGGAAATGTTCTAAATACTTGGTAAATAATGTCTTTGCTTTTTACAAAAATGTTGCAAGGTTAGTGATGCTGTTATTATTATTATTGGATCGATTGAAAGATGTGGAGTTTAAATCTCTTGCCAGAAAGCACACAAATATGAAGTATTAGTGTTGGAGCTAAAATCGGTTTGCCTTCAAAATTATTTGAAGCCCATTCTATTAAGCCATGTTTTCTATTATGGATATGCATACATGAAAGGTCAGAGAATTTCAAAATATCAAGGTTTTTTTTTTCCAGAAAGTGAAAATATAAAGCTTTTGATATCAGGCCAAAGGTGGAAAGAGTAAATTTTACAACAAATTTACAAGTACCAAAAACTTGTGCAGGTTGTAAAATGAGCCACAGGCTCCAATCCAGGCTGAAGTGATAACTATAAAATATTTGCTTTTTAAAAAATTACTCCTCGTATTGTAGAAGATAAAGGTTTCCCATAGTAAGGACGTTTGTTTATGCACATGGGCTGTGAGTAAACAAAGAACTCTTATCTCCATATACATCAGAATATTTTTGCTGAAGGCAAAAAGAACAGCCAAATGTATTAATAAAAAATGCTAAGCAAGAGAAAATAAAATTCTGTGTCTATTCATTCTGAGAATTGAAAGACTGAAAATAATTTGAAGCATTGAAGCTCAACATTCACTATTTGGGAAAGATATATGTATATTTTTTTTTTCTGAGAACAGCAGTCCATGATTACTGAACATGACATCGACACTGGTAGTATTCTTTGTTGAAAGAAATGAGCCATCATGGGCCATCCAGGGGGCAATGGCGGATTTAATGGGGCCATTTAAGCAGGTAACTTTCAGTCTTATTGCTGTTCATATCACATTGTGCAGTGGCTTCTCCTTTATATTCAGCCTGTTAACTAAAATATAATTCAGAGGGGAAAAAAGGAACCTGGAGGGACTGCTTGCTCCTGCAAAACCCTAATAAATTGTTCAATAGCCATTTAACACATACGCACGAAACTCTTTAGTAGAGATATGTTTTCAAGTTTGTGTAACACCTGTCTAACATGGTTTAAGAGAATGTCAAGAGAAAAGAAGATCAACTGATGGCAATGACGGAAAGGATATACAAGGTACACATTTATATTACCGGCTCATTCCAATCCAGGCAAGACATAAACCAGGGTGCTGAGAGCGGTGTTGATCATGACAAGATTAGTGACCAGTGCCTTTCTTCTCCTCTGACAGCTTGTGGATGCAGGCTGGATTTACGTGTCCCTGGAGGACAGGAAGGCATAAACAACGCTTGGCATCAGCATCATGAAGTGCTGACATCACCAGTTCAAATCATCTGACTGAGCCAGAAAATTAGAATCTAAAACTTGATTTCGTAGTATACTGCCTTGCAAATGAGGAAATATGACAGATCTCAAAAGTGCTTCTGAATGTACGCCCTCTTGCCCATTTTTTTTTTTTTTTTGCATTCTGATCAAGTATATTCAAAGGGAGATAATATCGCAAGCACATCCTATGCAACTGGGGAAATGAAGGTTTGAATATCGGCCCTGAAGTTGTAGACTAAGTGGTAAGCAATGCTTCATAATAATAATAATAAGTTCCAGTCACACGAAGGCAAAAACCAGTCCTAACCTCAAGATAACAGACGTATTTATATGGTGGAATCGTGCCATCTCCTGCTTGGCAGCATCAGACTGACAAGCAAGCTGTGTTTGAGCTGTCAGATGCTCGGCCATCACTGTCAGTTCCACTTTTGACACTTCAGTTATGTCTGTATTTTGAGAAAGGGCAAAAGACTGATGCTTCCCAAATCTATTTTCTGGTCCAGAGTTTCATTTTTTCATCAAAAATCTCATATATCAATATCTAGGAGAGAGGTTACTTTTTTTGAAGGAAGGGAAGGATTTCTGAAATATAATCAATTTATTACAATATTTATTTTGCTTTTACTTGGTGATCATGACGATCTCTAAAGGGCACTTTTTTCAAAGAATAGGTTATTTATTTTATAAAACTATTTCATGATGCCGTTTTCACTGTTATTGAAGTACACCTTGGCATTTCAGGCTCAACAGTAATTATTTTAATGTTTTCAGGGAGATAATCCATAAAAGCAGTATGTTTTACAATGTCTATTTTTATGTATTTATGTATGTATGTATGTATGTATTTATTTGTTTGTTTGTTTTTTGAGACAGTGTCTCACCCTGTTGCCCAGGCTGGAGTGCAGTGGTGCGATCTCGGCTCACTGCAACCTCCGCCTCCCAGGTTCAAGCAATTCTCATGCCTCAGCCTCCCGAGTAGCTGGGATTAGAGGCATAGGCCACCACGCACAGCTAATTTTTGTATTTTTAGTAGCGACAAGGGTTTCGCCATGTTGGCCAGGCTGGTCTTGAATGCCTGACCTTAAGCAATACACCCGCTTCGCCCTCCCAAAGTGCTGAGATTAGAGGCATGAGCCACTGCACCCGGCCAGTGTCTATATTTTATATTTGATCCTTTGTTTCCAATGTTATGTATCTACAAAATTTGTAAAATCTGTGTTTATTTGTGAACTTAATATTTCACCTAATGAGCTTTATTTTATCAAATAAAGTCAACTAAAATATGTTGAATAGTTGTATATACTCAGCCTTATAAACTACATTCAGTTGCCAAGTGATATTAATAGTAATATTGCTAACCAACAAAAAACTAACTACTTATCGAGAGGCTACTGTGTGCCAGACTTGGGGTTAGGCAATTTGCATGCAAAATCAAAATTAATGTTTACACATTTAAAAGAACTTCTTGGAAGATAAACCTAAATTAAGAAATATTCTTACATCTCCTTTGAAATAGTTTTTCACCTACATTATTTAATAAACATGAAGGTTAAGATTATCTTATTAGTCATTTTAAGGAGAATGTGTGAAATGAGTAACTTCTCAGTGTTATCGTTTTCAAATTTCTGTCCTCTACTTAAGCACAAAAAAGTCTAGATAGTTTCACACTCAAACTTTCTTCCCAACATGAAATTTAATCACGTTTCATGGAATAATGTCTTCCCTACTTGCTATGAACAATGTAATCAGAATTACTGCTTACTGGAAATTGTCTCACAGGGCTTTGGCCTCTGTGATATGAATATAAGCATGGTAAAATATTAATTTTAGCCGAAGGTTTTTTTTTTTATTCTACTTGTGCAGTTATCATAAAAAACAAAATCTGGCAAAAAAATAAAAGGATGAGAATGATAGCTAGGATTTTCTTAGACAGGGAAAGATGGCAGGTTGCTGTTGACAACTTGAGATGGCTATAATAAAATAACACCAGACAGAAGTTAGGAGATTCATAATTGCTTGCTAAAAATGAATTAAAGCCTGTAATTGTGGTACATTCCCAGTGTCTCAGGTACCTCATCTTTTGTTGGTATTTATAATGTCTGTATTGACCTCTTTGACCTTGGCCACAAACATAGCTATTACTCTTTTACTGATTCTCTCTCTAGGGGGTGGTGGAAACTTTTACCAGTCTGCTGTGCTCTTCTGGCTTCAAAAGGAAGTTGGATACAGGTTCTCTTAATTACTCGATCCCACAAAACGTATATAGGGGCCTGTAGCTAAAGGACTAGGGAGTGCTGATAGATAAGAGGCCCTCAATATCCATCTAACTCTCTGCTTTTTCTTTCTTTGGCATCCCAGGATGTTGAGATTCCTTCTGTGATACAAAATACACACATACATACCTACATGCACACACATATAAATACTCAAATGAAGTTTACAATTGCTCTGCAAGGATTCTTTCAAATGTTACACTTTGAACAAGTCTATCAATTTCTTCACTGTTTTAAAAAGCTCACACCGAAACTGAAACTGAATAACTGATTAACTGCTCTAGGGTGTTGGCTAGGTCATTTCAGAAAAAAATGAGGGGGGGCTAGTAATGTTACAAAGTGGAAAGCATCTTGATTATTATTTCACAACACTGTCTTATTACAAAAAAAAAAAAAAACAGAAAGAGAAAAAAGAAGTATACAAATTCAACTTACATCCTCTAGGGTATATTGCTTGTGATACAGCTCCAAGCAAGGTGATATAATAACAAATCAAAGGACTTTACTTACCGTGTCTTCCAACACCCTTTAATCTGAAGGTAAGAACGAAAAAAGCCCAGAGAACGTAAAACGTTATTCTGAAGTTACATACATCCTTCTGGCAAAACGTATTGTAGAATCTAGTTCTCCACTTTTTGACCTATCTCATTGTCAACGTTGTTACCAGTTTGAGGTATTCCTGTGTGCTCCTGGACAAACCCTGGCCTAATTTTCCCACTATGGCGTCCTCTCTAGTTTTATTTTTTTTTTCTCTTTATCACTTAAAGAAATATAACTAGGGATGCTAATGTATACATGGTAAAGTGTTTTTCTTTATAATTTCAGGGAATTAAACACTGAGGTATTCATACCTTCTTTCATTTGGAATATTGCTAGTAATAAACATAGGCATACCTTGGAGGTATTGTGGGTTCACTTCCAGATCACCTCAAAAAAGTAAATATTTGCAATAAAGCAAGTCACACAATTTTTCTCCATTTCCCAGGACATATGAAAGTTACGTTTGTGCCGGGCGCGGTGGCTCACGCTTGTAATCCCAGCACTTTGGGAGGCCGAGGCGGGCGGATCACGAGGTCAAGAGATCGAGACCACGGTGAAACCCCGTCTCTACTAAAAATACAAAAAATTAGCTGGGCGTGGTGGCGGGAGCCTGTAGCCCCAGCTACTCAGAGAGGCTGAGGCAGGAGAATGGCGTGAACCCGGGAGGCGGAGCTTGCAGTGAGCCGAGATCGCACCACTGCCCTCCAGCCTGGGCGACAGAGCGAGACTCCGTCTCAAAAAAAAAAAAAAAAAGAAAGTTATGTTTGTACAATATTGTAGCCTGTTCTGTGTTCAACAGCACACAGTATTAAAAAAAAATGCATGTATCTTAATTTAAAAATATTTATTGCTAAAAAAAAAAATGCTAATGATCACCTGAGCCTTCAGTGAGTCATAGTGGAAGGTCTTCGCTAGTGGAAGATCTTCCCTCAATGCTGACGGCTGCTTATAGATCAGGATGGTGTTGCTGAAAGTCGTGGTGGCTGTAGCGATTTCTTAAAAGAAAATAAAGTTTGCCTCATCAATTGACTTTTCCTTTCTTGAAAGGTTTCTCTGTAGCATGTTTGATAGCATTTCACCCACAGTAAAACGTCTTTCAAAATTGGAGTCAATCTTCCACTGCTTTCTTAACTAAGTTATGTAATTTTAACTTGTAACATTCATCATTTTAAAGGAGTATATAAAAACTGTCAAAATGGGTCAGAAACAAGGTTTGCGATGCTCATAATTATCTTCAACAGTGGCAATATTTAACCTTTTGAGTCAGTCCCAACAGACTGGCAATATCACTAACATAATACGTAATGGTAAGTGTTGTTCTTGACAAAAAAGCAAATTATTTTTACATTTACAATTTTTAGAAAAGGTTTAATGTAAAAATAGTTTTCCTCTTTATATATTTCCCTGCCATGATGATGTTAAAACATATCAAGATCCTCCTCAAATTTTAAGGGTGAAAAGCATAACATTACGTTTTAGTGGAAGCATTCTTTCACGTAGCCAACATATTTTTTCAAGGCACTCTAAGAACTCTTGAGGATACTGCAGGAAAAATATTCCTCTTGCCTACTGATCTTTTAGTCATATTTCCCCTCAAACTTTTCTTTTTTTATTATTTTTTATTCATTTATTTGTTTATTTTTGAGGCGGAGTTTTACTCTGTCGCGCAGCCTGGAGTGCAGTGGTGCGATCTCGGCTCACTGCAACCTCCGCCTCCCGGGTTCAACCGAACTGCCTCAGCCTCCGGAGTAGCTGGGACTACAGACGTGCGTCACCACACCTGGCTAATTTCTGTATTTTTAGTAGAGACGGAGTTTCACCATGTTGGCCAGGCTGGTCTCAAACTCCTGACCTCAGGTATCCACCCGCCTTGGCCTCCCAAAGTTCTGGGATTGCAGGTGTGAACACCAAACTTTTCTAAATTAAACATTGTTGTAACTGTTTTTTAAATTTAATTTTCCATGGTACAGTCCTCAAGTTATTTTTCTTTTATTTGGAACCACTCCTTCAGTTTCAACTTGCTGAGCAGGCAAGCAACTGCTTTTGGTTTCTATGGAAACTGGAATCCTGTGGCTGCATATAGGCATTCTGGTTCCACCAACCTTTTGTTGTGTTGTGCTATCCAGTGATTTAGGTGGAAAAGTACAAGGCATTCTTCCATGATGGATATGATATGGTAATAACAGGCTGGGATCTAATGGGACCCAGGGAACTGAGAGACTGAAAGGTACGCCAGGAAGGCCGCAATGGGTTTCATACAAAATGTATGCTGTCCTAGTAACTTTTCCATCAGAGACCTTATAGATCAGGAGTGAAGAATCTTCTGCTACGTGGTATAACAGGTAGGAACCCTCCTGCAAGCTACTTAATTTCTTTAGAATGTGTTGGAGGATGTTAAATAAATCGGAAATCTTGAGTGCTGAAAGCTTTTCTTTTAATTCTTCTGAGGTAATTTCTTCCAGTAGAAAAAGCTTTGAAGTAAATGCATCGATATGCCCAACATGAAATGAGCTGTCGGGATGTAATAAACTTTCAGTCTGTAAGTGACAAAGTTCACTTTCGATCAGAGCTCCAACTCCATAACGAGCTTGATACTCTACTTTTGGTAGTACACCAACTGGAAATTGTCTTCTGATTTTCTTCTGTTCTTTTAGAATGTGGTCTTGTCTCTATTCTCTGGACACTGTAGCCCATGAAAAACAACAGGTCTTGCAGGCTAAAAAACTTATAAATAAAATTTCCTTCCTGAGGAGCTAGGTATTCTGATGTATCTTCAACATAGTCCTGAAGTTCATATGGCAATCGTCCTTTGGGCTTCTGAAATACAGAAGGCCATCCAGATTTCAGTCAACTAGAGCCATCTGAAGGAACAGACAGTTGCTCAGAAACAGAAGACTGTTTAGAATTTTCTAAATTCATCAAGGACAATTTGGGTACTTTTCTGGAAATTGGCTTTAAGAGCTCATCCTGCATTTTTAAAATTTCTCCAACTGGATCATATTTTTTATATACTCATTTGATACATTTTTTTAAAAAAACATGTGACTCGCAGGCTTACAAAGAGTAGTAGTCTGGTTTCCTAAAGAAGCCTGTCCTGAGGAAGAATTTGGACTAGCTGATCTAGAACTTAAGTTAGAACCCACAACATCTGTCTTTCCATCACTATTAATTTTACATTCTCTATCAATGATTAAACACTCCTCATCTGTATCACTGCTGAAGAGAACTGTATCTTCAGTTTTAGCTGCTTCTGATCTAACAGTCTTTTCCTTTGAGTTGTCTAGGTTTTCCTAGACCCAGAACACTGGGTCTTTCACCATCAGCATGTACCATATCTATCTATAGTCATATCATTTTTATTAGAAGTTTCAATTTCCGAAGAATTTTCTAACTATAAGGCATCAGATGTTTTCAAGTCACTAACTTGTATCAAAGACTTGTCAGAACTTGATACCTTATCACCACATGATTCAAACTCTGATCATCTTTATTTTTGCACTTTTCAGGGCCACCATCCATACCAGTGACCAGTTGTTTCTCCTTTTGCAATTGTTCAATCAGAATCTGAGATAAACTTCTAGAATTAGCAGAAATGTCTGGTGCACTTGGTGCCACAGGTGTAGTTACTGCTTTGGGGGCTGTAGGAGCATCTGTCGCGTTAGGTACTATGGAAGTACTTGCTGGAATTGGTGACTTTGATGCTTTGGTGGTGGTTACTCCAAAAGTTTCAAGTTCTGTGACCTCATCATCAAAATCCAGAAACAAGTTTTCAAGAGTCTCAATTTTTCGGCACTCACTGACTTCATGGGACATGTCCATTTCAGATATAAACTCTTCAGGTTTGTCCATAAAGACTGCAGATACTGGAACAGATGTGTTTTGGGGCATCATAAATTTTAATGTAATTCATGAAAGATTTGTTTTCTCTCTCTCATAGTTATTTTATTTCGGGGAAGTGGTGAATTAATATATATTACTTTAACTGGTTTTGAACCTGCAACAGGTATTACTTGAATCAATACTGGAAGTTCCCACGGTTCCTTGTACATTGTCCATGATTATTTAATAAGGTAAATAATGATTGACTAGTTAGAGCTAGCTGAGGGTGATATCTTGAAACAAGCTTCTCTGCATTTGGATCTTCTCTAATATAATAATGCATAACTTCAGCTGTTTGTTCTGGCAATTCAGTGGTAGATATATCATCTTTTGAGAGCTGCAACTTTATAAGCATGGAGGGAAACACTGTTTTCACATATTTTACCCTGCCCAATGCAAAAAGAGTTTTTTCTAACTTTAATTCCATCTCTACTCTGAATGGGAAGAGTACCATTAAGCTGGTGACCTCATGGAGGGTATAGAATTCTAGGAACTTTTTCACTTGTTCAATGCAAGCTCTTAAAATTTTCTCTGTGAAGAGAGAAGTGTCATCAGGAAGCATATTATAATCCTGTGCACATTTCTTTGCAGAATTCTGCAAAAACTTTAGGAACTCAGTAACTTCTTCATTCACATGTTTGTTCATATCCAAGTACTGCAAGAAGTCATTTTTTCTTTATTCCTATAGCTTTGGAATTTGCAGGAATCTTTGCATATTTAACCAACAAGTCCACATAACTCCTCTGCTCTCTCAAGTTCTTTTAAACTTGGAGCCATGGAATGATCTTTATAATTTTCTCAAGAGAAAAGTGTCTTAAGGCCATTTTTGGGGAAAATATCCCAATTCGGTCCTGGTTCACTTATGACCATCTTGGAGCTCATCTTCCTAGATTTCTGCTTCACTCTAGCTCATAGTTCACAACTGCCTCGCTGCAAAGGCTCCAAAGAGGCAGAATCCCTCCAGAATTTACTCAACTCATGGTCCGTGGTGGCTCTTGCCCAGGTGGCAGCCACACACCACACACGCTCCACCCCACTCCTCACATTGTCATGTGCACCTGGGAAAGCCATACTTAAAGGACATGGCCCAAGTTATGTAAATTTTGTTGTCATTTTGATAATGTTCATAGCATCTTCCCTAGGAATAAATTTCATCTCTGAAGAAACCACTTCCTTAGGTTATTCATAAGATGCAACTCATCTGTTCAAGTTTTACCACAAGGATGTAGTAATTCAGTCACATCTTCAGATTCCACTTCTAATTCTAGTTCCCTTGACATTTTTACCAGATCTGTAGTTATTTTCTTGGTTCAAATCTTGAACCTCTCAAAGTCAACCATGAGGTATGGAATCCTCTTATTCTAAGCTCCTGTTAATGTTGATATTTGTCCTTCCTACATGAATCACAAATGTTTTTAAGCATCTAGGAGAATGAATCCTTTCCAGAAGATTTCCAATTTACTTTGTGGATTTAAGTGATTTTTCAGATCCATCAGAGGAATCACTGTGATCACTATTTGTGGCGGCTGTAGCCTTACAAAATATATTTCTTAAATAATAAGACCTGAAAGTCAAATTATTTCTTGACTCGTGGGCTGCAGAATTGATGCTGTGTTAGGAGTCATGTAAATATTAGTCTCCTTGTACATCTCCATCAGAGCTCTTGGTGACCAGGTGCATTGTAAATGAAAAGTAATCGTTTGAAAGAATTGTTTTCTAAGCACTAGGTCTCAACAATGGGCTTAAATATTCAGTAAAACTTGCTCTAAACAGATGTATTGTCATCCAGCCTTTGTTTCATTTATAGGGCACATGCAGAGTAGATTTAGCATTGTTCTTAAGGGCCTAGCATTGTCAGAATAGTAAATGAACATTGACTTCACCTTAAAGTCATCAGCTGCGTTGGCCTCTAACAAGAGTCAGACTTCCCTTTGAAGCTTTGAAGGCAGGCAGTGATTTCTCCACCCTAGTTATGAAGGCCCTAGATGACATTCTTCTAAAAGAAGGTGGTTTCTTCTACATCGAAAAATCTGTTGTTTAGTGTAGCCACTTTCATCAATTATGTTAGTTAAGTCTTTGGGATAAGTTGCTATAGTTTCTCCGTCAGCACTTTCTGCTTCTCTTGCAATTTTATGCTATGGAGAAAGCTTTTTCCCTTAAATCTAATGAACCAATCTCTGCTAGCTTCAATCTTTCCTCCTGCAGCTTCTTCGTCTCTCTCAGTCTTCATAGAATTGAAGAGATTTAAGGACTTGCTCTGGATTAGGCTTTGGCTTAAGGGAATATTGTGGCTGGTTTGATCTTCTATCAGGTCCACTAAAACTTTACATCAACAATAAGGCTGTTTTGCTTTCTTATCGTTCATGTGTTTATTGGAATAGCACTTTTAATTTCCTTCAAGAAATTTTCCTTTGCATTCATAATTTGGCTCACTGGCATTGAAAGTCTAGCTTTCACCCTATCTTCACTTATGACATGACTTCCTCACTAAACTTCATCTTTTTTAGCTTTTGATTTAAAGTACAGGATGTGCACTTCTTCCTTTCACTTGAACTGTTAGACACCATTGTAATGTTATTAGTTGTCCTAATTTCAATATAGTTTTGTGTCAGGAAATAATGAGGGCCAAGGAGTAGGATAGCATTGAGAGAACTGTTTGGCAGAGTAGTCAGAACACGCACAACATTTATTGATTATGTTCGCCATCTTAATATGGATGTGGTTCATGGGGAACCCAAAACATTTACAATAGTAGAAAAAGATCACTGATCACAAATCAGTATAACACATATAATAACGAAAACATTTTAAAACTTTGTGAGAGGGCCGGGTGTGGTGGCTCACGCCTGTAATCCCAGCACTTTGGGAGGCCGAGGCGGGTGGATCACGAGGTCAGGAAATCGAGACCACGGTGAAACCCCGTCTCTCCTAAAAATACAAAAAAAAAAATTAGCTGGGGGCGGTGGTGGGCGCCTGTAGTCCCAGCTACTCGGGAGGCTAAAGCAGGAGAATGGCGTGAACCCGGGAGGTGGAGCTTGCAGTGAGCCGAGATCGCGCCACTGCACTCCAGCCTGGGCGACAGCGAGACTCCGTCTCAAAAAAAAAAAAAAAAAAAAAAACTCTGTGAGAATTACTAAAATGTGATACGGAGACAGGAAGTGAGTACACGCTGTTGAAAAGTGGTGCTCATAGACTTTCTCGACACGGGGATGCCACAGATCTCCAATTTGTAAAAAATGCAATACTTTCAAAGCATAATAAATTGAAATGTAATAAAATGAGGTATGCGTGTACCAGGAAGAACCATTCAAGAATAGAGAATGACCCTCTCTAGAAGTAGAGGTTGATTTAATGTAGCAAATACAGTATGCTTCATCATAACGGTTGTTGAATTGACTACTAAAAGATTTTATAGACATATAAAAATTGTAATATGATGTAAGAGCCTTTGAAACAGTCACATAATTTCAAATTGCTAATAAAAACATTACATTAATTCTATGAAAGTAATCATTAACATCTGAAATGTAAAGTAAAATATTTAATTTTAAGGTCCTAGAGCCAACAGATTTACAGAAGTTTTCACTTTTATAACGGAGACTAAGAATAGAATTTTAGTCCCTCTCTGAATTAGAGGATTTAATATTATCTGTTCTCAGAAGAATATGATATAATGAAATGGGCATATTGAAAATATTCAAATAAAAGGAAGCAATCCACAAGGTTAAACTCAAAAAGAATTCCTAGTTCTTTTTGAAAATCAGAACAACCTTTCTATAATTTGCTACCTGAGGAAGTGTTTGAAAATTTGAAAGGTCTTTTTATTTTTGGTGGTGGTGTTGCCAGTGGGGTACACTTTATGTAACATCTAAGAATGATATTAGCATTTTTTAATTATTCCAGTAATTTTTTAAAATTTAGAAAGTCTAAATTTAGGCTTTCTTTGTGACTGATTTTGTAACATACTAATTCTATTCATGACGGCTATCAGGAAAACTCCTAAATGTCAGCATTGTTTAACGTTTTTCTTGATTTAGCCTCCCCTTTGGATACATACAATTCGTATTGATATTTAAGAGCTTCATATAAAAATGTATCGAGTGAGCTTCTTAGGCTATCTGTGGGAACCTGCTAAAAAAAACAAAAAAACATTGATCGTTCCTCGCAATGAACAGCCCCATTTGATTCACTGTTTTTTAATATCTGGGGAGCATTGTAGCACACAAAGTGCAGAAGTAGACATGAAAGGTTAGCGACTTGCTTTTATAAGACATGCCCTCCTTAATCTGTTCTACTAATGCCTTTCATAGCATCATCTGTAAGGTGAGAAACTTAAAGCCATGTTTTAATAATGCGGCCTCATTGAGAGCTCTGAGAAAAAGCTTCAGTTGGAGTCATAGAGTGAACAATGAGTAAAGGCTGGGGTCAATAAAATCTGAAGGAATTATTTCAAAATATAGTTTGGATCAACAGATTTTTGTAGCTCATGTGCCTTGCTTCCCACTATAGCTGAAGAATGCAGAAGGGGTTTTTGTATTCAAGTCAGGTCAATATCAACTTATATACATTCATAGATACAAAAGTAATTATCATGGATTGCATTGACAGTATCATTTGTCACCAGTGGCTGTTGTTTTAGTCATTTACATTTGTCATCACAGTTAAATAGTTTTATGCCAGTCTTTTTTTGTGGTCTAAAAACATTGAACCAATGAGTCATTTAGGAAATAATAAGTATTCTATTTTGTTTATTATTTCCAATGGCACATGGCAAGCTATGATTTAGAATGGTGTAGGATTTTATTATTACAGTTACCTTATAATATTACACCTTGGATAATAAGGGTGATTCAGACAATCAAATGCTTGACATTACTGTGTTTTAGAACTTTAAGAGAACTCATATATCTTGAGAGAGCCTTAGGATTAAAGCTAGGTTTCCTATGTGAGGAAAATGTTTGCTGTAGGCATAAAGGGTGTGTGTGTGTGTGTGTGTGTGTGTGTGTAAATTAGAAAGAAAAAAGAATTCAGAAACACACAAAAGAAGAATAACAAAAAGAGACAGATGACTGAGGAGAGACGTATTTGAGGTTGAGTTACTGGAAATGCATTGCTCTCTGTAGAGCAGTTTAGTCCACCAAGCACAGTGCTTCTTTTAGGAAATGCCTCTGCTGCACTATCAGGAGCCCTATGTGTTGTAGCTGTTTTTTCAAGGAAATCAGATGGATGCGTTGTCATCTATTCATATGTACCCAGGCCTCTTTATGATCAAAGGCATTTACTGATTTCCAAAATAATTAGTTGGGGCCACGGGTGCACTAAACACACTTTACCAAGGTAATGGTTACAGAATGTTGAGGTAAGGCTTGGCACATAATAAGGGCTGGACAAACGTACGTAATTAGTATAATTCACCTTTGTGAGGGCCTATTACGTTTAAGAAAAAGCATCATTTTATAATAATAACAACAAAACCACCATAAATTCACAGCCAGTCAGCCAGTATTTATTTAGCTTGGTATTAATTGAATATATGTGTGTCTGTGTATACATATATATGATATAGATATATGATTAGCACAATGACCTATAAGGCAGGTACTGTTACAAATAATTTATAGGTACTAAATAGCTATATTACTGATGTGAACAGTGCGGCACAGAGAGATTAGATATCTTTGCCTATCGCCTAAACTATTATGAGCATGTTTACTTAAATCTAAAAAATATAGTTATTTGACTCCTTCTATGTCCTCTAATCCATATTTAATTAGTTTTCATGTACTATAACTTTGAGTTTTGTAGAGATGGTCATATCAATCTTTTTGTGAAAGTTCTTTTATTTCTACTATAAATTCTGGTCATACTCTCCAAGCAAATATTTCCATTCATTCATATTTCTGCAGTTGCTGACAGAGTAGAGAAAAACAAACTCAGTTTCTCCTACTACACTTTCACAACATGCTTCTGATACCAGGTGTGCAGAAGTTTACCCCCACACCTTAAGCTAACAATCAGTTCTGCAACAGATACCAGCTGGGTTTCCTCCAGTTCAGTTCAATTCAAGTCTGACACTATCTACCTGGGCATAGGTTCAGATCCTACAGGTTGAGGGCTCAACCCCAAAGACTACCCCTCACTTCTGATGTCAATCACAAGCCCCAGGTTGCTTTACCTGTGCATCTGACAGCCTGGCTGTAAAGCCAGGTTCCCACAGTTCCTTCCTTAGGTTCAATTAATTTGCAAAAGCGGCTCACAGAACTCAGGGAAAAGCTTACTTATTTTTACAGGTTTATTATAAAGAATATTACAGAAGATGTAGATGAAGAGATGCATACAAAAAGGTATGGGGGAAGGATTTTGGAGATTCCATACTTCTCCTCCTGTGCCACCTTTTAGGAACGTCCACATATTCAGCTATCTTGAAATTCCCCAAACCCAATCCTTTTGGGGGAAGCTACATTGCATAGGCATAATTTATTAAATCACTGGCCATTGGTGATCAACATATCCTTCAGCACCCCCATGTCCCCTCCCTGATGGTTGGGGTGTGGGGCTGAAAGTTCCAACCCTCTAATCCCGCCTTGGTTTTTCTGGTGGCCAGCTCCCATCCCAAAGCTATCTAGGGATTGCCAGCCATTAATCATCTCATTAGCATACAAATGACACATCACTTTGAAGATTCTAGAGATTTCAGAAGTGCACAAGAAGATGAGGACCAAATATATATTTCACAATATCACACTAATTAGTCTTCCTAATCTCTGTTGCTCTAAGCTATCTCTCTCACCATTAATAGATTTACCTTCATAAAATCTCACAAAAAAGTTTTATGCATGAGCATGTTCTTCACATTATCAGTGTTACTCAAGTGACTCAAGTTACCAAAGTCCCTGAGACTTGAGTGGACCTTTATTATAATGGTTCCCACTCCATATACTTGGAGAAACTCACTTGCCCCCACCATACTGTTGATGATACTGAGGAGTTGTATATTTCTCTTGAGCACATATGTTGTTCCAAAGGCCTGTTTCCTTTGCATTCTCAGTTTCCACTGTGCATCTTGTCTCAAAAAGTGTATTTTTCTTTGCCTTTTTCCTGAATTTTGTATTCTACTCCTATTTTCTCTTTATTTTAAAGTACCACTTCTCTAAAATATATTACTTAATCTTAAAGTACTATTGGAAAAACATTTTAATTCATATTTGGATGCAAAGAAGAGAAATACATATTATAGTTAGTACTGGCAATAACTTAAATTGTAAAAATAGACATCACCGTGCAAAAAATTGTCAGGCACCCCAGGGCCCTTAGCCTCTTGCTATAATTTTGAAATTCTCCTTCTATTATTTCTTCTCCTCCTCAGATTATCTCCCTTTTATGAAAGAATACTGAAAATATCAAATTCTTTCTACTCTTTTAAACCAAGCATTTGTTTTTATTTATTTGATCTATAATGGGAATGAGTAATCTGCATTTTTAGCTAAGGTGACAATAAAGCATAATTGTCTTGAGCTTGTTCTCCTGGCTTAATTATCAAAGCCCCCTGTTTCTCTCTCAAAAGGGTATTGGATTGGAAGATGCATTATATGGTCATCCTAAACAAGTCTTCCTGGTGATTCTGGCATAGTTGACTCATGAACAGAAACTGCTCTAATGTTTGTCCTAACTGTGTAAGGAGAACACCAAATCATCACTTTTCCTCCTTGAGTGAGGCCATGTGTGGCTATCTTATGAAATAGAAAAATGGTATAAAATAAAATATAAATATGGAACTAAATGTTCACAATATGTTCTCTCTCTCACTAATATTTTGCTTCTTTACTTGCATTTCACTCTTTCATTCCTCTGTAAGCCCTGATGTCTGTAAAGGGTTTTACAAATTGGAAACCCATTACTAGCACCAAAGGCCATTCAATTGAGAGAGTATTGGTAAGACCTAAACCCCAGCCAGGTGAAACTGCCATGTTCACTGTCTCTGAGTGTGTGGAACACAGATGTTCAGAGATAATTTTGTGACCATAAACGGGCACTTAAATTTCAAATGATCTCTAAATATGTGTTAACAACATAACATATGTGTTAACAAGGAACTACTTTATGTTGCTGCTTTCTTCTTGTTTCTTTATGTTAATTGTTTGAAAAAACTGAAAATTCAAAAACTAAAAGTAATGAAAGTTTCTAAGATTAATCTTCCTTCAAGGGATTCAAAGAAAGAAAATATACACATACGGGAAGTATAGGACACATTTTAATCAAATAGCTTGCTATGGATTTTCATATTAATTGAATTACAAAGTTAATATATTTCCAGGAAACCTAAATTGACCTACGAAAATGGTGATAAACCTTGAAGAATAATGTTGATGTTCATAGGATTGCCTTAGTGATGTGTGCAACGAGGAAAAAAAGGAACCATCAGTTTTAAGTAGTATTATCATCAGCCTCTGCAGCATCTATACATCTGTTTTTTTAAAATAAAAGTGTTTTTGTGATTTGTCTCAGCAATAAATTTTAATAAAATTATCTTGTTTTATAAGCTTAGGTAAAATGTTCACTGTGAAGAATGTACACTGAAATGATAGTTAAGGAAGTGTTGATTGGAAAAATACTTCATACCACTCCTAAATACTAATTCGTCATACATGATTTCACAAGCATAGGGCTGTTCTTGATATAGATGTGATATAGTTCTGGAGTATGTAGTTGCATACATACTAAATACCCAGGGGATAATGTCACAATTTACTGCCTTGCTTTTCTTTTAGAGTTCATTTCAATGCTTAGGATGACACTGATTTGCTGCCCTGTGCCTGGCCTGTATCTATCTTCAGCTGCTGATCTATGGATTAATAACACCCAGGGGAAATCTGGCCCATGTTGAATTTGTTTAGTCTTTATATTCTCACATCTATTGAAAATCATTACTGGCATTTTCAATTTGGTTATTAGGCAAAACCATTCATGTCAACCAGCAAATTTAGGTAGAATAACTTATGTAAATCATCTCTACAGCCATACCTTTATAGCATGACCATGGCAAAACACATTTTTTTGTAGATAACAAAGCACAGGCATTTGCCATATTAATAGTCTCTATAATGGTTGTAGCATAAATCCTATTGTTTGTATTTAAATAAGAAATAAATATATTTTCAGAAGTCATGGTAGGACTGATTTTGTAGGATTCATGAGACATAGAAATATTATGGAGAGAGAATAGATGTGTGAACCAAAACATGCAGTTCAAATTCTGAAGTCTTGAAGCTATGTTTTATTACTGTTATTATACTTTAAGTTCTGGGGTACATGTGCAGAATGTGTAGGTTTGTTACATAGTTACACACATGCCATGGTGGTTTGCTGCACCCATCGACCCGTCATCTTCATTAGGTATTTCTCCTAATGTTATCCCTCCTCTAGTCCCCCACGCCCTGACAGGCCGCAGTGTGTGATGTTCTCCTCCCTGTGTCCATGTGTTCTCATTGTTCACCTCCCACTTATGAGTGAGGACATGCAGTGTTTGGTTTTCTGTTCCTGTGTTAGCTTTCTGAGAATGATGGTTTTCAGCTTCATCCATGTCCCTGCAAAGGACATGAACTCATCCTTTTTTATAGCTGCATAGCAGTCCATGGTGTATATGAGCCACATTTTCTTTATCCAGTCTATCATTGACGGGCATTTGGGTTGGTTCCAAGTCTTTGCTATTGTGAACAGATTACAGGAGTTAAGAAGAAATTACTTAGGCAGATAGTAAGGGTATGGAAGTCCCCAGTATGGCTTTTCTGAAAAGCAGATCCAAATCATTACCTAACAAAGAGCGACCTGCAGAGTTGATCTGCAAATATAGACAAGCAAGCTAGGAGCTTGAACTGGTGAATGCTGGCAGGAACTATGAATTAGACATGTTCAAGATGGCAACTCCGTCTTCTCCTCTCTTCCAGCAACGTCTACAGTAAGAAGCAGACAAGATGGCACCCATCAAGTGGAAAGTCCATTTGCATAATAAGATTGGGGGCGATGACCAGCCTTCCCTGCACACTATGTAAAGGACATACCTGATCAAGCCAATCTATAAGCCCAGTGTAAATCAGACACTGCCTCCTCAAACGGGCTTATAAAATCCAGCGCATTTGCCACCAGCCAGTCCTTTCTGCTTGGAGACTCCTTTCTCTACAGAGAAAGCTGTTTCTCTTTCTATTCTGCCTATTAAACCTCCACTCCTAGACTCCTTGTGTGTGTCCGTGTCCTAAATTTTCTTTGCACGCGACAATGAACCCCAGAGTATATACCGCAAACAGTGTGATATAGTTTGGTTGTGTCTCCACCCAAATCTCATTTTGAATTATAACCCCCATAATCACCACATGGCAAGGGCGGGACCAAGTGGAGGCAACTGGATCGTAGGAGTGGTTTCCACCATGCAGTTCTCATGATAGTGAGTGATTCTCACGAGATCTGATGGTTTCATAAGCATCTGGCATTTCCCCTACTTGCACTCACTGCTGCCCTGTGAAGAAGGTGCTGACATTTCCCCTGCTTGCTTCATCCTCATGCCCTGTAAAAAAGGTGCCTGCTTCTTCTTTGTCTTCACCATGTGGAACTGTTATTCAATTAAACCTCTTTCCTTTATAAATTACCCAGTCTCAGGTATTTCTTCACAGCAGTGTGAGAATGGACTAGTACAGACTATTGCATTGTTTTTCTTCTTTTCTCAAGGTACAACACATAATTTTGCATTTTCACTCTCAAGTAATCATTGTTCCTGTTTCATCAAAGAAAGTGACATCATTGAAAGAGAACTTTCTCAAATTCACAGGAACCCACCTATCTGCCTACCACAATCAAAATATTCATGCCTCTGCCTTCTAATCCATTTCTAAAGATGAAACTTATCTGATTCTATCTAAGGAAGCACTCTTTTCTTGTGCACTTGATTCTCTTACCTATCTTTTTTCTACTATCTCAAATGTATTTCTCCCCTGTATTCTTTACATTAGTTTACAAAGTTATTATTATTGAATGTCCAATGTAACTACAAATCTTGTTTGCTTTACTTTTAAAATATATCTAGAATACAACTAATTCTTACCATCTCTACGGCTACCACTATATCCAAGTCACAATCAATTTTTGTCTTGAAATATTCTCTTGCCTCTGGATTTTTTGCATGTTTGCCTTGGTTTTTTGCTTATTTATGACAGATCCAATGCCATATTCCTTTTAGAATTTAAGTATATTTGGGTCACTCTTTGGCACAAAATCTTCCCTATCTGAAAACAATCCAAACTTCGCAAGATAGTCTTGAAGATTCTACTTTGTCTGGCCTGGGCCTGCCCTCTGGCTCACCTCATCTCACTCTGCTTCATTGTCCCTGATTCTTGTCCACACTGGCCTTCAAGCTGCTATTTATTTCAACATGCCAGACACGTGCTATGCCTCAAAACATTTGCAAAGTTTCTTCCTTCTGTATGATATCCTTTAAAATATGCTTCTGACTTACTTTCTCATCTGTTTCATGTCTATTCTCAATTATCACCTCCTCAACAAGGCCTACCCTGACCACTCTACTAAAAATTTAACTCCCCAAATCAGTAGCAGTCTTCCTTTTCCTTCTCTATATTCTGTAATACTTTTATAACTTAATCATATAATTTACTTATTCATCTTGTTTGTGTTTAGTTTCCACTAAACTGGATAGAAGGTTCATACAGGCTAATTTTTGTTGTTGATTTTGTTCATATATGGTTAGAATCCATATTAGCTCTGTAATACTAGATTATTAGTAGTAACAATAAGTATTTATTGAATAGTCAAATCAATAAAATCTGCCACCCATGTCAGACTCTTCTATGACACTTTAAAGACAAGACATTGTCAACTCCTCTGGGTTCTCTTTTTTTAAAATAACTTTATATTAAGTATCTTACGTTAACATCCATAATTCACCTCTTGGATTCTTGTGATTGTCTCCTAATAAATTTCTAGTTCTCTAGTAATATCTCCTTTCAATCTGTTATTTTCTTGGCCACAGAGTGATTTTTTTTTATTAGTTCATTTATTTTTTATTATTTTATTTTATTTTATTATTTTTATTTTTTTATTATATATTTTTTAATTATACTTTAGGTTTTAGGGTACATGTGCACAATGTGCAGGTTTGTTACATATGTATCCATGTGCCATGTTGATTTCCTGCACCCATTAACTCGTTATTTAGCATTAGGTATATCTCCTAATGCTATCCCTCCCCCCTCCCCCAACCCCACAGGAGTCCCTGGAGTGTGATGTTCCCCTTCCTGTGTCCATGTGTTCTCATTGTTCAATTCCCACCTATGAGTGAGAACATGCGGTGTTTGGTTTTTTGTCCTTGTGATAGTTTACTGAGAATGATGTTTTCCAATTTCATCCATGTCCCTACAAAGGACATGTACTCATCATTTTTTATGGCTGCATAGTATTCTATGGTGTATATGTGCCACATTTTCTTAATCCAGTCTATCGTTGTTGGACATTTGGGTTGGTTCCAACTCTTTGCTATTGTGAATAGGGCCTCAATAAACATACGTGTGCATGTGTCTTTATAGCAGCATGATTTATAGTCCTTTGGGTATATACTCAGTAATGGGATGGCTGGGTCAAATGGTATTTCTAGTTCTAGATCCCTGAGGAATCGCCACACTGACTTCCACAATGGTTGAACTAGTTTACAGTCCCACCAACAGTGTAAAAGTGTTCCTATTTCTCCACATCCTCTCCAGCACCTGTTGTTTCCTGTTTTTTCAATGATGGCCATTCTAACTGGTGTGAGATGGTATCTCACTGTGGTTTTGATTTGCATTTCCACAGAGTGATATTTTAAAAACATAATTTCATTGCATTTTCACTTTGCTTATAATCAATTATTATTGCTTTGTGATTATTATTAGTACAGCAGATCAGGTTTTTGTACTTATGTCCCTCCACCGCCATAGCTTCATCTCTTTCCAGGCTCGAGTCTTCACACTGACAGCTGGCAGTAATTGCTGTAAGCTGCAATTGTCTTCTGAACACTGAGCTGTACCATCTGTGATGACACAGACTGTTTGCCTTATAAATTATTGCATAACTAGTATCTGGAGTATAAGTGATCGATAAATATTTGTTGGAAAGTTAAAAATGAATATATTACTTCTCTGCATGTATCATATTTTCTTGCCTCCATGGGTATTCTATTGCCTTTGCCTGAGATTCTGTCCCTGTACTTTCTTTATCTGGATAGTGTCTTTTAAATTTCAGATCACTTGCCAATCTCTCTCCAAGTATTTTCTTATCCCAAATATGTTCACTATTTTTTATTTGTCTTTCCATGGCATCTGCTATGTCTTTCTATGCACTGATACTAAAACCTCAATAATGCTCACCACAATATCTGTGCTACTAATAATTTACTTACTTGTCTGTCTTCTTCACTGGGCTCTGAGGAACTGAGTTTCTTGAGTGCAGCAATTATGTCTCCTTTATCACAACATGGAACATAATGCTTGGTACATTACCTATTTAATGAGTGTAGGATGAAGTAAATAGTATTAAATTATATCATATGTAAACAATTGTCATGAATAGTGTCAGTTCTATCGTTGAATCCAACTTTCTCTGGACATAGAGGACCAGAGATAGTCTGCAACTTGCCCAAGTCATAAAGTAAGTCAGCAGTGTAGGAGAAAATTGGTCCCAGATTGTCTGAACCCAACACCACTAGTGGCAAGGAGGATGCTTTTCTCTACAACCTGCACAACAGGAAGGCAGCCACACAGCTCCTCCTTTAGGGAGCCCACGGGCATTTGGTCAAACAAGGTCAAATGAAGGTCAAATAAGGATTGTTCCCAATGGGAGCAAGGTAATGTTACATAGCCTCTTCTCATCTCAACATAGCCATCCAATTTTCCCCAACAGATGGAAGTAAGGATTTTGTGTGTTTCTGTTTTTAAAAGCGTTGGTCTATTTCTTTTCATGACAAGCAGTTGGGATCTAAGTTCAAGGAGCTGGATGGGATAATCTGTTTGACCTCACTAGCAAATGTGGCCAATCTACCTCATTTATTGGAATCTAGGAATATGCAGGAGATATAAAGATGATATTAAAAGTTAAGTTTTGGTGATTCAAGAGAACTCATACTCTTAGAATGAAAGAATCAGGTCAGAATCTTACAGGGGAATGCTTAGTAATCCGACAGACATGGACAACACGTATTTGAAATTGGGGACTTAGAAAACCCTAACTCAACCTAAAGATGATCCAAGGAATCAGCCTAAAGAGCAAGTATGAGAAGCACTCCGTCACATAGGAAATCTAGTGTAGTCATGAATAAAAATCAAAGATAGGGAGTGCTTTGGATGGAGTCCAGAAATAAATTTGTAGCTTTAAGAAAAAATTGACACTTTCAACTCATCACTTCATTAAATATTTATGTAACAGTACGTAAAAGAATTATGTTAGTACTGAAGAAAAGTGACCAGTAGAACTTATTCCCTTAGTTAATTTATAGTTTAGTTAGACTTGATTAAACAATTGTTTTTTTAACAAATCATACAGGATAATACAATATGAACATTACATGATAGAAAGAAGGAGAACTGTGAGCTAAATGAACTGTTCTAAAAGAATTCTGGGTGCAGAAATTTAGAGCTTATAGAGTGAATACCAGGTGGTTCATTACAACCATCAAAGAGTATGAAAAAGGTCATAAACAGGTGAGATAAGTTTTGAAGTCATCTGGGTAAATCCATGTTAATCGTTATGTTTATCTTCACATTAACTGAATTCTTCCTATAAATTCAATAAGGGAAGAGGTCCAAATATTCTGTCTCAACATGGCATTGGTACAGGGGAAAGCTTCCTTGGTGTTTTGTATCTATTAATATTAGCGAAGGTGTTGTGAATGAATAGTGGCACCCTCCAAAATATGTATCCACATCCTAATCCCCAGAACCTCGGAATACTAACTTATATGGTAAAAGAGCATATGTTATCTTGTATGGGAAAATATGTGATTAAGTTAAGACTTTGAGAAGCATAGTTTAGCTTGGATTATCGATGGGGATATAAAAGTAGTTACTAGTGTCCTTTTAAGAAGTAGGCAGTAGAAGAAGAATACATAAAGGAGGACACACATATGCAATGGAAAAGGCGATATAAAAGAGAGTAGAGGCCGGGCGGGGTGGCTCACGTCTGTCATCCCAGCACTCTGGGAGGCCGAGGCAGGTGGATCATGAGGTCAGGAGTTCAAGACTAGCCTGACCAACACGGTGAAACCCCTTCTCTAAGAAAAATACAAACATTGGCTGGGCGTGGTGGCGGTCGCCTGTAATCCCAGCTACTGGGGAGGCTGAGGCAGGAGAATCGCTTGAACCTGGGAGGCAGGGGTTACAGTGAGCCGAGATTGTGCCACTGCACTCCAGCCTGGGCAATAGAGCAAGAATCTGTTAAAAAAAAAAAAAGAGAGAGAGAGAGAGCAGAAAGAGATAAAGCCAAAGCCAAGGGATGCTGATAACCACAAAAAACAAAGAGACGAGAGAAAAAACCAACTCCCTTGGAGCCTCCAGAGCAAATTTAGCTTCCATGCTTGTACTCTGATTTCAGACTACTGACTTCTAGAACTGTGAGAAAATAAATTTCTGTTGTTTTCAGCCACTGAATTTGTGCCAACTTCTTACAGCAGCCTTAAAAAACTAATATATAAGGAAAATGGTAATTTTTCTCTGTTAAATATGTCATTTTGCTAAATGTTGTATGAATATTTCTTGGCAAAGCATTAATATTCATCAGGATCTCCACTGGGCAAGAATATTACATGAAATTTGAAGGAGAAATGAAAAGAACTACTATGATTGCAAAGGATAATAGTCGATGATTTTATAATTTAGACATCATCAATCATTTGAAATTATTGAAAATGTCTACCAACTTCTTGATCATTGATTTTTTCTTACAAATTTATGTTTCTGTGTAGCCACTTTATAGAATTAGGGTGAGGTTTGACATCCAAAATGAGGCTTGGATGTCAAGAATGATGACACCACACGCACACCAAAAGCGTATTAAAAGGGTTTATTCCTTATCTAATAGGGCTTTCCAGGGAGAACATGGCAGGCCTTCCAAGCAGGTCCAAAGGTGGCTTGAGAGAGCTAAATAAGGTTACTAGCTTCAGGGTTTTTATGATGGTTAAGGGGTGGGTCCATGGTGAGGATTCCCATGTGTGACAGGAGCTTGTGTTGTTTGAACTTCTTGCCATCACCAAAACAGGAAGCATCAGGCATTCTTGTCAGATTTCCCACATGTTGGACAGGCAGAAGGGGAAGAAGGAAGGCCGAGGCTCAAAATTTGCCAGCAGCAAAGCATCAAAAATAGGTCAGACTATTACGTAAAATAGTCTGTCTCCATAAAATTAATTATTAAATATAGTAAAGTTTGATCAATAAAATTTCTCTATTCCTTCATCTATTGTAGCTGCTTCCCCCCCTCCCACCCCAGTTCTTCCTCCTTCGTACATTTCTTCTATTTTCCTGTGGCTATGAATTAAGTCATCCGCAACAACCACCGGCATTCTAATTGAGTAATTGAGGCTGAAGGAGATCTTGACTTTGCTTATAAATGACTAGCACTGCCTCATCAGAAAGCTGGGGATCTTTGGTTTTCTCATGTTTACACATTAATGTTTACACTTATACTCATGCACTTAACAAAAACACAAATAATCTGGTAATCTGTAATTATCTGGCAGACTAAAGCTTTCTGTTCTATCTTGAAGGTAAGTATTGCAAGGAGGCATAAATATATACCTGATCAAGTGAGAGGTCTCTAGGGTGCAGGATTCCAATTTTATATAATGATGCTCAGTCACTATCTGATGCCACTCTATGTTTTATCAGCCTCAAAAGATACCCTAGCCACTTTGCTATCTTCCCTAATAGCCATCCTATCAGACAGATGATTGTATCACTAGCAAAGTAGGAATGAAGGAAATGACTCCAGTCCTTGAAGATTCTGAAATTGTCTGGCATAGAATAAACTAGGCCGTAAGGCTATATTGCTCACTATAATGATGCTAAAAGTAAGAGCTTCTAGTACAACTTTGTCAGGAGAAACAAGTTAAATAGATTGTTTATGGAGTAGTTTCTGTGATTACATGAAGTGCATATCACAATGGGTTTATGCATTGCATTTTATATCACCATTCTTGTTCCTGTAAAAACATTTTATTAACCTAAAAGCAAAAAACTGACATTTTAATGTCCAACATCAGAGTTAAATGACATTTATAATAATACCCAGTAAATCTATACAACTCTTCAGTACACTAACATAATTAAATTAAAGGCAACAGCAACAATATAATACTGAAAGTCTGCATGTTTCATCCAATTAGAGGCAAAAATACTTTCTAATTTTAGGAATGGAACCAAAGATAGTAAATATATGCATTTAAGTAAATATAGGTTATTATCTTTTAAAACATTTGCTTTTATATTTTAAAAAAGTGTTTTTAAATATGACTATTCGGGGAAACAAAGGGACGGCCATCGATAACACAATTTTTTAAGTTTTGCATTTTTTCTCTTAGTAATTGTTAACCTGCCCTTTTTGACATATGTATAACCTAAATATATTAAATAAAAAAACTGCCATTGTGTTTTCTTTTAATCTTATTTACCTATGCATATGTAAATACATACAGAGTTATTTCATTTTATAGAATTCATATTCTCATTTTCCTGATTCTTTTTTTTTTTTTTTTTTTTTTTTTTTTGAGACGGAGTCTCGCTCTGTTGCCCAGGCTGGAGTGCAGTGGCCCGATCTCGGCTCACTGCAAGCTCTGCCTCCCGGGTTCACGCCATTCTCCTGCCTCAGCCTCTCCGAGTAGCTGGGACTACAGGCGCCCACCACCACGCCCGGCTAATTTTTTGTATTTTTAGTAGAGACGGGGTTTCACCATGGTCTCGATCTCCTGACCTCATGATCCGCCCGCCTCGGCCTCCCAAAGTGCTGGGATTACAAGCGTGAGCCACCGCGCCCAGCCCATTTTCCTGATTCTTAAAGTTTATTTTATGGAAACTTTTTCCTCCACAGAAGGAAAATTAGAAGAGATTAAAAACAAGAATCCACAGTGAATATTCAGAAAGCTACATGATTACATGTAACTGAGAGAAACATCACAGAAATCTGATAAATAAGATTGAAGATATCGGCCAATGAATGCATAGGTATTAAAAGTTATACATAAGCATTATCATTCAAAGCAGGTGCAGGCATTTAGAAGATCACATTTAGATATAATTCGGTATAATCTGTGGTATACACACAGTAGCCTCACTCTCTTACTTCTTACTGATAATATCTTAAGTGATAATGTAAATTAAGTACTGGACAGTTTGATTATATTTTGTGTCAGCACAGATATATTATGTAATATGGAAAAACATTTACGTCAAACATTCTATGCTTGCACAGTTTTTGAGTTTTAGAGCTAGAAACAAATTAGCAATCCATGTTTATTAAGAGGCTAATGTACAAAAAGATGTAGTCACTTGATCAATGTCACAAATTTATTAGGTGGCACAGCTAGGACTTGAAATCTTGTGTTTTGACTTCATTGTTCTTTCAGAGACTGAGCGCTATTTATTTAGACATGTTTAAATTCTGTGATGTCATATTGCATTCACCAAGAAAATTAATCAAGGTCAAAATATTGTTTACAAAGAAGCAAACATTTTCAGAAGATGACTGAAATATATTTGAAGATAGAATACCTCATTGGTGGTTAATATGCAATATGGATGATTACCTACAGAACTTGGTTCAATGTGCTCAATATTATTCAAATTATTTAATTTGATTTTTTCAACATATGTGCTACATGTCCACCTTCTTCCTGATCTTGTATAAATCAAGCAGAAATGTGGATTAGAAACTGGATAATAAATAAAGATGGAAGGAAGTTTAAAATAGGATGTAGGGAAGGAAGCCAGAATGGAAGGAAGGAAGGAAGGAAGGAAGCAAGGAAGGAAGGAAGGAAGGAGGGAAGGGAGGGAGGGAGGGAAAGAAGGAAAGAAGAAAGGAAGGAAAGAAAGAAAGAAGAAAGGGAAGAAGGGAAGGAAGGAGAAAGAGAGGAAGGAAGAGAGAAGTTGTATATCTGTAAATGTTTAACAATCATTTCTACAGGTGGGAAAACCTGATTTCTAGTGTTTTCCATTTTAATTTGTGTAAATGCCCCCATCCAAAGCTGATTTTTAGTTACAAAAGTTACATTACTGAGCAGTTTGGAAAAGATGTTCACAATTGGTTGTTGTAAGAAGCTGTGTGAAGGCTTCAGTATGGGGATAAAAAAGGCAAGAATAAAGGAAGTAAGGGAAAGAGGAAGGAAAGAAGAAAAGTGAGGGAAGAATAGAAGAAAAAAGTTTTACTGACATTAATTCATTTGTTAATGATTCTCCTTTCTTAGCCAAAGTGTCAATTACTTCCAGGACTACCATACTTAATCGTCTCTCAAGTGGCCTTTGGTAGTCTCCTCTTTCCCTATGGCTGCTAGATTAATTTTCTTAAGGGAAAACTCAATTCTAGCTTTTATTAACCTTGTGGTCACAGAATCCTTCAAAAATATGTGGAAATCCTGAGCCCCGTCTCCGGAAAAACATTCACATGCATGCAGGTGCACTTATAAACTTTTAAAGAAAAATCAGGACAGTTCACAAAAGCTCATAACCCACAGATTAAGAGACTTCTATTTTACTCCTTTGATAAAAATTTGTAATGGCTCAAACATCTACTAATGTTTATGACAATTTCGTGTATAAGCCACGTTTTCAACTACTCAAGTCAAAATTGCTTATTTCAGCATTCAACATCCTCTACCTTTAAGCCTAACATTTTTCTGCCAGTCCTATCTGCAATTGCATAAGCTTCTATAGTAATTAAAAAGTAAGATTCAAAAAGAATGTTCCTCTGTCTCATTGTAGCCTTACTATCTTTAATCTGAAAGTTTCTCAGTGTTTAGAGTGCCTGACACATAGCAGTTGCCCAGTACGTATTTGTTGTATAACAACATAAATAAATATATTGATAAATAATAAAGCTATATCAGGGACTTCTTTAAACTTTGTACTGAATTTTCGAATCTATTTCAAATTCATTTTGGGATACAGCATGAGTGTAAACTCTGCAATCTTTCAGCTACATTACCGGAACAATTTACTTTACTTCTTTTGACTTCTGTTTTCTCATCTATAAATGGAAGATTATTTTCCAGCGGATTATTTTAATAATTAAACAAAACAAAAATGAAAAGACACCTTTCAAATTGTAAATGTATAACTTACAGTTGATCATGTCTGTGTTCTTTACTATAACCGGCCCACATCCGGAACATGTTTTTGCTGTGGCTTTGGTTTGGCTTTGGTGCCCATACTTAAAAAAATACATTGTGCCAACTTTTAAGAATTGATAGGAACACTTTTACACTGTTGGTGGGACTGTAAACTAGTTCAACCATTGTGGAAGTCAGTGTGGCGATTCCTCAGGGATCTAGAACTAGAAATACCATTTGACCCAGCCATCCCATTACTGGGTATATACCCAAAGGACTATAAATCATGCTGCTATAAAGACACATGCACACGTATGTTTATTGCGGCACTATTCACAATAGCAAAGTCTTGGAACCAACCCAAATGTCCAACAACGATAGACTGGATTAAGAAAATGTGGCACATATACACCATGGAATACTATGCAGCCATAAAAAATGATGAGTTCATGTCCTTTGTAGGGACATGGATGAAAGTGGAAACCATCATTCTCAGTAAACTATCGCAAGGACAAAAAACCAAACACCGCATGTTCTCACTCATAGGTGGGAATTGAACAGTGAGAACACATGGACACAGGAAGGGGAACATCACACTCCGGGGACTGTTGTGGGGTGGGGGAAGGGGGGAGGGACAGCATTAGGAGATATACCTAATGCTAAATGACGAGTTAATGGGTGCAGGAAATCAACATGGCACATGGATACATATGTAACAAACCTGCACATTGTGCACATGTACCCTAAACCTTAAAGTATAACAATAATAATTAAAAAAAAAAGAATTGGAATATTTTCAATAAAAATTTCCATTTTAGTTTATTTTTAAAACATAATGTTTGGAAACATTTTAGGCAGGAGGACAAGAAGTATATTCTCTGCTCCACTGTAGTCCTCATCATTCATTATACGTTTTAACTGGCAAAATTCAGTCGCATTTGCTTTCGGGAGTTTGAAAAGTCCCTTGAAAACTCAGGGCTTCCCTTGGCTAGGGGAAGGAGTTCCCCTAGCCCCATCCTCCTTCGGCTTGCCCTCCGTGGGTTGCACCCACTGTCTGAGCAGTCCCAATGAGATGAAGCGGGTAGGAGCTGCAGACCTGAGCTGTTCCTATTCGGCCATCTTGCCAGCCACCCAGCTTTGTCTCTCTTGATCTCTTAACTGAGCTTTCAAAACGTGGTTTAATTCACTCATCTGCACACCACTGGGCCCCTATGGATTCATGACTTTGCCATCTCTCTTTTCTGTAGTAATTTCCTCATAGTAGGTACCAAATACGTGTGTGCTCAATATGAACCTGGTATGATTTGAAGGGCCTCAGGGAGACTTTGTCCCTGCCATAAAATCCTGCACAAACCGGGAATTCTGCTAACTCATAGTTTCATTTTTGTAATTAAATGTTTTGATTTTCATTAAAGTTTGAATATCATTAGAAAAAGTAGTGCTTAGTTTTCAATACTTTGTATAGTGACTCTAACGATAAGTATCAATGTCGAATTTTGCATTCATTGTGGCATTTGATACACAAAATTATTCTGTGTAATACCTAGAACATTGTTATCGCTTAATTTTACTTTTTGAATTGGCTGACTTCTGTCACATTTAGATCCAGGAGATCAAACAATATCATTAAAACATGATCTCTTTTCAAGACTCAGTTCAGCTTTTCTCCGTGTGGGTACCATTCTCCGGCAGACACTCTTCCTGCAGGGCCCCAGGAAGAAAAGACTTACAATTTTTTTAGATTTCGACCTTAAATGGGAGGATCACATCATTTTCCTAATACCTCGTGGAATTATCATGAGGATTAAAAAATTGAATGCGTGGAAAATAGGTCAGATCCTGGCATATAATAAGTATGTATTTGTTATTATTTTCACTCTTGCAAAAATTCTGGGCTTCACTTGTACTGGTATGTCTGGGACCCTATGTCTATATCCCTGTATCAATCCAGCATCCCAAGACCTTGTGGAAGAGGAGCAAGGTAGGATTGGAAGTCAGGGTTACATTATTTAAAGGCAGGAAAAAAGAAAATTATTCAGGGGAAAATATGCATAGCCGCCAATATGGAGAGGAAGATAATTCTATCATTTGTGTAATCCTAAATCAGGTCCCAAATATAAAATAAATATATTCCTTATGTGAAATATTCACAAAAATAGTAATGTGTAGTGATATCTATTTACAATACTAGTTTTTCCAGCAACATAGCACTTCCTCTTCTGCTATTTCACTTTAAGAAGACTATCATTACATTTGTAAGTAATGAGATTTTGGGAGATTCCATTATCTTTTGGCAGCCAAAGTGTGATATGTATTTCTTTACCATCTTAAATATAGAGGAAATTAATGGCTGGATCCTGACCTTTTGTGTTTGTGTGGAGATAAGCAACGTCCTTTACACACATGGATTAGTACTTTAGGAGTATACGTAGTGGTAACAAGAATCAGAACACACATTTTATAGGTCTGTCTAGGTGCACAGTTATGTTATGATTCAATAATGATTTATGAAACAGAAGCAAAAAGTTCCCTAATAGTGGAACCATGTCCTTCATAAACATAAAATATGTCTTATTCTTCTCTAGATACTAGAAAATTTATATTATATCCATAAAAAAGTAATTGGTGGTAGTATGGACCGATTGATTCTGAATCCAACATTAGGATGGCCAGGAAAAAAAAACATAAAAGAAACTTGGATGCATTTGGATCTTGGTTTAAATTTTTAAGTGGCTTTCTGTGTGTCATGATGAGAAATGATTGGCTTTAAACCGATATTCGATAATATCTACAGAATTGTACTTAAATATGTTTTAACATTTTAACTCTTATCTTGATATGTCACTTTTTTGTTGTTTAAGGCTGCTACCAACTTTAAGCTTATATATTTCCCTTATATTAAAATAAAAATATGTACTAAGTATACACAGTAAAAACGTGTTTGATGAACTGAGAACCTAGCCCATACAATTGGCTGGTTGATGTTAAGACATAAGTTGTAAAAACAAATATCCCTCTTAAAGATATCTAAATGATTTCTTATAATAGACACTAATTCCTGTTTCAAGGCACCTTAGGAAAACAAATGGATTATTACTTTATCCTTTCTTGTAAGCATGAATTGTGCTGAGGCTTCACTTGCTTATTAGGGAGATGCATTCAGTCACAGATTTTCTTTGATTAAGAGTTATTTTAAATACCATTTCCTTTTTACTTTGCTCTGAAATATTTTTAAGTATGTAGCTTATGATTCTTAACATACTTTAATCTTCAAAGCAAGTCAAAACTATGTTTTAAATTGTTGAAATGAAATTTTCGCCATCAGCTTCCAAGTCCAACACATGGATGTTCAGTATAAACATTTTTAATAATAATTTATAAAGTCCTTACATCTGTTGGTTTTAGGTTGAATAATAGATTTCATGCCTATAGTTCTCTATAGATTATAAGACACTTTTATACGTGTATTTCCTCTAGCACTTCTGCCACTTCTGTGAAATTAGGTATGTATTTGAGGAGATACCTCCTGTTCCACATTAGATTGCTGCTGGCCAAGCCCTCATCCAGTAGATTCCTGTGTCTATCTACCCCACTGCAGAAGCACAGTCAATAAGGTGAGACTCAACTGCTGATTAACATACCTATAGGATACTCCATTATTTCAGTTATATAGATTAATTTTTAGTGTTTAATAGTAAAAATATACAAATCTTCCCTATTTAGAACTGTGTAAAGGCAGCAAAACTTATGTCTAATTTATTCATGAGAGAACATGGTTTTTCAAAACTCCCGCAAATGTCCGTTAAACATAAATTCATGTGACTATAATCTTCATAGAATTCTATCAATGGCTTACTGCTCTTTGTGAGTAAATTATCATCTTCACATACTTCTTGTAAATATTTTCAACAATTTTGATGATTTGGTTCCACTAGGATACTTAAACCTAAGGAAATATGTGCCCATATTTGTCTATGACACAAAGAAGAAAGAGCTTGCTCATATTTGGAAACATAAACATTACCAGATTTCTCTTTTTCCTTTCATTAATAAGATAAAACATATCGTTATAGATGAACAGCAATAATATATGAGTCATATCTGAGCTTCAATATTAAAATTATCAAATAGAAAAATAAAAAGAAACTTGCAAACTAAACTCATCTGCCATTAATAAACCCCATCTGCCATTTTATGGCACATACACAAACTGCTATAGGAAGATGCCAAGACAATTTAAAATTTCCTTCTACAAGGGCCTGAGCCAGAGCTAATTTCATTCAAAGGATAAATGAGCAAAGTATCCCTTTGCCAACTGACAAAATGTAATGATTCATGATTAATGGATCCTTGTTCTTTTCTTCTAAGACCTCTCCTTGAGGCATGGCAATACTGTCATCAGTGCAGGAGAACCTGAAACTCTAAATGTGAGGGCAGCAAATCTGATCTATATTTTATGGTTAAGATTGGCTCATTATTAGCCAAGAGAATGATTGATGATAGAAAATTTTGTCTTTGAACCTTATAGGGCATATGCTAAAAATATTTTAAAACATTTGTCCTAGATGAGACAATATTAAGTTTTCCTAGGAAACAAGCTTCTGTTGTTAAAATGTTTTTGCTCTGATGATCAAATCTAATTACGTAAAATGCCGTTAAATTTTGTTGACTCAATTACTTATGACTTGCTTTCTAATTATAAAATTGGAATAATTTTTTATTAGAGTTAGCAGTCTCTTTAGTCTTTTTAGCTGTAGAGTATCATAGTAGCTTTGTATATTGTTAAATGACTATGTAAACAAACAAATGCTCATGCTGGAAAACAAACAAGTTCTATTTTTATTCCTAATAATGAAGATAAGAAAAATATAATTGAGAAAAAAATTAATCAGCATCCATTTCTTCACTATCCTTGTCAATGATATTGGTGCCCACAGTGTGGAGCCTATTTTCTGGTACTGTATCAGAACAACTAGATAATTCTCATTATTAATCTGTTTGGGATTCTCTTTTGACTGGGCATCCATTTACTGAAATAAGAAACTACTGTCAGCTTTTAGCTAACATAATTTATAATTATGTTGCTGGTAAGTAGTGGGGAGATTTTGTAAACCTGAGATCAATAAAAATGTGAAAATATGTTGATCTCATTTGAAAGGATTATTAGTTGGTTGAAAAAGAGTCATTAATAAGCAGTGTATGCAAACTGACCAAAGGCCAATAAAATGGCTACATTTTAAAATATCTTATGAAACAAAATCATAATGCACAAACTTTATTGGTCAATAAAACTCTTGCCTTGATAAGTTTTCATGTTTATAAAATTTTACATGGATGTATATTTGCCTGTTACACACTTATATGTTATCACCTTTAAAAGTCAAATAAAACCAATACATATTTTATATTAAGATGAAACATATGAAAATAATTCCAAATGTTTTCACTACAAATATGATAATTTTATTTATTTACATTTTAAAAGGACCAATAAGAGTTTTACTTGTCTCTTCAGTTTCTGTTAAAGTAGAAGATTTAGGTTATCTAATGTATGTAAAGTGCTTGTAATAGTAACTGGCCCAAACTACACATTCCATATGTTAGTTCTTATATCATTATCATCACCATAAAAGGGTTAACAGGAACATGTGGCAGGATTTTCAATATAAACACCAATGGAATTGATGAAAAACCTCTTAAGATATTCAGTGGCAATAAAGAAATGGCTATCCACACCTGATAGATTTGGATAGAAATGCTAGGATGAAGGTTCAATTCTCCTCAGTAATATAGGGTAGAAATATTTACTTTTGACATTATTGTTTGAGTAAATTTAGATCAAAACTATAATTTATCAATGACATTTATTATATGTTCCTTTTTCTCAGGACATAGATATTTCTCAGGACATAGTTATTTCTCATGTTTTTATTTATGATAAGTGACATGCCAACTTAATTTGGAATATCTTGGAGGTTGAAGGCAATCTCACTAGAAAAATAATAGAAAATGTTCACATTAAGATTCCTATTGGGTGACTCTTTTTAAAGATTTTGCATTGGGTTGCTAACATTAAGAATTATCACTACACCGATGTTATGACATATATCAGGAAAGCCTTCATTAAAATTTGTAAGGTAAGATAGACAGTACTGAAAAGTTAACCTTTAAGCCAATTCAGATACAGTTAATTCTCTTGTGACTGGGTAGTTAGTGTGTTCTAATTTGAGACAGGAAGTGGATAGACTCTCAATACTTTTTACAGCATGACAGCACAACTCAAAAAAACTAAGGGACAATAAATCATATTAAACTCTAATGTTTCCTGAAACATTTTGTGTTTGCTTTTTGTTTATTCTTAAAATCTAAAACAGGAAGTTATTATTTTGCAATCAAGCAGTGTGTTTAGCGTGCTGCATGGAGCAATTTATATGAGTATAGAGAACTCTTTGTGCCTGTGTAGGTGTCTGAATAAAACAGTAAAAAGCATTTCCTTTCCCTTCTCCTTTCTATTCCTTCACTGACTGCCTCCACTCCCAATCCCTAACTCACATGGAAATGGTTAAATCTTGAATTAGTCATTTGACTTTCTTCTACTTTACCCAACACATTAAATATATAAAATGTTATAAAAAGCTTTGATTATTGGATTAAAAACATTTTAATTATTTTATTTTACATTCTTCACATTTTCAACTACTTACCTAAGTTTTAATGACCATGATGGAAGTGAATGTGTTTAGTGTAAATATAAGAGAAAAAGGAAAGAACAGCTAACTGTGTGAGCATTACATTTTAAATATCAAGGTTCTCAAGACCTATAATTCTATTTAGTTCATGATGCAAATGAGTTAAATCAGCCCTTCAGTACTGAGTGTATTTGTTGAATGAGGATCTATTAACATGCCTTACATATCACAGTGATTCACAAAATTTCAGAGAGTTAATTGTGTTTTTTCCAACTACAAGTAGAATAAACGTTGACTATGTTGTCTGGTAAACAAATTTTTTTCCTTTCTGGGTGGGCTGTGGTATTTTGTTTTTCCACATTTTTGTGTATTTTTTTCCATAATAAATGTAAATTAAATATGTTGGTATAATGTTATTGATTCAATTGACCATCACCTCATCTTTTTCATTGTTTTGAATATTTTTACCTGTAAAAATATTTCCCTAATTTCTTCACAAGAGTAGCTAAAGGCAAACGACCAACCTGCTACCATTCATGTCCATGATATTTCTTTTGAAGATGCCATGTTCTTTGGCTGGAGAGAGAGTTGGATAGCTAATTTGTGTAGAGACATATTAAACTGTGAGAGATGAGAAAATCATCTAATACATAGTTCTGCAATTTCATGCTAACAAACTAATGGAAAAGTAAGTCTTCCTCTTAAATGAAAACCATTTCCCCCCTCGAGAAAATGCTTCTAAAATATCTTCTTAAATACAGCCTCTGCAGGGGCACTTCTTTCCCACAGACATCAAAAATATACAAAACTTTCCTTTACAAGAGATTCTGGATTGGGTTTAATGCATTCTGAAAAAGAAAGTTGGAGATTAAGAAGAAAAGAATTGCTGCAAAGAGGTTGGGGGTGTCTACCCGTTTAGCAAAACCCATAAGGCCCTGACACCCAACTTCTTGCTTTTTTCAAACTATATTCTTTTTTCTCTGTGATTTCCATCAGAAATCCCTCCTGTCCTGTGAGAATGTCTTCTTTGTTCACATGCGTGGTTGATCACATAACTGAGATTTAGGCTGAAGCCAAGTGACAGTGCAACCAAATACGGATTTTCTGTCTTCCATTTTCCACCCCTGTTGCCAGGTCTTTGATATTTGCAATCTTGGTCAGAGAAAGTACTTGTTTTGGAACCTTTAGTTTTAGTTATTCTTCACTCTATCAGACAAAAAGTAAAATATTAAGCTTGATGAGGAGATAAGTAATTGTAGATATAAAATAAAACTGCAATATTTGAAGAAAAATTAAATTTGTGCTAAGCCTCATGGAGATTTTGTTACATCTTAATTCTTCAGTAGCTGCTAAGTACTCATTTATTCTAAATATATCATATGGCAGGATACTTATGCTAACTCTGAAATATATAAGCTAAGCCTCTTTGAAGAACTAACAGTACTCAAAGAGCACGCTGATTATCATAATTTAATAACCAATATGTTAATCATTATTAACGCACACAGGGTTTTTGTTTGTTTATTTCAACAAGACATATCCACCAAAAACACTTAGGTGGATCTAGAATGTGTAAAAAATATACTCTGTGCAGTCCTGGAGTGAGGAATTGACATTTTTAGTTTTAAAACTAAGCTTGGACTGAGAGACCAGACATTCAACAGGCAGGTCAGCCAGGAATGCTACAAATAGTGCTGAAAATTTGTTTTTCTTCCCTCGTTTATTCATTCATCAAAAGATATATGGAGAGTGCCCACTGAATGAAGGCATTGCCTTAAGATGCTTGGTAAGGTGCCTCGTTCTTCATCCGTTGTAAGTACTGCATTAGACATTCTGTCATATGATGCTAATAACACTTCCTAGTGTCAGGGCAGATGGTCCTAATCACCATGTACTTTTTCAATGCAGTTTAAGAAAGATGCATGACTATGTGGAGCTCAGAAAGATGACACAGATTGAGGCTAAAAACTAGATCTTGTTTTAGGTGTACCCAGTGTCATTTTTATTTATTTGATAACCTTAATCATTGCAAATTTGGACGCTCTGATTATTTGTGTCAATGCCCCCCAAAATTATTTTGTGTAAAAAAACAGAAAGCCCTGAGGATTTGTTAAACAGCAGACACAACAATAAACGATCAAAACATATTGAAGTAGCCTGCCTTTCCAAATCTTGGTTGATATTAATAGTGATTTCCATAAAATTGCAATTTGTGCTCCTTTCTACCCCCAAAATATAAGCTCCTGGACATCAGGGCTATCTGTGTACTGTTCAGTGAGGTATCCCAATTTCCCAGAACGACATCTGTCACATAGAAAGCACTCAATAAATATTTGTTGAATAAAACTCATTTGTGAGCTTTGGGGTATGTGGCGGGTAACACGAGCTGTTAGCAGTTTTATGCTCTTAAGGGAGCACAAACAACATGGACCACTAATTCTTTTCTCTACATGAATTAAGGTTGGCAGTAAAAAATACCATCATAACAATAATACCTTATAATGCCAATTTAACAAAATCAAACTGGCTCATTGTTGACTATCTCCTTTAATAACAGAACAGAGAGAAGAGGCACAATTCATACACTAAGACAATTCCAAAACATTATTTTACATTATGCTGTTAAAGTCCTCCTAGTCAACTTTTTACTATTTACACAAATAACTTGAAACTGGCTATAGTTCATGTCTTTATACAATCCATAACACATTCTTTAGGAAAACTGATTAAGATAGAAAAATAATTACAGGCCAAGTCAGAAGGAAAGAATCAAAGAAATTTATAAAAATCAACAGCGTTATTGGCTCTTAAATAAGTTTTACACTAAACCCTAGAAAAGGAGGTTGTGGAGATCAGTCAGTTTAATTTACCTTGGCATTATGTGTGTGAGTGTGTGTGTGTGTGTGTGGGCACACAAGCCTTTGTCTGTAGACATTCCTTATACATTTGACCTATCTTTTTTGGAATATTCCCTACGCTTTAAGATGTCAGAGGGGGATATTTTTGCTTAATTTGCTTGCTACAGAAAGTACATTCTATTTGGTAAACAAAAAGTGAAAACTCAAAACAAATAGAAGTAGGAGACAGCTTAGCTTAAAAATCTAAAAATATACCACAAGTCTATCACTTACTTTAACTTCATTTCCCACTCCCTTTTTTTGTTGCTAGTATTTTCTTTCACACAATATTTATCATGACAACATAGGGCATGTTCTTCCTGACCACCTGGGCCCACCTCCCAGGCCCATGTAAAATACAGAGTCTTAGACATGCCAATGCATTGTGCTTAGAAACTTAGCTAACTCTTCAAACAAAAGGTATACCAATTTGTAATCAGGTTTCAATATTGCTCGTTGTTGGAAATATAAAAGAGAAACATATTTTATTCCTGTGTTGTATGTGTTTAAATGAATCCATTTCATTTACATAGCTCTTGATAACGTTTCATAAGAATTAATGATCTTCTAGTATCTTTTTCCGTATGATATTGATGTAATATCTTTAGTAATCTGTTAATTAAATTTTAAAAGCAGACACAAAAATATAAAAGTGACAATATTTTTCCCTTGGAACTTAACTTTTCAAGTAATTCTTTGTGAATGTACAAATAAGTAATATATTTGATCAATTTCCACAGCATTAATATATATGATGTTCTGTTTTTCATGTTATGTTTTTTGTGTATTTGTGTTTGCTAATGTTTTTCTTTGCTTTTGGTACTGTATGGCTATAATAGTCCCTATTTCATGCAGGCATTCTTCATTTTTGGTATCCACATCTTTGAATGTGTTTATATGGGACAGTGATTTTAAGAATGTACACTGGCATTTTATTGTCATGACTTTGTGGAAAATGGACATTTAATATATTTTTAAAGAATATTTGAAGTTCAAAACTCTAACAGAGAAACTGTGTCTGAAAAAAACTATTCGAGGAATATAGCAGTTATATAAACCCTCTGTTATAAATTCGTACTTTTGGAATTAAATAATTGATCTATGCCTTTAAATATGAGGAGAAATCAGACAAAAATTTTCTAGGGGCTGAAAGGATGTGATATTTGTGAAAGAGATTTAAGTAGATACATTGTACTTACCCTTTACACATTTGAAAAAGTACTTCAGAAAATTTTAGGGTTGATTTTTATTAAAGTGGAAAATATATACAGTACTTAGAAATGTATACTCACACTTTAAATCTTAAGTCCAATATTGGAATTTCGATTTCTTTTCTTCCTTCACTCTTTCTTTCCTTTTTTCCTCTCCCCCTCCATCTCTTTCTGCCTCCATCCCTCCATCTATCCGCAGACATTTACTGAACTTGATAGTCTTCTAAAAGCTAACTAAAAGAGGAAGGTAAGCTTACTGCTGTAATAGGGCTTAACAACGTTTAGCCTCTTTCTGTTATTTATAGCCAATAATGGATATCTGATATGGTTCTTCTTATGATAAAATAAGTGTGATATTTGAAAAGATTTGGCTAAATACCTGTCATCTAGAATAAGACCTGAAGGAATAGTATTTTCTTTCTAGTAAACTCATTTTCGGTGTTCCAGATGGCCTATTATGGCAACCTCTAACAACCTCTATTCCTTCTTCACTTTCAAAATCGGGAAACTGGATAGATCCTTGACCACTCTCTGGTCCAGACCCTTGAGCCAGTTGAAACAAGGTTCTTTATAATTCTCAGTCCTTAGATCTACTGAGCATGGCTGACTTACTATATGAATGAAATATGGTTGGATCCCCCTTCCTGTTCAGTTCTCAGGCTCCACAATGCTCAGCAGGCAGTAGTCAATTTAGTAAGGTCTTATCCATCACAACTGAAAAGATACCAGGCATTGACTTGATGAATGGAAGATAAATCATGAGAGGGTTATCCATTCAGGCAAAGCTGAATGACACTGACAGAACCCTGCGTGAAAGCTCATTTTGTGTTTGCCTGTACAATATCTCATTTGTCGTGCGCTTCTCTTGCCAATGATATCGGTGGCCTCCCCTCTATGAAGCCTTCTCTCTTTATTCCCTTCAACAAGTCACCCAGTTGGTAAAATGAAAGAAACACCAAGGAGACAAGATGCTATTATGATCTGAAAATTCAAGTTCAGAAATGTATTTTGTCTTTGTTCTTTGATACAACAAAAACTAAATGCACAATTTTTGTTGTTATGTGGGAACAGAGGAGACAGACCCAGTAGGTGGGACTTAAAATGTTAATTGGGCCACAAGGCATTACTCCACAGTCTGCCTTCAAATTCTCACCAAAGTACATTTGATCACCATGCTATTCTATTTTAAATATAAGTAATAAGTTGTCTTAGTGTTCAGGGCTCTCAGAAATCTGAGACTAATTTTAGAAAGTTAAACATCCTAAGCATTTTTAAGTGGTATTAAAATTTTCATGTAAAAATGTTAAAATGAAATGAGCAGTTATTTTGTGTTTTTCCCTTACATTTTTATAGCAAACTGTTAAATAAGGAAAATTAGTGGACTATTTCATAATGTGTGAAGGCCCATTAAAAATCAAGTTACCTTTATATAGAATCACATAACTTGATAATGAAATATTTTTACATCATGATATAGAAATTGGTAGAGACAAAAGATACCTCAGGTATTGAAGCTAAACACGCTGTAGGTCTGTTAGTTTGCATTTCTAGTAATATCCAAAAGTCTCGAAATGATTTAAAATATCCTATTATTAGTGACTCCCCCTATACTTGCTGATGCTGTATGTATAGATAGAAAAATTGAGTCATACTGTAAGGTTTTATCCATTTTTCTCTAAGATAATGGTAAACTGACACCAGTAATGTACTCTAAAATTTCAAAGAATTTGAAACTATATAATCCATTGTACATTTGTATTTTAATCATTGTGTACAGTACACAAAACACTACAAAATACATAAGAAATATTTCATTCTTGTAAATATAGATGGTACCAAGTTTTGAGATTATCTATAAAATTTGTGTTGTATTCATTAGAAATTACTTAAAAGAAAAAAGTAAAATAAACAAACTGACAAAACTGACACTCCATTCTTTAGACCTCACTTGTATCTTTAAAACAAGATACTCAGCTGCTGTAAAGTACATTTACTATCTTTATAATTATATTAAGGGAAATTTAATATATATTCCAGTTTGCAAAACATAACAAAAACAATAAGAGATATTTAATGATCACTCTTCTCTGAATTTGGGAAAGAAGAAAAAGAGTTTTAAAAAAATCCTACGGCCTCATTCTAAAATATATCAACAGTTGCATAATCAATGCATAAAAGATTATTAAAAGCCATTTTAAAATATCAGCGTTATGAGAATTTCGAGGATCTTTACTCATATGATACATTCTGAATAAAGGAACTGAAAAATGGCAGTATTTCAGCAGAATTGAATAATAAGAAATCAATAATTATATAAAAGTTTCACTTAAAAAATCTTTCTATTCCGAGATGTCTACAGTACTTTTTCTATAAAACATTTGAGGTGAATATAAATCATAGCTTGCTACTTCCTATAGTGTTATAAATTTTAGATTTTATAAATTTCATTATATAATATGTTGATCTCATATATTATTGTAAGAAATATCGTACCCTATGATCTATCAAATAGAAGTATTACTTTTTATGAAAAAAAAGAAAACTCACTTTTAAAGGCATATCTCAAATGCTATCTTATAGTACAATCTTTATCTGCATTTTATTGCTAGTGCAGACATAATTAAAATTGATGAATAGTTTCCATTTCTTGATTTTTATAATATTAACCTGGAAATAAATCCCTCAATGTGATAAATTGTATCCATAGTTAAAAATGACCAGTATATGTAAAGATTTACTATTAATTTTTGTCACTAAAGGCACATAACTATATTTAGCTTTTTTTAAAAAAAGGAAAAATAATCTTGATAATCTAACTCTGTTGACATTATGAATATCTCTTTTGTTATCTTATTAATTTAAAATACCTAGTATCCTTCTGTTTCTGTGTACTAAATTCATTCAATGTTAATGAACAGTATGTATGGGAAGAAAAGTTGTTACATACTTTAGAGGATTAAAAAACAGAACTTAAACATACAAGTATTACAATAAAGTACAGGCTTGTTAATGTAAGGGGCAATGAAGTTTCAGAGGTACTGCTTTCCAGTGAGATCCAAGAAGATGTCATAATAGAAGTCACATTTGAACATTGATAGGTAGTGGTGCAGAAAAGAAGTGGAAACTTCAAGAAGAACAAAATAATCAGATCTGGAATATATTCATGGTACTGACATAAACATGGAATAGCAGACTTCTTCTAAGGATGCTATGTGTAGAAGAATAGAGTGAGAATAAGTTTGGAAAAGAAATTTAGTTTAGAGTTTGGAAAGCTTTCAATACTTGTTTTGAATAATTGTTCAAGGAGTGAAAACAAGTGAATTGTCTTTTCACAAGGCAATAGGGAGATTGGAAAGTTTTTGAGTATGAATATGACATGATTGGATTTGAATGTCAGGATACTTCATGTGATAAGTCTATACAGAGTGGAATGGAAAGTTGAAAAGTGGAAGAAGGGAAAGGAGAGTCAGATGCTACAGCAGTAGTCAGACCAAAGGTAATAAAATGCAACTAAAGTAGTGTATACAATATGAAGACATACAAGAAAGAGTAGCTACAGGGATTAATATCTGATAGTAGACAGAGAAAGGGAAAATGAAAGGGAGCATCACCTTCAAAACTGGACAAAGTAGTAACACAGTGTACAGAATTAAGCAATTAAGAATTTCACTGGAGCATCACAATGAATGAAGGTCTCAACACACTCCCATTTTCAGTGACTGGTCTCATCTGGTGATCCTTTCTCAGCTTCAAATTGTATGTACAAAATGTTATATACAATATAGATATAATCTTGAGCATATACTTTTGCAGAACGAAGTATTTGATATCAATTACCACATTCTCTTTCATAAACTGGTGCTTCCCTTAATTTTCTCTGCTATATACTTAAAATAATAATAGATGGCTTACAGAATATGATGAGCCATCCAATTTGTTTGCATGTTTTTTTAAAACTCTTCACAGTCTATCATTAAGTTTGTATTTTTTCTCCAAAGAAATGTATTAACATGAATACATTATTAATAATTATTTTCCCATAAAGTCTATTTTTAACTACGGGTTATCCTTGTGATGAGACAAAATAGCTTAAAACAGATTTTAGAAAAAGTCTGAGATGGATTCATGTTCTCACCACACACAAAGTAATAGGTAACTATGTGAGGTGATGGGTATGTTAATTATATTGATTGTGGTAATCATTTTTCAATGTTGATGTATGCCAGAACATCACATTGTACACCTAAAATAGACATAATTTTTATTTGTCAATTATGCCTCAATAAAACAGAAATAGAACCGCTGGCAAAACAGGATTTTAAGAAAGTATACTAGTGAATATAGACTTATGACAGTGTCATGAATTAAAATGCTCATACTGGTGGGGCACAGGTTTCTTTTCTCTCTCTTCCCTATATTTCTGTCATCTCCCTTCTCCTACCACCCCCTTAGCCACATCTGCCTCTCTTGCCCCATCTTTCTGCCTGCTTCTTTCATATCCTCTAAGCTTCTGACTTCTCTTCTCCTTCTCTTGTTTTTCTCTTTCTTTTCATTTACATTTATTTTTGTTTTCCCATAAAGAATCACTGAAAACATATACTTTCATTACAGAATCAATACATTCTGTGGTTCACACTGGGATAGCAACTATATGAATTAATTATAGCATTCATTCTCACCAAAAAGTCTAAGTAATTTTTTATTTTAAGTGTAAATATTGTGTTCCAAAGTGAAGATAATATAACACACAATCACGTGCACACACACATACACATGCACACACATAACCTTCTATCTGAAAGAAAAATTACATTGCTCAAAGAAAACAGCTGAAGAATGGGTGTATTCTGTACTCATTTATTTAGCTTCTTTACTATTCCCATTGGTGGTTTTCTTTTCCCTGATTATGGGATCAGAAAGAAGAGAGCATTTCCTTACTAGAGCATATTATAAAATCATCTTCATCATTTTATAAAGTTTGAAAATTAAACTGAACATTTTTAAAACAGATTAACAACCTTTTGCCAAATTTTATTCACTGATTATAAATAGCTTTTTCCTGAACGATTCTATTTTTCTTTGAAAGATTTTAAACCCACGTTGGGTTTAGCTCGAGGTCAGGGGGTAATAATTTTTCAGGTTGTAGTTTATCATGTGATTATTATGTTTAGGAAATAAACGAATTATTTGATTAAATTTATCTACTATCATGATGGAGATAAGCCAAATGCAGATATTTTAAAATAAATTTTGTAAAAACAATTATAGCTTAGCCAGCATCTTAATTAAAAAAAAAAAGTCTTTAAGATTTTGCAACAGCACAGGAATAGAAAAATAGATCATTCTCCATGGGAATTAATTGAATATAAGCACGGCATAAATTTAGTTATAAAATATGTTGTAAAGTTCTTTAAAATTGTCTTCAGTTAATATTATCATTTTTAAAGCACAAAATTTTAGATTCTAAGGAAAATTTTAAATGTACTCTCTTGATTTAATATAAAGTTTTAACTTTATTTTGACTCTCCTGAGTGCCAAGTGGGTCAACTGTGACACGTGCCACTAATTCTTCCAATACGAGCAAACAATATTTTGCTGCATGAAGAGCATTGTAAGGTTTCCAGGCCTCATAACCATGAAACACCACAGAGTTCTAGAACCAAACACGTATTTTTCAAAATGAGTAATTAGACAAATGTTTAACTCCTTGGCTTTATTATATTGCTCAACATGTGTTTTAAGTTTTTTGAAAAAAATCATAAAAATATCTATTAAGTGTCTATATGAAGTCTTAAAATAATAAAATTGTACAACATCTCATACTTGCTACATGCCCAAGGTAATTAGGCTGGAGAAAAACGAATTATTGGAAATATTCAAATAGTGCATTCGAACAATGAACTAAGGAGGTATTAAGAAATTAAAGCTGCATTGAAAAGTTAAAGTCAAGTCACAATTCTCCCCATTTAGGTTCATAGTAGCACATGATTTTGTTTCACTGACTTAAATGAACTTAAAATTTCAGCAGTTTGCTAGATAATAGAAGTGTCATTTATATCATAGAGTCAATTAATATTGAAAAACTGTGAAAATATTAATGTTTAAAACATTATGGATATGCCAGATGATACTAATGGAATTCAATTCAAAATGCTGAATTAAGCATTTATCTTTCACGTAATTATTGCTGCACACAAGTAATACTCATCTTTTAATAAATGCCTGTGTCCTATATAGGGAAGAATAAAATCTTTTCTTTTGTACAGTAAATATGGTAACAAATAAAATACATCACTGAGACTTCTTTAATTTTCCTAATTATTTTTTACTCAGGAAACATGAGTTTACTCTCAAATAAAGCACAATATTTTATTAATATGATAATTAATAGATGCCATAATTTTATGTGATTACTTTCCCATGGTAATTAAAGCAATTTTAAAGTTGATGAAGAGGTTAACATTACTATGTCAAACCACACCAAATTTAATTTGAAATTAATATGAATAAGTCATGAAAGTGTTCTGGGGACATACTTCGCACAAGAGTCTGTTGCCTCCTTTAAAACTATGTGTATTTGTTTACAGTTTTAAAAATCTTCTAGAGAAAAATGTTTTGCCAAGTTATCTGCTGGGCATCAAGTATGAAAGGTTTCCCCAGTGGTCCTTGGAATGAAGTAGGTTAAGTACCCAAAATATTTTGTTTGGAACCAAGAGTACATGTTTAGGAAACCAAGGATGTTCACGATTACAATTGCTTGGGATTAGGGCACCAGCCTGAATTAAATCCAAGAAGGATTTTAAATATTGCAGCACCATTTTTCTGTTTTACTGAATAATTGGTAACACTAGATTACAAGATTTGCAAGCCCCTAAGTTGCTGTATTTTCATAGAGGAAAGGGTTCCTTTCATTCAAGCTTAATAAGCTTGGCCTATATCAGCTTTTCTCACATCAGCCCAAGTGTCACATTTGGGCTGGGGAAAGCTTGTTAGCAGTAATTATCAGCAGTAGGTTCTATTATTTGCCAAAGTAATTTTCACCACTAAGTACCACCAAAACTGCCTCTAGCCTTTAATTTTTTTCCCTTCCTCTTGCCTTCCTTTGCTTTCTTTTAGGTTAGTGCATTTTCCCATGATACTGCTCTCTGTGGTGTGGGACAAGGCAAAGGCAAGGCGCTGGGTATCAATGTGCTCCTGAGACATGGGGTCAGGCCTAGCGAAAGCCTTTCACAAACAGAGCCTGAACTCTATTAGAGATGCAAATCCACTCTCTGAGTAAGGATTGTTTCAGCCACATAATGGGGCCAAGGAATTCCACGGCAGCTCTCCTTTCAGCATAGGCCCTTTGTCTGCCTCTTAGCAAATTTCAGCAGCCTGTTTAAACTCCAGCTATTGTCCCCTTGGCTTCATTGATTTCTCTGCCTGCCACAAACTCACAAAGGACTGATATGAACATCTTTGTTACTGCTTTTGTACTGTATATCAGAGTAATGTTTCATCAGCTTGAGGCCTAGGAGGAAGAATTAAACCTGTACTACACAGAGCATGATGAATTGCAGGATTTACATATCATTTTGAGACTTTGGGGATGGAGGTCTTTGCTGAATGCTGTTGTGTCTCAAAGGATGTTGTCCGAAGACAGAGTGACAGAAAAGGAAGTGATTTAGATAGTCCCTGACAGCTTAATACACAAAATACAGGCAGATTGTTAAAATTCACAGGCATCTTATCATTTTCCTATACATGATAGAGTTGACTGGGAATCTTAGTGTAGTTCACATGATGGAATTTGATGTGGTAATCTCATTTTATTGTTTCAGAATTTAGGAGGTAGAACGTAGAATATTAATAATTTAGATTCCATTATTTTTGATTTCCATAAAAACTTCTTATGTTGAAAACAAAATGTTCAATGTTAATAATGGTAGTCACTTCCAAAATAAATAATCACTTTATTCATAATATCAAGGTTTCTTTACCTAGTATTAAGATTTTTCTGAGTATGTATTTTTTAAAAATCATGTTCATGTAATCTATAAACTATGAAATAATTTTTCTTCCAATATTAAAATATTTTCATAAACAAATATTCAGTAGTATGCTACAAAGTGTTTAATAACTGGTTGCCCCAGGGAAAAACAAAACTGATGTGTCGTATTTGCTGATTTCTGTTGTATACATACTGCTACCATGGCCAATTTCAATCTGCCAATACGAGGTCGCTGAATGTGGAATTGGGGAAAAAAAATGTACCCAACTGGCTTCTGCGTGTCTTACTAGCCAGCTTCAGCACACAACTGTGAATATCTAATTGCATTTTCTACTACTTTTTTATAAAACAGCAGCTTTTTCATTGATCTTGCAAACTTGGGTGAACAATGCTATAGAAATGCATAGAATAGTGGGTAATAGTGCTACTGGGTTATCATCTAAGGAATGTCACTTTTATGGTTGACATAATTTATGTGTAAACCATGCTTTTTTTTCCACTTAATTTTTTTCAACCACTGTCTCTGGACACTATATGGTATGTGATTGGCATCAAAATTAATGGGTAGAAATGAATCTGAATAGACTCATTCTATATGCTTCAAGTTTCCAAGAGGTAGACAGTTGGGACAGAAGAACTTTTTTCATTTCTTGGTTAAAAAAGAAGAATCATTTATCTGATGAATTCTAATAAATATACTTAAAAATGATATAACTTCTGTTTATATGCATATTAAGATGGCAAGACCCCACATGGATATCTATTTGTGAAAAATTTATTAAGAAAAATAATTCTTGAAAGTCTGTGTTTCTTTAATTTCAAAAATCACTGAATCATCTATAAATCTCTGAATACACAACGCAGTTTCCCACTTTCATACCATTGCATCTGCTGTTCCTTGTATTTTGAGTGCCCTTCTACCACACTTATAAATTCTTCAGTGAGCTGTCACCTTTCTTGTATAAAAGTCTATTTTGATATACATTTTACATTATTTGAACACATGTTTTCTGTTCTGTTAGGCAGTGGGCCCCCTTCTCTTAAAGAGAAGCCCGATGTGTTATTCAGCCTTCTATTAGCGAAGCATAGTAAAGTGTCTTAACACATAGTGGCTGAACTAAAATTAATTGAATCGTAAAGTATTGGCCTATTTTTCCTATTTCTGTGCCCTCACGCTTTCTGTATTGATTTCTGTTTTTTTTTTAAATTTTTGCCATTTCAGTATTTTAGATACTGCCACCAATTAGCTGTCAAAGTGATACTGTCTAAATAAATTACAGCAGAATTAGCCAACCTATTTTTATCACCTGTGTTTTCAATATTCTCAGTTTGAATATTCTTATGACAGAGTATATTGACTGCATTCAGAGCCTATAAAAGTAGCTTTTCTAATTTCCTCATGTTATTATCTTTAACCACTTCATAGACTAGCATCAGGATATGGAGCCTTTTGGTATTTAGTGTTTTTGAATAATGCTTTTGAATAATTTTCACAGTTTAAAAAATATGATAATATCCAATCGTATATTCATTACCTTTTTGACTTGTTTCATAATTTCTTTTAATTGTACCAAGTCATATGTGAAATAAGATATGCAAGAGTTAGAGATTGTATTTTATATCATATCCTGTTCATGGCCAGCTATTGAAGAAAGAACACTACAAAATGTTGTTGCCAGAGTTAAGCAATGTCAGTGGTGAGTAATTTATTATTTTTCCATTACCTTTTAAAAATTTCATTGTGAATCAGTATTTGATCATTTTACCATTATATCATATGCCATTTAAAGAAACCTAGGCAGAGGCCTTAACCATTGCACAAAAATTAACTCAACAGGCTTAAATGAAAAATGCAAAGCTATAATAGATCTAGAAGAAAACACATGAGAAAATCTACATGACCCAGGGGCTGGGGATGAGCTCCTAGATGCAATACCAAATGAATGATCCAGGAAAGACAGAATAGATGGTATACTTTATTAAAATTTGAAACTTCTGCTCAACAAAAATACTGTTAAAAGAATGAAAAAGCAAGCCGCAGACCAGAAGAATATATTTAAAAGAAAATCTGAAAAAGGACTTGTATCTAAAGCGGAAAGAGAACCCTAAAAGCTCAACAATAAGAAACCAAATAGATTAAAAATGTGCAAAAGTTCTGAAGGTACACCTCACTATTATGTTAAATAAGCATACAAAAATTATATACAACATCATCTGTCATTAGGAAAAGGCAAGTTAAAAAACACAATGACAAGATAATATTATAGACCTATTTGAATAATCAAAATTCAAAAGATACGACAACACTAATTTCTCACGAGAATGGAAAGCGACAGGAACTCTCATTCATTGCTAGTGGAAATGCAAAATAATACAGTCATTTTGGAGGATGGTGCGGTAGTTTCTTATAAGCCAACACATAGCCTTACCATGCAATCTAGCAATTGCTCTACTAGATATTTACCATCTGATTTAAAAACTTACATACACATACAGACACATAAATGGAACATGAAAGTTATAGAAGATTTATTCATAACCCCAAAATTAAAGCAACAAAGACGTCCTTTAATAAATACATAGATAAATAAACTATAATACATAGATACAATCGAATACTATTCAATGACTGAAGGAAATAACTATCAAGTCATGGCAAAAATAAAAGTGGATGAATCTTAAATGTTTCTTGCTAAATGAAGGAAGCCATTCTGAAAAGTCTGCATGCCGTGTGATTCAAAATATATGACATTCTAGAAAATATAAAGCTCTAGAAAAATTAAAAAGTTCGCTGGTAGCAAAAGAAATCTGTAAGTTGATGAAATTCTTCCTCTTGATACTATAAGGGTGCATATACCAAATAATGTATTTATCAAAACCATAGAATATTACAGTACAAACATAGACTCTTAATGTATACAAATTTTAAAAAATCATTTAGAAGTTTGAGGGATTCCAAGATGGGATTCACACTGAGAACAAAAAATCTAAATATACTAAAAATATATTAAATTACCTTACTGATTGGATTAGGGTATAAAGGTGCTAATCTAAGTAATTTGCAAAATGACTTGAGACTGTAAGATGAAAGACAAAGGTAAATGTACATGAGTGCTGTACTCTAGTTGACGAAGTTGTTTCCCATGGAGTACATGCTAGCACCACTATACATGTATATTGAACAATTAAGTTAATGGATGACAAACGATGGCAGTCTGACTGTTGTAATCCAGGGATTACTGAATTAGAGTTGGAGACACCAGTGTTATAGGGGAGGAAAAATAACTTTTTCTTCAGCTCTAATAAGTTATTAATTGGAACGGACCCCTGTAAGAAAAGATAGATTAATAAAAGAAAAACGAACAGAAGTTTACTAACATGTTTCTTTCATATACACATGGGAGATACCCAGGGAATAACTTGTTCTCAAAGAGAAGGCTTTGGATTCAGCATATATATTATCGCATCTTCAACAAAGAACAATAAAATTTTAGAGAAGTGACAAGACAAACAAAAAGGATTTTAGTCTCGCAACAGCAACTTGTGGAAGAGGCAAATAAATGGCAGATAAAAGCTAGTTAGTAAAACTTGTTGGTCAGATTCCTCTTGGTAACATCTCTAGGACCAAAAGGATCTAAAGTCTTCAGCAGTTTTATATTATTTTTAATTAGATGATTATATATATATTTATGACTATAATGTGATGATTTGGTACATGCATATGTTGTGGAATGATCAAATCAAGCTATTACTCATATGATGTGATTAAAGTGGCACTTTGCCTCTGCGATCTTCCTTTTAAAAGCCTATAATTCAGTTTTACCATGAGAAAAATATCAGACAAACCCAATGGAGTTGCATTCTATAGAGTACCTAATCTGGACTTTTCAACTGCCAAGATCACCAAAAACAAGCAAAGTCTAAGAACTGTCACAGCAAAGCAGAGACTTAGAAGATATTACGATTAAATGCGATGTGGTATTGTGGATAGAATCCTGAAACAGAAAAAGAAAGCTAGCTAAGGAATATGGAAATCTGAATGAATTATAAATATATATTAACAGTAAAGAGTCAGTGTTGTCTCATATTACAAATATGCCTTACTAAAGTAAAATCTTTTAATACAGAAACAGTGTGGGTGGGACATATGGGACCTCTCTAACTTTTTAACTTTTCTGTGAATCTGAAACTATTCTAAACTTAAAAGTTTACTTAAACATTAAAAACTATTTCTTAATATTTCTTCAGGACAATGTTCAAAATCTTGTGAAAGTTGACATAAAACTAAAATATACATGTTTTGATCTCACTTCCTGTGCCTGTTCCCCATCTTAAAAAGTAATCATTTTGTTCATTTTTGAACTGTGACATGATGGTAGTATTATTTCTTCCACACTTTCCCACTACATTTTTACTTTTAGACACAGTTCTACAATGAACTTATTGATTTTATTATTTCCTTGCATTTTCTAAAAGAGTCTTTTTTTAAAACTTTTTATTACATGGTCCAATTTTTTAAAAGTCTCCAGAGAACTTCTTGTTAAAAATGCAGATTTTAGGGTCCTGCCCAAGCTATTTTTATGTTCTAGTCTAAGGTCAGATCCAAATTTTTACAGGTATTTCAGGTGATTATTATATATTCCAAAACTGGAGAAAAACAGATCTAAGACATCTAGAGGGGTAGTATTTATTTATTCTCAATTTTGTTTTCTCCTGCATCCTTCTAAAAATTTTATTTCTTGCATTTGAAGTTGCTTTGTAGAGAAAAAGAAAAATATTGCGGTCCAATTAATTCCCTCTCAGTTATTCTTGTTGCTCCTATAGGAATTCATAAGCATGCTGAAACTTGCTAATGAGCAAATTTTGTGAGTATCTACTAATTAAAATAAAGAATTCCAAAATTTAACTATTTATCTTATATTTGCAATCTCTGTTCTAAAAATATTCTATTATCAGTATATTTTCTAAATTTTTAGTGTTTTGAATTCTTCAGTTCTGTCTACAATGAAAATAGAAAACCAGCATTTTTCTTATTTTTTAAGTTTTCGAAGTGTTGATCCATTCTTTTTCTAATTTTATAGAGGTATAATTGATATACAAAAATTGCACATATTTAATGTATACATTTTGATGAGATTTGACATTTGTATACACCTGTAATACCATCCTCTAAAAGTACTAAAACATATTTATCACAGCCAAAATATTTCTAGTGTTCTTTTGGAGTGTTTTTTGTTTGCTTGACTTTGTTTTGTAGTAAGAACACTTAACATGAGATCTATTCTATTAAGTATAAAGTGCACACTGCAGTATTGTTAACTATAGAATCTACGTTGTACAGCAGCTCTCTGGAATGTATTAACCTTGCATAACTGAGCAACATGTTGCCATTTTCTCCTTTTCACAGCCTCTAACAAACAGCATTTTATTGTCTGCTTTTATGAGTTTGGCTATTTTAAATACCTCATATCTTTTATGCGTCAATCCTACCAGTTCTACTTTGCTTTTTCTCTTTCTATAGTATATGTATCTAAGTAATTAGCCTATATCCCAGATTCTTATAGTTTAATTACGAATTTTGGGTTAATTTGTATTACTTTGAGATATATCTTACTTTCTTAAAATACAGTAATGAATAGTAGCAAACCACCAACTTTTGTTTGCCTCAAAGTTTCAAACTCTTAAACTAAGTTAACTTTCTTATTTTTTTATTTTCGTATGTTTTTGGGGGAACAGGTGGTATCTGGTTGCATGAGTAGGTTCTTTAGTGGTGATTTGTGAGATTTTGGTTCATCCGTCACTCTAGCAGTATACACTGAACCCAATTTTTAGTCTTCTATCTGTCACCTTGTTTCCATCTTTTCCCTCAAATCCCTAAAGTCCATTATATCATTCATATGCATTTGTGTCCTCATAGCTTATCTCCCATTTATGAGTGAGAACATACGATGTTTGGTTTTCCATTCCTGAGTTACTTCACTTAGAATAATAGTCTCCAGTTCCATCCAGGTTGCTGCGAAGCCATTAATTTGTTCCTTTTTATGGCCAAGTAGTATTTCATCTTGTGTGTGTGTGTGTGTGTGTACATATACACATAACACAATTTTTTTATTCACTTGTCGATTGATGGGTATTTGGTCTGGTTCCATATTTATGCAGTTGTGAATTGTGCTGCTATAAATATGCATGTACAAGTATCTTTTTCATATCATGACTTGTTTTCCTTTGGGTAGATTTCCAGTAGTGGGATTGCTGGATCCAAGAGTGACCAAGCTGAGAATCAAATCAAGAACTCAACCCCTTTACAATAGATGCAAAAAGAAAATAAAATACTTAGGAATATACCTAACAAAAGAGGTGAATGGCCTCTACAAGGAAAGCTCCAAAACACTGATGAAAGAAATCATAGATGACATGAACAAACGGAAACACATCCCATACTCATGGATGCGTAGAATCAATATTGTGAAAGTGACCATACTGCCAAAAGCAATCTACAAATTCCATGCAGTTCTCATCAAAACACCACCATCATTCTTCACAGAACTAGAAAGAAAATCCTAAAATTAATATGGAATTTATTCATGTGGAATTAGCCAAAGCAAGACTAAGCAAAAACAAAAACAAAAAAAATCTGGAGGCATCACATTACCTGACTTCAAATTATATTATTAGGCCATAGTCACAAAAACGACATGATATTCGTATAAAAATAGCCACATAGACCAATGGAACAGAATAGAAAAGCCAGAAATAAACCCAAATACTTACAGCCAACTGATCTTCAACAAAGCAAACAAAAATAAGAAGTGGGAAAAGGGCACACAATTCAACAAATGGTACTGGGATAATTGGGAAGCCACATGTAGGAGAATTAAACTGGATCCTCATCTCTCACCTTATACAAAAATCAACTCAAGATGGTTCAGGGGCTTAAATATAAATCATATAATTATGAGATAGGTTCTGAAATTGAGGCAGTAATTAATAGCCTACCAACCTAAAAAAGCTCAGGACCAGGCCAGGCGCGGTGGCTCACGCTTGTAATCCCAGCACTTTGGGAGGCCAAGGCGGGTGGATCATGAGGTCAGGAGATCGAGACCACGGTGAAACCCCGTCTCTACTAAAAATACAAAAAAATTAGCCGGGTGTGGTGGCGGGCGCCTGTAGTCCCAGCTACTTGGAAAGGCTGAGGCAGGAGAATGGCGTGAACCCGGGAGGCAGAGCTTGCAGTGAGCCGAGATTGCACCACTGCACTCCAGCCTGGGCGACAGAGCGAGACTCCATCTCAAAAAAAAAGGCTCAGGACCAGACAGATTCACAGTCCAATTCTACAAGAGATACAAAGAGGTGCTGGTACCATTCCTTCTGAAACTATCCCAAACAATAGAAAAAGAGAAACTCCTCCCTCACTCACTGTATGAGGCCAGCATCATCCTGATACCAAAACCCGGCAGAGACACTGCAAAAAAAAAAAAAAAAAAAAAAATTCAGGCCAGTATCCCTGATGAACACCGATGTGAAAATCCTCAATAAAATACTGGCAAATCGAATCCAGCAGCACATCAAAAGCTTATCCATCCCGATCAAGTTGGCTTCCTCCCCAGGATGCAAGGCTGGTTCAACATATGCAAATCAATAAACGTAATCCATCACATAAACAGAACCAATGACAAAAACCACATGATTATCTCAACAGATGCAGAAAAGGCCTTCAATAGAATTCAATACCACTTCATGCTAAAAACACTCAATAAATTACGTATTGATGGAACGTATCTCAAAAAAATAAGAGCTATTCACGACAAACCCACAACCAATATCATACTGAATGGGCAAAAGCTGGAAGCATTCCCTTTGAAAACCAGCACAAGACAAGGATTCCCTCTCTCACCACTTCTACTCAACATAGTATTGGAAGTTCTGGAAATCAGGCAAGAGAAAGAAATAAAGGATATTCAATTAGGAAAAGAGGAAGTCAGATTGCCTCTGTCTGCAGATGGCATGATTGTATATTTAGAAAACCCCTTCGTCTCAGCCCAGAAACTCCTTAAGCTAATAAGCAACTTCAGCTAAGTCTCAGGATACAAAATCAATATGCAAAAATCACAAGCATTCCTATATACCAATAATAGATAACAGCCAAATCATGAGTGACCTCCCATTCACAATTGCTACTAAGAGAATAAAATACCTAGGGATATAATTTACAAGGGATGTGAAGGATCGCTTCAAGGAGAGCTATAAACCATTGCTCAAGGAAATAAGAGAGGATACAAACAAATGGAAAAACATTCCATGCTTATGGTTAGGAAGAATCAATATCGTGAATATGATCATACTGCTCAAAGTAATTTATAGATTCAGTGCTATTCCCATCAAGACTTTCTTCACAGAATTAGAGAACTCTACTTTAAATTTTGTATGGAACCAAAAAAGAGCCTGTATAGCCAAGAGAACCCTAAGCAAATGGAACAAAGCTGGAGACATCATGCCACCTTACTTCAAACTATACTGCAAGTCTACAGTAACCAAAACATCATGGTACTGGTACCAAAACACACGTATAGACCAATGGAACAGAAAAGAGCCTTCAGAAATAACACCACATATCTAAAACCATCTGATCTTTGACAAACCTGACAAAAACAAGAAATGGGGAAATGGTGCTGGGAAAACAGGCTAACCATATGCAGAGAACAGAAACTGGACCCCTTCCTTACACTGTACCCAAAAATTAACTCAAGAGGGATTAAAGACTTAAACGTAAGACCTAAAACCTAGAAAACCTAGGCAATACCATTCAATACATAGGCATGGGGAAAGACTTCATGACTAAAACACCAAAAACAATTGCAACAAAAGCCAAAATTGACAAATGGGATCTAATTAAACTAAAGAGCTTCCGCACAGTAATAGAAACTATCATCAGAGTGAACAGGCAGCCTACAGAATTAGCGGAAAATTTTTGCAATCTACCAATTTGACAAAGGGCTAATATCCAGAATCCACAAGGAACTTAAACAAATTTACAAGAAAAAAACAACCCCATCAGAATGTGGGTGAATGATATGAACAGACCCTTCTCAAAAGAAGACATTTATGCGGCCAACAAACATACAAAAAAAAAACCTCATCGTCACTGGTCATTACAGAAATGCAAATCAAAACCACAATGAGATACCATCTCATGCCAGTTAGAATGGCAATCATTAAAATGTTCAGGAAACAACAGATGCTGGAGAGGATGTGGAGAAATAGGAACAATTTTACACTGTTGGTGGGAGTGTAAATTAGTTCAAACATTGTGGAAGACAGTGTGGAATTCCTCAAGGATCTAGAATGCGAGATACCATTTGACCCAGTAATCCCATTACTGAGTATATACCCAAAGGATTATAATCATTCTACTATAAAGACACATGCACATGTATGTTTCTTGCAGCACTATCTACAATAGCAAAGACTTGGAAGCAACCCAAATGCCCATCAATGATAGACTGGATAAAGAAAATGTGACACATATACTCCATGGAATACTATGCAGCCATAAAAAAGAATGAGTTCATGTTTTTTGCAGGGACATGGATGAAGTTGGAAACCATCATTTTCAGCAAAATAACACAGGAACAGAACACCAAACACCACATGTTCTCACTCATAAGTGAGAGTTGAACAATGAGAACACATGGACAGCGGGAAGGGAACATAACACACTAGGGCCTGTCGGGGGGTTGAGGATATGGAGGGGGCAAGGAGAGGGATAGCATTAGGGCAAATAACTAATGCACACAGCCCTTAAAACATAGATAACGTGTTGATGGGTACAGCAAACCACCATGGCATGTGTATACTTATGTAACAAACCTGCATGTTCTGAACATGTATTCCAGAACTTAAAATATAATAAAAAGGAGCATTTTGATTACATTAAACAAGACTGATGATTTTGCTACTTTTCTAAAAAAGCATGTTTCTTTATAAATTTGGTTTCTTCCAGTTGTAACCCATAACACGTATCTCTTAAGCTAGTGTTTGTTACTAAACATCATGAATTTTAAGATAAAAACCTGCAAATCCTTCTTTCTGATCCCACATTGTCCACTCTGTTGATTTTGTTTGTCTCCAACATTAGCCTCTCTGAATTTCACTAACAACCCTCTGATCATCTTCATTCATTAAACCACGAATACATCTCTACTTAATAATACACGAACACTTCAAATTTAGAATATCTAAAATTGACTTAACCTTTTTCTCTCTCAACTCTGCTCTTTTTATTGTGAGAGGGTGTTTTATAATTTAGTTGATGGCAACTATCCTCTAAAGCTGAAATCTGAATGCCATCTTTATTTTATTCTTTTCTCTTGTCCTACATATCACAGTTAATATCAAATAGAACTAAACTGTCTCTTACTTCACCCTTCCTTTTCTTTTCAGTGAGTGATATCTTAACTCAAATTCTTATTTCTCAGTTAAAATGATCTTGAGATCGCTTTCCATTCCCAAGGCATAATCATGATCAGTAACAATCCGTATCAAACACTGTAAATTGTGATTAATAAGTTGAAATGGCATGGTTTCTTGAAAATATCCATAGCCTTCTTGTTAAGAAAGTAACAACACATGTCTTTCTGCACGAATTTGTCAGACTTGGTGAACTGTATCATTGTCACATTTCCCAATTCAAAAAGTCAACCATCTGTTGGCCAAAATTAACAGTTTAATGCTAGTTAAGCCATCCAAAAAGATGATCTGTTTTGGGATATATATACATACACACACACACACACACACACATGCACACACACACGGTGGTTTAAACAATAGGATATTTGTATTTATTTTCTCCTGAGGTATCACTCTTTGGCTTATAGATTGCCATCTTATCCCGAGTCTTCATGTGATCTTGCCTTGATGTCTATCTCCTAATCTACTCTTTCTATGTGGCACCAGTGATGTTGGATTAAAACCAATTCTAATGACCTCATTCTAATTTTATCACTGATTTTAAGACCCTATCGTCAAAAACAGTCACATTCTGAGGTATTGGGGGTAAGGACTTTAACATATGAATTTTGAAGGGACAGAATTGAGCCTATCTGTTTATCTGTCTATCTATCATCTATCTATCTATCTATCTATCTATCTATCTATCTATCTATCTATCATCTATCTGTCTATCTATCACCTATCATCCACATGTTTCATAAACAGGGAGGAATGAGTAGCTGTGCTGCCTTGGGTAAGGGTAAAATTATTTATTGAGTTTTAATTTAGTTAAGAACTTGAGAATAGCTAGTTGAAAAAGAAAATAATGTATGGATCTAAGGTGAAAAGACATGTGTCTTATGAAATGCAAGTTACTGCTATGGGCACTACCATTGAGGTCAGTGTAGATATCATGGAGACACATACAAGTGAGGCAACTACCTGTAGACTTCAAGCAAGACTATTCTCCCTCTGATATGTTTGTCTCTGTCTTTCTGCAGAACTGCTGTTGCACAGACTGTCAGCAGTGAAACGTTTTGTTTTTCTAATTACATTTTTGCTATCTCCTATTCTTAGCTTGAACATCCCCATTTCTGGTAATGTAACTTCCTGTGCTCTCATAGTACCTACTTTTTACTTTATCACAACCCTCACCAAATTTTATTGTATTTTTAAAAAGAATCGCCATTGTTGCTGGAATGTAAGATTCATTTTTAATAATATTTTAATTAATATATTTTATAAATGATTTTAGCGTCGCCAATAGCTGACACTGAACATGGCACGAGTGGTACTCAGTGCCACTTCTCATATTTGTGAAATAAATATGAACAGATGTGAGGGAATTAATGCACACTTCCACTGGATAGCAATTAGCCCTTTCATATTAAGCAGAATTTTATGTCATTGTCTTAAAGTTCAAACTTCAAATAACAAAAAGTGTTCACAATGTTTTTCTCCCTTGAACAAGCTTCATGATGCTTCCTTCAATAGTATAACCCTCTTTGTTGTTCGAAGGAAATACTGTGACTATTTTTCTTTTCAAATATATGTATATATATGAGTATTATTCATAAATATATCATACTTTCTTTTCAAAATTTTCATTAGAATAGGAATTTGCACTACTTCAATTGTAACTCAAAAATTTTATATTTTATCATAAATATAGAAATTATGTTATAGATAATCAAGACAAAAATAGAAATATATGGCTCATTAATTACATTAGCTTTTACATAATTTTTTTATTATTAATATCCAACAGTTATTGCTTATTATGTTAGCTTTTGAATAGTTCTGTAAAGTTCTTTATGACAGGAACTTCTTAAATATTTGTATGTTCCTCCATCCTGTACCTCACCTCACAGCCACTAACCACAGCAAATATTATTGTGTGAGGTATATACTGATTATATTTTTTAAAATTCTGAATGTAAAAATGATTATCTTTGCTAAATAGAGATAATATTGTGAGCGTTTGGAATAGTCCTTATATAGAGAATAAAGTGAATGATTACCATGTGCTTTGGATACTTTTAAGGGATTCGAACAATATGTAAAACTTTATTCTGTAGACATTGCTAATATTCGCATTACTTGACGTTTTAATGGAAATCTCCTTACTCTTTGTCTTTTGAGCTCATTCTTTTCATTGTAGCATTTCCTAATGCTGCCTATTTAGCAGTGTTTTATGTGGCTGTCTTGGCACCTAATCAGAAGAGGAAGGCATAAAATTCATACAATTATCTAACCTTGTTCTCATTCTAGAGACAGCTCTCCCCTTAAGGATCAATTTCTGAGAATCCAGGCACCTGGTTTCTTTGAGAGAACCCTAGAGGAGGGCTCCTAATCATCTTTTAGTATTCACATAAAAATGGAATATGATTTTAAATTTTAAAAAATGACATTAGCATTCCTCATACTCACAGTTGAATACATATATATATATATATATATATAAAATTCTGAAGAAATCTAGGCTCTTTTTGAGACAGAATATGCAGTAGAATCTTGGAACTGGATAAAAAAGCAAATATTGCCTTTCTAGTAAAAGTGAGGACTTTAATCTCATTCCTGCTTCAGGACCAAATAGGCCATGAATTGCATAGGTTGATATCAAATACCTCTGTAATATTAAATATGACAATGCCACATAATTTTAAAAACATTTATTATGTGACTCATATAAGTGAGATACTACGGATGACACAATGAATGCCATAATTTATGCAATTATTAAATATAATTTATCTAGGAAATTATTTCATTTTTTATTAATGAAAATATCTATTAAAATGGCATTGGAATCTTTTTCTGGTTGAAAATAAATTGTACTTCGAGATGGGTAAAAATGTGTTGGATTTTTGCTTTTAAATGTGAAAGAAATGAAGAATGACCAATAGCTTTCACACATAGCAAATCAATGTCACATACTTTATATTCTCTATTTCTCTTCGGATCAACTATATTCAGACTGAAATTACATAGCATTCTTAACAGACTCCTAAATTCTGATATTATTTACCCTAAATAGTTTCCTTGTTTATAATCTCCTCAAACTTTCTTAGCTATTCTCACAGGTAGTGGCTTTGTATGAATATGGAGTGCAGTGGCGCGATCTCTGCTCACTGCAAGCTCCGCCTCCTGCGTTCAAGAGATTCTCTGCCTCAGCCTCCCTAGTAGCCAGGACTACAGGCACCCGCCACCACGCCTGGCTAATTTTTTTTTTTTTAAATTTTAGTAGAGATGGGGTTTCACCATGTTGGCCAGGCTGGTATCAAACTTCTGACCTCAGATTATCAGCCTGCCTTGGCCTCCCAAAGTGCTGGGATTACAGGCGTGAGCCACTGTGCCTGGCCTAACCTGTCGTATTTTTATATGAGGTTCTAAAAAGAGGAAAGAGTCTGAGAGCATTTAATACTTGGCCTTTGAGCCCCACAGTTAAATGCATTATTGACCTAATCAGACTTGTTAGGCACCTCTCAGCTCTGTGGAAGAAAACTTAAAAATTAAAAACAGATTTTAAGCCAAATAAACTTGCTTTGCTTTTCACATGAGCACATTTTATTTTGCTTTGCTATTCCTTAGACAAACGTATTTCCTGTGATGCTTACCACAATGGATTATTTAGCCGAGATTTCTAAATGTCTTTGATCTCTTCAGATAAATGGCATTGAATGAGGACACTATTATAATAATTAGCACCATCTTCATCATATTGTAATTATACAAAAGATCAAATAAGAAGGAACCAATCCTTTTTAAGTGCAACACATCTAAATCCACTCCAATTCTTTGTGAATCTATTCATGCACCATTCCAGCTTTCCTCCATAAGGGTCACTTTCAATTACAGGCATGAATATATTTATTCATCAGTTCACAAAAAGCTACCAGATAGGTTAACCACTAAAAGACACTTTCTTTCTTGGAATCTATAAATAAGTCTCTCACAAAAAGACCTGTTCAACCCTTAATGACGAATTTCATTGTCATTTTGTAGCTATATCATTGTCTTGTTGTGAATTTGATGTATGTACATTATGCGTCCATTGAAGACTCATTTTTTGCCAAGACGGCTGTCTCATAGTTGGCTTCATCAGTTTATGTGGACATAATTGTAACTTTAAAATTCCCCTATCAAAATAAGTTTATATCCTGCTAAACATTATATATGTATAGAAAAATTATTGATAAACATTTATCAATTATGATAAGCATTTATCCTGAGATACAGATAAGAATTAATTACCAGGATCTCCCTTAAAATGATATCAGGAAAAACCCAGCCTTTAGTATCATGCATTTACTACTGATGTTTTTGAGTAAAACCCTCTTCTTTACCAAGTACAACCCTCTTCTTTAATGTTTTACTTCAGGTAACTAATGTGAAAAATTAAACTGTTATATACTTATAATGAATAATATTTACATGAATTACCCTCCTTACCGCATTTATATGATTTTAGTTTATCTACACTCAGCTAAAGTAATATGTGTGTACACTAATAAATATGTACATTACTCAATGTGTAAATATGTCTGTACACTACTAAAGTAACTAAGAAGTAATTGATAAACTGCTTCTCGTACTATACTTAGGCGAAGGTCCAAATTCTCAAGCCCTAGTATATAAAGTGAATTGGTCTTTCTGAAAACTCGCTCTCTAATTTTCTATTGAATCCCCTGCCATTTAATGAGATGTTTTTCTATCTTTTCAACTTCTTGTCCCAGGATACTGATGTTTTCTCATTTTGTTTCAGATTGTTTCCCATACATTTTTGTGATATTTGCTATTAGATTTAGATGAGAAGTTTCTCATTTTGGAGGGGATGGAAGAGTGAAAAGGAAGCATGAGGAAAATCATTTTTCTTCTCTTTAAGCACATATTAGTCTATCTTAAAGGTTACTTATAATTTTAAATTTAATCTTGCAAAAAACGGAAATAATCTATTGCATACTTTATAAAGTCTGACATGGTATTTTTTAAAGCAGGCCTAAAAATTATTTAGTTTTAGATTGATTTTCATGCACAGTATAATGTGTGTATGCTATATTTTTAGGCAAAGTCTAAAGTATAATAGCAAAGATTTTAATCACCAGATTTAAAAATAAAATGTAGGCACAACTATCTTGTAATGAGATAAGAATATTTTAAAATACTAACATATATATTAATCTTTTATTAATAATTAAAACATCAAAGTCCTTAGAAACAAATGCAACAGGTTAGAGATCCTTTTAACAGATACTTCTCTTTACAAGGTACAGTGAAATTGACTGAATAATTCATAGAAGCTATTCTCTGAGCTGACAGGTGCTCCTGAATCATGCTATGACACATGATTGTGATGTGTTGGAATCAGCCCCCCTTTACATTGCTGAGAAAAAGCACATGACAGACCTCTGACAGTGACTCTCCAAACCTACTTATTTTATAGGTGAAGAAGCCAATGATATCCTGGAGTTTAAGTGTCTTAGTGAACATGTTCTTAGTTAAGGGTGAACAGTAGAAGAAGGGGTGAGGGGGAGAAACTTTTATTGAACACCTACATTTGTGAGGCATTCTGCAAAGTACTGTATGGGTTTTATTTTTACGTAATCTTTAAACTATAAGTTCGATCCTGATCTTACAGATGAAGAAAATCTATAAACAGGGTAAGATACAAAATTTTCTGGGCCCATTGCAAAAGGAACATGCTAAGCCCTTTGTTCACACAGGAAGAAAAAGTTTTCCTTTCTTCTGCAGTTTCTTTCTTGACTTGTCATGGTATTCTTTATTTGCTGTTTAATGTCACCTTAACTTTATGACAGGAACTGATGTCTCTTTTGTTTAATAATTTAATATCTGACTTGCTTCTCTAGAATATAAGCTCCAGGAAATCATGGAGCAAGTTAATTTAAACGGAAAATTCTGATTTGTGTAAATGCTCCTGGGACAGAATCAGAGTGAACAAATTTATCTGAGTTTTAGGGTTAAGATATATTTGCACCTACTAAGGCACCACTTTTCTGGTGGCTAATGTTGGCACTCTTCATTTAAGACAAAAATTTTCAAAGTGTCTGATCACAAGACTGACTTGAGTCAATCATAAAAAGCATTCTGATTTCCCATCCCCCACCTCGAGGACATTTTAATGTAACTGATCAACCAAAGGACTAGTTTTCTTTTTTTTTTCAACTGTGCAATATATAAACTTTATTTAAATCCCAAGATTTAGCATAATTGTGAAGGGCATTAAGATTTTCAGAATAGTAAATGAGCATTGGTTTCAACTTAATGTCACCAGCTGCGTTAGCCCCTAACAGCAGAATCAGCCTGTGCTTTGAAGTTCTGAAGTCAGATATTGATTTATCTCTCTAGCTATAAAAGCCCTAGATGGAATCTTCTTCCAATATAAGACCATATCACCCACATTAAAAATCTGTTTTTTGGTGTAGTCACTTTCATGAAATATGTTAGCTAGATCTTCTGGAAAACTTGCTGCAGTTTCCACATCAGCACTTGGTACATCACCTTGCACTTTTAATGTTACAGAGACGGCTTCTTTCCTTAAACCTCTGTTAGCTTCAAACATGTTTTTCTGCAGCTTCCTCACCACTCTCAGTCTTCATAGAGTTGCAGAGAGCTGGAAATTTGTTCTGGATTAGGCTTTGGCTTAAGAGTATATTGTGGCTGGTTTGACCGTCTATTGAGAATATTAAAACTTTCTTAATATCATCAATAAGGCTATTCACTTACCATTTGCTTGTTTTTCCTTCCAGAACTTAATGAATTTTGTGCAAATTTAATTTCCTTCTAGAAATTAACAACTTGGCTAACTGGTACAAGAGTCCTCCTTTCATCCTATCTCAACTTTTGACATGCCTTCTTCACTAAGCTGAATCATATCTAGCTTTTGATTTAAAATGAGAGATGTGTGACTTTTCATTTGATTTGAACACTTCAGAGGTAATCATAGAGTTATTAATTGTCCTAATGTCAACATTGCGTCTCAGCAAATATGGAGGCTCAAATATGGAGAAATGGAACATGGTGAAGCATTCAGAGTACACACATTTATTGATTAAATTTGTCATCTTATATGGACATGATTCATGACACCTTCAAATAATTACAATAGTAACATCAAAATCACTACAACAGATAAGATAATAAATAGTTTGAAATATTCCTAGATAGTTTGAAATATTCCTAGAATTACCAAAATGTATCACAGAGACCACATGCTGTTGGACAGACTTGTTGTACCCAGGGTTACCACATAACTTCAATTAAAAAAAAAATGCAATATCTGCAAAATGCAATTAAGTGATGCTGAATAAAACAAGGTATGCCTGTAGCAAAATTCAGGCTTAGGACTTTACCATGAATTTTGTGGGGAGACAATTTAGGTTATAACATTTTCATACTACGCAAAGATAAACTGATGCATCTCGGTACTGTTTTTAAAATCTCAAGAGTTGAGATTCATCTTATTTTCTAATAGTTTAACAAACACATAAAAGTAGGTTAATAAGAATTGTCTAATAAAAAACAAGCAATATTTATAGAAGGCTTCAGAGCGGAAACAGAGGCGCATAGAGCCACAGAAGCTTGCCCAAAGTCCACACAATTAGTGGACAAACAAGTACACTCAGGTATTCTAAATTCAAAGTCCACTGTGTTACATCACTTTTCTGCACAAAATAAGCAACAACACATGCATAAAATGAAATCAAATAGGACAACCCCCTTTGGGTCCCCTCCCTTGGTGTGGGAGCTCTGTTTTCACTCTGTTTCACTCTATTAAATCTTGCAACCGCACTCTTCTGGTCCATGTTTGTTATGGCTCGAGCTGAGCTTTCGCTCGCAGTCCACCACTACTGTTTGCCCCTGTGGCAGACCCGCCGCGGCAGACCCGCGGCTGACTTCCACCCCTCTGGATATGGCAGGGTGTCTGCTGTGCTCCTGATCCAGCGAGGCGCCCATTGCTGCTCCCGATTGAGCTAAAGGCTTGCCATTGTTCCTGCACGGCTAAGTGCCCGGGTTCGTCCTAATCAAGCTGAACACTAGTCACTGGGTTCCACGGTTCTCTTCAGTGACCCGCAGATTCTAATAGAGGTATAACACTCACTGCATGGCCCAAGATTCCATTCCTTGGAATCGTGAGGCCAAGCAGCCCAGGTCAGAGAACACGAGGCTTGCCACCATCTTGGAAGCTCTGTGAACAAGGACCCCCGATAACATTTTGGCCACCACGACGGGACCTCCAAAGCATTTGTCTCTTCCAGAATCAAAGCTGCAAAACTACAAATCATTCTTCAAATGGAGCCCCAGATGCAGTCTATGACTAAGGTCTACTGTGGACCCCTGGACTGGCCTGCTAGCCCATGCTCCGATGTTAATGACATCCAAGGTGCCCCTCCTGAGGAAATCTCAATTGCACAACCCCTACTACACCCCAGTTCAGCAAGAAGCAGTTAGAGCGGTTGTCGGCGAACCTCCCCAACAGCACTTGGGTTTTCCTGTTGAGAGGGGGGACTGAGAGACAGGACTAGCTGGATTTCGTAGGCACACTAAGAATCCCTAAGCCTAGCTGGGAAGGTGACCACATTCACCTTTAAACATGGGGCTTGCAACTTAGCTCACACCCAACCAATCAGAGAGCTCACTAACATGCTAATTAGGCAAAAACAGGAGGTAAAGAAATAGCCAATCTATTGCCTGAGAGCACAGTGGGAGGGACAAGGATATGGATACAAACCCAGGCATTCGAACAGGCAACGGCGACCTCCTTTGGGTCCCCTCCCTTTGTATGGGACTCTGTTTTCACGCTATTAAATCTTGCAACTGCAAAAAAAAAAAAAAAAAAAAAAAAAGAAAAAACATGTTTTCTCCAAAATATTAATTTATCCTGGAGGTTATTATTCAAATGTTCAAAGGTCTTTTTTGGTTAGTTTGATATATTCTATTGATTTGATTACAATATTCAACTTCGCTTGGCAAAAAATATTCTTTGGATATGAATGTACTGTACTTGGTTTAAATCGATAAAGATAATTACTCTTTCTAAAACCATGTGGAATTCTCTGCTGGTCCCATGAAATCAACTGCAAACTCTGTCCTATATCCTCTTACATTTATGTCTCCCTGGGCCAGATTTCAGTAAGGAATGTTGTCTAAATAACTCTCCCCATTATTCTTGACCAACACTGGGTTACTGAGAGTAAAAAGTTTCCTGACACATCATCAGAATCCCAAATGCAAGTATTAAAGTTTTACATCAAAGGAGTGTAATACAACTTGGCCTATGTACTTCACAGTTTGAAAAAAAAAAAAAAGAAATGGAAAGTTTTCTCTATTCTTGATGCTATAATTCCCAAATGACATAAAATGGAATATGTGATTTCCTCACAGAAAGTAAATCTTCAAAAACATTAAATGGACCTCCTTAATAGGGTCTAAATTTAGTAAGCTCAAATGCCATGGTAGTTGATTCTTGGTTCTGCCCTGAAGAAGATGAGCTTACTTTGAGGGAAAACATAATCCCCTTAATGTGTTTGCTACGTGAAATTCTAAGTATATTTAAATGAAATGATTTTAAACTCGATAGCAACTGAGTTTAAGTGGATTTTGTTCTAGCATCTTTCCTCTAAAGAATAAGACTGAGTTGAAATTTTAAAAACGCCTTCTTGGCATGAGGAGTAAAACAAATAGAAACAGGCACAATTAGACAGCTCTTTGAGGATCATATCCCTTGTAATTGTTTCTTTTTTATGAAAATATTACTACGATTTCATTTATTTTTCTTAGAGAGCCTAATTATACCGATGAGCATTCATAACAAACAGTATTGAGCTTATGTAGCTGCACTTATACAGATCCTTAAAATGATTAAAGGATGAACACTTCTATCGTCAATTTATCTTGCCTATAATAAAAGTGTTTGGTGTGTAATTTTTCTATACAAGTAACTGAGTGTACAATACAAAAGGAGAGCACAAGCAAAACAGATACAGATTCCCTATTTGTGAATATTCTAGGATAGTTGGAGGCCTACTGCATTCACAAATAACTATAGGAAATGGAAAATATGCCTGTCATAAGAAGTTAAAAATCAAGAGAGGCGGGATGCTGAGGGGGGAGAGAGTGAGTTAGATAGTTTGTGGAGTAAGTGACATTGTCATTTGGTCTTGAAAAGTAGAGAAAATGTTAGCATTTAGAGGTTGTGTAGAATATGGGACATGGGTGTGAGGAACGAAAGTGGGGAAAATGAAGGTAGTTATTTCTCTTAGAGGAAACAAAAGTACAAATTCAATTGTCCCATGTTGCTTACATTTAGGATGAATATGGAGTTAAAACATGTTGCTTAAATTTAAGGTCAATATAGAGTTAATCCATGTTGCTAAAATTTACGATGAATATAGAGTTAGAGAAATGATGTAAACTGTGGGGATAGAAAAGGTAATTTGAGGCCTGGGCTGGGGAGGAACTTGAATGCAAATATTGGCTGGTTTTGGTCTTGTGAGCAGAGAAGCGGCATGATTACAGTTGTGTATTAAGAAAATTAATTAGTAAGCATAGCGCTTATGTTATTTGAGGAAAAAAAGAGCAGACTAGGTGGAAAACTATGCAGTCATCCAGGGGAAAATTAATGATAGTCTAATCTCTTGTGCAACAATAAAATTAAAGGAAAAAGAACAGCTGTGACAGACAGCACAATGGCAGAAATGTGGGTGCTTAACCACCCACTGGATATGAGGCTAACAAAGAAAAATTAAAGATAATTGCAAGGATTTACATCTTATAATGAGGAGGATATTAAGTTATTTAATAGTGAATAAAGAAAGAAGAGCAAGTTTGGGGGAAAAAAATGATGGATTCGCTTTGGAGAACATCATCTCCATGCATTTTCTCTGCCAAACAGCAACCACCATATAGAAATAGAAAACTGAACAATATGATATTTATTAATGTCATATTCTTTTTTATTAAATCGTAGTTATTGAAGATAAACAATTATGTAATAGAAACCAGCTACAGAATATAATAATATGACTAATGAAAAAGGCATTTAATTACAAATGACATAATTACTGAAGGTTAAGCACTATGCAATTGATATTACTTGTTATTTCCTTTTTTAAATTGTTTCAATTTTTACTTTAAGTTCTGGGATACAGGTGCAGAATGTGCAGGTTTGTTACATAGGTATACATGTGCCATGGTGATTTGCTGTACCTATCAACTTGTCATCTAGGTTTTAACCCTACATGCATTAGGTATTTGTCCTAATGCTTTCCTTCACCTTGCCCTCCACACCCTGACAGTCCCCATTGTGTGATGTTCCCCTCCCTGTGTCCATGTGTTCTCATTGTTCAACTCCCACTTATGAGTGAGAACATACAGTGTTTGGTTTTCTGTTGCTGTGTTACTTTGCTGAGAATGATGGCTTCCAGCTTCATCCATGTCCCTATAAATGACGTGAACTCATTCTTTTTTATGGCTGCATAATACGACATGAGCTCATTCTTTTTTATGGCTGCATAAAACTCTTTTTCTTAATTAAAAAAATTGGGTCCCTTTTTCTCTCTCTCCTCTTCTTCTAAGACTCCAGTTACTGGTATATTCCATGAGTTTTGAAGTATTTTTTTATTTTGATTTTTGTGGGTACATAGTACATGTATATATTTATGGAGTACATGACATGTTTTGATATAGACATGAAATGTGTAATAATCACATCATTGAAAATGGGGTATCCCCTCAAGCATCCTTTATGTTACAGACAGCCCAATTATACTCTTTTAGTTACTTTAAAATGTACCATTAAATCATTATTGACTATAGCACATTATTGTGTTAACAAATACTAGGTTTTATTCATTTTTTCTAGCTGATTTTTTTTGGCAATTACCAACTATTTGCCATTATTTTATTTCAGACCTTACTCATATGTATGATGATTTTATTATTATTATACTTCAAGTTCTGGAATACATGTGGAGAATGTGCAGGTTTGTTACATAGGTATACATGTGCCATGGTGGTTTCCTGCACCCCTCAACTCGTTGTTAACATTAGATATTTCTCCTAATGATATCCCTCCCCTAGTTCCCATCCTCCAACAGGCCCCGGTGTGTGATGTCCCCCTCCCTGTGTCCATGTGTTCACATTGTTCACCTCCTACTTATGAGTGAGAACATGCAGTGTTTGGTTTTCTGTTCTTAAAATATATGAAAGAGCAAAAGAGTAATTATGGTCACGGCTGTTAATGATTCATGGGCTGCTATGTTGTAGGCAGTCCTCATGACCACTTAACCATGGTAACTGAAACTTCTACGTAGAGTAGCAATGACTTTGCTTTGCATGGCTCTGATGTGCAGGAATCTCACTTAACACAGCACCGTGGAAAGTGAGGTCTGCCTCTATAAGGGTGCATTACAGCAATTACAGACATTTTTTGGTATATATGTGTATATATATATAGCCTTTTAATTAGTTAATTAATAACATAACTTGTCAAAGGGAAGTTAACTAGTGGACAGGAAGTATGTATTTCCCTACCAAAATCAAGTGGGAAATAAGGAAGAGTACATTTTTGTATTTTTTTTCCATTCCAGGATTTCTATACATTCATAACGCCATAATAACTCTTTGTGGTGCATTTACTATCTGCTAATGCACGTCACATTACATTAGGTCATATGTTTTTCATAGCATTCTGGTATAGTAAGTAGTGTTACCTCCATCTTAACAACACGAACATTTGGAGACAGAGACATAAGGCGAGTTGCCTGATGTCACATACCTATAAAATGGATGGTCCGTGATTGAATTCATGTTCATATTCATTTCATAGCCCACAATTAAACAACAATTGCCTTGCACTCCTTTTTGTTCCTAAAGGGACAAAATTATTTCACTTCTTAGGGTAAAAAACTAGTCTATTTGGAGACCAAGTTTCTGCTATCTAATCTGGCATCATATTTGAAGATTTTTCCCCCCAAAGGCACCAACAATGTCCAGATTTTGTCGCCATATGGCTAGTAGGCTGATTCCAAAGAACGCTCAGGGTGGCATTTTGGTACTTTGATAAATTTGTCTAGTCCTGGATCTGCCCTTGAGCCTTGGATGCTCAGGAACTGGGCTTTGTTAATGTAATGTGAACTGGGTTAATACCTCTATCCAGAATGGGTGGGCAAGAGGCATACACTGAGTCCAAGAGATTTTTATGTGAAACCACAATCCCAGATTATTGACTTATAATGAGATATTGCTATTAAATGACTTGATTTTTCTGATGGGCAGACCAATGTGAAAAATGTCAGAAGACAACTTAATCATCATGAAATCAGAATTAAGGGAGTTTGGTGAATCCAATATTTAATATTATTTGTTGGCATAAATTTATTTAACTATTTCATAGAAGGAAGAGCCTACCAAGGAAACACGATGTTAAAGACCCAGTGCCTTCCCTGTGTGTTCAAATGGGTATTGGGGCCTTTTACTTTTATACTTCCATATTTTCTCTGTTTTCATGACTGACCTATTTCTCTTCAAATATTATCTTTCTGATACGTCAATCTCTTCAATCACCTCTTAACAGAGTCTTGATGAATATATGTTGATTTTGAAGTACAATCCTCAGAATTCAACTCTTTAGTCTATTATAGAATGGTCTTCACAACCAGATCTAACCTGTACTTACACTTGCACTCTTACATTACCCACAAAAAACTTTGTATTATAACATTTTGTTTATTAGGGAATTTACAGGCTCCATTTGGATGTCTTAGAGGAATTCCATACTCAACAAGTACAAATAAAAACTTGTTGTTTTCTGGCCCACCTGCCCAAGATTTCCAGTGTGCGTTTCAACAGTAACTAACCACCATCCATTAAGCTTCACATGCCTTAAACCTGGAAGTCTTCTTTGACAATATAGTCTCTCATCCTTAACACCTTCCCCACCACCATTCATTTATCCAACACATTTATCTTAAATGGCAACACTGTTTGACTTGCTGGAAAAGCAGCAGTTCAATGCAAGGAAGTTCCTTGCAATCATTAGGTTTATATTGTAGTAGGTGAGTATAGACAGACAGACTTAAAGAATTAAAACAAAAATATAATGTGATCAGTTGGTAAATGCCAGCTCCTTAAAACTCAATAAGAGAATAGGAATATATGTGAGAAGAGGGTGCTTTATAGTTAGGGTGGCCAGGGAAGACTGCTCTGATAAATTATCAACCTTTCTTAAGAAATTATATATTGACGTTGACTTTTATTCTTAAATCTTGATCATTTTGGTCTACTTTCTATCTTCAGAGTCCACATAGTACATAGCCTCCATGAAATTGAATCTTTCAGCACTCTTATTACTAAGTCCAAAGAACACAACCTACCACAGTCCCAGTTGCTGCACCCCAAAATCTATTACCCCATCCATACTTAGGCTAAACATCCCAGGGACTGCTGCCAGGCAGTGACTAAGTACTACAGGGACTGCATGTGTAGGCCCGTTCCTGAAAGACAACGGATTCACCTGAAAGAAAACTCCAGAGCTTCCCATTAGTCATGTTGAATTGCCACCTAAGACTTTTCCACTCAGATTTTTTCCTTCCCTCTCTCCCTCACAAAGGTCAGACCTGTGTGGTGATCCAGTGACTCCCAGGCCTGTCCCAGTTTTCTCCACATTTTCCTGCATATCGAATCTCTGCTTCTCTGAGGTCCTGGACTAAGACATCATATTTGAGTTTCCCCTTACCTTCTCTCTGGTCCTTCTTTTCATCCTTTATTTCCCACAATGAAAATCTTAGAATTTTCATTCTAAGATTGAAACCACTGCTACTTAGAATCCTGTAGATTCATTCTGTTGCTCTTCAGATATAAATTCAAGTCCATAAAAGGGCATCCAATGCTCAGTATGGTGGTGCTTGCTGTCCATACCTAAACTCCATCTCATGTTCCTCTCCTTCTTAATTACCCTGTTTCAACTAACCTGCCCTTCTTTTGCTCTGTGAAGATATTGTGCTTTTACTTAGCTGACAAAGTCCTCCACATTTTCTATTCCCTTTGCCAGACCACTAATTTCTCCCACTGATTTGGGGCAGTTCACTCATTTTTCATACAGTTCTCCTATTCAGACCTGCTCTGATCACCATTTTCCCTCATCTAAGTCAGTCTTCTTTATTTTGTTCTTCCAACTTTCCTAATAAGCATTTACACATTCATTAGCATGATTGCTTTCAGATAATTTGCCTCAGTTTGAAATTATGCATTTATTAGTATGATTATTTGATTAATGCCTACTTTCCCTACTGGGCTATAAGTTCATCTTTTTATCCTCATTGTATTCGCAGCATTTAGCTCAGTATCTGTCCTAAAGGAGACATATAATAAATAAGTATTAAATAAAGGGATAAATTAAATAAAAGGATAAATGAACAATGTTTCTTCCTAAGAAGTATGATTAAACACTGTAGCATCTTAAAACTCAATTTTTCTCAATTCTAAATAATTGAAATGGGAATTAAAAGTGCATTGGAATATAATAGTAGAAATGGATATAAATGTTAAGACTGTATACCAAACTGCAAAGACATCTAACAGGTTTCATATGTATTAAGCACATACTATATGATAGGCACTAAGGACCCTGCAAGCATTAACTCATTTAATGCCTACTATCTCAAAGAATGCTTATATAATGTCCTTGTTTCTGATGAAGATCCTGAGGTGAGAAAGGACAAGTTATTTACAAGTGGTTACTACATGGCAGAGACAGGCTTGGGTATAGGTGTATTTGAAACAAGACACACTCTCCTTATTACTGCACTATATAGACTCTTTTAAAGAAATTTTGTGTTTTCCAGTTATGCTTGAAGACTTTGAGGGAATATAAAAACACCTCTACTTTGGGAAAACCTTTTAGAAGCACAATATGCTTTAACTTGCTTGTGAATTGTGGCACACACCACAAGGTGTTTCACACTGCTATTCTATAAAAATCAGCTTGGTTGTTTGTGCAAGCCAACTCTCTGCACAGCTGAGCCCCCTGGGCTACTTTGCACAGCATCCTGGGCATAAGCCTAATTTAGCTTTGAACAGATTTTATTAGTGTTTTCTATTCATTTGTCTGTCCTTCTTTGGACTACGAATTCTTTGAGGGGGAGTCATGATGTCTTCATGAGAGCAAACGTTTATTAAGGCTTTTGGCCGGGCGCGGTGGCTCACGCTTGTAATCCCAGCACTTTGGGAGGCCGAGGCGGGTGGATCACGAGGTCAGGAGATCAAGACCAGGTGAAACCCCGTCTCTACTAAAAATACAAAAAATTAGCCGGGCGTGGTGGCGGGCGCCTGTAGTCCCAGCTACTGGGAGAGGCTGAGGCAGGAGAATGGCGTGAACCCGGGAGGCGGAGCTTGCAGTGAGCCGAGATTGCGCCACTGCGCTCCAGCCTGGGTGACAGAGCGAGACTCCGTCTCAAAAAAAAAAAAAAAAAAAAGGCTTTTATTGGGCCACATGTTATGTTAAACACTTTAATAAACTCAAATAATTCTACCAATGACACTACCTATGAGGTAAGTACTATCATATCTAAAATTAATAAGTCTAAAATAAGGAAGCCAGTAAGTAGCTGGGGCAAAGTTTCATTTGAAGTTTTTTCATTTTAGAATTCATTCTCTCACCCACTAACTAGGGTAGAGCAGGCCTTCAGGTTTTCAAAAATAACCACATACATCTGTCACTTAGTAAGCACATAGTAGTTTCTCCTTTTCTTTCTCTCTCTTTGTTTCTCTTTATGTATTTTACTTCTCTCTCCTCCCCTCCCTTCCCTCTTGTGTGTGTGCGTGTGTATGTGTGTGTGCGTGTGTGTGTGAGAGAGAGAGAGAGAGACAGATTTTTAATTCAACTTTTTTTTCCTCAGGAAGACTTGTAATTTCCTACCAAGGGGATGAATCTGGAAAACTTAAAGTAGAACCAACAAAGAATGCTCAAATATTAAAAAATCAGGAGAAAACAAACTTTAAAGATGAAATATATTATTAGTATTAAAAATATAGGTCGATTGACTAGAAAAATATATAGGTACTTAAAATTATTAAGCCAATTATCTGAGGAAAAAAGCCATTTTTTTCTGGCAAGCTTTCCACTTCATTAAAGAAAAACATAGGCAATCACTGACATGCATTGGTTTTTACTTTTCAGATCAATTTAGATTGGAAATTGATTTTAAATTCAATATTTGTTGAAGTTTAAGGCTTCTGATAGTGTGTTGCTGTTTGCAACACTCTTAGTATGTTTCTGATTTTTATTTCACTTATCCTATATTTTAGCAAGTTGAACATTATGTGGATATAAAGACTATTGGAAAAGACTTAGGATGATGTCCTTTCCCTCTCCTAGAAACAAACATAATTGATGTGACTGTATTAGCAGAAAAAAACAGACACTTAGATGCAGACACTTAGATGTTCTTGTTCTAACGTATCATGTTCTTTATATCACTATGACCGGTGAGATCAATAGTTTATTGCAGGAAGAATTTCTCATCAGTGTCACTTACAAATGACAATTCTTGGGATGTAAAGTGTTGAGATATTTCCTGTCTCCTTCATTTATTAGTGAGCTGATTCTAGAATGAATGATTTCAATAAGTGATAGATTTTCCTTCATAAATTTTTATTACTTTTTTCCTTCTGGTGAATAATTTCCAATATTTGTCAAGTAAATGAAAACTTTAAAAAAGAAGCTTGTCTTACAGTTTAAATAAATCAGTCTTATGATGTATGTAATTATGAGGTCTATTTGTGTACATCTCTTCGAAAACTAGCATCCATTGATCAGTGGTAGACCAAAGGCAGAGAAATGCTCCAGGTTGCTGAAATATCTGAGAGCAATAAAAAATTTCCTCTGAGGGAACTTATATGAAAAAGGATTATAATACAGTATAGTCAGAGTAAGTGGGAACAAATGACATGGTGTTCTGGCATGTCATGTCATGTAGTAATGGCATACACAGAACTACTCCCACGTGAAGGACTGCGTACCAAGCCCTGACAGAGATACTTAAAGGAATCATGTCACTAGGCAGAACAATGCTGAAATGGGCTAATCTACATGTTTTTAGTGTATTTCCAGTATGATGCATTTCCAGGAAAATTAATAGCTATAAAGAAATCGTAAGTGGTGAGTTTATTTGGTTATTTGAAAGGCGAAGCTGACAAGGTAGAAATGCTAGAGCAGGATCCTCATGTCTGTAATCATTTTTTTCTTGACAGGGTATGGGTGCTTTAAATGCCAGTAAGATAAGAATCTCCTGATCCTTTGAGAATTATCTATATATACCTGGAATCAGCAAGGATGGACAATTCCACCGAGTATTTATAGTGATTACCGGAAATTGTGCCGCTTTAAAACTTAGGAGGTAGGCATCATTTCTATCTAATTTCAAAAACTGGCCAGAGGATTAGCAACGAGGCAACTTCTTATATTTTGTGGAGGTCAGATGTTCCCAGCTACTAAAAGTTAAGGGGACATAATATGAAAAATAAGAGTTGATACGTCAAGTAAAAACACTGCAATGTAATAAAGATATTTGTGTGTATGTGTGCGTGTGTGTATTCAGTGTATCAAGTATATATTCAAATACCAAGAAACTATATACTTCCTGTTGAACTGTCAAATCATGTTGGAAAGAAATCTTCCAAAGTCAAAATGTCAAAAGATGATGGTATAATACTAGTGATGGTATTCATCTAGAAAGGACCAAATATGTGGTTAGTACCCTTTAGATGCTTCTATAAGCAAGTAAAAAAAAAAAACACTTCAAATATTGTCATGAAAATTGGACAGCATAACCTCTGCTTTCATTCTCCATGACTGGAAAATAAATATTTATAGCTCTATAGTGATGTATCATAGATAACAGAACTTTTTCATTATAAATGACCTTAGGAATGACCAGATCTTCATTTGTGAGCTAGGGGAAAAAATGAAAGTTAAAGAGATCAAATGACTTGCTCAAGGTCATCACATAGATCTTTACAGATGGGAGTAGAGAACAGTTGTGTTTTACTTTTTGTTTGTGTATTTGTTTTTAGTTTGGTGTTTCCTTTTATACTACAATATGCCAAACAATTTTCAAGGTGGTAAAATGCTTTTGTTCATTTAAGAATGTAGGAAATGCTGTGATTAACACAAAAATACTCATTTAAATTGTTTATAATTCTAAAAATAAATAATATATACATTTTGGAACAGATTCAATGAAAATATGTAGCTAAGTACTTGATGCAGAGGTCCTACCCTGCTCCGGTGACTTACAAATAGAGTAATCCTTCGTTTTTAATTAAAGAATGTATGGATAAGTATAGGGGTAGCAATTTGGTTACACAAGTGCACAGATCAACAATTAGGTATTTATCTACTAGTTATTATTTGGAGCCTTATATGGTTTAGCTGTGTCCCCACCCAAATCTTATCTCGAATTGTAGTTTCCATAATCCCCATGTGATGGGAAGGACCAGATGGAGATAATTGTATCTTGGGGGATGGTTCCTGCATCCTGTTCTCATGATAGTGAGTTCTCATGAGATCTGATGGTTTTATAAGGGGCTTTACCTCCTTTTGCTCTGCACTTCTCCTTGCTGCCATGTGAAGAAGAACGTGTTTGCTTTCCCATCCACCATGATTGTAAGTTTCCTGAGGCATCCCTAGTCATGCTGAACTGTGAGTCAATTAAACCTCTTTCCTTTATAAATCACCCAGTCTTGGGTATGTCTTTATTAACAGTGAGAGAATGGACTAACACAGAACCCTTATATTAAAAAGACTATGTAAAGGCGAAGATTGGGTGATATAAGCTATATTTATTTCTGCCTGTGATATTTACAGTACACTAAACAGTGGCAATGTCTTTAATTTCTAAAGTATTTATGAAATACCAATACGCTTATCATATTTGTTCTAAGATAAATGTACAAAATTCCCTTTGATTTATATGGTACTAAGTGTGTCTATACAACAGGGAACTAATGTGTTGTTCTTTCATATCTTGTCTTGACCAATGTAGAAAATGCATTTTAAAATACCTGTGAGCTAATAGATAGATACTGGACTCCAAAAGTATACTATTATTTATAAAGAACTAAAACATAGATTAATTGGTAATATAGTTATTCTGTAAAATGACTCTGCATTTCTCTTTGAAGGATGGGATTCTTTGGATCAAGGTCATGGGCAAAGCAACATGAGGAAAATTCCTTTGCAGATGCTTGCTTTGTGCAGGCATGTGGAAAATAAGCAGATGACTTCAATTTGCGGTGTCATTACTCACCCTATTCCTGACATTGTCCTAGCACTCACATACCATGAGCAGCACAAGAGCTATATTCCCACATGCCTGATATTTGAACTACAATATGTCAACATAAATTTGGGGAAAAAGGTGTTGGTTGATAGATGTCATGTATTCATTTTAAGTAAAGATGAGTAGGTATTCACCTCAGTTTCCCTAGGGTAACTGAACCTCCCTGGCTTCTTCTTTTGTTTTTAAAGAAACATTATCCAAACTTTTCAAGACAAAAGCTGATATCGTTTTTTTAATGGGGCTTGGCCAACTATATAGATCATGTTGATCACATGACAATGAAAAGTCATGATAATTTTTACTGGAGTTTTAAAGTAAATTTATTTTTAATTGATGAATAACAATTGCGTACGGTTTATGGGGTACAACATGATATTTTGATCTATGTATACGATGTAGAAGAGTCAATTAACCTAATTAATATATCTGTCATCTCACCAACCTATTTTTTATGGTTAATATGTTAAATATCTGTTCTTGGAGGTTCCACAAAAATAAAAATAGAATTATCATACAGATCTAATAACCCCATTTCTGGGTATATATCCACAGAAGATACCAGTATGTCAAAGAGATAACTGCACTCCCATGTTCATTTCCATGTTATTCACATTAGCCAAGATATGGAAGCAACGTAAGTGTCCATCACTGGCAGAATGGATAAAGAAAATGTGGTACATATAAACAATAGGATGTTTACCAGATTTTGAAAAAATTTGTCTACACATGAAAAAAGTAAAGTATTGGGGATTTGGAGGAATTCTCCACGAAATATAACAAAGATATTTCACCAGAGATATCAAGTTTTCTTTCATGTGACTCTGGTTATAGATTACATAATGTAAGCCATTCTGTGACTGTATACTTTTCTCCCTGAGTAACACAAAATATTTGTAAAGTACAAAATTGTCTTCACTTCTCAGTTCAGTGCCAGGGATATATGGATGCCTTCATGTTAATCTGTACTACTTTTTATTAATAGAAATTAAAAGTTTGCCATGATGTCACATACAAGATCAGTGAAAATGTTTTTTATTGTTTTATGGGAGCAGTACTTTCTGTGATATGTTTATAGAGTTTAAAAAACTAATTTTAATAAATTTTATTGATGTAACTTTTACAGTAAAAGGCACCAACTTTGAGGATACAGTTTTAAGAATTTTAGCAAATATAAATACCCATATAACAACCGCAGATGGTTTTATTGGGGAAATGTATGCATGTATAAGGATGAGAATATGTATTCTTACCTGGTGAGGTTAAAAAATATCAGATAAAAGATCAAGGACCTTTTCACCTAGAACCCATGGATCCAGGGAAGGCATCCATGGAGGAAATTAAGGCTCTCAGAAGAGGCCCTGAAATTATATGCAAAAGTATTATGGGAATGTACATGTGTATTTTTCAGACAAAAGTATTAATAACTTCCATCAGAATATCATTAATGCCTCTGATCCTATAAAATTTCAAACTCACTGAAATGGTTGAGATTTGTGTCCCCACCCAAATCTCACATCAAATTGTAATCCCCAATGTGGGAGTAGGGGCCAGATTTTAAAACTCTACAGGCCAGAAGAGAGTGGGGGCCGATATTCAACATTCTTAAAGAAAAGAATTTTCAACCCAGAATCTCATATCCAGCCAAACTAAGCTTCATAAGTGAAGGAGAAATAAAATACTTTACAGACAAGCAAATGCTGAGTGATTTGGTCACCACCGAGCCTGCCCTAAAAGAGCTCCTGAAGGAAGCACTAAACATGGAAAGGAACAACCGGTACCAGCCACTGCAAAAACATGCCAAATTGTAAAGACCATCGAGGCTAGGAAGAAACTGCATCAACTAACGAGCAAAATAACCAACTAACATCAATGACAGGATCAAATTCACACATAACAATATTAACTTTAAATGTAAATGGGCTAAATGCTCCAATTAAAAGACACAGACTGGCAAATTGGATAAGGAGTCAAGACCCATCAGTGTGCTGTATTCAGGAAACCCATCTCACATGCAGAGACACACATAGACTCAAAATAAAGGGATGGAGGAAGATCTACCAAGCAAATGGAAAACAAAAAAAGGCAGGGGTTGCAATCCTAGTCTGTGATATAATAGACTTTAAACCAACAAAGATCAAAAGAGACAAAGAAGGCCATTACATAATGGTAAAGGGATCAATTCAACAAGAAGAGCTAACTATCCTAAATATATATGCACCCAACACAGGAGCACCCAGATTCATAAAGCAAGTCCTGAGTGACCTACAAAGAGACTTAAACTCCCACACAATAATAATGGGAGATTTTAACACCCCACTGTCAACATTAGACAGATCAACAAGATAGAAAGTTAACAAGGATACCCAGGAATTGAACTCAGCTCTGCACCAAGCAGACCTAATAGACATCTACAGAACTCTCCACCCCAAATCAACAGAATATACATTTTTTTCAGCACCACACCACACCTATTCCAAAATTGACCACATAGTTGGAAGTAAAGCTCTCCTCAGCAAATGTAAAAGAACAGAAATTATAACAAACTGTCTCTCAGACCACAGTGCAATCAAACTAGATCTCAGGATTAAGAAACTCACTCAAAACCGCTCAACTACTTGGAAACTGAACAACTTGCTCATGAATGACTACTGGGTACATAACAAAATGAAGGCAGAAATAAAGATGTTCTTTGAAACCAACGAGAACAAAGACAAAACATACCAGAATCTCTGGGACACATTCAAAGCAGTGTGTAGAGGGAAATTTATAGCACTAAATGCCCACAAGAGAAAGCAGGAAAGATCCAAAATTGACACCCTAACATCACAATTAAAAGAACTAGAAAAGCAAGAGCAAACACATTCAAAAGGTAGCAGAAGGCAAGAAATAACTAAAATCAGAGCAGAACTGAAGGAAATAGAGACACAAAAAACCCTTCAAAAAATTAACAAATGCAGGAGCTGGTTTTTTGAAAAGATCAACAAAATTGATAGACCACTAGCTAGACTAATAAAGAAGAAAAGAGAGAAGAATCAAATAGACGCAATAAGAAATGATAAAGGGGTTATCACCACCGATCCCACAGAAATACAATCTACCATCAGAGAATACTACAAACACCTCTATGCAAATAAACTAGAAAATCTAGAAGAAATGGATAAATTCCTCGACAAATACACCCTCCCAAGACTAAGCCAGGAAGAAGTTGAATCTCTGAATAGACCAATAACAGGCTCTGAAATTGTGGCAATAATCAATAGCTTACCAACAAAAAGAGTCCAGTTCCTGATGGATTCAAGGCCGAATTCTACCAGAGGTACAAGGAGGAACTGGTACCATTCCTTCTGAAACTATTCCAATCAATAGAAAAAGAGAGAATCCTCCTTAACTCATTTTATGAGGCCAGCATCATCCTGATACCAAAGCCGGGCAGAGACACAACCAAAAAAGAGAATTTTAGACCAATATCCTTGATGATCGTTGATGCAAAAATCCTCAGTAAAACACTGGCAAACCAAATCCAGCAGCACATCAAAAAGCTTATCCACCATGATCAAGTGGGCTTCATCCCTGGGATGCAAGCCTGGTTCAACATACACAAATCAATAAATGTAATCCAGCATATAAACAGAACCAAAGACAAAAACCACATGATTATCTCAATAGATGCAGAAAATGCCTTTGATAAAATTCAACAACCCTTCATGCTAAAAACTCTCAATAAATTAGGTATTGATGTGACGTATCTCAAAATAATAAGAGCTATCTATGACAAACCCACAGCCAATATCATACTGAATGGGCAAAAACTGGAAGCATTCCCTTTGAAAACTGGCACAAGACAGGGATGCCCTCTCTCACCACTCCTATTCAACATAGTGCTGGAAGTTCTGGCCAGAGCAATCAGGCAGGAGAATGAAATAAAGGGTATTCAATTAGGAAAAGAGGAAGTCAAATTGTCCCTGTTTGCAGATGATATGATTGTATATCCAGAAAACACCATTGTCTCTGCCCAAAATCTCCTTAAGCTGATAAGCAACTTCAGCAAAGTCTCCGGATAGAATAGTTTTATAATAATTGGAGTTGTCCATAACTGAGAGATGCTTATTAATTCCGTGAAGTTTAGTCACTTCTAGAAAACTTGGGAAGTAGAGAAACTCAACTTTTTTAAAGTATTGGCCTGAGTGATCCACAATGAGTTTGAATGAAATAGAAGTTCCACCTACACAATGGTTAGATGAAAAGGTTTTCTACAGTGGGTAGAAATTGAGTAAGATAGTTGTTGGGATTCTAAAAATAGTTTTAAATATTCATCTTGAGTATTTTGTATGTCTTGAAAACAACACGTGTTTTTCTCCTTTTATATAAGTAACAATAAAATAGAGTAATACCTTAGATTGTTTAGAAAGATGAATTACATTATGGAAATTCAGAAATTTTTGAATTTTTTGAACTAGCAATTAGGAAAACCAAGTTACATATGGAACAGATCTATTCCCCCCCGCAAAAAAAAAAAAAAAACTGAGAACAGTAAGTATAACAATGATAAAAATACTGACTTTCATGAAGTCTGGTTTCTTTTCATCTGTCAGAGGTAAGCTCTCTCTCTTTGGGAAAGAGCTTATTCTTGTAATTACTTTCAGGCATCCTTCTAACTCCTTCTTTCTTTAAAGCAGGAAAGGTTCTGATATGGTCAGAGTAGTTGTCTAACTGAAGAAATGGTAGTTAGAATGATTTTTCAATTCATGTGCTGCTTCATTAACATTTTCATTTTAGACTAGTTGCTGTTGCTGCTTTTGATGTTTCCAGATTCGAGAAGTTTCAGACATAACATGCAGGATGTATGAGAATATGAAGAAGAAAATTGAAAAAGAGCATAAGGCATGTTGACAAATATTTAAAATGCAGATCTTTCTTTTTAAAAAAAATTTTCTTTTTTTTTTGAAATTAGGAATATGTATTCAATTTTATTCAACATATGTGTTTTTAGCACCAACTATATACTGGTCATTGTAGTAACCAGTTTTTGCTCTCAAGAAACTGATAATTTTATAGAAAAGACAGAATTGCAAATAGAAACTATAGCACTCTGTAATCAATGAGTGTAAGCAAACACAATACTAACATACATTTTTAAAAAATTTTCATCGGCACAGAATTTAATATAGAGTTTAACAGCATTAATGATGAGAAACTAAAAGTAGCGCTATTGTTCACCTACATGGGACATTCCTCAAAGTCTTTGTATAGACAGTAAATTTCTTACTTCCCCTTTTTGTACTAATGTCTGTGGTGCCTGGCTTGGCATTCAGAGCACATCCACCAATGTGTGAAAAGTTGTCTTGGTTGTTTGTTCTTTTTTTTTTTTAATTATTATACTTTAAGTTTTAGGGTACATGTGCACAATGTGCAGGTTTTTTACATATGTATCCATGTGCCATGTTGGTGTGCTGCACCCATTAACTCATCATTTAGCATTAAGTTTATCTCCTAATGCTATCCCTCTCCCCTCCCCCCACCCCACAACAGTCCCCAGAGTGTGATGTTCCCCTTCCTGTGTCCATGTGTTCTCACTGTTCAATTCCCACCTATGAGTGAGAACATGCGGTGTTTGGTTTTTTGTCCTTGCGATAGTTTACTAGTAAACTATCGCAAGAACAAAAGATTTTCTACGTCATTCCAAATACTGATCAATATGTACTAGAATCAAAGAGCACATCACTGGATGAGTGCAAATTAAAAGATAGAAAGTCTTAGCTATAGATCTGCCTATCCTAAACCCATCGAATCAGAATTTTCACAGATGAAATCAGGCATATATATTTTTATAGGAAATTGCAGACCCTGACTCACTCTTCTGTTTAAGAAGCTCTAAGGGAGTGATCAGTAAACTGCATAATATTCATGTAGTTAACCTATGTTGGGAATGAAAATAAGACATACAACTTGTAACTTGCTGAATTTTTGATGTGGAGTCCAATAGTTCTCAAATCTGGCTGCACAGCACGTTCTCTTTAGAAGCTTTTAAAGCATATAACAACTTGTTATTAGGAATCGGTTAGTCTAAAAGGTTCTCCACATGGTTCTAATGAAAAGACAAGGTTGAAAACCAGTGATGAAGACAAACAATTCATTACATTATTGACAATTATGTGAATTTCTTGTTTTTCTTTATCCTACTAGATAATTCTGTTTGTGAATGATTATATGAATTTATATCTGTAAATATGTATCTTCAAGGTAAAAGAATAATGTATGTAATATTTGGTCATGTTTCCTTGATCATAGTGCTTAATATGAGCTTGTTTATTACTTATATTAAGGCTACTCTTAGGAATTTAAAAATGTTTAATATATTCTACTCATTTAATTAGTTACTTGAATTTTCTGTCCCATTATCAGTAACTAGACAGTGAGGATAATGCCAGCTGTTATTTCAAATATATTTAAGATATATGAAGGCTTAAACACAATACGATTTTATTGCTTGCTTCTGTAAAATTGCTGGATGGGTTTGCAATTCAGTCAGGTGAGGTGGCTCTGTGCACTTATCCAGGAATTCAAGACTGGTAGATATTCTACTGTCCTCAACATGTAACTTCCAGATGTTGCTGGGTGTTGGGTGTTCTGACTATCTACAAGGGAAAAAAGTGCTTGGGGAGACTTTACATCTCAGGCTGGAAAAGGTGCATATTAACTTCATTCACATTCCACAGCAAGAATCAGTAAACATATCTAATTAAATAGAAAGTAGGATATGTAATCTTTCTGTGCAACCATGAAATAACTAATATTTTCTGCCATAGTCTGAACTTGTGCTACACCTTTCTTCCCGTACAAATAATACATCCTCACCCTTCCCCATGGGAGATAACGCAAAGCCCCATCCAGATGCTGTGCCCAACCCAGCATATGCAGTCTCAGCTGAGTGTTCTCAATAAGGTCCAGATGTGCTTCCTTATGGGATAAAAGCTCTCTGCCCACTGCCCAACACATCTAAATAAACACTGATAGAATGGGGGCAGAGTAAGTTAAATAAAAATTTCTATTCATAAAAGGGAAGAAGAGAAGCCACACATCAGGAACTTGTCAATACCAATGGTGAATTAATATATGTATGCTATTGTGTGTGTGTATGTGTAGACATGTGTATGTCTAAGTGTGTGATGTGTATCCACACCACAGGATCTTCAATTGCTATATTCCCTACAATGTCTCACTCAACATTATTCAACTCGTGTCCAATTCATGGATTTGATCCCAGAACTTGGTCTGATTCTAGACAATAAAACTGAGAACAAGTCCTGATATGGGCCATGGTGTCAGAACATGTTATAAACAACAGCAACTTTAGTTTGAGCAAGAAAAGTGAATTGGTTAGCCAGGCATCATGGTTCACACCTGTAATCTCAGCATTTTGGGAGACCAAAGTGGGAGAATTACCTAAGCCCAAGAGTTCACGACCAGCCTGGACAGTGTAGCAAGATCCTGTCTCTACGAAAACATTTTAAAAACTAGCTGGGCCTGGTGGCATACACCTGTAGCCCTACTTACTCATCAGGCTGAGGTAGGAGGATCGCTAAAGCCCAGGAGGTTGAGGCTGCAGTGAGCCATGATCATGCTCCTGCACTACAGCATGGGTGACAGAGCAAGACCCTGTCTCAAAAAAAGAGTTGGGGGGGTGGGGAATTGGTAGTCGATGGGTGGTGGTGGTCCAATTTTTTAAAGTAAAATTTCATTTTAATTGTATTTAATCCGTAAAAAACAAAATTTTACATAGTAAAAACTCAGTGGCCAATTTATATATACATTTTATTTTCATTTTTATTTTTCCATACGTTAATGGGGTACAGGTGGTATTTGGTTGCATGAGTAAGTTCTTTAGTGGTGATTTGTGAGATGTTGGTGCACCCATCACCAGAGCAGTATACATTGCACCCTGTTTGTAATCTTCTATCTTTTGCCCCCCTCCCACTCTTCCTCCCAAGTCCCCAAAGTCCATTGCATCATTCTTATGCCTTTGCAACCTCATAGCTTACCTCCCACATATCAGTGAGAACATATGATGTTTGGTTTTCCATTCCTGAGTTACTTCACTTAGAGTAATAGTCTCCAATCTCATCCATCTACCTACACTTTTAATCCCTATCAATTTATTTTCCAAAACTTTTGTAATGACTAGATTATATGTTTCTCTGATAGCATCCTTGTTGGCTGCCAAAAAATATGTTCTCAAATCCAACTTATGCTTAGAACAAGGAATCTTAAAATAATACAAAAACATGGGCCAAAAGAGTGTTCCTATTCCTCATACCATTCTTATTGATGAATGACAGCTACAATAAATAAATCTCCTTAGTTTTAATTGGCCATCTCATACCTGATTCTTAGTTTTATAGAAATATTCTAAAATGTTTTAGAAATTGCATTTTGATTCCTTATATTTATAATAAATGATGATTGGGATATTTCATGTAATTCATACAAAATTTAAAACTAAAATACATAACTCAAAACAATGCATTTAAGTAGTGAAAAGAGTTACCCTTTTTCCTTAAATTAAAAATACGAATCAATATTCTTCTATTTAGAAAATAATTATCCTCTAATGAAGATATAGTCTTTATTTCATGTATATATTTTACTTCAATATGAACTTGAATGCCTTAATATGAATTAGTAAACATTTTGAAATTTATATTTATGATATGTTAGTTACTGAATTTCATACATATATGTTTACTTTCAGTGTTTATCTAAAAAGAAAGTAATGTGGAGCCTCAGAATAGAACTATATCTTAACTGACCCTATTTACTCTGTATCTTCTATGATTTATTTCATCTAGGATTCCATCTGATTCTCTGGTCAACCATGTTTACAATATTATTTCATCTTCATGTACTGAGTAATAAAAGTTGAAAGTGGCTTGATTAGATTGAACTCTGAATAGATGGAATTCACAGTATTATATAACTTGCTTAGTAATCAACTTGAGCCATGTCTACACAGTAAAATGAATTCTAGTATCATTCTACCACTTTAGATGAGAAAATTGAGTAACCTCAGCAAAACCAAATTACCTTTGAGGGTACTATTCAGTAACATTCAATGCTGGCATAGATGAAAAAGTTCCTAGGAAGTTAACCGAAATCTTATTATAATAAATTGGGAAAATTTTAGTTTTAATAAAATATGGTAAACTTCTAAATATTAAAAATCTATTTGCAACTTGAGCTTTCTACAGATGTATTCATTTCTTTTCAAAACATATTAAACATACTAAGTACCTACTATGTTCCAAGCATTCTTCTAGATTTAAGAGGTTTAATGGTGACAAACAATGAATGGTCATGCTTTGAAGTTACAGTTTAATAGACGACCAATATAGTAAACAGACAGAAATATAATATAATTGCAAATTGTGCTAAGAACTATGAAAGAAATTAAAATAAACATCCTATTACTGAAATTTAACTGAGATCTTAAGGACAAGAATTTATCCAAGTAAAGAATGAGGTTGAGGGCATTTCAGGCAGAGAGAAGAAGAAAGATCAAAATATTCTATAGCAGAGGAGTTTGTACATCTCAAAGAACTTAAATAAGCTGTCATCACTAACTGAAGAGAAAAAGGGCATAGAAGGAAATGGTGTAAAGATATGCAATTGTCACATCGTATTAGAGTCCTGTAGATCATGATTATAATTTGCAACCCTGCCCAAAGCACAATAGGTGTTTATTACAGTTTTTTTCCTTCATTTTTAAGACAGATTATGGGACTTATATTTTTATATTTCCAGATTATTGTGACATTTGAAGGAATGAAAAGATTATAGCTAGATCACAAGTGTAAAGACCAATTAAGAAGCAAGAGATTAGTACTGAGTATAACAGACAAAAATATGGCGGTATAGACTAAGATGGTGATGTGAAGATAATGGAGAGATGGTGATACATTTTTTAGGCAAAACTGATGAGCTTGCTAATGCATTGCATAAGAGCAGGCAAACAGAGGCATAAAGAAAACTCCCAAATATGTGAGTTAGCTTGAGTCGATGTCATTTACTGAAATGTGAAAAATGATTGGGGGTGGTTACAAAGCAGTGGTGGGCCAGGTCATGTCAATTTTTGATGCATGTGAGAAGAAGTATAAAATATTAGCCTGGAATTCAAGGGAGACATTGATATTTCTTAACATAGAAATATAGTAAGTACTCACTTAATGTCATGATTAGTTCTTGGCAACTGTGACCTTAAGGAAAACAATGTATAACAAAATCGTTTTTTTTTCTCTGATCAAGGGTCGAAGGAAATGATGATGTTGGAGAAAATTATGTTATTCGAGGACCTGCTATGTGTAGTTTTGATGATGTTGAGGACTTACCGTATCATTTAAAGCTATGTGTATTAGTCAGGATTCTCCAGAAAGACAGAATCAATGAGATATAAATCTATATAGATGTATGTGAGATGATTTATTATGGAAATTGACTCAAAAAATTAAGAAAGCTGAAATTTCCTGCCATACACTGTCTACAAGCTGCAGAACCAGGGAAGCCAGTATTGTGGCTTATTCCAAGTCTCAAGACATCAGAACCAGGGAAGCTGATGATGTAACTCTCAGCTTGAGGGCAAGGGCCTGAGAACCTGGTGGGGTTGTGAAGTCTGGTACATGTCCTGGAGTCCAAAGGCCAGAAAACCTGGATTTCTAAAGTCCAAGCAAAGGAGTAGAAGGATGTCCCAGCTCCAGGAGAGACAGAGAGAGTAAATTTACATTTTTTTCCTGCCTTTTTGTTCTATCTGGGGGTCCAGTTGATTGGATCCATTCCCATATTAAGGGTGGGTCTTCCCCATGAAGTCCTCTGATTCACAAGCCAATCTCCTGTGGAAATAGCCTCACAGACGTACCCAGAAATAATGCTTTTTCAGCTGTGTAGGTATCCCTTAATCCAGTCAATTTGACCCCTAAAATTAACCATCACATTATGTGACCGAAAAAGATAATCTATGTACATATTTTAGGGTGAGACAAGAAAGAGACTTAGGACTACAGCGTAAGAAAACGTGATGTGTGGAAGTCGTATTAAGTAGAAAATTTAGTAATGAAGTCTGCAAATAACCACCAAGAGTTAGACAACGGAAATAAGAAAGCATGGTATCAAGAGAGCCAAGAAATAGAGTATTTCAAAAGAAGATTTCTAAAAACTATGTTCATTGATACAAGGAGAGGTAGAATTATAAGGCTTTGCCTTCCACAATATTTAGACAATATTGATGTGTGTTATCATTTTTATAGGATGTTTCCTGAAAGGAGCATAATTCAAAACTAGTGTTGTGAATAAAAAAATGCAAGAGAAGTGCACAGAGTCTGTCTTTAACAAGGAATTGAAAGATAGGAAAAGATCTGGAAGAAAATTTGTTGTCAAGGAAGATTTTAGTCTTATTTTGGCTAATTTTTTAATTTTTCTAGAAGTGCTATTTTAATTTTTTATTTTTATATTTTTAAATTTCTATTTTTATTTTTGATCCAGGGGGTATATATGTAGATTTGTAACATGGGTGTATTGCATGATGCTCACCCAGAGAGTGAGCAGAGTTCCCAACAGGAAGATTTTCAGGCCTTTCTCTCCTCTCTGCTTCCCTTTTTTTGGTCCCCCCAGTGAATATTGTTCCCCTCTTTATTTCTGTGTGAACTCAAAATTACCTACCACTTATAAGCAAGAACATACAATATTTGGTTTTCTGTTTCTGTGTTAGTTCACTTAGGATAACAGTCTCCAGTTGCATCCATGTTGCTGAAAAAGACACGGTTTCAGGGCTTTTTTTATGGCTGTGTAGTATTTCACGGTGTATATGTATCACACTTTCTTTATCCAATCCACTGTTGACAGGCATCTGGGTTGATTCCATGTTTTTGCTATTGTGAGTATTGCGATGAACATACAAGTGCATGTGTCTTTTTGGTAGAATAACACATGAAATTGCTGGGTCAAATGACGTTTTCATTTTTAAATCTGAGAAATCTCTAAACTGCTTTCCATAGTGGCTGAACTAATTTCCATTTCTACCGACAGTATAAAAGAATGTCCACTTTCACCACTTCAATTCAACATGGTACTGGAAGTGGTAACCAGAGAAATTGGGCAAGAGTAATTAATAAAAGGCAACCAAATAGGAAAAAAATGAAGTCAAATTATCTCTCTTTGCCAACAATATGATTTTTTTCCTTTTTTTATTTTTTTATTTTGAGATGGAGTCTCACTCTTTTTTCCCAGACTGGAGTGCAATGGCGCGATCTCGGCTCACTGCAACCTCCACCTCCTGGGTTCAAGGGATTCTCCTGTCTCAGCCTCCTGAGTAGCTGGGATTACAGGTGCCCACCACCATGTGCAGCTAATTTTTGTACTTTTAGTAGAGACGAGGTTTCGCTGTATTGGCCAGGCTGGTCTTGAACTCTTGACCTCAGGTAATCTGCCCTCCTCAGCTTCCCAAAGTGCTTGGATTACAGGCGTGAGTGAGCCACTGTGCCTGGCCAACAATATGATTCTATACCTAGAAAACCCTAAAGATTTCACCGAAAGACTCATAGGCCTCATTAATGACTTTGGGAAAGTCTCAAGATAGAAAAACAATATACGAAAATCAGTTTCATTCCTGTAACACCAATAACAGCCAAGCTAAAAGCCAAATCAAGTATGCAATCCCATTTACTGCAGTCATAGAAAACTAAAATATCTGCAATACGTCTAACCAAGGAGGTCAAAGATCTCTACAAGGATAACTACAAAACACCACTGAAAGAAATCATGCATGACACAACTAAAGGAAAAGCAATTAATGCTCATGTGTTGGAAGAATCAATATTATTAAAATGTCCGCACTTCCTAATCTACACATTCAACACTATTTCTATCAAATTGCCCACGTCATTTTTTACAGAATTAGAAAAAAAACTATTCTAAAATGTATATGGAACCAAAAACGAGCCCCATTAGCCAAGGCAATCCTAAGCATAAAGAACAAAGCCAGAGTTATCACATTACCTAACTTCACACTATACTATAAGGCTTTAGTAAATAAAACAGCATGGTACAGGTACAAAAATAAATACATAGACCAATGGAGCAGAATAGAGACTCCTCAAATAAAGCCACTTACCTACAACCAACTGATCTTTCACAAACTTAACAAAAATAAGCAATTAGAAAAAGATATCTTATTCAATAAATGGTGCTGAAAAACCCTAATAACCATATAGAGAGGAATGAAACTGGACGCCTAATATCTCACCATGCACAAAAATTAGCCCAAAATGGATTAAAGACTTATATGTGAGGCCTCAAATTATAAAACTTCTGGAAGAAAACCCTAGAAAATACTCTTCCAAACATTGGACTAGAAAAACAATTTATGATGAAGATCACACAAGTAAATGCAACAAAATAAAAAATAGAAAAATGAGAATTAATTAACTAAAGAGTTTCTGCGAAGAGAAAGCAACTATCAACAGAGTAAGTAGACAACCCATAGAATGAGAGAAAATATTTGCAAATTATGTATCTGACAAAGGACTGATATCTAGAATCTTTGAGGAATTTAAACAAATCTACAGCGAAAGACAAAGAAAAAAACATTAAAAAGTGGGCAAAAGACATGAGCAGACACTTCTCAAAAGAAGACTTACCAGTAGCCAACAAACGTGAAAATATTCTCAGTATTCATAATCATCAGAGAGATGCAAATCAAAACCACAATGACATACTCTCACACCAGTCAGAATGGGTATGATCAAAAATTATTTTAGCTATTTTAAAGATGAATCTAGATCATGTTAAACATATAAGAAAATGATCTCATGGAAAAGAAGGTAAAGAGTCATAAAAAGATAGTGAAAAGTACAGCAAGAACTTATCAAGAATATTGAAGGGCTATAATTTTTAACTTCCTTGCAAGCCAACATGTTAGCCTGACACAGTTTCATGGATGCTGGAAAAGATATCAGACTATTAGATCAGAAAAACAAGACTTTACAACACAGGAACAGCAAGTTTGAACTTTAGACTCATGTCAATTCCTCTTTCTTACCAAATTCTAGTGGGTAAAGAAAATTGGCCCAGATTGATCCTGAATGCAAAGAGTTTAACTCACATGTGAGGAAAATTTAGCTTACGGAACCTGAATCTTTTATAATAGGCAGTAAGTAAATCTGCCCAATCTTTGTCACAGTGGAAGGTATCTTTGTTATACTGGCTGGCAAAAATATCCGCCCTCTGCCCCAAAAGCAGACACCATTCTATCTTTCAAGAATGTTCACTATACAAATAATCTTGGAAAGATAATAGAGAATAAATGGTGTCAGTGTCCCTATTTGCAATGTGCAGAAACATAAGAAATCCATGGAGAATTGTCTTGTGATAGGGTTCTAAGATGACAAGAAGGCATATGGTGGGATTAAGCTGTGCAATAAAGGAAATTTATTCTGTTTTGAAAGGTAGGAAGAAAGAGAAGACCTTTGTAGGGGGAGGTAAGTTTATGACTTAATTGTTTGAATATATGTTCTATTTTATCAATGAAGTATGAAATGTGGGGCTTGAAAGAAAATGGAAACACATAAATTAATTATGGCAGAAAGTGGGAAGGTCATTTTAGTACGGAAATTATATTCTTGAAAGATTTTTATTTTGAAGGTATGAATCATGAATTCATGATGATGCTAATTTATTTGGATATATGATTTTTCTTCAGAAATCAATTGCATTCCCAAAAGGCTATTTCACAAGTTGGAAAAAAGAAGGAAAGTAGTCAGTTTAAAGTACTGTATGGGAATAATTACACTGGTTCATTACAGAATCTAACCTGCATACAGAGGGAAGTGTTGAAAGAAAGTGACACATTGATTGAAAGAATTTAAAAAGACCAATGAATAAAGTCTTAATAAGTTTAGAGAACCATTTGAGTCAAGTACTGGAACAAATATAAGAGAGTTTTCAGCAGAGAAAGGAATGTTTTAATTAATTATTTTAGAGATGGTAGAGTTTCTGGTAATAAAAAAGCATGATTGTAGAAGTGGGTGAATTAGATGTAGTAAAGTGAGGCATCATTGGAATAAGGAAGTCAAGAGGCAAAGATGATGGATAGGTTTTCATGATGGTTGCTGATTTTACCAATAGCAGATGTGAACAGGGGGTCTAATATAAAAGTGAAAGTTTTCACTGATTGAAGTGGGATAAACAATATTTGGTATATGAAATTAATGAGGAGAGAGACAGTGATGTAGCACCATGATGTGAGCGCAATGGAACAGAGAGTTTTAAAATCAAGCTTATACTAACTTAAACTAATTTCTATTTTTGAATATTAGGGTTTCTTATCCCTATTCATAATATTTTCATTGCTTTTTAAATGGTTTTATTTTAAACAGGCCTTTCTTAGTTCCAAGCATATAGAAAATGGAAACAAACAAGTCAAGGATAGAGTAAAAAGGACTTGGTATTCTTACTTCAAAGTGCAAAATGACTATAGTCATTCTGTCAGTACTTTGGGAAGACTGCATTCTGACTACTGTGTTTAATTCCTGTTGCTGTATTTATAGGAAGGACACTGCTAAGATTGAAAAGGTCAGGCAAAATGACAGTAACTAATTCAGAAATGAGATGTCAAGAATTGAAGTTCTAAAGCAGGGATTAACCTATAAGCCATTTAAGTAGGTTTAGACACACACACACACACACACACACACATGGTAGTTAAACCTATAAGCAATTTAAGTAGGTTTAGACATACACACACACACACACACACACACACAAATGCTAGTTAAAACAGTAATATAAATCGACAAGGTTAACAAAAAAAGCAATTTATGTGAGTTGAAGAGTGAACTTCTGTAAAATAGGGAAAGTGAAGGTGAACTATAAGACTAGAAGGTTTCTGTATGTTTTAGAAATCAAATATTCATACCATAGGCACTACTATTGAGCTACATGTACACACAGGAGAAGAACTAATTACATAATTAATACAGAAAAGAAAGAAATGAATCATGAAGTTAACTTAGTTTACTATTCTGTGCTTACGATAATTATTGTTTTGAATGGCTGAATATGTTGCAGTTTGGGCTTTATAAATAAAGGATCTGTCTATATTGAAGAGGCATTTGTAAAATATTGACAAATATTTTCTAATACCACTTGCATCTGATTTAGAAAAAGGGCTGAAAGGAGGTCAAAGCAATATATCTTCAAATTATTTATAGAATTATAATAATTTATTGAGCACTTTCTATGTATTGAGCATTGAGCAAGCAATTTATTATCACCTTTAATCTTCATACTATCCAGTTAGTACATTATCATCACCCACTTATAAATAAAGAAATTGAGGCATGCATAAATCAAGCTCCAAGTTACATGTTCTTATATGTTGAATTTGATATTTCAACCTGTTTACTAAACTTGATACCATAACTTGAATTTCCATGGACACTGATAATGAATATAGTTTGTCCTCCTACCTGAAACATGAACCTGCTAGCCTGGAAAGAAATTATAATAAAACATATTCTGCTAGTGTTCCTTTTCCCATCCATACAGAAATCACTAATCAATAACTTAGCATGAATTTAAGTACTGGTAAAATTACTAGGCACAGGCCCAGAATTCACAATGACACAGAGCTCAGGAATTACCGTCAACAGACAGAAGATAGTCCTTGAGTTAGAACCAATTCATTTAACTGTGAGCTCTACAAGGATTATTTTATGCTATCTCCAGAATTAAACACAATTATTAACACACATGTATATGTTAGTGAATATATTATCATTAATCTCGGCGGCCACATTATAGACATAAAAATAATATACAACAAAAACCAACCATCAATATGTATTTAAAGCATCTATGTAAAAATACCTGTGTAGGGCCAGGCACAGTGGCTTATGCCAGTAACCCCAGAACTTTGGGAGGCCGAGGGGGGTGGGTCACCTGAGGTCAGGAGTTCAAGACCAGCCTGGCCAACATGGTGAAACCCCGTCTCTACTAAAAATATAAAAATTAGCTGAGCATGGTGTCAGGAGCCTGTAATCCCAGCTACTCAGGAGGCTGAGGCAGGAGAGTCGCTGGAGCCCAGGAGGCGGAGGTTGCTGTGAGCCGAGATAGTGCCACTGCACTCCAGTTTGGGTCCCAGAGTGAGATTCCATCTCAAAACAAACAAACAAACTTATGTAACAGGTAAGTCCTTCCAATCAAACTCAGAGGTGGAAAGATTTATTATTTTCCACAATTAGCCTAAATCTGATTCTGAATAAAGAATTTTGTTGTGTTGGAAGCAAAACTATTGAATTTTAAATATAATCAGAGTAACTCTACGGTGTTGTGCTCATGTCCCAAGATTTTGCTCAAGGACAAGCAGTGGAGAAATAACTCTAGTCTTAGGATATAGTGCCGAAATATCTGATCTCTGAAATCTTATGATTCTCTGGATCTGGAACTGAATCTTATGATCTGAATCTTATGACTCTCTGGATCTGATCCTGTGTGATGTTATTTGAGTTACGACAATCTTGGGTGAGGCTGAGATACCCTGGACTTAGGGTCTAGTTTCTCTGGGTCTTGCTGTCTCCTTTCAGGTATTTCTACTTCCCTGGGGCTCTTTATTGGAAGAGTCCCTTCCGGGATTCCCGAAGCAGACCTCTAACTCTCATCTTTCACATCCCTTTCCTAGCACACACAGAACATTGTTGTTGCTCCTCCTATCAAATGTCCAAACAAGGTCTTTAGTAAGCTCAGACATTTATAAAAGAGAACGAGTACCTTTGATTTCATTCATCTTTTTCTTATTTCCTCTGCTAAATTTCTTAAGGAGAGAAATGAAAAATGCCTGCTTACCTGCTTGTGTCTCTTTCTTCATCAGGTCTTTGATACAACAACAACACATCAATAGGGTTTGAAAGCAAGAGCTACAAGATACAGAAATAAGAGAACATTTGACTTGACAATTACTCAAATAACCAATGAATTGAACTATTTGGTTTGATCATCATTACTAATTAAAGAATTACCAATGGCTTGAACTATTAGATTTGACTATCATTACTAATTAAACCTGCCTAAATTAAACCATATAATTTTTGGAGTCCCTTTGAAATGATCTCTTCTTAATTCCGATAAATAAACAAATAAGCCTAAACAAAGAGTGGCTATAATTTATAGCTGGAAGGGATTGTAGAGATTAGATTAAATTCTCAAAGTTGGAGCCTGCTTCTTCTACCTCCTCCCTTAATTTTTTTCTCCTAACTCTCACTGCCTTTTAATTACAAAATCTTCTCTTTATTTTGAGAAAATCAAAATTATTTTCCAATATTTATTTGTTTTTCCTCTGATGTTAAGCACCCCCAATTTCTCTTTTATTAATAGTATGTCAAGAATTTAGAAATGCTACCAATTTTTTATATTGATTTTGTATCCTGAAACTTTGCTGAAGTTATTTATCAGTTCTAGGAGCCTTTGGGGAGAGACCATAGGGTTTTTCTAGGTATAGAATCACATAGTCGGCAAATAGAGATAGTTTGACTTCCTGTTTTCATACTTGGATGTCTATTATTTTTTTCTCTTGCCTGATTTCTTTGTCTAGGACTTCGAGTATCTTATTAAATAGGAATGGTGAGAGTGGGCATCCTTCTCTTGTTCTGGTTCTCATGGGAAATGCTTTCTGCTTTTGCCCATTCAGTATGATGTTGCCTATGGGCTTGTGGTAAATGATTCTTGTTATTTTGAGGAATGCATAGTTCGTTGAGGGTTTTTTTTTTTTTTCGGAGGAATGTCGCTCTGTCACCCAGGCTGGAGTGCAATGTTCCAATCTCGGCTCACTGCAACCTCCACCTCCTGGGTTCAAGCGATTCTCCCGCCTCAGCCTCCTGAGTAGCTGGGATTACAGGTGTCCACCACCATGCCCAGCTAGTTTTTGTATTTTTAGTAGAAACAGGGTTTCACCACATTAGCCAGCTGATCTCGAACTCCTGAGTTCAGGTGATACATCCCCCTCAGCCTACCAATGTGCTGAGATTACAGGCGTGAGCCACCCGCACCCGGCCAAGTTTCCTTTTTCTTTTTCTTTTTCTTTTTCTTTTTTATTGTTCCTCTGCCAGGCTTGGATATCAGAATGATGCTGGCCTCATAGTATGAGTTAGGAAGGAGTCCCTCCTCCTTGATTTTTGGAATAGTTTTAGTAGGATTGGTATTAGTTCTTCTATATCTGGTTGAATTTGCCTGTGAATCCATCTGCTCTAGGGATTTTTCTGGTTGGTTTTTTTAACTGCTTATTCAATTTCAGAACTGATTATTTATCTGTTTAGTATTTCAATTTATTCCTGGTTCAATCTTAGGAGGTTGTATGTTTCAGGAATTTTTTCATTTCTTCTAGGTTTGCTAGTTTGTGTTCACAGAAGAGTTAATAATAGTCTCTGAGAGTTTTTGTATTTTTGTGGGGTTGGTGGTAATAACCCCTTTGGCATTTCTAATTGTGTTTATTTGGATCTTCTCTCTTTTTATATTTGTTAATCTAGCTAGTGGTCTCTCAATCTTGTTAATTCTTTTGAAGAACCATTTCCATATACCAATAACATCCAAGCTGAGAGCCAAATCAAGAATTCAACCCCGGCTGGGCGCGGTGGCTCACGCTTGTAATCCCAGCACTTTGGGAGGCCGAGGAGGGTGGATCATGAGGTCAGGAGATCGAGACCACGGTGAAACCCCGTCTCTACTAAAAATACAAAAAATTAGCCGGGCATGGTGGCGGGCGCCTGTAGTCCCAGCTACTTGGAGAGGCTGAGGCAGGAGAACAGCGTGAACCCGGGAGGCGGAGCTTGCAGTGAGCCGAGATTGCGCCACTGCACTCCAGCCTGGGCGACAGAGCGAGACTCCGTCTCAAAAAAAAAAAAAAAAAAAAAAAGAATTCAACCCCATTCACAATAGCCACAAAAACAATGATATACCTAAGAACACAGCTATCTGGAAAGGTAAAAGATCTCTACAATGAGAATTTTAAAACACTGCTGAAAGAAATCATAGATGACACAGACAAATGGGAAAAATATTCCATACTCATGAATAGGAACAATCAATATTATTAAAATGGCTATATTGCCCAAAGCAATTTATGAATTCAATGTTATCCCTATCAAACTAGCAACATCACTTTTCACAGAATTAGAAAAAAGTATTCTAAAATTCACTTGGAGCCAAAAAAGAGACTGAATAGCCAAGGCAATCCTAAGCAAAAAGAAAAAAACCTAAGGCATCACGCTACCTGACTTCAGACCATATTACAAAGCTACAGTAACCAAAACAGCATACTGGTAGAAAAATAGACACATAGACAAACAAGTAAGAGAACTCAGAAATAAATCTGCACTCCTACAATCATCTGATTGTTGACAAAGTCAGTAATAACAAGCAATGAAGAAAAGGACTCGCTATCCAATAAATAGTCCTGGAGTAACTGGTTAATTATATGCATTAGAATGCAACTGGACCCCTTTCTTTCACCAAAAAATAACTCAAAACAGATTAAAGATTTAAATGTAAGATATAAAATTATAAAAAATCCTAGAAGAAAACTTAGCCATTCTGGACATAGGCCTTAGCAAAGATTTCATGACAAAGTCTCCTAAGGCAATAGTAACAAAATCAAAATAGACAAAAGGGGCTTAATTAAACTAAAGAGCTTCTGCACAGAAAAATAAGTTGACAGACTAAGCAAACAACCTACAGAATGGAAGAAAATATTTGTAAACTATGTATCTGACAAAAGTCTACTATCCAGAATGTATAACAAACTTAAACAAATTCACAAGCAAAAAAAAGCATCACCATTTGAAAATGGGCATAGGACATGAACAGACACTTCTCTAAATAAGACATACACATGGACAACAAGCATATAAAAAGACTCAACATCATTAATCATTAGAGAAGTTTAAGTCAAAACTACAATGAGATATCATCTCACACCAATCAGAATGGCTATTATAAAAAGTAAAAAATAGCAGGTGCTGGTGAGGTTGTGGAGAAAAAGGAACACTTATACACTGTTGGGGGGAGTGTAAATTAGTTCAGTCATTGTGGAAGATGGTACGGTGATTCCTCAAAGATGTAAAGACAGAAATAACATTTGACCCAAGAATCCCAATCCTGGGTATATACCCAAAGGAATATAAAGTATTCTATTATAAAAACACATGCACACATATGTTCATTGCAGCACTATTCACAATTACAAAGACATGGAACCAACCTAAATGTCCACCAAGGATAGACTGGATAAAGAAAATACACATCATGGAATACTATGCAGCCATAAAAGAGAATAAGATCATGTCCATTGCAGGGACATGGATGGAGCTGGGGACCTTTATCCTTAGCAAACTAACACAAGAACAGAAAAACCAAATATCACATGTTCTCACTTATAAGTAGGAGCTAAATGATGAGAACACATGGACACACAGAGGGGAATAACACACAATGGGGCCTTTCAGACTGTGAAGGGTAGAAGGAGGTAGACAATCAGGAAAAGTAACTAATGGGTATACCTGGGCAATAAAATAATGTGTACAATAAACCACCATGACATAAGTTTGCCTATGTACCAAACCTGGACTTCAATTTATCTATTGAATTTATCAACAGGCTGGCATTAAGAGCAATTTTTTCCCTGTTTAGAAATTCGGATTCTGGGTGGGAAGTATTTTCCACTGTGATCTCTATTTTACAGCTACAAGAGAATATAATTTCCCACATCATCCTATGTGGAAGATAAGCTGGCACTTCTTGTATTGAGAAAAACATCTGGAAATCATTGTGAGACTATTAGTTAATCATTTGAAGATCGCTGGTAGGGAAAATGGAGAATGCTTTCTACTACCAAACTTAGCATACTGTCCAAACCTATGGGAGCAATGGATGAAATTCTTAATAATGAGAAACAGGTTGTATTATCACTATAGGGTTATATGGGTATTCAATCGAGCATGCCTATAAATAAGGAAGCAGGTTTCCTTTTTTTCTTCTTCTTCCTTTCTCTCTTTCTCTCAGCTCTGCTTTTGTTTCAAGGTCAACTTGTCAAAAAGTAAATATAAACATGAACAATTATAGATAAGAAAATTTGTATACTACAATACCTTTGTTCAAATTATACAATGTTCAGTCAATATTGTAATGTTAAGGTTGAATTCAGTTATCAGAATAGCGACACTACAAATTCAATTGGTAGTGGTAAGCATAAATGTAATAAAATACGTCTGATAGTTTTCTACTATGAATTATATAGAATAACTGAATGTGTTTCTTCGTGCTATTTTTCTATTAAATCTATTGATTTCAGCAGTGTTTACAGTTAATGAGACACTGCCAGAAATAATATGATTGTTGAGGTTTTGTAGATTTGCCAGTGACTCAAATTTATAACCATCAATCTTTTGATAATGAGTTTTAATTATTTTACATTGGATGTTGTGTTAAACTTTAAAACTTACTATCAGAGTTGCAACTATATAATCTAAGTAGGTCATAGCAAAAATAACAATCATGCACATAATGTAATGGTTTTTTTCATAAATACAAGTACGTCACTCATTCTATAATTGAAGTTTTCTAGATTCATTAGAATTATTTCTACATAAATCTTAAGAAGTACAAGTAATGTAAGCAAATGTGATAAGTGGGAAATTGCTTCACTTAAAAAGATTGGAAAATAAAGCTTTTGATTTATAGGTGGTTTATTTAGTAAAACAATAATGATAATCCTCAACACCTAAATCTTCTGACATTGTGAACATTTTGAAATATTTACTCAGAACTAAAATTTACTTTATTTCATACATTTTAAACTAGAATTAGTTTATTATAATATTTTTTCCTAGGGGAGTATATTTTTTAACATACAGAACACGCTAATATACATTTCTAATATGCCTAAAACTTATATTACCACTAGAAAGTGGCAAATGCATCAGGTTTAAAAATCAGCCACGTACTTATTAAACTGAACTATAAAGAGTAGAATGTTTAGCACAGTAATTATCTTTATAATCTTCAGATATTTGCAGTCCAAGTAACTGTACAAGAGCTACTTTATTGTAATTATCGTATTTATTTAGTGTTACCAGAAGTATATTCAGTGAGGAGTAAATCAGAATAATTGCTTTGGGAGATATAAGGCATTTCTGCTAAACAATGATTTAAAGAAGCAACCAATGAGAGATAATGCTTCTTCTGCCTCCTGATGTTATAACCGACTGAAGAGCCATATACAAGCTATATTATATATATACACACACACACTGTTTGTAAACACACACATACATATATACATTTATGTGTCTATATATATATACACACTTATGTGTATATATAGATACACACTTATGTGTATGACACACTTATGTGTATATATAGATACACACTTATGTTTATAGATGTATATGTTTGTGTGTGTACACTCTCACACACACAAACATACCTCTCTCATCTTTACCAGTGCAGATCAAAATAAGTGTTTATCTTCCTCCATTCAATTATCAGGTTTTATTTTTAGTTGTGCTCTTTTTTACACTTAATCTGTTTTTGACCTAAGTTTATCTTCTTCAAATATTATGAGGATAAGCAAACCAATTTTACTGTACCCCAGGTTTGCTATCCTCTTAGGAACTGCCCTGAATGTCATATCTCTTGGATGCTCGAGTGCTATGGCTTAGCCAAAGTTTTTCCTAACCTTCCTTCAAATATGTTAAGGCATATCAAAATGCTGGAACTTTTCACTCTGGAAGTGTGTAATTTTATTATTATATAATTAGTTCATTGTTTGGCCTCTAGGAGCTCAATTCTTCCCTGCTTCTTCTGGCTATGTCTCTGAATACCAATGACATGATCCCTCCTAGGTACATTATTTCAACCATCCAAATGACAAGGTCTTTGGTACCTAAATCTTGAGCTCCTGTCTTTTATTTCTAATAATCTTTATAATTTACTCAGTAGGATGTTATGGGCTCTTGAAACCCAACTTTTCCTCATCTAGCCATGTCCCTTTTCCTTCCAGTTCTGAACTTCCTGTTATTATTTCTTTCTTTTTTTTTTGCTCCACCTCCCAGTTTCAAGAGATTCTCCTGCCTCAGTCTCCCGGGTAGCTGGGATTACAGGCACCCACCACCATGCCTGGCAAATTTTTTGTATTTTTTAATAGAGATGAGGTTTCACCATGTTAGCCAGGATGGTCTCGATCTCCTGACCTCGTGATCCGCCCTCCTCAGCCTCCCAGAGTGCTGGGATTACAGGCGTAAGCCACCGTGCCTGAGCGTTCTGGGCCATCAATTAGAAATTCAAATATGTGATTTTTAAATTTTCCTACAATAAATTATCTGTCAGTGTGAACACTCAATCCCCACCTTAGCCTAATGACTGTTTAAACTCTAGCAAACTCAGACACATTTGGATTTAGTCTTGGTCAATCAAGTAGTTAAACTCTATGAATATTGTATATATATTTCTGAAAAAAAAATTGCAGCAAGAACAAAATCACCCACTGTATACTGACTTTCACTTTTAATGAAAAATCAAATAAAATTTTCTTTGAAATCCATAAATTCAAATAGGGTTAAGTTTTATTTTTTATAAGGAAGGTGAAAACTCTTCTAATAGTTAGACACAGTAAATGTGCAGAGCCATAAGCACATACATGAAAAGGTTTGTGATTTTACATTTATTAAGTAAATTTATAACCAGTATATAAAGTTCTATCTTGTGCTTGGGGAAAAATATTTTCTTTAGTAAGAAGCAAAATGATATGGTTTGTCTCTGTATCTCCACCCAAATATCGTCTCAAATTGTAACCCCTGTAATCCTCATGTGTCAAGGGAGGGACCTGGCAGGAGACAATTCCTAATGGGTGTGGTTTCCCTCATGCATTTCTTGAGATAGAGAGTTCTCACAAGATCTGATTTTTTTTTTTTTTTTTTAATGTTTGACAGTTCCTCCTTAACACATGCTCTCTCTTGCCTGCCGCTAGGTAAGGCATGTCAGCTTCCCCTTCTGCCATGATTGTAAGTTTCCTGAGGCCTCCCCAGTCATGCGGAACTATGAGTCTTTCAACCCTTTTTCTTTATAAATTACAGTCTCTGACAGTTCTTTATAGCAGTGTGAAAACAGACTATTACATCAAGGAAAAAGTATTTCTGTAAGTGTTTTAATGGTAAATAAGTAAATTTAATTTTTTGTCATGCTGCAGAAACCTTGTATTTGGAGAAAGATTAGTTCCAGCTGGTGTGGTCAGTAAAATTTCACTGAAAATGCAGCATTTAAGCTGGTCTTTGGAATTTAAATGGGAATGGGACAAATCTGTATGGGAAAAAGGCATTTTCTATATTTAAGGATGCAAAAACATGACTAAAACCATCAGTTGGAAGAGTAAACGGAAAAGTTAAACAAGTCGATGAAGAGTTTAAAAACTTGTGTCAAAGGCAAGAGAAAAGAGAGCTTCAAGTACAGATTCATTAACTTGCTACTGAGAAAACTGCTCATGACTGCCTCCTGTCCTCCACTCTTCCAGCTACTGCCTGAACATCCCAGAATACTTACTGCTACCTCTAAACCTTTGTCAATTTAATGTGACCCACTGAAATTCTTTTCTTCCTTCTTTGTCTTTCAATACCTGCTATATATGTTAAAGCCAAGGATTACTTCATCATTAAGTAAACACTTGTTGTGGCAGTCACTGTGCTGGGCAAGGGCATAATAAGATAAAAAGAGTTAAATGCTATGCAGATTCCTTGTAATTTGTTATGTATTCAAAGGCATATAAGGATGACGATGAGAAAAATCTGTTCTCAAGGAACTTGTCTCATAGAAAACAGTAAGTGAAAACACAAAACCTATGTAAGTCAGTGTTGTTACTATCTCTAAATACTTCATCTTCTGTGACATCTTCATATCCACATGCAGATCTGAAGCCTACTGTATTCATATCCCTTTATACCACTGATTCTGTCAGCAGCAGAACTGGTTAACTCTTTGACTTATCCTTTTCTTTCAGGCAAACTAGATGCTTAATTTTTCTATCCCATGTAAATTTAAAGAAATGCTGTATACATAAAAGATATCCAGTAATATTTTGGTTAAAAAAACTTAAGGAGGCACCAGCAGTTTCAAGTAATGTTGAAAAGTATAAAAACCAAGAATGTAGACATGACATTACATCAAGGTTCAGAGACAATATCAAGGTGCTCTACAATCCCATTTTAATTTAGCACCTTGCTATAACTACAATTAAAAGTATTAATTTGTGTGTCCATTACCAATTTCAATACAATGGCAGGCATCTTGTATCTGATTAAAAAACTAAAGAAAATATTAAATCCGTTCGGTTATGATCTGATTCTTCATTCTAAAATTAACTACACAATACAAAATGCAGTAATTTCACAGCACTTACAGAGAAATGGAGTTAAGGACACAAGAGTCAAAAATTGTTAATGATACCTTAAAACAAAAAAAATGAAAGAAATGCAAAACCATATGAATGTAATAAAAGCTATACTATACTTTTAAAACTATTAAATAGTCCAGAAATACATAAAATGTAAAAAAATACATAAATACATATATAATGTATAAATAGTTAAGAAATGCACAATATATAGCATATACTGCAATAAATACAGCATTCAATCTTGAAAAATACCTGAAGTTTGCTTGTGGAAGTGGGCTTTAGAAGGGTTTTAGCAACTTGAGAGTTATTGTGAAGTGGTGGAAGGAAAGTTATCTGAAATTGGATAGAAAGTTGTAACATCATATGTAGATGAGTATGCTCACAACACACATGGTAGATGGAGACACCTGCAGATTTTTGAGATGTATGTGTGTGCTTTGCATATTATGTGGCTAGGTTTAGCTAGATGCAATTTTCTGCATGTTTTTAGTATTTACTATGAACAAAATCATGCATAAGAAAACACAAAATCTGTATTTTGCTCAAAGAGTCCTTTAATATATCAATCTTATTGGAAAACATGTCCACTTCAAAATAAGTACTATGGTAGAATTAACTAAAGGCAGTGAGAAAATATGGTGACTTTGGCAGTGGAAGGAAGAAATGAGAATGAGTGTTGGAAAGGTGTCAAGAGAATAAGAAAGTCTTTAGAACCAGATGTGATTAAATTAAAAGTATGTGATTGATAAAGTATTAAAATAACCTGTCTAGAGGAATTTGTGTTCTGTCAAAAATCAAAACTTAAATTGTAGAAACCAAGCTCTAGTGATTGTAAAAGACAGGAAGAATACGTACAGAGGCTACAACAAGGTTCTTTCTACATGCCTTAAAATTCCATTTCAATCTAGTACCCTGCTGTAACTACAATTAAAACTAGTTCTACAACAGGAAAATGCTTGTATTAAAAATATTCAAATTTTTAAGGTTTTTAAATTAAATTCAAGTTTTTAAATTAAATACACGTTTTTTCCCAAATTTTTTTATTTTTATTGGAATATTTGTTTTTTACTTTCTCATTCTGTGTCAGAAGTGCTAAATACTGATAAATGTAGAATATCTTATTTATCAGGAAAAACTAATTTCAGTTTTCTTCTGATTCTGCTTCTGGATCTGTTTGAGCAGGAATATAATGTGTTATCCTTCCCACATTTAGGGCTCTGTTCATTTCTACTTTAATAAAGTCAAAGCACTTCATCTACGTGGATAAAAGGTAGACAGAATTACAGGCATTGTGTTCTGGAAGAATCAGGAATCACTGAATCTTCTGGAATAAAAGTTTCGTTTTTACCAAGGCCAATGCAAGAACATTTATTTTTGGTTTCCCACAGGAACTTATTTATCTGCTGGTGTGTAGCACAGAAAAGAGAAACAGAGTGTGACTGACAAACACTATTTGACAAACTTGACTGAGTCAATTTCTCAACATATTCTGAGTTTTAAGGAAGATAGGGAAACATCAGATATCTATCATAAGTTAAGTTAACGGAGTTATTTATTCTTCTTGCTAAAATACCTTCTTTAATAAATGTCAATTAAACCACCAGAGCTTAGGACCCTCACGGAGGCCATTGCACCCTCTTCCACCTCCACCAGAACAGGCGCTGGAATCCATGGCTGAGAGACCCATGGACGGTTCGCATTACAGGACTCTGTGCAGACAACCCCAGTACCAGCCCAGAGCTGGACAGACTCACTGGGTGGCTACACCCAGGAGAGACAACAATCACTGCAGTTTGGCTCACAGGAAGCCACATCCATAGAAAAAGGGGGAGAGTACTACATCAAGGGAACACCCCATGGGACAAAAGAATCTGAACAACAGCCTTCAGCCCTAGACCTTCTCTCTGATGGAGCCTACCCAAATGAGAAGGAACCAGAAAACCAACCCTGGTAATATGACAAAACAAGCCTCTTCAGCACCCCCCAAAATCACACTAGTTCACCAGCAATTGATCCAAATTAAGAAGAAATCCTTAATTTACCTGAAAAAGAATTCAGGAGGTTAATTATTAAGCTAATCAGGGAGGAACCAGAGAAAGGTGAAGCCCAATGTAAGGAAATCTAAAACATGATACAAGAAGTGAAGTGAGAAATATTTGTGGATATAGATAGCTTAATGAAAAAATGATCAAAACTTCAGAAAACTTTGAACACGCTTTTAGAAATGTGAAATGCTCTGGAAAGTCTCAGCAATAGAATTGAACAAGTAGAAGAAAGAAATTCAGAGCTCGAAAACAAGGTCTTCAAGTTAACCCAATCCAACAAAGACAAATAAAAAAGAATAAGAAAATATGAACAAAGCCTCCAAGACGTCTGGTATTACATTAAATGACCAAACCTAAGAATAATTGGTGTTCCTGAGGAAGAAGAGAATTCTAAAAGCCTGGAAAACATATTTGGGGGAATAATCAAGGAAAACTTCCCCGGCCTTGCTAAAGACCTAGACATCCAAATACAAGAAGAACAAAGAATACCTGGGAAATACATGGCAAAAAGACCTTCACCTAGGCACATTGTCATCAGGTTATCCAAAGTCAAGATGAAGGAAGGAATCTTAAAAGCTGTGGGACAGAAGCACCAGGAAACTTATAAAGGAAAACCTATCAGATTAACAGCAGATTTCTCAGCAGAAACCCTACAGTCTAGAACGGCTTGGGTACCTATCTTCAGCCTCCTGAGACAAAAAAATTATCAGCCAAGAATTTTGTATCAGTGAAACTAAGCATCATATATTAAGATAAGATACAGTCATTTTCAGACAAACAAATGCTGTGAGAATTCGCCATTAGCAAGCCACCACTACAAGAACTGCTAAAAGGAACTCTAAATCTTGAAACAAATCCAGGAAACACATCCAAACAGAAACTCTTTAAAGCATAAATCACACAGGATCTATAAAACAAAAATAGAAGTTAAAAAGGCAAAAACAAAAAACAAAAGTACACAGGCAACAAAGAGCATGATGAAAGCAATGGTACCTCACATTTCAATACTAACATTGACTGTAAATAGCATAAAAGCTCCACTTAATAGATACAGAACCACAGAATGGATAAGAACTCATCAATCAACTCTCTGCTGCCTTCAGGAGACTCACCTAACACATAAGAACTCATATAAACGTAAAGGGGTGGAAAAAGGCATTTCATGCAAATGGACACCAAAAGCGAACAGGGGTAGCTATTCTTATATGAGACAAAACAAACTTTAAAGCAACAGTGTTTAAAAGAGACAAAGAGAGACTGGATATAATGGTAAAAGGCCTTGTCCAACAGGAAAATATCACAATCCTAAACATATATGCACCTAACACTGGAGCTTCCAAATTTATAAAACAATCACTAATAGACCTAAGAAATGAGATAGACAGCAATATAATAATAGTGGGAGACTTCAATATTCCACTGACAGCATTAGACGGGTCATCAAGAAAGAAAGTCAACAAAGATAAAATGGATTTCAACTATACCTTGGAACAAATGGACCTAACGAATATATACAGAACATTTCATCCAACAATCACAAAATACTCATTATATTCAAGAGCACATGGAACTTTCTCCAAGATAGACCATATCATAGGCCATAAAACAAGCTTCAATAAATTTAAGAAAACTGAAATTATATCAAGAACTGTCTCAGACCACAGTGGAATAAAAATGGAAATCAATTCCAAAAAGAACCTTCAAAACCATGCAAATACATGGTAGTTAAATAACCTGCCCCTGAGCGAGCATTGGGTCAAAAATGAAATTGAGATGGAAATTTAAAAATTCTTCAAACTGAATGACAATAATGACACAGCTTATCAAAGCCTCTGGGATACAGCAAAGGCTGTGCTAAGAAAAAAGTTCATAGCCCTAAACTCTTACATCAAAAAGTCTAAAGGAGCACAGACAATCTAAGGTCACACCTCAAGGAACTAGAGAAATAAGAACAAACTAAACCCAAACCCAGCGGAAGAAAGGAAATAGCCACTATCAAAGCAGAACTAAGTGAAATTGAAACAAAAAAATTACAAAAGATACATGAAACAAAAAGCTGGTTCTTTGAAAAGATAAATAAAATTGATAGACCATTAGCAAGGTTAATCAAGAAAAGAAGAGACAAAATCCAAATAACCTCGCTAAGAAATGAAACAGGAGATATTACAACTGACATCACTGAAATACAAAATCTCATTCAATGCTACTATCAATACATTTATGCAAAACTAGAAAACCTAGAAGAGATGGATACATTCCTGGGAAAATAAAACCCTCCTAGCTTACATCAGGAAGAATTAGATACCCTGAACCAACTAATAACAAGCAGCAAGATTGAAATGCTGATTAAAAAATTACCAGCAAAAACAAAGTTCAGGACCAGATGGATTCACAGCAGAATTCTATCAGACATTAAAAGAAGAATTGGTACCAATCCTTTTGACACTATTCCACAAGATAGAGAAAGGAGGAACCCTCCCTAATTCATTCTATGAAGCCAGCATCACCCTAAAATACCAAAACCAGGAAAGGACATAACCAAAAAAGAAAACTACAGACCGATAATCTTGATGAACATAGATGCTAAAATCCTTAACAAAATACTAGCTAATCAAATCCAACAACATATCAAAAAGATAATCCACCATAATCAGGTGGGTTTTATACCAGGGATGCAGGGACAGTTTGACATATGCAAGTCAATGAATGTGATATACCACATGAACAGAATTAAAAACAAAATCACCTGATCATCTCAATAGATGCAGAAAAAGCATTCGACAAAATCCAGCATCACTTTATGATTAAAACTCTAAGCAAAATTGGCATATACAAGAGACACACCTTAATGTAATAAAAACCATCTATGACAAACCTACAGCCAACATAATACTAAATGAGGAAAAGTTGAAAGCATTTCCTCTTTGAACTGGAACAAGACAAGGATGCCCACTCTCACCACTCCTCCTCAACGTAGTACTGGAAGTCCCAGCCAGAGCAATCAGACAAGAGAAAGAAATGAAGGGCATCCAAATTGGTAAAGAGGAAGTCAAACTGTCACTGTTCGCTGATAATATGATCATTTACCTTGAAAACCCTAAGACTCCTCTAGAAAGCTCCTAGAACTGCTGAAAGAATTCAGCAAAGTTTCCAGATACAATATTTATGTACACAAATCAGTAGCTCTTCTACACATTAACAGCGACCAAGCAGATAATGAAATTAAGAACTCAACCCCTTTTACAATAGCTGCACACAAAAAAAAATACTTAGGAATATACCTAACAAGGGAGTCTAAAGATCTCTACAAGGAAAACTACAAAACACTGCTGAAAGAAATCATAGACGACACAAACAAATGGAAACACATCCCATGCTCATGGATGGGTAGAATCAATATTGTGAAAATGACCATACCACCAAAAGCAATCTAGGAATTCAATGCAATCCCCACCAGAATACCACCATCATTCTTCACAGAATTAGAAAAAGCAATTCTAAAATCTATACGGAACCAAAAAAGAGCCTGCATAGCCAAAGGAAGACTAAGCAAAAACAACAAATCTGGAGGCATCACATTACCTGATTTCAAACTGTACTATAAGGCCATAGTCACCAAAACAGCATGGTATTTGTATAAAAATGGGCACGTAGACCAATGGAACAAAGTAGATAACCCAGAAAAGAACTCAAAACTTACAGCTAAATAATCTTCGACAAATCAAACAGAAGCATAAGGTGGAGAAAGGATGTTCTTTTCAACAGGTGGTGCTGGGATAATTGGCTAGCCACATCTAGAAGAATGAAACTGGATCCTCCTCTCTCACCTTATACAAAAATCAACTCATGATGGATTAAGGCATTAAACCTAATAAACTATAAGAATTCTAGAAGATAACATTGGATAAACCCTTCTAAACATTGGCTTAGGAAAGGATTTCATGATCAAGAACCCAAAAGCAAATGCAACAAAAACAAAGATAAATATCTGAGACCTAATTAAACTAAAGAGCTTTTGCACAGCAGAAGGAACAGTCAGCAGAGTAAATAGACAACCCACAGAATGGGGGAATATCTTCACAATCTATATATCTGACAAAGGACGAATATCCAGAACCTACAAAGAACTCCAGCAAATCAGTAAGAAAAAGAAAATAATCCCATCAAAAACTGAGCTAAGGACATGAATAGACAATTCTCAAAAGAAGTTCTACAAATGGCCAAAAATCATATGAAAAGATGCTCAGCATCACTAATGATCAGAGAAATGCAAATCAAAGCCACAATGCGATACTACCTTATTCCTGCAAGACTGGTCATAATCAAAAAATCATAAAACAGTACATGTTGGTGTGGATGCGGTGAACAGCGCATCCCACTGCTAGTGGGAATGTAAACTAGTACAGCCACGATGGAAAACAGCGTGGAGACTCATTAAAAAACTAAAAGTAGAACTACCATTGATCCAGCAATCCCACTGTTAGGTACCTACCCAGAGGAAAAGAAGTCATTATTCGAAAAAGATACTTGCACGAGAATATTTATAGCAGCATGATTCACAATTGCAAAATGATGGAACCAACACAAATGCCCATCAATCAATGAGTGGATAAAGAAACTGTAAAAATATATATACTCATACACACACACATATATATATGTATGTGTATATATATATGCATGTGTATATATACACATATATATGATGGAATATACAAGTCACGGAATATATATATATATGATGAAAAAAATATATATATATGATGGAATACTACACAGCCATAAAAAGAATGAATTAGCAGCATTTGCAGTGACCTAGATGAGACTGGAGACTATCATTCTAAGTTATGTAACTCAGGAATGGAAAACCAAACATCGTGTGTTCTCACTGATATGTGAGAGCTCAGCTATGAGGACGCAAAAGGGTAAGAATGATACAATAGGCTTTGGGGAGTTGGAGGGAAGAGTGGGAGGGGGGCGAGGGATGAAAGACTACAAATATGATGCAGTATATACTGCTCTGGTAATGGGTGCACCAAAATTTCAAAAATCACCACTAAATAACTTATTTATGTGACCAAATACCACCTGTACCCCAATAACTTATGGAAAAAATAAAGCACCTAAAATACATTGAAAAATAATAATAATTATCAGTGTCACTTACAGCTGCAATTTATGTATTCTGAGAGAAAGGCAGTATTTTTTATGTATGGAAATTATGAAAACTGGCAGGTTTAATTGAAACAAATGAAGAACAATACAAGGATCAAATAAACTTTAATTTCTTATAACAAGGAACTAGCAAACACGCATATGAATCTTCAAATCCCACACAAAACCCGGCATGACATATCCAGTGTGCCTAAACTCCAGCACTATATTCTTAGTGCCTCTAATTATCAGCTAGGGAAATGTTCTGACCTGGTCTGGTTTTGCACATGAGATTTTTCCAGGAAAGCCAGTGAAATTCACCTCTAGTTCAGTTTTTAATGCTGCGCTAAGTTGCCTTCATTCATTTATTCATGAAAGCTATGGATCTTGTTTTTTTATAGCAATAATCAGGCATTTATTCACTGTTCTAATTTCTTTTATATTTGAATATTTCAAGTGCCAGTATTAATCTTCTGGTATACATATATATATGTCAGAATTTATATATATAAATTATATATGTATAAATTATATATTTATATATATATATAAAATTGTAAACCCTATCACTAGAGAATACAAAATGAGACCACAGAACCCATAACTATTATGTTTAGTTACACAAAGGCAAATTTTTGCCCTTATAAAATTTAGTAATGTTTTCAGCAGGCAGATTTACATGTCTAAATCCCTTGGCAATGTAATTCAACTGCCACTATAGTTATTAGAAATGAACTAGGGCATATACTTATCAGATTAGGTTAAATTATTTTATACTGATAGTCTTTTCAGCAAAGGCTCAATTTCAGACTACTGTAAATTGCCCATGAAATATACCTGTTAGTGTATTAAAATAATGACAGAATAAGAGAAATATGCAAAGAAACACTTCTCATATACTGAAAGAAATCATGGATGATAGGTCCTCTTTTTAACTGAGATGTATTTTTCCTGGGATCATAAGTTTGTGTTCATTATTTCTTTAAAATCTCATGCCATTTTGCATGAGAAGGTCAAATTTCACTGCTGGGAAATGGTTGCAAATTCAAATATAGACAACATTGTTTTCAAATGATTTTTTTAATATAATACTGGAATTAGGGCTTATTATCTGTCATTAAGTGACAGAAGGGAACCCACCCTGGATATCAGAGCTACATCACACAAAAAAGTTATAATGGTATATATTTAAAATCTGAGAAATAATGCAGGGCATCCAACTCTGAGTTCCATATAATGAAAGTTAGCATATCAAACTATGAAAATAACTGCTGATATTTACCCTCATGATGATTGTTTCTTGTCCCTCAAATAGTTAAGAGTTAGTCTTCATAACAACCTTTTAAAAATCTCAGCTCTAATGCTTTATATGAATAGGAAGAGTTAGGTAAGGTTATGTTATTATCTATCTCATATTTATACTGGATTTCTGATGAATTCGGTTTTATTCTGTGGTCTACTAAGCATTTTTATAAACTCCCAAGTAGGAATGAAAAAACTGGCACTATTTGAGGCTGGAAAAATGTTTGAATAGAACCTGAAACACAATCTGCAAACCACAGTTCCTCTTCATTTTATGTATATTTCAAGGAAAATTTAATTCAGATGTTTCTGATTAATGTATACTTAGCTCATGAAACTTGTTGTGCAAAACTATTTGACTTCCTGGAAGCCTTTTTCTTTGCAAGACATTTTCCTCTGTACAAGGAAATTTAGTTCTGCCTATACTAAATGGTATGCAAAACTGGAAACACTTCTGGTGCTTTTTTTTTAACTTTGATTTTAAGTTCAAGGTACAAGTGCAGGTTTGTTACATAGGTAAACTTCTGTCATGGAGGTTTGTAGTACAGACTGTTTCCTTACCCAGGTATTAAGCCCAGTACCCATTAGTTAATTTTCCCGATATTCTCCCCGTTCCCACCCTCTCTCCTCAAAGGCCTCAGTGTGTGTTTTTCCCCTTTATGGTGCTTTAAAAAAATGTATCTGAGTTCACATTTTTATTTGGTGATAGTTTTTAAAGCAAACTATGTCCCTTGCCTTTTTAAACAATCAGGAAAAAAAAAACTGATATACTAGAAGTGACTTAATCAAATCCCTAAATAAGAAAAATAATTTGTGAATTTACATTATACTGAACCATACAATCTTTGACTATAAAATGTCTAACATATGTTAGAAACAGTAATGGAAAGAAATTGAACCAAAAGTCAAGGGATCTGTCTTCTAAACTCAATTCTGTCACACACTTTCTAAGTGATTTTTAAAAAATCATATTGTTTCCTTTATCTTCATCTATAAAATGAAAGGGCTAGATAAAATAGCTTCCCCAAAAACAATTCTTGAAGATCTGTCTAATTTCTGAATTCTATATACATTATATCAATAGTTGATTTGATCAACTTTACCTCAAGTAATGATCTTAATTCACTTAAATAATATACACTTAGCTCATCAAACTTAAATAAGATTATAGCAAAATACATATTGGTCAAAATTCAAAATACCAAAGTCTTACAAATACATTTTCTTTAATTTTTCCCATTAACTACTTTTATTTTATATTTTATTTTTTATGGATACATAGGTGTATATTTTTATGAGTTACGTGAGATATGAAAGAGAGGCAGAAAACATGACACAGACTGAATTACGGATTATTGTTAAGATTTTTTCCATATTAGATTGTGGTGTTTATACATAATTGTCTACAGCCATCATGTCAATGATCTTTACATGGAAATAATATAACAAAGATGACCCTAAAACACCGAAAACTTTGGGTTTTTGTTATTCATCATGATAGGTGGTGTTACGCTGCAGTAAAAAACAGTCTCTATAGCTTAGTAACGTCAAACAACCATAGGAAATTTCTTGCTCACATTATATGTCCTTGTAGGTTTCCTGGGGGCTATGTTCCATGCCATTAATCAGGAGATTTTTTTTCCAAGGTTTATCTCACAAGGATAACATCAGACAGCTGAAGAGAAATAGCAAATAGTTAATTTGTTCTCAGACTAGTGACCAAAGCAAGCCATCCAGCTACTCATAAACTTCAAAAGGGTAAAGAAGCACAAGTATTATTGTACGCCAAAAAAGCCAATCAGCAATAAATGGGAGACACTATTTATGACCTCCACAGTCACACACAAGCCAAAGTGATATTTAGTATAGCAGTGATATTTAGTATAGCCAAAGTGATATTTAGTATAGCAGTCTAAGAATTAGCCTAATTAAGAAAAAAAGTTGGCTAACTAATCTTAGAAATATTTTTTGAAATTAAAAAGTGCTTTTTTCTAATTGAAATATCATACCATATGACATATAATAACATACCATATAATTAGATATTCCTTAACATTTATTTATTCAAAATGTTAATTTCAATGAGTACATTCAAATATATAAATCTTTATTATCCTTAATGCTAAAAACTACTTTTTAAAAATGTTTCTAAAATCTTTTTTTTCACTTGGTATTGACATAAATAGATTTAGAAAAACTTAATGTTATTTAAAGTAACAGTTAATATATCATAAATATACATATTAAATGTATAATAATATGCATAATATAGTTATCAAATGTATTCTGTGCAACAATCAATACAAACTCTTCTGTCTTTATACCCAAAATTAAACAATTTGCTCATATTGTCTTTTCTTACATATCTTAAAACTGTTGTTTTATTGCCATTCTAGATCTATCAACTTATCAAGACGTGACCGACCCATCAGAGTCTTCCTTTCATATATGAAAAATTGCTAACCCATTTATCCCTCCCTCAAGCCTTCCTAATATACTTTTAGCTCAATTTTCAGTATGCTCTTTGTAACTGTAAATAATATACTTATATTTTATTTTTTGGTACATAAAAAACAGTCACAAGCTTTTGACTTTTCTTATTGTAAGATGAGGTTTTCTTGCATCTGTCCTTTTTTTCAGCTCTCCTCTCTCATCTCTTCTACCTTGGTACTTATCTTTTATTATTTTCTTTTGCAAGATGAAAACGTTAATATTTTGCTTTTATCAGAGATAAGCCTTCATCGTTGTGCTGTTTATTATATGCAAGCATCAATAGTATTTATATTGTTTCACTATTTAAATACTGTTTACTGGGGAACCTAGTAGTATAATTTTATTGCATTTTTTATATAGTTTATAAAGTATCAGTTTGGGTACCTGTAGTGGATTATTCAGAAGTTATCTAATTATTAGAACACTGAGCATTCTAAAATGAACTCATTCAGTCTGTTGAATTTTGGGGGAGGATCAAAGGGCTACCTAGAATATTGTTCATGTGTTTGTTTGTGGTGGAGAGGAGGATCCTGACGCAATGGCATGTGAACCAGTGGTGTAAGTGACATGAATATGACTTCAAAGGTATTTCCTCTGCATGTTTTATCACTTCCTCTTCTATGCTCCATAATGCATATCGACCCACGGTAAAACACCATTTATTGAATTGAAATTAGAGCTTCTCTACTAAACTGCAAGCACCTTGAAGACAGGCAGCATGTCATATACATTTCAGTAACTCTAGAACTTAACCTCAAATTGAGTGAAACCTAATATTTATTGACTATGAAGCATGTGCCATGCACTGTATAATGCACTTTCATATATTTCATCTCACTTAACCTCCTCAAATGCTCAGGGAAAATGATACTACTGCATTTAACACATAAGAGTAATAAAACACAGATGATGTAACTGAAAATACCCAATGCTGCAAGAGAGACAGAGGCAGGATTTAAAAATTGTTATTCTGACACCAAGTCTGAATATATTTCTTCTATATGCTGCTGTTTCATATATGAGGAATCTGGTACAGAATATATATTCAATAAATATGTGCTAAATGCATCAACAGAGTAATCTTTTATTATAGAATTTGTAGATGTAAAGATTATAACAGATAGTAGGCATCGTAGGAAGTGGCTGGAGAGTCCCAAGGCACAAGAACATAGAATATGGTAAACTATTTTAGTCAACAATGGAAAGTCTAAAAGGAAGGAAAAATGCCCCAAATAAAGACTGTTTAAAGGACAAAACAGCTGCATGCCATTGGAACAAATTATTATGAAACAAAGGTCGAAGTGATGGTAACATTGAAATGACTCTGATAACCCAAAGCCATTTAAATGATAACTGACTCTTTCTATTGATACATAATATTTATACGTATTTGTGGGTTACACATGATATTTTGTTACATTTATAGGATGTATAATAATCAAGTCAGGGTATTTAGGGTATCCATTACCTCAGGTATTTATCATTTCTGTACGTTAGGAACATTTTCAGTCCTTACTTTTGGCTATTTTGAAATATGCAATACCTTGTTAGATACAGTCATCCTACTCTGCTATCACATATTATAATTTATTCTTTCTATCTAACTGTATATTTGTACTTATTTATCAACTTCTCTCCATCCCCCTCCTTCCCAGCTATACAACCTGCCCAATCTCTAGTATCTACCATTCTACTAAATCTTTGTAAGATCCACCTTTTTTATAGCTCCCATATGTGTTATTTGTCTTTCTGTGTCTAGCTGATTCCATTTAACATAATGACTTCCAGTTCCATCCATGTTGCTGCAAATGACATGATTTTATTCTTTTTATGACTAAATAGTATTCTATTGTGTATATATGCACATTTTCTTTATTCATTCATCCAAATACGAACACTTAGTGTGATTCCATATCTTTGCAACTGAGAGTAGTGCTACAATAAATACACGGGTGCAGACGTTCCTTTAATATACTGGTTTCCTTTTCCTTGACTAAATAGTAAGTTAGATTGTTTTATTTTACCCTGCTCTTCTTTCCTTTTGTATAGCTACTTATCAAAATATTGATGCAATTCCAATCCTTTTTTAACCTAGCCATGAAAATAAATACATATTTTTCTTAAAGGTAATCAGAATGTGTCTAATGACATGAAACCACTCTTATAAAAGAAACTAAATGTATTGCACTCAATTAGTCTGCTATTTCTGGTTTGCTTTTCATGAGAGTTGGCTTTTTTCAGATAAAAATGGTTTCAGGCTAATATTTACATTTTTTAAAAAATTAGTAATGTAAGAACTTAACATAGAGACAAAAAGAAGCTGGAAGCGTATATAGAAAGATGGATGCCTCTTTCAAATTTTAAAGCTTTATTGTATTTTAATCCTTATTTTCTAAGTTTTCTTATGCATATTAGCCTACATTTAAAATCTGTTTCTTGCAAATCAAAACCGCAATGAGATACTGTCTCACACCAGTCAGAATAGTTATTATTAAAAACTTAAAAATGCAACAGATGTTGGCAAGGCTGTGGAGAAAAAGGAATGTTTATACATTGTTGGTGAGAATGTAAATTAGTTCAGCCACTGTGGAAAACGGTTTGGAAATTTCTCAAAGGACTTAAAACAGAACTACAGTTTGAGCCAGCGATCCCATTACTGGCTATCCAAAAGAAGATGAATTGTTTTACCAAAAAAAAAAAAAAAAAAAAAGATTCACTCATATGTTCATTGCAGCACTATTCACAATAACAGAGACATGGAATCAACCTAGTTGCCCATCATGGTGAACTGGATAAAGAAAATGTGGTACATATACACTATGGAATGCTATGCAGCCAGAAAAATGAATAAAATCATGTCCTTTGTAGCAACATGGATGGAGCTGGAGGCCATTATCCTAAGTGAACTAATGCAGAAACATAATACCAAATACTGCATGTTCTCACTTGTAAGTGGGAGATAAACAATGGGTACTTATGGACATAAAGGTGGTCATAAATATACACTGGAACTAACTATTGGGTGCTATGCTCAGTACTTGGGTAAAGGTATCAATTGTACCTCAAACCTCAACATCACACAATATACTCAGGTAACAAAACTGCATGTGTAACTCCTGAATCTAAAGTAAAAGTTGAAATTATTTAAAAACAAATAAATAAAATATATATATATTTTTACTTTAAGCTCATTTTAAATTCCAGACCCATTTTCTAGGGGAAAACAAACACTCCCTCTCTGAAACATCCTCTCCCGTTTCTGTCAACAATAAATGCAATAAGCTTGCTTCTAAGACATTACTTAGGTCACTGATGAAAATTCTAACTATCTTGCTGTATTGTTGATGCTGGAAGCATTATAGAATCAATTCTGAAAGGTAGCATTTCTGTCATTTGGGACCTGACCATTGTGACTCTCAGAGGACACTTAATTGACTTTACTAAGTAGAGACAGATACATCTGTTTATCACATAACACAAAAGTGATCATATATTATATCACTGTAACTTGTTTCCAGAGTGATGTCAAAGACACCAATATTTCTCAAGCTATTCATTTTATAATTGCCAAAATATAACTAATAATAGAAATAAGGATTAAATAAATAAATTCATTATGTTTTCATTGTACTCAAAAATATAACTTGATAGCCCGTGAAAGAACCAAAGAAACATAGTAGAACCAACTTATATACATGAGATAAGTAGAATCTATCTTGACGTTTTCAAAATCATCGTTCAAATTACATTAGTTTGCAAAGAACTTTACGATTCCGTCACAAACTGAAAGAAATGATACTATACAGCCATATAAAAGGGCAGGGAACATCACACACCGGGGCCTGTCGGGGGGTGGGGGGCTGGCGGAAGGATAGCATTAGGAGAAATACCTAATGTAAATGATGAGTTGTTGGGTGCAGCAGACCAACACGGCCCATGTATACCTATGTATCAAACCTGCACGTTGTGCACATGTACCCTAGAACTTAAAGTATAATTTTAAAAAAGTAAAAAAAAAAAGAGGATTTCGGCCTCAAAACATGAAATGGTTTCAATATGTCTGAATTTGAAGGAAAATTTAAGTAACATGTAAGAGTGAAAAGAGCCCTCATGAAGGAGACAGTGAACTGGAATTTTGATGTTTCTTTCTGCCGTTAATAAGCAATGTGATATAGTACCAAACACTTACCGCTACCTTAATTTCTTTATTCATGAAATAAAATGTTAGGGGAAAATAATTTTTAAGATTATTTGAATACAATGATAAAAGGTTAAAATAAAAGTAGACCACTAAATTGCATGGATCTATATACATATACATAACTAAGGTATACACATATCTACATATATGTAAATGTTTGTGTGTTTTATAGGTATATGGTACAATGCACAATTTTTCTCCTCTGTAAGTAAAATATAAATGCAAATAAAAAGATGTATATTTTATGTGACAATGATTTGAAATGCATTTCTTAATGGATCAAATAATCAAAAATATACACAATGAGTAAATTACATAAATCTAAATAAAGAAATCAAACAAATCTTTAGACACACCAGCATGGGCATATTGAGGGTGGAAGAATTCTAGAGAGATGAGCATGAGGGGCCCACTGTGCTATCACAACAAATTTTGCAAAAATGAATGCTTATTATAATTTCACTTTAGATTGAATATCTTTTATTTTTCACCTGACATAAAAGTCTCTTGTTATAAGACTTCATAACTACCTCTTCCTCACAAAAAATACATACATGTTTCATAAGCCTGTGAACTTATGTGGGGAAAATAATTTTTAATAAATATGTATTTGTCCCTCACAACTTCATGGTGTGGCTAAAGCATTTTGAAGCACACTGCTTGCTAAAATGGCAAATATATCATAAACCTTCATCTCTGACTTGGCATCTATTGAATGAATGGCTGTTTTCATGTATGTCAACATGAAGGGTAATGTCCACAGTTTAAAAAAATTTATATACCATTTACAATTTTAGCACCCAATCCTCCCCATGCCCCCAAGTTCTGAGTACATACCCTTGAATGACAGAAAAAATATATAGTCGTTAATTTTAAAAGTCTCTTAAATCCATTTGCCTATTTTAAGGATAGAAGAGGTAAAAAAAAAAAAGAAATAAAAAAAAGAAAATAAAAAAATAGGAAGGAAGGAAGGGAAAGGAAGGGAAGGGAAGGAAAGGGAGGGGAAGGGAGAGAAGGAAGGAAAGGAAAGAGAAGAAAGGAAAGGAGAGAGAAGAAAGGAAAGGAGAGAGAAGAAAGGAAAAGAAGGAAAGGAGGGAAGGAGAAAGGAAAGAGAAGAAAGGAAAGGAAAGAGAAGAAAGGAAAGGAGAGAGAAGAAAGGAAAAGAAGGAAAGGAGGGAAGGAGAAAGGAAAGAGAAGAAAGGAAAGGAAAGAGAAGAAAGGAAAGGAGAGAGAAGAAAGGAAAAGAAGGAAAGGAGGGAAGGAGAAAGGAAAGAAGAAAGGAAAGAAGGAAGGAAGGTAGGTCAGTTGCTAAAAATAGAGTTCGCATGGAGATGAATAAATATTATTGACATAGACTCGTTATCTGGTTATTCAAACTAAGTAAACTATGATATAAGTTTACTCACAAAACCAGTTATAATTTTTAGTTTAATAAAGAGAAAGTACCTTAAAAATCATGCCGTTTAATATAGTTTTTATTTCAACTTTTGTCTATAAGCATCTTCTTGTGTGTGAAATGTATTTCCCCACTGAGTGATTTTCCACATTTACCACACAACACTCCCCCCTGCTTGGAAGCTGTGCATATTTTTCTTTTATACACTTTGACAGAAAAGTTGGGGCCTTTTTACCAATTAGATGATAAAAATAACTTCCCCTATTTTTCCCTATTACTCAGGAAAATCTCAGTTGTTCTGTTTTCTTATTTCTTCTAGTTATATATGATTGTAATATATGCTCATTAATTCATACACACTGAACATTTATTTTATTTATAATTTTTGCTCCCTGCTATTCTCAGGAGAGGCACATCTCAATTTTATGAGTGACTTGGGAGTAAGTAGTTATGCAGTCATGCTCCAGCCTGCTTCGGTGTCACACATTCATAATGTTGAACACTCAATCTACAACCCACAACAACACATCACAGTCATAAGTCCAATCACACAATGTCCTATTGCAGTATTTCATGTCATACCTTTGAGACAGGCAATTCCTGATTAGCCCCTGGATTTTTCCTGCTTTTAATGTCTGGGCTTATTGGGCGGCAGACCTAGCATAAATGGTGATGGCGAGTACGTCTCTGGTCTCCTGTAGCTACAGAGGGCTCAGAGCAGACATAAAACAGGCCTACAGCCCTACAACATCTGAACAGTGTTTCCTGTCTGTAGTTCTTATTTTTACACTTGGCATGAGCTGCAGTGACCTTTCCCCTGTTCTTTAAAGGGATGTCTTTTATGGAGGTTAAGAGTGACTTGGCCCCCAAGTGAACAAAGTCCCAGGCCCCCACTGAACTCCAACTGTGCCATATGTGCATAGTGCTGTGAATGCTGATTTAGTGGTATGGGCAATGGTCCACCAGAACTGAGCATACTGAGATCACCACAATTATGTGACTTGAAGATACTTGTGTGCCCCACTGATCGTTACCAGAGTTATGAAAGTTAGGCTTTGGGCTGCATTTATCTGCCGACTCAGCAGCATTTTGACCACATGAATTAATGATAGCACAGTAAGTACATTTTACAGCTACTTGTAATTGTTATTATTAAAGCCAAACATGGGACTTATGCTGAAAATAGTGTCCTAGCCAGTTGCCTCTGAATAGAGCCATACACGTTTACTTTTTCTTCTTCTACACATGGTTTTGACTCCACGTGTATTGCCATGTGGGAGGGATCATTTTGGCCTAAAACTTAATAAGCTAAATGTATCTTTCTGCAGTTAATTTCTTAGGAATTCCATCCAGAAGAGATGGTGAGAAAACATGATAGTTTGAGTATTCCTGAAAAATGCGTAGGACAAAACTCTCTGGGAAATAAATGTGGTGTTTATTAAGTGAAGAATTATCGTACTGACAAAGTATTAAAAGTTTAATGTTTTACTATTTAAAATTATAAGGCCATTTGTTTACCACAAGTTTTCTTGATTCTACTTTTAATGCAAGTCAGTGGGATAGATGTAGAACTTTATTTATTCATGTTACAGATTTCTTTTCATTTTTGGTTATTTTGAAATTGCTATCTTGATCATGCCATCTCAGAAAAGAGTAGATTCCTCCTTACTTACTATGATATCTCTAAGTCTATAGATCATATAGGAGATATTATTTTTGTCTGCTGTACTATTCCTTCTATCCTTCTAGCAAAGCCACTGAAATAATAACAAAAGTAACTAGAGCTAATTAGTCCATCATGACTAAATGCAGCTGTCTGTAGCAAATGAGGGAGCAAGCAGAACATGATGCTTCTTCATGTTTTCCCTCCTATTGACATTTTTGGCTCATATAATTAGCAGCCTTATCCAATCATGAACACCAGAAGAGATAGAGTTGAGACTGCAGCTTCATTGTTTTCTGACACACTGTGTGGGAAAAAAATCCCAACACCCAAACATCATTCAGCCCACAAAATGAAAAGGTTACACATAATTTTCACTTTTAAATACAAATAAACTTCTGGAATTTATTATTCACAGTGGGGCTAGCAAATAGTTTCACTTAAGTGCAAGTTTAAGATAAAGTACAAAAGACTAAAAATTGATAACTTGATGTCACAGGTATATTACCACAGTATTCAAATTTCTTGAGTAACTGGAGAGAAGGCCTGTGTTTTATTTGTTCCTCTATTTCCAACATCCATCCAATCAATAGTTACTCAATACATATTTGTTTAATTGAACTGAATAGGAATATTGATTGCTGTTAACTCACTAAAATGAAGAAAAAATAAACTACATTTTCTTTCTGCATAAACCTTCATTTTGAAAATCTTTCTTAAATACTTTTTACCTTTCCTTTTACATTTGTACATTTTCATATAGTTTTATTCCCATGGAAATATACTTCATGAAAATGATACATTCTTCTTTACTTGCACACAATAAATAATCAATCATTACAGTTAAGTGAAATTTCTAAATTCACAAACATTTTCAGGAGAAAAACAAAAGACAGATTTTTATTTTAAGGTCAGATTTGGTAGAGCTTTCCTGTTATTCTTTAAAAAATATACGTTCTCCACACAGAAAATATGTGTTTTGTGTGTGTGTATGTGTGTGTGACTTATGACCTAAAAGGAGGGTTTAATTATTAAAGTCTCACATTTTGTCTGTAAAATATGAGATTTTTTAGTGTAATACGAAAGTACTTAATAAAATGTTTTCCCTACTCTTGATTTGCTTAAACAGTGGTAAAGTCCTAATTTAAAATGACTAAGAATCTATACGTAGCAACATTTTTAAAGGCATACACTAATTGCATAAATACAGAGAAGCATTAAACAGATTCTGGCAGTGTGAATCCAAAATTGAATTGCTTCACGTTATTGCAAAAAAAAAAAAACTAACTCTTTCTTCAACTATCAACTTCAAAATTTGAAGTTTCAGCCTACAGATTCAGCAGGCGCTTTGCTACTTGCAGAAACCCAGAGAAGATGGAAAACAGTTTAATCAATATGCTCAATAAACTGTTTGCTCACCAAATTGAGGGGAGGGCAAAAATAACTTCCAACCATTTCATTTCATTGACAGCAAGCCTTGGATACATTGCCTACTTGTCTTTTTAAAGTAGGGCATCCAAGGTGGTTTCTCCTGGATAGTCTTTTCAGAGGTCACATAAACGGGCTTCCATCCTGATCCTTAATCCTAGCTGAAGTGTGAGAGTAAATGAGAAAACATGTGCTGATTTTTTAAATTCTTCTAGAAAACAGTGATATATAAATTCATGATTTTGCAATTAGCAGCCCCAAGCACTGCATCTCATTTAATGGCATACCACTTTCAAGCTGTATAATTCTATATTCTCTTTATGAGAATGTCTTATTAAAGAACAGGGAAAGAAAAAAAAAGTGCCTCATGATACCCTGTTCCACTGAGATTAGGATTGATTAATGAACGTGCTTTACATTTTCCATAGTTTATTACAGGAAAATGTGCTGTATGTTGTTGAATGTCCTTGGATAAGGTGCTGCCATCTCAGTCACTAACTGCCATAGCACGTGGGAAAAAAAAATATATAACATTTTTGCCCACAGATACAAAACAATGGGACATAGAAGGCCTTACCTCTATGTCATAAATAAAATGCTTGTCTCTTTCTGGCCATAGACTGTAACATAGAAATGTACCTCCAGTGTGTTTAATATATTTGCATGCAGCAACCTCACCTGGATTGGCATCATTTTATGTCATTATCCTGAAAAAAAACAAAAAAATGGTGTGGCTCCTACAATGCATCCCAAAGTGGTTTGGTGGAGAAGTTTGTCCAACAGGACTTGCTGGCTTTTTTATTTCTCAACACTTGTGTGACATTTACCTTAGCAAATAAGCCCTCCTCCATTCATGAAAGATCACTGTGAAGTTAGAAGGATTATTTATGTGCTGCTTTACCCTTTTACCTTCCATTTCTCTGTATTAATCCATGTTTAAAAAATTGAATCAGCCTTATCAATTGGTAATAGAGAAGTATTTTAGGATTGACCATTGATATGTTACCAAGGATCTAGGGCTGCTTTGTTCCTAAATAATCTTTGTCCAGATCCAACATGAGTTTGTCTTTGATAATAATAGTACAATTAAATCAAGTCCTTGGATTTAGAGGGAAGTGACAGACAAGGGAACCCTGTGTTATTGTGATGCCAACAAAGCAGAAAGGTATTCTACGTAACTGACCTTACATTGAAAAATACTTTGAAGCACTTTTCTTACAGTCTTTTTATATTTGATGTCAGTTGTATCTCATGTGATATTCACCAGAGTTGCAAAACAAAAGAGGTAATTGTTTTCTCTTTAGCCACCAAATCTGCTGAAACAGCCTTACTTACTCTTATGAACCAATAGATATGTTATAACTGACATAGCTGAGCTTTGAGAGAAAAAAGTGGTATAGTATTACCAGTGCCCAAATAAAACCCTATAAGCTGAAGTGTGAAATTAATTTAGTTGTTCCTCAGATAATTGGCTTAGAAACAGTTTGTTTTCTGTGTTCAGGCTAACCTGCTAAGCACAAGATTCTGAAAGTGACTTAATTTCATCCTGCCAAGATTTTTTTGTTTGTTTTTTCTGCCTTGTGATAAGAAATGGAAACTTCTCCACAAAAATAAGAAAATCCATGGGGAATTCTTTGTTTGTTTGTTTGTTTGTTTGTTTGAGGTGGAGTCTAGCTCTGTTGCCTAGGCTGGAGTGTAGTGGTACGATCTCAGCTCACTGCAACCTCTGCCTCATGGGTTCAGGAGATTCTCCTGTCCCAGCCTCCCAAGTTTCTGGGATTACAGGTGCCCACCACCACGCCTGGCTAATTTTTTTTGTATTTTTAGTAGATACGGGGTTTCCCCATGTTGACCAGGCTTGTCTCGAACTCCTGGCCTCAGGTGATCAACCCACCTCGGCTTCCCAAAGTTGGTCTAACAAGACAATCACAAAATGCTGTGATGACAGGTGGGAGCCACCGCGCCTGGCCTCATGAGGAGTGTTTTAAAGGCAGATTTCAGTTTGCACAAAGACCAATTTTGTGTTTATTATAGTCTTGAATAACCTATAAGGTTCTCATTAACTAAGGACTTGAAAAAGATAATAGTAAATAATAACTATTGACCACTGACATAGCACAACCATACTTGACATTTTTAATTTACAAATATTAATGAATACTGATGCTTGTGAAATAAAGTATTGTATAAAGAGTCCTAACTGTATGAACTCCTTTCTTCTTTGGCTTGTGTACAATCAAGACTATCTGATTCATGTCAATAGAATATTAGCAAAACAAGGAATATGATGGCAATAAACATATGAAGAATGTAAATTATTTTGAATAATTAATATATACTAACTTAAGCAAAGATGTAATTGTTCACTTCTATAACTGATATAGATTATTTCTTAAATGAGAGCCTCTGACATTAGCAAAGTATATTAAAATGATTTCTTGGGCATTACAATAATAAAGTGTACATTAGTATAACTACCTTTGAGATAATTAGAACTAGTTATAAAAATCTGAAATACTCTCTCACCCTTGGCCTCAGAATTAATCTTTATATATTTATTCTGAGGAAATGAATTTGATTGATAAGCAATCTATAATGGCAAAAGCATAAAAACAAGCAAAATAATCAATAATATGATAATGGTTGGTTGAATGTTTAATATCCAAATGATGCAGTATTTTCAGCACTAACATTCATGTTTTCAAAAGAATTATGATAAGATCTATATGAGAAGAACTATAAAATATCAGATGAAAGAAATAAAATAATTAAATAAATATAGATATTCCATGTTCATGAATAGGCAGACTCTATATTATCAAGATGTTAGTTTTTCCCAACTTTATCTGTAGACTCAATGCAATTCCAATGAAAATCTAAGCAAATTATTTTGTGAATACAGATAAACTGATTTTGAAGTTTTTATGGACAGTCAAAAAACCCAGAAAAACGAACACTGTTTAAGGAGAGAAAAAAGTTGAGAACTAACACTCCCTGACTTCAAAGCTTACTGTAAAGCTACAGTAATCAAAACAATGTGGTGAAAAACTAAACAAATACATGGCTAAAGAAGTATAATGAGCCCAGATATAGGCCCACATAACTATAGTAATCTGATAGTTGACAAAGGACCAAAAACAATACAATGAAGAAACATAGTCTTTTCAACATGTGATGCTGTAACAACTGGACATCCACATGCAAAAAACAAAATACACCTAAACACAAATCTCATAACTTTCAGAAAAATTAACTGCAAATGAATTATAGACCCAAATGCATAATACAAAACTATAAAACTTTTGGAAGATAACGTAAGAGTAAACCTAGATGACCTTGGGTATGGCAATGACTTTTAAGATACACCAAATACACTGTACAAAAACCTGGACTTCATTAAAACAAAAATTTTTGCTCTGAAGAAGAGAATGTGAAGATAATGAGAAGACAATGCACAGACTTTGAGAAAATGTTTGTAAAAGACACATCTGGTAAAGAACTATTATTAAAAATATACAGAGAACTCTTAAAACTTAATCAGAAGAAAAACAATTCAATTAAAAAAATGGGCCAAAGACATTAAATGACACTTCACCAAAGTGAGTATACAGATGGCAAATACGCATATGAAGAAATGTTCCACATCATATGTCATCAGGAAAATGCAAATTGAAACAACAGTGAGATACCACTACGAATCTGTTAGGACGACCTTTCAGAACACTGACAATACCAAATGCTGGCAAGGATGAGGAAAATCAGAAACTCTCATTAATTGCTGGTGGGAATGCAAAATTATGCAGCAACTTTGGAAGATAGTTTGGCAGCTTCTTACATGACAAAACATATTTTTGCCATACAATACAGCAACCATGATCCGTGGTATTTACCCAAAGGAATTGAAAACTTATGTCCACACAAAAAGCTACACATAGATGTTTATAGCAGCTTTGTTTAATTTTCAACACTTGGAGGAAACCAAGATGTCCTTAAGAAGATGAATAATAAATGAACTGTGGTACGTCCAGACAATGGGATATTATTCAGTATCAAAAAGAAATGAGGTAGCAAGCTATAAAGTGACACAGAGGAAACTTAAATTCATATTGCTAGGTGAAAGAATCCAGTCTGAAAAGGCTACTTAGGATTGGATGATTCCAACTACATGAACTTCTGGAAAAAGCAAAACTGTGGACAAGTAAAAAGATCAGTGACTATCGGGGTTAGGGAACAGGAAGGGTTGACTAGGTAGAGCTCAGAGGATTTTTAGGACAGTTAAAATATGCTGTATGGCAATATTATGGTGCATATATGTTGTTATACACTTGTCCCAATTCATAGAATGTATAACACTAAGAGTTCAAGAGTGAACCCTAATGCCAACGATGGACTTTAGGTGATAATGATGTGTCAATATTGGTTCAGAAATTGTAATAAATGTACCACTCTGGTGGAATATGTTGATAATGGGGGAGAGTATGTATGTGTGGGGGCATGTGGTATATGGGAAACTTCTGTACCTTCCTTTCAATTTTGTTGTAAACCTAAAACTGCTCTAAAATTATTTTTTACATAATGTCTTTAAAAATTATTTTTAAATATTAAGGTAATACTCTTACGTAATAAAGTTAGAAGTTTAAATATAAAATAACCTGTAGGATCTGATTCACAATATAAAATTCTGAGTGGACAGTTTTCTCTTGTCTAAAGTAATTTAAAGTGGTCATTTTATTTTTTCTGTCCTTTGCTCTTTCTAAAAGAGATGTCAGTAATAACTCGCATCATTCTTTCTTCCATATGTCAAGTGTCTGTTTTATTTGGCTGTTTCCAGGGTGTTTTTTCCATACTGGCTTTTCAGCAGGTGGATTATGATAGGACTGTGTGCACTTTTCTTTATAGTTCTAATGCTTGAGGCTTTCTGAGATTATTTAAAGTGAAAGGTGGTGTTTTACAGTATATCTTGTGAATTGTCAAATGTAATTTCATTTGCTATTTCCTTCTCACTCATTTTCTTACTTCAGGATCCCAGTCAGATGTACGATAAATTATTTGACATTGAACCTTAAGCTTTGTTCATTTTTCCCCATTTCTTCACTATTCTACAGACTGGATTATTCCTCTTAATTTGTCTCCAAGTCTTCTGATTTTCTCCTCCACAATCTCCTATATGCTGTTAAATACCTCCAGTGAAATTTTTCTATTTCATTTTCTTTGAGTTTAGAATTTTGATTTGATTACTTTTATTAGTTTCTGATTGTCTGCTGATATCCCTATCTAGTCACTCATTAATTTGTTGACTATATTTTCTTTAATTTTTAAAATACATTTACACTAGCTTTTAAAAAGATTTTGTCTTCTAAATTGAACATCTGAGCCATCTCAGGGTTAGTTTTCCTTGAATGCTATTTTTCCTGAACATGGATCACATTTCTGCTTGTGTACTGGCTATTGTGGACAATACATTATAGAGACGCCAGATTCTGTTACCCTCTCTCTGAAGTTTTTTTTTTTTCTAATAGTCCAATTACTGGATGATCACCTTGAAATTGTACAGGCTTTTTCGTATGCTTCGTGAAAGTCAGTTTGTAGAAATCCCAGTATTCCTCAACCACTTCAAACTTGGTAGGTCTCAAACTCCAAAGTATTGATCTCATTAAGTCTTGGTTTTAAGCTTTATTAAGGTAAGTATAGAGAAGTCTTTACTATATGGTGTGGTCCTCACTCATAAGTTGGCTCTTTTTGTGTCTCTGTGGAATGCCTAAGGTCTTAATAAGGTGTTAGCGATCTCTTTCCACTCTGGCCAGGCTAGATCCCCAAAATCTGCCAGTTCTCCTTACCTCCATAAGCTCAACCTCACTCTCAACACAGAAGCAACTGTTTTCTGAAACTTCAATCACGTATATATGCAGCACAATCCTCAAGCAAGGATGCGTGAGGGACCCTCATACTTCCTTCTGCACAATTTATTTCTCTCTAATGCATGGCACCAGACATTCCAGTTACAGCAGTTGTTCCAAACTCTAATCAAAACTGAACAGGTTGTATTTGCCCTTCATTGACTGTAGCTTCATGAACAGTAAATGTTGATTTGGCCAGGGGAGATATGAGGCTTACTCTGTGAGTTTTTATTCTGTTAAAGATCAGAGACTTGTGCCACTTGTTGATAGCACTTACACAGTGTCTAGGACAGAGAAATTGCTCAATAACTATAATGTGAATGAATAAAGAAAGAACTTGTTTCATATATTTTGCCCAGCTTTATGGTTCCCTGCCATAAGATAGCTGGTCCAGTACCAGTACCTTCATAATATCCAGACCTGGAAATCCTCTTGATAAATCCTTAATCTTTGCTACACCCCATCCCTCAGGGTCATTCTCTTTTCTCTCCCTTGCACTAAGTCATAAATCAAACTCAGATCATTTTACTTGTGTTTTCCAAAGGTAAGATTATAGAATTTACTGGACCTTGGGAATAGAGGAGATTTTACATTATAGAAATGTAAATATTTAAAATTGCTTATTAGACACTTGTGATTTAGCAGAATTTTGGTCACTCTGCCCCTGCAAAATTCTGTCTGGTCATTTTTCTGCCTAGTCTTCAGCCTCCTCACCTGTGATTTACCTCTTCACACTTCCATCTCTATACTTCCCCTTTCTCTACTTTCACACTCCCAAATTTATCTTCATTTTTTTTAAGCATAGAAGCTTAGCCATTAGTTTCCTTTTGCAGTTTGTTTTCACAATATAGCTTCAGGGTCTCATTTTCCACATCGAAAAAACATAATTTCCTAAACAGTATTTCCTTCATAAGAAGAACTTTGGTGCTAGTTGAAAAAATAATATCTATAAATGCACATTTACAGAAATTCAAAAATACACATATTCAAATATATTATGCAAGTACTCATTCACGTCATTTATTCATTTGATAGGCATTTATTGACAGCTCTCTATATTTCATGTGCTGGAGTTTAAAAGACTCAGAATGCATAGTCCATTCTCTCCATGAACTCCCTGTTCAAGTGTGGAAGTCAAATCAGCAAAACCAACATATTATTATGGCTAATGTGCACACATGGTTTGCTGTGAGAACACTGAAGGGATAGTAACCCAGACAAAAGAATTGACTCAGTTTCGTAGGGCACAAAGTGATCTGAACTCAAACGTCTATTTCCCTGTTATGCTTCCCTTGACCCTCAAACTATATAGCCATGCAGCTTGCTATCATCACTCTTTGTATTTTTTCTTTCATAATTTTAATGACATTAATATATGTAGCTTCATGTACTGCAAATGTTGATTTGGCCAGAGCAGATATGAGGCTTATTTTGTGAGTTTTTATTCTGTTAAAGATCAGAGACTTGTGCCGCTTGTTGGTAGCACTTACACAGTGTCTAGGAGAGAGAAATTGCTCAGTAATTACACTGTGAATGAATAAAGCCACTAGCTAGTAAGGTATCTGCCACTAGCTAGTAAGTTCTGGAGAATTGTCTCTGGGTTCTCAGCATTTGCACAGTGTCCAGCATGCAGTAAGTGTTCAATAATTGTATATTGAGTGAATAAATGAATACATAAAAGGCTGGAATTTTTGTGCCTTTTGATGCTTAAAACATAGATTTAGTTGGATATTTATTCCTGGTAAATAATGTCTTCAAAATACACAGTCTTCCTTAGTTTTTTTGGTGTTCATGATTAATTCTCCTAAGAATCAAATGTATTTTCTTCGCTTTTCTTGATATTTTACAGATAACATTAAGGTCTTAATTTTTACACAGAGTTTTGTAAAAACATATGCATCCCTTATTTTTAGATAATGTGTGTATGATTTGAGGAAAATGTTTTACTCTTTGTGCTGTTTACTCTTTTTCAATAAGGACAGTGTGGTTAAGTCTTTGAAGGTGCTATTCATTGATATATTCAGAAAAGAAATTATGTGCTCTTTTGATTGACTTAAAGCTCGTGACTGCAGCAGCAGGAGGGGAAAAAAAGTATTTTTAGGTGTGCTAGAAAGAAGTGTCAAAGCACCTCAGGCTGAGCAGACAGTCCAAGATAACACTCTTGCCTGATGTTAAAGACAATCTGTTCCTGCCTTTTCCCCACTCTGATTATAGCTCATGCACCCCTAAGTTTCTACTTGAGAAACTTCAGTGCTGATAGTTGTGTATTTAGATAAGTGAATAAGGTTACAGGAAAGCTTTTTATTTTGAAACTTATGATTGCAAGTGCTCACTGTCTGCTGCTATTACAAATTTAATGTTTAATTGTTCAAAACCTGTTTAGAGAACTGCATATCTTGAAAGATTTATAATGGCATATAGAACTGTCAGCAGGAAGAAACACCAGGACTCATTAGTTAGTTCCCCAACTTCTTGATAGGACTGGATCCAAGCCTACCCCAACATATGGAGAGCTTTAGGAAAGAAGACTCCTGAGATCATTTGCATACCTAGTTCAGTGCCTTGAAATGTTCTGTTGTCACAAGAAGCCTCTACAGGAAGTCACAAGATCTGACTTCTATTTTTAATACAGCAATGTGCCTCATAATATTATGTTTACAAAACCTACCTACATTTTTGTATGTATATAGTGACAATAGTTGGATACAAGCTTAAAAATCCCATTCTCAAAAGTGAGTTTAGAAGGAAAACATCGCTTTCCCCCTTGTGAAACACAACTCTGAAAGGTACAAACCAAAAATAGCAAATCCGTTTAATAGTAGGACACTATGATAATCCACTGATTTCATTTTCATAATTCTTCTCAGTGTTGGTATTCAAAATTTTTATTTTCAAAAATTAGAGATTCTAAGATTGAAAAGTAATTTCAAACTATAAATAATATTTCTGTTCCTTGTAGGAGGGGATTCATTATACATTTGGGCATCTAGAAGGAGAAGAAAAGCCTGGAAACTGTGAGAAGAAATAAATTAACAAATACAAAATATTGTTGGTGCCTAACTCTTTAAGGAATAACAGTTGATTCTGAACCGCCACATACCCTTTCTTGTTCATAGAAGAATTTGAGATGTTCATTACAGATTGCATTACTCAGCACCATCCTAGTGTTTCTTAGTCAAAAATCTTGAGAATAGGACTTGTAAAGCTGTGTTTGTCACAAACATCTCAAGTTGTACCATTGCACCTGGCTCAGGGCCCACATTTAGAAAATACTGTATCTGGTTAGTATGAGTAAGAAAGGGACATTGGTTTTTTGCAGCTATAACAGAAAGCATATATATATGTATGTATATATACTCACACACATACATACACACATGCATATATAATGCAATAAATACTTTTAAGGAGCCACATCACCCCAATATCCCTCACAAGTATAAGGGCCAAGCCCATTATACTTGCCCTCCTGTGATACTTCATCCCTGGCATTTCTATTTGCTAATTATGCTTCCTGATATTGAAACTTTGGTTATATCTATAAAGCTACTACTTAAGCTCATTTTCATTCTCTTCAAGACATGGAATATTATCTTTTTTTCAAGCTTTATTGAGGTATAATTGGCAAATAAATAATTGTATACATTCAAAGTATATAACGATACATTTTGAAAAAAAAAAAAAAGAATTGATCACCAGAATTCTAAAGAGTAATGTATGGCAGACACATGAAAAAATGCTCATCATCACTGGCCATCAGAGAAATGCAAAACAAAACCATAACGAGATGCCATCTCAAACCAGTTAGAATGGCGATCATTAAAAAGTCAGGAACCAACAGGTGCCGGAGAGGATGTGGAGAAATAGGAACACTTTTACACAGTTGGTGGGACTGTAAACTAGTTCAACCATTGAGGAAGTCAGTGTGGTGATTCCTCAAGGATCTAGAACTAGAAATACCATTTGACCCAGCCATCCCATTACTGGTAGATACCCAAAGGATTATAAATCACGCTGCTATAAAGACACATGCACACGTATGTTTATTGCCGCACTATTCACAATAGCAAAGACTTGGAACCAACCCAAATGTTCAACAACCATAAACTGGATTAAGGAAATGTGGCACATATACACCACGGAATAGTATGCAGCCATAAAAAATGATGAGTTCATGTCCTTTGTAGGGACATGGATGAAGCTGGAAACCATCATTCTGAGCAAACTGTCCCAAGGACAGAAAACCAAACACCACGTGTTCTCACTCATAGGTGGGAATTGAACAATGGGAACACTTGGACACAGGATGGGGAACATCACACACCAGGGCCTGTCATGGGGTGGCGGGAAGGGGGAGGGATAGCATTAGGAGATATACCTAATGTAAACGACAAGTTAATGGGTGCAGCACACCAACATGGCACATGTATACATATGTAACAAACCTGCACGTTGTGCACATGTACCCTAGAACTCAAAGTATAATCATAATAATAAAGAGTAATGTATGGCTTGAAAAAAATTTGTTGACAGGGTATAGCTCATGTTAAGTATTCTTAGCACAATAAGATAAAATGATAAAACAAACAATAAATGGCTTAGAAAGGTAGCTCCTTCAGTAGGATGTAAACCTTTAGTACTCTTGTGGAATACTATGGAAAAGACACAAATTATTCTGCCCCGAGTCCTTGCCCATTATACACCCCTCACATTCTGAGTCCAGTCTTGACAATGTGCCTTGCTTTAGTCAGTGGTTTATGGCAAACGTGATACAATAAGGTGCTTGAAAGTGTTTATATCCTTACTGCCATTGGAATCCTATGACTACCCTGTGGAATGCCCGAGAGAGTCAAGTATAGAATAAGTCACCTGAATCCTAGTCATTCCTCCGACTCCATACCAACAGCTTCCAAATGCTACACATGTGAATGAGGCTGTCTTAGGCCACCCAGCTGCTAGGACATCCATGAGTAAAGTGGCTTTGTACATTTAGGGTGAAATTTCAATACTGTGTCATTAGATTCATTCATTTATAGATTTAAATAATTAAGATGTTCAAATAATGAAAGTTTCATGAGACTAATTATTGAGATATTTAAAAAAATAGACAATGGTTTTTTTGGTTTCTGTTTGTGAAGTATTTTGACAACCTGCTGTGGTTATATTTGTAATTAAATAATTTATATATTTAAATTAAATACTTGATCATCCTGTAGTAAAATTCCTGAAATCTCCAACCAGGGAATATAAATGCTTGTAAAACAAATGATACGTATGACAAAGATGCCTACTTATGCCTATTTCCTTAAATACCTACATAAAAAGTTTATGCATATGCTACATGAGATGAACAGAGAAAATGAGTATATTCATAAATAATAAAGGTTTTAAAATGTGTTCAAGAATATAATTACTAAGATAATTCAAGAGAGGATATTTTCTATATTGTGTGAATATTAGGTAGCTGTGCATATTACATATTAATATGTTTCAAAACTCTTAAAATTGACTTTACAGTTAATACCACATCATCGCCAAAACCTAAATTTAGTGGTAAAAACAAGGTAATCCCCCTGAATGGATCTTTAAATGCCTAAGTTATTGTGCTGTTGTAAATTAGGCACTCTGGGCATTTAGTTTGCTGAAGTGGTTGTAAATGCAGGTACCTAATATGCTTAATGTTCAAACATGGAATTCTTAGGTGCTTGGGGAAATAAGTTAATTAGAAGAAAATATGATTTTTCATAAATGTGCATGTGTATTTGTGCATAGTAATATCAGACAAATTAATAATAAATGGGGGAATATTATTTTGTTTACTTACATTCATATTTTTGTGTTTATATCTTGTACATAAAAGCATAAACACATCATATGGCCTCTCTTTGGTATTTACTAAAAATCTTACCAGTTCATAAACATTTATTTACATTGACCTGAGCCTGCCTAGTTCAGGTGTCAAATCCATATCCTTTTATGTAACACACCTACTGTAAATCCCATGAAAACATTACGAGTATGGGTGTTAATATATGTACAGAACAAATTATAGAGTAACTATTACTTCCACATACCAAAGAAAAGTATTACAATAACTTTTCTTTTTTTAAATAAATCAACTCTCCCTCTGGCGCCATGAAACTTTAATTCACATTGGGACAAGTGGACACCTGTTTATTTACAAAGCTTTCAGTCATGGAGACACAGATTCAGACTTGAGACAAGAATAAAATAAGTTAGATGGCCTCCTTTTAAATCCAACTGTGACTTTCATCTTTGTCACAAAATAAGCACAACATTTGGCAAGACTGGAAGCTTCCACTGCACACAGGTCCAAGTTGGCATAGAATCACCTTGACAGGCTCTCAGATCAGCAAGAACTCTCAACTGTGAAAGGGTCCTTTTGCTAAATTTAACTTTTCCTTGGTAAAATAAATGAGATGCTCCTGAGGAGAAGAAATAGTCTCAGGATCAAGAAGAAGAGGCATCAGGCTCAGTCACCTCATCAGGTATGTAAGATATCAAGGTAGGTCAACAACAGCCTGTACAAGAGAAATGCAAAGCGTATACAAATTAGGGCAGTCCTGAAAATTTGGCAAGTAAATGATTTACTTTGCTTTGTCTTCCCTCCAGGACCATATCATTTCCATTTTCTTTGAAGGCAGCTGAGTCCAACAGTCAGCGTAAGGAAGACAGATAATTATGTTGTGTCTCGATGTTTGCAATTCCGGGTCTGAAGGCTATTTTCAATGTTAGGTTTTATGATTAGAAGGGACTCCAACTTTCTTTTGCTTAAATTGACTATCTTCCTAAAACAGAGCCCAAAGAAATACATGTAATGAAAAAGTTGCAGTGCTGACAAGCTGTGACACTACCAGGCTGAGTCATGCACACAGCTTGAACTTTGAAGTCAAGAACGTTTTTGTCTTTATTTAGGTTCACGATTTGCACAGAGGGCTGTATCTTTTCCCACGTCACACAAAACATGTTGGCAAAACCTTGATGAGATGCTGTAGCATAAGTGTGGTTATTTTAGGAATCGCCTTGGCTCACTGCAGGGTGAACCAAGCTGTCAAGTGGTATAAGAAAGTTACTTAACTAAAGAGTGTCTTAGTAAATTAAATATTGATGAAAAAGAGCCCTTAATCTCCTTCTGCCTCTGGACAGGCATTTGCTTAATTTCAGCTTTATGTACTTAAATTCTCAGTCCTCCTTTTTTTATTAGATAGCAAAAGCAGAGAAGTTTATTATCTTGCCAGAGACAGACTTCTGTGCCACGTGATGTAAATTGTTCCCTTTTTTCTGGACAAACATGGTTTATTACATACTCATAGCTTTAATATATTTAATCAGTCTACATTAATGGAACTTTTCCAAAGTTTAATTCCTGTATCAACACAACATAAAATACTGTTTTGCTAAGTTGAAATGCTGTGCCATTCTACAGTGAAAGTCATATGTGTTTTACTAGCTGGGATTTTCCCCTTGTTCATTTTACTTTTAGGAATGCAATAGTCAGAGAACCTTAGGAAACTACTGTTCTAAACTGTTCATTTTACATTTGAGGAAACAGCTCCCAACATGTAGAGAAATGTATCCTAACTCACGCAGCTAGTCAGTAAAAGACTTCATATCAGAAATTAATGTTCCTGGGTCCTGGTGCTTTTCTTCTGATAAACAGGCTCCCTGAAAGTTTTCGAAGCTCTTTTAGTTCCCTCTTTATTCCCCATATCCAAAACTGGAGGCTTTCCCTATTTATCATCCACTGACCATATATGAAACACCCTGCTAGAAAGTGGCAGTGTTAAGGAATGGTAAATACCTAATATTGCTATCTCCAGGCCTATTGCCTTTCCGGAGGTGACTTAGACACTGATGCTACAGTTTTACATTGTCACATTTTTAATTTGAGAGTCCTATTCAAAAGAAGAAAAATAGAGAAAAATTTGAATGTGAATGTTCAGTATTGTGATTTTTAAACTTTATTCATCTTAATGTATTTTTCTTTTTTAAAAAATATTTTTTAAAAATTTAATTCATTTTAAACTTGAAAAAGTCTCTCAAATTTACTGAAAAGACAATAGAAAATATATTCCACAGGATTTTTTTTCCATTCTGTGAAAACATAGCACTCCAAAAGGACTGAGAGGTCCCTGGATATTGTAAAATAGTCTCATAATTGTACCTATTATCTCTAGTTTTTGTTCTCCTAAGGAGAAGAAAGGCCCAAATCAATTTTTCCCTGCACTATTATATTCTAACTTTCTTGGTCTCTACATCCCAAAATCATTACGCAGTCAAAGCCTCTTTATTTCAAATGTTGGAACATCCAGAAGATTTGGAAGCACAGATGAGGCAGGGGATCTAGGGAGCTCCCTCTCCACCTTACACATTTCAATCACCACAGATTTTCAAAGGACTCTTGAATTTTGCCAAGGATGGGCCTAGGTAGAACTTAATCCTTTGACCGCATAGAATATGCCTTTTTTCTCGTTTTCTTCCACGTGCTCCAGTTTTCATAATAGATCCTCAACTCACCAGAAAAACATTCTGCTCCTCAGTCTTACCCTGATTTTAGGCATTTTCTTCAGTGGTGATCAGGAAATTTCAGACGGCTTGACATCAGGCTTGCTGTTAATTTTGCAACATTGTCACTGGATCTACTCAACATACAAGGTAAGGTGTCACTTTCAGGCCCTCAAACAGTAGAACCAGTAGTAAGCAACAGTAGACCTAGTAGTAAGCAACAACAGACCTAGTAGTAAGCAATAACACATGTAAGGAGAAACGATTAGGTTTACCAGAAGTATTATTTGAGGCCAGCGCTGGAGAAAGCAACAACACATGTAAGAGAAACGATTAGGTTTACCAGAAGTATTATTTGAGGCCAGCGCTGTCCAATCAATCGATGGAAATGTTCTCATCTGTGCTGTTCAATATGATAAACATGACTATTAAGCACTTAAAATGTAGCCAATGCAACTAAAAACTGAATTCTAAATTTTATTTAATTTTAATTCATTAATCTTTAAAATTTAGATAGTCATATGTGGCCACTTATACCATACTGAATATTATAGTTTCAGACAATATGTTTTTACAATAGCAATATGATTTTTTTAAAACTTTAAAAGACTTTTGTTAATTAAGGCACTGTTTTGTGTTCCAGAAATAAGAATAGAGGCAAAATTCAATATAAGATCTCAAGGTAAAATTGCAAATATTTTATGATTTTATAATTGCTATTTTTTTCTGAACTTCTTTTTTTTGTGTCTAAAAATACAGTCTATTCTCACTTGATTTTTTTGTTCCCCTTTATTTCCCGTGCAAGATGCTACTTTCTACAATAGTGAAGGAATTGAGAACTTTTAATTTGGGCATTTACAGCAGCATCTGTTAGAATAAAAGTACAGTACATAATAACCAGGGCCACATAAATTATGTACTCCATAAGCCAAATTAAACTGGAAAATTGGCTAGGAGTAAAGGGTCAGCTCTAATAAGCTGAACATAATCTCCTGTATTCTATCCCTAAAGAAAATTAAATTTTAATTATCCTGAGAGCTCACTGTTCAGGAATGTCACTCTAAGCAATCATGTAAATGACAGTTAAACTCTGGAATAGAGTTAAACATTAAATATTATCTGCAATTGCCCTGTAAGTCCAGAGTTTGCTAGTTGCTTCAGGCAAGCTATTAAGAATATCAGATATTGACAAGTTAAACCAAGATGCAAGACAAGTCCTCATGTCTGCAAAATTAGTCACTGCTGAATGCCTTATTGTATCACATTCTTGCAGAACATTACACTAAAAAGTATTTTAGACACTTTAGAATTTACATTGTCTCTACTTGTATAAGTTTCAGACAATACCCTTCATACTGGGGAATTTATGTCAAAGGCTTAAGCTACTTCTTCAAAACTAAGCTTGTAGAGCCAGTGAGAAAGAGATTGAGAGAGACAGAAAGAGAGAGACAGAGAGAAAGAGCTCCTGCTAGCAAAGTGATGAGATGATTATCTCTGGGCCTGAACTTCCAGATGTGGAGTTCCCAAGCTTTCCTAGCACGGATATTGGTGGGAGACAGAGGTGGAGGTGGGGCAGGGGGCAGGGTCAATCTGTTCTCTATAGACTATTAACATATAAGAAAAATTTGGATTTTTCAGGTTGAGGGTGGGTGGAGGTGAATTTTTAAAAAGTTCTAGAATTCGTTATTGCCATTTTTCACCAAATCTTTTGAGTAACTTGGATAATGCTTTTCTGGCACTGTGGTTTTATGTATTTAAGAGAAGGAGAACAGGTATGACATGTATATTGTCACTGATCTTTATAAGAAGCATTAATTGAAAAAAATAGTAATTGATTGATCAGAATAGAAACAATAAGTCTTTATGTCAAGAATACATAAAAAGAGAGACTGAGAAGACAAGGCCAAAAAAGTTATTTTATAAATGGGGAAAATTATATGACTTTACAATGATATATTGATCTAAATGCAAAGTTTCATAAAGTTATAAATTAAAATTAAGGAATTACTAAAAATGAGATATAACATGTAAAGATGTAATTAGTAAAATAACAGTGTTTTGATTTGGAATTAGTGACTATGTTTCAAAGTTGGATGCAAATAAAGAAAAATATCTTTAAAATATAATAAATATAAAGGACTCTACAGATGTACCACATTACTATTAGCAGATGATTTGAGACATTAAACTTGGAAGAAAAAAACCTTTGCAGAGTGAGACAAACCAAGGTCTCTACTGGTAGCCCTGTGATCCACTCTCAGCAGCAGGAAGGTGGTTGTTCTCTGCATGGGTCCTTGCATTAGCTGTAATTTCAGACTGCTTCTCACCAAAAACTTTGAGGAAAAAGGAACCAAATGACAAAATAAGAAACTGGATTTTCTTAAATAATTAGAACATCTTAAGAAAAGGGCAAAATGACTATATGAATGAAATAGCATCACATGCTCTTCAAATACATCATTTAGCTAAGACTCTTGCTCTGCAGCAAAACTTATGTCTATCTGATGGAAAATACTTTTTTCAGAGTTTAAATTATGGTTATTATAAATAAATTGTTTCATATTCTAAATAGTCCATTCTTTCTAGGTATTGAATTACTTTTCTTTTCCATTGAATTTATAGGCGTTGTTTTACCCTCTATATTAAGAACTCTATATTTGACCAAAATTTGACCAAAATATTTATAGAAATGATTTTATCATATATATTCAAGAGATGTGAAAAAATATTTTCTAAATTTCTGAACTTTAAATTAAGGAAAGCCACTACAGATAAGATATTCTCTGTGTAATTTTATGAATCAGTTGATAAGCTGGAATATAACTATAGCCTTTCTATATGTAACTATAAAAATATAACTATAGTATAACTAGATTAATGCCTAGTTTGGGTTGGGAAGTGAGATAGAAATGGGAACATAATATTTACATTTTGATTTAAGAGAACTAAACTTATCTTTCAAAAATGTAGTGGTTAGAATCCTAAACTCTGTGTAGGGTTCAATACAGATTGCATTAGATTCGAACCCTTGCTCTTCCTGGTACATAGCCCTGTCTATGCCAGAAATACCTCATTTTAATTTGGTGATAATAATGACATTCATTTCATAGAATTGTTATGAGTGTGAAATGAGTTGAATTATTGCTCTTTATTTCCAAAGCCCTTAGCTCAATTTCTTGCCCACAGTATCTGCTATGTAACTGTTATTTTGTTAATCTACCTCTTTTCTGTTCTTTTTTCTTTTCTTTCTTTTGTTTTGTTTTTGTTTTCTTTTCTTTTTGTTTTGTTTTGTTCTGTTTTCTCTGTTTTTGTTTTTAACCAGATATTTACCTAGCTAAATTATCTGGCTAGGAAAGCAAACTTGAACTTCACCTTTAAAACATGCAGCTCCCCAACTGTACCCCAATTTCATGCCTAGGACAAAAGCCTAAATTGATTAACTAAATTCAAAATTAGGCACACTACCTGGTTGCAAGCTTGACAATCCTTCAGATCTGAGCATGCTAAAGTAGCACAATCCATATTGTTCTGTTTAATATATTTAGCTGTTTTCTTCTTCTCTTCAATACTGCTGACATTTGCATCACGTCAAAGTGAAGGTCACTACTGATCAGCAGCCTAAGTGTAAATAATGCTGTAAATAATAATGCAAATGACACTTCCTGACAATAACCTACTTCTTTATCCAGGTCCCAAATTTTTCCTTTTTTTGGTTTTAATAGCTTTCTGAAATAGGTAGTATCAATTGGATGAGAAAATAATTGAACTGAAATATCACCTCTGAAAAAAGAATATGACATTACATAATGCTTTTGCCAAGCATCACTGAGGAGTATTTATAAGGGAAATTGACTTCTTTACATTGATTTCTGGCAATTAGGCCATATTTTTACTTTAATTGTATTTTTTTCAAAGGCATAGTAGAGGAAATATCATATTTGCCAATGTAGCTTTCTTGTTTTGGATAGTTACTAGCAATTAAAAATAGCTAAGATCTAAACTCACTTTGCTGACAAAGCATGCACACAGTGGAGACAGGGTTCCAAATATTGAACTCCCATCCTTCTTTCTGAGGTGCACTATTTTCAAAGAAAGACTTTTTTAAAGCAATGCTTGGATGTCTAAATCATTTGAGTGTTTTTTTTCCAGACCTGAAGAAGCAGCATTGTTTAGTACACACATGGGAAAATTTTGCCATTAAGGTCAAATGAAGGCCTCATCCTAAATTCATCCTATTCTCAGAAAGTTTATTGTCCATCCTAATTCCCTCACTAAGAGTAAAAAATCTACCAACACTCACCTGTGAAAGACAGTCCTCAGTTTTACAATCGTGCTGTAGTCATTATGCTTATAATTTCTTATATCTTTCTCAGAAGATTTCAGAAGACAAGCTTTCTGATATTTCTCTTCATCAACTTGGTTTTCTTCTGTATCCCTGAAAAGAGTGAATAATAATTTTAAAAAGAGTGTATTAATTGCTGACAGCAAAACTTATTGAAAAATCACAACGAAAGAAGTAGATGGGAGATCTTTATAATTGATAATATGAAAAACCCAAAAGGTAATAATTCGGAAATAGCTGGATTTAGAGCCCCCAAAACCATGTTTAGCACTTACTTTTTAATCTCTCTGATGTATTTTTTCTGTGATACTTAGCTAGACAAGCTTAATAATCTCTTGCACTAGATTCTCCTTTTAGGCTTGAAATATTATTTTTCCCCTTGATCTTGGCAGCTGTGTCTCTTTCTAGGTGTTGTGCCCACCTGAGAAGATCCACCTTCCCAAGGACAAATTCTTTCCTTGGGGGTAGCCAGCATCCGAGAAAACCCCTGCCTCCCTACCCTTCCAGGGGTGATTTCTGTGGAGCCACCAAGTTCCAGAGCTCCGGAGGATCAACTGAGGGCTTTGTGACTCATCCAAACCCAATCCTCCCTCTGCCTGATTCTCATTCTTTTTCTCCATTTTAATTGCTGATTTTGAGTACTTCCCAGTAAACTTTCTAAACACAAATTTCTGCTCAAAGACTGTTTTCCAGGTAATGCAACCTGGGACATAATTCCAGATTTTTATCATCCTACCTTCATTCAACCTCAGCAGAAATAGAAATAGAGCTTTTCTTTTGTTCAAATAAAACCTAGAAAGTAATCCCCATTAGCCTTGTTATGTTAATTCAGTCACAGGGTCTTAAATTTTAAGAGGAGATATTGAGATATGTCTATAAATATCTATAATACATTTAAATGTGGAAATGGTTATTTTGAGAGATTCTGAAGTCAGAATTGATACCTCTTATCATTTCTAACACTGCTCAGGCATCTCATCAACATACAAAGCTTCCTTCCTCATATGTCAACCAAAGATTTCTAACGTGCACATTCAGTCCCAAACTCTCTTGTAACTCTAAATATTTGATTAATGTTTATCGCTGTTTAAAACTCTATAAATAGTTCATAGGGTAAAAGCTAAAACGCTAAAAATGGTCTATAATATTCTACAAGCTCTTGTACTTGCTACTTACGGTGGAATCTTCCCACAGTTTTCTCTCCCTTGCTTTTCAAAATCCAGTGAGTTTCTAAACTGTGTGATGTTGCTGTGTAAGCCAGGTAACTATGCCAAGAAATTAATCCATTCTGTTTATACGCCCACCACCATCACCCATGACACAAACACATGCACCCACACAAATATGCACACTTATGCACTAATACACATTCACCCAATATGCATACACAGACCTTCAGAGCATTAACTCATCCTCAGACTTCAACTTCAACATCACATGCTCATAGGATCTTACCCTGACCCACCCAAAACTAGGTTAGATCTTACTATTGTGGCAGCATGACAGCATCAGCAATTCTTTTCAGAGAACTTGTTTATAATTCAGAGTAATTGCTTCATGGTGACATCCTGGGATAAAAGCACATGACGTTTGAGACTCTTTTTTGCTCATTATTATATCCTTTACACTAGTCATAGGCTTGAGACATGCAGTAGTGCTTGAATAAATAATGAATGGTTAAAAGAAGGTAAGAATTATACAAAATATAATCTGATATCAAAGGTTGGAGAGGTACCTGTGGAAAAGGTAACAGTGTGGGCTGGGTGTGGTGACTCATGCCTGTAATCCCATCGATTTGGGAGGCTGAGGTGGGCGGATCATTTGAGGCCAAGAATTTGAGATCAGCCTGGCCAACATGGCAAAACCCTGTTTCTACTAAAAATATACAAAAATTAGCTGGGCGTGGTGGTGCATGCCTGTAATCCCAGCTACTTGGGAGGCTGAGGCATGAGAATCGCTTTAATTTGGGAGGCAGCAGCTGCAGTGAGCTAAGATCATGCCACTTCACTACAACCTGGGTGACAGAGTGAGACTCTGTCTTAAAAAACAAAAAAGTAACAACGTAAATACATCTTTAAAAGATGTTGAGAATTTTGACAGACATAAATAAGGTATATTTCAAATTAACTAATGTGTGGTTTAGCAAAAACTAAAAGTAATGCAACAAATTAGTGAGAGAGCAATAGGAGTAATTCTCAGATTCAAACCATATCTTCCTTTGAAGGAATTTTTAAAAGCAATCATAAGCAAAAATAACAAAACTGAAAGCATGATGCTACCCAACTTCAAACTATACTACAGGCTTGTAGTAACCAAAACAGCATGATACTGGTGCAAAAAATTGACACATAGACTAATGGAATAGAATAGAGAGCCTAGAAATAAAGCTGCATACCTACAACTATCTAACCTTCAACAAAGTTGACAAAAATAGGCAATGGAGAAAGGACTCCCTATTCAATAAATGATGCTGGGATAATTGGCTAGCCATATGAAGAAGATTGAAACTGGACTCCTTCCTTACATCATATAAAAAAATTAACACAATATGGGTTAAAGACTTAAATTTAAAACCTGAAACTCTGAAAACACAGGAAGACAACCAAAGCAATACCATTCTGAACATAGGAACGGGCAAAGATTTTATGACAAGGATGCCAAAAACAATTGCAATAAAAATTAACAAATAGGATCTAATTAAACTAAAGATTTTATGACAAAGATGCTGAAAGCAAAAATTGAAAATATGGAAACTAATTAAATAAACTAAATGGCTTCTGCATATCCAAATAAACTATCAATGGAGTAACAGACAACCTACAGAATAAGAGAAAAATTTTGCAAACTATGCATCTGACAAACTTCCAATATCCAGCTTCTATGAGGAACATAAACAAATTTACAAGAAAAAAAATCAGAAAGTGGGCAAAAGACTTGAACAGACACTTCTCAAAAGAAGACATACATGTGGCCAACAAGCATATTTAAAAAAAAAGCTCAACATCACTGATCATTCATTAAGAGAAATGCAAATCAAAACCACAATGAGATACTATCACACACCAGTCAGAATAACTATTATGAAAAAGTCAAAAAATAACAGGTGCTGGTTAGGTTGTGGAGAAAAAGGAACAGTTATACACTGTTGGGGGATGTGTAGATTAGTTCAACCATTGTGGAAAACAGTGTGGTGAATCTTCAGACTCCTAAAAACAGAACTACCATTCGACCCAACAATCTCATTACTGAGTATATACCCAAAGAAATGTAAATCATTCTACCATAAAGACCCATGCACTCATATGTTCATTGCAGCACTATTCACAAAAGCAAAGACATGGAATCAACCTAAATACCCATCAGTGACAGACTGGATAAAGAAAATATACACCATGGAATACTATGCAGCCATAAAAGGTAATGAGATCATGTCCTTTGCAGGGACATGGATGGAGCTGGAAACCATTATCCTTAGCAAACTAATGAAGAAATAGAAAATCAAATACCACATATTGTCACTTACAAGTGGTAGCTAAATAATGAGAATATATGGACACAAAGAAGGAAAAAACAGACACCAGGGCCTCCTGGAGGGTGAAGGTGGGAAGAGTGCGAAGATCAGGAAAAATAACTAATGGGTACTAGGCTTAATACCTGGGTGACAAAATAATCTGTACAGCAACCCCCCATTACATGAGTTTACCTATATTACAGACCTGCACATGTACCCCTGAACTTTAAATAAAAATTAAAAGAGGAAAGAAAAACTAACCTAAGGAAGACAAAAAAGCATAATTTTGTTGTCATGGAAATTGAGAATTAAGTTGAAGATGTCCCTTGTTGACATAAGATGAATGAATTTGCTAGTAATCTAGAGATAGTTCTTAATGAAATAAATATTTAACAGATAGACAACCATAAACTAGACCTAGAATATTTGAGTTGAAGTAGGTTCCATGATTATCTAAAACCACTCTTTAATTAGAAAGATGAAGATGAGATCTAACCTGATGAAGAGACACACTCAAATTTGGATGAATGATAACACTGAGACTAGAACTCAGGTCTCCTCATTTTCTGTTAAGTTCAATTAGGGAAAAAACACTCTGTAAGAAAATATTGTTCAAATTCTTTCCAATGGTAAGTTCATATAATACTCAGTAATACTCAGCAATAAAATGGAACAACTTCCTGCTCATACAATATCACTAACAAATCTCAAAATATTACGCCAAACAATAGAAAACAGACACAAAATTGTAAATACTGTATGTTTTTTAATAGAAAGTTTTAAAACAGTCAAATAAATTTATAATAATGGAAATGAAAACAGTCACGTGTAAGGTTAGGGTGGAGAATTTACCGAAGAAGGGAAGTAGAGAAATTTTCAGGGTAATAAAATTTTATACAGCTTGACTGGGATAGTGTTATGTGGAACTATACATTTATTTAAATTTATTGAACTGAAAGTTTAAAATGCACAAATCATATCTCAATTTAAAATACCTTCTTGCCATAATTATGTAATGTGTTAATTTTATTTAAATAAAGGCAAGATAATTGAACTATTGACTGTAAGAAGTACAGCCAAATATCATTCAGATAAATGACATATAGATACATAGACACAGTATATATGAATATATACATTTATAATAATCATTTCTGTACTTCTAGTTCACATTGAGTATAACATTATTATAAGCAGTGGCCCATGTTGCCATGTAGCTTATTAACTATTTAAATCATAAAAGAAGAAGCAAGAAACACAAGATTCATTTTGTTTTCATTTTAGAATACATGACAACATGTAAGGTTTTTCTTCAATCACTTTTCTCTTGTGTGATGAAGCACGGGCCAAAATAAGACATTCCTTCTTACTACTATGCCTGATATATTTTTATTGTGTATCCAATTGATAATGGTCTCATCAAAATGTTGTGTAAATTTCTAGAATACTCAGAAAATTTCTTTCTACTTTGAATATAATGTCCATACTCCTACCCTTACTATAGCAACTCTACTCACCCACTTCCAAATGGATAATCAAATATAGGAGAAATAACAAGACAGGAGAAGGCTCTCTTCCCATTTTTAAGAGTAATAAACCACTTCATTTGATTTTATTATAATTGTGCCACTTTTAGATATAGTCTTTAGATCTGCCCAGACTTAAGGCCAATTTCAATTTCTGAGCACATCGCTGCATTATTAACATTCTCGCTTGGCAAATCTTTGCTTTCCAGACCTTCTGTTTATTGTGATATTCATGAGGTTTGCCTTTTATAGTGTCCTCCTTCCAGAGGCAAATACAGCTAGATTAAAAATAAAAGACTATTAATTAGCATATTTCTAAAAGGAAAATCGTTTTGTGTTGGTTTTTAATAATCTGATGTATACAGCTGTCTTCCTTTATTTCTCTGTCTGCTTTATTTCACCACTGTCCTGTAAAACTGATGACTGTTTACACCGATTATAACAAGAGATTAATGTGTTTTATTTTTTAAAAGCTCATTTGAACATTTGAGAAAATGTTCTATCAGTTGAACGTGTTTCTTTCCTTTATCAAGCTCAGTATTAGTAAGAGTATTTATCAGTTACTTAATCACATGTACAAAGAGGAGGCTGTGCAAGATGCCAGAATAGAAGGCTCCACCAATCATCCCATAGGCAAGGACATCAATTTAACAAGTATCTACCACCAAAAAGCACCTTCATAAGAACTAAAAATCAAGTGAACACTTGAAGTACCTGGTTTAACTATATATTACTCAAAGAAGCACTGAAGAGTTAGTGAAAACAGTGTTGAGCCTCTGACACACTCATCCCTCATCCCCCAGCAGTGGCAGCATGGTGCAGAAAGAGAATCTGAACTCTTGGGAGAGAGAGAGCACTGAACTCATAAGGCATTGCATTGAACTCAGTCCTGCCCTGTAATAGCAGAAAGCAAAACTGGAACAAACTCAGCTGACACCTGCCTATAGAGGAAACATTTAAAGCAGATCTAGCTAGAGAGCAATCTCCCATCCTAGCAGTTGAAACTTGAGTTCCTGCAAGCATTGCCATCATGGGCTAAAGTGCTCTGGGGCCTTAAACTTGATAGGCAGTATAGGTCACAAGAGCTGCAACTCTTAGTTAAGTCCTAGGGCTGAACTGGGCTCAGAGCCAGGGTACTTGGGGAGCATACAACCTACTGAGACACCAGCCATGGTGAGTAGAGGGATGCTGGCACTATACCTCCCCCAACCCTAGGCTGCACAACTTGTGGCTCCAAAAATAACCCCTTTCCTTCTACTTGAAAAGAGTAGAGGGAAGCATAAGGAGGACTTTGTCTTCTATCTTTGGATACCAGCTCAGCCACAACAGGATAGGACACAAGTCAGAGTCGTGAGGACCTATGCCAGGCCCTACCTTCCAGATGATATTTCTAGACACACCTTGGACCAGAAAGAAATTGTTGCCTTAAAGGGAAGAACACAGGCCTGGAATGATTCATCACCTGCTAACTGAAGAGCCCTTGTTCCCTGGATAACCAGCTAGTATGTTGTGTGCCATGGGTGAGATTCTGAGACTTGCTGGCTTCAGGTGGGACTCGGCACATTACCAGCTACAGTGGCTATGGGGGGAGGCTCCCCCGATTGAGAAAACAAAAGGAAAAAGTAAAGAGGAGTTTGTCTTGCACCTTAGATACCAGTTTGGCCACAGTGTGGTAGAACACAGGCTCTTGGAGTACCTGACTACAGGCCTTGTCTCTTGGATGGCATTTCTGGACCTTCCCTGGGTCAGAGAGGAGCCCACTGCCCTGAAGGGTGAATGCCAGGCCTTGCAGCATTCACCACAAGCTGATTGAAGTGTGCTTGAGCCTTAAGGGAACATTAGCAGTAATATGGCAGTACTTCCTGTGGGCCTGAGGTGTCAGTGGCCATGGAGTGAGGCCTCCTGCCATAGGAAAGGGAAAAGAAGAGTGGGAAGCACTGCATCTTATGGTTTGAATACCAGCTCAGCTGAAGTACAATAGAACACTAGGTAGATGTCTAAGGTGTTTGACTGTAGCCCCTGGCTTCTGGATAGCAACTCTGGACCCACTTGGGCCTGGTGGAATTCACCATCTTGAAGGGAAAGATAGAGACCTGGCTGGCTTTAACACCTGTTGGTTGTAGAGCCACAAGGCTTTGATCAAACATAAACAGTAGCCAGAGAGTGATTACAGCATATCTTGGGTGAGACCCAGTGCTGTGCTAGCTTCAGATCTGAGCCAGTGCAGTCCTAGTGCTGGTGGCCTCTGGGGTCTTGTGTCACTCTATCCCCAGCTCCAGATGGCTCAGAACAAACAGAGAGACTCTGTTTGGGAGAAAATAAGGAAAGAGAACAAGACTGTCTTTCTGGTAATCTAGAAAATTCTCTCAGATCTTGTTTAAGACCATCAAGACAGTACTTCTAGTCTGCATGAATCACAGTGTTACTGGCCTTGGGGTGCCATCTAAAGCAGAAAAAGTTTAGATCACAAAACCCAAGTTCTTTAGAATATCTGAAAAGCCTTCTCAAAAAGGACAGGTGCAAATAAGACCAGACAGTGAAGAGTACAATAAATATACAACTCATCAATACCCAGAAACAGACAAACATCCAAAAGTATCAAGATCATCTAGAAAACATGACCTTGCCACATGAACTAAATCAGGGACAAAGGGGCCATCCTGGAGAAACAGAGATATATGACCTTTCCATCAGATAATTCAAAATAGCTATGTTGAGGACACTCAAAGAAATTCAAGAAAATACAGAGAAGGAATCCAAAACTATAACAGATAAATATAACAAAGAGATTAAAATAATTTAAAAAACTCAAGCAGAAATTCTGGAGCTGAAAATGCAACTGGCATATGGAAAAATGCATCAGAGTCTATGAATAGCAGAATTGATGAGTGAGAAGAAGAAAGAATTAGTGAACTAGAAGATAGGCTATTTGAAAATACACAGTCAAAGGAGACAAAAGATAAAATATTTAAAAAAAAATGAAGCACACATATAGAATGTAGAAAATAGTCTAAAAAGGGCAACTTTAAGAGTTTTTGGCCTTAAAGAAGAGATAGAGAAAGGAATAATTCAAAGGCATATGATCAGAGAACATCCCAACTCAAAAGAAATATATCAATATCTCAGTTCAAGAAGGTTATAGAACACAGATATAGTTTGGCTCTGTGTCCCCACCCAAATCTCCTCTCAAATTGTAATCCCCACCCTTCCAGGGAGGGACCTGTTTGGAGATGATTAAATCATGGTTGCAGTTTCCCCCATGCTGTTCTTATGATAGTGAGGGAGTTCTCATGATATCTGATGGTTTAAAAGTGGCAGTTTCTCTTACACACACTCTCTCTCTCCTGCCACCTTGTGAAGAAGGTACTTGCTTTTCCTTCACTTTCTGCCATAATTACAAGTTTTGTGAGGCCTTCTCAGCCATGCAGAACTGTGAGTCAATTGGACCTCTTTCCTTTATAAACCACTCAGTCTCTGGTTATATCTTTATAACAGTATGAAAATAGACGAATAAAGAGAATTGGTGCCAGGAGTTGTGTACTGCTACAAAGATAACCTGAAAATATGGAAGTGACTTTGGAACTGTGTAATGGGCAGAGGTTGTAACAGTTTAGAGGGCTCAAAAAAGACAGGAAGGTGTGGGAACATTTGAAACTTTCTAGAGACTTGTTGAATGATTTTGACCAAAATGCTGATAGTGATATGGACAATGAAATCTAGGCTCAGGTGGTCTCAGATGGAGATGAGGAACTTATTGGGAACTGGAGAAAATGTCACTCTTGCTATATTTTAGCAAAGAGACTAGCAGCAATTTGCCCTTGCCCTACAGATCTGTGGAAGTTGGAACTTGAGAGAGATGATTTAGGGTATCTGGCAGAAGACATTTCTAATCAGCAAAGCATTCAAGAAAGAGGTGACCTTACTTTTCCTGAAAATGCACAGTTATATGCATTCACAAAGAGATGGTTTGAAATTAGAATTTATGTTGAAAGGGGAAGCAGAGCATAAAAGTTTGGAAAATTTGCATACTGACCATGTGGTAGAAGAGAAAAACCCATTTTCTAAGAAGAAATTCAAGTTGGCTGTAGTGATTTGCATAAGTAATGAGGAGCCAAATGTTAATCCCCAAGACAATGGGAAAAATATCTTTGGGCATTTTAGAGATCTTCAAGGAAGCTCCTCCCATCACAGGCCTGGAGGCCTGGACGGAAAAAATGATTTCACGGGCCTTGCCTAGGGCTCTGCTGCTCTGTGCAACTTTGGGACTTGTGTCCTGCATCCCAGGCACTCCAGCATCAACTGTTGTTAAAGGGGACAAAGTTGCTGCTTGGGCTGTTGCTTCAAAGGGTCCAAGCTCCAAGACTTGGTGGCTTAAACATGGTGTAGGGCCTGCAGGTATTCAGGAGACAAGAGTTGAGTTTTGGGAACCTTTGCCTAGATTTCAGAGGATGTATGGAATTGCTGGATGTCCAGAAATAAGTCTGCTACAGGGGTGGAGCCTTTGTGGAGAGCCTCTACTAGGGCAATGCAGAGAGGAAATGTGGGGGTGACACCACCACACAGAGTTTCCACTGGGGCACTGCCTAGTGGAGCTATAAGAAAAGGGTCACCAGACCCCAGAATGATAGGTCCACTAATGGCTTGCCCTGTACACCTGGAAAAGCTGCAGGCACTGAACACCAGTTCGTGAAAACAGCAGTTGGGGCTGTACCCCACACAGCCACAGGAGTGAAGCTGCCAAAGGTCTGGGAGTCTACCCCTTGCATTAGTGTGCCCTGAAGGTAAGACATGGAGTCAAAGGAGATTATTTTGCCGTCTTAAGATTTAATGAGTGCCTTACTGCATTTCATACTCACATGGGGACTGTGGCCCCTTTGCTTTGGCCAGTTTCTCCATCTGAAATGAAAATATTTACTCAATGCCTGTACCTCATTGTATCTTAGCAATAACTAACTTGTTTTTTATTTTACAGGCTCATAGGTGGAAGGGACTTGCCTTGTCTCAGATGATACTTTGGACTTGAACTTTTAAGTAAATGCTGGAATGAGTTAAGACCTTGGGGGACTGTTGGGAAGCATGATTTGTTTTGATATGCAAAAAAAAAAACATGAGATTTGGGAGGGGCCAGGGGTAGAATAATATGGTTTGGCTCTGTGTTCCCACCCAAATCTCTTCTCGAATTGTAAATCCCACGAGTCAGGGAGTATCTGGTGGGAGGTGGCTGGATCATGGGGGAGTTTTCTCCCATCCTGTTCTTATGAAAGCAAGTAAGTTCTCACAAGATCTGATGGTTTAAAAGTGGCAGTTTCTCATGCATGTGCTCTCTCCTGCTGCCTTGTTTCTTCTTCAACTTCTGCCATGATTGTAAGTTTCTTGAGGCCTTCCCAGCCATGTGGAACTGTGAATCAATTAAACCTCTTTCCTTTATATATTAAGCAGTCTCAGGTTATGTCATTATAACAGTGTGATAACAGACTAATATGAACAGCAAACAATTTTTACCCAAAGAAGCCTAGTTCAAGGCACTTGATAATCAAACTCTTAAAGGTCAAGGCTAAAGAAAGGACCCTAAAAGCACCAAGAGAGATGAAACAAATAATGTAGAATGAATCTCCAATACGTCTGGCAGCAAACATTTCAGCGGAAACTTTACAGGCCAGGAGAGAGTGGCATGACAAATTTAAAGTGCTGAAGGAAAAACTTTTACCACAGAATAGTATGTCTAGTGAAAATATTCTTCCAACATGAAGAGGAAACAGACTTTCCCAAATAAACAAAAGCTTAGCAATTTTATCAACACTAGTCCTGTCCTACAAGAAATACTGAAGGGAGTACTTCGATCAGAAAAAAAAGATATTAATGTACAATAAAAAATCATTTGAAGATACAAAACTCATTGGTAGTAGCAAGTACACAGAAAACCATAGAATATTATAATACTGCAACTGTGATGTGAACTACTCTTTCTTAATTAGAAAGACTAAATGATGAACCAATCAAAAATAACAGCTACAGTTTTTCAAGACAAAGATAGTACAAAAGGTATAAACAATAAAAAGTTAAAAAGAGAAAAAGGAAGTTAAGGTATAGACTTTTTATTAGTTTTTTTCAAATGTTTGTTTATTAAAATGTATCAAACTGTTATCAGCTTAAAATAATGGATTGTAAGATATTATTTGCATGCCTTATGGTAACTGCAAATCAAAAGTCATACAATGCATACACAAAAAATAAGAAGCAAAATATTAAATCACATCACCAGAGAAAATTACCTTCACTAAAAAGAAAACAAGAAGAAAATAAAATAGGAAGAGAAGACCACAAACAACCAGAAAACAAATAAAAAAATGGCAGGTATAAGTCCTTACTTATCAATAATAACATTGACTGTAAATGGACTAAACACTCCAATCAAAATACATAGATTGACTAAAAGAATTAAAAAAAAAATAGACCTAATCATCTGTTGCCTACAAGAAACAAACTTCACCTACAAAGACACACATGGACTGAAAATAAAGGAGATAAGTCCTGATACAATAATAGCTGGAGACTTCAACACCCCACTTTCAGCATTAGGCAGATCTTGCAGACAGAAAATCAACAAATGAACATTGGACTTCACATGCACTATATACCAAACTTCCCTAATAAGTCTTTACAAAACATTTATTTCATCCAATGGCTGCAGAATACACATTTTTTCCTCAGTACATTAATTATTCTCAAGGAAACACTGTATATTAGGTCACAAAACAAATCTTAAATTATTCAAAAAATTGAAATAATATGACCATCTTCTCCGACTCAATGGAATAAAACTAGAAAATGATAAGAAGATAAATTTTGGAAACTATTTGAATACTTGGAAATTAAACAATATTCTCCTGAATGACTACTGAGTCAATTAAGAAATTAATAGGGACATTAAATATTATCTTCAATCAAATTAAAATGGGAATGCAATATAAAAAAACGCATGGGATTTAAGGTCCCTCTTTCAATAAGAAGAGGGACATTTAAAACTATAACTGTCTATATCGGAAAGGAAGAAAAACTTCAAATAAACAACCTAATGATACATTTTAATGTACTAGAAAAACAAGAGTAAGCCTACCCAAAATCAGTAGCAGAAAAGAAATAATAAAGATAAGAGCCAAAATAAATGAAATTAAAATAAAAAATATAAAAGATTAATAAAACAAAAGTTGATTTTTTGAAAAGTTAAACAAAATAGACAAACCTTTAGCCAGACTAAGAAAAAGAGAAAAGACCCAAATAAATAAAACCAAAAATGAAAAAGAGGCATTACAACTGATACCACCAAAATCCAAAAGGATTACTAATGGCTATTATAAGCAATTATGCCAATAAATTGGAAAATCTAGAAGAAATAGACAAATTCCTAGATACACACCACCTCTCAATATTGTACCATGAAAAATTCAAAGCCTGAACACACCAGTACAAGTAATGAGATAGAAGCTGTAATGAAAACTCACCCAGCACAGAAAACCCTAGAACCTGATGGTTTCACTGCTGAATTCTACCAAACATTTAAAGAAAAACTAATACCAATCCTACTCAAACTATTACAAAAAATAGAGGAGTAGGGAATACTTCTAAACTCATTTTGTGTGGCCAGTATTATCTTGATACCAAAATCAGACAAAGACACATCAAAAAAAGTAAACAACAGGCCATATCACTAATGAATGTTAATGCAAAAATCCCAACTATACTAGAAATTCTCATTCAACAACACATAAAAAAGATCCATCATCATGAACAAGTGGTATTTATCTCATGGATACAAGGATGGCTCAACACATGCAAATCAATCAGTGTGATACATCATATCAACAGAATGAAGGATAAAAAACAATCATTTCAATTGATGATGAAAAATTATTTGATAAAATTCAACATGCCTTCATGATAACAGCCCTGGAAAAAATAGGTATAGAAAGAACAAACTTCAACCATAATAAAAGCCATATATTATAGACCCATAGCTAGTGTTGTACTCAATGGGGAAAATTGAAAGCCTTTCCTCTAGGATCTGGAACACGACAAAGATGCCCACTTTCATCCTTTTTATTCAACATAGTATTGAAAGTCCTGACTACAATAATCAAACAAGAGAACGTAAAAAGGAGACACAAGTTGGAAAGGAAGCAGTAAAATTATCTTTGTTTGTAAATAATATGATCTTGGAGAAACCTAAAGACTTCACCAAAAAAACTATTAAATACAATAAATTCAGTAAATTTGAAGGATGCAAAATCAACATACCAAAAATAGAATTTGTGTATGTGAACAGCAAACAATTTGAAACAGATATCAATAATATAATCCAATTGACAATAGCTACAAATAAAGTACCTATGAATTAACTGAAGTGAAAAATATCTGCAATGAAAATTACAAAGCACTGATGAAAGAAATTGAAGAGGACACCAAAAAATGGAAAGATATTCCATAAATGTGAAGAATCAATATTGTTTAAATGTCATACCACTCAAAGCAATCTAGAGATTTAATACAATCCTTATCAATGTACCATTGACATTCTTCACAGAAATAGAAAAAATGTTAAAATTTATTTGGAATTACAAAATGCCCATAATAGTCAAATCTTTCCTAAGCAAAATAACGAAACTGGAGAAATCACATTAATTGACTTCAAATTATACTACAGAGCTATAGTAACCAAAATGGCATAATACTGGCATAAAAACAGACACATAGACCACTGGAACAGAATAGAGAAAACTGAATAAATCTAAACATCTACAGTGAACTCATTTTCAGCAAATGTTCCAAGAAAATACGTTGAGTAAAGGATAGTCTCTTCAATAAATGGTGGTGGGAAAACTGGATATCCACATGAAGAACAGAACTAAAGACCCTTATCTCTGGCCATATACAAAAATCAAATAAAAAATGGATTAAAGTCTTAAAGACCCTAAACTATGAAAAAACTAAAAGAAAACATTGAAGAACCACACCAGAACATGGGAGTCAGCAAAGACTTCTTAAGCAATACCCTCCAAGCACAGGCAACCAAAGCAAAATGCACAAATAGGTTCACATCAAGTTAAAATGCTTCTACACATCAAAGAATACAGTAAACAAAGCAAAAAGTCAACCTATAAAATGCGAAAAGAAATTTACAAACTATACACCTGACAAAGGATTAATAACCAAGATATGTAAGGAGCTCAAACAGTTCAATAGGAAAAAAATCTAATAATCTCATTTTAAAATGGGTGAAAGTTCTAAATAGACATTTCTCAAAAAAAAGACATACAAATTGCAAACAGGTATATGATAAGGTGCTCAACATCACTGATCATCAGAGAAATGCAAATCAAAATTACAATAAGATATCACCTCACCCCAGTTAAAATGGCTTTTATCCAAAAGGCAGTAAATAGCAAATGCTGGATAGGATGTGGAGAAAAGGGAATGTTCATAAACTGTTGGTGGGAACGTAAATTGGTACAACCACTATGGAGAACAGTTTGGAGGTTCCTCACGAAACTAAAAATAGAGCTACCATATGATCCAGCAATCCCACTCCTAGCTATTCATGCAAAAGTAAGGAAATTAGTCTATCAAAGACATATCTGCACTCTCATATTTATTGCAGTACTATTCAAAATAGCCAATATTTGGAACCAACTTAAGTGTCCATCAACAGATGAATGGATGACCAGGCACAGTGGCTCAGGCCTGTAATCCCTGCACTTTGGGAGGCCGAAGTGAACAGATTGCTTGAGCCTGGGAGATTGAGTATGCAGTGAGCCATGATCATGCCACTGCACTCCCCGCTGGGTGACAGAGCGAGACCTTGATTCAAAAAAACCAAAACAACAACAGCAAAATAACACAGATGAATGGATAAAGTAAATGTGGTACATATGCACAATGGAAAACTCTTCAGCCATAAAAAGGAATGAGATCCTCATACTTGCAACAGCATAGATGAAACTAGTGGTTATTGTATTAAATAAAATAAATCAGGCACAGACAGACAAACACTGCATGTTCTTAGTTATCTGTGGAAGCTAGAAATTAAAACAATTGAACTCATGGAGGGAGAGAATAGAAAGATGGTTACGATAGGCTAGGAAGGATAGTGAGGGCGAGGAGCAGAGGGACACAGGGGATGGTTAATGGGTACAAGAAAACAGATAAAAAGAATAAATAAGACCGAGTATTTGCTAGCACAACAGGCTGACTATAGTAAAAAACAATTTAATTCTACATTTTAATATAACTAAGAGTATAATTGGATTGATTTAAACACAAAAGAGAAATGTTTGAGGTGGCGGTTATCCTATTTACCCTGATGTGAGATTATGCATTGTATGCTTATATCAAATTATCTCACGTAAGTCATAAATACACCTTGTATGTACCCACAAAAATTAAAAATAGGCCGGGCGCGGTGGCTCACGCCTGTAATCCCAGCACTTTGGGAGGCCGAGGCAGGCAGATCACAATGTCAGGAGATCGAGACCATCCTGGCTAACACGGTGAAACCCCGTCTCTACTAAAAATACAAACAATTAGCCAAGCGCGGTGGCGGGCGCCTGTAGTTCCAGCCACTGAGGAGGCTGAGGCAAGAGAGTGGCGAGAACCCGGGAGGCAGAACTTGCAGTGAGCCGAGATCATGCCATGGCAGTCTGGCCTGGGAGAAAGAGCGAGACTCTGTCTCAAAAAAAAAAAAAAAAAAAAAAAAAAAACACTAAAAATAAAGAGTAATATAATTTAAAAATTAAAAAAGAGAGGTCACAATGTCTTAAAATCAATTAATCAACCACAGTTGTACAGTATATGCATAACTACAAAAATGGATGTTCTGAGGCAAAACAATTACAAAGACATCTCCAATTAAGGGAAATGATAGGTAAGCGTTGCTTAAAAGGAAGACCATTTACCTTCCTTATACAGGAAGAACAATATGTGCCTTTTTTTTTTGATTTTGAGACGGAGTCTCGCTTTTTCACCCAGGCTGGAGTGCAGTGGCGCAATCTCGGCTCACTGCAAGCTCTGCCTCCCAGGTTCACGCCATTCTCCTGCCTCAGCCTCTCCGAGTAGCTGGGACTACAGGCGCCCGCCACCACGCCTGGCTAATTTTTTGTATTTTTAGTAGAGACAGGGTTTCACCGTGGTCTCAATCTCCTGACCTCGTGATCCTCCCACCTCGGCCTCCCAAAGTGCTGGGATTACAAGCGTGAGCCACCGCGCCTGGCCTAATATGTGCCTTTTTATTTTATTTAAATGAAATAGCTAGGTTGGTCTGTAGAGTTTCCTCCCCAGATATATAAAACAATTTTCCAAAAGCAGCAGTTAGGGGACAAATTTGTGTAAATTAATTCTGTTCAATTTAGTTATCCTTGATTTGGTGTCCCACTCTGTGGACTTGCTCTATCAGAGAGGTACTAGTTGTTCATTCATATCAATAGCTGAATTTTACGGTGGTCCATAGTTATATTATTGGTTTCAAATTTTTAGGAAAGAAATGTGTATCATTTGCTTCTCTCAGGTAAACTTGATAATATTTTATTACTCTAGCTTTAGAATACTCATCTGAAAGTAAAAGAAAAATGCCAAAGTTCCATAAGTATATTATTTCTCAATATACCAGTAAAGTCATTTCTAATTACTTTCTCCTACATTGGGGGATTATATACACAGTCCCTGCCCATTTAGGTGTACTTAGCAGGAAGTTACCTGCAATCGGGTAAGCAAATGCTTCTTAAGTAAATACACAATTTGAATCTGTATTTTCCTTTTCATAAAAAGCACTGAGCAATTAATTTAGACCTAAATATGCAATATCTTCATTGCTAATTTTAATCTTCCTTGAGCTAATTTGGAAAATAGACCATATTTGCTTACCTCTCAGAAATAATTGTTGAATGTATTCCAAGAGTTTTAAATCATCCCATTATGCATATTTCTATTTGCTTATTTCATTTTGAGCCAATGAAAGGCAAAATGTTATATAAGTTGAACTAATTATTTTAGGAGAACATTTAAAAAGATGTTTCTCTGCATTTCGTCAAGTGTCTTGCACATAGTGTAATAACAGACTTCTGCTGATGACTTTATTATAATCATGTTTAATGGTGAAGTATTTCTAAAACATTCCTGCAAAATAATTGGCTTTAAAAAGTTTTAGGTAAAAATAAGTTTTAAAAGTTTTAAAAGATTATCCTACAAGTAAGCTACCATGTGATACCTATTGATTCAAGAGTGAGAATTCATTTTATTTCCTAAAACTTCGTAAGTCCTTCCTAAACCTATGAAGGATTTTTCCTGTCATGAAAAATATATTTGGCAATTCCTTTGCCTTCTCCAGTTGATATTTCATGTTTCCATCATGTAATATTTAAAGTTAACATGGCATTCAATACAAATTGAATGCCAGTTTTTCAGTAATACCTACATCTTTTAAAACATTTTATTAATATGTAATCGATATATTGAAAACAGCACAAATTTAGCACACACAGTTTAATGAGTTTGAACATATGCATACACCCATGAAACCATCATGACAGCCCAGATAACAGACCTATCTACTGCCTCCCAAAGTTTTATTGTATCTCTCTGTTTTTGGTGTGTGTGTGTGTGTGTATGTGTGTGTGTGTGTGTAGAATACTTCATATGAAATCTACTCTCTTAAATATTTTAGGGGTATAATACAGGGTGTATAATTTCTTCAGCTTGAGACTCCTGGACCTTCGACCAAAGATTGAAGGCTGCACTGTCGGCTTCCCTACTTTTGAGGTTTTGGGACTCGGACTGGCTTCCTTGCTTCTCAGCTTGCAGACGGCCTGTTGTGGGACTTCACCTTGTGATCATATGAGTCAATACTCCTTAATAAACTCCCCTTTATATATACATTTATCCCATTACTTCTGTCCCTCTAGAGAACCCTGACTAATATACTTTCCAACAGGGTAGACAGGTTCTGATTTATCCACATTCTCACCAACACTCATCTTTTAATTTTTTGATAGTAGACATACTAACTGCTATGGAGTGATATTTTATTATGGTTTTAATTTATATTTACCTGATAATTAGTGATGTTAACCATCTTTTCATGTACCTGTTTGCCACATGTATGTTTTCTTAGAAGAAATGTCTATTCATGTCTCATACGGTTTTGCTGTGTCCCCACCCAAATCTCATCTTGAATTGTAGCTCCCATAATCCCCACATGTCTTGGGAGGGACCCAGTGGGAGGTAATTGAATCTTGAGGGCAGTTTTTTCTCATGCTGTTCTCATGATAGTGAATAAATCTCACAAAATTTGATGGTTTTATAAAGGGCAGTTCTCCTGCACATACTCTCTTGCCTGCCTCCATGACATGCCTTTGCTTGTCCTTCACCTTCTGCCATAATTGTGAGGCCTCCCCAGTCATGTGGTACTGTGAGTCCATTCAACCCCTTTTTCTTTATAAATTACTCAGTCTCAAGTATGTCTTTCTTAGCAGTGCGAGAACAGACTAATACAAGGTCCTTTCACCATTTTTATTCAGTTATTTGTTTTTTTGCTATTGAGTTGTAAGGGCTTCCAATAGAGAGCTCAGAAATAAATCCATGCATATATGATCAACCAATCTGTAACAAGGTAGTCAAGGTACCCAAGGTTCCCAACAAGTGTTGAGAAGAGACACGACATGGAACAGACAGTCTCTTCAATGAATAGTGTTGGAAAAACTGGATATCAAAGTACAAAAGAATGAAATTATACCCCCATCTTACAGTATACACAAAAATAAATTCAAAATGGATTAAAGACCTAAACCTAAGACCTAAAACTAAAGCTAAATCTCCTAGAAATAAAACGTAAGGGAAAATATTATTGACATTAATTTTGGCAATGATTTCTTGGATATGACACCAAAGGCACAAGCAACAAAATCAAAATTAGACAAGTAGGACTACATCAAACTAAAAAGTTCTGAACAGCAAAGAAAACAATCAATAGAATGAAAAGGCAATCTACAGAGTTGGAGAAAATGTTTCCAAACCATATAGCTAAAAGAAATTAATATTCAAAATATATAAGGAACTGAGATCTATATCTTTGCAATGTTTTCTTACTCTTGCTTTTTAAAACAACCATACTCAAAAATGTGAAAGCAGCCACAGACCCTAGGGATATAAGGAATAAAACAATTAACTTTCTCATTAACAAGTTTCCCTTGTTGTTAGTTAAAAAAACAGTAATAACAAATACTTATTCCTGAAATATTAAATCATACTATGATGCTTGTCACTTCAAGTTATAACCTGTCCCAAATTCACAGACTCTCAGACATGCCCTGCACATTGAAAATGAAAATTGCCTTAAGAAAGCATATTAGATTTCAGAAGTTTAAGCAACCAGAGAAAAACCCCCAAATTCACAAATAATAGCTAATATTCTTTAGATACTTTCCTAATTCCCTAATCAAATTACATTAGAATCTCTAATTTTAAAAAACTGGTATAGAAGGAAACAGTTGTTTCTAACCCTTATCTTAAATACATCTTAGTATAGTTACTAGGTTTTAAAATGAGTATTAAGTAGAGAGAAGAGAAGTCTAAGTGTTGGCTATTCAGTGGATGGGCAGAATAAGGGTAGGAGTAATTAGAAGAAAAAACATTACATCTAAGATCAATTTGATGAGAAACAGATGACACAATTGCAGGAAAAATCTAGAGGGTATAGGAAGGAGCAAAAGACATGCAAATCATCAGATATGGTTACCAGTTGAAAGATTAAAAACCGGTTATGCAAAAGGATCTAGAAAAAAATTCAAGTTCCTTACTAAAATTACTTGAAATTCAGAGAGCAGGTAGTGTTCAAATTTTATATTGATTCATTTCTATGGAACAATATTTAGAATATAAACAAATAGAGTCGCTACCTTATAAAGATCTCACAGTCTAACAGATATCTAGTATCCGTGTGTGTTTCTTGAAAATTCAACTAAAGGGTTTAGTTCTACTGCTTTCTGTGGTGACAGATCAGATAATTAGAAACAACCACTTTGCCAAAGACAGAAGACTTGACTATTTAATAAAAGGGTATGTAAAGGGGACAAGACTTTTTATTAAATTAATAAAATTTATTTTTACAGCAGTTTTAGGTTCACAATAAAATTGAGCAGAAAGTACAGTTTCCACATACCTGTGTCCCTATACATGCACAACCTCCTCAGGACTAATCTCCCATGCCACAGCAGTACATTTGTTACAAACTGTAAACCTACATTGATACATCATTATCACCCAAAGTCCACAGTTTACATTGGGGTTAATTCCTAGTGCTGTGCATTCTGTGGGTTTGGATAGGTATTTAATGATGTGTATTCACCATTGTAGTATCATAAAACATAGTTCCACTGCCCTAAAAATCCTCTATGTCCTATTTATTAATTCCTCCTTCCCTCCCTTCAAACCCTGGGAACCACTGATCTTTTTACTATTTTCATAATTTTGCCTTTCCTGAATGTCATATTGTTGAAATCATACAGTACATAGCCTTTTCAGATTGGCTTCTCTAGTAATACACATTTATGCGTTTAAGGTTGTCCACATCTCTCCATGGCTCGGCAGCTTTTTTATTTTTATTTTTATTTTTATTTTTTTGGAACTGAATATTATTCCATTGTCTGGATGTACCACAGTTTATTTATCCATTTACTTACTGAAGGACATGTTAATTGCTTCCAGGTTTTAGCTTTTATGAACAAAGCTTCTGTAACATTTGTGTGTAAGCTTTTGTGTGGACATAAGCTTTCAATTTTGGGGGGTAAATACAAAGGAGCACAATTGCAATTGCTGGATCATATGTAAGACTGTTTGCTTTTGTAAGAAACTGCCAAACTGTCTTCCAAAGTAGCTCTACCATTTTGCATTCTCACCAGCAATAAACGGGAGTTCCTGTTGCTCCACAACCTGGCCAGCATTTGGTATTGTCAGTGTTTGGAATTTTTGCCATTCTAATAGAAATGTAGTGGTATCTTGTTTTAATTTGCCATTCCCTAATGAAATATGGCATTTAATATATTTTCATATGCCTATTTGTCATATACATATGTTCTTTGGTTAGGTGTCTGTTCAGGCCTTTTGCCCATTCTTTAATTGGATTGTTTCTTTTCTTATTACAAAGTTTAAACCTGTCACTTAAAAAAAAAGTGCTTGAAAGTATTGGAGAGATAAAAGGCAGGGAGAAATAACAGAAATAATCTTTAAGTGAACATGAAAAATCAATGATGTGAACCTAGAATTTGGGGCTAAATTTCCCACTAAAATGTCTTTCAACTCTGGAAAAAGTGTTTGAGAGCTTGGTGAATTCAGTTCAAAAAAAAAAAGAGAATTATAAACATTCTTATTTTGGGATGAGAGTGCAAAAGACTATACTCTTAAAGTAAACTAAAGAGGAAAGCTCCTTCTAGGAATGTTTCTCAGCTTCAAGGCATTCTTTTAGAACTTCAAGTCTTTTCAATTTTTATTTTTATTTTGGATCTCATTATTTCTTCATTCAAAAATGACCACAAAAAATACCAAATGCAAATGGAATTCAGAAAATGGAGTTATCAGACACAGTCTTTAGCTAGTCCTGACATTTTCAAGAAGATGAATGAAACTAGTAATTAGAGCTAAAAATTTTAAATTATAAAAAATGAAACAAACAGAAAACATAGAACCATGAAATATAATAAACAGCACAGAAAAATCTAATAGATGGACTTTCCATTAGATTTAGCAAAGCTGAGGAAACAATTAGTAATAACTAAAATACGCCTGGGAAGAAAATGACCAGAATGAAACAGACAGAAATTAAAGGGAAAATTTTAAAAGAAAGTAAGAGACAGAAAATAGAGTAAAGACGTCTATATAAAATGGGAATTCCTAAGAAAAAAAAAAGAAATATTGACATTTTTGAAGAAATTGAATGGTTTTGTAGTTTCCAAATTAATGAAAGATACTAAGTCACAGACTTAAGATGTCTATCAAACACCAAGCAGGATAAACAAAATAAGCAACATCCCAGAATATCATAGTAAAATTTCCAGCTTGCTAAGAAAAAAAAAAGGGTATGCACCTAATAGCATAATCTCAAAATAGGTGAAGAAAAATAATGGAACTAAAACTAGAAAAAAATCGATAACTATGGTAAGAAACTTTTGCATACTTCTCTCAATTACTTCTAGGACAAAGAAGTTAAAGAAGAACAATGACATAATTTGCTTATATGACTGGCACTCATTTCAGCAAATGAAGGGACCTGCTTAGGCAAATGCTTGATTACTACCAAAGAGTAATTAAAGCTTCACATGGCTCGTTAAGAATTGTGTGCATATATGTATAATTTACGTGCCCACCATACATGGGTTTCTCTTTCTGTACTTTTTTGCCAGCATTAATTATTGCCTGTCTTTTGGATAAAAGCTATTTTAACTAGGATGAGATAACATCATATTGTAGTTTTGATTTTCATTTTTCTGATGATCAATGATGTTAAGCACCTGTTTATATACTGTTTGTCATTCATATGCTTTCTTTTGAGAAAAATCTATTCAGATCTTTCACTCATTTAAAAATCAGATTATTAGGTTTTTTCTTTATTGAGTTGTTTGAGCTCCTTATTTATTCTGGTTATTAATCCCTTGTTAGATGGATAATTTGCAAATATTTTCTCCCATTGTGTGGGTTGTCTCCTCACTTTGTTAATAATACCCTTTTATGTGCAGAAACTTTTTAACTTAATGTGATCCCATTTGTCCATTTTTGCTTTGGTTACCTATAGTTTTGAGGTTTTCTCAAGCAATCTTTGCCCAGACCAATGTCCTGGAGAGTTTCTCCAATGTTTTCTTGTAGTAGTTTCATAGTTTGAGGTCTTAGATTTAAGTCTTTAATTCATTTTGATTTAGTTTTTGTATATGGTGAGAGATAGGAGTCTTATTTCATTCTCTATATGGATATCTAGTTTTTCCAACATCATTTATTGAAGAGACTTTCCTTTCCCCAATTGTATTTACTATGCACCTTTTTAAAAATGGGTCCACTGTACATATTTGGATTCATTTCTGGATACCCTATTGTGTTCCATTGGTCTGTATGTCTGTTTTTATGTCAGCACCATGGTGTTTTGGTTACTATAGCTCTGTAGTATTATTTAAAGTTAGGTAATGTGATTCCTCCAGTTTTGTCCATTTTGCCAAGTATGCTTTGGCTATTTTGGGTCTCCTGTGGTTTCACATAAATTTTAGAATTATATGTTCCATTTCTGTGAAGAATGCCATTGGTATTTTGACAGGGATTTCATTGAATCTGTAGATTGCTTTGGGTAATACGGACATTTTAACAATATTGATTTTTACAATCTCTGAGCATGGAATATAGTCTATGAACATGGAATATATTTCATTTTTTGTCCCATTCAATTTCTTGCATCAATATTTCATACTTTTCATTATAGAGGTCTTTCACTTCCTTGGCTAAGTTACTAGGTATTCTATTTCATGTGTAGCTATTGAATGACATGGTTAGGCTTTGTGTCTCCATCCAAATCTCCTTTGAATTGTAATCCCCATAATTCCACATTGTCAGGGAGAGACCTGGTGGGAGGTGATTGGATCATGGGGACAGTGTCCCCCATGCTGTTCTCAAGACAGTGAGTGAGTTGTCATGAGATCTGATGGTGTTATAAGTGTCTGACAGTTCCTCTTTCACACACTCACTCTCTCTCACCTGCCGCCCTGTAAGATGTGCCTCTTCCCCATCCGACATGATTGTAAGTTTCCTGAGGACTCCCCAGCCAAGCAGAACTGTGTCAATTAAACCTCTTTTCTTTTTGAATTATGCAGTCTAGGGCAGTTCTTCACAGCAGTGTGAGAACAAACTAATACAGTTAATTGGTACCAAGGTAGTGGAGTACTATTATAAAGACACAGAATTTGTGGAAGCAACTTTGGATATGGGCAATGAGCAGAGGTTGGAACAGTTTAGAGTGCTCAGAAGAAGACAGGCAGATGTGGGAAAGTTTGGAATGTTCTAGAGACTTGAATGGTTTTGATGAAAATGTTGATAATGATATGAACAATGAAGTCCAGGCTGAGGTAGTGTCAGATGGAGATTAGGAACTTCTTGGGAACTGGAGGAAAGGTCACCTTGCTATGCGTTAGCAAAGAGACTGACAACGTTTTGCCCCTGTCCTAGAGATCTGAGGAATGTTCAACTTGAGAGAGATGGTATGAAATTTGAACTTACTTTTAAAAGGGAAGCAGAGCATAAAAGTTTGGAAAATTTGGAGCCTGACAAATGCGATAGAAAAAAAGAAAACATTTTCTGGGGACAAATTATGCAGAAATTTGCATAAGTAATGAGGAGCTGAATGTTAATTGCCAAAGCAATGGAGAAAATGTCTCCAGGGCATGTCAGAGTTCTTCATGGCAGCCCCTCCCATCAAAGGCCCAGAGACCTAGGAGGAAAAAAATAGTTTCATGGGCCAGGCCCAGGGCTTTGCTGCTTTATACAGTCTTGAGGCTTGGTGCCCTGCATCCCAGCTATGGCTAAAAGTGGCCAACATACAACTCAGGCCATTGCTTCAGAAGATACAAGCCCCAAGCCTTGGCAGCTTCCACATGGTGTTGAGCCTGTGGGTGCACAGCAGTAAAGAATTGAGGCTTGGGAACCTCTGCCTAGATTTGAGAGGATTTATGGAAACTACTAAATGTCTTGGCAGAAGTTTCCTGCAGTAGTGACGCCCTCATGGAGAACCCCTGCTAGGGCAGTGCAGAAGAAAAATGTGGGGTTGGATCCCCCACACAGAGTCCCCACTTGGGCACTGCCTAGTGGAGCTATGAGAAGAGGGCCACCATCCTCCAGACCCCAGAATGGTAGATCCACTGACAGCTTGCACTGTGCACTTGGAAAAGCTGCAGACACTCAAAACCAGCCTGTGAAAGGAGCCTGGAAGGGGGCTGTATCCTGCAAAGCCACAGGGCCAGAGCTTCCCAGGACTGTGGGAGCCCACCTCTTGCATTAGTGTGCCCCAGATGTGAGACATGGAGTCAAAGGAGATTATTTTGGAGCTTTAAGATTTAATGATTGCCCTGCTGGGTTTCTGCCTTGCATAGGGTGTGTAGCCCCATTGTTTTAGCCAATTTCTTCTATTTGGAATGGGAGCATTTATCCAATGCCTGTGCCCCCATTGTATCTTGGAAGTAACTAACTTGCTTTTGATTTTACAGGCTCCTAAGTAAAAGGAACTTACCTTCTCTCAAATGAGACTTTGGACTTGGTCTTTTGAGTTAATGCTAAAATGAGTTAAGATTTTAGGGGACTGTTGGGAAGGCGTGATTGGTTTTGAAATGTGAGGACATGAGATTTGGGAGGGGCCAGGGGCAGAATGATATGGTAGGCTCTGTGTCCCCATCTAAATCTCATCTTGAATTGTAATCCCCATAATCCTCATGTGGCCAGGGAGAGACCTGGTAGGTAGAAGGTATTGGATAATGGGGGCAGTGTCCAGCATGCTGTTCTCATGACAGTGAGTGAGTTCTGATGAGATCTGATAGTTTTATAAGTGTCTGACAATTCCTCCTTCACACAGTCACTATCTCTCTCCTGCTGCCATGTAAGACATGCCTCTTCCTCTTCTGCCATGATTTTAAGTATCCTGAAGCCTCCTGAGTCAAGCAGAAGTAAGAGTTAATTAAACCTCTTTGCTTTATAAATTACCCAGTCTCTGGCAGTTCTCTATTGCAATGTGAGAATGGACTAAGATATTGGAAAAGAAACTACTTTCTTGGTTTCTTTTTCAGATTGTTTGCTGTTTGCATATAGATATGCTACTGACTTTTGCACATTGATTTTGTATGCTGCAACTTTACAAAATTTGTTTATCAGTTCTAATAGTGTTTTGGGGGGATGCAGTCTTTAGGTTTTTCTAAATATAAGAACAGATTGGCCGGGCTCAGTGGCTCATGCCTATAATCCCAGCACTTTGGGAGGCCCAGGAGGGTGGATCATGAGGTCAAGAGATCAAGACCATCCTGGCCTACATGGTGAAATTCTGTCTCCACTAAAAATACAAAAATTAGCCGGGCTTGGTGGTGGGTGCCTGTAATCCCAGCTACTTCGGAGGATAAGGTAGGAGAATCGCTTGAACCTGGGAGGCAGAGGTTGCAGTGAGCCAATATCATGCCATTGAACTTCAGCCTGGATTACAGAGCGAGACTCCGTCTCAAAAAAAAAAAAAAAGAAAAGAAAAAGAAAGAAAAAAAGAAAAGATCATTTGCAAACAAGCATAACTTGAAGTCTTCTGTTCCAATTTGGATGGTTTTTATTTCTTTCCCTTTTCTAGTTACTATAGCTAGGACTTCCAGAATAAACAGTGGTGAAAATGGGGCATCCCTGGGTTGTTTCAGATCTTAGAGGAAAGACTTTCAGTCATTCTTCATTCAGTATGATACTAGCCATGGGTCTGTAATATATGGCTCTTATTATGCTGAGGTGTAATATATTATACCTGAGGTATAATATAATATGTTCCTTGTATATCTTGATTTTTTAAGGTTTTATATCATGAGATGGAGATGAGGAGTTTCTTGGAAACTGGAGTGAGAAGCATTTATTAAATGATTTTTCAGCATCTATTCAAATAATTTTACAGGTTTTTTTGTCCTTCATTCTGTTGATATGATGTATCACATTGATTGATTTGCATATGTTGAACCATTTTTGTATTCCCGAGATAAATTCCATTTGATCTGATGAATGATCATTTTAGTGTGTTGTTGAATTCAGTATGTTAGTATTTTGTTGATGATTTTTTGCATCAAAATTCATTAGCAATATTGGCTTGTTTTTTGTGATTGTTGTGTCTGTCTGGTTTGGTATCACAATAATACTGGCCTCATGGAATGCAGTAGGAAATATTCCCTCTTTCTCGATTTTTTGGAATAGTTTGAGTAGGGTTGGTACTAGTCTTCTGTAAAGGTTAGTTAAAATTCAGCAGTGAAGGCTTTGGGTCTTAGGCTTTGCTTTGATGGCAGTTTTTAATTATTTCTTTAATCTCATTACTTATTATTGATCTATTCAGCTCTTGGATTTCTTCATGATTCAATGTTGGTAGGTTGTTTGTGTCTACGAATTCATCCATTTCTTCTTGGTTTTCCTATTTACTGGCATATAGTTGCTCATAGTAGTCACTACTGGTCCTTTGAACTTCAGCATACCAGTTGTAATGTCTCCTTTTTTTAATCTGTGATTGTATTTTTTGGGGTTTTCTTTTTTCCTTAGCCTGGTTAAAGTTTTTTCAATTGTATCTTTTCAAAAACCAGCTTTTTACTTTATTGATCTTTTGTATTGATTTTTTGTTTCAGTTTTATTTATTTCGGCTCTGATCATTATTATTCCTTTTTCTATCAATTTTTGGTTTGGTTTGTTCTTGCTTTTCTAGTTAATTAAGATATATCATTAAGTTGTTTATTTGATTTTTTTAAATTTTTGATGTAGGTGCTTATTGCTATAAACTTCCCTGTTAGTATTGCTTTTGCTGCATTTCTTAAGTTTTAGAATGTACTATTTTCATATTTATTTGTTTCAAGAAATTATTTAATTTGCTTCTCAATTTCTTCATTGTCTCACTGGTCATTTAGGAGCATATTGTTTAATTTTCATGTTTTTGTGTAGTTTCCACAGTTTCTCTTGTCACTGATTTCTAGTTATATTTCATTGTAGTTAGAGTAGGTACTAGATATGATTTTGATTTTTTTGAACTTTTTAAGACTTTTTTGTGGTCTAACATATGGTTTATCTTAATAATAATCCATATGCTGAGAAGAATGTGTATTCTGTAGTTGTTGAATAAAATGTTTTGTAAATATCTATTAGCTACATTTGGTCTATAGTGCAGGTGAAGTCCAATGTTCACTTTTTGTCTGGATGATCTTTCTGATGCTGGAATGAGGGTGCTGAGGTCTCCAGCTATCATTTTGTTGGGTGTTATCTCTTTTTAGCTCTAATAATATATGCTTTAGATATCTGAATGCTCCAGTACTGGGTGTATGTATATTTACAATTGCTATATCCCCTTGCTAAATTGACCTCTTTATCATTATGCAAGGAATTTTTTGTCTCTTTTTACAGCTTTTGTCTTGGAATCTGTTTTACCCGATATATGTATAACTACTCCTGTTCTTTTTTTTGGTTTGCCTCTATTTGCATGGGATGCCATCTTTTGTCCCTTAATTTTCCATCTGTGTGTCTTTTTAGGTGAACTGTGTTTTTTGTAGGCAGAAGATAGTTAGGTCTTGTTTTTAATTCATTCAGCCACATTATCTTTTTTATTTGGAGAGTTTAGTCCATTTCTATTCAATGTTCCTATTGAAAGGGCTTACTACTTCCATTTTATTATTTGTCTTCTAGTTGTTTTGTGGTCTTCCTTCCTTCCTTTTTGTAAAAGTAATTTTCTCTGCTGGTATGTTTTAATTTTTTTAAATTTTTTGTGTATTTGTTGTAGGCTTTTCTTATTTGAGGTTTCCATGAGGCTTGAATATAACATCTTATAGCCAGTTATTTTAAACTAATAACAACACTATTCCAAAAACACACACAAATGAAGAAAAAATTAATATAAACTCTACACTTTAAATCCATTGCCCCCTCACTTTTTAACTTTTAGTTGTTTCTATGTGTATATTTTATACTGTCTATCAAAAAGTTGTAGTTATTTTTGATAAGTGTGTCTTTTAGTCTTCCTACTCAAGATGTGAGTGGTTTACACACCACAATTACCGTGTTAGAGTTTTCTGTTTTTGTACATGTATTTACTGTTACCAGTGAGTTTAGTACCTACAGATGGTTTTTTATTGCCTGTTAATGTCCTTTCTTTCAGATTGAAGAAGTCTCTTTAGTATTTCTTATAGGACACATCTGTATTGCCGAAATCCCTCAGCTTTTGTTTTTCTGCAAAAGTTTTTATTTCTTCTTCATGTTTGAAGAATATTTCTGCTGTATATACTATTTTAGAATAAAATAATTTTTTCTTCAACACCTTGATTATGTCATGTCACTCTCTCCCAGCCTATACATTTTCTAGTGAGAAGTCAGCTACCAAATGTATTGGAGCTCCTTTATATATTACCTGTTTCTCTTTTCCTCCTGCTTTTACAATCATTTCTTTATTCTTACCCTTGTGGAGTTTGATTATTAAATGTCTTGAAGTAGTCTTATTTGAGTTAAATCTGTTTTGGCGTTCCTTAACCTTCTCGTGCTTGAATATTGATGTCTTTCTCTGGGTTTGGAAGGTTTTCTGTTATGACCTCTTTGAAGAAATTTTCTATCCCAGGCTTTCTATCTCCTCCCTAAGACCAGTATCTCTTAGATTTATCTTTTAAAGCCCGTTTTCTAGATCTTGCAGACATGCTTCATTCTCTTTCATTTTTTTATTTTTTCCTTAGTAACTGTGAATTTTCAAATACCATTTTTTCAAGCTCTCCTATTCTTTCTTCTGCGTGATCAATTACACCGTTGATTCGTGAATTTCTAAATTTGTCAATTAAATTTTTTAGCTCCCAGATTTCTACTTCATTTTTTAAAAAAATTATTTCAGCCTTTTTGTAAAATTTTTCTGATAGGATTCTAAATTCCTTCTCTGTGTTATCTTGAAGTTTGCTGAGCTTCCTCAAAACTGGTATATTGAATTTTCTGCCTGAAAGGTCACATATCTCTGTCACTCCAGGATTGGGCACTGGTGCCTTTTTTAGTTTATACAGGTGATATTTTCCTGAAGGGTCTTGATGCTTGTAAGTCTTCATTAATGTCTAGGAACTGAAGAGTTAGATGTTTATTCTAGTCTTTGCCCTCTGGACTTGTTTGTACGTGTCCTTCTTGAAAAGGCTTTCTGAGTATTCAAAGGGAATTAAGTGTTGTAATATAAATCTTTGTTCACTGCATCCTTATCTGCATTAGTGGGCACCCCAAACCCAGTAATGTTGTGACTCTTGCACACTTGTAGAGGTACTGCCTCTTTTTGTTTTCTCTTACTCTCTCCCAAGCAAACAAAGTCTGTCTTTGTGCTGGGCTGCCTGAAGTTAGGGAGGTGTGATTCAAGCACTCTCATGACCACCACAGCTGCATTGGATAACACCTGATGCTAATATATTACTGGGTCTTACCCAAGGCCTGTGACAACTATTGCCTATCACTGATGTTTATTCAAGGCCCAAGGGCTCTCTAGTTGTGGGTGATGAATTCTGCCAGGGCTGAGTTTTTCCCTTCAGGAGAGCAGGTTCCCTTCTAACCTAGAGTATGGGTTTTGAACTGCCATCCAGGAGCTATGGCCTGGAATTCGGGGCTTCAGGACTCTGCTTGGTGCTTTATTTTACGGTGGCTAGTATCCAAGTTGCAAGAAAAAGTCCTCTTTTATCTTCCCTTTCCTTTCAACTGGAGCTGCAAGCTGTGCGACCTGGAATTGGGAAGGGCGTGACCCAAGCACTTTCTTGGCTGCCCTAGTTGGTATCTAACTAGGTCACATGGACCTCAAGTCCACTGTCTCCCAGTCTAGCACAGCACCAGGACTTGCCCAGGAACATCCTTGTGCCCTAGACTGCCTTTCAAATTTATTCAGGACCCCAGGACACCTTGCTTCATGGTGATGGGCTAGTGGGAACTCATGAAGGAATCCCCTCTGGCTTGAGCTGGTCTAATTCTCTGGCCAAATTCTGCCCTGTGTTGTGTTCTGCTGTAACACAACAGCACTAAGTTCCAACACAAAGTACCACCATTATTTGGCTCTCCCTCCCACAAGTACACAATTTCTCTTTCCAAAGCAGGCAAGCAGGGATTCTAGGGGATAAAGGAGGAGTGTTGTATGCAATGCAAGACTGGCTCTCCTACCCTCTTCAGTGTCTCTTTCCTTGATATGATGTTAAAACCAAGCACTGTAATCCCTCATCTGATTTTTGGTTCTTATGAAGATGCCTTCTGATGTGGGTAGTTGTTCAATATTTAGTTCCTCTAAGGGGACAAATACTAAAAGGTTTCAGTCAGCTTTCTTGCCCCACCTGTATAATTTATATTACATAAAGGGAGTAATATGAAATATATATATATATTATTTTTTTCTATGTACAATGGTTCTTCCTAACCTGTTATCACTATTCTAGTAATCATTACCAGTGGGGGTCATCATGTGTACTTTTGGAGTATTTTAAGTCTCATTTCCTTCCAGGACATGGTAGGAGTACCTTTCCTGTCCCTGCTGAGATTAGGCCATGTCAGTGTCTTGCTTTGGTTAATGAGGTGTGACGAGAAGATACGTGCAAATTCGAGGCAGAAACTTTACAAGCCAGTGTATGTTTTGCCCTCTCTCTCTTTCCTTACTGCAGTGATAAAGGAGAGCATTCTAAATAAAGTATCCATTACCCTTGGCTCATGAGTGACTTCAATGAACAATGTCTACCACTGCATTTTTGGACATATTGTGCAAATGAGAAATAAACTTTTAAAGATCCTGAGATGTAGGAGATTATTTTTTGCAAATAAAAAAATTGAATAAAATCTCTTCATTGAAAGAGCTTAAAATAATTTTTCCTCTTTATGAACAAATATACGCTTCTTATAAACTACTGAAAAATAACAAAACAAATAGGACAAAAATGATCCCACCAATGATGTTATTGGTGTTAATGATATTACCTTGAGTTTTCTATAAATCTTTGAATATGCAAACATAATTTTTAAGTTATTTGACTCTCTTACATCATTAAAATAAATGACAAGTTTTTAGCAAGAATATATAAATGTAAAAATGGCTTAAATATAGGATCCAATAAAATTAATAATTAAATATGGGAGCATAAGGAGTACTCCAAAACAAAACTAAAATATATAAAGAGTTTATTAGAAGGTAGGTTAGGTAGGTCACAATATTAGAAATAAGCTTTCTAACAAATAATATGTAAAAGGCAACCCAATAACTTATATAATTTATTTTTTCCTTAAATGAAACCAGTTTAATATTCAAAGTTTACCTCGGAGTGCATAGAACAGATTGTTTCCTTCTTCACTGTTCTAAGTGACGCTTCCTTTAATGGGTTACACGTTACTCCAGAGGAATTTGGAGGCTTAGTGGCAGTCATCATTCAATCCCACAGGCCCTTTTTTGAGGAACATGAGAAGGAGCTGAATGGGTGGGGAAAAGTATCACGTCTATGGCTAAGCTTTAGGTGGGTTTCTTTATTGATGTTTAATTTTGAAAGGGGTAGTTTATTGGATAAATATGGCTATAACCAAGAAGGGTAATATCAGGTGGAAGAGGTAGGGTGATTAGTTGGATATACACTGGTTATATCATGAGTTTATTTCTTAGCAACTTTCATTAAATATGTTATTTTATCTATCACATTACACATTTTATTTTATTTTTTTTTTTATATACAGAGTCTCACTCTTATTGCCCAGGCTGGAGTGCAGTGGCATAATCTCGACTCACCACAACCTCTGCCTCCCAGGTTGAAGCAGTTCTCCTGCTTCAGCCTCCCAAGTAGCTGGGATTACAGGAGCCTGCCACCACGCCAGCTAATTTTTGTAATTTTAGTAGAGATGGGTTTTCACCATGTTGGCCAGGCTGGTTTCAAACTCCAAACTTCAAGTGATTTGCCTGCCTTGGCCTCCCAAAGTGCTGAGATTATAGGCGTGAGCTACTTTGCCCAGCCCACATGGCACATCTTAATTTAATTTTCAAAATATATAATGCAGGTCAAATTTCTAACTCACGATTATTGTATCCTCATTCATTATTCCTTACAGCTTGTTACCTTTAGAAGTCCTTTTTAGCTAGAGTGCTAATTTGTAAACCATTAACAATGGCATTTTAATGAGGCTGAGCTTTCAGCTCTACCTCTTTTGCTTTTCAGTGGTATCATCTGGTTTTCCCCATGTCCATCCCTGGCTTCACTTTTAGCTTACAGTTTAGCAAGATCTCTTTGCTCTCATCTCATCTGGCTAGCACCCTGCATTATTTTATATTTTTTTCTGTTCAATGCCTGAGCAAGTATGAATCAGCTATCAACGTTCTCTACTATTTTGAATAAGGAGATACACTTTGTGGTTCATAATTTTGGATTGTGGCTGATTTCTTTTGGAGTGTGCACAACTTTTACAAGTAACAAAATTCAGACGTACCATAAAGATAGCTTTATTTTTCTATAACAACTTATATTTCCAGTCCAAATTCGGCCTTAAAATTAATCTAGTTACTTTCAAGTGTACTCATCATTTCAAGTTTCACCCAACATTTTTCACTAATCTTCTTCTTCTCCCTAGAGTGACATTTAAATTCCTCCTGGCTTATGTATCTCCCCGAATCTGGGAAAGACAAAACCACAAGATTGAGTATCTGTTCACTCTGGTGTCTGTTGAGGTGAGCAATCCCATCAGTGTATTGAATGTGTCATCTGAAATGTCTCATTGTCAGCCTTCGTCATGGCACCATATGGAAATTTTCTGGAGCCTGAATACCAAACCAATTTTGGAATAGTTTTCACCTACACAATCTCTGGCAGTTTCTCTTCAATCTTCTTTACCTTTCTTAGGGCAAGAGGAAATATGGCTGCTTTCTCATAATATGCTGGTGACATGTGACTCAGTGGGATGCCTCTCCTGTATGCCACCAGAAGCTCCTGTATGTGTGATTTATCCTATTGCCAGCCTCGTTCGATGTAGGGGAATATCTGAGAATCTGAAGCCATCAGTATTCCATCATCTTTCTGGAGGAAACTGCTTAATTAAATCAGTACCTCTTCTCAAATTTACCCAAGGTATCTGGAGACTTCCTTCTTCATGTTTTCTCCCTGGAACTAATTTCTGCCCTGAGTCCATGTCACTAAGCCTCTTTTTTCTGCTCATGGGATCTTTATCTAGTTCATGGTGGGAAAACTTGTGCCTATCTCAGTATTCATTATTCTCAAATCTATATTTCATCTATTGATGTTCTAGCCTGCATATTTCAAAAATTTTGTAACTCAAAAAAATCAACTTTGGGAAATTAAATGGTTGTCTATGCTATGAGCTTCAGAAGACTGTTTTCGAGCTTGAAATCAAGAACTTGAAAAGTTTTCTCATTTGTTCTTGGTTCCAAACTTTGCTGCTTGGGTCAATATTCCTAACGCAACTGTTGCCTGATATAGAAAGACAGGATGGGAGTAAATAGAATTCCAATAATAAAAAACACATTAATGAATAACAAAACATCACTCTTCTGTATTTTTTTCATTAAAGACAAAATTATTCTCTACTTGTAATTATTTTATGTTTTATTGCTCTTATTGTTTTTGGTCAATGTAAGAATGGTGAATAAAGTAAAAATGTTTTTATTCCAGTATCTTTAACCACAAGTCCATTGGCTTGGAAGAATGCTGGTATCTCTGCTAATTGAAATACTTCTGATCACACTGACAGTACTTTCCAGCTACTGCCCTAGCCTAGTTCCTTTTTTTCACTTCCAGATTACTCCAAGAATAATGAACAACTAAAATTATGATGTAATATTTTTTTTTTTGAAACGGAGTCTCACTCTGTCACCCAGGCTGGAGTGCAGTGGCATGATCTAGGCTCACTGCAAGCTCTGTCTCCCTGATTCACGCCATTTTCCTGTCTCAGCCTCCCGAGTAGTTGGGAATACAGGTGCCCGCCACTACGCCCGGCTAATTTTTTGTATTTTTGTTTTAGTAGAGACGGGGTTTCACCGTTTTAGCCAGGATGGTCTCAATCTCCTGATCTCGTGATCTGCCCGCTGCAGCCTCCCAAAGTGCTGGGATTACAGGCGTGAGCCACCGCGCCCCGCTGTTCACTGGCTTTTTGTGGTATATCAGGTCAGGCTAAACTAAAGAGAACTGATATTGCCCATTAGGCTTAATATTTAAGCAATTCCTCTTTTAGTACTTTGAGATTTATAATAATTTGACGGGAGAAGTGCATAAAAATGTATAGATTCAAATCAGAGCAATTACTAAGAAAATCTACTCTGAATTATTACAAATAGTAATACAATACAATATAATAGTAAGGAACTTTGTATTAATTTTTAAATAGTATCTGGTTGAAAAAACGCAGTTTTTTAATATAGAAGAGTAACAATGTCTGTGATCCACTGAACAGTCTCTTTACTACATAAGCGTAATACTCTTCAAAATACTGCTTTTATAAAAAGATTCATTGTTTCTTTCAATACGCATTTCTTGACTGTCCACTGTGAACCAATAGGCATACCAATTTGCAGGAATACAATAAGGAAATCTCTAAAGAGATATGGTTTTTGGTCTGGTAAGAGAGTTAGACCTTCATCAAACACTTACAAATATTTTAATATTGGCATTATGATAGTGTTATTAAAAAGAGGCATGTAGTTTTGAGATATCATATATCAGAAAAAAGCCTTAAGGAGCAAGTGTCAATTTGTTAGTATTTAATGTAGAGAAGCAAGGAGAGCAAAAGCATTTCACGCAGAGTAAATTGGATGTACAAAGTTCCAGAAGTATAAACGAACTTAAAAGTGTGAAAGAAGGATATATAGTTTGACATTTAACACAAAAGAAAAGGTAGTGTGAAATATAACTAGAGATATAGATAATAACCAGACCATACAGTACAGTATAGATCATGTTTGCATTTTTAAATTTTGCAACAGTATAACACTTCAGATATTTAACATTGATTTTAGGGTAAATATTTGGTTTCAAAAGATAAGTTCAATGAAGATGAACTAAAAATGTTGAAGACTTCTTGGAGTAATCTGGAAGTGAAAAAAGGAACTAGGGCAGTAGCTGGAAAGTACTGTCAGTGTGATAAGTATTTCAGTTGGCAGAGATATCAGCATTCTTCCAAGCCAATGGACTTGTGGTTAAAGATACCGGAATAAAGACATTTTTATTTTATTCAGCATTTTTACATCAACCAAAAACAATAAAACTATTAACTGTGAAAATATTTTGAACACTTATTTTGTTTGGTGGAACTCTCATGGAGCACAATCAACTTAGAAATCAAGACTAAGAACTTAGCTCAAAATCATACAATTACATGGAAATTGAATAATCTGATCCTGAATGGATCCTGCATAAATAATTAATTTAAGGCAGAAATCAAGTTATTTGAAACTAATAAGAACAAAGATACAACATACCAGAATTTCTGGGACCACAGCTACGGTAGTGTTAAGAGGGAAATTTATAAAACCAAATGCCCACATGAAAAAGTTAGAAAGATCTCAGTTTAACAACCTGTCTAAAAGAACTAGAAAACTAAATAACTAAATAATAACTAACTAAATAACTAGAAGGACTAGAGAACTAAGAGAAAAGCAACCCCAAATCCAGAAGAGGACAAGAAATAACGAAAATCAAAGCTGAACTGAAAGAGATTGAGATATTAAAAAAAAAAAAAAACATTCAAAAGATCAGTGAATCCAGTGTTGGTTTTTTTGAAATACCTACTAGACTACTAGCTAGACTAATAGGAAAAGGGAGAAGATCCAAATAAACACAATTAGAAATGACAAAGAGGATATTACCACTGACTCTACAGAAATAAAAATAAATATCAGAAAATATTGTGAACACCTCTATATACATAAACTGGAAAATCTAGAAGAAATTGAGAAATTCCTAGATGCATACACCCTCCCAAGACTGAGCCAGGAAGAAATTGAATCCCTGAACAAACCAATAAAGAGCTCAAAAATTGAAACAGTAATAAACAGCCTATCAAGCAAAAAAAGCCCAGGCCCAAATGGATACACAACCAAATTCTACCAGATGTACAAACAAGAGCTGTACCACTCCTACTTAAGCTACTCCAAAAAATTGAGGAAGAGGGACTTCTCCCTAACTCGTTCTATGAGGCCAGCATCATCCTGATACCAAAACCTGACAGAGGTTAAAAAAAAAAAGAAAACTTCAGGCCAATATCCTTCATGAGCATCGATTCAAAAATCCTCAACAAAATACTGGGTAAAGTGAATCCAGCAGCACATCAAAAAGCTCATCCACCACAATCAAGTAGGCTTCATCCCTGGAATGCAAGGTTTGTTCAACATACACAAATCAATAAATATGACTCATCACATAAACAGAAATGGTGAAAAAATTTGACATGATTATCTCCATAGATGCAGAAAAGGCTTTTGACAAAATTCAACACCCCTTCATGTTAAAAACTTTCAATAAACTAGATATTGAAGGAAGATACCTTAAAATAATAAGAGCCATATATGACAAATCCGCAGCCAACATTATGTATGAGCAAAAGCTGGAAGCATGTCCCCTTGAAAACCAGTACAAGATAAGGATGCACTCTGCCACTACTTTTATTAAACATAATATTAGAAGTCCTGGTAAGAGCAGTCAGGCGAGAAAAAGAAATAAAGGTCATCCAAATAGGAAGAGAGGAAGTCAAACTATCTCTGTAAATGACATAATACTATATGTAGAAAACCTCATAGTCTTGGCCCAGAAGCTCCTTACACTGAAAAACAACTTAAGCAAAGTCTCAGGATACAAAATCAATGTACAAAAATTACTATCATTCCTAGATACCAAGAACAGTCAAACTGAGAGCAAAATCAGGAACACAATTGAATTCACAATTGCCAATAAAAGAATAAAATACCTAGGAATACTGCTAACCAGGGAGGTGAAAGATCTCTAAAAGGAGAACTACAAAATGCTCCTCAAAGAACATGGAAAAACATCCCATACTCATGGATAAGAAGAATCAATATTGTTAAACTAGCCATATTACCCAAAGAAATTTATAGATTCAATGTTATTCCTATCAATCTATTCATCACATTATTAACATAACTAAAAAAAAGCTATTGTAAAATCCATAAAAAAACAAAAATGAGCCCTAATAGCCAAAGAAATCCTAAGCAAAAAGAACAAAGCTGGATGCATCACACTACCCAGGTTCAAACTATACTACATGTCTACACTAACCAAAACAGTATGGTACTTATAAAAAAAGAGACACATAGGCCAATTGAACAGAATAGAGAGTTCAGAAATAAGACAGCATACCTATTACTATCTGATTTTTTACAAAGTTGACAAAAACAAGCAATAGGAAAAGAACTCCCTACTCAATAAAATATGCTGGGATAACTGGCTAACCATATGCAGAATATTGAAACTGGACCCTTTCCTTATACCACATACAAAAATTAACTAAAGATAAATTAAAGACTAAATGTAATACCCAAAGTTATTTAAAACCCTGGAAGAAAACCTCGGAGTACCATTCTGGACATAGGCACAGGCAAAGTTTCATGATGAAGATGTCAAAAGCAATTGCAACTAAAGCAAAAAGTGACAAGTGGGATCTTATTAAACTAAAGAGCTTCTACACAGCAAAAGAAACTATCAACAGAGTAAACAGACAACCTTCAGAATGGGAGAGAAATTTTGCAAACCACGCATCTGACAAAGATCTAATATCCAGCATCTATAAGGAACTTAAACAAACTTACAAGAAAAAGACAACCCCATCATAAAGTGGGCAAAGGACATGAACAGACACTTTTTGTAAACTTTTATTTTAAGTTCAGGGGTACATGTGGAGGTTTGTTATATAGGTAAACTCGTGTCATGGGGGTTTGTTGTACAGATTATTTTGTCACCCAGGTAGTAAGCCTAGTACTCATTATTTTTCCTGATCTTCTCCCTCCTCCCACCCTTGCCCTCCAGTAGGCTCTAGTATCTGTTGTTTACATGTGTTCATGTATTCTCATCATTTAGCTCCCACATATAAGTGAGATACAAGCGAGAACATGTAGTATTTGGTTGTCTGTTCCTGTGTTAGTTTGCTAAGGATACTGGTCTCCAGAACCAAACATGTTCATGCAAAGAACATGATCTCATTCCTTATTATGGTTGTATAGTATTCCATGGTGAACATGTACCACATTTTCTTTATCCAGTCTGTCATGGACAGGCCTTTAGGTTGATTCCATGTCTATGCTATTGTTAACAGTGCTGCAGTGAACATATGTGTGCATGTGTCTTTATGATAGAACAATTTGTATTCCTTTGAGTATATAGCCAGTAACAGGATTCTGTCCTTTTCTTTTGAAAAGGAAATTTAAAAAAAAAATTCAATAGTTGTGGAGAAAAAGGTGGTGTTTGGTTGCATGGAAATGGTCTTTAGTGGTGATTTCCGAGATTTTGGTGCACCCATCACCAGGGCGGTGTACACTGTACCCAATGTGTAGTCTTTTATCCCTCACTACCCTCCCACCTTTCATCCTGAGTCCCTGAAGTCCATTATATCATTCTTATGCCTTTGCATCCTCACAGCTTAGCTCCCACTTATCAGTGAGAACATATGATATTTTGTTTTCCATTCCTGAGTTACTTCACTTAGAATAATAGTCTCCAGCTCCATTCGCGTTGTTGCAAATGCCATTATTTCATTACTGTTTATGGCTGAATAATTATCCACGGTTTGGAAAAGTGTCCAAAGGACACTTTCCAAAAGACATACATGCGACCAACGACAATATGAAAAAAAAAAGAAGAAGCTCAACATCACTGGTGATTAGAAAAATGCAAATCAAAACCACAATGAGATGCCATCTCACACCACTCAGAATGGCTATTACATAACAAAAATAAATAAATAACAGATGCTCCTTAGGTTGCAAAGAAAAAGGAATACCTATACACAGTTGGTGGGAGTGTGAATAAGTTCAGTTGCTGTGCATTGTAGCACTGTTTACAAGAGCAAAGACATGGAATAAACCTAAATGCCCATCAAGGTATATGGATAAAGAAATGTGGTCAATGTACACCATGGAATACTATGCAATCGTAAAGAAGAACAAGATCATGTCCTTGGCAGAAATGTGGATGGAGCTGGATGCCATTTTCCTTAGCAAACTAACACAGAAACAAAATCAAATACTGTATGTGCTCACTTGTAAGTGGGAGCTAAATGATGAGAATACATGGATACATAGAGGGGAATGGCAGACCCTGGGGCCTACTGGAGGGGGAAGGTGGGGACAAGGCAGAGGATCAGGAAACGCAACTTACAGGTACTAGGCTTAATACCTGGGTGACAAAATAATCTGTACAACAAACCTTCATTTGTTACCTACATAACAAATCTGCCCTGAACTTAAAAGTAAAACAAACAAAAAAAAGATGTAGAACATTTTCATCATTCCCAAAAACAAATGCTCTTTTGCAGCAAATTGCCTTACCCCCTCTAGCCCCTGGCAACCACTGACCTGTTCCCTGTTCTAAAAATTTTACCTGTTCCAGAATGTCATATAAGTGGAGTCACACAGCATATAACCATTTGAGTGTGATTTCTTTCATGTAGTATAATAAATTTGAGATTAATCCACATCAAAATTTTTTTATCATGTTCTTGCTCATTTTTCTATTGAAATAATATTTTCTTATTAATTTTCAGGCCCTATAAAAATCTTAAGAATATTCAATCCAAACATATCACATTCATTGCAAATATTTTTCATTTATCCTATATTCCTCCTGGATATTTACACTATGCTCTCCACTCCTTTGGGATCCCCCTGTCTCCCATCTATCTACAGAAAACTTCATGACACTTAACATTGACATATCAAGTTTATACAGTATAATCTTGCTCTTCAAATGGTCAGCTCTTCATTGCTCTATTAGTCTGTTTCCATGCTGTTGATAAAGACATACCTGAGTCTGGGAAGAAAAAGAGATTTAATGGACCTACAGTTCCACATGGCTGGGGAGGTCTCACAATCATGGCAAAGACAAGGAGGAGCAAGTCACACATCTTACATAGATGACAGCAGGCAATGAGAGAGCTTGTGCAGCAAAACTCCCATTTTTAAAACCATCAGATCTCATGAGACTCATTCACTATCACAAGGATGGCTCAGGAAAGACCTGCCCCCGTAACTGAATCACCTCCCACCAGGTTCCTCCCATGAAACGTGGGAAATGTGAAGTTACAATTCAAGATGAGATTTGGGGACATAGCCAAACCATATCAATTGCCAAAAAAAAGTGGGTAAAGTTCAACCTGTTGTTGAGAGCCCTCAAAACGACAACTCCGTTAACAGCAATGACAATGGGAATTATAATTTTTATTGAGCACTATGCTATGTGTTTCAGGGTATGGTATGTTGAATAATGGTCCTTCAAATATGTCCACCTCCCAATCCCCAGAAAATGCAAATATGTTACAATACATGGCAAAAGTGGCTTTGCAGATACGATTAAAAATTTTGAGATAGGAAGATAATGCCAAATTATCAGGACAACCCTAATATAATCACATGGGTCTTTATAAGATGGAGTCAAAAGGGCTAGTGTCAGAGAAATTGTGACCACAGAAGAAGTCAGAGAGGAGGAAGATTTGAAGATGTTGTACTGCTGGCTTTGAAGACAGAGGAACAGGCTATGAGCCGAAGAATGTAGATGGTATCCAAAAGCTGGAAATGGCAAAGAAATAGATTCTCCCCTAGCACCTCCAGATGAAATACAGCCTGAGAAATCTACTTTGGACTTCAGACCTCTGGAACTGTCAGATAATAAATTTGTGTTGTTTTAGGTCACTGATTCAGGGAATTTGTTACCGTAGCAGTAGGAAACTAATACACAGGGTCACATGACTGGTAAGTAGTGAAGTAGTGATTTCAACTCTTCCTTATTTGATTTTCAAATCTCTGATCTTCCTTCTCATATAGACAACTTACATTTCTAATTACAAATGAATAAATAACCATGACATGACCATATTAATTTCAAATAGTTTGTATCATTTGTTAATTTGTGTCAAATAATTTACTCTAATATTTTCTTCTAAACATATAAGTATGTTAAAATAGCCAGAATTATGCTTCTTGGAATGCTAACTTCAGTTCCTTCAATGTATTTCGTGTTTACTAATTTCTTAGCTGGAGTCCTGTCCTTCCTCTCCCTGCAACACACATTGATCATGAGCCATTTTACCAGCATCTAATGCAAATGTTACTTCCCTCGTTAATGTAGTACTGATCTTTTCACTATCTGTGACTCCTTGTTGCACTGGGTATCTCTCTTACAATCATTTATTATACTGTGCCATGTTTTACAGTTATTTATATGTGCCTTCTTTCTCTTTCAGATTGTGAGTTGCCTGAATCTGTGCCTCTGTTTTGTAATCATGAGTTCCTAGCCTAGGATATGGCTCCAGGTAGGTGATCAGTAGAAATATGTCCAACTGAACTATGACTGCTTAGAGCTGTGTCTTTATAAGCCAGCTCTGACCCATTTAATAACTTCTAGTTCTGCCACAAGGCTTTAATAAATATGGTGCAAGCCCCAAAAATGCACTTTTGGGTCAAATATATTGAGTTCAATCCTCCTCTCCACAAATATTGCTGAAATGAGCCTGGATTCCATCCCAGTTTCTGTCAAAAGGAACTTTATAGGCAACTCCTGGCTTTGGCTAAGGCCTTTATCCCAGAGACTCAAAGGCCATTATAGCTGCAAATGCTTCAAATCATAACAGAAAAGAAGGTTATATTACTAAATGATGTGAACTTTTTCAAATTCAACACATCAATCATTCTTTTTAAAACTGTAAATTCTCTGTACAGTATAACACATTTATGAAGTAAAGAAAAGTTATTTTATATTTTGCTGGTTAGCATTAAAAGCTTATAACTTATTTTTAAAAATTTCTATCTAGTATTCTTACATTATTAGCTTCCAATTGGCAATGGCCCATTAGCAAATAATATTCTTCTTAATTGTTATAGGTGATTCTTTTCCTTAATGTAAACATCTACATTAGGCTATTCAGACATTTATTTGAATTATTCTCACAGTTATTATTATGAAATCTTGGATCAATTATAATACCTATATTATTTGTCTTATTCTTTTGCTTGTAGGTTCCTGATACCGGCCTTAATGATTGCTGAAAAAGTCTTAAACATATATGTTTCTCATAGGATGTTCTAAAAGTTTGCCAGATAGAATAGAAACAACTTTATCTCTCTCTCTCTCTCTTTCTCTCTCTCTCTCTCTCTATATATATATATATGTATCTAATCAATATCTGTGTCAACCTATAATTTATTTCTGCATCCTGCACATCTGAAGAGCCTCAAGAGTGTAAACATATCAGCATAAAAATTTTGTAACCATGCAAGGGTCCTGATGTTAACATTTCATGTTTCTGTATTTCAGGAATTTTTTTCAAAGCTTACCATTAGTCATTTTAGTATGGTTCAAATATCCTATACACCAATGCTTGCCCTATTTCTAGCTGGTGACAGACTCATTACTAAGGGCATATGCTTTGAATATCTGTGGTAGATCATTCATGGAGTAACATTTTTAGAAATCAGATGTTCAAAGCCCATTTTCCCCTAAAGGTCACTTTAGGAAAGATTACTGCTTCTTCACAACCACAGGTTTTCAAGGTTAAAGCAATGGGTACTGTCTCGGAGACTACAGCATTCAGCAACTGGGAAATATTCCTGAATTAATTATTTTTGGCGTGTAGATGAACATACCCAGTTTTGGGTGGTTAGGGGAAGGGAATATGAGGTCAAATATCTTTGGACCTCAAGAATTTTTTGTTGATGTTGTTTTTGGCCAATATATTTTAAAGTACCTGTGCTCATATATTCAAAATATGCTGCTGTTACTGCTTTGTGTAAAACCATCATAGTCGAAAAGTGACGATGCTAGAGTCACAGAAGCTTGGTTTAAGTTCTTGTCTAAGTTCTTGGTGTTTCCTCATCTGTTAAAATAAGAAAAATCTATTCCAGCATTGTTGTGAGAATCACAAATGGTATTTTACCTGCAGTTCCTTATGTATAATGAGCATTTCACTAATAAAGTTATTACTATTACCTGATGACATTTATAAAAAGAAAAACTAGGCTGTTTTTTCATTATCTTTGAGAATTATAGATAAGAGTTAAGTCTCTCCGTATTAGGCTAGGCTCAACTGGTAAGTCCACATTTTAATGAAGGACGAGGTTTTAATATTGTTCTCTTAGTCCATTTGTGTGCTATAGTATGGAGCACATTTCCTCCATAACTATAGAATTATGGAGGAAAAGTCAGAGATGAAGGTGTCAGCATCCAGCAAGGACTTCTTGCTGTGTCCTCACATGTTGGAAGGCAGAGGGCAAAATGGCACAAGAGAGTGAACCCATGCCCAGGAGCACTGTTTATAATGACATTAATCGAATAGTACTAATTAGTTATTAGTACTATTAATAAAGTACTGAGGTAGGATATGGTGCCATTTAAAGATACTCAATTTAACTTAGGTTACATTTCTTAAACCACACTGAAAATTATGTGTCACGTGACCTAAACACCTCCCATTAGGCCCACCTTCCAACACTGGGCATTAAGTTTCAGACACACGGATTCTGGGGACATGTTCAAAAAGACATTCTCACTTAGATTAATTTTTAAATTGTGATTTTAGGTCCTGTTTTGCAGGATTACAGATAGGAATTGTGTAATATGATGACAAGAGAAATATTAAAGATATAAGGATAAAAGGCAAGATGTGGTAGCTGGGAAACACTAAGAGTAGAGAGGAAATTTACAGGGGAGTTTTTAAAAATATTTACAATGTATCCATTATATTTATTTCTCATCCCTCAAATAAAACTTCTACATCATAGAATAAAGAAATCTACATCACTTTTCAATGTTTTCAAATTGAATTTGTATGTATGTATGTGAGTGTGCACTGCCATGCAATTGTGTCTATTTTCTTGACTGTAGTAATGTACTGAAGTAGCATATGATGTAGTTTAAAGACACCTAACTTAATTTAGGTTACAATTTTTGGTCCTTATCCAAAGTTATTTATACATTCTTGCTTAATTAATCATTTCCATTGTGCAATGTTATTAAAGAAGGAAATAAAGAAGGAAAAACAGTTAATTCAGTGATCTGCTTCTTATGAAATTTAACTGAACCAATTTGTGCTAACTAAACTCATGAAAAGCAAACTACCCGTTGAAGTTGAAATGTCAACTCATGCAGAAAGACTTCAGTGAGCAAAACCAGGCAGAAGCAATGCTCTCTCTTATCTGCCTTTAAACTATCAGGAAGAACATCAACAAGCATTGTGTAATAGAGTTAGCTTTGTGCCTTTCTTTTCATCCTTTCATACTGTAAATTTCTTCAATATAGAGAATGTGTTCTTACTTATTTTTCTATGCTTAGCTCAATGAATATTTGTTATTTGTTTTAAGAAATTTTAGTTTATGAAATGGAATATCATTTTTTCACATAGAATGCAATTTTCCAACATACTTCTTTAGTGCCTGGAGTAAATATATTTGCAAACTGTGGCATCTTTTTCTACTATAAAAATATATGCTGACCATGCAATCCAGGCAAAGGGATTTCTGTGGTCTTGAGGAATATTTAATTCAGGCTGTGGTAGAGCCTGGAAAATTATCTTGCTTTCTATAGAGCACAACTTTCTAATGGCTCAAGTGCCGATGCCTCTCAAATATTGTCTTGATACCATTTCAATCATTCTATAATAATTTTGATTTATTATTTTGCATTATTTATTCTCCCCAGATTGCATAAAAAATGTCATGCCCCTGAGAGACTACATTTTTTAAAAATAAATTAAAATTAATCAAATCACAAACATCTTGCTTTACAACAAATTTACAGACTATCTCTTAGGGTGAATTACTTTTACAAATTATTAATCTCTTCACTATGAATTTATTATTTTACTTTAAAAGAGTGACATTTTATGGTCTGGCCCTGAGATTCTTTGAGCACATGATATTTGGAGCTGGCAGCTGCTGTCCTAACAATGAAGACAGCAATAAATGAAATGTAAGGCTTTAGAACTTTTTCTACTGTCTAGATTTAGAAAAGAAATTTTTAAGAAATTATTCTCTCTCTCTCCCACTGTGTGTGTGTATGTGTATGTGTGTGCATGTGTCTGTCTCTCCTGTTTCTTTTTCCTAAAAATCAGGCAATGAAACAATTATTTTTCATGCATTAAATAAAACTAAATTGAATACATTTGCTAGTTATTTTAGTTCCATGTAAGTTTAACATGAAGGTAAAGGAAAATAGAATTTGGGATACCTACTGAGTTAATTTCCATATTTCTGTTTGATTTTGGTCTTATGCCTTCTAGCACTTTTTAAGAAACATCTGTAACTAGTGAATTGGGACAAAATAGTGAAATGCAGCATCCAAATGGAATATGGAGGTTTTGGATTTCCTAATGGAAAACTGAAATATATACTTTTTTCATACTTAGTGAATGCTCTTTCAATAGCCAGAATATTATACTTTAGGCCATAAATGAAAGAAATTAAATACTGTATCAGCAAATGGCGAAAGGGAAAAAACATACAGACATAAACATATTCTTACAAAGAAGCTTTTGGGTGGCCTGAAGGGGAAAAAAAAAGTCCTCAATTAAAACCAAATGTTTAATGTGTATCCAAACTATTAAACTTACCTGTCAAAATTAACCCCACGCTTAGCCATTTGAAAAAAAATTATCTAACAAACAAGAGAACAATTAGTTTCAGTTTCAAATCATGTGATAGCAGACTACCAAGCTGCTCCAACTTTTTACTCAACTTGGTGATTCTGTAATATCTCTGAACAGAAAAAAATTTGTTTATTATTATGGTGGACATTAATTGTATATCTATTGTATACCATTAGTATGAGAAGCACCAGAGAAACAAAGATTCTTAAATCTCAGGCCTTTCATATAAGGGACTCAAAATCTAGTAAAAGAGAAAGGAGGTGGTGCTGCAATTTACTTTTTGAATCAATGAGATTGATTGTAGTGTCTAATAGCAGTGTTTTTTTTATTTTCTTATGTTTATTGGGTTTTAATAAGATGTGGAAGAGATTATTTAATGAATAAATTATTTGAAAAAGGAATTGCCTTCACAGCTAGTCTTAGACTGTGCTTATATGCATGAGAGAACTGAGTGGATTTGTCACCTGAGTGAAGTCTCATTTGCCTCTTTTACAGAAATGCATTGTTAGCAGGAATACACTATGTACACTTGTAGTGACCTATTTTACTGTTTGTTCAGATTTTAAAGCTCTGTCCTTAACTCACATCAAAACCACTACTCTCTAAATTAAAGCTGCAAATCAAACTGCCTGAACCAAGTCTGCATCTGAGATTAGTGCTCAGATATTTTGTATTCAAAGAATTTGTTACTGAGAGATGCAATATATTCCTCTTCTTTTCCCTTTGAAATCACCTTAACAGCAGCTCCATTCCAACTGATTTGGTGAGATGAATGCCATTTACACTTCAGTTTTCACCCTTTAAAAAATGCTCATAAGGGAATAAATCTACACTTTCCAAAATGATTGTGCATAAGGAAGTCTGGGGCTGCTAAGAGGAGGTGTTAGACACGTATGGGAATGTATTAGGTTCAGTCACACCTATATCTCAATGATTTCCTAAGTGACAGAGCCAAGCATAGAGGGGAACTGAGAGAGTTGGCAAAGATTAATTATACTTGACTTTCCTCTCACTAATTATAAACGTCTAAAACTTTATAACTTCTATTGGTGGGGCATTTTGTTATAAAGCTTTGTGGAAATAAATATAAGAGATATGCAATTAGTTATTAAACACATTTAATTTGCTAATTTGTATAAAAGAACATATGAGTTATGATGTCTTGGCATTAAAATATGAACACTAGTTTATATGCAAGTAGGTTATCTTGCTTTTTCAATAACATGATAAGACTCTTCAACCTTTGTCATAATCACACGGTTGTGCCATTTGCTTTCCTATAGTGATTTACAGTAAAGTCCTCAAACAACAAGAAAAAAGAAATTGGCGAGCTTGAAAGACTATGTGCTACCCAAAACCAGGAATATAGGAGGATAAAAAGAAATTGAATGAGTGGAATTCAGATTACTCATGGGTTGAAGTAGCCCTAAAAAAAAACGAAAGCTAGCTGATGCTTATAGCAGGAAAAGAGAGACAAACACTGTCACCACCCTTATTATGGCCCAGGAAGGCAAAGTGTGTATTAAAAAAAAAAACGGATTTGGAGATAGATAGATTTGGGTCAAAATTCTATCTCTACCATTTATTATTTGTGTAATCATAAAATACCTTCAGATTCATCATTTCTTTTATTTTTATTATTATACTTTAAGTTCTAGGGTACATGCGCACAATGTGCAGGTTTGATACAAAGGTATACATGTGCCATGTTGGTTTGCTGCACCCATCAAACCGTCATCTACCTTAGGTATTTCTCCTAATGCTATCCTTCCCCCAGTCCTCCACCCCCCGAAAGGCCCCAGTGTGTGATGTTCCCCGCCCTGTGTCCAAGTGATCTTATTGTTTAATTCCCACCTATGAGTGAGAACATGCGGTGTTTGGTTTTCTGTCCTTGTGATAGTCTGCTCAGAGTGATGGTTTCCAGCTTCATCTATGTCCTTGCAAAGTACACGAACTTATCCTATTTTATGGCTGCATAGTATTCCATGGGGTATATGTGCCAGATTTTCTCTATCCAGTCTATCATTAATGGAGATTTGGGTTGGTTTCAAGTCTTTGCTATTGTGAATAGTGCCACAATAAACATAGGTGTGCATGTGTTTTTATAGTAGCATGATTTATAATCATTTGGGTATATACCCAGTAATGGGATGGCTGGGTCAAATGGTATTTCTAGCTCTAGATCCTTGAGGAATCGCCACAGTGTCTTACACAATGGTTGAACTAATTTACGCTCCCACCAACAGTGTAAAAGCATTCCTATTTCTACACATCCTCTCCAGCATCTGTTGTTTCCTGACTTTTTAATGATGGCCATTCTAACTGGCTTGAGATGGTATCTCATTGTGGTTTTGATTTGCATTTCTCTGATGGCCAGTGATGATGAGCATTTTTTCATCTGTCTGTTGGCTGCATAGGTGTCTTCTTTTGAGAAGTGCCTGTTCTATACTTTGCCCACTTTTTGATGGGGTTGCTTGTTTTTTTCATATAAATTTGTTTGAGTTCTTCGTAGATTCTGGATATTAACCTTTTGTCAGATGGATAAATTGCAAAAATTTTCTCTCTTTCTGTAGGTTGCCTGTTCACTCTGATGGTAGTTTCTTTGGCTGTGCAGAAGCTCTTTAGTTTAACTAGATCCCATTTGTCTATTTTGGCTTTTGTTGCCACTGCTTCTGGTATTTTAGTCATGAAGTCCTTGCCCATGCCTATGTCCTGAGTGGTACTGCCTAGGTTTTCTTCTAGAGTTTTTATGGTTTTAGGTCTAACATTTAAGTCTTTAATCCATCTTGAATTAATTTTTGTATAAGGTGTAAGGAAGAGATCCAGTTTCAGTTTCTACATATGGCTAGCCAGTTTTCCCAGCACCATTTATTAAATAGGGAATCCTTTCCCCATTTATTGTTTTTGTCAGGTTGGTCAAAGAACAGTTGGTTGTAGATGTGTGGTGTTATTCCTGAGGACTCTGTTCTGTTCCATTGGTCTATATCTCTGTTTTGGTACCAGTAACATGCTATTTTGGTTACTGTAGCCTTGTAGTATAGTTTGAAGTTAGGTAGTGTGATGCCTCCAGCTTTGTTCTTTTTGCTTAGGATTGTCTTGGCAATGTGGGCTCTTTTTTGGTTCCATATGAACTTTAAAGTATTTTTTTCCAGTCCTGTGAAGAAAGTCATTGGTAGCTTGATGGGGATGGCATTGAATCTATAAATTACTTTGGGCCATATGGCCATTTTCACGATACTGATTCTTTCTATCCATGAACAAGGGATATTCTTCTATTTGTTTGTGTCCTCTTTCATTTCCTTGAGCAGTGGTTTGTAGTTCTCCTTGAAGAAGTCCTTCACATCCCTTGTAAGGTGGACTCCTAGATATTTTATTCTCTTTGTAGGAATTGTGAATGGGAGTTCACTCATAATTTGGCTCTCTGTTTTTCTGTTAATGGCGTATAGGAATGCTTGTGATTCTTGTACATTGATTTTGTATCCTGAGACTTTGCTGAAGTTGTTTATCAGCTTAAGGAGATTTTGGGCTGAGACGGTGGGGTTTTCTAAATAATCATGTCATCTGCAAACGGGACAATTTGACTTCCTCTTTTCCTATTGAATTCCCTTTATTTCTTTCTTTTGACTCGTTGCTCTGGCCAGAACTTCCAACACTGTGTTGAATAGGTGTGGTGAGAGTGGGCATCCCTGTCTTGCACCAGTTTTCAAAGGGAATGCTTCCAGTTTTTGCCCATTCAGTATGATGTCGGCTGTGGGTTTGTCATAAAAGTCTCTTATTATTTTGAGATATGTTCCATCAATACCTAGTTTACTGAGTGTTTTTAGCATTAAGGACTGTTTCTGTTGAAGGCCCTTTCTGCATCTATTGAGATAATCATGTGGTTTTTCTTGTTGATTCTGTTTATGTGATGGATTACATTTATTGATTTGCGTATGTTGAACCAGCCTTGCATCTCAGGGATGAAGCTGACTTGATCAGGTTGGATAAGCTTTTTGATGTGCTGCTGGATTCGGTTTGCCAGTCTTTTATTGACGATTTTCACATAGATGTTCATCAGGGATATTGGCTTAAAATTCTCTCTCTTTTTTTTTTTTTGTCGTGTCTCTGACAGGCTTTGGTATCAGGATGACGTTGGCCTCATAAAATGAGTTATGGAGGATTCCCTCTTTTTCTATTGATTGGAATAGTTTCAGAAGGAATGATACCAACTCCTCTTTATACCTCTGGTAGAATTCAGCTGTGAATCTGTCTGGTCCTTGGCTTTTGTTGGTTGGTAGGCTATTAATTGCCTCAATTTCAGAGCCTGTTATTGGTGTATTCAGAGATTCAACTTCTTCCTGGTGTAGTCTTGGGAGGGTGTATGTGTCCAGGAATTTATCTATTTCTTCTAGATTTTCTAGTTTATTTGCATAGAAGTGTTTATAGTATTCTCTGATGGTAGTTTGTATTTCTGTGGGATCAGGGGTGATATTCCCTTTATCATTTTTTATTGCATCTATTTGATTCTTCTCTGTTTTCTCCTTTATTAGTCTTGCTAGCGGTCTATCAATCATGTTGCTCTTTTCCAAAAACCAGCTCCTAGATTTATTGATTTTTTGAAGGGATTTTTGTGTCTGTCTCTTTCAGTTCTGCTCTGATATTAGTTATTTCTTGCCTTCTGCTAGCTTTTGAATTTGTTTGCTCTTGATTCTCTAGTTCTTTTAATCATGATTAGTGTTGATTTTAGATCTTTCCTGCTTTCTCTTAAATTTCTCTCTATAAACTGCTTTAAATGTGTCCCAGAGATTCTAATATGTTGTGTCTTTGTTCTCATTGGTTTCAAAGAATAACTTTACTTCTGCCTCCCTTTCCTTATTTACCCAGTAGTCATTCAGGAACAAGTTGTTCAGTTTTCATGTAGTTGTGCAGTTTTGAGTGAGTTTCTTAATCTTGAGTAATAATTTGATTGCACTGCTGTCTGAGAGACAGTTTGTTGTGATTTCTGTTCTTTTACATTTGTCAAGGAGTGCTTTACTTCCAATTATGTCATCAATTTTGGAATAAGAGAAATGTGGTGCTGAGAAGAATGTATATTCTGTTGATTTGGGGTGGAGAGTTCTGTAATGCCTATTAGGTCTGCTTGTTGCAGAGCTGAGTTCAGGTCCTGGATGTCCTTGTTAATTTTCTGTCTCGTTGATATGTCTAATACTGACATTGGGGTGTTAAAGTCTCCCATTTTTATTGTGTGGGAGTCTAAGTCTCTTTGTAGGTCTCTAAGGACTTGCTTTGTGAATCTGGGTGCTCCTGTATTGGGTGCATATATATGCAGGATAGTTAACTCTTCTTGTTGAATTGATCCCTTTACCATTATGTAATGGCTTTGTCTCTTTTGATCTTTGTTGGTTTAAAGTCTGTTTTATCAGAGACTAGGATTGCAACCCCTGCCTTTTTTTGTTTTCCATTTGCTTGGTAGATCTTCCTCCATCCCTTTATTTTGAGCCTATTTGTGTCCCTGCATGTGACATGGGTCTCCTGAATACAGCACACTGATGGGTCTTGACTCTTTATCCAATTTGCCAGTCTGTGTCTTTTAATTGGGGCATTTAGCCCATTTACTTTTAAGGTTAATATTGTTATGTGTGAATTTGATCCTGTCATTATGATGTTCGCTGGTTATTTTGCCTATTAATTGATGCGATTTCTTTATAGCGTCAATGGTCTTTACAATTTGGCATGTTTTTGCAGTGGCTGGTACTGGTTGTTTCTTTCCATGTTCAGTGCTTCCTTCAGGGGCTCTTTTAGGGCAGGCCTGGTGGGGACAAAATCACTCAGCATTTGTTTGTCTGTAAAGGATTTGATTTCTCCTTCACTTATGAAGCTTAGTTTGGCTGGATATGCAATGCTGGGTTGAAAATTCTTTTCTTTAAGAATGTTGAATATTGGCCCCCACTCCCTTCTGGCTTGTAGGGTTTTTCCTGAGAGATCAGCTGTTAGTCTGATGGGCTTCCCTTTGTGGGTAACTGGACCATTCTCTCTGGCTGCCCTTAACACATTTTCCTTCATTTCAACCTTGGTGAATCTGACAATTATGTGTCTTGGGGTTGCTCTTCTCGAGGAGTATCTTTGTGGTGTTCTCTGTATTTCCTGAATTTGAATGTTGGCCTGCCTTGCTAGGTTGGGGACGTTCTCCTGGATAATATCCTGAGGAGTGTTTTCTAACTTGGTTCCATTCTCCCCGTCACTTTCAGGTACACCACTCAAATGTAGATTCGGTCTTTTCACATAGTCCCATATTTCTTGGAGGCTTTGTTCATTCCTTTTTACTCTTTTTTCTCTAACCTTGTCTTCTCGATTTATTTCGTTAATTTGATATTCAATCACTGATACCCTTTCTTCCACTTGACTGAATGGGCTATCGAAGCTTGTGCATGTGTCACAAAGTTTTCGTGATGTGGTTTTAGCTCCATTAGGTCATTTAAGGTCTTCTCTACACTGTTTATTCTAGTTAGCCATTTGTCTAATCTTTTTTCAAGGTTTTTAGCTTCCTTGCGATGGTTTAGAACATCCTCCTTTAGCTCAGAGAAGTTTGTTATTACCGACCTTCTGAAGCCTACTTCTGTCAACTTGTCAAAGTCATTCTCTGTCCAGCTTTGTTCCATTGCTGGTGAGGAGCTGCAATCCTTTGGAGGATAAGACGTGCTCTGATTTTTAGAATTTTCAGCTTTTCTGCTCTGGTTTCTCCCCATCTTTGTGGTTTTATCTAACTTTGGTCTTTGATATTGGTGACCTACAGATGGGGTTTTGGTGTAGATGAACTTTTTGTTGATGTTGATGCTATTCCTTTCTGTTTGTTAGTTTTCCTTCTAACAGTCAGGTCCTTCAGCTGCAAGTTTGTCGGAGTTTGCTGGAGTTCCACTTTTTGCCTGTTTATCACCAGCGGAGGCTGCAGAACAGCAAATATTGCAGAACGGCAAATATAGCTACCTGATCCTCCCTCTGAAGCTTTGTCCCAGAGGGGCAGCCACCTATATGAGGTGTCTGTCAGCCGCTACTGGGAGGTGTCTCCCAGTTAGGCTACATGGGGGTCAGGGACCCACTTGAGGAGGCAGTCTGTCTGTTCTCAGAGCTCAAACGCCATGCTGGCAGAACCACTGCACTTTTCAGAGCTGTCAGACAGGGACGTTTAGTCTGCAGAAGTTGTCTGCTGCCTTTTATTCAGCTATGCCCTGCCCAAAGAGGTGGAGTCTAGAGGCAGTAGGCCTTGTTGAGCTGCAGTGGGCTCTGCCCAGTTCGAGCTTCCAGGAGGCTTTGTTTACCTGCTCAAGCCTCAGCAATGGCAGACGCCCCTCCCACAGCCAGCCTGCTGTCTGGCAGATCGATCTCAGACTGCTGCGCTAGCAGTGAGCAAGGCTCCATAGGCATGGGAGCCACCAAGCCAGGCACAAGAGAGAATCACCTTGTCTGCCAGTTGCTAAGACCTTGGGAAAAGCACAGTATTTGTGCGGGAATGTCCCATTATTCCAGATAGTCTCCCACAGCGTCCCTTGGCTAGGAAAGGGAAATCCCCCAACCCCTTGTGCTTCCGGGTGAGGCAATGCCCCACCCTGCCTCAGCTCGCACTCCACCCTCAGTGTGCTAAACCCACCATCCAACCAGTCCCAGTGAGATGAACCAAGTACCTCAGTTGGAAATGCAGAAATGACCCGTCTTCTGCGTCAGTCACACTGGGAGCTGCAGACTGGAGCTGGTCCTCTTTGGCCGTCTTGGAATGCCTACCCAGATTTATCATTTCTAGAAATGGTACCTGCTATATTAGATTGTCATGAAGGACTTAAATAATGAAACGCAGGTGTAGGAGGAAAACTAACGTAAGAGGCTGAGAAATGATACATGGAGAAATAGAGGGACAACCAAAACGAAGTGTTATTACAGAAAGAAGGACAGCATCTTACGATGGTTATGGAATCAACAGGATGAATGTTGCTCAAAATTTCAGTAGAAAGAAAACTGAGAACTACCTTTAGTATTTGATATAAGATGAGTGAAAAATGCCACAACATAAATGTGTTTGTAAAAATATAGGCTGACAGAGGAGGAGCAATGGACCTATTGGCGGTGGGGGAATGGAGAAGCTATAGATGAAAAGGAGAGATGCAGATCAGAGTAACGGAGTGGCTAAGGAGCTAGATGAAGATATGGTAGCATGATCAGTGAGAATATCATCTGACCCTAAATGTTATTTTATTTAATCACTTTGGTCTGAATGTTCCATTAAGATATACCAACTTTTCAAGAGTCATAAGCTCTGTTAAATAATCTAAAAACACAGTGTCAGTAATTACCCTATGAAAAACTTATGGAATTTCCTTGAATATGCAATAATGATATGGAATCCACAAAGACACAATACACTTGGACAGTGATCTGCTTACCATGGTAAATTAATGATTTTTGTCATATTCATCTTAGTATTTAACATAGAACCTAAAATTATTTCTGAACATTAAAGGCACAAATTCTTAGTGAATAAATGGAGTTAGAAATAGGCAATAATGCAATTATTATATGATGTTGGTAAAATAATTAATCTTCTCAAATCAGACATGGTGGCACATGCTGGTAATTCTAGCTGCTCGGGAGGCTAAGGTGGGAGAATTGCTTGAGGCCAGGAGTTTGAGGCTGCAGTAAACTATGAGGGTGCCACTGCACTTTAGCCTTGCCTGGGTGACAGAGCAAGATGCTGTCTCTAACAAATAAATAAATTAATTAATTAATTAATTAAATATTTCCTTTTTAATTTTGAATACTTGTAAGCTAAGAAATCATATAATCTCAAATAAAATAACATAGTTACGATGAATGTAAGGTTTACAAGGTAATTGAACAAGCATTATTAATTTCTCTGTGTTTCTATAAGAAAAATATATAAAAGACTCAGATAGGGTCATCTTGATGTAGGATTGATTATGATAGCAAACAATACACAAGGAAAATTAAGATGAAATTTTGAATTCTTGTGGCAGGAAGTAATTTTGAACACAGTCTTGCCTGAAGAAGAACCTAAGATTATATTGGATAGAAAATTGGAAATAACTGTCCCAAATTTTTTCTCATGAAGCCATCATGACATTCCACCTGTGCAGCTTCCTTTGAATTCAAGGGAGACTCCCAATGGAGGAAGAATTGTGGCTTGGTGGAAAGGAAGGAACTCAGTCCTACATGAATAAGCTCCAAGAATGTTCTGAAAACATGTTTAAAAGCAAACTTTCAAAGTACCTACTATATGCCTTAGGGATAAGAGAATAGAGACTGCCAACTTTAAAAATCAGTTTCTAAGAGTTTCTAGCTTTGCAACAAACTTGAAATTTAACACTTGAGACATCCTCATTTAATGGAAGGAAGAATGAAGAAACTCACAATGATTTTAAAACTGTATTTTGATGATCTAACTTTAAATGGATTAGAAACATGCAGATTCAATTTTCTTTAGCAAGAAGCTACTTAAAAATCAAGGGTAAGTTGCTGGGCCAAAGTTAGCTTGGCACTAGACAGCCAAGAGTCTTTGAAAATAACCCTCAAATATTTGATGAACCCAATTGGCAGCCAAGTTCCCAGAAAAATATTGAGTAGATGATGGTTACTCATGTAAGCTAAATCTCCTAGTGGATTTACAATGACTAGGACATTAACTGTGGGATATGTAAGGGAAGTAAGTGGTCAGAAGAAAGATAAATAGGACTAAATATTCCTTTTCTTTATACTCAATTTCTAATTGATTTTGTTCCCCATGCAATAAAGCACATGCGTAGTGTGTATATGCCTGTGTGTGTGTCTGTGGATGTGTGTATTTAAATTTGTGACTTTGAGTCTTAAGCATGGTGAATCCTTATTTCACCATGCAGAGTACAGTACCCTGTATGTACCTTTTGACTCTCATTTATTGCTTTGCAATATCAATTATAAAGAGCTAATAAGAAATTTAGAGTTTTCTAAAAAATTATAAAACTTTTAATTGACTTTTGTTTTTTGCTTTGCATTATAAAATATTCAAAATACGATAGAAATCACATGTAGAAAGAATAAGCAACCACATAGGAGGTAAAATATCAAACTACTTTGTAATTTCTGCAGGATTTACCATGCCCATGTCCTCCTATTTAAGTTTTTTTATTTGTTAACTGGCTTCAGAGTCTTCAATATCTTCAAATGGCTTACACCCTGTCTTCAGGGTAAGTTTTCTACAAATTAATTTGTGTCCCCTATAAAATATTGTTCAACTGAATATATGATCCCAACCAGTTTTCTGCACACATGCTCCAGCCTTGTGGAGTTACTTTGCCTCAGTACCCCTGCAAATCATAGTCCCTTTTAAAAATATGACATCTTTTCTGCTGTATTGTTGACTGTACTAATACAGGAGGTAGCTGTGGTCTCTACATTCTCCCTAAAGCATTGCTTGACCTTCCAGGCATAATAGGGAATCCCATCTCTGGGTTTCCAGCTTGTGCCCCTGCTCTTCCAATGATAAATGAGGGCAGGTCTTATATTTATCTCTGTATCCCAGCAGAGAAGAGATGACTAATCAGACAGCAGAATTTGTTCTCCCTCAGGCCAGGAGTGGTGGCTCATGCCTGTAATCCCAGCACTTTGGGAGGCCAATGCGGGTGGATCACCTGAGGTCAGGAGTTCAAGACTAGCCTGGTCAACATGGTGAAACCTCGTCTCTACTGAAAATACAAAAATTAGCCGGGCATGGTGGCATATGCCTGTAGTCCCAGCTACTCGGGAGGCTGAGGTAGGAGAATTGCTTGAACCCAAGAACTGGAAGTTGCTTTGAGTTGAGATCATGCCACGGCACTCCAGCCTGGGCAGCAACAGAGTGAAACAAAAAAGAACTTATTCCCCCTCTTCTATAGGACAGATTTGGTTTTTATAAGCAGCTACCCAAGCAGTATCTATATTTTCCCTGTTCCCTTGCATCTGAATGGGGTCTTGCCAGGAAAAAGTAGTATTTGTTACTTCCACTAGAACAAAGCAATTAATTAATAAGCAACTTTACCTTGTCTATCCTTTTCTATTCCAACTTGTGATAGGAAGCATAATACTTTGAGGCCCTGGGTGATGATGCATCCACAAGATGGAGGATCCTGGGTCCCTGAGCCACCATGCAGAGGAAAGCTGTGTTCCAACCAGGAGCATCCACATTGGGGTGTTGCATGAGCCAGCATTAAAATGGTGTTTTGTTAGAGCACTAACATTTAGAAATTTGTTTGTTACAGCACCTAGAATACCCCACCCAGCATGCACAGAAACAGTAGGTAACTTCATAATTACTGAATGAGTCGATGAATAATTGAGTAGGTTAGTGAGTAAATGTGTCCAGCTCTCCAAGAGCTCTCTTCTACTGAGTGCAAGAAATGTCAGCCTTAGAGCTTATTTCTTTTAGTTTTTCACGTCAAACATAAATGACCCTGAAGAGAAAGGCAGATCTGTTACCAAGTGTTGCCAATTAAAAGTGTTTGCTATGTTTTTTAAGGCCACTCAAAGCTTCCCATTTTCTTCATATTCCAGTACCTAATGCTGGGCCCTACGATTGCTACTAGCAACAAACATTTATTGAGCACTTGTGGTGTGCCAGGCACTGTTGTAAGCATTTCATGTGCGTACACTCATTTAACCTTACAACAATGCTATGAAGAATAAAGTAGATAATGAAACTGAGGCGCCAAAAGGTTAAGTAACTGCAGCAATCAGGCTCCAGAGGTTACATTGCTTAATAAGTCTTAGTTAAATTGAATTTGCACTGCAGTGTAATCAGTGTTGGGACTGGAGCAGGGCATTAAATGTTAGAATGCTAGAGACAAGAAAGACACAGCCCTGACTAGGGTGGCAAATTGAGCCAGAGAGTTAAAAATAAACTTTTCCTGAATAATATACTAGAGGTTTACCAGGGAATAAAAAAGGAAATATAAAATACATTAACTCTGTTTTCAAGCAGTATACAGTCTATTATTCTGGCTAGTGGGGCCCAGCATATTCCACTTCTGAAGAGATATGTATCACTGTGCCCTCCAGAATTCCTGGAAACAGAAGCACACTGTGGCTGTGTGCGTGTCTGCAGAGGCTCCTTTGACAATAAAAAGAACAACAGGAATAATAGGATCCAAAATGTTTCCACTTCCTTAGAATTCAGTACTTGTATGCCTTTATTTCAAGTTGAGCGAGAACCATTAGCTAGGAGGCTTAGTTCTCAAGAGCTTTAACCATATACAAATGAAACTCAGGTGGTTTCTTCTCCAGGGACTCAAAATCAAGTAAAGGAAAGAGGAGCAAGGCCAGCAGGTCTTGTGGTTTTCATTGTTTCATTTGGCTACACTTACAGCTCTTGGCTTGTTCCATACACTTATGGAAAGGCAAACCTCAAAGGTTTGGCTAGAACTTCATAAGTTGTTTGTGAAATTCCCAAAGACAGAAAAGTAAACCACAGAGCTTTGGGTGAAAAATCTAGCACTGTGTTTTTAATGGAAATTCTTATAATAACGATCCTCCTTTAAGTGTACAATTTCCACCCTCAAGACTCTTTGCTTTCCAGTGTGCGTTTTAATATATTCTATGTTTTTCCTTTGAAAGAAGCTCTCAACAATAGCAGAATAAGAATTAAAACCTGAAAACAAGTATGAAATAGGAGCAAGCATCATTAAAACAGATTTCAAGTAAGAAATGAGGATTTTAGTCCTAATTTAGCCACTAAGAATATATATACACATATATATACACGCACATATATGCATATATATACATATATACATATATATATACACACACACACACATATATATATATATATATATATTTTTTTTTTTTTTTTTTTTGAGACAGGGTCTTGCTGTAGCCCAGGCTGGAGTGCAGTGGCACGATCTCGGCTCACTGCGGGCTCCGCCTCCTGGGTTCATGCCATTCTCCTGCCTCAGCCTCCCAAGTAGCTGGGACTACAGGCGCCCGCCACCTCGCCTGGCTAATTTTTTTGTATTTTTAGTAGAGATGGGGTTTCACCGTGTTAGCCAGGATGGTCTTGATCTCCTGACCTCGTGATCCGCCCACCTCAGCCTCCCAAAGTGCTGGGATTACAGGCATGAGCCACTGCGCCCAGCCAAGAATATATTTTTAACTTTAATAGGTCACATGATCTTAGTTTCATGTATATGTTTTCCGTTTAATATGACTGGAGTTAATTCCATTCTTTCAATTGTAGTAAACTCTTCAAGTTCCATTTTTATATCGTTTTATAACTGCTTCTTCTACCTTAATACTCTCTTTAGTCTTTATCTCTATGTAGCAACTCACTGTAGTTTATATGGATTATGTCTTTGCATATGTATTGTATAGATGTCAGTGGCTATTCAAGAAAATAGAAGTCCCTCTAGTGTTTCAAGCAGAGGGAATTTTATATAATGAAATTGCTTTATCAATGATAAGCCCAATGAACAGCAGATGCCAAAGTAAACAGAGTTAGGTAACACCAGGAAGTAAATTATTCAGTAAATTCCTTGGATCAGCACACCAAGTATGCCATATTTTACCTCCAAAATTAAAAGTGATGTATCATTCTGGAGAGTGTATCCCAACATGTCCCAGCTTCCTAGATGTTCAGACACATTACTTAAGTGGCAGGGAGCTAGAAGTTCGTGGTGTTTTTCTCTTTACCTCTGATGCCATGTATCTTCTTAAGACATCTGGAGAGCTTGCTCCTTGATGCTCCTCAGGAACAAATTGTATACTATCAATATAATTGACCTGTGTGACATTCGTGGGATGTGCTGATAATTAAAGTCAATGAATGCTATATTATGACAGAGAGCAGGCAAGATAACATAGCCCCACACTTCTCCTTTTTTTATAAACATTCATCACAATCAGAAACAGCTACAGTCTGTTGTAGGCATCACAGTTACCATGACAAATATGTGCAGCCATTATTTAACCTTCCAAACAGTTGCTTTCCACCAGTGTTTCACCTCAAGCACCTATGCTCATAATGCTATTGCTTGTCACAGATTACCATGATTTCCGCTTCCATCTGCGAAGAAGTTATCATTGTATTAAAGGTTAAGCAGATAACGTTCCCAATCTCAGTCTCCCATTTTAGGGTCTATTGCCTGGGACACTCCTAATATCTGATACTGCTAAAAAAAAAAAAAAAAAAAAAAAAGTTCAGAGGACAAAATGGTGAAGCTAACCAGAGATTAGCAGAAGGAGACCACAAGGAAGGAAGACAGCAAGAGATCACAAAAACCCAATGGGCTGGAAGGACACTGGAGAAGAGTGATATTCACCAGAATCCAAACATCAGGGAAACCTTGCAGGTTCTAGAACCATGTCAGGAACTGCTCTGTAAGAGTTAGAGCCCCAGAAATAGGACATGTCTGGTAAAAACTTGAAACAGCAGAGAATATATGGTAACTGCTAAAAAAAAAAAAAAAAAAAAAAAAATCGACAAAAAAGAAGAGAGGAGAGGAGAGGAGAAGAGAGAAAGAGGAGGAAGGTGGAGGGAAGGAGAAAGTAGTGGGGGGAGGGGGAGGGAGAAGAGGAAAAGGGAGGAGAGGAGAGAGATAATACTTTGATTCTCTTTGTCTTCCTCACCAGCTCCAACCAGCGCTTTCATTAGTCACACCTAATCAGAAAATAGCTAGCAAGAGAACTACAGAAATGCAGCCTAAAGGTGAAGAATGGAGAATAGATCTGAAAGCAAATGAGAAACACAAGGGACTATATGTATGTCTGTAAAATACACAACGCTGTTAGAAATTTGTAAATTTACATAAATGTTATTGTGCTGCAGATTATATTCTCTTAACCACATCTATTGGCCTTGAAGATAGAGAGTATCCCTGTTGCTGTATGTACACTGCTATAATATATACCACGGTATGGATCCACTACAGTTTACATATTCATCTTTTCAGTGATGGCTACCTACATTGTCTTCAGATCCCTGATGCCACAATCAATGCTGCAAAAAAAATGTCCTTAAAGAGCTTATTTTATGAGCTCTATAACAATTTACGAAGAGTAGAATTTTCAAAGTTTGGTCTGTATGAATTTTAATCTCATCAAGGATTACAGGTCTCTCCAGAATGATCATTCTGATTTAAACGGTATCAAAATCAAGTACTTTTTGCTACATTCTCACCAATAATAAGATTTTTGCTAATTTGAGCTTAAAGCACACACTCATTATTGTTTCAGTTGCATTGTTCTCCTTACTTACCAGAATTTCTCCAAATATCTATTATCCATTTAGAGTTTTTCTTCTGCATGTCGCGTAGTCAAATCTTTAACTATTTTTCCAATGTGTTTCCTGTTTTTGAATTATGTCATTGTCTATGTTACAAATTCTTTTAGTATGATAGATATTAATACCTAGTGAGCTCAATTCATACAAAAGTCTTTTACAGTGATATTTACGAAAGGTTGATATTTGGTGATTCAAAAGTAAACTATTTTTGAAGCAACAAAATCCAGTGGTTTTTAAATATGGTTTGTGTTCTTGGGTATTGTTACAGAAACATTTCTCTAACACAAGTGCACCCAAATATTCTTCTACATGCCCTTCTTAAAAAGTGATAGCTTTATTTTTACTTAATCCATCATAGTTCACTTTGTTTTATTTAAGAAATTATCTCTCTTTTGCTCCGATCGCTGTATCAGTATTGCCCCACACCACATGCGAAACACTCCATCTATTCCCAAATGAGAGGCAATTGCACCCTGTGTCCCTACTTATACAGCACTCGAATTCTGGACTCTTTATTTTGCTCCATGTGTACATTTATCTGTCACTAGAACAGTATTACATTGTTTTAAAGTGATATATTTATAGTGTGTTTTATAAATATCTGATAAGATGTATAATAACTCTTTGGCCTTTTTTTTTTTTTTTTTTTTTTTGAGACAGAATCTTGCTCTGTCACAGGGCTGGAGTGCAGTGGCGCAATCTCCGCTTACTGCAACCTCCACCTCCCAGGTTCAAGCAATTCCCCTTCCTCAGCCTCCTGAGTAGCTGAGACTACAGGCATGCACCACCACGCCCACCTAATTTTTTGTATTTTAGTAGAGGCGGGGTTTCACCATGTTGGCCAGGATGGTCTTGATCTCCTGACCTTGTGATCCGCCCACCTCGGCCTCCCAAAGTGCTGGCATTACAGGCGTGAGCCACAGTGCCCAGCCAATTCTTTGGCTTTTTAATTTTTATTTTTGGAAATCGATGAAGCTACTTATGGCTCTTTGTTCTTATACATAAATTTTATAATAAGTTTTTTTTAATTCTTCTTAAAACCAAGTTGGAATATTTGTAAATTCTTTCTATATTTCTCTATCATTTTGTCTTTAATCCGAGTGTTTACTTTTATGGTTGTTTTGAGTTTCAGACATGAGCTTATGTGTGTCAGAAAATGTAGCTTTATTGTCACCATTTTTTAAATGTTTTTTAATCAGTTTTTGTTAATATTCTATGCAGATTCTGCCCTGTTCCTGGGCAGAAGGAGACACACATCCCAACTCTGTCCTTTCTGCTCCAGGTGTCCTGATGGGGTTCCTCTCTGGCTGTTCCCTGCCCACACTTGTTCTCTTGTCACACCTCTCCCTACTGAGTCAACAAACTCTAGAGCCACGAGACCTTTTCTTCAGGGTGCCATGGGGCTGAAAGGCCAGGCCTACCTCCTCAGAAACTGGAGAGATAGGGATGCTCTCAGCCTTGGAGTCTGTGCACAATGTCAGGCAGCTTTGGTCTTCTGCAGCCCTTGTAGGATTTACCAGCATCAGTGGGACATTTACTGTATGCCAAGAATCGTGTTCATTGCTTGATATGTATCAGTTCACTAAGCCTCACAACACTCCTACAAGAGGGGAGCCATCACCATTCCTATTTTATTGATGAATTAACAGAGGCACAGAGAGGTTAAGCAAATTGTCTAGGGGGCTCTGAGGCCAAGGAACACCAATCTTTTCTGACCACCCATTCAGCCCTTGGCACTGGGCATTTCCCACCTGCTCCCTGCCATCACCTTGAGTTTGCTCAGCCATTTGGCACGAGTAGGTATTTCCCTGTTGCCAGTAGATTGAGGCTGCAGGAATGATCAGGGTCCTGCCTATGAGGGGTAAACAGGGCCACAGGACAGGACTAGCAGGCCTCAAACTCTATGTTGTCCCTGTCCCAGGTTTCCTCCGTAGCCCAGAGTGAAGGATTCTTGAACTCTCTAGAGTCCATTTATGGGGATGGGGGCAAGGGAGATAGGCCTATGAGAGCAAAATCTGGCTGCAGGAACCATAACTGCAAGGTCTGAGAACAGAAAGCTCCAGAACAAGAGAGAGAGAAGCTATTTCATCTTGCTTCCAGGCCCCACACTCTTACCTGTCCCACTTACTCATTCATGACACATATATCGACCACATGCTCTGAACCAAGCTATCCTGAGTGACAGGGATTCAGTGGGAAGCAGAAAGATAAAGAAGAAAACCCTACTCGTTGGAGTGGACTCTCCTGCTATAACTCTAGATATTGCCAAGACCAGGCCTAGGAAATGGACACAGTGGGATGCCTTCCCACTCAGGGCAATCCCTGGCGGTCAGGGATGAAGCATGTGGGAAGGAGCCATTGGGCTGCTGGGGGCTGTGAGACTAGAGACTGAAGCTTTGACCGCAGGGTCAGCTGCTGCCACTACTCCAGTTGTTGCCATGGGGTAATGGAGGTCCAATGTTGCCCAACACTTTGGACTTTCCAAACAAGCTTGGAATCTGGAATTTTACATAAAAGTATCAATTTGAACTAAGGGTTTACAGTCCCACCAACGGTGTAAAAGTGTCCCTATTTCTCCACATCCTCTCCAGCACCTGTTGTTTCCTGACTTTTTAATGATCGCCATTCTAACTGGTGTGAGATGGTATCTCATTGTGGTTTTGATTTGCATTTCTCTGATGGCCGGTGATGATGAGCATTTTTTCATGTGTTTTTTGGCTGTATAAATGTCTTCTTTTGAGAAGTGTCTGTTCATATCCTTCACCCACTTTTTGATGGGGTTGTTTGTTTTTTTCTTGTAAATTTATTTGAGTTCATTGTAGATTCTGGATATTAGCCCTTCGTCAGATGAGTAGGTTGCAAAAATTTTCTCCCATTCTGTAGGTTGCCTGTTCACTCTGATGGTGGTTTCTTTTGCTGTGCAGAAGTTCTTTAGTTTAATTAGATTACACTGTTGGTGGGACTGTAAACTAGCTCAACTATCATGGGATCTAGAACTAGAAATACCATTTGACCCAGCCATCCCATTACTGGGTATATACCCAAAGGATTACACATCATGCTGCTATAAAGACACATGCACACGTATGTTTATTGCAGCACTATTCACAATAGCAAAGACTTGGAACCAACCCAAATGTCCAACAACAATAGACTGGATTAAGAAAATGTGGCACATATACACCATGGAATACTATGCAGCTATAAGGAATGATGAGTTGGTGTCCTTTGTAGGGACATGGATGAAACTGGAAACCATCATTCTCAGTAAACTATCGCAAGGACAAAAAAGCAAACACCACATGTTCTCACTCATAGATGGGAATTGAACAATGAGAACACATGGACACAGGAAGGGGAACATCACACTCTGGGGACTGTTGTGGGGTGGGGGGAGGGGGGAGGGATAGCATTAGGAGATATACCTAATGCTAAATGACGAGTTAATGGGTGCAGCACACCAACATGGCACATGTATACATATGCAACAAACCTGCACATTGTGCACATGTACCCTAAAACTTAAAGTATAATAATAATAATAATAAAGTATCAACTTGCTGTTGTTAATTTTTTAAATTCCCATAGGTTTTTGGGGAACATGTGGTATTTGGTTAAATGAATAACTTCTTTAGTGATGATTTGTGAGATTTTGGTGCACACATCGTCCGAGCAGTATACACTGAACCCAATTTTTAGTTCTTCATCCCTCACCCCCTTGCTACCCTTTCCCCCTGAATCCTCAAAGTCCATTATAATATTCTTATGTCTTTGCATCCTCATAGCTTAGCTTCCACTTATGAATGAGAATATATGATGTCTGGTTTTCCATTTCTGAGTTACTTCACTTAGAATAGTAGTCTCCAATCCCATTCATTTGGCATTGCTGCAAATGCCATTAATTCATTCCTCTTTATGACTGAGTAGTATATTACATCATATATATATCACAGTTATATATATCTTATATATTGCATATATATATCACAGTTATATATCATATATATGATGCATATATAAATTATATATATAAAATATATATAAATATATATAAAATGATATATATGATATATATACACATAAATATATATGATAAATATACATAAAACAGTTTCTTTATCAATTAGTTGATTGATGGGCATTTGGGCTGGTTCCACATTTTTGCAATTGTGAATTATGCTGCTATAAACATACATGTGTAAGTATCTTTTTTGTATAATGACTTCTTTTCCTCTGAGTAGACACCCAGTAGGGGGATTGCTGGATCAAATGGTAGTTCTACCTTTAGTTCTTTAAGACATATTCACACTGTTTTCCATAGTGTTATACTGGTTTACATTTCCACCAGCTGTGTAGAAGGGTACCCTTTTCATTGCATACACACCGACATCTATTTTTTTTTTATTTTTTGATTATGGCCATTCTTGTGGCAACAAGGTGGTATTACCATTGTAGTTTTGATTTGCATTTCCCTGATCATTAGTGATGTTGAGCATTTTTTAATATGTTTGTTGTCTCAATTCATAAGTGTTGGTCATTAATTCAAATACTTTAACACACCACCTCCAACAACAAAAAATCATACCCTCACTTTATAGATGCTATGTGAATATCAGATTATAGCAGGTTTAGAATTCAGTGCTTTATCTAATAAATGTTTTCATTTGGGTGTTATTCTGCTGAATAATTTCCTGGAGTATAAAATACATGTCTAAAATACAGTAACTTTTTTGTAAGCCTTGAATTAGCACTTCTTGTATTATACAACCATAGAAACTGGTTAAAGGGCCAACTGCATATTCAGATTATCAATGGATTGGAAAACAAGCTTATAGGCTTAAGAGATGAAAGGAGATCTTACTTTATCATCTTCTCTCTATTCTCAAACACACAATTGCCTTCCAAATTTAAAAAATGCTACATATTAATACTCAATCTCAAAACAATAAATAAAGCACACTATCATACTAGAATGATAGCTTGAAGGAATTCAGTGAAGAAACTGGAAGATATTACATATAAAAGCTTTTATGGTTGATAAAAAAAGTTAAATGAAATAATAAAATGAGAGCACCACGTGCACTCTGAGGAGCATACAAAGAACGCTCTATAACAGTCAGTTAAGTTAGTGTTCAGATGAAGGCAGTTCTCTGCTCTTGTTTCAATGGTGCACTAAGTGAAAATAATGTACCTCTGTGTGTGTGTGTGTGTGTGTGTGTGTATGCATGCATATGCAGAATTTTCAACACTTTTTATTTTTCTTAAAATGATGCTTTTAGGTCGCACTTTTCATCCTTTTATTTCAAAAAGTGTCTTCTTTTTCTGAAATAAATTATGGTTGTAACTATTTTTGGTGATTCCTTTTTCTTTTCTTAAAAAATGATTTTCCTACTTTGGCAAAGAAAAATGTGTTGGTCTCAAAAATTCTTTAGAATTTTCTTGGTTCAGGAAATACAAAATTGTTAAAACTGCTGCTATTGAGCTTATTTGCTCTTCTTGTATGTATAACAGACCGCCTCCTTCTCCCGGATTAAACTAACTACACTCTCAGCAATGCTAACCCCAGGCTGGGTGGAGATGTGAGAGAAACTCATCTAGGGTGATTGGTCTGATTTGATCAATCCCAATGATCACTTTACTTAATACCTATTGTCTATTGGGAAAAATGAACTTTTGACCTCTCTCTGAGCTGCTTCATTTCTCTGTGGCATATGGCTCCCTGAATTTCTTTTTAAGTTATTTTCTGGATTTATATTTAGTTCACGTTCTCTTCAAGAAAATAAATAATATGATAATTAAATTGTTCAATTCTTGAATGGAATTCTGAGAACAATCTATTTATTTTACACATTTCTCGACTGGAGCAAATGGTTCTGACAAACCTATTACCTAATCTCTTTCAAGGCAATGAGTTTCTCATTGATCTGCTAGGCTGCGAGCCCTGGAAAAGTGGAGTGATAAGTAATCACCTACCATGAAAATGAATCCACAGCACTAATTAAGGAAACTCACAATGAAAAATGGTAAACAAAGAGAGGATTATCAATTACTGTAGATTTCTACCTTTGCAAAGAATTTATAGGATGGTAAATAAAATGAATTCATTAAATAAATGAGTTTAAAAATATCTTCACATTCACGCGAATGACAAAAGCATTTACAATATTTTTTGAATACTTGGCAAGGAACACTACAAATGGATTTAAAATATATTTGTATTTTCACAAAATCTAGCTTACATCACTTCATCCATTTTATATAGACTTTAGCACATCCACATGCAATCAGTGCATATTATTTCTCTTTACCAGGTGTTGAATATCTTACTAAAGTAAAATAGGTCATTTTGCTATGTATTATTTAATTTACTTATTTGGTTTTATTAAATGTTAAATCAAATTAAGCACATCATAATAAAAATTTATGAAAATTTTAATATTTAGGAAGATACCTGATATGCAGATAAAATGTATTTCTTGCACTATATTCAAGCATGCTATATTTTTCGCATATTTATTTCTTCTCTATAATCATCCAAACCTTATTACATATATCATGGAAATGTCACTGATCTGATAAATATGGATCAATGAGCAGTTAAAAATATGACCTTTGAATAAAACAAGAAAAGGCAAAAGAACCAACATTTCCTGTTTGATTATTATATGCTAGGCGTGCTGCTAGGGGATACACACACACACACACACACACACACACACACACACACACACAGAGTCATGCATTATTTAACCACCAGAATGTGTTCTGATAAATGCATCATTAGGTGATTTTATCATTGTGAGAATATTATAGAGTGTAGTTACACTAACATAGATAATATAGCCTACTCCATACCTAGGGTATATTGCTTTTTGTTTTTGTTTGTTGTTGTTGTTGTTGTTGTTCTTTTTTGAGGGGGTCGTTTTATTTTTTGAGATGGAGTTTTGCTCTTTTGCCAAGGCTGGAGTGGAATGGCACAATCTCAGCTCACTGCAACCTCCACCTCCTGGGTTCAAGGGATTCTCCTACCTCAGGCTCCCAAGTAGATGGGGTTACAGGCATGTGCCACCATGTCTGGCTAGTTTTGTGTTTTTTGTAGAGATGGGGTTTCACTGTGTTGGTCAGGCTGGTCTCAAACTCCTGACGTCAGGTGATCCGCCTGCCTATATGGTTTAGCCTATTGCTCCTAGACTACAAATCTGTACAGCATGTTACATTACTAAATACTGTAGGCAATTATAAAACAATTTTAAGTATTTGTCCATCTAAATACTGCTTCTAGGCTACAAACCTGTATAGTATGTTACTTTACTAAATACTGTAGCCAATTATAAAACAATTGTAAGTATTTGTCTATCTAAACATATCTAAAGATTGACAAGGCAATGCATTGCGTTTACATTGTGATGGCTACAGAATCACTAATTGATAGGCATTTTTCAGCTCCATTATAATCTTATGGGACTACCATCACTTAAGTGGCCTGTCCTTGACTAAAATGTCATTATGTAGCACATGACTCTGTGTCTGTGTGTGTGTCTGTGTATGTGTGTATATAAATGTGTATAATCATAATCTCTTAAACTATCTTCATCATCTTCATTCATAACCAAGAAGCCCTATATGGAGAGATTTTTTAAATGCCTATGAAAACATATTTATGACTCTGGACAGGGAATTCAAGCCTGGAGTCACTTTTCTGTCTTCTGCCTCCATCTATGATAAACTTGTGTCAGAGAGACTTCTGCCAAGAAACTGTTAAAGCTGGTTAAAATTAAAACAAACAAGGAAACAGCAGTTTGGGGGAACGTTGGAGCAGACAAGGAAGACAGGATTTGAGAAGTCAAGATCTTGAGAAGAAAAATACATTAAAGAAAATCCTACATTTTCCACTGTTTTTTTTTTTTAAAAAAACAAAACAAAAAAACTTTGCACATTTGCAAATTCCTAGGGCAGGACAGAGAGAGTGAACAGAAAGCAGCATCATAGATATTTGGAGGGATTCACTAGGATTGAAAAGAAAAAATACAGAAGTTCTGGGTTACCATATGGCAACAGGAAATTGAGCAGTTGATTTAAGAGTAAAGGGAATCCCAGGAAAATGAAGTAACATTTGCTGTGCCTTTCACCTCAATTCTTTGCTGGTTCTTAATCTTTGCATGAAGGACTAAATACAAGAAATTCGGAGAAAAATGGTTGATGAAGGCTACAAAACTAAACAGAGCTCTTAAAAATTTTATAATGTTAGGGTGACAAGAAATGGACCCTTCTGTCCAACTTAAAAGAGGAAACCTGAAAAACACTAGCCTTTTAGGTGAGATCACTGGAAATCTATCCTGTAGGTTTGTAAGAACCAAGTAGAAGTAGACTGTCCCTGCCAAAACCTGAAACTAGCTTAGAAAAAATCTGTCTTAAAATTGAATCAAGGTGATCTATCCATATGCCGCATGCCTAACAAATGAATATTGTTTTCTCTGAACAAAGGTGATGAAATTCAGTCTCTACAACTTTTTACACACAAAGATTACCACTCAATTAAAAATCACCAGGCATGACAAGATATAGGAACAGATGGTCAAAAACCAATAATAGACAATAGAATAAAACCACTAGTCATTAAGATTTTGAAGTTACCAGAAACAAACTTTACTATAACTTTAAGATGTTCAAAAGCATGACAAAGACAGAAAATGCTGAAAAATTGTATCAGTGTTTAACATCTAAAAAGGGAGTAGATGAGTAATTTTGAACCAAAAAAGAAAATATCTGAAATGAAGCACTTAATAGATGTGTTTAACAGAAGAATAATCATGACTAGAATATTGCTAAATAAAAGTAAAAACACCATCTATTCCCTTTTTAAGACCATCACACCTGCTATTACTTCTACTGAGAAAGAAAAAGAGTTTCTCATGATTGATTCATTTTGGTGCCAGCATCAATATCGCCTTTTCAGAGAGGCTTCTCTAATCACCCTATTTACTAGGTATCCTCCCTCTCTACCTATCTAATACATCACACTTGCTTTGTTTCCTGCAAAATACTTATTAGTGCAAAAAAACAAAACTATAGCTCATCAAGATAACAAATCTAAGAACTTGTATTTTCTGTCTAAGCTTAGGCAAGTTACTTAGCTGCTTTGAGTTCTTTTTTCACCAGCATAATGATCATACTAAAGAACAAGTTAAACATTGTTAAGGAGTACATTAGATAAGTTATATAAAACACCTAGCTCAATGCAAAGGCAGTTTTCATTTTATCAAAGGGTAAAACAACGACATGAAGTGTTGAGGCCATTTGGGAAAGTAACTAAAAACCCATGGGCTAGATAAACTGAAAAGAGCTGTAACTAGTGAAAACTGTTAATGGATGTGATGTCAGATGTCGTGGTCCCCGCTCGCACATAACATCTTACCTGTGTGGTGACATTGATCTGTCAGTTTTCAGGATTATAAACTGAGGATACTGTGTACACATCATAATACTGAGATTGAAGAAAAATCAATGTAAACTTGGTATTAATTAAATCTTCCCATAATACAAACCTTTGATTCGCCGGCCATTCTTTGATATATCAAACATTCCAGATATGTCATTGTCCAAATATGCAGCATCACTTCTCTTTGGAGGTATGACAACTTATATTTTGAAAATATTTCTCTGTTTTACTGCGTCTTGATCAAGTGGAAAAAGGTACAGAAAGGAATTTCATGTCTGGGAGTTCGCCAAAATCACACTGATTTTATAATTAAATGTTATTTCCTACATGAAGCATTTAATTCTCCGATGCTCAGGTATTGAAAATGATGCTCTCAAGTTAAAAAGAAGGTAAATCATCATTCACTTCCTTAAATAAAATATTATTGAGGTTGGCTTGAGATCAATAGGAAGATCATGTATGGAAAAAATAGCATTTTTTATTCACTGTTTTAAGCAAATGTATGCAAAGCTAATTTTGGATTTTATAAGTCAGGAGTCAACAAGCTTTTTTAAAAGTAAGGTTTCTATTGGAACTAATCAACACTGCCTTTGTAGTGCGAAAAAAGCCATAGACAATATGTAAATAAATGAGAAAGGCTGTGTTCCAATAAAACTTTATTTACAAAAATAACCAGCCAACCCATGCGGCATAATTTGTCACTATCTGTTTTATGCGATTAAGAAATTGTCGTGATGGAACATTGAAAGTGTAGACAAGGAAACACTTTGCCTTTTTAAGAAAAGCAACTTATCACAAATCTATGACTTATAAGAGGGAAATATTCAAATAATCTGAGTTCTAATTAAGAGAAAGTTTAGGCAGGGTGCAGCGACTCACGCCTGTAATTCCGGCAGTTTCGAAGCCAGAGGCAGAAGGAAGGCTTGAAGCCAGGAGTTTGAGACCAGCCTGGACAAGAAAGCAAGACTCCATCTCTACAAAGATATTTAAAAATAAACCGAGCATGGTAGAATGCACCTGTAGTCTCAGCTACTCTGGAGGTTGAGGCAGGAGTGTTGTTTGAGCCTGGGAGTTCAAAGCTGCAGTGAGTTATCATTGTGCCACTGTACTCCAGCCGGGATGTCAGAGAGAGACCCTGTCTCAGACAGACAGAGACAGAGAGAGAGAGAGAAGGAGAGAAAGAAAGAGACAGAGACTTACCAACTGTACCTATAATCCATTCTTTTTTCCCTGAACATATAAACCTCCGGGTAGTGACGTATAGCCATATGCCTGCATTTTAGCCAGCAGAAATCGGCAAAAGTTTTAGAATGTGTGTAATTCCCACTCCTAGGCCATAAAAATTTCACATGTATTACCCTGACTTACTTCCCCATCTGTCAGCCAGACGCACAGAATCAAGTAAAAGACTGAGTCTCTGAAGGATGGAAGGAGCCGGAGAAAAAGGCTATGAGAAACAAAACTCATAGCCCCCTTCCTGCCACCAACCAAACCATGTATGAGTGACTATTAACTTCCATTTTGTGGATTCACTGAAATATAGGACCTGATATTTTACCAACTAGCATTAACTATCATAAAACATAAATTGGTATGAGAATACCTAAATGTGTGGCATTGATTTATTGGTTGTCAGATGGTGGTGAGGACACAGCTATAGTAGGCCTTATGACTGAAGCCCTCTGCTCCACCATGAAAAAGACTTATAAAATGGATGCCTGAGATACATTAGAAGTAAGACCATGTGAGAACTGGACCTGTGATTTTAGAGGAAGTGGCTGGAAAGAATCAGAATGTATATTGGTTACTATTGGCTGCATCTAGCAAAGCATTACAAGAGAAAGACAAGCTCAGATAATTATTGGCTGGCTTTTATGGTCAGGTCAAGAGTTCAGAGTTTGCAAAAGATGATCGTTGGAGGTCAAGCTGTAGATAAAACTGAAAAAAATTTCCTTAGTGTCAAAGGCCCAGTAAGATTTCCCAACTGATCCAAGTACTGAATCTTACAGCAAGGGTCGGATTATCAGGCTTGACCTTCCCACCCAAGAAGACATTTTCTAATAACTTTACATTGTCTGCCATTAAAATGGGAGAAATGAAGGAAGGGAGAAAGGAGTAAAGAAAAAGAGAGAAATAAATGAAAGATGAGAATGAAAGAAAGAATGCTTAAGAATTATGTCTAGGCTGGGCAAGGTGGCTCACACCTGTAATCCAAGAACTTTGGGAGGCCTAGGTGACAGATCACTTAAAGTCGGGAATTTGAAATCAGCCTGGCAAACATGGTGAAACCATGTCTCTACTACTCGGGAGGCTGAGGCAGTAGAACCATTTCAGTCCAGGAGGCGGCGGAGGTTGTAATGAGCTGAGATCATGCCACTGCACTTCAGCCTGGCCAATAGAGCAAGACTGTCTCAAAAAATAAATAAATAAATAAAAAGAATTATGTCTAGAAAAAACTTTGGATATGGTTACTGGCACATAAAACTGGCAGGCAGGAAATAAAAGTCTCCTAAGTTTTGAGGAAGTTTTATTTCCAAAGAAACCACAACGTGGACTAAAAACTATTTTAGTGTCCAAGCCTTTAAAAACAACCTTTGTCCCCAAAGATAGTAAGGAGAAAGATCTACAGTTACCAAAGGTGACAGAGATGAATAAAAAAGAACCACACAGTAAGTAGAGCCAGCCTTTGGAAAATATCTCCCAGAGAGCAGAATCTAGATTTGGATTTGCTTCTCATTTCTCTCTTTTGCATTTCATACCACAAAAGTATGAAAGGGACTCAATTAGAAAAAATAATTTTGATTATTACTAAATACATGAAAATATAATATATGCACAGATATGTGCATACATACATACATCTACATATATAAATAAATTTTTTTAGTAAGTGTGTGCCTGCACTTTCTGCAGTTCATAGTTCATGATCCTAATTTCAATAAATGTAGCAAATGCACTGGGTGTATATCCTGGTCATTGGTACATGCCAAGTGAAATCTCTTGGCCTGGCACATTCTCTGGCAGTCTTCTCCACAGGGCATTATGCAAGTCTTCCATTTTTGTCAGTGTTTCGTAGGGTAAGGAGAGCAAACCTTCAAAGTGTATTCATCTAAATCAGGTAAGCATTGGCATCAGTTCTGCTTTTTCATTCCTTATACATAATTACCTTCTCAGTGACAGATGAGTTTTGCAAAAAACTTTTTTATGAAGACTAGACTGTAGTATTTAAATATGAAGACTAGATTGTAATATTTTCAATCTATTCTTCATAAAAAGTATATCAAATTAAAATGTTTACAAATAGAAGCAAAAATAGTCAATATTTTATTTCCTTATGAATAATAGGAAAAATAAAATCTGACCTAACATAGAAAAACGAATATATTTAATCTCACCTACTGAATTTTAATGCAGTACATTTATATTACTGATTACCCAGACATAAAATATATTTTAATTCCTTTATAGTGACTGAACATTTTGGATAATTAAATGTTAATGACCTGAAAAAGTAGAAGAAACCTCATTAAGTATACTATTTATTTTTATCCCTGTTTAGATTGTATAATTGAAATGACTTAGCTTTACTATCATTTACTGCAAAAATCATGATTTTTATTTTTCAGAATTCTTGTATTTAAACCCCAGAATATTGGAAAGCCATAGGTATCATACAGCGTATGTTTTGGTGCTGTGGATACTGAAAATAATTGCAAAAGGCTGATGTATTTCTAGAAAATTTTATTATAAAATATACCTATACTTTCATGCCATTTGCAAACATAAATGCAAAGAAAATATCTTTAAATCTGTCCCAAAAAAGAAAACCACAACTGATCCTGAGGGTTTTGTCTTTGCATGTAGAGTTGTGCTTTATTTATTTAGATATTTTACCAAACAAATAAGCCAATCCAAATGATTAAGTAGTGTTAGAATGAAAACTAAGATTTAATCCACAAAAGCATATACTTAATATTTACCAGTTGCATTGAGTCAGCATACTCTAGAATGTGATTCACTGCAGTGACCAACATCGTCTCTTAGAGATTTGGGCAGAAAACTCTCTGGAGCTCGTCCAGAATTTACTTTGTCTCTTCTTTATTTATTCCTTTAGTTATGGTTTGATGAACTTGAAAGCAAAAGATGGCTAAGTGGCCGTGAAAATAAGGTAGACTTAATTTTTTAGTCTCAAAATTTTAGGTGGCTTTAAAATGTCACCACATTTGAAAAGGCAAATGAGAAAATATAAAAACATCACCATGTGAAGACTTCAAGCTTATTTCATACAACAGATGACAAAGGCTAATAAAAGAAAGAAAAGCTTTCTGAATACAATGCAATGAGAAAGGCAGAGGCAAGGGTAAATGTATACTTACCTTAGATGCCATATGACAGTGCACTGAGATCTTTGACAGGTGATAAAGACACAACTTGGCACAATCAGCACTTATTTTTGGCACCTACAGAAGAGGGAGTGAAGCAGAAAAATCTGTCCAAGAATTAATCTGCAGCTGCGTAATAGCAATGCTTTATCATCTGTAGGCTGTGACACAAAACACATTCAGGTATATGCAAGTTCCTTAAATATCAGACCATCAGTATAAATGTTTAACAATTGAGGTATTAATAAATAAAAAATGTACATAAAAATAGGTACAGATTTCCCCATGTATTTTAGTTTTACCTTTAATAGATTTAAGAACAAAAATGAATTTGCTAGAAGAATATCTTCAAGAAATTTTTCTGCATGCAACCCAAAATAATTTCATAATTTTCAGTAGCCCAACTTGTGTTCCAACAGGATTTACTGCCGTTTGAAGAGTCTGTGTGCCCAATTCAAGTCACTGGTAAAGCCACTGTTTGAAACACAGGAGTGGATCCCAAGCCATGTGTATCAGTCACTCTTGTTGTGACTAATTAGATATTGTCTCTATTTTCCAATTTAGTTGAATACATGTATGGGATAGCCTACCTACAGTGCTGCCCTGCATACATTAAAGCTTGTCATTATTTCAGGAGAAATAATCAAATTATTTTCTGTTGACAATAACACTTGGCCTAGTTTTAACCAAGCAGTTTGATGTTTCAACTTCATATGGAGTAACAGTTTTAAGAAAATGAGAAATATGGTAATTACATTTAGTAGGAATTTATAGAATAACAAATATATAGTAAATTGCTATTTAAAGAAGTGCAAAGAATATGCGATTTGTATGATTTTTTATATTATATTTAATCATGTTTCACTAAAAGTAATTTCCTTTTGCAAACCCTAATGAAGCATTTTATCCTTTTTTCTTTCCTTTTTTTTTTAGTGAATCACTGTCTTAGGTGACATGACAATATCTATCTCTCAGGATAAAATCCAATAACTAATTCATATACAGTTGTCCACTCATGTATTTTAAACGTGCTGATAAATCCTGGAGGTTCTGCTACACTGGATTTTTCTTAAAATCATGTAAAAAGATCAAATTATTTAACAACTGATATTCAAGAGAATAAACGTGTAAAGATATGTCTTCATCTACAATATTCTTTAAGTTACCAAATTTCTATTATATTCCCAAATTACTTTGTTTTGTTTTTTCTCAGCAAACCACAACAACTCAAAAAGTATCTCATGCAAAGCTATCTAATTCCTTGGACTTGCATTGTAGTGTTTGTGTGAGGACTATGAACTGAGCCAAAAATGCGGGATGAAATCTCACATTTCCTCATATGTGAGTCTTACCCAAATCAATTGAAGCCACTCAAGGGTAATCAAGTGTACAACTGGAGTTAATAATTTTCATTTAGTTGTAATATCATTCCTTTCTGAATGTTGGCTTCTTGCCTCGTGCATTATGTGTTTCTGCTACGGTTAGCTTGCTTAAAATCATAAATTTGAGTCCTTTTTAACTGAATATCATAATTAGAGAATATTAATTTCTCATCCTCATCTTGACCTGGTGTCTGACTTCTAATGTTCACCCTTCATTTGTCTTCCCAACTAACTGGAACCATATTTTGAATAAAATTCACAACCACCCTAAGATTCCTCATCTCTGACCTCTGTCTCTTCACCAAACCTTTAAGAAGCACCAACAGCCTCTTCCTCCCCGGTAGCCAGCTGCTGAGCTTTATTGAAGCAAATTATACTTTAAACAAATTGGACCTTCCAGAAATTCATGCTTTATAACCAACAGCACATTTTGACAATCTTAATGATAAGGGCAAAATTCAAGGTTGTCTTGTTTATATTTCTTCACTATTTTAGTCCCCGTGCCTAGGATAGAAAACCCTACTTGGTAGAGGCTTAGTAAATATTTGATAAACAAATAAATTGTAACTGTTCAAATCATGTCCAATTTTTTTTATTCCCACTACCCTTCACTCTCAAGATTGTTCATAATGTGCTCCCATTTCTTGCTCTCTTTTTTTTTAAAGCATTAACATTTTTGTAATGAGAGAAGTAAGGACTACTCCTGTGCAATAATTTTCCATTTTTCAACACACCCTCTACTTGTGCACATATCTTTACATTTTCTCTCCTCTATCTCTGGTATCTTAAGAGAGGCAAAAGTCTGAGATCGCATTCTGCTATTTCATTCCATGTTGTCTTCACTTTCATTTATTTCCCTCCTCACTCTTAAGTCCATAGAAGGAGATGACCATAGGAAATATAATGGAATTTTAAAGTCATCTGGTCCATCTTTCTTACTTAGTCAATGAAATAACCAAGGCAGAAGATAAAGTGGCATTTTAGAAGTCACAGACAAAATAGTTGCAAAACCAAGATTATAAGATGTATTCCAGGCACATGCTCTAGCTTCTTTTTACTTTGCCACTATGATTGTCCCTTTTTCCCTCTCCCACTTTCTCTTTTGTTGTGGCGTGTTGAAGAAACATCTCGTGAAATCCGAAACAGACAAAAAGAGGCAATATTTAAACACAGCATCAAAGAATAGAGAAGCATTTATCTAGGTGAAGGCAGAAAACAGCTTACATGAAAGCAAGCAGTTCTGAAACCCTGAAAACCTGGAAATTTAGAAACTATGAAGACTGGATGGTAGAAGAGATAGAAAGAAATTAAGCACCCAAATTTTAAAGTCCTTTTATGTCATACTAAGAAATTGACATTTTTTGTTGAAGACATTAGACAACCACTAAAATCTAGGAAGGTAGTAACAGGATCATATTCTTTGTTTTAGATGCCCTTTATTTAGATGTTTGATGATTGTAATAGATGCCCTTAAGAGCTGTGGAAAAGAAGAACTGGGAGTAGAGATTGCTTATACGTATATATGTATATAAAACTTATCTATGTTTACAGGTTCCTTGGTGCTATTTTAGAAGGTGATCACAATTATAATTATCTTGAAATAAGCTTAAGAACTTAAAAACTGTTTTCTTTATTAAAAACATTTAAATATTTTAAGTACATTTTCTTTTTTAAATTATTGAACGATTTAATAAATTATAGATAATGATGCTGAGACAATTAGAAGATTGTGTAAAAAAATTAATATTTTTCTCCTTTGCTGACATTAAAAATAATCTAGCTTTGTACAGATATAATAATATATAAATTTATTTTTAAACAGTGTAAGTAAACCGATCCATTTTCTTCCGTGTTGTGAAGCAAAAGTTTGCTAATATTTCTCTCTTGTTATAAGATGACTTTGCTTCTAAGGAGTCTTTATGTGACTTCATTTCTGAGGAGCTCCTCTGATGCCAAATCCTAAATTAATCTCTTGACCTCTTCTTCAAATTTTTAGTCTCTTCTAAGAAGTAAAGTGTGAAGAATTTTACATTTTTTAAAAGACCAATCTAAGCTAAATTCTGTTCTCACTCAGAAAAAAACTCTCATCTATGATGCCAATGTAATATCACATGAGAACTCACAGGTACTCAAAATTTGCCTTTGTACTAGCCTCTAGTCCTCAAATTCACAAGTGTCATATCTCACTCTCAAATGTGACTGCACATCAAAATCATTGACATAGATTTCTGGGCCTCAGGAAAGAGTAAGTAAACCAGAATCCCCCTGAGTGTAGCAAGGAAATGTGGATATTTAACAATGAGGGAAGCTACAGCCTATGTTGGTGACGGGTATCCCCTCTCTCTCTCCCTGCAGTCTCAGAGTAGGGAATGGAGGTGACCATCCCCATGCTGGGTTGACAGTACCATGGCTCCCCAGGCTGCTGCCTCTCATCCATACCCTAACCAATACCTAAGCAAGAGGTTGCTCAACCTCTGTGGACTTGGGTGGCAGGCCAAGAGAAACAGAAACTAGTTCTCTCCCTAATTCCCCTGCTTCAGAACACAGAGTTCAGGTGACAGAGCACTAGGACAACTACAAACATTTGCACTCACCAGGTGAGTGTCACCAGGGTAAAGGATGCAGGCATTAAATTGCAAGAAAAAAAAATACCATGACAGATCTAGAGAGAGACTAAAAAAAAAAGAAAAAATATATTTTAGTCCTTTCTTCTCTTTTTTTTAATGTGGTAAAATACATATAAAATTTACCACTTTGATGATTTTTAAGTGTATGGTTCAGTGGTATTAAATACATGTCTGATGTTGTGCAATCATGACCATCACCCATCTGCAGAACTCTTTTCGTCTTCTCAAACTGAAGCTCCATTCCCATTAAACAATTACTTTCTATTTCCCCCTCCCACCAGATGCTGCAACCACTGTTTTTTCTGTCTCCATGATTTTGAATGTTCTAAGTACCTCATATAAATGGAATCACACAGTATACGTCTTTGTTACCGCCTTATTTCATTTAAGCATAATTTCCTCAAGTTTCATCCATGTTGTAGCATATATTAGATTTTCCTTCCTTTTTAAAGTTGAATATTTCATTGTATGTATACAACACATTTTCCTTGTCTGTTAATCCATGGATGGAAACTTGGTTTGTTTCTACATTTTAGCTATTGTGAATATATGCTGCTATGAACATGGGTGTACAAATATCTCTTCAAGATTTTGGTTTCTATTCTATTGGGTATATATCCAGAAGTGGAAATGGTGGATCATATGAAAATTCTATTTTTAATTTTTTGATGAACTGCCATACTGTTCTGATGAACTGTTTTACACAGTAGCTGTACCATTTTACATTCCCACCAACAGCACAGAATGGTTCCAATTTCCCCTAATTCTTTTTCTTTTTATTCTTTTTGTGGGTACATAGTAGGTATGTGTATTTATAGAATATGACATGTTTTGACACAGGCATCCAATGTAAAATAGGCACATCATAGAGAAAGGAACATCCATCCCCTCAAGCATTTATCCTTTGAGTTACAAACAACCCAATTACACTCTTTATGTTACTGTAAAACATACAATTAACTTATTATGGACTATAGTCTCCTACTGTGCTATCAAATAATAGGTCTTATTCATTCTTTCTATTTTTTTAACCCATTAACCATCCCCACTTCCTCTCAGCCTCCTATTACCGTGGCCGGCCTGGTAACCATCCTTCTACTCTCTATGTCCATGAGTTCAATTGTTTTGAATTTAGATCTCACAAGCGAGAACATGTGATGTTTCTCTTTCTGTGCATGGCTTATTTTACTTAATAATTTCCAGTTCCCTCCATGTTATTGCAAATGACTGGATCTCATTCTTTTTATGGCTGAATAGTACTCCATTGTATATATGTACCGTATTTTCTTTATCCGTTCATCTGTTGATGGACACTTAGGTTACCTCCAAATCTTACCTACTGTAAACAGTGCTGCAAAAACACAGGAGTACAGATATCTCTTCAGTATATTGAGTTCCTTTTTCAGGGGTATATACCCAGCAGTGGAACTGCTGGATCATACAGTAGCTCAATTTTTAGTTTTTTAAAAAAACCTCCAAACTCTTCTGCATAGTGGTTTTACCAATTTACATTTCTACCAGCAGCGTACAAGGATTTCCTTTTCTCCACATCCCCACCAGCATTTGTTATTGCCTGTCTTTTGAAGAAAAGCCATTTTAACTGGAGTGAGATTATATCTCACTGCAGGTTTGACCAGCATTTCTCTGATGATCAGTGATATTGAGCATCTTTTCATATGCCTGTTTACTATTTGTATGTCTTCTTTTGAGAACTGTGTATTCACATCTTTTGCCCATCTTTTGATCAGATTATTAGATTTTTTTCCTATTGAGTTGTTTGAGCTCCTTATATATTCTGATTTTAATACCTTCTCAGATGGGTATTTTGCAAATATTTTCTCCCATTCTATGGGTTATCTCTTCATTTTGCTGATGATATCCCATGCTGTGCAGAAACTTTTTAACTTAATGTGATCTCATTTGTCAATTTTTTCTTCTTTTTTTGGTTGCCTGTGCTTGTGGGGTACTGGTCAAATAATCTTTGCCCTGACAAATGTCCTAGAGAGTTTCTCCAATGTTTTCAATCTCTGCTTAGAAGTTTTATGTTTGAGGTCATAGATTTGAGTCTTTATTCCATTTTAATTTGATTGTTGTATATGGTGAGAGATGGGTTCTAACTTCATTCTTCTGCATATGGATATCCAGTTTTTCCAGTACTATTTATTGAAGAGACTGTCTTTTCCCCAGTGTATGTTATTGGCACCTTTGTTGAAAGTGAGTAAATTGTAGGTGTTTAGATTTGGTTCTGGGTTCTCTATTCTGTTCTATTGGTCTATGGGTCTGTTGTTATGCTGGTACCAAGCTGCATTGGTTACTGTAGGTCTGTAGTATAATTTGAAGTCAGATAATGTGATTCCTTCAGTTTTATTCTTTTTGTTTAGGTTAGCTTTGACTACTCTGGGTCTTCTCTGGTTCCACATAAACTTTAGGATTTTTTTCTATTTCTGTAAAGAATGTCATTGATATTTTGATGGGGATTGCATTCAATCTGTAGATTGCTGTGGGTAGCATGAACACTTTAACTATATCGATTCTTCCAACCCACAAACATGGAATATTTTTTCCATTTTTTGGGGTGTCCTTTTTAATTTCTTTCATCAGTGTTTTATAGTTTTATTATAGACATCTTTCACTTTGGTTAATTCCTATGTATTTTATTTTATGTGTGGTCATTGTAAATGGAATTTTTTATTTCTTTTTCACATTGTTCATTTATGACATATAGAAATGCTACTGCTTTTTGTATGTGATTTGTATAATGATTTTGTATCCTGACACTTTACTGAAATTGTTTATCAGTTCTATTAGTTTTCTTGTGGAGTCTTTAGGCTTTTCCAAATATAAGATCATAGCATCTAAAAAGGACAATTTTACTTCCTCCATTTCCAATTTGGATGCCTTTTACTTATTATTTCTCTTGTCTGATTGCTCTAGCTAGGACTTCTGGTATTATGCTGAATAACAGTGGTGACAGTGGGCATCCTTGGTGTGTTCTAGACCTTAGAGAAAAGACCTTAAGTTTTTCCCCATACATTATGATACTAGCTGTGGGTCTGTCATATATGGCTTTTATTATGTTGAGGTATGTTCCTGCTATACCCAGTTTTAGGTTTTTTTCATGAACGGATGTTGAATTTTACCAAATGCTTTGTCAGCATCAACTAAAATGATCATATGTTTTTTATCCTTCATTCTGTTGATATAATGTCTCACACTGATTGGTTTGCATATGATGAACCATCCTTGCATCTCAGGGATAAATCCCACTTGGTCATGATGAATGCTCTTTCTCATGTGTTGTTGAATTTGGTTTGCTAGTATTTTGTTGATGATTTCTGCATCGATATTCATCAGAGATATCAGCTTGTAGTTTTCTTTTTTGATGTGTTTGGTTTGGGGTTTGTATCATGGTAATACTGGCCTCATAGGTTGAATTTGGAAGTATTTCCTCCTCCTCTAATCTTTGGAATAGTTTTAGTAGGATTTGTATTAGTTCTTTAAATGTTTGGTAGGATTCAGCAGTGAAGCTATCAGGTCACAGACTTTTCTTAATTGGGAGACTTTTTTCATCATGGCTTCAATCTTATTGGTCTGTTCAGATTCTGAATTTCTTCATGGTTCAATCCTTGTAGGTTGTATATATCTTAGAATTTCTCCATTTGTTCTAGATTTTCCAATTTATTGGCATATAGTTGCTCATAGTAGCCACTAATAACCCTTTGAATTTCTACAGAATCAGTTGTAATGTCTCCTTTTTCATTTCTCATTTTATTTATTTGGATCGTCTATATTTTTCTCTTTGTCTGCCTAAAAGTTTATCAATTTTATTTAACTTTTTAAAAACCAACTTGTGTTTCATTGATCATTTGTATTGTTGCTGTTTCATTTCAATTTCATTTATTTTTGCTTTTATCTTTATTATTTTTTCTTCTACAATTTTTTTTGGTTGCTCTTGTTTTTCTAGTTCTTTATAATGCATCATTAGATTGTTCATTTGAAGTTTTTTTTTCTCCTTTTTTGTGCAGGCACTTATTGCTATAAACTTCCCTCTCAGTACTGCTTTTGCTATATCCCATGGGTTTGGGTGTGTTGTGTTCCCGCTATCATTTGCTTCAAGAAATTTTTCAATTTCCTTCTTAATTTTTTCATTGACTCACTAGTCTTTCTGGAGCACTTGTTTAATTTCTATATATCTGTATAGTTTGCAAAGATTTTGTTGTTATTAATTTCTAGTTTTATTCCATTGTGGTTAGAGAAGATGCTTTATATTATTTCAATTTTTTGAATAATTTAAGATTTGTTTTATGACCTAATATATGGTCTATCTCTGAGAACGATTCGTGTCCTGAGAAAAATAATGTATATTCTGCAGCCATTGGATAAAATGTTTTGTGAATATTTATTGGGGTAATTTGTTATATAGTGCATACTAACTCCACTGTTTCTTTGTTGATTTTCTGTCTGAAAGATATGTCCAATGTTGAAAGTATGATGTTGAAGTCTCCAGCTATGATTATATTGGGCTTATCTCTCTCTTTAGCTCTAATCATATTTCCTTTGTATATCAGGGTGCTCCAGTGTTAGGTGCATATATATTTACAATCATTGTATCCTCTTGTTGAATTGACCCCTTTATTATTATATAATAACCTTCTTTGTCTCTTCTTATAATTTTTGTCTTGAAATTTATTTTGTCTGATATAAGTATGGCAACTTCTGCTCTTTTTTGGTTTTCATTGGCATGAAATAGCTTTTACTATTCATTTATTGTCAGTCTATGTGGACAGTTTGGGTGTGTTGTGTTCCCATTATCATTTGTTTCAAGAAATCTTGAAGAAGACAGTATTACCAGTATCTTCAAGAAAACAGTATTACCACTATTACCATGATACAAAACCCAAACCAAAAGTCTTTATAGGTGAAGTGCGTTTCTTACAGGCAACAGATTATTAGGTTCAGTTTTATTTTTATCCTTTCAGTCATTCTGTCTTCTGACTGGAGTGTTTACTCTATTTGTATTTTATTGTACTGACATAACTTGAAAAGTAAGTCTAGTTATTATTTTTGGTTGGTTCATTGTTTATTCCTTCTACTTAAGATAAAAGTAGTTTACAAACCACAGTCACAGTGTTATAATATTTTGTATTTTTCTGGTACTTACTATTACCAGTGAGCTTTGTATTTTCAGGTGATTACTTATTGCTCATTAATAACCTTTTCTCTCTGATTGAAATACTCCCTTTAACATTTCTTGTAGTACAGGTCTGGTATTGATGAAATCCCCCAGCTTTTGTTTGGCAAAGTCTTTATTTCTCCTTCATGGTTGAAGGATGTTTTTGCCAAATATGCTATTCCAGGGTAAACATTTTCTTTTCCTTCAGCACTTTAAATATGTCATGCCACTCTCTACTGGCCTGTAAGTTTCCCACTGAAAAGTCTGCTGCCAGATATATTGGAGCTCCATTGTGTGTTATTTCTTTATTTTCTCTTGCTGCTTTTTCCTTTCCTTATACTTGACCTTTGGTAATTTGATTATTAAATGTCTTGAAGTAATATTCTTTGGGTTAAAATCTACTTGGTGTTCTATACCCTTCTTGTACTTGGATATTAACATTTTTCCCTAGATTTCAGAAGTTCTCTATTATTATCCCTTTGAATAAAACTTTTTACCCTTATCTCTTTCTCTATGTCCTCTTTAAGGCCAACAATTCTTTTTTTTTTTTTTTTTTGAGACGGAGTCTCGCTCTGTCGCCCAGGCTGGAGTGCAGTGGCGCAATCTCGGCTCACTGCAAGCCCCACCTCCCGGGTTCACGCCATTCTCCTGCCTCAGCCTCTCTGAGTAGCTGGGACTACAGGCGCCCGCCACCACGCCCGGCTAATTTTTTTGTATTTTTAGTAGAGACGGGGTTTCACCGTGGTCTCAATCTCCTGACTTCGTGATCCGCCCGCCTCGGCCTCCCAAAGTGCTGGGATTACAAGCGTGAGCCACCGCGCCCGGCCAAGGCCAACAATTCTTAGATTTGCCCTTTCGAGGGTATTTTCTAGATCCTGTAAGCATGCTTCATTGTTATTGTTGCTTTTATGTCTTCTCTGACTGTGTGTTTTCAAATAATCTATCTTCAAGCTCAATAATTGTTTCTTCTGCTTGATCAATTCTGCTCTCAAAGAGCTCTGATGAATTCTTCAGTAGGCCAATTGCGTTTTGCAGCCCAGAATTTCTGCCTGATTCTTTTAAATTATTTTAATCTCCTTGTCAAATTTATCTGATAGATTTGTAAATTCCTTCTCTGTGTTATCTTGAATTTCTTTGAGTTTCTTCAACACAGCTCTTTTGAATTCTGTGTCTGAAAGGTCACATACCTCTGTTTCTCCATAATTGATCCCTGGGGACTTATTTAGTTCATTTGGTGAGGCCATGTTTTCCTGGATAACGTTGATGCTAGTAGATGCCCTTAGTGTCTGGGCATCGAAGAGTTATATATTTATTGGAGTATTCACTGTCTGGGCTTATTTGTAGACATCATTCTTGGGAAGGCTTGTCAGATATTTGAAAAGACTTAGGCATCATGATCTAAGCTTTATCTGCTTTAGGGAGCATTCCCAAGCCCAGTAACTCTGTGGTTCTTTCAGACTCATAGAGGTTACTACCTTTATTGTTTTGGACAAGGTCCAGTACAATTCTCTGGAGATGAGGTAGAGATTCTTGTTCTCTTCCCTTACTTTCTGCCAAACATAGAGTCTCTCACTCTGTCTGTTCTGAGCCACCTAAATCTGTAGTGACCCAAGCACCCCTGTGGCCAACACCACTCTGACTACACTGGATCAGACATGAAGCTTGCACAGTTCTAGATCTCGCCCAAGGCTTGCCATAGCCACTCCCTGTTCTCTCAAAGCCCTGGGGCTCCACAATCAGCAGCTTACAAAACCAGCCAGGGCTGTATCCTTCCCTTCAGTGAAGTGAGGTCTATCCAGGCCCCAGGTGGGTCAAGAAGTGCCTTCCGGGAGTCAGGTACCAGAGTCACAAATCTTTGAGTGTAGTTGAGCTAGCACTCAAACCACAAGATGCAGTCCTTCCCACTCTTCCCTCCCTTTCCAAAGGCAGAGGAGCCTCATCCTGTACCAACAGTCACTCCAGGCTACCAGGAGTATTGCCAGACTACTGCTGATGTTCCCTTAAGGCTCATGGTCTCTTAAGTCAGCTTGTCTTGAATGCTGCCTGGCCTGGGACACAATCTTTAAGGCAGTGGACTCTCCTCTGGCCCAGGGCAGGTCCCAAAATGCCAGGGGACCCCAAGAGCCCACTTGTTGCTTTAGTCCCTGGTGACTGTGCTGGTACCTAAGGTCCAAGACAAATTCCCCTTTACTTTTCCCTCCACTTTTCTCAAGCAGCAGGAGTTTTGCCCAATAGCCACCACAGCTGGTAATGTACTGAGTTTCACCTGAAGCCAGCAAGTCTCAGAGACTCACCCAAGGCCCTCGATGTAGTACATGAGTATCACTGGGAGTTATTCAGTGCCAAAGCGCTCTTCAGTTAACAGTTGATGAATTCTGCCAGAACTGGGTCCTTCCTTCAAGGCAGTGGGTTCCACTCTGACCCACGATGTGTCTAGAAATATAATCTGGGAGCTAGGGCCTGGAACAGGGGCCTCACAACTCTGACATGTGTCGTATCCTACTGTGGCTGAGCTGGTATCCTAGAGACAATGCAAAGTCCTCCCCACTCTTCCCACTCTTCTTTTCAAGCAGAAGGAAGGAGTCTCTTTTGAAGTCAACAGCTCTATAGCCAGGGGTTAAGGGAGGAGTGATGCCAGCACTCCCTTGGCTGCCCCAGCTGGTGTCTCAGTATGTTGACTGCCCCCTCAGTCCAGTCTCTCTAGGCCTAGTTCAGCACTAAGCCTCACTAAGAGTTGGCAGTTGGCAGTCCTGACTGCCTTTCAAGTTTACTTAGAGACACAGAGTGCTGTAGCCCTCCATGAAGAGGTTTGTGGGTAGTCAGGTTTGGACCACTGGTATCAGTAATTTCCCTCTGGCTAGGGCTGGTTTAAATGCTCCTTCAGTGGGCAAACATCTGCTGAGTTTGGTCCAGTTTTCCTTTGTGCTTTAACAGGACAGCTCTGAGTTCAATGCCTCACAATTGCGGTCTCCCTCTCTCAAGCACCCAGAGATGGTCTCCACACCATATCACCACTCCCAAAGGCTGGGGAGTGGTGGTGTTGGTGATTCAGGACTGTTTTTTCTGTCTCTTCAGAGCCTCTTTCAGGGATATGAAGATAAACAAGGTGCTGTGAGTGTTCACCTGAGTTTTGTTTTTCATGACAGTGTTTTTCTGTGTAGACAGTTGCTGACTTGGTGTCCCTGCAGGGTGAGGGGGAGAAAATTGGTAGAGCTTTCTATTCTGCCATCTTGCTCCACCTGCTCCTCTCTCCTAATCTTGACAACACTTGTTATTTTCTTTTTTCGTTGTTGTTTAATTGTAGCTGTTCTAATGAGCATCGGATGGTCTCTCACTGTAGTTTTAATTTGCATTTTTCAAATGACTAGTGATGTTGAGCATTTTTTCATGTGCTTATTGGTTATTTAATATCTTCTTTGAAGAAATCTCTATTCAAGTTATTTGTCCATTTTTTCAAGTTATTCGTCCAATATTTGTTGTTGTGGTGGTGGTGGTTGTAGTTGAGTTTTAGAAGTTCTCTATGTATCCTAGATGCTAATCCCTTATCAAATACATAATTCATAAACATTTTCCTCCATTCTCCGGGTTGTCTTTTTACACTGTTGATAGTATCCTCTGAAGCACTTATTTTTTACATTTTTATGAAGTCTAATTTGTCTATTTTTTCATCTGTTGCTCATGCCTTTTCTGTTACACCCAAGAATGTACTGCCAAATCCAATGTCATGAAGCATTTTCCCTATGTTTTCTTCTAAGAGTTTTATAATTTTATGTAGTACATTTAAGTGTTTGATCCACTTTGAGTTAATTTTTGTATATGTGTTAGGTAAGAGTCTCATGTCATTATTTGTCATTATGATCCAACTTCATTCTTTGAAAATTTCCCAGCACCATACATTTAAAAGACTGACCCTTCCCCATTGAATGGTATTTGCATCCTTGTCAAAAATAATTTGACCACATATGTGAGGGTTTATATATATGTGCCTCTGGGAGGCGGTGCAGCATAAGGGCTGCCTACCTCTTTGCCTGCACCTCTGTGATCAGAAGTAGCAATCAACAATCAGTGCATAGATTTCTGATATTTGAAGACAGGGTCCTTTTTTGCCCACCTTGGCTCTGCATAGTGAGTGCAGGTTGCTCCAGGAAGACATACACAGTTGCCTGCCACAAGTATGGGGCTGAGAAATGGATAGCTGCTACTGTGTTAAAAGCTTAAATTGTCCAAAAATAACTGCAATTTCCTATCCAAGCCTTTTAGAATTTTCAAGCCTTCAACAAATTCTGGAATTCCAATATATTGACGTCAGACATACTCCACCAGTGCAGCTGTTGTCTAGGTTGGGAGACAGATTCTTGGGGTTTTCTATTCTACCATCTTCCCAGAACCCTCTTTCTTTAGTACTTTTAATGACAATTTTATTTCCCTGTTTTTTGGAAAAGATTTCTCACAATTTTATTTTTCTTTGTATTACCAAATTTACACAGCTAGCCCTTCCTGGCATTGATCATGCAGTGATTTCCAACTGGGTCTTTCATTAGTACAGCTTCCAAAGACATGGCTCCAAGTTTTGGGGGCTAATTTTACACAGCTGTGGTAGCATTAACACTGAGAGAATAACTTTTTGCTGGCCAGTTATTTCAACTCAACTATCCATTGGGGGGATGAAGAGATATGTTGTTTTCTTCAGTGACAATTTTGTACTTCTCTAAAATAACTTACCTGAAAAATGCTTGTTAGTCAGTACATAGTAATGTATTCTTCAAAGTCTAGATCTTGTAAAGTCCTCTTATCTCAGTGTATGTTCCATCAGGTGGTATTCCTTTAAGATGTATTACACACATTTAAAAAATCTAGTTTTTCTTCATTTAGAACAGTCAGGGTCTTTAAAATGCTAATGTGCTTTTGTTTCTTCAAAAAGGAAATGGTCTCATTATATCCTCACTTCTATGTGTACCCCACATGTTTACATTTAGAAAGTAAAAGCTATCCAAAAATGCCATATACATTAACTGTAATATTTCCATTTTTAAAAATCTGTCTATATTTTATAATTAATTTATTTTCATTTTCTCAGAGTACAACTATCTAACTAAAATTCACCCTTTCTGGTGTATAGTTCTGCACACTTTGACAAATGTATACTGTTGTAAAACCCACAGTACAATCAAAATATAGAATAAAATTAACCCATGTCCCTTTTTAGTTAATCTCTCCCCCAACTCCAGGCCTTGGCAATCATTGGTCTGTTTTCTTTCCCTGTTGTCTTAACCTTATCCAGAACATAATGTATATGTAATTGTACAGTATCTCACCTTCTTTTAGTATAAAGCACTTGAGATTCATCCATATTGTTGTGTAGGACAGCAAACACTGAAATGAAGAGCTTTACTCCTGGAAGTGGACATGAATATTCTTCCGCTAGACCTTTATTGTGCAGTTTGTGTTAACATTGTCAGGAATAGAACTGTGTTTAGGTTGCATTATTATTACATTTACCCTGTTGCAACATAGATTTCAAATTTCTCTAGTTTAACTTGTATTTCGAATGGGTTTTTTGAGACAGTCTTGCTCTGTCGCCGAGAATGAAGTGCAATGGTGCAATGATGGTTTACTGTGGCCTCAACCTCCCAGACTCATGCTATCCTCCCACCTCAGCCTCCCAAGTAGCTGGGACTACAGTCACGTGCCACCATGCCAAGCTAATTTTTTTATATTTTTTGTAGAAACAGGGTCTTGCCATGTTATCCAGGCTAGTTTCAAACTCCTGGACTCAAGAGATTCTTCTGCCTTGGCTTCTCAAAATGCTAGGATTACTTTGCACTGTGCCTCATCTCTCTCATCCCTTTCGCTGAAGACAGTGTTCCTTACCTTTTTATGCTTATTGGCCTCATGATGGTATATGGGGAGTGGATATTCTCTTCTGATTTTTCTTGGCCCTGGTCTTAAGCAGGCACTGTGTTTGGGTTTCAGGAGTAAAGAGTTCTCATGACTTCTTCTCTTGAGCTTTAATTGTTTTGGCCAAGGATGTATTTGTACCTCTCTGCACCTTCTCCATCTCCTGAGACAGAATTTTTTTTTCTGTTCTCTTTCATTAGATACAGTGGGCTTATAGGAATGTCACAATGATAACAGTTTGCTGCCATTCCTCCAGTATGTTAAGGTTCCTTAGGAAAGATAGGGAAAATGGATTCATGGAGGGCTTTGAGCCTTTCAGGCAAAAGCTACTATTTCTGTCCCCATGAGGTTTATTTCTCTACTGTGAGGGATATTTTCTTAGACTCTTGTTTTGCCCAAATGTTTCTTATGAGCACCTGGTGATGTCCATGAAGAAAATCATTTGAATGATTGTATAAAGTGTGCATAACTCCTAACTTCTCATGCCAGCCCACAATCAAGCTTTAACACTTTGTTAAAATTTTAGCCTTTTTTTTTTTTACCAAGTTGTATGATGTTTGGCTTTTTTTTTTTTTTTTTTTACCAACTTGTATGATGTTTGGCAAAATCTGCCCCAGGTAAGCAAATGCATGTACCTTTTCTCCTTGGAGGAAGCCTGTATTTTCATTAGTTTTTGATTATTTTGTTGTCCTGTATCTTCAGCTCTCTGTTGTTGTAATGATAGGTGCAATATTGTTTTCAGCTTTTTACATCTTCTGAAGAAGTGAGAAACCTCGATTAAGTTTCATAACTGAGACATTTAGCAGCATACATTTTGTATTTTCTTATGTCTACCACTGTAATTATTTTGAGAGACCGTTCTCCCAAGGAACATGTTTTGGAATTTGTTTTACTTTCTGTGGTATCTTGTTGAGAATATTCCAGTAGCAGCTTACCTTAATAGTGATTAACATAAATTTTATATTAATGTAAAAAAATCATTTAAAAACATACCATACAGTGTTCAATTTCTCCAAAGTAGGGGAGGGAATTGTAGGAGAGAGTAGTCTATGAAAATACCAAACACCATATGCTTGTTCCTACCTCGTGATAAGCTATTGCCAGGCCACCTACACTGAAACCTGCAGTGGGGCAAGTTTTGACATGAGAAATGTCATGTGGCTGTGTGTAACTTTGCAACAGCAAGAATTTCCTTTTGTTGTAGTGAGCTGAACTTTTGGTTTGGGATTCCTTAGTCCTAATGGATTTCTCGCAACAAGCATGCTGCTGAATCTCCAGAATTACTGGTGCATCCCAGGATGAACAAAGGAGGCATGAGTGATCCTGCTCGCTGTGTTCTTAACCTTGTGTTTGCCCTCTATACAGCTTGTTGCAGGTTTGATAGTAAACTAAACTGATAGCCACCTTAACTGAATCAAGTCATCACTTGCACTTGTTCTCAACATTGAACCCAGCTCCCATGCATACACATTTTGAAGCATTTTTTGTTACCACATTTATTTTAATAGAACTTGTGGTACATTCCCATTAAAGAGAATACTAAAAGTTGGTTAATAAAATATATTTTTAATTCTCAATTTTTCTTTCCTCTAATTTTCTTGCAATGGTTAGGCTCATACTTAAATATTTGACTCTAATAGCAATTTGATTTCCATTTTATTTATGCTCAACCTTTCTCAATGTCTCACCATAAATAAAATGCTTTCAATCTGCCTGCCACCTATTATACCTGAAAGGCACTGAAATAAGACTGTGCATGTGTATTTCTAAGTAGTCTATATATATAATCTACATGCATTTATAGTCTGTATATACAACATGTGGAAGACATATTGACATATGATCTGTGTGATTATTTTACCTTTTGTTACTTATGTAAAAAAATGCTACTCTCAATGAAAACACTCTTTAATTCTTCTAATCTATAGCAGTAAAGTGACCCCAAATCATATTTCAGCAAGAGCTTAATGTCAGAAGTCTTTGGTAAGGGTTGGGGAGTGTATGACACAGTTTTGCTTTTTGCCAGTGTCCAGAGGTAAATTTGGACACAAATAAAGCAGAGAAATGGCTACTTTCAAGATAAGTTTATATACTATATCAAATTATTTGTCATTTTGAGATGGTTTGCAAATATCACTTTTTTGTATATTTATCTTTCTTCTTTGGGCCTTCAGATTTTTTAGGAATAATTCACCAGTACTCATGGGGGACTTTTACTTTCACAGGAACGCAGAGGCGAATACTAAATCACAAGGTTGCATTCTAGTTTTTAAGGGTGAACTTGAGTCACATACATAATAAACTCCAAGTTCCACATAAATAACAGCTGTTTCTCCAAATTTGGTAAGTAGAAGCATTCACACATATAACTGCCTGTTTAAGCATCCAGTGATACAGAATAATTTGTTTCATCTTTCTAAATTAATGTAGTAACTTCTGAGCATAGAGATCTTGAGGCATCTGCTCCTTGTGATAAAGCCACAATGGCTTTACAGGCTAGTGCTAAGAGAGTTGTTTCTATTGATCATGCTTTTATATGAGACTGAAAAGTGATCATTCATTCATTAAAAAGAATCTCTAAAGTATATGTAAATTACAAACAGTACTATAAAGTTGTGAACAACAACATTAGGAAGAGTGTAAAGTCTATTATGTACAATTGTTCATACAACTATTTGAGTGGCTCATACGTGCTAGGCATTGATCTAGATATAGAAATGTCCATTGTATCCTTTAGTCTTCACAAAATTTTTGTTGAGTAACTATTCTTTACATTTTATGGCTGAGTCATGTGAAGCTTGGAGAGAGAAAATTGCTTAAGCACCCAAAACTAATAATTGACATTGCTAAAAGTTTATTCAGCTTCTCTAAATGTGAGCCACCATCCTAACTGAGGTCATTTGGGGAAAACCAGCACACCAGACAGAAAGTTAAATGTGCCTTTAAATCAAATTAGGAACGAGGCACTGCTCTTCTAGCTTTATTCTCACATAACCAAAATATTTACTGCGATATCTGCCTCATCCAGATATTTGCATGCAACAATGTAGGTAGGATTTTAATTATTTACAAACACAATAAAAACTTTGTAAATCCTACCACAACCCAAGGTCTGTAATGAGAATTGCAAATGGCATATTATGCTTATTTGTATAAAATTAATTATAGAGGATATATAAGAGATATTGTCAACCATCTTCGCATCCTCCTCACACAGCCATTAGACAAGTTTATTTGTATCCTCTTCTGACTGTTTTTCCAGGGATGTACTGTTTTTGCTTCAAGGATTTTAGAACTTGTCATTGATAGTTCCTATCCTTTGCCTATTAATCCTAGTTTTGAGTCTCTGTAACTATAAGAAAAGCATATGAGTCTGTAATTTCTCTGGGACAATAGATCTTCACCCCTTTTTGCATTTTGGTTCTGAATCTGATTCAAAGACTCTCTATGGGATGCTGTGTAAGTTTATACTTTGGAGGAAGGAATCTCTTTCTTTTTAAAAGTTCATTTTCAATTGCTGAGTACCGTGTCATGCCCTAAGTAACCTTATGTATATCCTGAAAGAGTTACTAAGAAAGTTACCACCCATGCCCTACGGTATGTGGATTACAAATATTATATAGATTTGTTTCTTGATAAGATCACATCAAAAGAATAAGCTTGATCCCAATAATATTTTCATATTGAACAATTTTTTCTTGCTATAATTTTAATAAGATGAAAGGACCTCAGGCTCTAATTACTGAAAATATATAACATTTCTACTATTAATTCACGTAATCTGCAAGATAAGATTGTGTCTCTTCACAGGTGGTATCTGGCAGATCTGAATCTTGTTTTGCTTGTTTTTCATATTATCAGCACTTTTGCTAATGTATAAAAGTAAACTATGGAATCTTTGGTGTTAGAACTTGGGCATTTACAGTGTAGACCTAAGATGCAAAATGCATTTTTTGGGGCTCCGTAAGTGGGATTGATGTATTTTAACAAACAAACAAGTAGACTGGCTTTATCGTTCTGTAGCTGAAATGTGAAAAACTTCTTAACAGCAAAGAAGACAATAACAAAGGGGTGGCCACAAATTCTTTGTAATTAAAAACAGTTGATGCATCTGTCGTGTAGTGCTCATTGCTTATAAGTAAGACGATGACTTGATTATATAATTGCTTTAGGTCTTTACAAATACATATGTTGTGATTTGGTTTCCATCATAGCTTCTGTGATTTTAAGCTTTTATATCTAATGTTCTATTAAAGCTGCTTCTTTCCATTTGCCTTAATTTTTATATTGAGTTTACAGAAATTCCAATAGTCTAGTCTTTACTAATGCACAGAGATACATGGGTAATGTATTATGTCAAATTAACACAAAAATTCTAATACTATTTATTCCTCCCAATAGTTCATTTTAGTTAAAAATATATTTCTAAATACTTCCTTGATTAGGGACTAATGCTTTATTAATTTGAAACACATCTACTGAGAGCAGAGTAAACTCAGGAATAGGAACTGACATTACATGAAACATAACTTATCACTGTGAAGAATACATTATGCCACTGTGCACAATGCACGCAGGTTTCCCATTATGCATTAAAATGCACAATGCTAGCATAATGACAGTTATGGGAAAAAGTCTGTAGCAAAGGAAACACATGAAGGATACTGTGCAGCTATTTATGCTAATGGTAGAAAAACATTTACAGTTTGCAATACCAAGATGAAAATAAGCATGATGGATGAATAGACATTCCACAGAAATGTTTTCTAAAATATAGTCATGGATTTCTTAGAGACTGAAAGCTTACATCAATTTATCAGTGACTCTGTTAAGATTCATTGAACACCAATTGTGTGTTAAATGCTAAACACTTCAGAAAAAGTAAAAAAGCTGGAAAACCCATTCCACAGTAAATATCCATCGGGATATTTACAATCAATCCAAAGAGGTAACACCCAGCAGCAACACCCAAAAACCTTAAAATATTTACAAATAAGTGTTTTCAGAGCCAAAAATAAAAAATTTACTAAAAACTCAGAATAAAGAGGTAAGTTTGAAGCTAAAATATGAAATTCAGTGAGGACTTTCTATTAAGGGAGAAGAGGAACAAAGCTATTCTGGCCCAGATCATATGTATGAGTAAGTAGAGTAAAAAGACATGTTATAAAAAATATTACTTTAACCTGGAAAAATGTGTTTTAATATCAGTGGAAATAGTCTAGATAATCTAGAGAATGAGTACACTCTCATGATGATAACTAGTGATAATTGGACTTTAATATGACTGTCACAACAAATGTAATACACTACTGTCATATAATACTAAGGAACTTGTATAAATGAAAAAATATGACTCATGTAAATGCAATCAATGAAAAATTTTAGAAGCACTAGCTAACCAATCTTTGATGAATGGCCTAAAACGTGTCACTGTGAAGTAGCAACATTATTTTCCTCTGGTTACTTATTACAGAATAAGGTAAGAAGAGGTAGATAAGTCTTAGCTAGAGCCCACTCATTGCAAAAAATATCTTCCTACACTCAAGGCTACACTATTCTGGGCTAAGGAATTACAGCTTCCTTGAAAACTTACACTGGTCAGTAAAGAGGAAGGTCATCGGCAGGATAGGATGAAGGAAGTAAGTTATTTTCTGACTATAAATTGGAAATGTAAGTATTTTATATTTACTGTGAAAGTAATCTCAGCCTTAGTTGTGTCTATTATTGTTTTTTAATTTGGTTTGAATTTGCTTTTAAATTGAAGAATATGAACATATTTTATAACGATGATAAAAGTGATTATTTTATAATAATGACAAAAATAATTTAAATATTATTTTAATAAAAAATTTCACATTTCCTTTCTTACTATATACATATGCAAAACCCATAAGGTAGATATGGATATCTCCAATTCAGAATGAAGAAAACTTAATCTTGAAAAGTTTAAGTAATTGGAGGGAAAAAAAAAAACTGCCAGAGCACAGAAATCAGGCATTAATCCCATGTCTTCCTCATTCTAGACCATGTTGTGAAATAATAATTCAAAAAAGAGCAAAGCAGGAGGAGGAAGAAAGGAGTAAAGTATCCCAAAACAAAGAGAAAAAAGAAAAGGAACGAAGAAAGGAAGAAGGGAAGGAATAAAGGAAGGAAGGAAGGAAGGAAGGAAGGAAGGAAGGAAGGAAGGAAGGAAGGAAGGAAGGGAAAGGAAAAAGTAGGAAGGAGGAAAAATACTTCAGTCATAATACAGGAATGTTGATTAAAACCTGTTAACTGATATATTTGGTGGGCAATTTTATCAATTAGTTATGCTATAGAATATATCCAGTGTGTCTCATCTTTCACCAATACTACACTGTCTTGAATGTTGTGGCTTAATAGTAATTTTTGAAAACAGTTACTGTGAGTCTTCTTTTGTTTGAATTGTTTTGACAATTCTAATTTCTTTCCTTTGCCATGCAAATTTGAAAATCAGCTTGTCAATTATACAACAAAATGTGGTTCTTGCGAGGTTGAATTTGGGGATAATTGACATTTTTAACAATATTGAATCCTCCAATCTATGAACATAGTACATGTTTCTCTACTAATTGAATCTTTTCTTATTGCTTTCATTAGAGTTTTGCAGTTTTCAGCCTATAGATTGTGCACATATTTTATTAGATTTATCCTTCAATATTTCTCTGAGTGGTATTGTCAGTTATAATAATTTTATTTAAATTTTACTAGTTCATCCCCCAAAAATCCAAAATTTATTTTTTTAATGTTGAGCTTTAGTTAGAAACATTGGGAATTTCTATGTAGACAATTATGTTGCCTGAGAATTGACACAGTTTTATTTCTTCTTCTCCAAATTGTATGCCTTTTTTCTTCCTTACCTATTGTAAAACCTAAGACCTCTATAATGATGTGAATAAAGACTGGTATAATCAAACATTCTTGTCTTCTTGCCAATTTTGGATGGAGCGTTCAATCTATCACAATTGCATGTAATGTTAACTGTAGTTTGCTGTTGTTTTGTTTTAGTAGGTCACCTTTATCAGATTGCTATCCATTGTTTGTTGATAATTTTTATAATAAATGTTGAAGTCTGCCAATTTTTATTGCATTTATTAAGATGATTCTTTTTTTTTCTCATTTAGTTAGTTGAAATGATGAATTATATTACCTGATTATATTGGTATCTGGTTGTTCAACATTGAATTAAATCTGGATTCCTGAGATTATTGCTACTTAGTAATGATGCATTATCCTTTATGTATACACATTTTAAAATTTGCTAATATTTTGTTGGTACTATTTGCATCTATATTGAACAAGGATATGTTTGGTAGATTTATTCTCTTATAAAGCTTTGGAATAATTTTTGTGTTGGAATAATATTGATTCCATAAATAATGGCAAATAATTCAATACATGAGATTTTCTGGAAAACTTTATGTAGAGCTGGCATAATTTGGGTTTTTTCCAACTTTTATTCTAGGTTCAAGGAGCATATGTGCAGGTTTGTTGCATGGGTGTAAAGATAATTGTGTCACCCACGTAATCAGCATAATACCCAATGGGTAGTTTTTCAATCCTCACCATCTTCCCACACTCCACTGTCAATCAGACCCTGGTGTCTATTGTTCCCTTCTTTGTGTCCATGCATACTCAATATTTATCACTCACTTATAAGTGAGAACATGAAGTATTTGGTTTTCTGTTCCTGTGTTAATTCACTCAGGATAATAACCTCAAGCTCCATACATGTTGCTGCAAAGGACATGTTCTCATTGTTTTTTATGGCTACATAGTATTCTATGGGGCATATGTACCACATTGTGTTTATTCAGTCCACCATTGATGGGTACCTAGGTTGATTCAGTGTCTTTGCTATTGTGTATAGTGCTTTGATGAACATGCAATTGCATGTGACTTTTTAATAGAATAATTTATTTTGGGTGGGTATATACTCAGTAATGGGATTGCTTTTGGAGTCTTTGCAATTCTCATTTTAGAGATCTTTCTCCTCACTGGTTAGCTGTATTCCCAGGTATTTTGATCTTTTTGTGGCTTTTGCAAATAGGATTGTGTTCTTGATTTGGCCCTCAGCTTGGATATTTTTGGTGTGTAAAATTGCTACTGATTTGTGTACATTGACTTTGTATCCTGAAAGTTTGCTGAAGCTGTTTATCAGTTCTAGGAGCCTTTAAGCTAGCCTTTGCTAGCTTGACAAAAAAGAAAAAAGGGAGAAGATCCAAATAAGGACAATCAGAAATGACAAAGGGGACATTACCACTGACCCCAAAGAAATAAAAAAAAATTCCTCAGAGACTGTTATGAACATGTCTGTGCAAACAAACTAGAAAACCTAGAAGAAATGGATAAATTCCTGGAAACACTCAACCAGGAAGATATTGAAACCCTGAGCAGACCAGTAACAAGTTCCAAAATTGAATCAGTTACTAGAAAATGGTACCAAACAGAAAAAGCTCTAAACTAGACGGATTCACAGCTGAATTCTACCATCTGTATAAAGAAAACTGGTACCAATCCTACCGAAACTATTTCCCAAAAAACCAAAGAAGAGGAGCTCCTCCCTAATTCATTTTATGAGGCCAACATCATTCTGATACCAAATTATTTGATAAATATATATCAATTATTTGATAAATAAATATCAATCTTATTTATTCTTTCAAAGAACAAGCTTTTGGCTAATTGATTTTTCATATGGATTTTTTCATCTCCCTTTGATTCAGCTCAGCTCTGATTTTGTTTCTTAAATATTTGCAGACATTTATCATTGAAGCCATCTGGGCCTGTTTTGTTTGTTTGTAGTAAAGTTTTCAACAAGTTAAATTTATTTATTAGTCATTCAAATATTTCTAGGGCTATTCTTAGTTATCTATTCTAGATAAACTTTAACTGTTTCAAGAAATTTTTCAATTATATCTAATGTCACATTTCTGGATATGGAATTGATTGTAATATTATTCATTGTTATTTTAATGTCTTAAAAGTTGACAATGTATATTGAGTATGTGTATCTTCTGTCTTTCTTCTTGTTAAGTCTGGCTGGGGATATAACTATTTCTTTGATATTTTCAAAGAAACAGCTTCAATTTCTTTTTTTGCTCTGTTTGTTTCTGTATTTAATCTTATTGATTTCTTTTGTTAACTCATGTTTATTAGGACTTATTTATGATTTATGTGGATTTAATTCTCTTTTCATTATTATTTCTTACAATCACAGATGAGATCATTGATTTGAAAACTGTCTCCTAATATAAACATTTATATTTACACTAATGTTATGACAGCAAATAGCATGTTGTAAATTTCTTCTAAATATTGCTTTACTTTCAGGCCACAAAATCTGATATTTTGTGTCATTTTTATTTAATTCATAATGTTGTCTAATTTCTAATGTGACTTCTGTTTTAACACATGGGCTATTTATAAGTATAATATATAATTTCAAAAAATTTCTGCATTTTCTGTATATCTTTCTGTTATTGATGTCTAGTCAAATTTGGATGTAGTAAAAACAAATATGCTGTATGAATTCAATCTTTCTAAATATCTTGAGTTTGGTTCTCTTGGTGAATGTTCCATGCTTACTGCTTTATTCTGCATGGGCTAGTGTAATGACAACAACAAAAATATCCCAGACAGCATGGCTTAAATAATAAACATTTATTTCTTACAGTTCTGGAGGCTGGTAAGTCCAACATCAAGGTACTGGCAGGTTTGGTAGCTTGTGAAGACCCTTTTCCTGGTTTAAGGATGGTGGCTTTCTTGCTGTGTTCTCGCATAGCAGAGAAAGAGGGAAAGATAGCAGGTTGCCTCCTCTTCTTACAGGGCATTATCTCATCAGGGCGGCTCCAAACTCATGACCTCATCTAAACCTAATTACAGAGGCACAAGTATTGTGGGCAACCTGTGCTTTAAATGTTAAAAGAAGTGCATTCTGTTGATACTGGTTGGATTGTTCTATAAATTACCTAGTTCAATAGACTGATAGTTTTTTTTCCTTTCTTTAAAGAACTTTGTGGTTGTTTTCTATCTTTTAGTGCTATTGCTGAGAGAGAAGTGTTGAAATCTCCAACTAAAATTGTTGATTTGTATATTTCTTCTTTCAGTTCTGTCAGTATTTTCTTATGGAGTTTTGAAACTCTGTTATTAGAAAAATACACATTCAGGATTGTTGTATATCTTTGAAAAATTGGCATTTTTATTACAATTTAATATCTCTTTTTATTCCTGACAATATTTCCTGTTCTAAAGTCTATTTTATCTTATATTAATATAGCTGCTACAGTTGTACACTAATTATGTCTGTAGAGCATACCTTTATCCTATCATTTACTTTTAACTTATTTCTGTCTTTACAGCTAAACTTTCACTTTCTGTGGGCAGCGTAGAGTTGGTTCTTGTTATCTGAGCCAATTTGACAATATCTGTCTTCTGTATTAAGAGATTTTATATACACCATTTATATTTAATGTAATTCTAATATGACTGGATTTAAATCTACAACCTGATGTTTGTATTCTACTTTATTCGTTGTTTTCCCGTTCCTTTTGTCCATATATGTGCCTTCTTTTGGATTAATTTAGATTATGTTTTAATTATCTGCTATCTATAGTAATGGCTAATATTTATAACTACTATTTTTATTTTCAATTGCCTTTGTGTATACACAAAGTATTTAATTACAATCTAACTTCAAATAATATTATATTAAATATGTAAAGAAACACAAACATGTATATATAGTTATTTTCTCTTTTACGATATTATTTTTATGCATTTTCCTTTTACATATTCTATAAACCCGTATTGCTACCATTTTTACCATTTTTTCCTTTGAACACCCAATTACTTTTAAGAGTTACTTAAAACTTTCTGTCTAATTTTCTCAGAGTTTCTATACTCTAACATAATCATTTCTACTTATCCTTGAACACACCACTAAAAATTTTACCTGTAGTTTTCTTAACTTTTTATGTGGCACCCAAGTTCTCTTCCTTCTAAACTTTACCGAAGGTCAGCCAGTGCTTACTTCTCACCTCTTCTTGGAAAGCTTTATTTTTCCTTAGATTTCAGTCTACTTGTTTACTTTGCAACCTGTTTCAGGTGGGTTTATAAAAAATTATGATTTTGTAGTTTCTTCATTTTGTATTGTTAGAGTGGTAGCAATGCCTTTTTTCTTTTTTTCTATATTCTATGTGAAAGCAGACCACCTACAATTGAATCTTAGCAGACAAGAGTTGTCAAGGTTAAAAGTATTAATTTTGAGACTTATTACTTTGTGCATTATGAATACACTGTAAAGAAAGTGAGTTAATTTATTACTCTAAGTTATAATTATATTTTATGAAATATTCCATTTTAAACTGAATGTTATGTGTTTTTGTCATTCGTTCTACAACTTGAATAATGTCATCTTCAATTGATGGAGGTTACTAAAGTGAATTGTTAGTATGATATAAATACATAGATGCAAGTTTGTTTCAGATATTTAGTCAGCAAATATTTATTCAGGCTCACTTTTGAAAATTAGGGTGTTAAAATGATAAAGACTGTTCAAACACCTTCTCAGGATGTACTTGGAATTTCTTCTTGAAGGTTACATTAACCGTGAAGGAATAAGAAACCAGAGATTTATTTTAAGATGTAGATATAAAACACAGAAAGAAGATTTGCTGATATTTATAATACATTGTGAGGAAAGTAATTAAGACCCTTGAAAAAGATTATTTATACAGAGAAAAAAATAAAACATATCTCTTAAAAATTAATGCAAGAGATAAATCAACTATGTATCTAAATATAATACATATCACCAAAGAAATAATGATTGACATGAGTATCAAAGACCAACAAGAAAGTCTAATGGGTGATTTTAGAGTAATAGTTTTAAAATGAAAGCAGTTTTGACCAATTCACCAGCAGGTGCATTCATGGGTTCTGGTTAGATCTATGACCTATGAGCTTTTGAAACAGACTAGCAAGAATTTCCTTCCACGACATAGCTCCACATTGAAGAGAAATTAATGGTAATAAAATTAAAATAAGTAGCATATTGAATATAGAGGGAAAGGACAGATAATTTTGAGAGGATACTGAGGCAACAGAGCAGAGCTAGGGAATTTCAGAAATAAAGTATTATGGTCTTTAAAACTACCAAAAAAAAAAACTGAAGATAAAGTTCTATGACATTAGAAAACCTATCCTGAGCTAGCCTTCTTATAAACATCCAGAAAAGACTGATTTCACATAACAATGAGCAATCGAAAAGGGCTAAGGCCCAAACTCCATAAAAAGTATAATGACAAAAAAGAGAATAAATAATATATAATAACAAACATACAGAAAATAAAAGCATTCCAGAAAGATATAAATACAGAATAGATCAAAACTGTGTTTACATAACTTCATGGTGATACTGCAGAAAAATAAAAGCCTGATTATTCACTTTTTTTAACCTAACTTTATATTAAGTTCTGGGGTACATGCGCAGGATGTGGAGGTTTGGTACATAGGTAAACGTGTGTCACAGTGGTTTGCTGCACGATCAACACATCATCACATGGGTATTAAGCCCAGCATCCATTAGCTATTATTCTTGGTACTCTCCTGCCACCCCCGACCGGAGAGGCCCCAGTGTGTGTTGTTCCTCCCCATGTGTCCATGTGTTCTCATCATTCGGCTCCCACTTGTAAGTAAAAACATGCAGTGTTTGGTTTTGTGTTCCTGCATTAGTTTGCTAAGGATAACAGCTTCCAGGTCCATTCGTGTCCCTGCAAAGGACATGATCTCATTCCTTTTTATGACTGCACAGTATTCAATGTTGTATATGTACCACATTTTCTTTATCTAGTCTATCATTAATGGCCATTTGGGTTAATTCCATGTCTTTGCTATTGTGAATAGTGCTGCAATGAACATGCACGTATGTATCTTTATAATAGAATGAATTATATTTCTTTGGGTGTATACCCAGTAATGGAATTGCTAGGTTGCATGGTATTCATATTTCTGTCTCTAGATCTTTAGGGAATTACGTACTGTCTTCCACAATGATTGAACTAATTTACACTTTCACCAACAGCATAAAAGTGTTCCTTTTTCTCCACAGCCCAGCCAGCATTTGTTGCTTCTTGACCATTCCAATTGCCGTCAGATGGTATCTCACTGTGGTTTTGATTTCTTATTTCTCTAATGACTAGTGATGTTGAGCTTTTTTTCATGTTTGTTGGCCACATAAATGTCTTCTTTTGAGAAGTGTCCGTACATGTCCTTTGCCCACTTTTTAATGGGGTTGTTTGGGTGTGTGTGTGTGTGTGTAAATTTGTTTAAGTTCCTTGCAGACTCGGTATTAGACCTTTGTCCGATGGATAGATTGCAAAAATTTTTCCCATCTGTGGGTTGTCTGTTCACTCTGATGATAGTTTCTTCTGCTGTGCGGAAGTTCTTTAGTTTAATTAGATCCTATTTGTCAAATTTTGCTTTTGTTGCAATTGCTTTTGGTGTTTTCAGCATGAAATCTTCGCCCATGCCTATGACCTCAATGCTATTGCCTAGATTGTTTTCTAGGGTTTTTATAGTTTTTGGTTTTACATTTAAATGTTTAATCCATCTTGAGTTATTTTTTGTATAAGACGTAAGGAAGGGGTCCAGTTTCAATTTTCTGCATATGGCTAGTCAGTTCTCCAATTCCCTTTTATTAAATAGGGAATCATTTCCCCATTACTTGTTTTTGTCAGATTTGTTGAAGATCAGATGGCTGGAGGTGTGCAGGCTTATTTCTGAGTTGTTTTTTTCTGTTTTATTGGTCTATATGTCTGTTTCTGTATCAGTAACGTTCTGCTTTGGTTATTGTAGCCTTGGAGTATAGTTTGAAGTTGGGTAGCACGATGCCTCCAGTTTTGTTATTTTTGCTTAGGATTGCCTTGTCTGTCTGGGTTCTTTTTTGGTTCCATGTGAATTTTTAAATAGTTTTCTTCTAATAATGTAAAGAATGTCAATGTTAGTTTAATGGGAATAATATGGAATCTATAAATGGCTTTGGGCAGTATGACTATTTTCATGATATTGATTCTATCCATGAGCATGGAATGTTTTTCCATTTGTTTGTGTCCTCTCTGATTTCCATGAGCAGTGGTTTGTAGCTCTCCTTGAAGAAGTCCTTCACTTCCCTTGTTAGCCATGTTCCTAGGTATTTTATTCTCTTTGTAGCAATTGTGAATGGGAGTTCATTCACGATTTGTCTCTCTACTTGCCTGTGGCTAGTATTTAAGAATGCTAGCAATTTTTGCACATTGATTTTGTAATCTGAGACTTTGCTGAAGTTGCTTATCAGGTTAAGATCATGTCAGCTGCAAAGATAATTTGACTTCCTCTCTTTCTATTTGAATATAGTTTATTTCTTTCTCTTGCCTGTTTGCCCTGGCCAGAACTTGAATAGGAGTGGTGGGAGGGGGCATCCTTGTTTTGTACTAGTTATGAAAGGGAATGCTTCCAGCTTTTGCCCATTGAATATGATATTGGCTGTAGGTTTGTCATGTATGGTTCTTATTATTTTGAGGTATGTTCCTTCAATACCTAGTTTATTGAGAGTTTTTTAAATGAAGGGATGTTGAATTTTATTGAAGGCTTTTTTCTGCATCTATTGTGATAACCATGTGGATTTTGTCTCTGGGTCTGTTTTTGTGATGAACTGCATTTATTGATTTGTGTATGTTGAACCAGCCTTGCATCCCAGGATGAAGCCAACTTTATCATGGTGGATAAGCTTTTTTAATGTGCTGCTGGATTTGGTTTGCCAGTATTTTATTGAGGATTTTTGCATCGATGTTCATCAGGAATATTGGCCTGAAGTTTCTTTTTTTGTTGTATGTCTGCCAGGTTTTGGTATCAGGATGATGCTTTCTCATAGAATGAGTTAGAGAGAAGTCACTTCTCTTCAATTTTTTGGAATAGTTTCAGTAGAAATAGTACCAGCTCTTCTTTGTACCTCTGACAGAATTCAGCTATAAATCTATCTTGTCCTGGGCTTTTTTTGGTTGGTAGTCTATTTATTACTGCCTCAATTTCAGAACTCATTATTTGTCTATTCAGGGATTCAATTTTTTTCCAGTTCAGTATTGAGAACGTGTATGTATATAGGAATTTATCTACTTCTTCTAGATTTTCTAGTTTATGTGCATAGAAGTGTTTATAGTATTATCTGACTGTTGCTTGTATTTCTGTCCACAGCATGGATACCAACAGCATTCCACAGAATGGGAGCATCAATGAAAATATCTTCAATAAAATACCAGCAAACCAAATCAATAAAAGCAATTCATCACAAAGAGAACCAAAGACAAATGACATGGTTATCTCAATAGATGCTGAAAAAGCCTTCAATAAAATTCGACATCCTTTCATATTAAAAACTCTCAATAAACTAGGTATGCAAGGAACATACCTTAAAATAATAAGAGTCCTATATGACAAACCCACAGCCAATATCATATTGAATGGGAAAAAGCTGGAAGCAACGGTCAGTGGTGATATCCCCCTTAACATTTCTGATTGTGTCTATTTGATTTCTTCTCTCTTTTTTTCTTTATTAGTATAGCTAGCAGTCTATTTTATTAGTTTAAAAAATAATCAGATCCTGGATTCACTGATTTTTTTGAATGGTATTTTATGTCTTTCTCTCCTTCAGTCCTGCTCTTGTTTATTTCTTGTCTTCTGCTAGCTTTGGGGTTTGCTTGCTGTTGGTTCTTTAGTTTAGTTGTAATGTTAGGTTGTTGATTTGAGATCTTTCTAGCTTTTTGATATGCGCATTTTGTGCTGTAAATTTCCCTCTGTTTCAGCTGCATTCCAGCAATTTTGGTACATCGCCTATTTGTTCTCATTAGTTTCAAACTTCTTGAGTCCTGCCTTAATTTCATTATTTACCCAGGAATCATTCAGGAGCCGGTTGTTCAATTTTCATGTAGTTGTGTGGTTTTTAGTGGGTTTCTTAATCTTGAGTTCTAATTTGATTGTGTGGTGGTTTAAGAAACTGTTTGCTATGATTTCAGTTCTTTTACATTGGCTGAGGAGTGTTTTACTTCCAATTATGAGATCAATTTTAGAGTAAGTGTTATGTGGTGATGAGAAGAATGTATATTCTGTGCTTTGGGATGGAGAGGTCTGTAGATATCAATCAGATCCATTTGATCCACAGCTGAGTTCAGTTCCTGAATATTTTTGTTAATTTTCTGTCTCAATAATCTGTCTGATATTCTCAGTGGGGTGCTAAAGGCTCCACTATTATTGTGTCTAAGTCTCTTTGTAGGTCTCTAAGAACTTGATTTATGAATCTGGGTGCTCCTGTACTGGGTGCATATATATTTACAATATTTAGCTCTTCTTGTCAAATTGAAGTTGAACTCTTTAACATTTTGTAATGCCCTTCTTTGCCTTTTTGACCTTAAAGTCTATTTTGTCAGAAAATAGAATTGTGATTCCTGCTTTTTTGTTGTTGCTGTTTTCCACTTGCTTAGTAAATTTTCCTTCATCCCATTATTTTTAGCCTATGTGTGTCTTTGCACATGAGATGGGTCTCTTAAGACAGCACATCAATGAGTCTTGACTCTTAATCCAGCTTCCCATTCTATGTCTTTTCATTAGGGAATTTAGCCCACTTACATTTATGGTTAATATTGTTACATGTGAATTTCATCCTGCCATCATGATGGTGGCTGGTTATTTTGCAGACTTGTTTATGTGGTTGCTTCACAGGCCTGTGTACTTCAATGTGTTTCTGTAACAGTTTTTCCTTTCCATATTTAATGCTTCCTTCAGGAGCTCTTGCAAGAAAGGCCTAGTGTTGACAAAGTCACTTGGCATTTGCTTGTCAGAAAAGGATCTTATTTCTCCTTCACTTACAAAGCTTAGTTTGGACAAATATGAAATTCTGAGCTCAAAATTCTTTTATTTAAGAATGTTGATTATTGGCTCTCAATCTCTTCTGGCTTATAGAGTTTCCACTGAGAGGTCTATTGTTAGTCTGATGAACTTCTGTTTGTAGGTGATCTGGCCTTTCTCTCTGGCTGTGCTTAACATTTTTTTCTTTCATTTTGACCTTGGAGAATCTGACTATTATGTTTCCTAGGATGGGTCTTCTCATGGAGTATCTTACTGAGGTTCTCTGGATTTCCTGAATTGGAATGTTGGCCTGTGTTGCTATTTGGAGAAGTTTCTCCTGGATGATATCCTTAAGCATATTTTCCAACTTGGTTTCATTTTCTCCATTTGTTTCAGTTACGCAAGTCAGTTGCAAGTTTGGTCCTTTTATATAATTCCATAATTCTTGGAAGTTTTCTTTGTTACTTTTCATTTTTTTTCTCTAACTTGCCTGCCTGTCCTATGTCATCAAGATAGTCTTCAAGCTCTGAGATCCTTTCCTCCATTTAGTGTGTTCAGCTACTGATGCTTGTGTTCGCATTGTGAAGTGCTCATGTTGTGTTTTTCAGCTGCATCAGATCAGTTATGTTCTTCTCTAAGAAGAACAGAATAGCTGGCTATTCTGGTTATCAACTCCTGTATTATTTTATCATGGTTCTTAGATTCTTTGCTTTTTGTTAGAACATTCTTCTTTTGCTCAGCAAAGTTTGTATTACCCATTCATGTAGTTTGGCTCTGTGTCCCCACCCAAATCTCATCTTGAATTGTAATAATCACTGCATGTCATGGGAGGGACCCGGGGGGAAGTAATCAAATCAAGGGGGTGAGTTTTTCCCATTCTGTTCTTGGGCTGATGAATAAGTCTCATGAGATCTGATGGTTTTATAAAGAGGAGTTCCCCTGCACATGCCCTTTTGCATGCCACTGTGTAAGACATGCCTTTCCTTCTCCTTTGCCTTCTATCATGAAGGTGAGGCCTCCTCAGCCATGCTGAACCGGGAGTCCATTAAACCTTTTTCTTTTATAAATTACCCAGTCTTGGGTATGTCTTTATCAGCAGCAAGAGAACAGACTAATACACCCACCTTCTGAAGTCTGCTTCTGTCAATTCAGTGATCTCAGCCTCTGCCCAGTCCTGTGTCCTTGCCAGAGAGGTGTTTTGGTCTTTTGGAGGAGAAGTGGGACCTGGCTTTTTGAGTTTTCAGCATTTTCCCATTTTTTTGTTTCTCATCTTTGTGAGCCTTCAATCCTTGAGGCTGTTGAACTTTGAATGGGGTTTTTGTGGGGACTTTTTTTGTTGATGTTGTTGCTGTAGTTGCTTTCTGTTTGTTTTCCTTTAACAGTCAGGCCACTCTTCTGTAGGGCTGCTGTGGTTTGCTGGGGGTCCACTTCAGACTCTAGTTGTCTCGGTCCCTCCTGCAGCTGGAAGTATCACGAGGGAAGGCTGCTCCTTCCTCTGGGATCTCCCTCCCAGGGGGAACTGACCTGATGCTGGCCCGAATGCATCAGGAGGTGTCTGGAGACCCCTGTTGGGAGGTTTCACCCCGTCAGGAGGAATGGCATCAGGGACCTACTTAAAGAGGCAGTCTAGCTGCCCCTTGGCAGAGCAGGTGTGCTGTGTTGGGGGTAATCCACTTTGCCCACATCACCTGGACTCTCCAGAGCCAGCAGGCTGGAAAGGCTAGGTCAGCTGAACCACAGAGTAGGTAGCTGCCCCTCCCCCTGGGGACTCCATCCCAGGGAAAGATCAGAGTTCTGTCCATATAGCCCTGGCTGGAGTTTCTGACATTCCCACAGGGAGGCCCTGTCCAGCGAGAAGGAATGTACTGGGGTTCCTCTTAAAGAAGCAGACTGGCCATGATCTGGCAGAGCAGTTGTGCTGCGTTATGGGGAACTCCTCCTGGTCCAGACCGCTAGGGAGGAACCAGCAAACTAGAATAGACTGGAACTGCAGAGATGGCGGCTGCCCTGCCTTGCCCCACCTGCCCCCTCCAACTCGGCCTGTCTCAGGCAGTCTCCAGCCTGCTGCTACTGTCTAGCTGGAATTCCAAGCCAGTGGGTCTTAACTTGTGAGATGCTGTGTGAATGAGGCCCACAGAACAATGCTGCTTGGCTCCCTGGACTCAGCTTCCATCCCAGGGGAGGCATGGACAGCTCTCCTACCTTGCCAGAATTCCCAGGGCCAGAGTATGCAAAACTCCTGGGTCTCCCTGCATGCATGAGCAAGCTGTCACTCTGCCGAGACTGCACAGCTCTGTGCTTTGGACCCAAGGCCCTGGTGGCATGGTCTCAGTGGATTGCAAAGATCTGTGAGAGAAGCATGGTTTCCTGGGCGGGGTCTCAAAATCACTCACTGCCCCCCTTGACTGGGGCTAGGGGCTCCCCTGGCTCCATGCCATGCCCAGTGGATCCTCTCCATGAAAGCCACGACCACAGCTGCTGCTAATCAGCCATCTTGGCCTCTCCACCCTGACTATGTACTTTTAAGGTGAACAAATTTATTATTTGTTCTTGATAACTCATAAGTAAAGGGAAAACATTCATACTGTCTTAACTAGATGTACTGTACCTCTGGGTAACCAAATATCGGAAAGTGAATAAAATCTCTTTTTAAAATTATTGTCTTTTTAAAATAATTTAAAAAGAAATGATAAAATATCACAATTTTTGAACTCATGCTAAATGTATTAATCTAGATATTAAACAAGAATAGATGCTGACATTATAACAAGTGAGACAACCAGGTATTACATAAATCCTGATGAAAGAAAACATTATCAACATTATATATGTTATCTAAATATTATCTATTTTTTCTAAATAAAGTGATCAGATCCAAGTGACTTTAAATCTGGACCAATCTTCCCATTTGCAGGAAATATAAAGGAAATAAAAACATGAAACCATTAAAATCCAAACTTGGAAAACTCTACAAGTCAAATAGCCTGTGTTCTTCAACAAATTACATTCATGCATCAAAGAACGATATTCCAGTCATGTACAGCATGTACAACTGTGGTCTCATAAGATTGTAATGTTGTAGTTTTACTACAGTTTTACTGTACTTTTTCTGTGTTTAGACATATTTATATACAGTATTCAGTGCAATGATATGCTGCACAGGTTTGTAGTCTAAGAGCAAAAGGCTCTACTATATACTTAGGTGTGTAGTGGGATATTCCATCTAGTTTTATGTAAGTAAACTTTATGATGCTCCACATAACGATGAAATAACCTAACAACACATTTTTCAGAACATATCACTGTCATTTAGCAATATATGACTGTAATTGTAAGAAAAAGGGAACACTTATATACTGTTGGTGGGAATGTAAATTAGTCTAGACACTGAGGAGGGCAATTTGGAGATTCCTCAAAGAATAAGAGTTGAACTACCATTTGACCCAGGAATCCCTTTTCTGGGTATATACCCAAAGGAAAATAAATCTTTCTATAAAAAAGATACATGCACGCATGTGTTCATCACAGAGCTATTCACAACAGCAAAGACATGGAATCAACCAAGGTGCCCATCAGTGGTGGATTGGATAAAGAAAATGTAGTACATACACACCATGGAATACTATGCAGCCATATAAAGAATGAAATCATGTCCTTTGCAGCAACGTGGATGCTGTTGGAGGCCATTATCCAAAGTGAATTAACAGAAGAACAGAAAGAAAAATATACATGTATTCACTTATAAGTGAGAGCTAAACGTTGAGTACACGTGGACATAAAGACGGGAACAATAGGAACTGCAGACTACTAGAGAGAAGACAGAGGGAATGGGGCAAGGGCTGAAAAACTACCTGTTGGGTACTGTGCTCACAACCTGGATGATGGATTCATTCATACTCCAAACCTCAGCATCACACAATATACCTGTGTTAGAAACTTGCACAATTCTAAAATAAAAGTTGAAAAAATAAAATAAAATGAAAATAGGAAAAGAGAAGGACGAAAGGGGGGTTGTAGAGATTCAACAAAAAGAAATAATGAAATGTGTTAGACCAAAGGATAATGTCTAGGGAGGCATAGTTAGACCATTAAACTGTAAAGAAACATAAGAAATGCTTATTACAAATTTCAGGCAATTGAATTATTTAGCACGGAAAGAGGTAGATATGATTAGGAAGGTGCTAATGGAAGACTCTAGGATCTATACTATGCAAATAACCATATTACAGACATATCATTACTGAAATTTTGGGAGGCCCAGAAGAATGGGTGCTAGTATATTATAAATAACTCAGATATATACCAGCTTTATAATGTGGTAGTTTAGTGATTAGACTGTCAAATCAGATTGCTGCTTAGGTTCAAACTGCAACTTTATTCTAGCAACAGGACTTTGAAATAGTTTCTTCATCTGTAAAATGGTGATATTTTCCTCATAGGTTGTTCATGAGGATTAAAAGAAACATTGTGAAGGAATTTAGTTTTATGTTTTGTAAATAAGATAATAACAGAATCTTTGCTATATTATTCAGAGGTGAACATACACATTTTTATTGTCATTACAGCAATTTCTCAAAAACTTTTTGCATACTAAGTCGTATATCTCACCTAGATAAAACCCTGAAAGTAAGATTTAAGTCTTATTAGGTAAAATTTGAAATACAAAATGTAAAACTTCAACTAAAGTGCAAATATTTATTGATTAAACCAAATGAGTAAAGCATATTGTGTTTTTCAGCTGAAGTAGAAAATACTTTTCTAATACAATTGAATTCTTGAGGTTCAATTAATATCAATAGTAATTTTTGTTCAATGTACTTATTGCCAGACTCCTTTCTTCCCTCTCCCATATATGATATTTACTTGAACATTTTTTGAGAAACTTTAGGAAAATAAATCTTTTGTACATCCTGCAATGATTAGTTGGGTCAAATAAGTATGCAATAATTTGGAATTTCATGGAACATTATTGTGAAGGCAATGTTGAATAAACAAAGAGTCAAGATTGATTAAATTGATTCTCTTATAGATGAAATTGAACTTTTCACAATTCTTTTCAGACTGAAGTTGGGGATCATTTTTTTGCATCAAGTATGTAAAAATTGACACATTTTTGGCTATAGTTTCATTTAATGTTTCATCATTTTCATAGCAGTTTCAAAACAGGTTCCATATTTATGGTCACTATTCTTTGAGATTTAAAAACTTAGAGTTAATAACATATTTCACTTTATTATCTTTGAAAATTTTAATAAGACACTGGTTTTCTGAAAAGTAATGATTTAACTACTATTTTCATATTTTTTAAATTTCTTTTTGAAGGTAGATTTTTAATGCCAAAACCTTTGGAGATTTTTGTTTTTTGGCATAATTCCTTTGCTCTGCCACAAATGTTTAAAATACGCATTACCATAAAAAGACTATTGCTTCAAAATTTTATCTTCTTTAAATGTATTTTTCAGATTTCCAAAGTCATACCGAAGCTTCTTAAAATTCATACATTACAGAAATCTATAATGTTCAAAGAACAGCCTTAAATAAATCCAATTCCCAGAGGTAATCACTGTCAACATACTGTTCAAAATTTTTTTTGTAGACCAAGTTATATGTGTGTGTATATACAGATTAAGTGTAATTATCCTATTTATAGTTCATCTATTTTTGAAGACTGACCTATGCTAAAGCTTTTTTATTTAAACAATGTTGCTTTTAACACTTTTTTAAAAGTTTGAAACAAAAGTTAAATAAAAATTTTGAGAGGCCAATACTGTATAGAACTTATTCACTGGCAAATATATTTAAAGAAACATTTGATGAAATATCTAATGTTTGATCTTTTTAAAGTTTATCAATTGCAGCTATGATAAGATTCAGTCTCCAAATGACATTGAAAGAAGAGCAAACCCTGTCATCCCAGAACAACTGCATGAAAAGCAAATAAAACTTTATCTTACTAAGTCACCATTTTCAGACTTCTCTTTAATACCAACTTAGCATATATGTTAACTAATTCTAGAACCATCAAATGCTAAAATCTGCTCTATAACTACATTGAGACATCTTAATAGCATTTCTTTATTGACAGAGTTATGAATAAAGGAAATTTGGGGATATATTCATTCAATTTACTCTTTAAATATTTAGCTAACAGCTAATACATGCTAAGCACTATGCTGGGCACTAGAGACACATACTGAGCAAAGATGCTAAATTCTGTGCTCTCAGATATATTGTTTTAGACAGAAACAGACATTCATTGAAAATTCAAAAATAAAAATCTAAAATTTACTGATGTGAAAATTGTTTCAATTTTTGTCTACCAAGTTATATACCTGGTAATACAAAGAAAATAAGCAAGATTTTGTCTCAATCACCAATGTTTCTTATATAATACCTGTATAAAAATAAGAATAATTCAAAGACATACTGTCCTCTGTTACTTAGAATCTATTAGAGGAAATAAAAAGTAAAAATGTAATCACTAACCAAGTGACTATGTTGGTACGACATGAGCACTAAGAGATGATTGCATTTATTATGAGCATGTCAAAACCCACCAAATGGTTTTCTAATGTAATGACAGATGTAACACAAAACAATACAATCACTGCTTTACAAAGTCTACAGACTTTGTAATATAAAATATCTACATCTGAACTATGAGAAAAATACATTGAAGTTGTACGCAGCTACACATATTCATTTTTTTCACATAGCATTCATTACAAGTCTTCCTGACTAGTGGTTTCAATCATGATGTGTAATGATTTGATTTAAATTGTATCTTTCCTAGAGAAGATTTGTCCAAACACATAGAGCAAATCTTCCACTGAAGTCTCCAGGTTTGAAATCAATCAGTAACTGGAATTTTAACGGAGGTAGCCACATAACTTACATTTCCATGTTCCAACTTGTTATTGTGAAGAAACTGCTGAATACTCAGAATGAGTTCAACTAAAGCTTGCCTGAGTTCACTCCCAGGTTTGTTAACCTTAGGAGAAAACCTACTGTGAATATAGAATGCACTTGAAAACAAAGACAGACTTGTTCCAAGCTTCCCTGGGAGTGAGGGTATAGAGAACTAACCTGATTTTTGGTCTGGTTAGGGTCTGATCTTTAGGATGTGGTAAATTTGTATTAGTGACATTTAAAAACACTTGTCCTAACCCCCAGAGATATGGATGACAACAAAATTCTGAAAAATAAATTAGCTATATACATATAGATGTGTTTACGTAAATTTAGTGTATATATACACATACAATTTAGCGGTTACAAGAGTAGTTTTGCAGATGTTTGGTGTTGAAACTAGCGCTGAAAAGTTGGCTAAATTAAGACCTCAATTTTCAAGGCTTATGACATTAAACTACAAGATAGAGAATGGCTATTTTTCTCCCAATCAGCCTCTGAATCTCAAAGTAGTATTTGTAGCATACCTACTTATGCAAATTTTTATTCAGCCACATAAAGTATAATTGGGGAATGAACATTTTTCAAACATTCCTTGGAATTTCTCAAATGTAGCAGACATACCACAAAATTACCTTGATAGGTTTAATGTAAGAAAAAAAATACCATATATACATATAACATATGCCAAAATTGTGCCTAAATTATAGATATTGTTAAATCTTTGGTGGCTTTAGGTTGGGTTTTATTATGAGATCTTGGGGTGCATATTAAGCTACCCATATTTTCTATATGCCCTCGTATTTGAAGATGATCACGAATTCCCTACTATGTGTGATTTGGTCAAATTGCCATATGCCACCAGGACTGATCTCCCCCTGAACCACACATATTACTAAGCCCTCATTTTTATACCAAAAAAAAAAAAAACCTGAGGCAGTTAATTTTGTTGGTAGTTGCTATATTGCTTCTCTTCTTGTTTCCTCATTTTTTTCCACTTTTGGAGGATAACTTTCTCATGAGCTCCTACAGCCACTAAACCACTCCCCCTTTATTACTGTCTAGCTATATAATATTGGCTTGATTAATTCTATTATTAGCTTAAATCGTTGTGTTGGATCAAACTTAATTCCTTGTTCATTTGTTTATCTTTGAAAATACTAAATCTCTATATTATTAAAAAGATTAAAATTGGTTTTCTAATTTCTAATTTGAAACAGATAAACAATTCTTTTGGACTGCCTGTGTGAAATAAACCAAAACACCACCACAGAAATTTCTATCTGTATGTCGTGGTTTATTCCACAAAGACATGAGAATCAATGTTATGTATAGTCAATTAAAATTTAGTGATTGAATATGCCACAAATTATTCTTTATTCTTGATGGAGTAACTTAAGACATATCAAAAGTAGCTGCCAAGTTTAGGGAGGAAAACTAGATAAAATTAATCCATACCAATAGGTCGCTCAACATATCTGGTTTTTATCACTTGCATTGCCAAAAAATTGTGTCTTCTGGAATGATCTCAGTGAATAAAGGAATTAAAAAAATACACTGTATTTCTGCCAACACTGTTATTTATCAGATTATCTGAGCTATAAGATTTTTGACAGAACATGAATAATGACAAGTACAGCTAAAATGTCAGAAACCTGGATTCTGTGCCGTAGGTAGATTACCACAGAACTCTGGAATTTTAGTGCTTCAAAGAACTTTAGAGATAGAATAACTCTTCACTTTTCAACATTCTTCTCAAATTTATTTTAGTTCACCCAATCAATTGAAATACAACTTCTGTATAGACAGTATTAAGTGTAAAACATTTATGTGTCATTTCTTTAAGGTGAATAATTGTAAGCCATCACTTCAGCAGAATGACTGAAATGCCTAAAGTATACACTGAGTAACCTTCAAGTATTAAAGCCAAATCCCTCAAGTTTGACTCTGCTCCCAGAACATGCTATGTTCATGTTAGAGTACCTGACTTTTAGGAAACAAGATCCTTTTGTCATTTAATGTAACGTCAAATTTCACGCTAGTGTTAAATATTCTAATTGTACTGGAACTTAAAATAAAAAAAGAAAAAGAAAGTTTAGGTTTAAATATGAAACTTTCAGTTTAGGTTAAAATATGAACTTAAAATATCAACTGATCATTAACCAAACAAGTCCCTGGCATGGATCTGAGCAACACGGAAATAATAGAGTACGGTTGATCTTCTTTAGATTTTCTTTGATTCAACAGATCAATACAATCATATTTTTATTTATTTACTCTCTTGCATTTCGTTAATAAGCATGCATGTTGAAAGAACACCGGTATGTGCTTAATAGACTTTTTGAGCATGATTAATTAGAAAGCACAAATTATTCATTTAAACATGGTTCGGTTGCACATAATTTGAATGAAAATTATTTTGTGGGTTATCCTTTATCGGTTTCATAAGAAACTTTCATCAAATCACAGTCTTTAGCAAAACATTTTGCCTAATAGAATTATCTGCTATAGGTACAGCTTCCTTCACTGCAAGGTGTCACACGCCCACCTACGTTTAAAAAGGAGTACAGCTTTGCAATTTTTCAGTCTCAGCAGATTAAACAGATACCTTTTTCATGGACACTGACTGACACTTTTATTCTAAATGACTAGTGGGAATTGAAATTCATAATATTTCCAAAATCTGATCAATATTTCAGTTTTAAAATATATTATATTTATACTATACTTCCAAAAAAAAGAAATGAACGTTAATCTAATATGCCTGTGTAATCCTTTTTAGCAAGATATATTTTAATTTTAAAATTGAACATTTTTTCTAATTATACTTTTTCTAATTTAGAAAATACTATTTTATGTATATGAAATTTAGCAGAATATTTGTTTATTGTTACCATGACATTGAGAATAATCATAAATACAACTACACTGGCAGAAAACCTTGATTAGGTAGCTCATTTATTTAATAGAAGTTAAATTTGAAAAATATCAAATAAAATCAAATAATGTTTCTATATGCACTTCCAGCTCTAACAATTTCCATGACTTAGTACCTAATGTTTCCTTTTAAAACAATGATAGTTTCAAATGTACAATAACTAGGGTTCTCTTTGTTCTGGCAAAATGAATAAATTAATATGCTGTGACCATACACTATGAAAGCTGTTTTCAGCCACCTTCACCATTATACGGATGGAAGAAAATGTAGAAAATAAATTACAGTAAAAATGAAGTAAACGGAGTCAAATGTGCCTTATTTTTTATTATACTTTAAGTTCTGGGTTACACGTGCAGAACTTATTTTAATTAACACTCATACTCCCAGCTCAAAGAGCTGAGTTTTATTCGATTCAAGTATCTACCATGCTATAGATGAAACCTAATTCCATTCTGACTTTCAAACTATGTGTACTCAGTCTGATTCCCAGCTCTCATCTTTATATAAGAGCCATTGTTGTATCTATGAATAAATTCATCCTCCTCCTGACAGTTTCAGGCTCCACATTAATCAAAGGTTGCAGTTAATTAGTTGTAAAAAGGTGTGTTACCAATTTCCATATCAGCCAGCGTAAGTCGATACCATATTTCGTCTAGCCAGGATCCCTGCTTACAGATAAAAGTAAAGATGCTTACCCTATACAAATACATACATTTGTAATAAACAGAATATATACGCTACAGACATAAAAATAAATATGGAAATATTTACTTCATAAGTATATGTAAAATTTATGAAAATAATTTTAGGGCAATTTTATTTTCACTAAATTATATATTCTGAAGATCAAAAGACACTATCAGTTTCTGCAGCTATCTCTTTTATGTGATATTCTCTCCCTACTGCTCATCACTAAATTTTCTAAAGGAAAATTGCTATCTACAGATATCAAATATTCACTATTTTTTCAGTGCTAATGTTTATCATCATTTTTCTCCCATCTCTTTCATGAAATAATTTTTAGGTAAAATTGTGTTTGAAGAATGTTTTAGTATCTTGTTCCATCTTCTATTTGGGGAAAGGTCAAAAAAATGTTCACACTGTTTCTTGCTTAGCTGCAAACAGTTTTTAAAAGAAGTTCAAGTATACTTATACGTCTCTCATTGAACAAAAGTTTTATAAGAAGTCTCTTGATGCCGAACCTTGCTTCATCTCTAGATATATTTGTTTTTGTGAAAAACAAAACTTTTTGGCAATCTGGACATGTTTAGGATTTTTTCCTCTTTTAAATTGAAAAGCACATGATAAATATCTGTCATAAATCGTAAGTGTACCTTTCATTCTTGGTTTCGATCCAGCAAGTGTTCTCCATCACAAACTCTTCATCTGGCATATTTAACTGATGACTCTCTGCAGATAAAGCTGAAAGAAGATGATTTAATAATCCCCTTCATGTTCTAGTCTCAGGTTAAGTTGCTCTTATTTTACATTTATTTGAAATCTCTTTTTTATTCTCTTATGAGAACCTTTAAGTTCTGTTTGTTTTTTATATGAAAAAAATTCCTTTTACAAAGAATTATTTCTCTTTTATTACTTTCCAGGGTACTCTTTGATCTCTTTAAGAATTTTGACTTTTTTTAAAAAAAAATTTTTTTAAGTGGTCTCAAATTAAGAAACAAACTCTATTAAATCCTGAGTATGTGTTAAGCACAAAACATAAAAAGATGATTGAGACTGATCCTTCCTTCACTAAAGAACTCATGACCTAGTAGCAATGAAATGCAAAGCTATAATTCCTTTCACCAAATAAAATAAAGTGCAGAAATTTAAAACCATAAAGACAAAAAAACAGATTTGGAATCTCACAAGCCACAAGACTTGTTTAAACTCTGGGCTTGGCAGGGCGCGGTGGCTCACTCCTGTAATCTCAGCACTCTGGGAGGCAGAGGAGGCCAGGAGTTTGAGACCAGCCTGGACAATATGGCGAAACGCAGCCTCTACTAAAAATATACATCTGTAATCCCAGCTACTGGGGAGGCTAAGGCGCAAGAATCACTTGAACCCAGAGGCGAAAGTTGAAATTGCAGTGAGCTGAGATGGCGCCACTGCACTCCAGCCTGGGCGACAAGAGTGAGACTCTCTCTCAAAAAAAAAAAAAAAAAAAAAAAAGAAAAGAAAATCTAGGCTCAGTCACTATTAAGATATGTGACATTGGTCAAATTCCTTATTCTCTGAATCATTATTGTATAATCTTGAAAATAGCTCTGTAGAAGAAAATAAAAAAAGAGTATGGATCCTAAACTATAGATAGTGCTTTGTCTAATATCTGTAATTCTCAGGCACATACTCAAAATTCATTTACACAGAAAAGGAAACATTAGTTTGGAGATCTGCAATTTTTTTATGGAATTTTGTAATTTTATTTTACATTGAGATTTAAGTAATTTCCTAAGGACCCATATGAATTGAAAATTTGCAAACTCATAAACAAAGTCTAGGCATTCTCATAATCTGCCACATACTGAGACCATTTTGCAACACAGACACTTTGTTAAACTTTCTTGTTTTCATACAGAGAACCTGCTGGAATAATGAAATTAATTCATTGATATAGCTGTGAAAGGAGAACAGCAATACAAAAATTCTCAGTGACATTTCAGAACAGAGTCAAGTATGAACAGGCCACTTGGCGCAGAACTGGCAGAGTAGGAAGGAATAAGACTGTAATTGACCTGAGGTCTTTGAAATGATCAGTATCATGAGAGACTCCCATATACATACCATGGAGTGCCCATGAGCATGGAAATCTGCATTTCTAAAGGAAGTTTTGAAAGGAAGAGGAAACACCTACAGTATGATGAACGTAACAAGGAATGATTTGTACTTCCATTTTCAGTCAAAATGGAGTAGACCCATTGCTCCTAGGTGATTCCTGTTCCAACCAAAACTCCCTGGACATAACACAACAAAGAAGTATAGAAAGACTCTGAAAGGTGGAGCCGAGAATGTAGACTGTCTAGGGACCTTGGTTCTCAAGGAATGACACAGTGGGTCCTTTGGTTTCTTTATTGCCCCTCATATATCCTAGGCAGGGTACTGCAGAAGATTCCAACCCAGAACCTCCAACAGGCAAAGCCAAGAAAATAAATTTCAAGTTTAGCTTGCTCCCTGAAGCGACCTAACAGAACAGAAAATCATTTTGGAAATACCCAGTCTCCTACAGCCAAACACCAAGGGAATCCAACTGTCCCATGGTTTCAGTGAGAAAGAGCAGAGAGCTGACATTCCACCCCATCCCTTCCCCAGCAAAATAGGTGGGGGCACTCAGACAAGCGGTATTGGTAAAAAGAACAAGGAGCTAAGCTTCCGCCCCCACCTGGGAGGAGCAAGTAGCACTTCAGTTCTCCTGACGGCTGGTGTTGGCACTCCAAGTAGGGGTCTGACCTTCCTTTCCCCCGCCATTCATTTTTTCCCTTTGAAGCTAAAACAATACATTAGAGGTTGCTACTTCTTCCATATGTAATTTTACACTGCCTGCCACTAGTTTATTTGACTGTTTTAAAAATCCATTTCTTTTAGTTTTGTCACTTGGAACTCGAATTTTTATACTATGCCCGGGAATTAGCAACGATCTTTATATACATTCTGAAATGATATTCCTTTCCTTCTGCCAGATACCTTCTTCAGTCTATTCCCCTCAAAACAAAATCCCCTGAGTGAAAATTGAGTGTTGTGATAATTTTACTGAAACATCCTTCCAAAATACTACTGGTTACTAATTATTTACATTTTTACAATTCTGCCTCATTTACCATGTTATAGAAATGGGTATATATCTGCATTTGCTTCTATGTCTACAAATGTTATTAATTTCAGAAGTAAGTTTATAAGCATAATTATATGTTGGGGAAACAGTGGAGAATATAGAAATTAATATTTAGTTCCATCAAGAATAAATAAGAAGAGTACACTAAAAAACTAAGCTTAAATTATAATTCTAGGCTGGTGGCTGGGCCATTTTGGCAATATTATTTTATCTTAAACTCAGAAGTGCTTGAGAAATGCTGCTTAATAATTTTTATCTTTTTATACTTTTCATCTCACTTTTTCAGTTTCATAGTGTATTTAATAAATATAATGAGAAATTGCTAGATACTAATATACTGATAACTTCACCTTTTTCTATCTCTTTATTTTTTACAAAAATTGTATTATTTTAAAAACATTTTTTCCAAGCCGTATGTTTCTGTACAAAGTGTGATATATCTATGTTTTCTGAAATTGTATTGAGAATTGACAAAGATTCTGCTCAGCTTATAACAATCTTTTTCATGTAAATAAATTACAGTGCAATCTAAACGTGTAAATAATTTATAATGTGATGAGTTGTTTGCAAGCTGATTTTTTCAAGTGCCCAAGATTGAATTTCTTTGGCTTCCCTCAGTTGACTTTACTGTATCTCATATGAAGGCACATTGCTTTTTAGCTCACCCCTATTTCACAGGGTCAAGAATTGATATTAACCCTTTTCCAAATGAACAACTATAACTAAAAAATCACAAAGCAAAAATATGTCCACAGGATATAAAGTAAGGTAGAAGAGTAAAAGGGTAGAAGGGTGCCTTTTTTTGAGAAATAACCAAGTGAAAAAAAAATGATATTTTTAGATTTCTAACAATCTTGAAAGAGAAAAATAAAATAAAAGAACAAGTGATAGGCTCTTGCCTGGAACTGACACTTGGACCACAGGAAAATGCAAAGAGGAGAATGAAAAGTTGCTCAATGACCTTTCCTTTAACGCACCGAAGATAAGGTTTGCTTGTTCTTTCTAATCAGATGTCTGGCGAAATAAAAAGAATCCTTGGACTTTCTACTCTTTAGTTTCTCCTTTTGTACAGAGAATTTCATATTGCCCTTTAGTGTTTCAAACACAGAACATACAGTTGACCCTTGATCAACCCTTGGGTTAGGGGTTACAAGCCCCCACACAGTCAAAAATTCATGTATAACATTTGATTCCCCCAAAACTTAACTAGTAGTAGCCTACTATTGACAAGAAGCTTCACTGATAACATAAACAGTCAATTTTCACATTTTTGTATGCTGTGTGTATTATATATTATATTCTTACAATAAAGTAAGCTAGAGAAAAAATATTATTAAGAAAATCATAAGATAAATTATATTTAGTATTTATTAAGGGGAAGTGGATCATCATAAAGGTCTCTATCCCCATCTGTTATCTTCACATTGCATAGGATGAGGAGCAGCAGAAAAAGGAAGGGATGGTTTTGCTATATCAGAGGTGGCAGAGGCAGAAGCGGTGAGGTAGGTGGAAAGGGAGGCAGGAGAGATTTCTTGAAAATAATGGTGTATAAATGAATCGTGCAGTTCAAACCTGTGTTGTTCAAAGGTCAACTGTATAAAATTACTTTGGTACTCGTGAATTTAGCTACTTAAACTCTATTCACTTATAAATCTTTATGACCTACAATCTTTTTTCGTAGTAAAGTGAACTGAAGGTCTTAGAGATTTATGTCTATATTTAGGCATGCCTCAGAGATTTTGCAGGTTCTATTCCAGACCATGGCAATAAAGTAAGTCGCACAAATATTTTGGTTTCCCAATGCACACAAAATTTATTGTTACAATACAGTAATCTACTGAGTGTACAAAGCATATTTTATTAAGTGTGCAAAGCCTAAAAACAATGCACATACTGTAATTTAAAAAATAATTTATTGTAAAAAATGCTAACAATCATCCAAGTCTTCAGCAAGTCATAATCATGTTGCCCATGGAGGGTCTTGCGTTGATGTTGATGGCTGCTGACTGATCAGAATGGTGATTGCTGAAGGTTGGGGTGATTGTGGCAGTTTCTTAAAACAATGCAGCAATGAAGCTTGTGGCATTATTTGACTCTTTCTTTCATGAAATGATTCTCTGTAGCGTGAGATCCTGTTTGGTAGCATTTTATCCACAGTAGAACTTCTTTCAAAATTGGAATCAATCCTCTCAATCCCTGATACTGTTTTATCAACTAAGTTTATGTACTATTCTACATTTTTTGTTGTCATTTCAACAATGTTCACAGCCTCTTCTCCAGGAACTGATTCCATCTCAAAAAACCACTTATTTGCTCATCTATAAGAAGCAACTCCTCCCTCATTCACTCAAGTTTGATCATGAGGTTGTAGCAAATCAGTTGCATCTTCAGGATCCACTTCCGATTCTGGTTCTCTTGCTATGTTCACCACTTCTGACGTTACTTTGCCACTGAAGTCTGAACCCCTCAAAGTCATTAATTAGGGTTGAAATAAACTTCTTGTAAACTCCTGTTAATGTTGATATTTTCAGCTCACACGAATTAAGAATGTTCTTAATGACATCTAGAATCGTAAATTATTTCCAGTGGTTTAAAATTTACTTTGTCCAGATCCATCAGAGGAATAAGAGCTATCTATGACAGCTTTAGCCTTACAAAATATTATTTCTTAAATAATAAGACTTGAATATCTAAATGACTCCATGATCCTGGGTTAAAGAATGGATGTTGTTAGTAGGCATGAAAACTTCAATCTTCTTTATAACTTCATCAGAGCTCTTGGGTGACCAGGTATTTTGTGAGTGAGCAGTAATATTTTAAGAGGAATCTCTTTTTCTGAGCAGTAGGTTTCAACAGTGGGTTTTAAATATTCAAAAAAAAATTCTGTTATAAAGAGGTGTTCTGTTATCTGGGCTTTGTTGACCCATTTATACAACACAGGCAGAGTAGAATGAATATAATTCTTAAGGAACCTAGAATTTTCAGAATAGTAAATGAGCATTGGTTTTAACTTAAAGATACTAGCCGCATTAGCCCCTAACAAGAGGATCAGTTCGTCCTTTGAAGCTTTGAAACCAGTCATTGAATTCCCTTCTCTAACTACAGAAGCTCTACATGGCATCTACTGCCCGCATAAGACTGTTCTGTCTGCAAAATCCATTGTTTAGTGTAGCCATTTTCATCGATGATCTTAGCTAGACAATCTGAATAACTTACTGAAACTTTTACATTATTACATGCTTCTTCTCCTTGAACCTTTATATTATGAAGACAGCTTTTTTTCTTAAACTTCATGAACTAGCCTCCACTGTCTTGAGATGTTTTTTTTTCTGCAGCTTCCTCACCTCTTTCAGCCTTTATAGAATTACAGAGAGTTAGGGCATTGCTCTGAATTAGGCTTTGGCTGAAAAAAATGTTGTGGCTGGTTTGATCTTTTATCCAGACCACTAAAACTTTCTCTATATCGTCAATAAGGCTATTTTGTTTTCTTATAATTTGTGCATTTACTGGAGTAGCACTTCTAATTCCTTCAAGAACTTTTACTTTGCATTTGTAATTTAGCTAACAGTTTGGCACAAGAGGCCTGGCTTTCTGACTATCTTGGCTTTTGGCATGGCTTCTTCATTAAACTTAATGATTTCTAGCTTTTGATTTTAAGTGAGAGACATTCAACTCTTTGCTTCAATTTGAACACATAGAGGCCATTGTAGGGTTATAAATTGTTATAATTTTAATATTGTTCTATCTTAGGGAAAAGAGAGGCCTGAAAAGATGGAGAGAGATGGGGTAATGCCGGGTTGGTGGAGCAGTCAGAACATACATAATATTCATCAATTAAGTTTGCACTCTTATATGGACTTGGTCCATTGAGCCCCAGGCAACTGCAATAGTAATATCAAAGATGATAATCACAGATCACCGTAACAGGTATAACAATAGTTTAACAGTTTGAAATATTGTGAGAATTACCAAAATCTGACACAGAGACACAAAGTGAGCAGATGCTATTGGAAAAATAGCGCCAATAGACTTGCTACTTGCAGTATTGCTACAAACCTTCAATTTATAAAAAAACAACATCTACAAGGCACAATAAAACAAGTTGTGCCTGTATTGTTAAATCAAACTACATTTGGCCTGAGAAAGCCTCCATAGTCCCATGCTTGAGTTCTTACAAATAATAACCTAAATTGGTATGTAAATAAGTTGAGAACCTAACTTAGGAGTATGCTTGTGTAGCAACTAGCTGAGTGTCATCTAATTATAGCAACTATGCTTCAACCAATCACAGGTGGCCAACTGTTCAATCTGTGTTCAAATTAGGCAAATGCCATGCTGTAACCAAGCCTGCTGTTTTTGTACCCCACTTTCGTTTACTGTACATCACTTTCTGTTTTCTGTATATATATATATATATATATATATATACTCCCTACAGTATGGAATGCATACAGATACTTCCTATAGTATAGAATACAAAGATAGATATTCCCTATAGTACAGAATAGAAAGAGAGATATTGCCTATAATGTTTTATTAATGTTTCCTTTATTCATCATATAGGAAAGAGAAATGATTGCATATTATATGAAGTTCCTTTTTGCTTATAATTATTGAAAGCTTACTCGTACTGTGCAACTAAATAAAAATACCATTTATCAGAAAAGCCACTTTAAAAGAATTACTGTTTTATTCACAGAAAAAAAATGTGAAATTTTTAGAATTTAGTTTCTTCATATTCATTTTGTCCCTATTGAAAGATGCATTTAAAAATACAAAAATTAGCTGGACGTGGTGGCACACGTCTGTAATCCCAGCTACTCGGGAGGCTGAGACAGAGAATTGCTTGAACCCAGGAGACAGAGGTTGCAGTGAGCAGAGATCACGCTACTGCACTCCAGCGTGGGTGACAGGGCAAGACTCCATCTGAAAAAAAAAAAATTCAAGGATTTATTGTCAAAGCAGGACTCAGATCCTGCAGGCTCACATATTTTATTTTCACTATGATATTGATATTTTTCCTATTTAATCATATATCATATATTTTTATTAATAGCTATTAATTGTAGATTAAAATTATCAATACCACACCATTCCATATTTTTTAGACTTAGGCCTGATAACAGTAACATAGATTTGTATGACATTTTACATCTTATAGAACATTTTTAAAACCTGTTCACAACACTTCTGGAAAGATCAGGTGTGGTTTCCAGCATTCAGAATCACATTCTCATTTACAAATTTCAATCCAGACGACTTCTTCTTTTTCTCCAGTTAAATTACTTACAAAACATTCTTTTTATAAAATTACTTTCTTCTGTGTATACCATTTCTGTAACCTCTTTCTTTACTTCCATATAACCAAATATCTCCTGTTACTTAAGATCCAGTTCAAATATTTCCTCCTAAGAATTTTTACATTCCCTCCATCTTGACTGTTATATATTTTATTCTATATTTATTCCAAGGTAATTGGAGCACATTATTATCTCTTATGATATATTTCCTTCTCTCCTATTTAAAATTAATTTGATACACATATTAGCTCTGCCACTACTTGGTAAGCTTATTGGGTGCAGCTATTTTCTTTCTTTCTTTTTTTCTCCTAGCAGCAGCTAGCATAGCACCATACGTTGTAGGAATTTCAGATGTTTTGTATGGAAAGAATGAATAAAATTTCAGAAGAGAATTTGTGTACAACTAAGGTGGCCCGTGTCAGAACTCAGCCCAGGAATTGTGACTTTTATGCTATTTTAGATTTCAAAGAAAGGGATATGGGATTGTCCCTAAAAGCCACTCAAAGTATTACCATATTCTAAAGTCAAGTAACCTTGACCTTAAGCACAGTTCATTTATTTTACCTGGAACTTGTCTGGTTCTCATGATTTATAGCTATTAATTCATGTTCTGATTTCCTTTCTTATTCATGCTTTTATTATTTGTCATGTGCTTTCTCAGATTTCTGTGAGTAGAGATTTTTAAAGTTCCACATATTATTTCAAAACTCTCTTTAAACAGCTGAATCAAAAACAAGCAAACCAATGAAAACAAAAACAATACAAAAAACTATTTCAAAAACGTAATTACTGGAAATATTTTAACAGAAATAGAGGAATGAATCTGATTTTTAACATTGGTTTTCAACTAATTACATATGAGCATAAAATATATCTCTTTTAAAGTTGTATGAAAATTTGAAATACTATAAAATCTTTAGACCACAACAAAACTATAAATGAATGATAATATTATACTTAAAAAATATTTTGAACCGAAACCTTTTTGCTGGAGTTGGAAGTCCATATTTTTTTGTTTCATATAATTATTAGGAGCACACTTTACCTTTAGTTTTCTACTAACCTGCCGTCTTTCTAGTTATCACTGGCACTTTTAAATCATTCTTTCCAAAGAACTCTTCATGCTATTGCCACACTTTACAGGCAATAACTGTAATTCCAAAATGTGTCAAAATCTGTCACATATCTGCTTCAATATTTAAACTTGAAAAAACAAGACTTTTTTCTCTATCTGAAGGCATTTTTGTAGAAGAAATTATATACAAACACACAACACAAAGGAAACTGAATGAGAAAAGAAAATTGACATTTTGATTTGTGGACTCTCCAGCAGGTCTATCATTCATCCAGAAAAATATCACTGTTGTCACTCTTCTCAGGCAGGGAGACTAATTGGTGCAGCTGTGGCAGAGCACAGTCTTTCTGCCGGGAAAGCCGCCTTGCAATGAAACAGAACACGCTAAAGGACTTGCAGGTGTTGTGAATTGAGTCTAAAAGAAGAGACTATGTCTGATTAGGGAGAGCTAACGATGTACAGACGTGTCTTTCTAAACACAGAGTTACTAATATTTTTTTTGTGTGTGGATGACAGTTCTTTCATTGAACAAATATTTTTGAATTTGTAATCTGCACAAAGCAGTGCACTAGGCACTGCCCATAGCCTAAGAAACAAACAAAACTGGACATGATGGAAAAGACCGCGAAAAATCAACATAGAAATGAACTCAATCTCTAAGGTAATGCAGTGTCTTATTTTGGTTTTCTTTTTCATAATGAGATTCCCATCCAACTCATTCTAGAGATCATAAAGTTATTAGTAATAGCTAACATTTAGCATGGGCAGAGAGGTGAAATTATCTGCGCAAGGTCCTATTCAGGTTTTGTAATTCCCAGTTTAGTAAAATGTTGACTTCACCATAATCTTCTGTGAACCAATCAGATAAGAATTCATGACCATATCATCCACTTACACTTCTCTGGTGTTAAAAAAGGAATTATTATTTATGATTTAGCAAAAAATGAGATCTTGCTCATCATTCAGGAGACCAGGTGAAGGAAAAACGAATGGCATTAGTCCTTTACTGCAATGGAAAGAGAAGTTGGACATTTTCCTAGAAGCAAACGGGAGTCTCAGACTCTATACCTCCCACCTCACAAGATGAATTTATCAACCATTCTTCCTGATGTTTTGGATAAGAACAGTGGACATGGAGTGATAAGGCTTATTATCTGGGCAATCTTGGGCAGGTTTTTTAACCTCTGTGCATTTCAATTTTCTCAGTATCTTTAGGCTACTTTTATCAAAGCATCTATTTCACTATATATTTTTTCTTGTCTGGATGTTCTTGAGGACAGGAATTGTCTTATTTACCTTTATACACCTAAAACTTAGACTAGACATATCCAAAATTAAATGATAAATAGCTACCAAATCAAAAAATAAAATATTATCCTTATCTAACTCATGGAATTGCTATACATTAATGAAAACATTGTGAAAACACTTTAAAACATTAAAATGCTATGTCATATAAGTGAGCATCATATTTGTGCTTATCAATATTCTAAGTGTTATTTATTTGTGCTAGTTTACTTCATTCTTATAAAAAATTGACAAGGGAGATATTATTATTACCCCTTTACAGGTGTAAAAACTGAACCACAGAGAGATGGACAAAAATGCCAATGTGATTTAACCTGTACTTCTTGGAACCAGAACTTGTACCTGTGCTATCAAATACCAGCATCTGTGCTCTTAGCCAGTATATATTATTGCAATCAAATGGATTTATTTATTGTTTGTAGACATGCCTATGTATCTCTTGATTGAAATAGCAAATGACTAAAAAAGAATGTGTTACCTCTGGAATTTAGTTCATAAAGGAATGTTGAGATATAGAAAGACCATTGAGACTTAAGTCAGACAGGAATGGTTTAAATTATCCTGTTATTCTCTTTCTCTTTGATCTTAAAGTTACAACTGAATGTTCCAGAGGCTTAGTTTCCTATGAAATTATGAAATGATGCCATTTACTTACAGGATTCAAAGTGTGTAATTATAGAACAGCTAGTAGCCCTTCAGCAATATACAGCTACTAGTCCTACAATTATTGTTATTGCCATTTGTTTCCCTTTTTTCTTTCTTTCTTCCTTTCTTTGATTCTCTGTGTATTAATTCACTCAACACTTACAAATTGAGCACTTACTGTGCATCAGATATTGCTCTAAGTAGGAAGGATATATAAGGGAGTAAAACAGATACAGCTGCATATGTAAAGCTTACCTTCTTATAGAAAGAAAAATATGACACAGATTAAATATATAAAGTAGATGAAATATATGAAATAGATTATATAGCAGAAGATGATAAAAGCTTTGGAGAAAAATAAAACAGGCAAGTTTTATAGTGTGTTCCAGAGGAGAAAGAGAATTTGCAATTTTAATAAGGTGATCAGAGATAAATGCACTAAGAAGGTGATATGTCAAAGAAGAGTTGAAAGAGATAAAGGAGGCAAACAGTGTGAATATCTTGAAGCACTGCACTTTGGGCAAAGGATACACTATTATAAATGTCCCAGAGGGGGATCATGCTTGCCTTGTTTGAGGAATAGCTAGAAAGCCATAGTGGATAGAATGGATTGAGGAAGGGAAGAGAAATAAGATTTAAATCAGAGAAGTATGGGGATGGAGTCATCAAAGGAAGAACACTTTCTCAATTTCGAGAAATTTGAGTTGTTTTTTGTTTGTTTGTTTTCTGAGGTAGGACACCGCTGAGGTATTTTGAGAAGAAAATAGCCTTAAGTTGACAGCTCTGGCTGGTGTGTGTGTTAAGCAAAGATGGTAGAAAGTGAAGGATGATAACAAGAAGCCAGTTGGGAGGTGTTCGTAATAATCTTGCTGAGAGGTAATGATGTCTTGAGCCACAGTATGTGGCAATGGTGGGTTAAGGACAACCATTTGTGCCAAATGCTGACAGCTGACCCTATTTATTGGCCTAAAAGCAATAAGAAGAGGTGGATATAGATTTCGAGGAGAACAGATCATCTTGGGATGCAGTCTCTGTACTATTTACAGCCAAGGACAGGTTGTTAACCTTTTCAGTTAAGAAGAATGGGTCGTTTTTGCTGCTCAGAAGAGTCAGAGACATTTTGGGATGCTGAGTTCTCCAGCACATTGAACTGCATGCTCCGCAGCCAGGTCTCAGTGTCACACTCTTTCTCAGGGGCCTGAATTTAGCATAGGAGACTTGCCAAGATAATCAATTCAGCCTTCCTTGAGATTCTAGCATTCTCAAACTTTGGTCCTGGGCCTCATTTTTAGCACAACCTGCTCTCTGGTTGCATGACAGGAGGGTCCTTTACATACCACCATCAAGGTCTTCTGGCTTTCACACTGTGCCCTGAGTTGATAGTTGGCTGATTTGGTCCTATTAGTTTCTTCCATCAGCGCATCACAGGCACTTTAAAACACCTAATCACTTCCACAGCTTCTACAATTGCTACTGCTCCTATGAAAGTATCTTATTTAGAAACAATGGTGTTTATAAGGACAGGGGTATTCATAGGAGACTAGTATGTGAGGAAGTAAAGCAGAAAGAGAAGAATTATAAAGCCAGTTGTCCTTGCAGGTAGCTAGAGCTTAATCCCAAGGGGGCTACCTGGATGGTAATGTAGAACTCCCGCTTCAGAGTTAACTCAATGGAGAAACAGCAAGTTGAGGTATTCATGCATACAATGTCAATAGTCCTTGGTTCAGGTTTGCTCCCAGAGAGCACTAATTCTCTGACATTTACTGCCTGCTGTGCCTGTGGTAGAGTGAAATTCAACCACTAGAGAAAGGCCTCAGGCAATCAGATATAGATGCTAGCAGCTGGAAATCAGTCTGCTACACAGTACAGTGGAAAGGCCCATCGTATATGGTCAGGGCACTGACCATGTTTAGCATACAATCTACTATTGATGAACATCTGGATAGTTTCTGGGTTTGGACTTTTATGATTAGCTGCAAGGAACATTCTTGCACATGTTTTTTTTGTGAACACATGTATGTCTTTATTTGGGGTGTATACCTAGACAAAGAATTACTAGGTCCTGGGGTATACATATGTTCAACTTACTATGTTCTGTTAAACATTTCTTTAAAATCGTTATACTAATTCACAATCCAGGAATCGTTAAAGAGAACTGTGGTTGTTCCATGTCTTTGGTAATAATTAGTGTTATGTCTTTTCTTATTTGATTCATCTGTTGCATGCATTATTATACATGTGTGTTTCTAATTTTCTTTTCCCTGCTTATTTATAAAATTGTATATTGTTTGTATTTGAAAATCACACATCCTTTATTGTAAAGTGTCTGTTAAAATATGTATCTTTAAATTTAATTAAATAGCATTGCTTGATAAACTTGATTTTCTCCTTTTTTCATTAACCATATTTTTGATGTTTTTGAAATTTACCAATGTTTCACATATATGCTTAATTCATGTATTTTATTCATTCACTATTATAGCACATAATATTTATCTATTCCCCTAGAGATGGGTGTTAATTATCTGTCAATTTTTTTCCACCATGACAATGCTGTGAAAATCATCCTCATTCACATTTTCATCTGTATTCTTCACTATATACCAAGTGAAGCTCAAAATATATTGCAAGACTAGGAGTAAAAATGTACGTTTCTTGTAAACTACCTCAGTATTTTCCTTTTCTCATAGCCTGGCTAGGTCTTACTATTTTCCTTTTTTTGTCTTTTTTTGTTTCAATTGCTTTTTTTGTGATTACTAGTAAGCTTGAGCATCTCTATATTTATTGTATAGCTAAGCCTCATAGCAGAGATAATAGACATATAAGACCAGCACAAAGCAAATTTATTGTAAAAACTTACAGAAAGAATGACAGCTGATTTTATGCAGTTTCTGGAGTGCTCACAATTCTGCTGGCCTAATGTAGCTGGGCCTGATGTGGAAACATTCAAGTTCATGCTCCAGGTACTCCAATAATCTTCTTTATATGATCACTGAAAAATTGGGAGGAGACACAGGGCACCTGATCCACTGTGTAACACTGGGAATCAAAAGATCTTGACTTTCCCATTCTTTGGTATGACCTTGCTGATAAGAGGCATATCCTGATTTCCTGAGTTGCCTAAAAGAATTTGGTTTCCAGGACCAGTGTAAGGTGGAGACTTTGCAGACCCTTGTTGACAGGCTACCCAAATGGAGAACTGCCTGGATCATCCATCCATTCATTCAGCAAATGGCTCAGTATCTTCTCGGTTACACACTGGTCCCTAGAAGAACTGATTAAACATAAGCCTTCCTATCAAGGGTGGAAATTAATTGAACCTTTAGTGCAGCTTCTAGTTTCTCTTGAAAATGGTTGGCCGGGTGCAGTGGCTCAAGCCTGTAATCCCAGCACTTCGGGAGGGGGAGGCGGGCAGATCACGAGGTCAGGAAATAGAGATCACCCTGGCTAACACGGTGAAACCCTGTCTGTACTAAAAATACAAAAAATTAGCCGGGCGTGGTGGCGCGCACCTGTAGCCCCAGCCACACGGGAGGCTGAGGCAAGAGAATCATTTGAACCTGGGAGGCAGAGGTTGCAGTGAGCTAAGATTTCACCACTGCACTCTAGCCTGGACAACAGAGTGACACTCCATCTCAAAAAAAAAAAAAAGAAAGAAAATGGTAAAAAATAAAATAAATAAATAAATAGATAGATATCACCTAAGTATAGAAACTATAGAATTAATAAAATTCTCATTAGAAGGATTTTTAGAATCATCTAAACCATTTGGTATAAAGTCCAACTTGAGAACATACACACCACGCACACATACACTCCTGGGATCAGACTGAAGGATGACTTAGTGTCATTTTTTTGTTTTAATTTCATTAGGTGAAGGCCCAAGGCCCACATATCCTGCATTAGCCTAAGAATGCTGCTGATAGTGCAAAAATCCTGGTAATGTGATTTGTCCCCCTCACCTCTGGTTCTTGGGTCACCATGAAGGATCATATAGTTCCCACCAGAATGCAAATAGTATTATAGCTATGTGGATGCAAGAGAGAGCTTGCCTATTTCAGAGAAAAATAAGTCCTAGGGGACACAAAGTGTGTACTAACAGTTTATTTTGAGGTGACATTATGTATCCAGCTAGTACTGATTATCTTCTGCTTGGTCATATAGATTTTCTGCTGTTTAAGATGGTGACAAGATTTGGTTACCTCAAGGATGTGGAGAAAGTAGCAATCATGGCTTTTGCAGTAAGCACTGCTATGTGAAGTAGTTGCAAACTTTCCTAAGAGTGAAGACATCAGAATAAGCATATCATTTTATGCCTGGAGGAAATGAGGAAAGTTTGATATAATTCATGTGGTTGAAGAAAACATCTATGTGAAGGACCAAAGCATACAGACTAAAGAGGCTGTGACAGTTACCGAGAAGTAATTGTCTAGGAACCACTAGGAATTGTCTAGGGAAGGGAATGGGATCTAAAAAGGTTTCCCACATCTTGAGCAGATTGTGGGCAACATTTGAAACATCACTATCAGCCACAAACTAGAAAGCTTTAGATAGCTTTTGGGCTGGTCATTTCTGTAGTAAGAGAGAAGAAAGATAATTTATTCACCCTCTGAGCACCCTTCCCCAGCCTCTAAAGGTCAGGAGTGTTCATGTGTAAATTGTTGCTTTGGGAAATAGCTAGTATTCTTGTGATTCTCCTGTAGGCATAAACGCTATAGAAATCCCACAGAAATGCTTCTGCCTCCAATGATGACTTCTGAAGAACAATAACAGCAACTGCAATAGAAAGGAAATTTGTAGAAAATGTATGATAACCATAGCAATATTCCTCGCTTCCAGAGACATCGAATCATAAAATCCCCAAGAAATGATATGATGTTATCCTAGCAGCAAGGATCCAAAATCATTTACATCATATCCATCCAGTCATACTCATTCCATGAATTGTAAATCTCCATCTATTCACCTTTGTGAAGATTTGTATGAATTAGAGGGAAAGAGTGAGTTTTGAGATACAGAAACTTTGGAGTCCTTAGACCTCAGGTAAAAATGTGATACTCTAGCCTTAAAATAAAAGGAAATCTATGAACTAAAATGGAAAGATCTCCAAGATGTGTTCAGTGAAAAGAAAAATATGCAGGACAGTAGATATATTATGTTCTATTTGTGTTAAATAAATACTCCTTATATTGTGGTATAGAAATACAAGGATCCTGAATTACCAGATGAACTGTCTTATTTCCCATGCCTGACACCCACATGCCTAAGAGTTTCACCCAGCAGAGAGTCCTTGCAGAGTAGAGCAGTGTTCATTTTTTGAGTTCACATAAGCAAGGATAGGTGAAACAGACAACCCTGTCAAATTGTTGCAGGAGAAATTGTTGCAGATAGTCTTTGAGAGAGTCGTCTCATTGCTCAGTGGTATTTGCTCCCCGTGAGTGATAGTGAGTTAAACCACCAAATGCCATGCTGAGAGGCCTAGGGCAGTGGCAGGCATAAGCAGAATCCCACTGACAAATTTTATTAGGTTGGGAAATTTCCGTGCCTGAAAGATATTTTCAATAGCTATATGTGCATTATCTACTCCAGAAAGAACATGGCAGCTCCATTGCCCACAAATATGTCTATGGCAATCAGGTCCCATTTTTGTCCCCTTGGTTGGGTCAGGAATATCTGCCAGATGCAAGTTGAGCCATGTACATGTGGTGGTTGCCTAGTTTGTTTAAAGTTATGCATTTGGTAGCTGCCAGATGAGAGCAGAAGTCCCAGAGTGAGAATTAGGTCTTACTTTCCAACATTGGAGTTAGCTCTGCCAGTGAGAGAAACATCCTGACCTCAGAAGTTGAGCAACTTGTGGAGTTTGGCCCCAGAGGCTTTATCACTGAAGACCTTAGTCCTTACTGTGGAGCTATCTCATTGCTAGGATAACTGGAAGAGCAATAGGTATGTCTCCCCTTTGTTATTAAGATTCCCTATTCCATAAATTCTTCTTTAGATCCTTTGCTCAGTTTTCTCTTGGTTTTCCTATCCTATTGAGGGGTATCATATCAATACAGGAGACTTACTGTCTGGGTTCAAATCCACCACTTACCAAATGGTGGGACTTTTGACAAGTCACTTAATTCTCTGTGTCTCAGGTTCTTGATTTGAAAGAGACCACTTAAGCCCAGTAATTTGAGGCTGCAGTGAGCTAAGGTCATGCCACTTCACTCCAGCCTGGGTGACAGAGCAAGACACTGTCTCTAAAAAGATAAAATAAGATAAAAAAAAAAGAAAGACACAAAATGATATTTTGCCCCTCATGGTGTTATTATGAAGATTAAATGAATTAATTTTTTTAGCACATTCAAACATTCTGCACCAAAGTAAACCACATTTGTTCCCTGAATAAATGAATTGACTTTCTTGTTTATTTATGGAAATGTATTCTATATACCAGATATTAATCCTTCATAGATTATGGATGTACATATATCTTCCATTCTCTCACTAATTTATTACATTGGCCTATTTATCTTTACACAAATATTATCATTTTAATTATTGATGCCTTAATATATACATTAATATATTGGGGAAGGGGGCAAGTCTCACCAGTTTGCTCTATTTAAAAAAAAAATCCTAACTATTGGTAAATAATTTCCTTTAAATTATAACTGAATTTATTAAGAAACCCCCATTTCGTACAGTTTGCTGTTCATTAATATCTAAACATTTGTAGAATTGACATCTTTAGTGTAAGTTGCCCCATCCATGGACACATGGTTAACTTCTAGGACTTCATGATTTGCAAACTTAATTTTAATTTAGTCTTACATTAAAATGTACTTTATCTATACAAGAGTTCCTCATTAATTTAAATTTTCACATTTTATACTTTGTGTCCTTCAAATCTAAAAGAAAAAGGAAGGGTACTGTTACATGGGTCAATGTAATTGCAAGATTTCACTAAGATGCAATACATTTTACATTTTCCTGTTTCTGCTTATGAGTCAAACAATATTCGTCACCACACACATTAACTTACAACCTCTTTGCAACATTTATATAGAGTTGACTGAGAATTTGAGTAATCCAAGATTTTCTTGAGATTCTATTTTCATGTACGATGATATACTACTCATGCAATAACTTAAAGTTTTAATGGAAAAATCCTGTTTGGCCTGTTGGGAAAATGTAGTTGTATTGAATTGCACACTATTTAATGTGGCCTTACTATGAGTAGTCATTTTGTGGTCTAAAAAAGATAAAACATTTTCAAAGGTGCCTTACAAGTGAGGGAGGAGCATAATCACTGATATATTTTTATCAGAGAAATCTATAAGAACGCTTAATGTGCATTGATTGGGATTTGAGAAAGGTCGATTATGAGAAATACTCAAAGAAATGGCATTTAAAATTGAGGTTTGACAGAGTGCTTAGTAATACTTCTGTCATTTTAAGAAACATAAACATTCCTTTGAAGTTCGATGTCTCAACATGAAAAACTGACTTACAACACTAGAAAATCTCTATGTGCAAGTTACATGACTATATAAAGTATAATCATAGGTAATTGACTGGCCCTTGTTGGTTTCTCACATAATGAAGGTATCCAAATTATTTCGAAGTTAGGGAACATGGACTTGAATGTTAACACAGTGTTATTAATGTCACTGTATCATTACTAAGCTAACGATGTGCTTTATTCTGATGATAGCTTTTCTCTAACACTTACTACATGCAATGTGCCATACAAAGGGAAAAGAAAATGATCACGAATACACCATGCTCCATGTGTTAATGAGGTTTGCACAGTAGTGGGGCAGGTGTATAAACCAACAGCTATAAGAAAGTATATTGTTTGTTGATATTAATTTGATACGAATCTATGAGATTAGAGTGGAAAGACCCAATTTAGTCAGGAAAGGAGTGAGGAGTCAGTGAATGAATTCTTTTTAGAAGTTAGAAAATAGAAAATTATGGGGCAAACTTTGATTTTATTCATTTTGTTTTTAAAATTACTTTCACCTCTTAAAAAATAATAATGTGCTTGTGTGTAAAAACTGAGAAATGTTTGAAAAATATAAATAATACAAATAATGTAAACATTTTGCTTTGTTTACTTCTAATCATTAAGTTATGTATTTGCTATGTAGAAATGCAATTAGATGTAATCATTGATTAGGCTTTCTACCATTTGCCGAACATTGTTCTGTGCATAAAATATCAAGTTATCAGAAAATAGCCTAGAGAATTTGGGAATATTCTTATTCCTGGTAAAATATTTTACCTCTATCTAATTGTAGAAAGTCTGTTTACTGTAGGAAGAACAAAGAGGCCTTTCATGTGTTTCGTTTTTAACAAGAATTTTTTTCTCACTTCTGTGCCTCATTCAACAATTGTGCAATATTGATTATAGAGCTCTTATGTAATCCTTAGGATTGCTTTATTCCATAGAAAAGCCATCTTTTAGTTTGTATAGTTATTATAGCACTGCAGGAGTCTTCACGGATGCAATTATCCATGCATTGTTACAGAGCAAATGCCACAAGGGGGAAAATAATTACCTAAAACAACTGAACCAGATGGATATTTGAAAATAAAACACTTAAGATATATGTCATTTGTGTGGTTTAGTTTCTGTGGTTAACAATTGTTCACCATAAAAAAATATATATATACATATATATATATACACATATATATATATATATAAACCTATGCAATTTTTATAGCCTAAGGTGGTGGTGTTTTCAATTCTCATTTACATTTCTTTAGTTACTTTCAAAGGAAGGAGCCAACAAATATTTTCCTGTTGCTGGAGTAGTTAGAGGGAAACATAGTTTATTATTTCCTAGGGCAATGCCAGATGACAGGACAGAGTCAATCCCCAGGAGTCTATGGGAAAATTACCAGTTACAGACAAATAGTAAATACCACATTTGAGACACTGTGACCTCCAAGATCTAAAATTAGAGGAGAAATTGGCCATGACCCTACAAGGTACCTTACTATCTGGAACAAATGAGGAGAGAAAATAAAGCAGGCAGGTGGAGAGGACAAGAACAAGGCTTCATTCCCTCAAAGTCGTTAGAAAGTCGAGCTACAAGACTCCAGAAAGGAAAAAAGCAGTATTTGGGTATTGTCAAGATTTCAAAAGCAAAGACATCTTCCACTTCTATATCTTTTCCCCAATGCTCAGGGTCTCATCACATATTACCTCATTGATCACAAATGGAAATAAGCTGACAGTGCTTTGTACAATATTGACTTTGTGAATGCTATTTCTATTAATAGTGTCAGAGTGTTGTGATATTGTTTAAAGATTATTTTGAAAGACCAACTTCAGTTCAAAGGTCGAAGTAAATGTTTGAGATCTGGAGTCAGTTTGACACCCTTCTATTGTTTCTGTGACTTGGTAACATTGCCTAATCTCTCTGAGTATCGTTTTCCTTCACTATAAAATAGAAGTAAAAGATATTAACCTTGCTCAGAGGGAAGTGAAGGGTCACATACAGTGTCTGGCCCATAGAAAACATGTAATAGTAATGTATATGCATATCAGTATTATCATGATCAATAAGCCAGATGACTGCCAAATTCTACATTTTAGAAGGTAAGCATATCAGAAAGAATTTTTTGCAATAGAAATTATTATTTGAGTCTTAAATATAATTCCCCTCCTCTGCTTTTGGTCTTCAAAAATAAGATAATTTTATCTTTTAAGTTATTGCACCATGTTCTTAATAACATCTTTAAAATATAAACTTTCAGAACTTACTAATTTTGGGTGACTAAGGCTATTTTAGTCACTTTGGGGCCTCCTAATATTTCCGACTTGTTTCTGTCAACCTAGTACGTACAGTGAGAGATGTCTGTAGACTCTGAGCAACTCAAATTTTACAGATCAAAAGTCTTCTTAAAAACTCTAAGTTTTCTTAAAACAGTACCTGATACAAATTGCCTGATGGAAAATGCTTCTTTTGGATTAATGAATGAATGGATGTTGAATCATGCTTATGTATTACAGTGTATAGATAAGAAGTATGATGTTTATCCATTCCTCTAGGTATTTTAGGTTTCATTTATTGATAGTTTTATCAACAGTTAAAAAAAATCAGTCGTTCTTATGTAAATAAAACATTTTTGCTAAATTGTAATATAATGATACGTCAAAATCTGAATACATATTACAATGTTCATGATGTTCTCAATCATATGACTCAGTGACATCTACATAATTCACCAAATTCGATATTTCTTTCAGAATTTAGTGCTAAGGAAAACTTTATTTAACTAGAACTCATTTCATCCCTTTACAAAAAATAAGGAGTTTTTAATGTAACAGTTTTCCTTCTCTCAGTGGGCAGGAAGCTCAGATGAAAGTTTTATACTGAATCATAGTGACATTTCAAGAATTAGGCTTTTTTGCTTTTTTTCTTTGCCTTTCCTCATTTATTTTCTTCTCTTCCTTTTACAGTGTTTTCAAACTCACGGGTTTTTTTCTTTTTTTTTTTCTTATAATACATTATCATCTGCAAAAAAAGTCACTAGGTGTTCCTTAGGGGAGAAAAGAATGTTAGTTTAGGCAACGCTGACTAGATAAAAGCTCAAAATATTGTTTGACTGCCTCACATTTCTCAGATTGCAATATGCTATGTATTTTTAAATTTCGAAGAGAAAGAATTATGTTGAATTAACCTTCAAGTTTATTTAATTGAAGAATCCCTTAAGAGGAACATGAAGAACAAGAATTAGGACATGATATTTGATATTATCTGTAGAAGGTAGATAATATTTATTTTTAAAGTTACACACAAATATACACAAATACATGCATGCAAGATGCAATAAGACACACTGGAAATTTATGAAGTCTTATTTGACCTTTTATACATAGCTACTGATTTCAAGTTGATGAATATTTATATTGCTGCTATGCATTTACATATGTATGCATAAAAAGAGTTTTGTATTAAATTAGTTGTTTTAACATAATTGGTGTCATACACTATGCATATTTGGGTGATTGGTTTCTTTTGTAATTAACAATATGTTAATCATCTATCCGTAGCACCACTTGTGGATCAACTTCCTTCTTTTTATTGTTACACAGTATTATATAGTGTGCATGTATCTCAATATTTTTAACATACTGATTAGTGAATATATGATTATACCTAATTTTATCCTTTGTGAACAAGCTGCAGTAAATACCCTTGTCCATTGCCTGTGTTATGGGTAGGTATCCAGAGAAGCTGAATGGTTCATTACTCAGTTTTTGCTGTGGTTAAAAACAATTCTCCAAAACATGTTGGAAATATTTCAAGACAATGAAAGCTCACTCTTCAAAAAAGCTGCATTAATATACATTCCAACCACCACCAGAAGAAAGTGATACAGGAGGGGTCAGGGAAGTGCTGGGTAGAGAAGGGCAGGTCCCTGGCTAAGGGTCCACCTCCAGATGAGTGCCCACAGACCTAGGTGAGGACAAGTCTTTCTGTTTACATGCCCAAATGTTGCATTTTCCAATACCACCCGGGCCCACCATGCCCTGATCCTGTGCCTATGAAAACCCCAAGACCCTAGTGGGCAGAGACACAAGCAGCTGCACATTGAGAGGAACACACCAGAGGAAGAACACACAAGTAGCTGGACATCGAGAGGAACCCACCGGCAGAGGAACACACCAGCAGACACCAGCAGATGCCAGCAGGCCATCTATGGCAGAACAACGTGGGGACAGAAATCCGGCCTGGGCAGTTGGAGGAGAATCTCGCCGTTGAGCAGCCCAACTCCAGGGGAAAACCACCTTCCTACTCCATCCCCCTTCTGGCTCCCCATCCACCTCCTGAGAGCTTCCGCCACTCAACGGTGGCTCACGCCTGTAATCCCAGCACTTTGGGAGGCTGAGGCGGGCGGATCACAAAGTCAGGAGATTGAGACCATCCTGGCTAACGCGGTGAAACCCCGTCTCTACTAAAAATACAAAAAAATTAGCTGGGCGTGATGGCAGGCGCCTGTAGTCCCAGCTACTCGGGAGGCTGAGGCAGGAGAATGGCGTGAACCCCGGGGGGCGGAGCTTGCAGTGAGCCGAGATGGAGCCACTGCAGTCCAGCCTGGACGACAGAGCGAGACTCCGTCTCAAAAAAAAAAAAAAAAAAAAACCTTGCACTCGTTCTCCAAGCCCGCGTGTGATCCGATTTTTCTGGTACACTAAGGCAAGAACCCCAGGATAGAGAAAGCCCTCCCTCTTTATGAATAAGACAGAGGGTCTAATTGAGCTGATTAACACAAGCCACCTGCAGATGGCTAAACTAAAAGAGCACCCTGTAACACATGCCCACTGGGGCTTCAGGAGATGTAAACACTCAAACCTAGACACTGCCATGTGGTCGGAGCCCCACAGCCTGCCTGTCTAGAGGTTTGAGCATCAGGGCGCTGAAGAAGTGAGCCACATCCCCATCACCCACCCTGCAAGGGAGACAGGAAACCTTCCCGTTTCAACAGTAATTTCCTCACACTGTCTTAAGTTCCACATATCATCCGCTCCTCTTAACTTTTGCCATTCTGATAGATAAAAATTATACGTCGTTTATTTAAGGTTTATTATTACTTCATTTTGGAGAGAAGTAAGGTTCAAAGATTTGAGTTAGTCAAGCTTCTTGGTCCATTGTACATCGATCTGTGTAATTCTTTCTTCTTTCATTTGACTTCACTATTAGTTTTTCCATTATCCCCCTTCATCACTCCCATTTTGCTTCCACCTACAGTCTCTCCCCTCCAAAATAAATGTATTTTAATATGTCTTTGAATTTGTAACTATCTCTGAAAAAAATCATTATTGTTGCTTTAATATGTCGATTCTTTATAAAAATACATTATTACAGAAGATATCTATACTTTATAAGCATTATATTTTAAGATCTATCATTGTTATTTTACGTACACCTAGCTGGCTGCTACCAATGGCTTCATAGTATGCAAGGTTAAGCCACCACCACATTTTATTTGCCCATTAACCGCCAGGGCTGCCTCCAGTATTGTGCTTTCACAAACACATTGTGATGAATAGCATTGTACATATTCCCTTGAGGACTTACATGTGAGCTTCTTGGAGATATATCCACAGGTGCAGAATTGCTGTGCCACACTATATGTACATAATTGTTTTTGCTATGCACTATCAAATTTATCTCCAGAAAGCCATGACAGTTCACAATGCAGTGACAATTCTCAATACTCATTCTCCCACATCTTTGTTAAGACTTTTTAATCTGACATTTGAAATTTTTGCCTTATGATAGATGGAAGACATAGTTCATTTGTTTTAACCTAATTTTCTGTGATTGCTGGTGAATATGCACATCTATTCATTTATTCATTTGCCATGTGGATTTCTTTTATAGAACCATTTAAAGTCTTTATAATCTTTTTGAGTTTGCAGCCCTTTACTTGAAGCTAAGGAGCAATTTCTTATGTAGCCTAGGTAATATTCTTTAGAAGTCTTATATGCTATGAATGTGTCTTTAATCTGTCACTTGTTAGGTTTTTTGTTGGTGTCCTTTGGAAACTAAAATATCCCAAGTTTAATTTTGTTGAAGTCTACATTTTAAAGTTATATGTTCTATATTTAGATATTTGCATAAGTACCATTCCCTCACTTCCTTGAAGAAGTCACATAAATGTTCTTTTCCATATTTTTTATTATTATTATTCAATATAGAGCCTTTCTCATTTGCATATTTAATCATCTTTATTTGGATAAGAGGTAGGAAGTCAAGTTCATTTTGTTTCTTATAGTAAACTGGTTTTCCTCATATTATGGACTGAGTGATTCATTTCTATTTATAGGTTTATGGTATACCTCTATCATACACCAACTTGTCATACATACATGGATCTATTTCTGAGTTCACTTTTCTCTTCCACAGTTTATTTTTTGTTCCTTACCTATACTCCAGTTTTAACTAAATTCTATCTTTTTAATGTTTTTGCTATCAGTATGCTCCATCGGCTGACAAATTTTGGGAAAACAATCACAGAATTTTTTTAATGGGATACTAAAACTTAGAAACAAAGGTTGGTTTGATATAAGGCCAGTACTACTCACAAACATTGATTTAACAATCCTAAACATTTAACAATGTATTAAAAAGCAATATTTCATTATCAAGTTGTATTTGCTTTAAAATACAAAGTTGATTTTACACAAAATATACTATGTAATTGACTAGATGAATAGTTTATCTAGACACATAAAGGATAATCACAATTATGGAAGACAACATACATTTTGTTTTTTCTCCCTTTCTACTGATTACTCTGCCTTAATTTACCTTGTCGTTTCCATGTTATCTCCCCATCTTCATAACATTGAAATTTCCTATGATTTACTCCCTGGAAAACTTTTAAAACTATAGTCAATGTTTTAATGATAGTATTGACTATAATAGTTTTAAAGTAATTTGGAAGTCCAAAATTTCCAAATGTATGCTCCAGCCTAGATCACTGCCTTGCACTCTACGTTTATCTATCCAACTGCTGACATAACGTCTTCACTGAGATATAAAATAGAGTTTTCAAATTTAACTTAAAGCAAATCTCCAATATGCAACCCTCCAAAACCTGTACTTGCTACAGTTTTTTTAACCTCTGTAATTATCAGCTTCCCCAAAGGTGTTATTCTGGGGGATAGATGTCTGAAATTGCAACGCTAGGTCATGTGGTCATTGCCTGTTTAGTTTAATAACAAATTAACAAACTGTTTTTCAGAGTGGCTTTACCACTTTACATTCTCACTAGCAATATGTGATTAATCTAGTTTCTACAAATTCTTACCAGTATTTGGTACTGTCACTACATTTTTTTTTTTATTTTCATCATTCTGATAAGTTCGTAGTAATATCTTATGGTCTTTCTTTGCATTTCTGTGATGGCTAATGAGGTTGAAGATGTTTTCATGTGCTATTTGCCATCTTAAATCATCTTCAGTAATGTATCTGTTCATGTCTTTTGCTCATTTTTAATTGAATTGATTGGATTTTTATTGTTGAGTTTTGAGTAGTCTTTATCTTTTCTAAACACTAGTCCTTTGTTAGATATATGGCTTGGAAATATCTTCCAGTTTGTAGTCTGCTTTTGCTTCATTTTTGTGTGGATGTTCACAGAGCAAGAGTTTCCCAATTTATCAGTTTTTCCTGTCTATGAAGTCGTGCTTTTAGGGTCACATCTAGGAACTCTTTGTCAGCTCTAAATCCTGAAGATTATTTCCTAAATTTTTGTAAAAGTTCTCCTGAGACCTTGCATGATTGAAAATTTTACATACTTTACCTTCACATTTAAATGAAGAATATAAATACCCAGGTGTGAAGGTTTTCTTCTCCTCAGAATTTTAAAAATATTACTGCGGTATCTTCTCGTATGAAGTTTTAACATTGAGAAGTACAATGGCTCTGCTCCTGTTGTTAATTTTCCTAAACGTATTAAGTTGCCAGTGGAGAATGCAGCCTGTAAAATTATGGGCACTTTCTAATTTATTGATTTTTCTTTTGGCCCAAAGTTACTGTACAAGATTTCAAATGTGTCATGTGTTTTTGAAAACAATTGTTTCCTAGCTATTAGCTATAGAACTCATGTGTATCAATTACGACATTTAAATCTGTTATATTTTGTCTGTTTTTATTTTGGACTTCTTTTGGAAAAGGCGATCAGCTCTCTCTTTGTGATTATGAAATTTCCAATTATTCTTTGAAGTTCTATCAGTATTTTTATTTTTCTGCATATAATTGATATTTCCTATGGTACAACCACATAGATTTAGGGATGATAGATATGTTTGTATACTTTTATCCTTGCTAAAATGAAATACAACTTTTTGTCCCTTTTTTTATTTTTATTTTTCTTGAGATGGAGTCTTGCTTGGTTGCCCAGGGTGGAGTGAAGTGGTGCAATCTCGGCTCACTGCAACCTCTGCCTCCTGGGTTCAAGCAATTTTCCCACCTCAGCCTCCCAAGTAGCTGGGACTACAGGCGCCCACCACCACGCCCAGGTGATTTTTTGTATTTTTTTTAGTAGAGACAGGGTTTCACTGTGTTAGCCAGAATGGTCTTGATCTCCTGACCTCATGATCCGCCCACCTCGGCCTCCCAAAGTGCTGGGATTACAGGCATGAGCCACCACGCCTGGCCTTGTCCTATTAATATAATAATAAAATTGCTATATCTATGTACTTTTTGCTAGAACTCCCCATCCCCATTATTTTAACTCTTGATTTTAAGCACATTGTTTTAGCATGTTTTTTTATGTACAGCTATCAATACACAGCTAGGTTTTATCCTTCCATCGAAAAGTATACAGAAATATATTTTCTAAAATAATTTCAACATTCATATTAGATTCATGGGGTACATGTTCAAGTTTGTTATGTGGGCATATTTTGTGACTTTAAGGTTTGAGGTATGATGTTCCAGTCACCAAGGTAATGTATAAAACTCAATAGGTAGTGTTTCAGCCCTTGGACTCCTCCTTTTCTACCCTCTAGTAGTCCACAGTGTCTATTGCTCCCATCTTTTTATTCATGCATAGCCGATGCTTAGTTCCCACTTATAAATGAAAGCATGCAGTATTTGGTTTACTGTTTCTGCATTAATTCACTTAGGATGAAGACTTCCAGCTGCATCCATGTTGCTACAAAAGACATGATTTCATTCTTTGTATGGCTAAATAATATTTTATGGTGTATATTTACCACATATTCTTTACCCCATCCATGTTGATGGGGGCATCAAGTTTGATTCCCTGTCTTTGCTATTGTGAAGATTGCTGCGATGAACATAAAAGTGCATGCGTCTTTTTGGTAGAATGATTTATTTTCCTCTGCTTATATACCCAGTCAATGAGATTGTTGGGTCAGATGATAGTTTTGTTTTAAGTTATTTGAGAAACTTCCAAGCCACTTTCCACAGCAGCTGAACTAATTGACATTCCCACCAACAGTGTTAGGATTCCTTTTGTTCTGTAGCCTCACCAGCATTTGTTGGTTTTTGACTTTTTAATTCTGACTACCATGAAATGGTATTTCACCATGGTTTTGATTTACATTTGTCTGTAAATAAGTGATGTTAAGCATTTTTTTTTCATCTGTTTAGTGGCCATTTGTATGTCTTCTCTTGAGAAATGCCTGTTCATGTCGTTTGCTTATTTTGTAATGGGGTTATTTTTTATTTGCTTGTTGAATTGTTTAAGTTCATTACAGATTTTGGATATTAGATCTTTGTCAAATACATAGTTTGCAAATATATTCTCCCATTCTGTAGATTGTCTGTTTACTCTGTAGATTTTCCTTTTGCTGTACAGAAGCTCTTCAGGTTAATTTGATCCCGCTTGTCAATTTGTGTTTTTATTGCAATTGCTTTTGAGGACTTTGCAATAAATTCTTTCCCAAGGCCAACGTACAGAATGCTGTTGCCTAGATTTTCTCCTAGTATTCTGATAATTTGAGGTCTTACATTTAAATCTTTAATTTATATTGAGTTAATTTTTATATAAGGTGGAAATAGGGGTCCAATTTCACTCTTCTGCATATGATGACCCAGCTATCCTGGCACGTTTTATTGAATAGGCAGTCTTTACCACTGCTTATTTTTGTCTTCTTTGTTGAAGATCAGATGGCAGTAGGTGTGCAGTTTTATTTCCAGTTTCTCTTTTTTGTTCCATTGCTCTATGTGTCTGTTTCTGTTTTTGTACACTTACCATGCTGTTTTGGTTACTGTAGCCTTACAGTACAGTTTGAAGTCAGGTAATGTGATACTTCCAGCTTTGTATTTTTTGCTTGGAACTGCTTTGGCTGTTTGGGCTCTTTTTTGGTTGCATATGTATTTTAAGATAGTTATTTTTAATTGTATGAAAAATGACAACAGTAGTTTAGTAGGAATAACATCAAATCTATAGAATGCTTTGGGTAGTTTAGACATTTTAAAGACACTGATTATTCCAATGGATGAGCATGGAATGTTCTTCCATTTGTTTGTGTCATCTGATTACCTTCAGTACTGTTTCACAGTTCTCCTCATAGAGATCTTTCACTTTCTTGGTTGGATGTATTCCTAGTTATTTGTGTGTGGGTGTGGCTGTTATAAATGGGGTTGCATTTTTTATTTGGTTCTCAAAGATTAAATGTTATTGAGGTGCAGAAATGATACTGATTTGTGTACATCGATTTTGTACCCTGAAACTTTACTGAAGTTATTAATCAATTCTAGGACTCTTATGGCAGCGTCTTTGGGGTTTTCTAGATATAGTGTCATATCATCCACAAAGAGATAATTTGACTTTTACTTTTCCTGCTCAGATGGCTTTTATTTCTTTCTCTTGCCTGATTTCTCTGGCCAGGACTACCAGTACTATGTTGAATAGGAGTAGTGAGAGTGGGCATACTTGTCTTGTTCCTGTTTTTAAAGGGAATGCTTCCAGCTTTTGCCCATTTGGTATGATGTTGGCTGTGGGTTTGTCTGAATGGCTCTTATTATTTTGAAGTATATTCCTTTAATGCCTAGTTTATTGAGGATTTTTGTCATGAAGGGATATTGGATTTTATTAAAAGCTTTTTCTGCATCTATTGAGATGATCACATTGTTTTACTTTTTAATTCTATTCATGTGGTGAATAACATTTATTAATTTGCTTATGTTGAACTAACCTTGCATTGCAGGAATGAAGCCTCCTTGATCATGGTGAGTTAACTTTTTGATGTGCTGTTGAATTCAGTTTGCTAGTATTTTGTTGAGGAATTTTGTATCTATGTTGATCAGGGATGTCGTCTTATAGTTTTCTTTTTTTCATTGTTTCCTTATTAGGTTTTAGTATCCAGGTGAGTCTGGCTTTGTAGAAAGAGCTGGAGAGGAATTTCTCCTCCTCAATATTTTAGAAGAGTTTCAGTGGAATTGGTACCAGTTCTTTGTACATACAGTAGAATTCTCCTGTGGGTCCACTTAGTTTTGGAGTTTTTTTGGTTGGTAGTTTTTTTGTTTTGTTTTGTTTTTTAATTACTGATTCAATTTTAGAATTCTTTATTAGTTTATTCAGGGCTTCGAATTTCTTCCTGATTCAATATTGGGAGGCTGTATGTTTCCAGGATTTTATCCATTTCCTCTAGATTTTTTAGTTTGTGTGCACAGAGGTGTTCATAAAACTCTTTGAGGGTCTTTCGTATTTCTGTGGTGTCGGTTGTAACAACACCTTTGTTGTTTCTGATTGTGCTTATTTGTGTCTTCTCTCTTTTTTTCTTTGTTAATCTAGCTAGTTGTCTGTTGATCCTGTTTATCCTTTCAAATAACTGGGTTTTGGTTTATTGATTCTTTTTATAAATTTTGGGGTCTCAATTTATTCAGTTCCACCCTAATTTTAGCTATTTATTTTATTCTGCTAGCTTTGAAGTTAGTCTTTTCTTGTTTTCGTGTTTCCTCTAGGTATAATGTTAGATAACATCACACACCCACCGGGGCCTGTCATGGGGTTGGGGAGGGGGGGAGGGATAGCATCAGGAGATATACCTAGTGTAAGTGACGAGTTAATGGGTGCAGCACACCAACATGGCACATGTATACATATGCAACAAACCTGCAAGTTGTGCACATGTACCCTAGAACTTTAAGTATAATAAACAAAAATGAATAAATAAAGTAAAATAATAAATTGAGATCTTTCTAATTTTTTGATGTAGGTACATGTCACCGTAAACATTCCTCTTAACACTGCTCTAGTTGCATCCCCGAGATTTTGGAATGTTTGGAACCTGTTTTCATTTATTAAATGGTACTTTTAAAATACAGAAATCTATGACATTTATATCAATTGTGACTTTTTATATTTGCATTTGTTTCTTCTTCTTTGTTTCATGAATGCACTATCTTATCTCTTTAGTACAGGCATTATATTTTTTTCAAAATTTTTTTGTGTTATAGTAGGTGATACCTCAGACACATAATATTCTGATTCTTGTCTTTTTATGCCTCTCACATATTGTGTTGATTTTCTTCAAATGTTTGAAATAATATTTGTGTTTACCATACATTCTCCCATAATTTGGGAGATCAGGGTGAACCTGATAGAAGTTTGCCAACATTGTTTTCTAGACACTGGGGAAGTTCATTCCCTCATGTTACCACCATCAAGGACTGAAGTGTCCTCCCCCTTTCCCTCCATCCCATCTTCCACTGAAAGCCTTAGCCTGAGAGCAACACCTAGTGCTGTGCACAAATGGATTTAAGAGGGAGAAATGACGGGAAAAAGGCCTCCAAGACTGACAGCTCTAAATTTAATTTCTGAAACAATGATCTGTATCTTTGTCTCTGACTAAGCACTCACAAAATCACTTTCGCTTTTTTATAAAAATTTTCTTCAATGTGTATTTTAGATGATCTTCTCCTACTTCATAATCACACTGTTTTCTGTTTTTAGAACACTTTTTAAAGTTTCTGGTTATTGATCCTCTAATTTTGTAATATTTTAAGCATTTTAAAATGTATTTTTTATTATAAAACAAACAAAAGAATACTTTCAGAAGATGAGAGGTAGGCGCCTGTTATTATTTATTCTAATCCTCTATGCTGATTTGCATAAAAATTGATTATTTACATGTAATAATTCGATGGGCTTAACTTAGAGAGCTGGAAGACTTCAATGAACGATTTCAAAGAGATTGTATGTGTATCTGTCTGTCTGTGCACCACAAGAACTGACTGTGCTTAGTTCTCATTCTTCCAATGTGCAGATTAGAAGGTCTATTTAATTACACTTTGGGTCTGTAAATCTGCCATTACAAATAATGATGAGCATTCTATGGATCTTTCTGAGACTCTATGTGTCTGTAGAGAAATATACATTTTTGTTTACATTGAGAATTATCACATATGAGCTCTAGAAGGAAATGTGAGTAACTGTATAGTCAAATCTTTAATTTTCTAGTGAGGACAATGAGTTTCAGTTATAACATGTAGTTTATTTATGGTTCAAGGGATAAGGTGGAACCAAGATTTCTTATCCTTCAGGTAGTTTATTTTTCTATTATACCAGGTGTATATCCAGTGGTTTGCACTTTTTCTTTTCATAAATTAAAACAAACAAAAAAAACTAACAGGCTAGTTGATCCCATGTCTTAAAATGAAAAAAAAATGCCAAAGACTCGTAATTCAATTGATATATAATCCATGAATTCATAAGTGCTTCTGCTTATTTCTTAAGTGATAATTTCTAGATTAGGCTTTCTTTTTTTTTCTCTTTGTTCCTTTGTTCCTTTTTTGTCTATAAACTATTTAGATTATCTGTTTTGTTTTCCAATTATTTATTTATCAAATATATAATGAACTCTTGTTATATGCAAAGTGTTTGTTAGGAATTTATGGATGAATTGTGTGGAAAGGGAGGAATATGACCTAGTCATTTCCAAGCTGTACTAATATTTTTATCTGAGTTTACATACTCCATATAGAAACCATATACAAATATAAGATATGGTTTATAATTTTATAATGTAAGTAGTAAAATCTTTCTTTTTCCCTCAAGGGGCATCTCTCTGTTTTATTCTTGATCTTGTCATAGTCAGTGAAGGAACTATAAGTTTGTTTGTTTTTTCAGCCAGTATATGAGCTCTATTTCAGATTAGAATAAATTGCTTAAAATTTCAATTTTAAATCAATTTGAAGAATATTACCTTTTGCTCTGTTGTTGTTTTTAATTAAAAAAGATGAAAATATGCACAAATTTGTTTGATAGAGATTATGAATTTTTCTCAAAAAAATAAAGGCAACTCTTCCATATTTCAAGTATTTGAAATATGGAGATAAAAAAATCGGCTAAATTTCTTTTTCTGGCAGAAAAAAATGACAAACCAGGTAAAAGAAAGCGAGAAGAGTAGTAATACACATAATAAATGCCACTATAGTAAAAATCATTCTGAACCAAAGCAAATTTAGTTTTTTGGTTCCATTAATATTTAAAGTTGCAGTTTTTTTCTACTGTCCTATAAGACTTCAAAGACACTAATACTTTAAAAATAATTTTTAAATTATAACAAAAATGCGTATATAAAATTATTTCCTGAGAAGTCTTTCATTTATTTTGCTTCAGTTCCTTCCCTTTCTTTGCCTATGTGTCCTTTTTTATCCAACAATGTGGATCTTTATTTAAGGTGCTGGTGACATTAGAACAATAAAATGAAGTCTTGGGAACTATATGCATGGAAATTATTCCTAATGAAACCCTGGAATAGAATAGAACACGTAGATGCAAATGGATGAAATGTACTCAGAGCAGCAGTTCTGCCTATCCTTAGAGGACATAGCATTATTATACTATTATCTGAAAAGGGTTTAATTATATTCACATTATATCCATCTGCCTTAAAACCCTTATCATACCAGAACATGCTGAGAAATCTACTTTCCAAACACTTAACCTGCAAAATCCCTTGTGTAAATCTGCAAGTTTCAATGGCTTTATGGAATCCAACAATGTCTCTAGAGGCTTTCCTTTGATTTTTCTCTATCCCGCCTACATTGAGTAAACAGAAAGCCCATTGACTCTCAGTTATCTGGAAACCCATTTTCCACTTTATGATTTTTTTTTTTTTTTGCAGAAAGGCTTTTTAATTCCTTATGTTCCTGTGTGCACATCTGGGCTATTGGTCTCACTTAGATATGTTAACATTGGTACTACTATCTAAACATTGTTTTTGAAGGGCAACCAGCTGCATTTCAAATCATGATAACAAGTCAAAAACAGAAAACATCCTAAAATAAAATCGCATTTTAAGAGTGTATTGTTAATAACAGTAGAATTTATTTAACTAAAGTAAAATGGTACAAAACTATTTTTAAAAAAGAGGGTGAACGCTGATGCTATTTGTATAACATGACTAGTTTTTTCAACTTCAAGAATGCATTAGGAACAGAATGGAAAGTGTAAGTGCACCTCACATTAAAAAGTCCCTAAAAAAATTTCCAAACATACTAATTAATAAACCTGAATTCTTTAAAAAAAAAAAAAAGGCTTTCTCCCAGTATCAGGAAGTCTTTTGTTCTATATCACATGCTTTTTCATATATAAAATATATTCTGAGATCTTTAAAAAACTACATTAAAGATTTCAAAATATTTATTTAGACATACATGTGTATAAGTCTATAGCAAGACTTACTTTTCCAAATAGAGAGATATGTGCAATCAATTCTCTTTTCAATACTCAACAATTTTTTAAATTTCATCTTCTCTTTGTCTTTTAATTTGGTTTATATGCTATATAACATTTGACTTTAAAAAGTAGGCTATCAAGTTTCAAGTGGTAAGAAGTGTTAAAAGAATCAGCCTATGCTTATTTTTGTCTACCTTTTATTCTATATCTTTACGGTTTCCTGTTTCTTGTCATGTCACATGAGGTGGTTAAAATTTTATTTTTATGTTAAAATAGTTTGCTAGATATCTTTTGTTTGTTCCTTCAAATCCATTCCCCATTATTCCCTATTTTGTTCTTTGTCCCAGTAGGCTGACTTTGTTGAAATACATCAATAGGCTCCCTTAAACTCTGCTGGTTTCCTATTGATTTAAACCAAGGGGAGATTCTACAGGTGATCAGAAGGTGAGAGGATGAGATCATGGAGTTTATTCCTGTAGTTCCATCTCTGTGGGATCACCCTGTACTGTTTCAGTCCTTCAACTGATGGTCAATGCTTCCCTCAAGGAAGCCTCCTCTATACTGTCCTCTCATTCTAGGTTTCTGTACCTGGCACTTCCCCATACAAATGCTTCCCTGGCTTCGAAGTGGTAACAGATATGCTGATGACAGCCTTCTGGGTATGGCATTATCCTTTGTGATTCTCGGCACCCTCACCATATTGTTGAAAATACCCTCTTTCTAACACCACCTTAAAAATAGGATACCATTTTGTGCCATCTGTTTTCTGGCAGGAACTTGACTTAATACACCTTGGTTTTTATTAACATCTTGGCTTTCTTGATTATAGATTCTCTACCCCGCTTCAGACACAGTTCTTCCTATTAAAGGAAACTTGTATGTGTGCCTTCCAGTAGGAATAACTTTTATGCTTTCCACCAATTTTCTATTTTTCTATATAAAAAATTGTATACATCAGTAAAATAAATTGAACTTCAAGTATTGTTTTGAAATGTATAAAGAAAAGGTCCATGAATAAAACCTTCATCAAGTGAGCAATTTGCAGTTGAACAGCAATTCCAATTACCAGTACCCAAGTTCCCAGGCTTCTTTGTGGTGGTATTTGTAGCTGATTAAATTTCTCCTAATTATATGTATGGGTACACAACATGAAAATTAAAACAAAATGTATTACCACTTTCAGAAATAACAATGTATTCCTGAAACAGCATTTTGAATGTGGCATTCTGCTCCAAATGAGTGAAATCACACTTAGCATTTTGTGTTTAGAATGAATGAATTCTTACTGGGTTTATACAAAACAGTAAGTGGAAAATTGATTATTATATAGATGGATAATCCCATTTAGCTATTTATAAAATAGTAGAGTAAAATTTCTGAATTTTATAACATAACCCACCTCTCTTTTTCTTCATTTGCAAAAAAAATTTTAAAGAGGATTTTTCTGTAGTAAGAATGTTAAACATGTTGAAAATGCTTCTGAAACAAAACAAATCAAAAAACCTTTCTTTTAGGAATATACTACGTAATAATCTAGCCAAATGAAAATGAAGAAAATATAAATAATTCCTTTTTTTCCACCAAAGCTATAGGCCTTGCCCAGGTCTGTCAGATGAGCCTTGTGGGTGGTTAGATAGCTACACATTTCAAACATCATCTTGCCACACAACTAAACCCAGATCACTGAGAAGGGAAGAAGGATAACTCTAAATAAAAAAATGGTCTAACATGTGAAGAAAACATTCATACTTTAGAATCTGCTAAATCATTATAAAAAGCATTCAATAATAATTATAGCTTGGATTTGTTGAGCACTTCATATATTGTTTTATTTAAACTTCTCAACAACCCCTAAAAGGGAGATATTTTTATTATCCCACTTTATTGATCACGGTCTATTCAGAACACAGAAACATGTTAGTAATTTAGAGGCAGAAAACTAAATAGGAAGAATTATTAATCATAAAAACATAGTTAATTACTACAAGAGGTAAGAGAAAGTTCTAAAAAGAACTTTTGCTACACGAGTAGCAAAGGCATCGAGTAGCTATTATCCACAGGGCTTTGAAAGAGCACACGTGGAAAGGGCTACCTGAAGGATAAGATTCAGACCTCTTTGAAGAGGATGTGGCTGCAGACCCTTGGATAGCAGAAAAGTTCACTGCAGTGCCTGGCATCAAAGCTGGCCAGCAGCAGGCAGGACAGGGCTAGTAATCAGAAAGCTGAGCTAAAGTTGTCTGGGGAGTAGAGCCACTAAAGCTACACCCTGTGGTGCTGGCAAACTCATAGGAGGGTGAGTGTCACTGGGTCTCCCCCATAAGATAATCAGCTGTGACATAGGGGTAAGAAGAAAAGTACACCAGAACCAGGAGCAAAAGCCTTCCTTCTGCTTATGTCTTCTGGTGTCCCTTCACTGCCTTCTCCTGGCGAAGTCCGACGTTGTTCCAATGGCAAAAGAAAAATGTTCACAGGGTCCAGATCCAGAATCAAGAAGCTGAGCATGAAGGGTGGATTTAGAATTGAGAGTAAATAAATTGATAACTTTAAGGATGAGAAAACTGAAGCTTATTGAACCTCCATAACTAGCACATGCAAAGGCAAGAGTCAAACCCGTTCTGAATTAAACTCTCTTCTTAATCCCTACTCACTGTATTGCTTTAGTAACAAGCTACCCAGCCACAGGAATTGTACTCTATAATAAAATTGTAAATATTTCCAGTTTCTGTAACTTTGTAACAATTGTTCAATTCTAATTGCAACTATATTTCCTAATTCCTACGTGATTTCAACCATAAAGTAGGTGGCACTGGAATTCAAATGTACAAGCACATGAAAGCAAAAGTAACCACAGACAACAAAGGAAGTACCTATTAAATGGAAACCTTTTGGCTATGTTAGGATCATTAGAAAGTGTCACTCTTCATCTCCAGGCACTGGAGTGAATCAGTTGAATAGGGCCTGAAGTGAACCCCCTGCAAACTGCAGCAGCCCTACAAAAGAAGGACCTCGCTACTGAAATAAAAACAAACAAGCAGAAAGTGACAACAACAGCATCAACAACAACAACAACAAAAAGGACCCCCAAAAAACCCCATCCTAGGGTCAGAGGCACAAAGACTGAAACTAGACAAACTCACGAAGATGAGAAAGAATCAACAAAAAGAATGCTGAAAACCCAAAAGACCAGCGTGTCTCTTCTCCTCCAAATGATCACAACGTCTCTCCATCAAAGGAGTAGAACTGGACGGAGGATCAGATGGATGAACTGACAAAAGTAAGCTTCAGAAGATGGGTAATTAAAAACTATAATGAGCTAAAGGAGCATGTTCTAACCCAATGCAAAGAAGCTGGGAATCTTGATTAAAGGTTCAAGGAATGGCTATCTAGAATAACCAGTTTAGAAAGGAACATAAATGACCTGATGGAGCTGAAAAACACAGCACAAGAACTTTGTGAAGCATACACAAGTATTAACAACTGAATCGACCAAGTGGAAGACCACCTTACTGAAATAAGACATGCAGAAAAGAATAGAGAAAAAATAATAAAAAGGAATGAACAAAACCTCCAAGAAATATGGGACTTCATAAAAAGACCAAACCTACAATTGATTGGAGTACCAGAAGGAGACAGGGAGAATGAAAACAAGCTGGAAAACACACTTCAGGATATGATGCAGGAGAATTTCCCCAATAAGCAAGACAGGCCAACATTCAAATTCAGGAAATATAGAGAACACCATTAAGACACTCCATGAGAAGATCAACCCCGAGACACACAATCATCAGATTCTCCAAGTTTGAAATAAAGGAAAAACTGTTAAGGGCAGCCAGAGAGAAAGATCAAGTCACCTTCAAAGAGAAGCTCAGCAGAATAACAGTAAACCTCTCAGCAGAAATTTTACAAGCCAGAATAGACTGGGGGCCAATATTCAACATTCTTTGAAAAAAGAATTTTCAACCCAGAATTACATATCCAGCCAAACAAAGCTTCATAAGCAAAGGAGAAATAAAATCCTTTCCAGACAAGCAAATGCTGAGGGATTTCATTATCACCAGGCCTGTCCTGCAAGAGCTCCTGAAAGAAGCAGTAAATATGGAGCAGAAAAACTGGTACCAGCCACTGCAAGAACACACCAAAATGTAAAGGCCAATGACACTATAAAGAAACTGCATCAACCAGTGTGCAAAATAACCAGCCAGCATCATGATGACAGGATTAAATAACCAGCTAGCATCATGATGACAGGATCAAACTCACACATAACAACACTAAACTTAAATGTAAGTGGGCTAAATGCCCCACCTAAAAGACACAGACTGGCAAATTGGGTAAAGAGTCAAGACCTATCGTTGTGCTGTATTCAGGAGACCCACCTTACATACAAAAACACACAAAGTCTCAAAATAAAGGTATGGAGGAAAATTTTCCAAGCAAATGGAAAGCAAAGAAAAGCAGGGGTTGCAATCCTAGTCTCTGACAAAACAGACTTTAAACCAACAGAGATCAAAAAAGACAAAGAAAGGCATTTCATAATGGTAAATGGAACAATTCAACAAGAAGAGCTGACTATTCTAAACATATATGAACCCAATACAGGAGGACCCAGATTTATAAAACAAGTTCTTAAAGACCTGCAAAGAGACCTAGACTCCCACATTATAGTAATGGGAGACTTTAACAACCCACTGTCAGTATTAGACATATCAACGATACAGAAACTTAACAAAGATATTCAGAACTTGAACCCAGCTCTGGATCAAGTGGACCAATTAAACATCTACAGAACTTTATACTTCAAAGCAACAGAATATACATTCTTCTCAGTGCCACATGGCACTTATTCTAAAATTGACCACAAAATCAGAAGTAAAACACTCCTCAGCAAATGCAAAAGAACTGCAATAATAACAAACAGTCTCTCAGACCACAGTGCGATCAAATTAGAACTCAGGATTAAGAAACTCATTAAAAACCACACAATTTAATGGAAATTGAACAACCTGCTCCTGAATGACTCCTGGGTACATAATGAAATTAAGGCACAAATCCAGAATTTCTTTCAAACCAATGAGAACAAAGAGAAAATGTGCCAGAATCTCTGGGACACAGCTAAAGCAGTGTTAAGAGGGAATTTATAGCACTAAATGCCCACATCAGAAAGCTAGAAAGATCTCAAATCAACATCCTAACATCACAATTAAAAGAGCTAGAGAGACAAAAGCAAAGTAATCAAAAGCTAGCAGAAGACTAGAAATAACTAAGATCAGAGAAGAACTGAAGGAGATAGAGACACGAAAAACCCTCCAAAAAATCAACAAATACAGGAGCAGGTTTTTTGAAAAAAGAAACAAAATAGATAGAACACTAGCTGGACTAATAAAGAAGAGACAGAAGAATTAAATAGACAATAAAAGATGATAAAGAGCATACCACTAGTGACCCCACAGAAATACAAACTACCACCAGAGAATACAATAAACAACTCTATGCAAGCAAACTACAAAATCTAGAAGATATGGATGAATCCCTCGGTGCGTACACTCTACAAAGACTAAACCAGGAAGAAGTTGAATCCCTGAATAGATCAATAACAAGCTCTGAAATTGAGGCAGTAATTAATAGCCTACCAACCAAAAAAAAAGCCCAAGACCCGACACAGTCATAGCTGAATGCTGCCAGAAATACAAGGAGGAGCTGGTACCATTTCTTCTGAAACTATTCCAAATAATTGAAAAGGAGGGACTCCTCCCTAACTCATTTTATGAAGCCAGAATCATCCTGATACAAAAACCAGGAAGAGACATGACAAAAAAAAAAAGAAAATTCAGGCCATTATCCCTGATGAACATTGTTGCAAAAATCCTCAATAAAATATTGCCAAACCAAATCCAACAGCACATCAAAAAACTTATACATCACAATCAAGTTGGCTTCATTGCTGGTATGCAAGGCTGGTTCAACACATGCAAATCAGTAAGCATAATCCTTCACATAAACAGAATCAAAGACAGAAACCACATGATTATCTCAATAGATTCAGAAAAGCCCTTTGATAAAATTCAACATCCTTTTGTGTTAAAAATTCTCAATAAACTAGGTATTGATGGGACATATATCAAAATAATAAGAGCAATTTATGACAAACCCACAACCAATATCATATTAAATGAAGAAAAGCTGGAAGCATTCTCTTTGAAAACCAGTACAAGACAAGGATGACCTTTCTCACCACTCGTATTCAACATAGTTTTGGAAGTTCTGTCCAGGGCAACCAGGCAAGAGAAAGAAAAAGAAATAAAGGGTATTAAAACAGGAAAAGAGGACCTCAAGTTGTGTCTCTTTGCAGACAACATGATTTTATATTTATAAAATCCCACCATCTCAGCCGTAAAACTTCTTGAACCAATAAGGAACTTCAGCAGTCTCAGGGTGCAAAATCAATATGCAAAAAATCACAAGCATTCCTTTACACCAACAATAGGCAAGCAGAGAACCAAACCATGAATAAACTCCCATTCACAATTGCTACAAGAGAATAAAATACCTAGGAATAGAGCTAACAAGGGAAGGGAAGGACCTCTTCCTGGAGCACGACAAACCACTGCTCAAGGAAATCAGAGAGGACACAAACAAATGGAAAAACATTTCATCCTCATGGATAGGAAGAATCAATATTGTAAAAATGGCCATACTGCCCAATGTAATTTATAGATTCAATGCTATTCCCATCAAACTACCATTGAGGTTCTTCAGAGAATCAGAAAAAACAATTTTAAATTTCATATGGAATCAAAGATGACCCCATATAGCCAAGACAATTCTAAGCAAAAAGAACAAAGCTGGAGGCATCACGCTACCTGACTTCAACCAATACTACAAGTTACAGTAACCAAAACAGCATGGTACTGGTACTAAAACAGACATATAGACCAATGGAGCAGAACAGAGACCCCAGAAATAGCACTACAAATCTACAACCATCTGATCTTCGACAAACCTGACAAAAACAAGCAATAGGGAAAGGATCTCCTATTCAGTAAATGCTGCTGGGAAAACAGGCTAGCCATATGCAGAAAACAGAAACTGGACCCCTTCTTTATACCCTCTACAAAAATTAACTCAAGTTGGATTAAAGACTTAAATGTGAAACCCAAAACCATAAAACACCTAGAAGAAAACCTAGGCAATACCATTCAGGACATAGGAATGGGCAAAGACTTCAGGACTAAAACACCAAAAGCAAATGCAACAAAAGCCAAAATTGAAAAATGGGATCTAATTAAACAAAAGAGTTTCTGCACAGCAAAAGAAACTATCATTAGAGTGAACAGGCAACCTACAGAATGGGAGAAAATTTTTGCAATCTACCCATCTGACAAAGGCCTAATATTGAGAATCTACAAGGAACTTAGCAAATTTACAAGAAAAAAACAAACAACCTCATCAAAAAATGGGTGAAGGATATGAACAGACACTTTTCAAAAGAAGATATTTATGTGGCCAACAAACAGGAAAAAAAAGCTCAACATCACTGATCATCAGAGACATGCAAATCAAAACCACAATGAGATACCATCTCACACCAATTACAATGGCGATTATTAAAAAGTCAGGAAACAATAGATGCTGGTGAGGCTGTGGAGAAATAGGAACACTTTTACACTGTTGGTGGGAATGTAAATTACTTCAACCATTGTGGAAAACAATTTGGTGATTCCTCAAGGTTCTAGAACCAGAAATACCATTTGGCCCAGCAATCCCATTACTGGGTATATACCCAAAGGAATATAAATCATTCTACTATAAAGACATATGCACACATATGTTTATTGCAACACTATTTACAATAGCAAAGATATGGAACCAATCCAAATGCCCATCAATGATAGACTCAATAAAGAAAATGTGGTACATACACACCATAGAATACTATGCAGCCATGAAAAGGAATGAGATCATATCCTTGGTAGGGACATGGATGAAGCTGGAAGCTATCATCTCAGCAAATTAACACAGGAACAGAAAACCAAACACCACATGTTCTCACTCATAAGGGGGACTTGAACATTGAGAACACATGGACACAGACAGGGGAAGAAGACACACCTGGGCCTGTTATGGGGTGGATGGTGAGGGGAGAGAACTAAAAGGATGGGTTAATAGCTGCAGCAAACCACCATGGCACATGTATGTATACCTATGTAACAAACCTGCCCTTTCTGCACGTGTATCCCACTGTTTTTTAGAAGAAATAAGGAAAAAAGAAAAGAAAGAGTCACTCTTTGGACTCATGGACTATATTTGCTTCCACTGCATCTAAGTGGCCTATGCATGAAATCCTGCTACTGGTTGCCCTAACTCCCTAATGCTGATTAGTTTTATTTTCTTCAGTTAACTCTGTTTGGATATATTTTAAGTTTATGCCTCATCTCTGTCTGGGTAGACACTCTGCATTTAGTATTCATTCATTGCCTGGTTCATTTGTTTATTTCTTTTTTAATTTTATGTTTTTTAATTATTCAAATAATTTAAAATAATATTTGCCCAATGAAGTAATTTTCTCTTTTAGAGGTATCTAAATTGAAAATAATAGGCTTCTTCCACTTTTATTTACAGGATGTAAAGAAAGCCTCAGTAAGGTAAGTCCTGAAATTGCTACATCTCTTAAAACGCAGTCAGTATAAATGATGGTACATCACAGAGAAGGAAAGATATAAATTGTGCCCTGTAGACATTTATATTTGGATAAGGCTGCACGTAAAATCCTCTACACTTCAAATTCACACATTTCCTTTTGGGACTTAACCAGTTTGAAATAGGTTCTCTGTCACTTGTCAAATAAATCCTAAACAAATCAAAAGGCAAATCTAGAGTGTATTTTATCTCATCTCCTCCCTGTGATATGCATCCATCAAGAGTTTCCTTTTGTTCATGATACTTTATGAATATTCATACCTATATAAAGGCTTTCTATATTTTCATGTTTGTTGGGGAAAAATGAATCATTCTTTACACATCCCAGGATTTTAATTTTTTTCATTTATCAGTAAATCTTAGACTTTAATATTTTATTAAATGACCATATTTTATTTCCTAATATTTATATACCAAAATGTTGTTAACTATATATTGCTCTATGGTCTGGCTTTTTAAATATTTGAGACAAATTGCAATAAACATCTTTGTTCATTTATATTTAAGCATAAGTATTTAAACATGGTGAAATAGAATCCAAAAATATGATTGTGTACATAAAAAGGGAGTATGGAAATATTTCTTTTTCAGAAAATTATTGTTCAACCTTTTGACAACCATGCCTTAGTTTCTTTCTTGGGAACCATTTGTTGCAGTGTTCATGTAGTTTTAGTGGGGCCGATTCTACTCAGATTCAAAGCTGCCATTATTCAGAACACTCTTATCTGATATCATTATCATAGTCACAGAGAGTGGTTAAAACATTGATATGAGAACTGATAGGAGTCATGAGATCTTATGAGACTTTTACTAAGATTTCTGGGAACAGATGCTGGAACTCTATACATAATGAAAGCTCCAGAATGTAAGTTCCAGAGGTGCTACTTCATTTTGGGAATTCAATCAAAATCGAAGGTGTAGATAAAAGGACAGAGAGAGAGAGATTAATTGATCATTATTGGCATTGTTTGAGTCCCAGATCAAGGTGACCCCAAAACCCTTCACTTTTCAGCCCACGTGCCAATGAATTTCCTTTAGGAGTTCACCCAATTTGAATTAATTTTTTTCTCACTTGTTCTCAAAGGAATGCTACATGATAAAAAGAGTATTTAAGTACTTTTAAAAATAAAGAGGAACAAATTAACTTTTGAAAAATTTAAGTGATTATATATCTACAAATTAATAAGAGTCCTTATATTTCCATTTGCCAATCGAAGATGCTATTCATTGTGTCAACTTTTGTCAGTACTCTGGGAAGACAATATCTCACTGATGTTTTAGTTTGATGATATGGTTTGGCTGTGTCCCCACCCAAATCTCATGTTGAATTGTGATCCCCAGTCTTGGAGGTGGGGCCTGGTGGAGGTGATTAGATCATGGTAGTGGTTCCTAATGGTTTAGCACCATCCCTCTAGTGCTGTCTCGTGATGTGATAGAGATCTCAGGAGATCTGGTTATTTGAAAGTGTGTAGCACATTCCCTTTCTCTCTCTCTTCCTCCTGCTCCTGCCATGTGATGTGCTGGCTTTCCCTTTGCCTTCCACCATAGTTGAAAGTTTCCTGAGGCCTCCCAGCCATCCTTCCCGTACAGCCTGTGAAACTGTCAATTAAATGTCTTTTCTTTGTAAATTACCCAATCTCAGGTAGTTCTTTATAGCAGTGTGAGAATGAACTAATATATTTGAATTTCTTTCTCTGTGGATAAAAGCAAGCATTTTTTCCTATACACTAATTATTAGAATGTCATATTTTTCAATTGTCTGTCCATTTTTTTTATCTTCATCCTTGTTTGTAGAACACCCAGTGTTATACTGGAGACCGTAAATGTGCTTACATCTATCAAGCAAGCCAGCTATGGTGCTAAACCATTAGAAACCACTACCGTATATAAGAATAACCAGCTACTATTTTTTTCCAACAATTTTTCTCAGGAATGCCCTCACATTCACTCTGTAGACCTACTGATCTCTGCTCTCAGCTTTCTATTTTTTTTTCCTGAGGAATAATTTATAAAATGCTGTGCAACGTCTAACTGACATCCTTTGAAATCTTAATGCAGAAATGAAAGAAATATGCTATTTTTTGCACATTTTAAGAGTAGAGACTTCTTAAATGCTCTTCCAGTAGACTCAAGAATAACAAAGGACCCAAAGGCATGTTTTGTAGAAATAGAGAAATGGCATATTTAACTAATACAATAATTTATTGTATCATTTCCCAATAAGTCCTTTAAATATCTTCAAAGATTTGTGAATGTATCAAGGGAAACATATTATTCTGAAATCTGTTTTCATGTCTAACCTGAAATCAATACACACAGTAATTTGGGTTGATTATTTTCCGCAAAACAGAGCAGTCTGAGCACATCTCATTATGCATTTGGTGGGTGGCAGCAGCAGTTAGCACAGCTCAGGTGAGTGTTTGTCATCACTAATTGCCGTTTGATTTCACCATTTCACGTTTTTAACATTTCTATGCTAAATTTAGTCATATGTTATTATTTTAGTGTTTCCAAAATATGAGTCACTTCCATACTGCTTTTATGATTTTTGCCTGAAGCTGAGAAAGAAGCAAGAATAAGCATAAGGAGGCTGAGATAGAAGCATTCGGGGTGGTGAGGACACTGAGGCTGTGGCAGGGTGACCTGAGGACACCAGGAGGGGTTGGGGAAAGAGCCACGAAATCCATGTCCCCACTCTGTATGGCTGCACAGTGGTTCCTCCTGAAACCTCCTATATGCAGTTAATCTTAATCAAAACTAGATAAATGAACTTGAAGTGTCCTCCAGGTATCACATACCTTCTGAATATACCCAATTTGGCCCATCATCTGTTTTTTGTTTCTGTTTTTTAAAAATTAAGTTTTTATTACCGTTGTTATTGTTAACATTGTTTGGATGTTTTCTGGTCTATAACAACGGTTTTTATATTTGCAAACGCTTACATTATAAAAGATTATATGGGGACCAACATTATAACATCTATTTCACTCCTTGGCCTGCAAAAATGTTAGCTTTCTGGTCTTTAATGAAAAAGTTTACCAACCACTGCAATGGATCACAGATGCCAGGAATCATTTCTGTAACTTTACTCAATGTCCAATTAAAATGGGCATTCTGTCCTAACATGCTATAATCAGGTTCTCAAGGCAATCAAAGCAGACTTGAGTACTAAAAAAAGGCCATTCATTTTGCTAAAAATCGTGTGATTTTCAAATATCAGGAAGAAAGCAATGGGCGTGAGCAATAGTATTGAAAATATTTACACAAATGGGCCCCTTATGGCCTATGTTCTCTAATGTGCCAATCTTCTCAGCACTTCCAATGTTCTCAGCACTTAAGTTTTCTGTTTGACACTAAAAATATTTTTTATTGATTTTTTTGTACTTGGAGTGAGGGGTGGGAAGGGCATTTTATTGAAATAACTATAGCAAGCTGTAAAAGGGAAGGTCAAGGTTAAAGAATATAATGAATGCCTATGAAAGCAGGTTATAAGTCAGTTAATAAATTAGAGGTGACGGATGACATCTATAGGCGCCTGTCCTCTGGATACTCTTGAAAGAGTAAGTTCCTACTATGGTTGTCAAAGATTATGCATCACTCGAAGAAGTTCATGCTAATCAGTCTATGACTGACATTCTCCTTGGATCTCTACAAGTCCTTCACGTGAGGCTAAGTCATCACTGAAGAAACATAAATGGAAATAAATTAAATTGATTCCTTCAGCAAATTGATTTGCCAAGAGCACATCAGCAGAGCATCCTTTAGCAGAGTAAATATAAAGGAAAATATTTTGAACATATTTAGATTAAGTTATAAAAATAGGATCAACATTAGAAAAGTAAACAAAAGTGATGTGTAATATCTCCCAAACTATATTTAATTGTTAGTATTCAATGAACCAGAGCTTCATTGCTGTTGCCTCAACAAAATACACATGCTTTGAATTTGATTAAAAAACATTTCTAACATAGAAAAAAATATATAACAAAAAGTGATTTCTCTGTCAACTAGCTTCACAAAAAGCATTATAAAAGTTGTGTAGGCTTCCATTAATGGTTAACCCAGTCCCATTCAGATGAAACCACAATCCTGAAAATTTATTTAATGTCCACTCCCAAGCATATCTCCAAGTTAAATTTAACTTCGTTCCAAATAATATATGATATTGTTTGCCCTACTTTATATTTTGTATAAATGATATCTCATTGGATATTTCCTACTGCATATTTTTAACTCAATACTATATTTTGGAGATAATAATACAAATTGCTCCAGTTCATTAACTTTTAGTGCTGTATTATACACATAGTATAAAAATTGTTTCCATGAATATCCTGGTACATATCTCCTTATGTACATGTGCAAGAGTTTCTCTTGTTTACATTATAAGAATTTAAATTTCCGAGGCGATGGTTAGGTGAATCTCATCTAAGATACATTCTGTTAAATTCTCTCCAATATGGTCATTCTAGTTAACTTTCTTCCCATTAGTCTTCAGCAAAATACAGTTTTGTTTTATATCACTGCTAACATGTGATATTATTGGGCTTTACAATGCTTGCCAGTCTATGTGATTTGAACTCTCTGATTAAGTATCCCTGTGTGGTGGGGGGGGCGGGTGAGGGGGGGTTATTAATCACTGTTATGTTTCTTCTTCTTTAAATTCCCAGTACACATATTTTTTTGTCAATTGTGCTTTTGGGTAATTATCTTTTTTTTATTTCTATGTTTGATTCTTTATAGCTTCTAAGTACTAAATTTTGAGTTATATATCTAGGCAAAACCTGTCCCTAGGCATTCCTCATCATTCTCCCTGTTTAGGGGTCTCTTTTGATGGATAGAAGGTTGTAATTCTAATATACTCACATTTATCATAATTTTCCATTTGCTCCATGCTGTTTGGATTTAAAAATTCTTTTTCCATCCTGAGTACAAAAATATCCTTCAATATGTCTTGGAAAAGTTTTAAAGTTGTGCTTTTCACATTCAGATATATATTCTACTTAGATTGATTTATGTGTTTGATATGAGGTAGCAATTTAATTTCTTTTTTTCCCACTTAGATATTCATATTGCTCAGCCATGCATATGAGATAAATTTTTAAAAATATTTTATCCTGCATGCTTAGTTGCTTTTAGTGGTAACATTAGTCCAGGTACCCACATACTCCACTACCAGAAACAATTGCTTGCTAAAAATTATTTAACAAATCCTATAACAGTAGTACTCTCTTCTACCTTTAATTACCTATTCTATGTAAACTACCATTGTTGTCTAGCCCTATAATAAATTATTTAAAGACAATCGGCAATATTTTATAATTTTCAATCACTTCTAGATATCAAAATTTCTGTGAAGTTTAACCCTCTATGAGTGTTATAATCACAGGCGAGGCAGTTGATTTACCAGATCTTATAAAATTAAGAAAGTTTTACACCAAGGTAACAGCTGGGCTGGGTTCTGCAACCTAAGTGGACATGAGTGAACTCAGAATGAAGGACCACCCCAGGCAGAAGGAATGTCGCAGGCAGCACAAGTTCACAAAGTCCAGGGAGCGCTCAGCGAAGCAGGAAGAGGCAGGAGGTGAAGATGGGGCAAATCCTCAAGAACCTCAATGTCTTCTTGAGGAGTCCGGACATTATGTTACTGGCAAACAGAATTATGTATAAGTTCTAGGAGGGAACTTACATATCAAGATTTGTATATTAAGAAAAAAGTTCTGATAATAGAGTACATATGTGTATGTGCATCTCTCCATGGCAAATCTGGAGAGATTGGAGTCTGGAGGCAGGGAAAACATCTTTTTAATGATGCAGCAATTCCAGCTAAGAGTTATCAAAGTCTTGGCATTTCTAAGGTAATGCCAAAGAGTAGAAGGGGATCTAAATATACTCAAGAACAATAGAGAGAAGAGAGGCACCTGAATTTGGTGAAAACTGAATGTGGTGAATGAGAATGAAGAATATTTAAGAAATCAACCTGGTATCTTCTTTGAATAGATGACTGATAGTAGATAGATAGTTGATAGAGTTGCAAACAACAGCCCTTGTATGATGAGTGAAAGCTGAGATAAATCCAGTTCACCAAATAATTACTGAGGGCCTGTTATTTGTCAGTCTCTAAGAATTAATAGTATACTCCTCACAGGATACAAAGTTAAAATATACATAAACAGTGTTGCTGATGTGTATGAAATAATATTTCCTCAATGCTGTTGTATGGCTCTTCTTTACTAATGAAATCAGAAAAGTAAAAAAGAACTTTCATTATAGGTGTAATGTAATATTAAATTCTAGATGTAATCTTAAATTCTGTAGAGTGCTGTGAGTATTTGGAGTTTATTCTTTGAAGTGTAATGGGATCATATACATTTAGTATAAATTCATTAATGTAGGCTGAGCCCAGTGGCTCACGTGCATAATCCCAACACTTTGGGAGGCCGAGGCAGCAGATCACAAGGTCAGGGGTTTGAGACCACCCTGAGCAACATGGAGAAACCCCTGTCTCTACTAAAAATACAAAATTAGCCGGGTGTGGTGGCACATGCCTGTAATCCCAGCTACTCAGGAGGCAAAGGCAGGAGAATCGGTTGAACCCAGGAGGCAGAAGTTGAAGTGAGCCAAGATTGTGCCATTGCACTCCAACCTGGGCAGCAAGAGCGAAAGTCCGTCTCAAAAAAAATTCATTAATGTAAAAAACTTTAACCTGAAGGAAGTTCACAAAGTGCAGTCACTTGTGAATGGTTTGATGTGGGTGATATTGAGCTATTCACTATGTTTTATCCATGTTTTCTATGTGTTCTATTATAAATATACACAAATTTTATATCCAGAAAAAAAGTGGCTCACGCCTGTAATCTCAACATACTGGAAGGCCGAGGAGGGGAGATCACGAGGTCAGGAGATGAAGACCAGCCTGACCAATATGGTGAAACCCTGTCTATACTAAAAATAGAAAAACTAGCCAGGCATGGTGGCATAGTCCCTGCGTAGTCCCAGATACATGGGAGGCTGAGGCAGGAGAATCGCTTGAACCCAGGAGGCAGAGGTTGCATTGAGCCATGATTGCACCACTGCACTCTCCAGCCTGGGCGACAGAGTGAGACTCTGTCTCAAGAAAAAAAAAAATTAAATTCTGAATTTTTTGAATGACATGGTCTCTCTAAAAATATTCATGCCAGGTCTTTTTGTTAATGAGTGAAAGATAATTTTAACTATGTAGTACATGCCTGACTCCTTTTACATACAATTACTTTTCTGCAGGTTAAAATCATAGCACAATGTTCCTCCTTGCTTCTATCTTGACACAGGGCTTTTTACAGTAAACTCTCTGTTATTATTTTCATTATTTTTTAAGAAACAATTACAGAATAGACATTCTTTGGGGCAAGAATTGGGCTGCTATTTATCTTCTCTTTATGAAGATATGTTGAATCATTCTATATTTTCACAAATTCTCATTCACAAAATGCTAGAGACTTGAATATTTTTAAACAACCTGTTAATCTCCACTTATGAAAAATCTCTAATGCTATCCTGGGAAACCACCATCTGTCAACACCTGATCTCAAATTACTCCTACTGAGAAATAGATGATGCCACATTGTTGTCCAGTAATGCACATGCCTTCCTTCCCTTACCAACCCCGAAACTGACAAAGATGACTGGACTTTGCTCATGCTAACATCCCATTAGCTATACACTGCCCACTTTAATTCGCTGTGCTTGATGGAGAAGTGGCCTCTTAAAAGCCACTCAGTGCAAGCTTTATAGTCACAGGAATGGAGCCAAAAATAACTCTTATTTTCCACCTACTGTGCAAGTAATATTAAAGGTGTATCGTCTCATGACTTTGTTGAAGGCAGTCCTGCTGGAGCTGGGAGCTGTACGCTCTCCTTAATCAAGAGCCCACTGTGAGCTGGGCCTATAAAGTCACTGGGTAGCCCCTGCCAGCAATTAACACACAACATGCTGACCATTCTTGGCAAACCTGAAGTAGGATTCTGGTGCCGGAAAGGCAAGATCAATCTTGAAAAGAGCGTGGCCATCTGTTGGCACTGCCCATTCTTCCCACAGGGCTTAGAGATGGCACTAACACCCACAATGCCTGCTTGAATGGATAGCACTGCATTTGAAATTTTAATTGTAAAGAGAAGTTTTTTTTTCTATTTTGACGCTTTGCTGCTCCCTGGTTCTACAAGACGAAAAGGCCAGACTTAAGTCACTAAACCCCACAAAATGAAAGCCTTCTTTCTGCGAAACATTAGCAAGTCTTTTATTTGGATCATAAAAACCAATCCATTAGGATTTGTCTGGCAATGATAGTGGAAGTCAAAGCGATGACACATCTAGTACAGTATCACTTGACCCCAGGCTTCCTCTCAGGCTATCAAACTTAGCAAAGCAAACTACAGGACACCCCATCAAATTTGAATTTTAGATGAACAACAAATATTTGGAGGTGGGCATATTTATACTAAAATATATTTATTTTTATCTGAACTTCATAATTAATTAAGAGTCATGTGTTTTATCTGCAATCCTATCCTAGGCTCACCTCGTAAGGTCTGTTTAATGGAACATGATATCCCACCCTCTTCCTACCTCATTGTATTTCAAAACTATTCAGGAATTTTTTTAAAAAAATTTACACACACACAAATAGACACACACACTATAAAGTACATAAATATCATTAATTTTACAGATACAGCTTGATAATTTTTATATACATACACCATACAGATCAAGATGTAGGACCACTCCATCATTCGATGAAATTCCCTAGTGCCCCTTCCCAGTCTATACCCTCTCTCTTTCCCCAATGAGGTAACCCCTATTCTTCTAGTCCTAAAGATTCATTTTTCTTTCTTTTCATAGACCTCACTTAGATGGAATCTGATAATATGCACGTTTTGGGTCAGGTTTATTCTATTCAACAAAATATTCATGAAATTCTACCATCTTGTTGTGTGCAACAATATATTGCCCTTTTAAATTTATTTAATTGTACGGGTATAGCAAAATGTATTTGAGCACTCACCTGTTGCTGAGTATTTATGTTGTTTTCAATCTGGAACTATTAGGAAAACAGCTGCTACAAAGATTCTAATGCATGTGTTTCGGGATATATATGCATGTATGTATATGCATACTGCAGATGCACATATTTAATGAATAAATATGGTTATTGAATAAAATATCAAAATATAGTTATCAAATAAAATATCAAAATTTAAAGATACTGAGCATTTTACCTTTCATTTAATAGGAAATTATTACTTTTTCTTTCCAAAACACAAATGAATAGTCTTCTTGGGGTAAGAGTGAGTCAGTTAGCTCTCTCTCCACTATTATTTCAAATCAGAGTATTGTTTCAGAAGACGAATTAAATAAAATCCTCTTAACTATTGGATTTTATCATTCTAAAGTTTCATTAGCAAAAGTAGAGCATGAAATACTAGAAGCTCAAAAATTAAGCACTACTATCATCATGCCCGCTACAGCCAGCATTTGAGAGTACGGTTCTTTGGTTTTGAGTAATTTGAGAAAGAAAAATACATGTCACTGACTAAGGGTGGTCAGAGAGCATCTCATGGCTTGCTCCAACAGCGCTTTCCAGAATACCAGATGGGCATTGCTACCTTTTCTGTTGCCATTACCACTTCATTTCACTGCCATTGTTAATGGTACTTCTATCATCCTCTGCTTAGATTACCAGTCCTGGCCAGGCACAGTGGCTCACATCTGTAATCCCAGCACTTTGGGAGGCCAAGGCAGTGGGGACCACCAGAGATCAGGAGTTCAAGACCAGCCTGGCTAACATGGTGAAACCTCATCTCTACTAAAAATACAAAAATTAGCCGGGCATGGTGGCATATACCTGTAATCCCAGCTACTCTGGAGGTTGAGGCAGGAGAATCACTTGAACCCAAGGAGCAGAAGTTGCAGTGAGCCGAGATTGCACCACTGCACTCCAGCCTGGGCGACAGAATGAGACTCTGTCACACAAAAAAAAGATTTTCAGTCCTATATGGTAAAGAATATCCTTTTTCTCTCGACACAAAGTTCTTCAGTAGTTTCCTTACATGTTAACAATGAGATAATTTACTACGAAATAGGAAAGAATTGTTCTTTCACCTCACATGGACACAAATGTATTTTTGTCTTTTATATTTCTTTGTTTATACTTTAGCATTCGCTATGTATTTTGTTGTAATAAAAAAGTTAATATATTTTAAAAACTTTCAAATAGGCAATAATAATTATAATATCAACCACTAATATAATTTTATGCTGTCCCAGGAACTGATTCCAGTATATATTAAATTATGTTACAAGAATAACAAACTAGAAATAGGTTTTTATTATTCTTATCCACACCTTTCTGATGAAAAATCCAAGGTATGAGCTGTTAGGTTAAGTTGGTCAACATTACTCAACTAGCTAGTGGTAGATTCAGATTTATAAACCCAGGGTGTTTATCTTCAGATTTTCCACTCTTAAGGTGAACTATGTTTGGTTTACTTGAGGCGGTATTTTTAAAAAATAAAGGAAAAAGAAGACAAACATTCACCATAAAGAGAATCTCTACAGGTACAACACAGACATCAGAAATGAAGATTCATTTCCTTCAGTCGCTGCAAGTGCAATGACAGAGAATCATTTTCTCTTCAATTCCATATATCATTCCTAAGATTTCAGCTAAAATGGCAATTATAATAATGTATATGGAATTATGAATATTTTTTCCTACTAAATTTGACTGAAATGATCAACTATTTCTCAATAATGGGTCTAACATTAATTGCACAGACAGAGCTTTTCCCATCCTTGATGCTTTATGTACATTTTAATGTATTCTTTAAAAAAAGATAATAGATTTTTCAAGGAATCCTATGATTCATGCAATTTTCTAGATGGAAAAATGAAGCCCCAGAACAATGCACTGTAGAGCACAGATAAGCAGTCAGTAGAGCTCTCAAATTTGGGGGAATTATTGAGAGTACTGAAAATTAAAAGTTCATACACACGTAAACTCAAGAAAAGATTAGAAAAATTGTTCTTCATTCACGTTACTATTTATTTGAAGGCCTATATTGATAAAATACTATTTTAATATCCTTCTTTTGATTTATTCTCATTTTCTGTTTCTTATTATCAGTCTGAGTCCCAAATAGTGCAGCTGCATATCCAGCAGAGATTTCTACCTACCCCATCATCTGGACCAATGGACTTGAGCAGGATCATAAATGCATGTTTTGCTAAGGCAAGAATGTCAGCAGGGCCCACAATTTTGCTTTTTTTTTCTATTATTCAGAAATGATAACAAATATTCTGAGAATGTAAGAAACACTTTAAGCATTTTTCCACAGTAGGAGTATAGATGACCCTTAAGATACAGGGGTTAGGAGTGCCAACTCCCCTGCACAGTAAATAATCCATGCATAACTTTTGATTCCCCAATAACTTAACTACTAATACCCTACTGTTGACCGGGATCCTTACTGATAATATAAATAGTCAGTTAACACATATTTTGTATGTTACCTTTATTATATACTGTATTCTTACCATAAAGTAAGCTAGAGGAAGGAAAATGTTATTAAGGAAATTATAAGGAAGAGAAAGTATATTTACTATTTGTTAAGTGGTAGTGAATCATCACAAACACCTTCATCCTTGTCTTTTCACACTGAGCAGTTGAGAAGGAGCGGGGGAAGAAAAGGCTGATCTTTCTGTCCCAGGGGTGGTAATGACAAAAGAAAATCCAAGTATAAGTGGGCCCACACGGTTAAAACCGTGGTGTTCAAAGGTCAACTGTATTTGACATTTATATTATGCAAATACAAGTTCTGTGATATAATGTTATGACGTAATGCCCAGCAACCATCAGCCGTCTGGTTTTCACTCACTTAATTTTGGTTTTATTCAGATGGCACTTGAGCATCAGTGATGCTAAAGAAGATGATCCCCTCTCTGAAATCCAGAGAATAAATCATGATTAGTCTCTAAACCAGTAGTGTCAATTCCATTATTCTTTGCTAAGGATGGCTTTAGTTTAATGAATGCCATTTGGCCCAGTAAGCCGTAAGAAGTCTCATGCCAACTTCTGGAAAAGATGTATTTTTCTTATATAAGGACGTTAGTGTAATAACCGGTGAAACCTAAATAAAATATAGAGTTCATTCAATAGTAATACACAATACCAATGATGTTTTCTCAGTTTTGACAAATATGCCATTGTGATATCAGATGAATAGCTCAGGGAAAATTGAAAGTGGGTGTGAGTTTTGGAAAACTTATCTTTGTAACTTTTCTGTAAATCTAAAATTATTCCAAATATTTTTTATTCAAAAAAATCAGACCATGGCCTATAACTAAAGAAAATTAAGAAAGTGGATCTGAAAGATTTGGATTTAGGGCAGTCCTGGAGCATGATATTCTTGGGTCCAGGAGACCCACAATACTGGCTGCTACTCCTTAGAAGATAACCCGAAGTACAAGCAAGTAAACAAGACCATCTTTGACCTTATCTGTGAGCCCAACTGATATGATCTTTATTGCTTTTAAGTAACTCAGTATGGAGATATATTAGACAAGTTTAATTTTAATTGTAATAATAATTTACTCAAACAAAATGATTGCAAGGGCATTGTCAAAAATGAAGATATTTGTACTACTGAGACAACCTCTTTTCTTTAATGTACTTTAATGGTGTTTCTACCACTTGCACGTTCTAGACATTGAAGGCACATAGTAATAACTATTTCTGTTAGTTATGTTGGTTGCCATGGTTACTCTGCAGCTGTGATGTAACAAAGAACATTATTAAGACTTTTTATGAAGTGGCAAATACAGCTTAGCCTTGCAAAAGTGTCATTAATAATTTCAAGGGGGAAATAGATGAATGTATTTATATTGGAAATTTAAAAAACCATATATAAAGGGGCAAAATATTTGTGCCCTTGAGAAATAGGAATTCTTATCCAAAATGAGAACATTTTCAGAATCATTATGGTAATCATCATTTTGCATTCAGTGGGTGAATATGTTTGCATAGTATGGTACTTAATAATATACATATACAAAAAGTATAGGGCAGAAGTAACGGATGTATTATATGTGAGGAACAAAAAAAGTTTACCCAAGTGTTGTCCCCGAGGTTGCTGAACATATCAGATTCTTCTATATACTTGCCAGTGTATATTCACACACTCTAGGATTGAAAAAATGTGTTTTGAGCCACTGTTCTTGCTCCCCAGGGCCCTTAGGTAAATTGCCTTAGGAAGAGCAGGTAACCAACAACATCTGAAAAGTTTGAGTTTTAATAAATCTTTCATTTTGCCCTCCTCAACCTTCATTGAACGGCCCTTTGACATGTGATATGCTAGCATATTAATCGCAATAAGCTACTGCACACTAGATGCCAAATGTCAGGACCTTAATATGCAAAATACAGTCTTCCTGTGTAAATGGGAACTTGACTCTCTTTGTCCTTAGTTCTTTGAGAGGGCTGATGTCATAACTTGACTATAAAAAAAATAATTCAAATACAGCTATTTATTTAATTAGTAACAAGGGTAAAATCCTTCTAATACAGCTTCATCAGAGGTCAGTTTGGGGTCCCTATCATAGAACAAGCAGATTTTAGGGACTGGCTTAATACTGATCTCTAGACTTCAATTTCCCACTAATAAAGGGTAATATAATGTAGTGTAAGACTTTGTATTTGTTCAGATATTTTAACTACTGAGGAACTAATATGCAACAACTGAATAAATAACTCTGCACTTAGTGTTATAGCAGCACAGATGACCTCTGATGGAGAAAAGGATCAACCACAGCCAAATCAAAGGTGGAAATGGGCTATTACCATTCAGAGAATCGAAACTAGAAAGCTTCTTTCTGTTTTATTATTAACTAATTTACATATGACTGTAGAAGATATAAACATCACATGTGACCAATTTTTAATCATGACCTTTGAAGAAAACAGTCTAATCTATCAAAAAGAAAAAATAGAACCAATCAAACAAAACATAATGAAAGGGCTTGAAAGGAAGCCAAGTATTTGAAAGTTCCAATCTTCAAAAAAAAAAATTTATTAGCAAGTTTTCTTTCCTGAAGTGGCTGCTATAAATTAACATTATATTACTTTCTAGAATTTTCTACTATAGCTATCAAATGTAACCTTATATTTTCAGTTCTTTTTGTGCCACTATAGCTAGACTCAAAATGGTAGCATTCAGAATCAGATTTCATATAGATTTGTTTCCCCAGTGCTGAGCAAAGTATAGGGTATTTAGAAGACATTTTGGCTTATGACATAAAGTGAAGGAGATAGGTTGAGCTCATATTAATTGCTTCTGTGTTTTTGGTGGTGGTCAGTAATTTGGGAAGCTAACTTTTCACATTAGTGTTTTGTTATTATTCAGAAATTTTCTAAGGTGTTGATCCACCTGATATGTGCTGGCCTTTAGAACTGTTTTTTCCCTCCTTTCTCAAATGCTGTTATTTGAAGACCTGCACTCATATCCTGGGAAGTTTGGCCTCTGACTTCTTATTTCCCTGAATAAACATCATAATGGCAACTTCCTTTTTCAAATTTAAGCCCTCACTTTCAGAATTTTAATCCAGTTAGTCCTTTCCCTACAGTGTGTAATCAATACTCAAGGATTAGTCTGTCCTTCTCGAAGAGTCTTCATTATAAATCTTAGTAGCTTAGTGATCTCCCCGCCTGAGCTCTACTTCCTAGACAATAGATGAGAAAACCCTCTTTGGTTATTGCTCAATTAATTAGAATTTACTCCTGGGTTTTGATTAATTTCAGCTGATGATAATTATTAAGCCACTTGGCTTTAAGTAATACAAAATGTGACAAAGCTTGAAATTAGGGAAAGGAGCCTAAATTTTCATTTTTGGAGGAGAAATTTAATTGTGCACAGACACAACTAGGGGGAAGTTATCAACATAGCATTTGGAAAAGTGTTCAAATTAAAATTTTCTACACAATTTTTACCAGAACACTTTTGTACATATATTACTTCCACATGCAAGACATTTTCTGTCCAACCACTAATCAGTCTTGGTTTTTGCTTCTCAACTTTACACTGTAACTTATGAAAACCTTATTTACAATAGATAACACTAAAGGATTATTACGTAAACCTGGCACAATTGACTTCAAATGCACGACATTATCGATTGGTCACTGGACTCATTGAGAGTTCCACCCACAAAGCCTGGTTTCTTTTGCTGCCGTAACTAGATGCAGCCATTATTGATGTCACGGTACAACACATCATCCTTTGTGGACTCCTCTTTTCTGGGCGATGAGATCTTTTTGGTCATGTTTGTATCGCAGCTGAAATGCCCACTATCTCCAGTTTAATCACTTATGGGAAAAATGAATCAAAAATATTGACTGTGTATTAGTGGCCCAAGGGAAATCTGAGAACTCTCTTTTGACTCCTACAATGAAAACATCTTTCAGTCTTTAACTTCTTATTATTTAATAGCCATTGATTTGTTTAATATCTTATATTTTCTGTTGGCAAAGAGTAAATTAACAGGCACTTATGAAAAAATCATGCACACAGTTCATTATTTATTTGAGTTGAGATTGATATGTAAGAAGCATTATCCAGCTGAGTACACCTATGTAGAATTGTTGATATAAGAAAAAATAATAAGCAAAACAGGATTTCATTAAAACTTTGTGGAATTTTATTGTACAGCAAACGTTTTTGTTAACTCTACTTTACCATAGTTGACAAATCCTGTGATTTCAAGAACAAAATAGGTCAGAAAGGGAAGGAAAGTATAGTTATACATAAGCCTTGTCTCTTTAACCCATTTATTAAGAAAAACAATCCCTTTGAACGTAAAAGTCTACTGAATAATCTCCTCAAAATGTGTAATTGGAAAATATTCTTAAATTTATAACAAGAAATAAAATTGCTTGAAGAAGGCAAAGAACTCCAGACAGTGTCCCTTCACAGCAACAGAAGAAGCCTCGTCAGCAGCCCAATATTTAAAAATTAAAATCTCCACTGGAGCCAGGGGCTATGCTCACAAATAACCAATAAAAGGCAGTTGTTAACTGCTGGGAAAATAAATTGCTGAGGGAAGCATGTGACAAAGGCAATTAAAAACTTTCTTTTTCTAACCACAAAATGTCCTGCCCCAGAAAAATGTATAGAATATAGTAGAAAAGATTGCGCTCATAAATAACTTTTTTTCTTTCTCTGACATCACTCTGAAAAACATCTTTCCTTTTTTCCTAGGGACATTTTTATGTTTGCAGTGCTTTAAAGCTTGACTCAAATGTAGCTGCTAACAAAGCATATCTTTGCTTCTGGAGCTCTCCTGGACTCTCTGGTCTTCTAATTGCCCAGTGAAAGTGCAGCATCAAGATGCTTGGGCAACAGCTAATCGTTCGTAAGTGCTGGAAGCAGGAGAGCTTTTACAGAATGAACAGCAATCAAATATGGTAAGCAGATGGCTGCTCCACATCGTGAGGGCTACCGCCAAAGACTCCCTTCATTTCGGATGTGCCAAAAAGCCACGGATGGCTCTATTGACACAATTTTTTTATTAGTTAAATGGTTTTTTATATTTGACTGAAATTTTAAAAAGGCATATTTTGTCCTATAACAATCAGTCTTCCCAATAAAAGATCTTTAATACTGGCTGCATCTCAAATTCCTTTGTCATTCTCAGGAAGTAATTCACTGTATGACTGACTCTTAATGGATTAATAGCGGTAAATGAATGCTTGCAATGGGGGAAAGGGGACCACATTCCATGAAGTTATTATTGTTTTGAAAGTTTTTACTCTTTTAGAATTTGAATACTCTTGTGAAGTCACAACCACAAAGGTATGCTGTACAAGAAAGATACTTTTTCTTGCTTTATTTAATAAAGTAAGCATTTTAAAACTACAACATTATTTAAATTATAAGGCTTTATATTTTCTCTATGATTTTCTATACCAATTTATGTGTGGTAGTTGAAGGTGATCTGTTGCTATCCTGAAAACTTGCAGCAAAGTGCAACACTACATGTTTGTTAATTGAGAGGCAGAGGAAGTGGAATCTTTAAGCAAACTTAAAATAGGAAATACTCTATTGTGTAATAGTCTGGTGGGTTAGCACCAAAAAGTGGAGACAGGAACTTGAATAACATTAGCTTTGAATACATTATTCCTTGGGCCTAGAATTTATAATTATTAAAACATACATTTAATATTTCAGGTGAAAAATATTTTGGATTATTAGATTCATCACGCCATTTTTTTGCTATTATTATAATTCATAGGAAGAATTCTCTGACCATGTGACTGACTCTTTAAAGAAAAATTGAGATAAACAAAATGTATCCTTTTGTTGTTGGGGCTGGCAAGATCTCACCTTTATAGCAGTTTAAGGAATTAAATTGTTAAAAAATCATATGGGTGGTATGCTCAGTAGGCATTCTTTTTTTTCTATTTTCGCAACAGAGAAGAAGTTCAATAAGTTAGAGTATAAGAATTAGTGTTGCATTTTGGAGAGGTGCATATTTATTCAAGCTTCCTACTGCAAATCCTAGAGTTTGACCATAAATCTTAACACAAAACTGTTCTTTTCAGGTACACATTTGCATAGCTCCTTTCTTTTAACCTCTCATTTCCAGTCCTCAAATAGGTCATCAGTTTGCTAATTGCTCACCACAGCCTAGGTTTTAATCACCTGATCCATCAACTGGCCTTCTCACACTTTCTTTATTCATCTTGTCAGTAAGTGACATTCTTGGTAATGAAAACAACAAATCTATTGATAGCATCCCTCCGTGGAGTGGAAGGCATCCTACATTAGCTCTGTCTTGGAAACCAGTCTATTCTATTACAATTGACCTTCTCTTGCTGATTACCACACAAATCACAGTCCTTTACTCCCCCTCCCCATCTATTAGAGTATTTCTCCTGCAGCCTTTCAATTGCCTGACTGCAGTTGGTAATTGGATTCATGTTTGAAGCACAGCACTGTAAGGAAAAGCCTGGAATAATTCAAATGGAACACCCTGGCCTAAGGCTGAGACCATATGTTACACTCAGATTTGTGTCAGTGAAGCTTATTGCTTTAGCAACAAGAAAACCCATTCAAATGTCATAAAATTTTGTTTTATTTTAGTGGTTAATTCATTTAGAGATGTTAATATAATGCAATGTCCACAAAATTGTAATAGTAAAGGGGTGGATAAATTACTTGACTTTGTAAAATATTTTAAAAAAAAATACTTGGTAAATTGTCTTGCCTCTTCTCCTGAATCTCATACTTTGCCACAAGTAGCTTTGAATTATGTAATGCAAAAATTAGAGACCATGGAAAAGCCAACTACTTGGCAGCTGGCCTTCCTCCAGCACTCATCGCTCCATACACATTTAGAAGCATTGTACCACTTTTGCATTACCTTTTCAAATTCATGAGTTCTTTTTATTCTGTTATTAAAAGGGCAAATATTACCTGACTAAATGTACAGTTAGTGACAAAATAGTGTACACACATACACACACACACATATATACACATACTATTTATGAAATAGGTTGACATTACTTTTAACGGCAAAAACCGCAAGTGCTTTTGCATCAACCTAGTAGAAATAGATGTGAAAGTGACTAAACTCCTTTATTCTTGTGTGTCACTGATAAGTTTGTGGTCACCTATCTATCTAACCTCACTACCCCTGTCTCATGTTCCCTAATATGTATTCTAAGAAATATTTTTTATAAAATCTGAAATGCTAGAGAGAATTTTCTCTCCAGAGAGAGAGAAAACTGCTCTCTGGAGAAGCAGCAGGTTTTTTTTTTAAGTCATAAGTTATTCTTTCATGTCATTGGGCTATGACTCCATTATTAATATAAACCCTAGTGATGTACATGAATTTATATGAATTACTCAGTAATAATTGACCTATGAGTGGATCATTCAAATACCCACTGCATAACATCTTGGGTTAAGTAGCCATGAAATATCTCATCTGTCCCATTTTGCAGATAGACAAGTTGAATCATGTAAGCAAGTCCTTGAAATAATTCAATAAAAAGATTAAAATATGAAATCCTATCTCTTCAGAAATAATTATAAAGCACTGGTCCAATCTTGCTGTAAGTGCAGCCGTGGCAACAATTATCAGTTACCTTACAGATGGAGAGAAGTAAATGAGACATTTCTATTTATATATGACTTTTTAATTATTTTTGTACATATATTTGAATGTGCATATAACTGACTCTTAGGAAGTCAAAACATTTCAAACAAATAGTGATGCAAGTGTGTACAACTTCACAAAATTTCTAGCGCATATGTCTAGGTGCTAGAAATAAGTGTAATTTTATAAATGTGCTCAAAAATGTAGCCACTACCTGCTACTTGCTTCATTCTGAGAACTAGGAGGCATCAATTTTAAAAGTGAAAAGAGTTTCACTCTTTTTCTAAGTTTTATTTTTTCTGGCTCACAAAATAACTTTTCAGTCAGAAGCTTTTAAGTATCAGAAATTCAAAGGCTTCTGTTTCTAGGTTTGGCATCTAGAGAGTAAAACAAGTAGAACTTAATGAAAGTTACACTAATGAAAGACTAAATTAACTAGACGTGGTTATCTCCAAGAGGACTTTTGAAGTAAGAATTGTCAGATAATTATGCTACAAATCATTGCTCTCAGAACACAAAGAGGCTACAATGTATGCTTCTAAAGTGACTATCAAGGACAAGAGGTTGGAAATATTTACCTGTTTTGAAATTAATATATATTTTTTCTGGTTAATTACTTTCACAAGACAAAAATATTGAGGCAAACGATTTGTATCAGTGAAGCTTGGTCACCACCAAGACTTCATATTTATATAATATATAAAATGCTTTCCTACTAGATCCTATTATTGGAGTAGATATGTGAAACTATATATACATATATATATATGTCATTTTTCTTTCAAAATAACTAACATAACACAATCAAAATGCAAAGATATCTGTACTGGCCTCAGTAAGAGGTATACACTTTTCAGTTTCATGCCTAACTTTGTGATGATATAATCAGATCATCACATTACTTTTTAAGTTCATTTTGTAATCAACATCCCCACTTACTCCTCTCTCATGATGTTTAGGGGTTCCAAATTTGTGTTGAATATAAAAAGCTCAATTTCTTATAAATAAATTCAGTCAAATGGCAACTTAAATATACTTTCAATGAGCACATTTATTCCCTCTTTTGTACCAAAAGATATTTTAAGCTACTAAAATCCTATATTTAATTTTGCATATCTACTCCAAACTTGATGTTTTGCAGAATCTGCTGGGAAAGCAGTTCTTCATTTCTCTCTTTTAAAATTAATTGATGTGCGTTCAACAAAGTGTAAAGTAATATGAAAGTTTCAAATATGTGTTGGTAGGGCTTGAAATTCATAAACAAAGTTAGAGTGAAGCTTTAATTTTCCGAAAATACATCTATTGCCTGTGGCTGATTTCTTGACAACTTAAAAACAAGTTAGGGGAAAAAAGCTTGCAACTGAAATTTGAGTATTCCTCAATACCATAAGCTTTGAGGAGCACTTAAAGATTTTGCCTCAAATGTCCAATACTGCTATTCTAAACAATATTGAAGAAATGTTGGCTAATTACTGTCAATACTTTCCGCTATATACAGAGCTTAAAATCTGTCTCTAATTCTCTTCTGGGCATCACACTTTGCAAATGGTGCCAACTTCCTTTTTTGAGAATCTTCTATCTTTCAAAGTCTAGATTATTATTCTCATTTTCTCCTTTATCTTCAGATAAATGCTTCTATTCAAAAACTTATAAAAATTTACAGTGTTTTTTTTAGAATTGAAATTCACAACAGTTCTAAATAATTTAAAAATAATGGGCAGGAAAAGGTGAGATGTAACCTGATGAAGAAGCCACAAGTTCTAACTAAAATAGAAACCTGCCTTGAGAATTAGGAGTTTTGATCTCCGTCCTCATTATTTATACTTTCCCTGGACCTGTTACTTGATATCTCTGTCCTTCAAGATACTCATCTGTGACACGGTACAAAGAGGGAGAAGCATTATTTCACTAGAACATTGTAAAAATAGCACAAGATATGTGAAACACAAGGATTTTTGTCTGCTATCTTATGCTTACTGATAAGCAGGAAATCAGAAAGACTGGAGAAGTTTATAGCATCTATTGTGAGTCAAAATGAGAGTGGGAAAACCTAAAGTGACATTCACAAATTAGACAAACTTCCTTTGGAGTTTCAAACTTCCTTTGGACAGGAGACTAATTAGGTCATGCTCTGGAGACTTAAGGAAGTGAGCAACTACAGAGGAAAATACAAACAAAATATACGCCTCACTTGAAGTACACAATACAAAGGTAAGCTATGATTTGCTTTACACAATAAATATCTACATTGAGAAAAATAAAGGGGAAAGCGTAATGTAAAAGTTGTCTTTATATACAGACCCGGTTTGAATTCTCCATTACAATTGACCAAATATGCAAGAAACATCATCTTAATAATTCAGAATTCTAACCTTATATTCACTGCTCAACTAGTGGCTGCTTACTTAAATTGGAAGGAGAATATTCAGGAAGTAATAAACCATATCTGGAGAGATAGTCCTAAAAGTGAAAACCTACAAAATGATAGTAGATATCACACACATAGTGTGCTATTTGGTCATGGATTATTTCCTCAAATAGTGGCAAATCTACCCTAAATATGGTAAATACATATTATATATTCTGTTAATTTTCATTGTATATGTTTGCCCCTGAGCAGCAAAACTATGTCTAACACAAACCAGTTAGGGCCAATGTTAGGACAATAATCTTTTACAATTATTCAATAGATATTCATAGATGCTTTAGTATTACAATACTCAAAGAAATGCCTTATTTTTCTAAGTAATACAACAATTATTGAACTCCCCATAAAAGTATTTTGTGTTGAATTAACATTTGAAATAAACAAAAATATCCCATTTCTAAAACTTCCTACAATATTTTGGGATGCATTTTTTAACTCTACAAAGCTAGGAATAAGGTTTTATCAATTTTAATTGATACTTACAGTTGAGTATAAACATCTAATCCAGACACAAGTTTTAAAATATGCATGTTCTCAAAAAAGACAAATGCCCATTAGAAATGCAGGACAGAGTTACCAAAAGAATTCCAGAGATCTGAGGCATTAGTTTTGCTTCATAATGAGTGATATTTTCAGATTTTAAGGTAGACAAATTATTGTCATAGACTTTCAAGTGGGCACTGTAGAAGGTTTTGGAATAAAACCACAAAATCATAGTACTTTACAAATCTTCAGTGTGGTATCCAGTTTAGCCGAATGTCTACTTCAGAGAAATGTACACATACACATATACTCATTCCTAGGACGATTTCATAACCTCATTTAATAGAACATTCCAGTGTGTACATTCCTCTCCAATAAGTAAATAAATAAATCAATATGACAAAGAGGTCAAACAGTGTTATTAAATTATCTGCCAGTTTGGTTGTATCTCTCTAAAGACCAAGTTGAATAACTCGTGCTCTTTATCTTCTGGCAGAAATCCAAAAATGAAGGAAAAGGAAAGAATGCTCTTTGAAGAGTCAGATAGGAGAATTACTAATGCAATGGGTAGGTTGTCTAAAGATAATGCTTGTTTCTATCCTTTGCAATAAGACCAATATTTATTAAAATATGTTTGTTGCTCTTCCAGTTTATATGAGGGTATCAAGGCTACAGTTTTATGTTCTTGGCATATAAAAGGTGATAAAAATAAAAATGTATTTATTCTAGAGGAAATAAACATTTCCACTAAGTTAATTTAGACACATGGGGCTACTGTATAGCATGAATGGACATAAGAATTTATGTTAAAATTGAAACTGACAAAATTCAAAAACCAGGCTGTTTTTAATCTTTAACTGTAAAATTGTTAAGGAGATATAGTACCCAAGATGAAGTTGAATGTTGAAATTGTAAACAGGCTATGAACATATGTTGCAAATAAATGAGCTATGAGAATAGAAAAAAAATATGTAGTTCAATAAAGACACTAGAGTAAAAAAAAAAAGATATGTGTATATATAAGCATATGCTTGGCAAAGTGAGCTAGCTGATCACATTGGCTTCCTCAGGCTTTTAGGCACAAAGCTAGACTGCATTTTCTAGCCTCACTTGCAGTTAGATGTGACCCAAAGAAATGTTAGTTGAAGCGATATTATTGTTTCCATTCAAGATGACTGCAAAGGAAATGGCTCCCAAGATATGTGGAGTCACATGGTAAATGTGACAGACATAAAATGGGAGACTGCGTCCTGGGAGGACAGCCTTTCAAGGAGTAATGCCATTCTTGAGGTATTACATAAGCAGAAATTTTAACACTCACTGTCTTACACTACTGAGACTGGGCATATGTCTGCTACAGTACCTAGTGTTACCTTATCTCAGTGGTTCTCAAGCTTCAGCATACATCAAAATCACATAGAGACCTTGTGAAAATACATTAAAAGGCCTGGCCCCACCCCAGAGTTTCTGATTCAAGAACTCTAGAGCGACCCAAATGTTTGCATTTCTAACAAGTTCCCAGAACTGCTGCTTTCGTACCATACTTTAGGAACTTCTTCTTTAACTCGTATAATATGCTTAAGGTAAATATGTTATTATTTTAAACTTACTATGAGAACTTTGAGGTATAAAAGAATTTCTTCTCCTTCTTTTTATGACTCCTCCCCACAGTTATTTTGGTAACACTCATTAAAAAATAATTGAACTAGTGTCAAAAATAGGTAAAATACTTCAGAAATCCAGAACCGATCTTAATTTTCTTACTTCTGCTCTTCATCTAATCAACAGATATTCCTTTTTTAAGCCAAATGATACTTCCTCAAAGCACATTAATGAAGAATAACAATTATAAAGTGCTTTGTAAATTCCTAATTGGATAAAAGTTTTCAGGATTTCTGTTCTGTTTTCCTTGACAACCTACACCCTGGTCATGTCCTGGTTCCTCTAACTCACCCTAAACTTAGGTGAACCTTTTTTAGCATCCACTTTCCTCCTTCCCTTTGATTGTTTCTCTTTCAACTCCAAGGCCCTTTAAATCTTGTCTGTGCTCTCCTGGGCTTTTGTAAATGACAGCGAACCCAGCTACTGCCTTTCAGAACCTTCAAACCCCTCAGAAACTAAAATCTCCAATCGTTGCTTGAGTTCTTGTTTCTTGCTCTCTCAGAACTTCTTCTACCAGCCCATAAATATTTGAACACAATGAAATCGTTTAAAGATTCAAAATATTTGGTTTGTCACTTTCTTTAGGAGGTTTCAAAAGGAGCGATGTTTTCAACTAAACTATAGAAACACCAAGAAAAGTATGTATTTCTTTTCCTCAAAGCTCCTCTGCTACAGGTGATGAAACTAAATTCTAAGAATAGACACAAATCATTTCGTTAGAAAAAAAGTACTAATAAGTCTCTCTAGCAACCTATATGTATATATAATATGTATTTAAATATAGAAACTACTACTGTAAGCAGAAGTGCCAAATTTCTCTAAAGAAAATGATTGAAAATCAGCCATCTCCTCTGTAAAAGGGGGTCATTAGAGTACTAAATCATAAAGCTTTGTAATAATTGAGAAAAAGTATATAAATTAGTGTCTGACAGATTGCACTCAAGAATGTTGGCTACCACTACTATTATTACTTTGGACTCCTAAATGGGCATTGTAAGGAACAGCGACCACTACTGAAGATTAACAATGACCGTGGCTCTCCTTTACTCTGGAAATCATTGGCTCAATCTTTTGGGTTACTGATGATGTGATCTTCTTTAATGTAGGGGACTCAGGCTTTACAAATCTGGAGGTTGATGAATTCAAGGCTGTCAGACATTTAAAAAACAGAAAAATAATTTCAGAAATAGCAAAAAAGGGCTTTTGCCTAAAAATGTAAGAGCTAACTGGTACTTGGAATTATTTAAGCAGAAAAATTTTGAAAAGGAGTCTTCATTCCACAAGTTTTCTTAAAGTTTAACAAAAGACATATGAATGGCAGCAGAGACTTTTTTTTTTTGGAACTGGCATTAGGAAGGAATAGATAGATGAGAAGAAAGCATGAGCTGCCCAGAAGGGAATATGGAGACCTGGAACCCCTAGGCAGGAAAAGTGAACCAAGAGTGGGCTGGAGAAAATTTTTTTTTGTGATGGTAGCTGTCTTTTGTTTTTTTTTTTGTATTGGTTTTTCCTACATGGCTATGAATTTGGAGCTCTGTAATGGCAAGATTCCATAAGGCTTTGGCTTCTAAAAGCCCAGCAACATTATTATTAAACATTTTCTACAGACACTTTCAGTCTCTAAATTGTTTTTTTGTTGTTTTTGTTTTTGTTTTGTTTTGTTTTGTTTGTTTTGTTTTTGAGACAGAGTTTCACTCTTGTTGCCCAGGCTGGTGTGCAATGGTGTGATCTCGGCTCACTGCAACCTCTGCCTCCCAGGTTCAAGTGATTCTCCTGCCTCAGCCTCACGAGTAGCTGGGATTACAGGCTTGTGCCACCATGCCCGGCTAATTTTTGTATTTTTAATAGAGACGGAGTTTTGCCATCTTGGCCAGGCTGGTCTCGAACTCCAGAACTCAAGTGATCCAAACACCTCGGCCTCCCAAAGTGCTGGGATTACAGGCGTGAGCCACCACTCCTGGCCTTTAAACTGGTTTTGAAGAATGCATTAATTTGTGCATAGGATAACAAAGATAACCTCATAGAACAAAGAAGTGTGAAGAAACTGGTGAAAAAACTAGTTGTCTAACATTAGACCTTAGTTACATTAGCATATAGGCAAAAGTAGACAACCATTTTAAATCTAGGTGATTTTTTAATGCAAAATTGCATTATCACTTTTATTTCCTATATTTAATTGGAATAAAATTAAACACTTCGATTAAATATTTTCCTTAATTTATTAATGAAAATATCAAGCAAACTTTTAAGAATACACAGTTAGAGAAGAGAATACAATTTAGAGGGAAAAAGAATAAAGAATATATAAATCAATACATAAAAGGAAGCCAAGAATGAGGCCAATCCTTTGGGTATATACCCAGTAATGGGATGGCTGGGTCAAATGGTTTTTCTAGTTTTAGATCCTTGAGGGGGCCTGGGGGAGAGGGATAGCATTGGGAGAAATACCTAATGTAGATGATGGGTTGATGGGTGCAGCAAACCATCATGGCGCATGTATACCTATGTAACAAGCCTGCACATTCTGCACATGTAGCCCAGAACTTAAACTACAATTTAAAAAAAAAAGAATGAGGCCAGTGAATATGCATACCATAAATAACTGTATACACTACTTTAACAGAGGCACAAATTTGGAAAGATTATAACTGATTTTTATGAGAACTAAAATGTGACACTGTGTAAAAAATGTGCTTTAAATTCTGTATAGCACTGTAGAAATGCTTCTTAGTTTTTAATAAAATAGTGCAGAATTATTCAATAAATCCATTATTTCATTTTCTTTCCCAACCCATCTAGGATCAATATTTGCATACTTGAGTACTTTTCTAGCTTCTACTCCTCAAAGCAAGTAAGAAAAAGAATAAACTTAATTTATAGAAGTGGGTGGCATAACTGCAATAAGAGCTTGGGCTTTCATAAATCTGAATTACTTAGAAAAATAAGCCATGCCCTTTTTATTTTTTATTTCCTTGACTATCTTAAAGAGGTTCCAAAAGATTTTCAGCTACTAAACAGCACTAATTTTATACATGTACACTACACACACGTATATATGTGTGTATATGCTCTAATATAAACCTAATTAAATTTTCCATAAAGTATTCACATGGGGATAAAAATACATACGTATTAAAAATCATATTTTATATTATTCCTAATACAAAACGTTTGACAAAAATTCAAAGCAATAATTCAAAAAAATATTTGCACTCTAATATATGTCTGGGTTCATTGACCCCTTATGTGTGTTCACAGGCATGCAAGAGAAACACCTGGACTATGCCAGAATTGAAATAAAACTCTATCAGCTGGAAAAAAATACACATATCTCTAATACCTCTACATTCTAGGGAACCTAACAGAATTCATATGTCATATGTGTAACACACGAATATTTTTGTAAGCAAGCATTCAACTTTCCATGGATGACAGTTCTAGAATTCATTTTTAGGGTTAGAAACCATAAGCTACTTGGCAGAGGCTGATCATTGCTGTGCCTCACACACTGACAAAATGCACACTTCCATCATTGCCATGGGTTGGTGTGAATGCTGTTATCAACGTGGCTCAGTCCAATGCACTATTATTCTTTTCATATTAAATCATCCCTTCCCACGAATGTATAGTTTGAAACATTTTCCTTTCATCATTTTTAGAGTAGTACAACTAGATTTTTCCACAATGTAATACGAATTAAAATTAAGACCCATTTCCTAGAGAAAAAATGTTTAAAAGGAGTATCTTTATTCAATATTATTTGTTATGCTTAAAATTAATTGTGCAAATACTCAGTGATTTGAAATCATTTCATCATAATGTATGTTTTCTACTCTTTTCAAGAATCAGAAGAGTCATAGTATTTGACTAGAGTGTTAAAACATTTAAATTTCATGAAACCCTATTGCTCTCAAGTGATGTGGTCACCCCAGAATGTTTATCCATCTCTGAACTTCCCTTGTTGATTTAACTGAGGGTATTTGCAACTATCTCATTACCAACTTGATAAAGACAAAACTGCTCCTTTCTCTTCTACTATTTTTTTCTTCTAAAGTTCCTCATCCCAGTAGCTCATTCTTCCTCACTAAACCATGTTGATGAGATTTTTAACCCTTCACTAGTTATAAATACAGATCTAGATTCTTATTAAATTTTCTGTTAAATAGTTCCTAATCTCTTTCCAATCTACTGTTTACTTCCATTCTTACAGGTTATGTATGGACCGCTGCAGCTGCCTCCCAACTTGATTATCTGATTCAAAATGATTCCTTTTCCTCTTAATTCTCGTGTTCCCTTTACAGAGATATATCTTATTCACTCTCAACATTGTCTTTGCTGTACACTTTGTGAACTCCTTCTCCATGTTGTTGGGTTAATTCATCTCTTTTCTTCCCTTCAATTCTCCAGGATTTCATTATCCTTTCTTTCTTAAAAAATGAATTTCTCTAAGCTTATTTAACACTGGCTTACTGAGACAACTCTTAATCCTGCCTTCTTCCTTAATTCTTTTTTAAGTGGAAGACAAAAGTTATTTCACTTTGGTCTGATTACATGTATACTTGGATCTGTTTTCTCCTTCAAATTTGATTAAATTTCTGCATTTGAAAATTTTATTTACAAGTACACATTCACTCAGATCTTTGACTCATATTTTTATAGATAACCATGATATTATCAAAAGTACTAAGGTGTAAAAGATTAGATATGGCTAAATCTTTATAAAACCAGTGAAACCCCATGTCCGGGGAGGAACCTTGGCATTGATTTAATAATTGCCAAGACGGTAGTAATAAATACTAAACCAAAAATGTTTACAAAGTTTTGTGTTTTTTAATTGATTTTATATTTCAATAGGTTTTTAGGGTGCAGGTGGTGTTGGTTACATAAATAAGTCCCTTAGCAGTGATGTCTGTGACTTTGGGGCACCCATTACCCAAGCATGTACCCTGTACCCAATGTGTAGTCTTTTATCTGCCATTCCCCTCCCACTCTTTCCCCTGAACCCCCAAAGTTCATTGTTTCATTCTTATGCCTTTGAGTCCTCATAGCTTAGCTCCCACTTACCAGTGAGAATACACGATGTTTGGTTTTGCATTCCCTAGTTACATCACATACTATAATAGTCTCCAATTCTATCCACATTGCTGAGAATGCCACTATTTCATTCTTTTTTATGGCTGAGTAGTATTCCATGATATCTATATACCAATTTTCTTTATTCGCTCATTAACCAATGGTCATTTGGGCTGGGCCCATATTTTTACAATTGCAAATTGGGCTGCTATATATGCATGTACAAATATATGTATTTTTTGTATAATGACTACTTTTCCTCTGGATAGATACCTAGTAGAGGGATGCTAGATTAAATGGTAGTTCTGCTTTTGGTATTTTAAAGAATCTCCACACTGGTTTCCATAGTGGTTGACTAGTTTACATTCCCATCAATAGTGTAAAAGTATTCCCCTTTCACCACATCCAAGGCAAAATTTATTATTTTTTTTATTATGGCCATTCTTGCAGGAGTAAGGTGATATCACATTGTGGTTTTGAATTGCATTTCCCTAATAATTAGTGATGTTGAGCAGTTTTCCATATGCTGCTGGCCATTTGTATATTTTCTTTTGAGAATTGTCTTTTCATGTCCTTAGCCCGCTTTTTGATGGGATTTTTTTTTTCTTGCTGATTTGTTTGAGTACTTCGTAGATTCTGGACGTTAGTCCTTTGTCAGATGTATAGATTTTGAACACTTTTTCCCATTCTGTGGGTTGTATGTTAACTCTGATGATTATTTCTTTTGTTGTGCAAAAGCATTTTAGTTTAAGTCTCACCTACTTACCTTTGTTTTTGTTGTGTTTGCTTTTGGTTTCTTGGTCATGAAGTATTTGCCAAAGCCAATGTCTGGAAGGGTTTTTCCAATGTTATCTTCTAGAATCTTTATGGTTTCAGGTCTTAGGTTTAAGTCTTTGATCCAACTTGAGTTGATTTTTGTAGTAGGTAAGAGATGTGGATCCAGTTTCATTTTTCTACATGTGGCTTGCCAATTATCCCAGCAGCATTTGTTGAATGGGGAGTCCTTTCCCTACTTTATGTTTTTGTTTGCTTTGTCAAAGATCAGTCAGCTCTGAATATTTGGCTTTATTTCTGGGTTCTCTATCTGTGCCATTGGTCTTTGTGCCTACTCTTATAACAGAACCATGCTGTTTTGGTGATTAAGGCCTTATAGTATAGTTTGAAGTTGGGTAATATGATGCCTCCAGATTTATTCTTTTTTCTTAGTCTTGCTTTGGCTATGCAGGCTTTTTTTGGGCTCGAGGTGAATTTTAGGTTTGTGTTTTCTATTTCTGTGAAGAATGATGGTGGTAGTTTGATGGGAATTGCATTGAATTTGTAAATTTCTTTTGGCAATGTGGTCATTTTTACAATATTGATTCTACCCATCCACAAGCATGGGATGGGTTTCCATTTGCTTGTGTTTTCTATTATTTATTTCAGCAGTGTTTTGCAGTTTTCCTTGTAGAGGTCTTTCACATCCTTGGCTAGGTATATTCCTAAGTATTTTATTTTATTTTATTTTCTGTAGCTATTGTGAAAGGGGTTGTGTTCTTGATTTGATTCTCAGCTTGATCGCTGTTGATTTACAGCAGAGCTACTGATTTGTGTACATAAATTTTCTATCTTGAAACTGTTTCATTCATTTGCCAGTTCTAGGAACTTTTTGGATGAGTCTTTAGGGTTTTCTAGGTATACGATCATATTATCAGCAAACAGCAACAGTTTGACTTCCTCTTTACCAATTTGGATGCACTTTATGTCTTTCTCTTGTCTGATTCCTCTGGCTAGGATTTCCAGTACTATGTTGAATAGAAGTGGTGAAACTGGGCATGTTGGTCTTGTTCTAGCTCTCAGGGGAATGCTTCCAACTTTTCCCCATTCAGTACAATATTGGCTGTGGGTTTGTCATAGACGGCTTTTATTACCTTAAGGTATGTTCCTTCTGTGCCAATTTTGCTGAGGGTTTTAATCATAAAGTGATGCTGCATTTTGTGAAATGCTTTTTCTGCATCTATTGATATGATCATGTGATTTTCATTTGTAATTCTGTTTACGTGGTGTATCACATTTATTGACTTACATATGTTAAACCATCCCTGCATCACTGGTATGAAACCCACTTGATTATGGTGGCTTATCTTTTTGATGTGCTGTTGGATTCAGTTTCCTAGTATTTTGTTGAGGATTTTTGCATCTATTCTCACCAGGGATATTGGTCTGTATTTTCTTTCTTTGTTAGGCCCTTCCCTGGTTTTGGTATTAGGGTGATACTGGCTTCATAGAATGATTTAGGGAGGATGTCTTCTTTCTCTATTTTGTGGAATAATGTCAATAGGATTGGTACCAATTCTTTGAATGTCTGACAGAATTCAGCTGTGAATCCATCTGGTCCTGGACTTTTTTTGTTGTTGTTGTTGTTGTTGGCAAATTTTTTATTACCATTCCAATCTCACTGCTTGTTTGGTCTTTTCAGAGATTCTATACCTTCCTTGTTTAATCTAGGAGGGTTGTTTATTTATTTCTAGGAGTTTATCCATCTCCTTTAGACTTTTTAGTTTATGTACATAAAGGTGTTCATAGTAGCCTTGAGTAATCTTTTGTATTTCTGTGCCATCTGTTGTAATTTCTCCCATTTTGTTTCTAATTAAGTTTATTTAGATCTTCTCTCTTATTTTCTTGGTTAATCTCACCAATGGTCTATCAATTTTATTTCTCTTTTCAAAGAACCAGCTTTTTGATTCCTTTATTTTTTTATATTTTTTGTTTTGATTTTATTTATAATAGTTCTGCTCTGACCTTGGATATTTCTTTCCTTCTTTTGGGTTTTGCTTTAACTGGTCTTTGTTTCTCTAGCTCCACCTGTGTTTCTCTAGGTCCACATAGTGACCTTAGATTGTCTATTGGTGCTGTTTCAGACGTAGGCATTTAATGCTATGACTTTTTCTCTTAGCACCACCTTTGCTGTATCCCAGATATTTTGATAGGTTGTGTCACTATTATCATTCAGTTCAAAGAATTTTTAAATTTCCATCTTGATTTTATTGTTGATCCAGTGATTATTCAAGAGTAGGTTATTTAATTTCCATGTATTTGGATGGTTTTCAGGGTCCCTTTGGAATTGATTTCCAATTTTATTCCATTGTAGTCTGAGAGAGTGCTTACTTATAATTTAGATTTTCTTAAATTTGTTGAGACTTGTTTTGTGGCCTATCATATGGTCCATCTTGGGGAATGTTCCATGTGCTGACTAATAAAATGTATATTCTGCAGTTGTTGGATAGAATGTTCTGTAAATATTTGTTAAGTCCATTTGTTGTAGGATATAGTTTAAGTTCGTTGTTTCTTTGTTGACTTGCTGTCTTGATGACCCGTCTAGTGCTGTCAGTGGAGTATTAAAGTATTAAAGTCCCCCACTATTATTGTGTTGCCATATTCCACTTTATAGTCATGTGACTACGATGTTTTAAACATAAGCCTATTCATATGCCAGATAAACTTCAGAAACTCTTAATGTCTCTACTACAAAAATTCTGCCTCTATCCTTATGTAATTAGGTCGATTTAGAAAATTAAAAGCCACAGGCTAGAAAAGTGATTTCCATAAATGCAACGAAACAAAAAGTTTTTCCAACTACATCTATGCAATGGGAAATCTTTTTTTTAAGCACCAAATCAATTTATTCAATTGTACAATGTATTCTAATTTGATAGTTTTCAAATATAGTAACAACAAAATATAATAAAATTAAGACTATATAAAAACTGAGTAAATGGTGTAATTCTGACTAAAATAAAATGATATTTATTATTCGTTTTATAATCAGTATATACTTATATGTTTAAATTTTACTTTACATATGTAAGATCACAGCCAAGGAGGTTAACCATAATTTCAAATTTTATCACCAGCCACTTGTGCTATTTTATCACATTTGAAAATATTCAAAGTGATCTATAATTTTTTGGACAATAACAATTAAGGACCTATTCTTCTTCAAGGTAATTTTTAAAATTAAATGATGTACTGAACATACTACCAAAAAACTTTACTTTTTGATTATGGCCTCTACACTGAAGATCTTTCAGAATTATTTAAATTAATTTTAAAATCTTCCCATGACCCCTCTGTTCAAAGACATATCATCTTTGAAATAATTTGTGTGAATATTTGCAAATCAAAAATGGATTCACAAGACCATATTGCCATAATCACTAATTTTAACAGTCTCCTAAACATTTTCTATATCACTTTTCTTGATTACGAAATGTCAGTAATATGGACACACTCTTAATATAACAGAATATTTAAATTACATCAATTTCCCATTAACCCACCAAAGTCATTCAATAATTATATTGGCCATTTCTACTGATGGGCAGGAGGCTCTTCCACTAATGGCTTCCATGTTTTCCACTGCATCATTTGTCTTGCCAGACTTAGTTCATTTTTACCCACAAGAATCATCTCTTCTATTTGGCCTCCTTCAAGTTGTTCTTCTAATTTTTGAACATCTGATTCCACTTTGATCATAGCCAGCTTCTCATTAGTAATCTGTTCTGTATACTTTCTATATGCTGCATTTTTAGGGATTTGCTCAAGAGCATCAAGAATATTTGTATACAATATTCTTAGCCTGTCATGTGGACTCTTGCATACCGCAAGGCCAGTGGTCTTCTTCAGCACACTCGCCATGAGAGCCAAAAATGTATATGAAGTTTGATATCAATCTGGCACCTCTCAAATTACACCGTGATAAACTACTTTTTAAAAACCTGAATAATTATAACATAATACTAAGTAATCTTAATAAACAATTAAATGTTACAATTTAAGAAAACATTCAATTATACATTATAATCAAAACAATATAGAGAAAAATAGGATATCTAAAGAAATATGAAATAAAATACAGGATAGAACAAAACCAAATTTTTTTAAGTATTAGTAAAATTTGATTTATTTTGGTTCTTAATGTTAATAGCTGTCCAATATTCATGACATGGATCTTATACAACATCAATAGTTTGGAATTATCTTAACAAAGATTTGGTTCAATTATGAGTAGTATAATAGAAAACTCAAAATAACAGTAGCTTAAGCAAGATAGAAATTTACATTTCTTATGTAATCTAAACCAGTCTAAGTTTAATACGAAAGTTTTATAATCATCAGGGTTTTTCAGATTTCTTCGCTAACACTGTCTTGTGATCCTCCCCATACATCATGTCAAAAGAGCCTAGTTGAACTCAACCATCACATATATATTTCAACATATGCATTTTAGCCTATAAAAGGGAAACAAGGATGAAGAAGAATGTGCATTTCTTTAAAGAATACTTATCAGAAATCACAACATTCCATCGGCTACCACTGAGTCACTTGTACTCACCTAGCCATAAGGGACTCTAAAAATTTTGGTGTTTATTTATTATGTCCAGCAAAAATCAGGATCCTATTACTAAGAAAGAAACTGAAAGTAGTTATTGGGCAACAACTAGCAGTCTCTGCAATAAGGTCATAATTCTAAGTTTGATATTTCAACAGAAAATCAATCTTCTAACTTTCTTCAACAATGGATGGAAGTGTCACAATTTAAGCCAAGATCAGAGAATGACTTCTAGAATTTGAGTGAGATCTACAAGACAGGAACTGGGTTTATCTTCAGAACATAAGAACTGGACTTATGTTCTGGACTTTTGTCATGCTTTGAGCCTGAAGCCAGTAGGGCAACTGGTCAGAGCCTGACAACAGGGCCAATTGAGAGCCAACATATTGATCTAGTAATGTCATCTGAAATTTGAATCAAACTGTGCCTGGAGCCATTTCTATTTATATGTGTCAATAAATGTGTTTCCTTGGTATCCAAGAAGAGGTTAAGAGAAATAAATACATAAATCAGAAAGAAAGAAAAAAGAAAGAAAGAAAGAAAGAAAGAAAGAAAGAAAGAAAGAAAGAAAGAAAGAAAGAGGGAAAGAAAGAAGGGAGGAAGGAAGGAAAGAAAAAGAAAGAAAGAAAGAAGAAAGAAAGAAAGAAAGAAAGAAAGAAAGAAAGAAAGAAAGAAAGAAAGAAAGAAAGAAAGAAAAGAAAGAAAGAAAGAAATGAATTTGTTTCCATTATAAGTCCATTTTTGCCAACATTTTCAAACTACTGCTAGGCACAATACACACAAGATAGTGCCCTATATTCACAAAGGCAGTGCATGTCTGCTTGTTTATTTTAAATACTTTCAAAGGTTTATATATTAAGGTGATAACACATTTGCACAATCTCATCAGATCACAGAACATTCATATAAAAAAATGAAGTTTTAACATTTCATTTATATATTCTAGATGAATGCTGTCTGGTAGAAATACAATGCACACCACAAATGTGAGCCACGTGCATAATGTAAATTTTTTTCATTAGTCATATTTTAAAAGATAAAAAGAGACATAAAATTAGATAATATATTTTATTTACTCAACCTGTCCAAATATTAACATTTCAAGCTGTAATCAATATAAAAGTATTAAAAATATATTACATTCTTTTTTTCATGTCTGCAAAATCCAGTATGTTCTATATGCTTGCAGTTCATCTCAATTCAGACTAGACACATTGCAAGTGCCCTATCCACATGTAGCTAGTGGCTACCATATGGAATGGCACTGCTCTAGGCCAAGTTAATTCATATGGATAATCCATTACATAAAGAGTAGAAGTAATTCATCTATAAAGCAATTGGATCTTATAAATTTGTGTGTGAAAGAATGGGTACATGTGAAGAAGTGTGATTATCTTTATACCTCTTTAGGTTTTTGTAAATATATTTTTATAATTTATTTTTTTCCTCCATATAGAGCTGAAAATTTATTGGCCAAAAGATCATATAAGCTAAAAGATCACTGGAGCTGTTTTGGTTAAAAGTAACTAAAAACCTAATGTTAACTGACTAAGAGGGGAAAAGAAAAGAATGAATTGGATTGTGTAATTATAAAGTCCATAGGTAGTGTTCGATGCATAAAAGTTAAGATCTAGGAGCTCAACTCTATTATGATCTATGTTGGTTTCACTTTCAATAAAGTGGGCTCTCTTTTTGTGGTAGCTCCACAGAATTCTAGATTTTTGTCCACGTGGTTCAAGTTCAACAGAAAAGAACATGATTTTCCAACTATATCCATAAAACATCCCAGCCTGATCTCTGTTGGCCTAAATGGATTCACATGCCTAATTCCTGAAGCAATTATTGGGGCTGACATGGAAATTTGAGAAAATTGAAATGATTTATTATCTTAGGGCCTATGTCAAAACCTGGAACTGATGACAGAAACTGTACCACCCTGAACCAAGTGTGGACAATGGGCATTTGTTCAAAGAAAAATTGAAGAAACAGATATAAGACTGAAAAAACAAGCAGCTGGTATCTGTAGGCTGTTAGCCCTACAGTTCTGGAATCTCGGGGGCAGCCCTACCCCCACAGCTCTACTCTGCATTGCCTTAGTGAGGCTCTTTGTGGTGACTCTGTCCATATAGCAACGGACTGAGCTGTCTAAGATGGACAGCCTCGGGGCCCAGGCAGAGACTTGCTACAGGGAAAACTAGGTAGAGGTAGCCATGCCCTACAAGGAAAACTAGGTGGAGGTAGCATTTGCATTCTGCAAGCCTGCATAGTTAGTGCCACATGGACTTTGCCAAAGCTGATAGCTTATGCCCTCCAGAGTGGAGGTTCAAGCCGCACCTGGGTCCACTTGAGCTATTACCAGGGTAGTTAAGAAGCACTACACCAGAAGGCAGAGAGCAAAGGTTTGAGAAGACCCTGGGCAGTGAGCATAGATATTCCTCCTGTGCCCCGGGCCTCTCCCTAGAAATAATTCTGTTCTCTGGAGTCTAGCACTCTGGTCCTGTAATGGGTGGGACAGCCCCAAAAGATCTCTGAAATGCCTTTGGGGTCATTGTCCCATTGTCCTGATAAATAACACATGGATTCCTTCTATTCATCATAATCTCGTTAGCAAATGGTCTCTTGGCCACACCCTTGGCTTTCTCCCCAAAATGCCTTTTTGTTTTCTTTACATGGCTAGGCTGAGAGTTTGACAATATTACATTCCGTTTTCCTCTTAATTGTAAAATCTATCTTTAAACTGTTTCTGTCTTCTCGTGTTTTAGAATACACCATTAAGGGAAGACAAGCATGATCCTGATACTTTGGTGCTCAGAAAATTTTTCTGCCAAATATCTTAGTTCATGACATTTAAATGCTGCCTTCCACAAAGTCCTGAGATATGGATATAATTGATGTAAGTTCCTTGTCAGTTTCTAACAAGCATGGCCTTTCTCCTAGTTTCCAATAAGATATTCCTTATTTCCATCTAAGACCTCATGTCCATATTTCTACTAACATTCTGTTCACAATCACTTAAGTAATCTCTAGGAAGATTCAGCTTTTCCCACAACTCTCTCCTTCTGAGCCCTCACCATATTCACCCTTAATGTTCATGGCAATACATGCTTTTTGCACCATTCACTTCAATTTCTACCTATTACACAGTCTCTACATATTACCCAGCTCCCAAGCAACTTCCACATTTTTAAGTATTTGTCTGGCAATATTCCACTTCATTGATACCAGTTCCTATATTAGTCTGTTTGTGCTGCTATAACAGAATACCTAAGACTGGGTAATTTATAAAGAAGAGAAATTTATTTTCTTAGGATTCTGGAGGCTGGGAACTCCAACATAAGGCACCTTCATCTGGTGTCTGGTAAGGGCCTTCTTGCTGTGTCCTCACATGGCAGAAGGGAGAAATATAAGTTAAAAAGCTAGACAAACACCTCACGATGCCTCTCTTAGAAGGGCCTTTGTCCCATTAAGGAGTTGGGAACCCTAATGGCCTAATCATCTCTCAAAGGCCCCACTTCTTAATACCATCACATTGGTAATAGTTAAATTTTGGAGGGGACACATTCAAACCATAACACTCGTGGTGTTTGTTTCCAGTTACACCCATAGTTGCCTATAATTGTAGTAGGCAACAGGAAAGAATTTGAGGACTTTTACTGCTGTGCTGAGTCATATAATTATTTTTCCCTTGTCTGATGTGTCATCCCAAAGTTTGATTTAGCCCTTCTGCCTCATTTCATCTGTTCTGAACATTAACATTAGGAGACTGCAATGGCAAATGCTGGCGTTAGTTACAAATAGTTATTTTCATGCCCGATTAAATTATTTTTATCATATATGTTATTTCTTTGTTCTCTTGATTTTACTAACTTTTTACAATAACCATATGTAATGCTATAGCCAAAGAAGAGTAAATGTTATCTTTTTTAAAAAAATTAAGTACATTCTAAAAACATTTTCAATTATCCAATAATACAGTTTTAGTTTGTAAATATCCTCTTCTATCATGAGCCTTGTAAGATTGTGTTTTTAAAAAGACTGAAAGAAAACCGAACTGCTCTGATTTTTCCTAATCCCTGTGTCTGGCCAGGTGTTTGGAAAGGAAGCTTTCATGGATATTCTTTTCTATAGTCCCTTGCCCAAGGATTTAAATCAATGAATTCTGTTGCCTAAGGTCACAACTAGCCTGCAATTACTTGAATTCTTATTACTCCTTATTTTTATCCTAAAGCTGCACTTTTTATGTTTTGTTTGTATGGCTGATATGAAAAAAAAAATCACACCTAACATTACTGAAAATAATTATCTGATTAGAAGTCTATGTAGCCTTTACTCCTTCAGTAAGCCAAACAGTCCGTTTTCCAACTGACTTTCTTTTCTCATGCCTTTTAGCTAGAAGAAAAAGAGCTGTACATGCCATCAGTTAATGGGCTTTATTAAAATAATTCTTACTTACACAAGCATAACATTTTAGGGATTTTTTTATGTGTCTTTCTTCTTGTATTTAGGTGTCTTATGTGGCCTCTTTTCCTTTCACAGTTTATCAAAGAAAATCTCTTTAAGATACACATTTGATTTTATTTTAAACAATAATCTTTCTTCTTCTGTTGCAAACTAGATTGAGTTTGTAGATTTTTTGAAAGAGTCTATAAAATAGGTGTTCATCCCTCCGCTCCTTGAAAAGAACCACAGTTCTACCTAGTTTGAGAAATACTCCATTAGAAACTACCTATATTGACAAACATATCTTTAATTATATAATATGCAAACACAAATCTTAGTTTCACACAGAAATTATTTCATTTTCTGTGGTAAGAGAAGTAATTCTTGTATCCTTACTATTTTATCCAATAGGAAACTAGCTTAATTTGACTGAGAGAACATTGTTTCATTGGAGATAAATGTTCATTTCTTAAAATCTTTTTATTTAATAGAAATATTTGTACAGTAATAAATAATTTACACTTGATTCACACAAGGTTTTCATAGTGCTAAATTTTTATAATTGTACATTTAAAAACACTTGGCATTTTTGTGCTGATTCACTTAATCAGCCATTTAAAGCACTTGGCATTGTGCCAGGTGCTCCCTTAAGTGCTAAAACTTTGCAGTAAAGAAAGCTTTTTTGTTCCCTGCCCACATGGGAACAAAAAAGGGACATGTGACTGAGAAGGATGTTGATTGTATGATTAAGGCAAATAATTATGTAATTAAATTTCCTGTAAAGAAAACTCCAAGCACTATTTAAAAAGTAATAGGAGGACTAACTTGGAAGTTACCCTTAAGCTGAGATCATAAGAATGAGTGGGGATTGTCCAAGATAATGAGAAGCAAGAATATTCTTGATTAAAGGAATGGCATGTGCAAAGGGCATGGGACAAGAAGAAGCATGACTTGGTTGAGAAATTGAAAGAAGGACCAAGTCATTGAAATTCATTAAGTACTGGGAGAAATGGTGTGAAATAAAGTAAGATCATACTTCCTAAAGCTAAATGTCTTGCTCCCAAGATCACCTTCCACAGTTGTATTTTCTTACTGACTCCTGATAGCTCAACCTCTAAAGAATCATTAACCAATGTACCTATATATGAAGCTCATCTTGCCATCACACCTTCTATCATGTACCTAAGTATTCTCAGTTCTTCCCTTTTCCTCTCTTCTGACCCTGAGTGCTGCCCATCTTCTAGGGAACAAAATCCTCTGCAAAATCCAGGCCAGACCCACAGCAGGATGAAGAAGTTTTCTTCTATCTTATCCCTCTCCTTAGTCCTGCTATTGCTTTATTGCTCTGTCAGGTTTTAAAACTACATAAATTTTTAACTCTATATGGTTCACTCTCTCCTTATCTTCAGAAAATGATGCCGTTTGTAACAGAAAAGATAACACATATCAGAAATAGTTGTTTCTGGTCTCCAGCAATCAATACAGAAATTCTCCACATGAAAAGAGTGAGGATGTCACTGAAAAATATAAGCCACTATGTATTGTAAGCATATGCTTCAAAAATCATTTACCCAAATTCTTGGCTTCCACCAGACTAGTTCTTTGGCAATATTTTGGACTGTCTAATCATTCATGGCTCGGAGTAGACATTTTACTCACTGCTCATGATTAAATCTCCCCAGGAATCTGTTTTCAGCTCTGTTCTCATACTGTATTCTTTCTTTCTTTCTTTCTTTCTTTTTTTTTTTTTTTTGAGATGGAGACTTGCTCTTTTACCTAGGCTGCAGTGCAGTGGTGCAATCTCGGCTCACTGCAACCTCTGCCTCCCGGGTTCAAGCAATTCTCCTGCCTCAGCCTCCCGAGTAGCTGGGATTACAGGCACATGCCACCATGCCCGGCTAAATTTTGTATTTTTTTACTGAAGACAGGGTTTCACCAAGTTGGCCAGGCTGGTCTCAAACTCCTGACCTTGTGATCTGCCTGCCTCAGCCTCCCAAAGTGCTGGGATTACATACAGGTGTGAGCCACCGTGCCGTGCCCTCATACTCTATTATTTCTTTCAAATGGGCTGTACCATCTGATTTTACTGCTACCCTTTGAAATCTTTCTGTTCTCTGTGGACAAACTACCTAGTTCTTTACCCTCCTCCCAGAACATTCTCACTGTCCACTGGCCTTAAGTAAAACCTGGCTCTTCACCAGGGATATAACTTCACCTTCTCAAATACAAACTGCTCACTCTCCACATGCCTTACCCTGCAGGGAGAGTGACATCGCATCCTCCTCTCTTCACACTAAGATGGACAGATCCAAATTTCTCCACCCTGTTAACTAGAAGCCCTTTGCCTCCTTTGCGCTGACATGACCTCTCATCAGGCCCCTTCATCTATCAGCTGCTCTGCACTTGCTCCCAGATTTCATCACCCTAAATCCTGCAAAGATCATGGATTACTTACTGTCCAGAAGGTTGCTGAATTTGACATTCCAGTCTCTAACTTTTCTACTTGCTCAACTACAGCTTTCACCACTTCCCACTATCTACTAATCCCTTTTCTGAGCCGCTTCTTTGTCCATCCAATTCAAATCCTATTGTCCATAATTTTAAACCATTCTTTATCTATGTCCACAACTTTTTTCACTTCTCTTTCTGACAAAACCTATCTGGGAAATCTTAATCCTTGATAAATTCAACCTCACCCAGCTTACTGGGTAGAGATGAAAAAAAAAATTTAACTCTGCAGATTAGGGCTACTATAGCTTCATGATCTTCAAATTCATTCATGTCTGGCCATGCTGTGATCTTTGTCTGATCTGCTTACTACCTCACTTTCCAGGGTGATTATTCTAAGTTGCTTGTTTTACTCAAACCTCTGAGCATAACTACTTCTCTATTTTGTCCTATAACTTTGCTTTCTGCTTCAAAACAAAGTAAAATCTATTAGCAAAGAACTGACAAACTTGCAACTGTAACTGTGTCTGCGCCTATTATTTCTTCCTTAGTTCCTCTTGTAATAAAACCTCTATGGCTCTTTCTCTCACCTGGGCTCTGCATCCATTCCCTTCCTACATGCCCCATGAGCTTGTCCAATCAACTATCCTTATGCCTGCATCTTCAACCCTCATGGCTGAAATACGAAAAACTTCCTTCTGTCTCATGTTCCCCACCAGCTTCTCACTCTCTCTCCCTTTCCCTTTACAATAAAAAGTATTGAATACTCTATTTTCATTGTCTTTACTGCCTTTACTGTCTTCACTATCTTTATTTTCTTCAATTCTTAACATATTATTTATTCCTACAACAGAGTAACCTCATTTTCTCCTACAACACCCAAAATTCCTTAAAATTGTTGTCTCCATATTCACCTGATGCCATTGCCCCAATCAAGTGGAAAATTCTTAGGTCTTAATTTACTCAACTATTCTTTCTTATCACAGTCATTTCTACTGACTTCCATAACATGAAACTTCCCTGGGTGCCTTCAATTTTTTGTTATTGTTGTCTTATTATACAATTGATTAATCTTGCTAAAATTTACCATTATTCACTATGCCTTGTAAATAAAAATATCTATATATCAATATTCAATATAATTAATAAAAAGCAACACATCCTTATTATTTATTATTTTTGATATCTATTTTATTCTTAACTTCATTTCTTTTTTCTTTAAGTTTAATTTATTTTACTTACTTCTAGCTTCTTGTGTTTAACATACTTGTCATATATATTTTCAGCTGTTCGTTTTGTACTTTAACACTATAGGTTACCCTCAGTTTGCCACCTTTTAATGCATCCTCAGGCTTTGATGACAGATATGTTAATTGACATTTTGTGGTAAGTATTCATTATTTTCTTTTTTAAAATGTTTATTTTAAGTTTAATGGTACTAGTGCAGGTTTGTTACACAGGTAGATTTATGTCATGGACATTTTTATACAGATTATTTCATCACCCAGATATTAAGCCCAGAACCTATGAGTTATTTTTGCTGATCCTCTCCCTCCTCCCACCCTCCACCCTCCAATAAGCCCCAGTGCGTGTTGTTCCCCTCTATGTGTCCATGTGTTCTCATCATTTAGCTCCAACTTCTAAGTAAGAACAAGCAGTATTTGGTTTTCTGTTCCTGTGTTAGTTTGCTAAGGATAACGGCTTCAAAAAATAACAGATGCTGGTGAGGTTGTGGAGAAAAAGGAACGTTTATACGCTGTTGGTGGGAGTGTAAATTAGTTCAGGCATTGTGGAAGACAGTGTGATGATTCCTCAAAGACCTAAAGACAGAAATATCATTCAACCCAGCAATCCCATTACTGGGTATATACCCAAAGGACTATAAATCATTCTGTTATAAAGACATATGTACGTGTGTGTTCATTGCAGCACTCTTCACAATATCAAATATTCATTAGTTTCAATCTTATTTTCTTTCTTGCTTAAGGGTTAACTATAAGTATGCTTTTTAAGTGTCCCCAGTATATGAGGAAAGTAATTATTTTTATTTTTGTGGCTGAAATTAATTTAATTTCAACCGTGTTTTCATGTTTTCTTCCTATTTCTCTATTCACTTTTCTTCAAATGCATCTGAAAACTATTTCTTCATCTCATTTTCATTTATACTCTCTTTGAAATATTGGACTTTGGCATGTGTGTGTTTATCTGTAGACTTCCCCTGAACAATATATTCATTTTCATATCTCCAATAAATATTTCTGAATAAATAAAATCTTTAAAATATTCAACTCTGAAATGGTTGAAAAAATCCCTAGACACAGAGAGATTGACAACACAACTTTAGTCACTGAACTGTTATTTATTCAAGAATTCAAATATTCAAACATTATATTAATTTTAGTCCTTATTTTGATGGCACACTTTTAAAAGTCAGCATAATGTTTTCTTAAATATTCAAATTATGGCACCTCAAATTTTAAAAAATGGCAAAATTCATACCCTCAATAAGCTATGGTTGAAAACAAAAATTTGGCTATACCTTTTTGAAATTGTATTATTCAATTACTCCTAGTCACATAAATAGAGACTTTGATATTTTTATTAACAGGTAAATGAAAAGTTTCAAGGCTCAGTGGTGTTATTTCTAACTATTTATCCACATTTTTTGCCTGAACTACAAAATGCAAAATTGTGGTAACTTAGAACTATGCCATACAGCTCAGGAATGAAAAGAACACATTTGGCATATAAACTAAGAATTAGATCATTTGTCTCAAAGTGTTATCAAGGGAAATCTCACATCATCTGGGGTGATTTTAAAAAATACAGATTCCTAGATGCCAACTAGACTAATATAACAGAGACAGCTGGGGATGGGGGATGGATGGTGGAGGATGGGGATAGGGATTGGAATGGGGATGGGGTCCCAAGACTCTGCATTTTATAAACTCAGTGGTTATTCTCATGCATCTTTACTTTAAGAACCAATAAAATAAATAAACGATTATCTGTTGAGACAAACGTGCTCATTTATGTTTCCAGAACACATACACTGTTCAAGTCTTTCATTGCTTTATAGCAGCTCTGTTTATGTTGTAAGGAAAAAATTTAACAGAAAAAGTAAATGTCTACAACTTAAAGAATGGTCACTGGTTTCTATATAAGACGGAATATTATGAAAAAAAATTCTGGTTTCAAAAGCATACTAATTCTGAATGCTTAGAGTTTGTTTAAGCATTAGAGAGCAGTGCTCTCCAAACTCAGTAAGTAGAAAATTCATCTATGAAACGTATGAATATGCAGATTCAAAAGGACTGGGACAGGAAGGAGATTTTGGATTTCTAAAATGTTTCCAGGTGAGGACACACTTTGAGTAACAAGATTATAGGAAAGAGCTGGCTCATGGTAACAGTCATAACAGTTGGTAAAGTTTCTGTATCACTGCCCTTTCTTTTAAAATATTCTGCAATTATTTCCATTCAGCAAGATAAAAAAATAGAATCTTTGATTCAAAGAAAAAATATCAATGAGGTGTTTCTGAAATTCTTCTTGATTTTGAAAACCTCATTAACATCATCTTACTTTTACAAAAAGATGCCCTTCTCTACTTATGATGTAATGCAATATAATTAATTACTCAGCAAAGAATATCACTATAATATTACTGAGAACAAAAACTTCCGGAACAAAGCGCAATACACAGAATTGTTTTAAATAATTTTGCCTGTAAGGGGTAATATTTTTTAATAGTGTAATCAGAGAAAATGCACAGCAAAAGTGAATACATTTCTGAGGAGTCAAATGAAAAAAAGCACTTTTTAAAAATGAATCCTAAAAAATCATCTTACTGCCTAAGAAGTATTACCCTCGCAATATAAAAGTTTAAGATACAAACATAAAAACTGAATAATTTGGGAGTTTGAATTTTATTCCAAATGGACAAAAGTGGCTAACATATGGGAGTGTTCAGATTTGAGAGTAGTTCAGGCTATTTGTGAGAGCTGAAGTCTTAGAGATTCCAACTACAGTAGCTGGGGCTGTTTGGAGTAACCAGAGGGATTGGCTATTATTCAAACTAATGACACTTTTAAAGGGTAAAGGCCCTGAAAACCCAGTAATGCTGACTCATAAGCATACATTTGTTCTGGGCTTCTAAGGGAATTAGACATGCAATTCCCATTAACATTAACAGGAGACAGAAGTCCTATATCTAATTTCCCTCTCAGCAGGCTGGAAACAAACCCCATAATTTGAAGGATTTGCAGCTTTACGCAAGCTACATTGTGATCAAAAATTGCATATGATGAAATGGAAATGATGGAAAAAATGCCTTATCCCTAATTTTAAATGACCTTGTGTTTCACAAAGCATCTCAGGCACAAATTAAAATAAAGAACAGTCGTACTGGAGAGTAGCCTTTATTCTTAAACATGAGAGTTACAGCCCTAGTGCCCTGATCTATTAAAAATGGTGAATTCAGCTTGTTGAAATGCCACTTTGAAAATCCGTTTTGTGTGAACTGTACAATTTTGTCAGTAAAACAGTTTAATCTGGGTTTACTGCCTAGAGTGGAATATAATGATTAAAAGAATTGCAATGCTTCTCTTAGAAAGGGAAAGGCCATATGTACATAAAAATACTGAAGATTCGTTGCTAGCATTGTTATTTTAATTGACATCTGTGGTCCTACTTTTGCAGAGTTATATCACGGTAGAGGAGAGTTTTTCTTCCTTGTTGACATAGATAACAATTATAAAAAATGCACAGGAGTCATTGAAAAATAGTGTTAAGGCAAAAGTTAATATTACTCTTAACACAATATGTGAGCTGAAAAGAAAGCCTGTCACTGGAAAAAAATTGAGATACTTGTCCCCTTAACTCCATTGTTTAATAATAAATAAATTAATTAAAAACTATTCATTAGTTTGAAGAATAGTGTGTCCGAAAATTGGAGTTCGATGCCAACTACCTAAGATTACAGAATAAAATGGCACATATTACAACTGTAACTTAAATGTTTTTCTAGGCACAGAAGAATTCCCAACATAATATATTGGAGGAAGGAGTGGAAAGGGATAACATTAAGAGATACTAACAACAAAACAGACAAAATCCAAAAAAGGGGTATTTCAAGAAGGGAGTGGTATAACATGTCGACTACTGAGATTTTGCCAAATTCTGGAGATTTTTTTTTTTTCCTCACTTCTTACCCTTACTAATTTCTTATCTTCCTCTTCACTCACGCATCACTCTTACAAGTAGATATTATTTTTGTTTCTGCATTTATTTCCCCCCTTTACTTTCTTGTTGTTGCTGTTTTCCCTGAAGAAGTGATGAGCCTTCCAGATTGAATCCTAATTGATATGGCTCTTCGGGTCAGTCAAGAGTGTTTCATGTGCTCATTTTCCTTCCCCCACAATCCGATCTGGCAATTATTCAGACAGGTGGTTTCGGAATTATACTTACAAGAACGTCCCAACTAGTTCTCTCTGCCTTCATTTTCTTTCTGTCCCCATATTTTACCTACTAGACTTGTTTTTTAAAACAGTACTTTGATCAAGACATTTGCTTTTTCAGAATGCTTCTGCTCCTGGCCATTGACTAACAGCATACCATCAACTAATTAACCTGGCCTTTGTGTCATATCACAACGGGATCATCTGTAGCCTTTCTAAGTGAATTTTCTATGATCATGCACACACATCTCCCACTTCAGACAAAGTGGACTATTCCTGCAAAAGTGCTCATGGGTTCTCTCATTCTGAGCTTTTGCCATTGTCCAAAGCCTTCCCATTTTCTTGAGTCTGATGTGACTCCTCCTGAATCTTCTTGCACTCAATTGTTACTTTCATTTCAAGGCATATTTTTCATCATATTATGTGTATTAATTTAACTGCTTTATTCCTCCTGTTGGAGTCTATGTTTACAGAAGGCAGAGATGGCTGCCTGGTATTGATATTCTCTGCATTTTCTAATACAAAGCCTGGTAAATCGTATCCACTTAAAGGTACTTTTGATTTTATAAATAAGGCTAAATATTTAAAAGTTATTTATTAGGTAGGTTTATGTAAAACCGCATATTTTATGTAAAAATATAATGATTTATATAAAAATATAAATTATTCATTTGGAAAATCATCATTGAACTCTTGGTTCCAAGAAAAGCACCAGGTGTATAGTTGGCATACAATTAAAATTTATTAAATGACTAAATGAATATATGGTTAATACCCACTTCATTCCCAATAGACTCTATTTTATATCACTTATAATTTGTGTCTCTTATTTCCAAATACATAATTCTGGCCAGTCTGATTAAAAATTCTAAGCATATATGTGAGCCTTCCTGACACATAAAATCTAAACAGCATAAAAAAATCAAAGGGTGAGAAAATTTAAAAGAAAAGGTATAAAGGTATTTCTGTTTGTTACTATGTGGACCATTCGTTAGTAATACTAAAAATTTTGATGATGTTGATAATTATATTATCACCATTTCTAAATTTAATTTTAACTAAAACAGGTTTATCAAAGTGTTCAATAAAAATTTTAATAGTGAGGAACATGTGAAGAAAGCGTTTTTTTAAATCATATCAAATGCTGTAAGACCACCAAATTATAAGGTATATTATTTTCTACGAAAAAAATGTCCATTGTATGAAATATTTTTATGTAACACATCTGGAGATAGGCATCCACTGGGTGGGGTGAAATTTCCTATAACTTCCAGCAGTGAACACCAGTTGACACCATGTCACTGGGACTCTACAGATATTCTGAAGATGACCTCGTGGCTAGAAGCAGTCAAGAGAGAATTTTTTTTGTTATCACCCTTTCATGCTTTGAAATACAACAGATTTATTAAAACTCTTAGATAGAGCCATAAAAGAACTCCATATTATTTTACTAGAGTCACAGAAAAGGAATCTAAAAATAAAATTTCCTCTCTGCTCCTGGGGTCTAGCCACTTCATGTAGCTTTGTGATTTGACATCACAAGCAATTCCAAGGGAGGCTGTGCAAGCAGGGAGGAAGCTGAGGTCAAGGAGCAGCAGGTTCTGGACCTGTGCTTGACTTACTTTGATGATCTTATTTGTTATATCAAATGGAGCAGAAAAAAAAAGAGGCTCTCCAATGAGCATAAGAAGCTACTCTTGGTTTTAATTCAATCTCTTTGATTTCTCTCAGCAAAACAGATTAAAGATGGGTCTTTCTTTTCTCTTGGTGTTTCTCACTGTGGTACTCACTAGGAGAAAGAAAGAGCTGGCTTTAAAGGGTTCTTTGTCCAGCGTGGTCTCTTTAACTACCGAAACATCTTCCAGGATGAAGTGCTGAGGTGTTTGATGTTGGCTGAACTAGAAACCACTTTCTGTCAATCAAATGCAAGCCCAGTAACTGGCAGCCTAGTTATGAAAATCAGTCAAAATGATATAGAAAGAAAAAAAAAGCTCCGCATTTTAAATTCAATTTTGAACTACCTTACTCCATTCATTTATATAAATATTTAAGTGTCAACTGGAAGAAATCGTTAAAACAGCTCAACTGAAATGAAAAGGATTGTTATGAAGGGCTAGCCTCTAGCGCCCAGAGCACACACCTCCCAGGGCGCACAATGCTTAGAGTGCAGAAGTCACGGCCCATTCACCTATTAGCTGATAATCAATGTTGCGACTGATGTTTCCAAATCAGCAACCATTGCCGGCCCACAAGAGCAAACATGTTTTAAACACATGTTTTACATGGTACAATCACTCTATAAACAACTAGTGTATCTAATGCCATGTGTGTGGTATTAATACAACCTAAGAGTTGTGCTACAGAGAGATAACACATTTCCCAGCTCATTGGAGGCTCTAATTCACCCCTTATGCCTCACAGCACTTTCCAAGGAGTGTGTTATCTGGAAGTAACACACCCTTGGCTTATGCCTTATTGCTTAATTGTAATCCAAAAATGTCAGATCCAAATAATTACCAACCCAATTTGCCAATACCCATTGTACGCTTTCTTACTTAAGTGAGCATTTTTAAAATATGTTAAAGTTTTATTGACCTAGAAGAAAGATATTCCTTTACTCCTTTTTTTTTTTTATGATTATCCATGGTGAGCAGAGAGTACTTGGGAAGAAAAGCAGAGAATCAAGGAATTCAACATTTCTACACTTTTTGTTTTTAATGTAGTCCAGCTTCATATCTTTACCTACATTTCAGTTTACATTTTCTGCTCCATCAAATGAGGCTGGCAATGCATATTGTTAGCACTATATTTGACAAAGTGGACTTTTTTTGCCTTTTACTGGCAGATGAGAAGACTGAGGCAACTCGACAGGCTATACCTCTAAGATGCAATTTTGTCTTTCATCTACCCTTCTATGCATAGCATTTATTTGTACTAACAATGCTTTGGTACACCTTACAGTGCGATCTTCCCTCACCACCCCCCAAAATGAGTAAAACATCTCTTAACGCCTTGGCTTAGTAGTATTACTTCTCTATTTTGCCCAAAGCAGAGTTTCTTAACTAGATTCTCTGCTGAAGTAGTTTTCTCTGCCTCTCATCCTACCTACAACTGCCAGTCATTGTTAGAAGCATGGCTCTGTGTCATTTGGATTCTAAAAAAAAAAAAAAAAAGTCTTAGGCTGCTATTCTTCTTAGAATCAATATCTCGTCTTTATCTAGAATTAGAAGTTCTAAACTATAGGACCTCAATCAATTTCCTCAAACGGCTTCCAGTGCATCACCCTCACTTACCTGATGATTAAACTAAACTCAAAAAACGTGCTACGCTCGCCCTTTGCTTTCCAACAGCTGTGTTTTCTTGTGCTGTTTCCACTTGCATGAATTCCTCTCCCCAAGGCTTTGAATCCAAATTGCATTTCATTTCTCATTTTTTGAATCCAGTTTCACGTATTTCTAAGATTTCTAGACTCCTATCTCATTTGTCCTCTACCTCCACACTGTCAGACTCTATTGGATGCTCATGTGAGCAAATGAATTGAAGTAATTTAACATTTCACATGTAAATGTTTGTAGTTTGAGAAGTGCTATAATAGAGGCAGCACAGGGGCAATAGGTGCCCAGATGAGGGTTACATAACCTCTGTAGTCAAGGAAGGCTTCCTGAAGGAGGTAAACCTTGAGCAACAGTTGAAGGAAGAGTTTGAAGGAGAAATGGTAAGGGCTTTCCAGGTGGAGTGAACACTGTGCACTGCTGGTCCCAGATTATTTCTGTATGTGGTGTCATTGGTTCTGCTCAGAAACTACCTATCTCTTACCTGGATTCCCTTGACAGTCTTCCTAAAGCCATTCCAGCTGCCACATTACAATCAGAGAGCTTTTCATGGAGGTTGAACACAATTACTTTAAGCTCCAGTTCCCGGACCTTTTCAAGCTTCCCTACACCCACTGGAAGCATTCATGCCTCAGTGGCATGTGCATTTTATTTCCTCTGAATGACATATCCTTGCCCCAATTTTTCATCTAATTTTATGTGGTTCCTTCTTGTACTTCACAAAGCAAAATTAGTTGATCCCTACTCTGTGTTCTTATGCAAGCTGTTTATCCTTTGATCACAACTATTCCCATTTTATAGCCAGATGGGAATATTTCTTTATGCACCTCCAGTGGCTGTCAGGTTGTCATTTCGTGTGTTGCCTGGCTCACAAAACATTCATTTCCATATTTTCAAACTCTGCTAAGAGAACTCAATTCCATGATTTTTATTTTTCTCTTTTAACAGTGTGGCTTGATAGCTAAATAAATTTTTAGATAATATTTCAATTCTTTATCAGTTTAAAGAGAAAAAATATCTGACTTGTATTGCAAGCTACTATGATGTCTCCACTTCTCTCTCTCACACACACACATACACACACATATGCACACACACACATGCACACACACACACCACCACCACTGTCACCACCACCAACAATATTAATAGCAGAGACAAATGCTAAGAGGACATTATTTGACAGATATGGTAAAAGGCATAGGGATTAAGAACCTCATCTAAGGATAAGCAGCTTGTGAAAGATAAAACCAATATACAAACTCAGGTCTGTCCTTCCCCAAGGCCACTGCCCTTGACTTACAGCACACAATATTTTAAAAGTTATTTTTATTAGTGTTCTATTTTATGATATATGTGGGATTCTTATTGTGTCTTACTTTCCTTATTTCAAAAACACATCCACTCTTCCTTACTGGAGACAGGAGCACTTCCATGCCACCCATATTATGAAAGGGAGGGGGAAGCCTCTCTTTGTGTTCTTCAACTTTATCATGAAACTCATCACCTTATAATTAAAGAACAATTTTATTTCTTGTAAAAGTTTTGGATATTTGAAGTAGTCTGTTTCAAGTTTGATACAGAATAGATTTTTATCCAGTTCGTTTAACTTTGAATGGCAATTTCAGCCCCAACTCAAATCATGAGCTCTGTTAGTTAGGGTTACACAAACTCCTATAACATGTAAACCCAAAATTTCGAAGGCTTAAAAGAATAGAGATTTACTTCTTGCTCACAAAGGGTGTTCATACTGTCAGTGGAGTAGTGAATCTCTGTGATTCATTTAGGCTGATGAATGCCCCAGGCATTAGTATCCATCCAACAGAAAGAATAACAACATGAAGAAGCACAATTTATTTCTTAAAAGCCCAGGCTAAAAATTATAAATACACTTTTGTTCGCCATTCTTTGATGAGAACTAGTCATGTACCCTTACCTGGATGTAAAAGGGGGCTGCAATTTTCAAATACTGCAGGTTCTGATGCTTATAAAATGCAAGAGCTTCCTTCTGATGTAAAAAAAGATACAAATTATTAATACAAAATGAGATATAAGGCTTTGGAAGAGCGTTTTGCAGTGAGGGACCTTAAGACTTAAGCATTACTAGTATAACAGCTAGTCAGTATCTAGAGGCTAAAAAAGTACAGCCTCTGGCTTGGCAGCTACCACCTAATGATAACCCCTCTATAAAAGGAGAGCACAAGAACTTGGTTATTGTACTTGTTATAAGACAGTTATTTCGCTCTGCCTTACAAATTAAGTGACAATCCCTAGCAAGGTAAGATGTGATGTCAAATAACATCTATTATCATCTATTATTTATTAAGCAAATCTAATAACATAACAAGTTCTAAACATCTATAATCAAGATTCTAGAGTTTCCTAAAGCTGAGCCCTGGTCAATCTGATTTTATTATGTAAAATAAATTATCTAAACAGAGTGTTCACTTTTTGTTTATTTGTTTGACGCTAACATTATTTTGAGAGCCCAGAGCTTTCTCTGACATACATTCTAAAAAGGAGATTGGATGCTGAATTTTAGTCAGAACTATTATGCCCACAGAAGTACATCATTGCACCATCACTTAAATGTATGCTCAGTAAATATTACACACTAAGTAGTCATTCTAACCTATGTGCATTTATAGCTTCTTAAGGAGTGTGTGTGTGTGTGTGTGAGAGAGAGAGAGAGAGACTTAATAAGATATTTCAGATAGTAATTTTACTGCAGTGACACAAGTATTTGAATTATGTAAATCAGCCTGGACTGTGAGGGAAAAAAGCCCAACTTTCTCCTCTGGCTCTGCTTTTCCTTGTGGCGAAATGTTACTTACTTGCCCTCTGTCTGTAAAATGGGAACATTAATATTTACGCTGTTCACTTGAAAGGTTTCTATACAAACCAAACACATTGCTGTGTGAAAAAGCATTTAGTGGTGATAAGGTACTCAACAGATGTGATATATTACTGATTATGATAGTCACGATCATAAAAATGATAAAATACTAACCTTGTTAGGCAAATTACATACATAATGTACAAGCCTAATATTCGTGTGAAAGTTCCCCACTCACTAATTAGGAGATTTTAAACAGGATACATAATTTTTCCATGCCTCAGACTTCTCTTTAAGAGGATCATTATATATTATACTGTCTGCCCCACAGAGATGATATGAGGATTAAAGGAGAATATGTAAAGAGTTTAAAACAGTATCTGTATATTCATTAGATCAAAAAATTATTTTGAATACAAACTTGTTTTCTTTCAAAATCACCTAATTTTTTTAAAGACAGGTAAAATCCAAATTTTACGATGCTAACTCTATCGACACATCTACTTTAAACCATCTCTTATTTTCCATTAAATTTGATTCGCTGTTAAGATAAACTCTAGCCACATTTCTTTGGGAGGATGAGTACAATTTGGAATGTGTTTAGTTATATACTGAAGAATGTGGATTCTGTGGTTTTTGAGTGTGAGAGTGAAGTGAACTTCAAAGTATTTTTATTACTAGTCCCATGTAAATATATCTCTATATCCATTTCTTCTGGTTTCTGAAGCACTGATTTTTTTAAACAAGGCTTTCTCTATCAAGCCTCACAAAGTGTTTTTAGAGAGCATTATAAATTCCATAATTGTTTTGAAACTATGTCAATAATAGCCAAGGCAGTTGTTCCACCTTTGTTCAAATTCTCTTGCTAGGAAGTTTTCTTGTTTGATTTATGCTTGTCTTTTGTTATTTCGGGTTTTAGAATCTCTAATATCCTCATCATTCTTTGAATCTTTTCAGCATGTTTCTATTATTGGACAGTAGAAATGCCTGAATGTTATTATTTTGTCAATTGTTAATTCAGGGTCTTCACATTGCATTTGAGATATAGCAGAGTGATATAGGAGAGTATGTTATCATCTTGTTCCCATATTTACAAGTAGGAACAACTGAGAAAAAATTGCACCTAAACAAATTCAGTTTATGGTTGTAGGAAAAGCTGCAGCTCCTTCATTTTGTTTTTATTTATATATTGATATTTTATTAAACGCTGACAAATATACATTGTAGTTAATTTGATTGATATTCTGAAACACATTGTGAAATGCACTTCAGAGCTCAAGCTATTGATTGCTTGTTTTATATTCTTGTCTTTTAAATTACTTTATAAAAGGTACATTTCATTATCAGTCACGGTAAGTGAATTAAACAACATGTAAAGGCGTTCCTCTGTGTATTTTTATCTATAAAAATTTTTACACCATTTTAAATTTGAGTCAAGTTCATGGATCTATCTCTTCTATTGCTTCCTCATTGTACAGTCATAAGAACAATACTTTTTTTAGTGTACTGTTGAGGATTACTTGACGTAACACTCTTAGCGTAGGGAATGGAAGTGTCAATGTTCTATAACTTTTTTTGCAGTGGGGCAGGTGGTGGGGGACAGAGTCTGGCTCTGTTGCCCTGACTGGAGTCCAGTGGCGCAATCTCGGCTCACTGAAATCTCCACCTCCTGGGCTCAAGCAATTCTTGTGCCTCAGCCTCCCGAGTAGCTGAGGCTACAGGCGCACACCACCACACCCAGCTAATTTTTGTATTTTTTGTAAAGATGGAGTTTCACCATGTTGGCCAGGCTGACCTGGAACCCCTGGGCTCAAGGGATCCACCTGCCTCAGCCTCCCAGACTGGTGGGATTACAGGAGTGAGCCACCACACCCAGCCTATTTTTTATTTTAATAATTATCAATACTGTTGTAATTTTAAAACTTCATATTGAGGTAAGTACTCCAGGAATTTTATTTTAGGAGAACCTAAGAACTAAATAAAGAATGTGGTTGCAGCAAACCTTAAATTGTCTTGTTTTTTCTGTGTTCTTTCCATAATAAAAAGTACTAATCTTTGATATCATAATATATACTAAGAACTCTGTTCAGTGCTTCACTACCTTAGTTTATTTAACCCTTTTGAGAGACTGTGAGGAGGTATTATGCCTGTAGAATAAATCTGAAAACTGAGCTACAGACTGGTTTGTAACAATATGTGACAATTCTTAGTAACAGAAATAATCAGACAAATTATTTGTAATAATTAGCTATACACTTAGCAAATGGTAAAACATGGATTTGCAATCATGTGTACCTAATTTTAATGTTCTACTTACTTCCTCCCTTTGACTATAGCATAATTATAGCCATTTCTTATATGCCCTTCATGTAACTGATTATCAATAATGTCTTCATGTCATCTTTTTATATGTGCAACATTCATAAATTATAATCTCTTGGTGGGCAGGTTTCATTTCGTGTATTTTCATACACAACAAATAATTTAACAAAGTGACATAAATATATTTCCAGAGGAATATATAAATTATTATCAAATAAATGAAAATATCCTAAATTTGCTATGAGGGAGAAAGTAGGAATAAATTTTTCATCTTTGTCTTTGATGCTAAAGTATTTCTCTAATCATTATGACTGGCAGTGACAAGACCTTGATAGACCATCAAATTTGGAGCTCCCAGGCGGTCCTATTTAACCAGCTTCCCCAGGGGCAGTTTTTCTCCTTCAGTCTTATTCCCATTAAAGGTAACTCTTAGGCACCATCTGATACTCAAGCAGTTTATTCTGGCCAGGATCTTACAAGACAGTTAGCAGGAACAGGCCCAGTGACCTGTTGACTGATTTACTGGGAGGATCTCCCTTTGGAGACTATTCTGAGAGTTTGAAGGATTCTTTCCTCTTTCCTATATCTATATTCAGTCCAAGTCAGTTACTAGGTGCTTCTTTCATAACGGGGTTTTAGCTATTCTTGTAAGGGCAAGCTTTGTTATAAGGTTCATGAAAGTTGCAGCTATGCTGAGGTGGCCTCGTCTCTAGGGCAACCAGGGTTTTTAGGTCCCATTGTTAAACAGACTCTGTAGTCCCCAGTCCAGTTTGTATTGTACTGCTAAGTGATACTTAGCGAAGGCTCTGCAAAATGTTTTTGTGGGCCTTATGGCTATTGTTAATCTTACAGGTACAATATGTCTCTTATAATTACTATACTGATTTCAATAGAAACCACACGTGATTAAGCCTTGCTAAGCTACAAATATTTTAAGAGTGATCCATATTTACATTTATCCTATTCAGAAACAAAACAAATGATTGAGAGTCCATGTATCCCAAATAAATATATATGGCAATAGCTGAAATAGAACTTTGACTCAGGATGCTGTGCAGCTTCCTGAATAAGAAATTTATATATATATATATATGAAATATATATCTCTCTCTCTAATTTAAGCTGAAAAATACAATAACAGCTGCAAATACAATAGCGTGTACAATGTCAGTTTCTTGATGTCAACATCTGATTTTTTTCTAAAGACATAATAACTACGTTTGGTTTATTAAGATCCAGTCTGGCTTTTTCTTCAAGTTTAAGCAGACTCTCCATTTAATCCCATGCTGTTGTTCCTCTTTACTTCTGCTAAAATTGATCAATTTCTTAATCAGTGACCTTTCTTAGTCCTTGTAGATTAGCCTGAGATATGGCTAATCTAATTCTCAAAGTTTGCTTCAAATATCAAGTCTTTAATGATGCTTTCTTCAGAGGCTTGCTTTTGTTGATAAATTGCAAAATGCCTACTGTTATTAACCACAAGGGCTTCCCCTGTCTATCCTGAGTACCCCTAGTAAGATCTATATGCCTTCCTTTTAGGTTCTGTCTGAATTCTGCTGTTTTCTGGAGATACATTGCTTCCTTTAGTGGAAAATTTACTCTCTAATTCAGATCAGAAAAGCAAATGAATTTCCATTCATTGAGCAGAAACATGAGTCTCCAACAACATATTTTTTCCTTTCTGAAGCATAAAGGTTTGGAATGCATTTTTATTTAATGATGTAATGCCTAAGCTTATGCTGGCTACCGCTGGAACACTTAAGTCATGCAAATATTCCCTAACTAGAGCATTTCAGACCAACGAGGGTCCAGAATTTGTTCCCCTCCTCAGCTCTGTCAGTTGATGTGATTCTGCTAAGAGTATCAGCCTTCTACCTGGAAACTTACAGGAACAATTTGTCAGCAAATGATAGAGACCTTCATGAAAGGTACTAAAATATGCCTAATTTGGAAATAGCTCATTAAATATTTCTGATTACCTATAAATATAAGCATCAGGTTTTGGCCAAATAAGACCTTCAAAGATAAAGCAAACTGTACAATTTTTGAATGATTGTTTCTAATCTGTAACACACTATAAGAAATATGTAAAAAAAACCCTCTAGATTATTATTTTGGAAAATAAAAAGATCTGTTAATATGACTTAATTTGTGAATATGTCGAAATTTCTCCTTTGCTAAAGCATCAACTCTCTTTAATTTAGCTGCACTGGAAATCTCAATTGAGGAGTTATCACTCGTTTTCTCATTTTTCATTTATAGGCAAGCTGTCAAGTCATGTGGGGTATCATTGTTCCACAATATCCAGACTTTGGATTTTGCATGTGTTGACTAATATTCAAAACGATGACATAATTGTGGTTTTCCTATTCTTTAGAAGAAAGTAAAAACTAAACAAAGGTACAATATTTTGCCAATTATTGGGACTTGTTCATTATATTTTTCCACTTGAAATGATTTCTACTATTTTGTTTCTTTTCATATGAACTATTAAAATAATAACACCATCTGGAGAGTTAACTGAAATAGAACTGAAGTGCTCAGTGTATGAAATTAAGTGACTGTGGGTAGTATAGCCCTAAATAATTTATGCTCAAGTACAGCAAAGAAAGCTTCAAAGTGTATTCCTGTGCTCCATCACAAAGTTATACCCCATTTTCAGAACCACTTGAAAACTATTATTCTGTGGAAAAGTTAAAGTACCCCTTTTTCTAAAACATATATCCGAATTGTTTTTAATACATCAGTTGCTTCTCACAGAAAATTAAAGGAACTAAACATTACTCTACAAACGTCAGAGATTATGTAATGGGACCACTTCATCTGATACGAAAACTGAGAAAGATCACTGCTCTCTCCTGCCTCAGGTCCTTGGAACTTACTGTTCTTTCTGCTTGGAACATTCTTCCCCCTCTCTCTTTGTAAATCTTGACTTTGACTCTTTCAAATTTTGGCTCAAATGTCGTATGTCAGAGAGGTCTAATATGACCACAGTATTAAAATAGTACCATTTTTTATTTATCCCATGTATCTCTCTATCTTATTGCCCTGCCTTTTTGTCTCTTTGAAGTTCATTCCACTTGATATTTATGTACCTTTCTGTGTACTCATTGATTTTCTGTCTCCCTATACTAAAACATTAATTTCGTGAAAAACAAAAAATTTATTTTTTATAGTTCTGTGTTTCCAGTGCCTAAAATACATCCTGGCTAATAGTAGGACCTCAACAGATGTTTGTTATCAAAAGAAATAAATAAGTGAATAAATGGAAAAATAAATGAATGAACTGAAAAAAATCTTAATTATATATACCATGTTTTATAAGAACCTCTTAGGATAAGTTAATGGTTATATTTTCTTTACCAACTTCGCTGCATGGCTCACTTCCCTCCCTACTCTATATACACATAAAACCATAAATAATTTCCAATTTTTTAACTTAACTGGTGTTTATAACCTCAGCGTTCCTACCAATTTCTCAGTATGGAATACTTTTCCTACTATTCCCCACCCCAATTCCAACCATAGGCATTCTGATCATCTTTCAAAGTTCAAATTAAAAGATATTTTCTTCACAAAGCTATATTTCTAGTAATAATGAATTAATTATAGTTTTCGCCTCTATTGCCACTGCTGTATTTCTGTTATAATTCTTACTTTAGTTTTGTTTCTGGCTGTGCCCAGGCAGATACTAGAATTTAAACTCTTGATTAGTAAAGGAATTAATTTATTTGTCAATACCATGAGGTATACAACACAGTGCATTGCCTGTTTAAGTTACTTAAAATATTTTGTGGCAGAAAAGAAAGAAGAAATTAATCTGATTCAATGTTTTTAGTGAAATGTCCACAATAATATTGAGGCTAAGAGAGAGAGGCTGATGCTAAATGCATCTCAAATTCTATTTAATTAACTTGATCTGCCTTTTAAAACCACGAAGTCAATTTAGTTGATCAGCTTCTGTAGAAATTTTTTAAAAATCAGCAAAATTGTCTCTTTCCTCCAAAAAATATCTATCTATATATGAATTTGGGGAAAGTATGTTTATAGACTGAATGAGGACTACTCTACACAGCAAAATTAAAAAAAAAATCTATGTAATCTGCAGAAATTGACAACCAGATGTTTCTGTAGCTATAGTAATTCATGTGTATTAGAAAATGTTGAAGCTATTACATGTAGTCCTTAGTTTGCCACTGCATTTGTTCAAAAATAGACAATATCTAAGACAAGAATACATTTCGACTGTATGTCTAATATGTATACACACACATTATAGCTGGCCTGGTGATAATAAAACTTCATGAAAAAAGCTGTGAGGCTGTTCTTTTCATCCAGGCCTTCCAGGTTTCTAAAGATGTTTCCTGATGGGTGGGCAGCCAATAAGTATCAGCACTGCCAACAACCTGACAAAGCATCTGATCCTGCTCTTTGTGGCCATTTCTTAGCATTAGTGGGAAGCAGCACATATTGACACTGAAATCTATTTAAAAGCGAGGTTCCTGACAACTGAACTTCAAGAAGGCAGAGACTTAAAAAATGCACATAGACACATTGTGTTGACAGCAGGCGCTATTGACTTTTCCCGCTGTACAATCCCACGCCAAGGGCTCAGTAAAGGCACAGAAGCCCGAGGGAGAAAAGGAGCTGGTTTTTCTTAAAAACTACCTGCTGTCAGTCAGTTTGGCATCATTTGGGACAGCGGGTGCTCTATAGATTAAACGAAAGATTGTTAGAGATTTTTTCTTCTTTTTTTCTGTTTTATGACAACTCATTGATGGTAGGACCTAGTTGTGATAAAAGTTCAGTTTATCTTCACAAGATAGTTTTTCTCCAGTCTATTAACCGGATCACTGGCCTGTGACAGATTAAGGAGAGGAAAAACATAGAAATTTGACTTTCCCCGTCTCCTCTGTTTTTTTTTTTTTTTTCACACACAAGCTATAGCTGGATAGAGATAAACCACGCCTGCATTTCAAACACAACTTCCCAAAACCAATTACAATGCAAGTGCCTTATATTTGTTGTGTTTTTAACATCTGTCCCTTTTGACATCTCTGATCTACAGGAAGATTATATTTTGCACAGTGTTACCAAGCCATATTGTTTGAGGTGAATGAACTGATTGTAAGGTCAGTAGATTGAATTCAAGTAACTCCTATAGGATTGGTCATAATTTATCAACAGGAAATACTAACTGTTCAATGTCAAAATTTCAAAACTAGAATTCCTATTCTGTGACCATAATATAAGGCTGCTTCGTGTCTGATTAAGAAGAAAAATTATATGGCTATCTATCGAGAGGTCACAGAAAAGTCTATGGAAGATGCTAAAGCTGATGGAATGTCAAATGTTACAGGAAACAGTGGGCAAACCATGGATGTGTTTGATAAATGCATTTGAACATTATAGGTTAAAAAATAAAACAGATGACGGGGGCATTTGTTTTAAGCAATGAATTAATTTTAAGTCAAAGCTGTCATGATTACAACTGAAGAAAGGAGAGAAAAACTTCAAAATGCTCTTGTAAAAAGTGAATTAACAAAGAAAAGGAAAGCAAGGAGCCATATGCAACAAGCACAATTTAAAAAATTAAATTTAAAATCGAACTTTTATTCATTTAATTAGGTTCACACATAAATATGGAATTAGAATGAGAAAAATTATTTACTGTAAATTATTAAATGTAAAACTGATGGATACTACAAATAAAATTAAAATCAACATGGCATAATATTCTGAACAGTTAATTTCCTAATGCTTTTTTCTACACTGTTGGATTACACAGTCCTTGCTTAGCCTCCCCATGACAATGATTTTTGTAATGTCTGTTTCTACAGAGGGAATAGAAAACTAGTTCAGACATTCCTCTAGCAGAGTTGATCAAAACTTGTTCTTTAACATCAATAGTTTAGAAAAGATTCCTTCAGCTTCACAGCTCATTGGTAATGACATGCCAAGACTTGATCTGGCCTGGTGACATGCATAAAACATGCAGCTTCACACACAGGCATCCTCAGCATTTGTCATGCTGCTGCAAGATTGTGCTCTACAAACGGAAGTCCTGCATAATTCCCAGCCTAAAAGAAAGCAAATGTATGGTGCACTTTTAATTCTTTAAAATCATAATTAGAAATATTCCTCAGGAACATTTAATGCTAATATTAAATATGTAATTAATATTAGTCAAATATTCCTGAAGAATATTCCCCACAGGAAAATACCTTTGACCAGGCATTCATGAGTACAAAATTATTCAGCAAATTGTCTAATAATCGAAAGAAATTTTTAAAACTTTTGTGGATACAAAGCAGGTGTATATATTTATGAGGTGACATATTTTGATACAGGCATACAGGGTAAATGGAGTATCCATTGCCTCAAGCACTTATCCTTTACTTTGTGCATACAAACAATTCAATTGTACTCTTTAGTTATTTTTGTTTTTTATTTTTTAATTTTTATATATTTTTTGAGATAGAGTCTCACTCTGTCACCCAGGCTGGAGTGCAGTGGCACAATCTTGGCTCACTGCAGCTTCCGCCTCCTGGGTTCAAGTGATTCTCCTGCCTCAGCCTCCCAAGTAGCTGAGATTACAGGCATTTGCCATCACGCCCGTCTAATTTTTGTATTTTTTTCGTAGTGACGCGGTTTCACCATGTTGGCCAGGCTGGTCTCAAACTACTGGTCTTAAGTGATCCGTTCACCTTGGCCTCCCAAAGTGCAGAGATTACAGGCATGAGCCATCGGGCTGTCTTTTAGTTATTTTTAAATGCACAATAAATCATTGTTGATGGGACTAACCCTTTTGCGCTATCAAATACTATATCTTATTCATTCTATCTAACTATATTTTTAAACCCATTAACCATCTTCATTTCCCCTCCTACCCCTAACCTACCCTCATCATTCTTCTCTATCTCTGAAGGTTCACTTGTTTTAGTTTTCAGCTCTCTCAGATAAGTGAGAATATGGGAAGTTTGTCTTTCTCTGCCTGGCCCAACTTACTTAACATAAAGCCCTCCAGTTCCAGTCATGTTGCAAATGACAGATCTCATTCTTTTTTTGTGGCCGAATAGTGCTCCATTGTTACATGAATCACATTTTCTTTATGCATTTGTCTGTTGATTGACACCTAGATTGCTTCCTACCTAGGCTATTGTGAATAGTGCTGCAATAAACATGGGAGTGCAGATATCTCTTTCTATACTCATTTCCTTTATTTTGGGTCTATACCTGGCAGTGAGATTGCTAGATCATATGGTAGCTCTATTTTTTTTAGTTTTTGGAGGAACCTCAGTACCACTCCCCATAGTAATTGCACTAATTTATATTCCCACAAACAGTGTACAAGCATTCTCTTTTCTCCACATCTTCACCAGTATTTGTCATTAGTTGTCTTTTGAATAAAAGCTCTTTTAACTGGGATGAGATGATATCTCATTGTAGTTTGGATTTCTACTTCTCTGACAATCATTGATGTTGAACACCTTTTCATATGTCTGCTTGCCATTTGTATGTTTTTGTTGAGAAATGTCTATTCAGATTTTTGCCCATTTTTAATCAAATTATTAAATTTTTTTCCTGTTGAGTTTTTGAGTTCCTTGTATGTCCTGATATTAATCCATTATCAGATGGACAGTTTAAAAATATTTTACCCATTTTGTAGGTCATCCCTTAGCTTTGTTGATTGTTTCCTTTACTGTGCAGGAGCTTTTTAAATTAATGTGATCCCATTCACTCATTTTTGCTTTGGTTGCCTGGGCTTATGGCATATATATGGCATAAGAAATATTTGCCAAGATTTCTTAGTTTGGGGTTTTAGATTTAAGTTTTTAATCCATTTTGATTTGATTTCTGTATATGGTGAGAAATAAGGAGTCTAATTATTCTGCATATGAATATCCAGTTTCCCCAGCACCATTTATTGAAGAGACTGTTCTTTTCCCAGTATATACCTTGGCGCTTTTGTCAAAAGTGAGTTCACTGTAGATGTATGAATTTGTTTCTGGGTTCTTTATTCTATCCCATTGATCTGTATGTCTTTTTGTATACCAGTACCATACTGTTTTGGTTACTATAGCTCCATAGTATAATTTGAAGTCAGATAATTTGATTCCTCCAGTTATGTTCTTTTTGCTCAGCATAGCTTTGGATATTCTGGGTCTTTTGTGGTTTCATATAAATTTTAGGATTTTTTTATTTCTGTAAAGAATGTAATCACTATTTTAACAGGGATTGCATTGAACCTGTAGATTGCTTTGGGTAGTATGGACATTTTAACAATATTGATTTTTCAAATCCATGAACATGGAATATTCTCTCATTTTTTGTATCATCTTCAATGTATTACACCAATGTTTTATAGCTTTTAATTGTAGAGAATTTTCACTTCTTTGGTTAAGTTTATTCCTAAGTATTTAATTTTATTTGTAGCTATTATAAATGGGATTACTTTCTTGATTTATTTTTCAGATTGTTTGCTGTTGGCATAAAGAAATGCTAGATTTTTCTATGTTGATTTTATATCCTGCAACTTTAGTGAATTTGTTTATCAGTTCTAATAGTTTTCTGGTGACATCTTTAAGTTATTCCCAATATAAGATTATATCGTCTGCAAACAAGGATAATTTGACTTCTTCCTTTACAACTTGGATGCCCTTTATTTCTTTCTCTTGTCTGATTGCTGTATCTAGAACTTCTATTACTCTGGTGAAAGCGGGCATCCTTGTTGTGTTCCGGATTTAGAGTAAAGGCTTTCAGTTTTTCCCCATTCAGTATGATATTATCTGTGGATCTGTCATATACAGCTTTTATTGTGTTGAGGTATGTTCCTTCTCTACCTAGTTTTTTGAGGCTTTTATCATAAAGAAACGTTGAGTTTTATCAAATTATTTTCAGCATCAATTGAAATGACCATATGGCTTTTATCCTTAATTCTGTTGATATGATGTATCACATTGATTTGTTGAACCATCCTTGCATCCCTGGGATAAATCCCACTTGGTCATGAAGAATGATATTTTTAATGTGTTGTTGAATTTGGCTTTCTAGTATTTTGTTAATGATTTTGCATCAACGTTCCTCATGGTTGTTGGCCTGTAGTTTTCTTTTGTGTGTGTGTGTGTGTGTGTGTGTGTGTCTTTGTCTGGTTTGGAGATCAGGATAACACTCGCCTTGTAGAATCAATTTGGAAGTATTCCCTCCTCCTCTATTTCTTGGAATAGTTTGAGTAAGGTTGGGATTATTACAGCTGTTCTTTAAATATTTGGTAAAATTCAGCAGTGAAACCACTGGGTTCTGGGCTTATCTTTGCTGGGAGATTTTTGTTATAGCTTCAGTCTCTTTACTTGTTAGTGGTCTGTTCAGGTTTTTTTATTTGTTCATGGCTCAATCTTGGTAGGTTGTATGTGCCTAGGAATGTATCTGTTTCTTCTAGGTTTTCCAATTTATTGGCATATAATTGCTCATAGTAGCCTTTAAGGATCCTTTCAATTTCTCTCTTATCAGTAATAATGTTTCCTTTTTCAGCTCTGATTTTGTTTATTTGAGTCTTCTCTCTTTTTATCTCAGTTAGTCTAGCTAAAGGATTGTCATTTATTATCATTTCAAAAACCCAACTTTTCATTTTATGGATCTTTTGTATTTTTTATTTTAGTTTCATTTATTCTACTTTGATTATTTCTTTTCTTCTACTAATTTTGGATTTGGTTTGCTCTTGCTTTTCTAGTTCTTAAAGATGCATCATTAAGTTGGTTTATTTGAATTTTTTTGTTTTGTTTTGTTTTTACTTTTTTGATGTAAGTGCTATTGCTATAAACTTTCCTCTTAGTACAGCTTTCACTTTTTTGGTATGTAGTATTTCCATTTTTATTTGTTTCATTTTTTAAAAATTTCCTTCTTAATTTCTTCATTGACCCACTGACCATTCAAGTGCATGTTGTTTAATTTCCACGTCTTTGTAAAGTTTCCAAAGTTTCTCTTGTTATTTGATTTCTAGTTTTAGTCTATTGTAGTTAGAAGATACTTGATATAATTTCAATTCTTTTGAAGTTTTTAAGACCTTCAAAACTTTTGTGGCATAACATATGGTATATCCTTAAGAATGACCCATGTGCTAAAAAGAAAAATGTGTATTCTGCAGCTGCTGGATGAAATGTTCTCTAAATATCTATTAGTTCCATTTGGTCTATAGTGCAGGTTAAATCCAATGTTTCTTTTTTGATTCTCTGTCTGAATGGTCTGTCCAATGTTCAAAGTGGGGTTTTGAAGTCTCCAGCTATTATTATATTGGAGTCTATCTCACTGTTTAGTTCTAATGATATTTCCTTCATAGAACTGGGTGATCCAGTGTTGGATTCATGTATATTAGCAATTGTTACATTCTCTTGCTGAATTAATCTTTTTAGCATTATATAATGACCTTCTTTGTCGGTTTTTATATAGGTTTTGTCCTGAAATCTATTTTACCTTATATAAGTATAGCTATTCCTGCTCTTTTTTAGTTTCCATTTGCCTACAGTATCTTTTTCCATTCCTTTATTTTCAGTCTGTGTGTCTTCACAGATGAAGTGTGTTTCTTGTAGGCAACACATTGTTCATCCTTGTTTATTCATTCAGCCACTCTATGTCTTTTGATTAGAGAGCTTAGTCCATTTACGTTTAATGTTATTATTAATAAGTAAGGACTTACTCCTGACATTTCCTTATTTGTTTTCTGGTTATTAAGAGGTCTTCTGTTCCTTCTCTCCTTCCTTCCTGTCTAATTGGAAGAATTTTTAACAGACCAGTTTCTGTCTCTGTGTATGTGCTGGCAATGTAGAAGCGGCAGGCTGTCCAATTTGCTTGGGCTCCAGACTAGTAGACTGCAAGGCCAAGCTGAGGAGTTTGTCCTTACTACAGCAGTAGTAGACTGATTAAAAGGCGGTTCATTTTGTTTTGATCTGTATGTTTTTTAAACAGCTTTATTGAAATATAATTTATATACAATACAGCACACCCATTTAAAGTTTACAATTTCTTGGGTTTTTTAGTACATTTAGCATTGTGCAATCATCACCACAATTTAGTGTGAATATATAATATCCCCCCAAAAAGGCCTTACCTTTTAGGAATTACTCCTAACTTCCCTTCTCCCAGCCACTGACAATCACTAATCTAACTTCTCTCTGTATGTGTCTATTCTAAATGTTTCATACAAATAAAGTAATATTATATTATTCTTTTGTGTCTGGCTTCTTTAAATTACAATAATGTTTTCAGGGTCCATTCATGTTGTACTTCATTCTTTTTTATTGCTGAATAATATTCCATTATATGGATATATACTGTTTCATTTATTCATTCACAATTGAAGAACATTTGCAGTTTCCATTTTGTGGCTATTATGAATGTTGTGTAGACATGGGTTTTCAGTCATCTTATGTAACTGTTAAGAAGCCGAATTGCTAGCTTTTATGGAAACTTTATATTTAACATTTTAGGGAATTGCCAGATTGTTTTCCAAAGCAGTTATACCATTTTACCTTCTCACCAGAAGAACATTAGGTTTACAATTTCTCCACATTCTCCCTGAATGTTTTGTTATCTGTCTCTTTAATCATAGTCATCCTAATGCATGTGAAATAGGGTCTCATTATAGTTTTGATTTGCATTTCCCTAACGACTAATTCTCATATTTTCACGTGCATATTTGTCATCTGTATATCTTCTTTGAAGAAGTGTCTATTCAATATCTTTGCCCATTTTCATAAATGAATATACACATGTGGTATATAACTTATATGTAATATAATGTACAAATCATAAGTGTTATGTTCAGTAAGGATGGGTAATTATACATATCCTTGTTAATACCATGCTAACCAATATATTGAATATTGCCATAATCTCTGAAAGTTCAATAATATTCCTTTCCCATAAATTCCTCTCACCTAACCAGGAAAAACCTCTGATTTCTATCAGCATAGATTATATATGTTTTCTTGCATTTACATACATGAATCATCAAATATATGCTCTCTTCTCTTTGTACTTTTTCACTCAACATTATGTTTTTGAGACTAATTCATGTTGTTGCAAGCCTCTGAAAATTTGGGGATTTTATTACTAAGTAATATTCCACTGTAAGAATATAGTACAATTTCTATAGTACTCATTCTCGTTTAGTAGACAATAGAGTTATTTACTGTTATAAACATATTTTGTAGGTCTTTTCATGGGAATATGTTTTCATTTTTCTGGAAATGGAATTGTTTGGTCATTGTGTAGATGCATGATTAGCTTTTTCAAAAATTATCAAACAGTTCTCCTAAGCAATTTTAACACTTTTGCACTTCCATCAGCGATATATGAGCTTCCAGCTGCTCCACATTCTCAACATTTCATATGTTTAGTCTTTGCGGTTTGAGTCATCCTAGTGATTGTGATTTAATCATCACAATAAGCTAGTGGTAGCTTATTGTGATTTCAATATGTATTTTTTCTGAGTACAATGATGTGCTTGTTGAACATTATATATCTTTTTTTTTTTTTTTTTTGATGGAGTCTCGCTCTGTCACCCAGGCTGTAGTGCAATGGCACTATCTCAGCTCACTGCTAGCTCTGCTTCCTGGGTTCATGCCATTCTCCTGCCTCAGCCTCCCAGGTAGCTGGGACTACAGGCCCCCACCACCACTCCCAGCTAATTTTTTTGTATTTTTAGTAGAGACAGGGTTTCACCGTGTTAGCCAGGATGGTCTTGATCTCTTGACCTTGTGATCCTCCCGCCTTGGCCTCCCAAAGTGCTGGGATTACAGGTGTGATCCACCACACCTGGCCTATATATCTTTTTTTAAGGAAGCGTGTATTAAGTCTTGTGCCTACTTATTTTGGATTCTTTTTTTTCTCTGTGTATTAAGGAAACAAGTCTTTTGTCATGTGCGTGTGTGTGTATGCACGTGTGTGTGTATTATTTTCTTCTGGTCTATCATTATCACTAGCCTACAAAGTTTGTCAATATCTTTTGAGGGGCACATGTTGTCAATTTGATGAAATCTAATTTATCATATTTTTCTTTTGATGACCAAAGAAATTTATGCAAAAGTAAATGATATTTTTAAAAGAATCCAAGGAATGCTGGTAATCTTTAAAAACTGAAAAAGCAAGGAAATGGATTCTCCCTTGGAGCCTCCAAAAGAGAAAACAACCCTGTCAACATCTTGATTTTTAGTCCATCGAGATCTGCATTGAATTTCTAACCTACAGAAACTTAGGTAGATAAATCTTTATTGTTTTAAGTTGCTAAAGTTGTGATAATTTGTTACAGTAGCAATAGGAAACTAACACAATCTGAAAGTGTGTTAAAGTAAATAACAGGTATTATGAAAATGGTGTTGTTAATAGAAGGATTGCTTACCTATTTGAAAAATCAGACACAATATAAATGGTCGAGAATAGGGGATTCCTTAGATAATGGGTTATCCAAATTGTTTAATAATAATCATTTTTAAAAGTGGTCATATAACTACATGTCTTTAAAACTGGGAAAATACTTATAATAGCTAGTGAAGAAAAAACTGAGTTAAGCTCATTATTAGTTTGTTCACTTTTTGTAAAACTAAATTTATTTACATATGTAAATATTAGAATGCCTATCAAAATAGTAACTATCACTTTCTTTATCCATGGTATTTAAAGTGACTTTAACTTTTTTTTCCTTTTTAGTTATCTGTGTTTTCTAGCTTCCAAGAAGAAAACCTTTGACAAGCCTGCTACCATCAGAGATTCTGTGAGAAGACATTATAAAAGCTACTTCCCGTATGCATAATATGTATTATTTGCCTAAGAATTTCCTCCAAATATTAATGTAATCTGCTTGCCTCATAAAAAGAACAAATGCCAAATACTTCTTTTATTATTTTAGCTTACATCCTATCCTGGCAACAGACATGGTTAACTAGGTTATTTTTATGCCCTTTCCTCTGAGTCCCACCTTGAGCATAATTGACGGCCTTTATGGTGCTACCTGAATTAAAGGAGGTCAAAGACAGAGAACAAATAGCAAGAATGTTGATTCTTTTACTTCTTTCAATGCACTTTGTATATTTTATGACTGTATTGTTTCTTTCAGTAGAGGTATATTTTAATATTAAAATGAAAAATAAGAAAGTTATATAGCCAATTGAGAAAATAACAAATAGAATCCAGGTGTTTGCTCTTCTCTGTAGCTTTTTCTAGTCTAGTAATCACATGCTGAAAAGATAATAATTTGTTTTAGTAGTTTTGTTTTCAAGGAAAGATATGGAAGGTTATTTTCTGATTCAATTCTGTTCCAATTCAGTTCCAGAAATATGAGAATGTTAATAAGTATTTCCTTGGAAAGATAGAATTTGATATTGGTTTATAGAATTGACAGGATTTGAATGAGTGTTCTCACTATTTTCTTCATTTTTTTCTGCCTTCATAACTTTTTGCTGCATTCCTGAATCTAAAGTTATACATCTTGCAAATTTCATATATTTATTGGAGATAAGTGCAGAGCTTGCAATGTATTTATTCAGTTGTATAAAAGGGGTAATTTATCTTGTCTGCTCTATGCATGTTAAAAACCAGAATGTCTACAGCTTTCTTAACTCTAATTCTTTGGTTGTTTGAAAGATAAAAGTATGCAAAATAATGAGAAAAAATGGTGCAGAGGTTTTTAGCACAGAAATTTGCATAAGTAAAAAGAAGCAGAATGTTAATAGCCAAGACAGTGGGCAAAATATCTCCAGGACATTTCAGAGATCTTCAAGGCAGCCCCTCCAATCACAGGCCCAGAGGCATAGGAGGGAAAAATCGTTTCATGGGCCAGACCCGGGGCCCTGCTGCTCTATGAAGCCTTAAGACATGGCACCTTGTGTCCCAACTGCTCCAGATCCAGCCATGGCTAAAAGAGGCCAAGGTACAGCTTGGGCAGCTTCAGAGGGTGCAAGCCCCAAGCCTTGGTGGCTTCCATTTGGTGCCTCCAAAAGACAAGAGTCGAGGCTTGGGAACCTCTAACTAGATTTCAGAGGATGTATGGAAACCCCTGGATGTACAGGCAGAAGTCTGCTGCAGTGATGGAGCCCTCATGACGAACCTCTACTAGGGCAATGCAGGAGGGAAGTATGGGGTTGGATGCCCCACACAGAGTTCACACTGGGGCACTGCTTTTTGGAGCTGTGAGAAGAGAGCCATCATCCTCCAGCCCCCTAAGTGGTAGATCCACCTACAACTTGCACCATGCACCTGGAAAAGCTGCAGGCACTCATTGCTAGCCTGTGAAAGCAGGCTATTACCCTGTAGAGCCACAGGGGCAGAGCTGCCCAAGGCCTTGGGAGCCCACCTCTTGCATCAGCATGCACTGGATGTGAGACATGAAGTCAGAGGAGATTATTTTGGAGCTATTTTGGAGATTATTTAATGAGTGCCTCACCGGGTTTTGGACTTGCATGGGGCCTGCAACCCCTTTGTTTTATGTTTACTTTCAATACTGACACAACACAAAAGCATAATGAAGATAAAAATTAAGTAGATATGTAATTTATATTACTTTAAGTTTGGCCTCTTCCAGTTGGGTCTCCCTCATAAGCCAGCACAAAAAAGCTATAACTGGTCAATGTTTTAAAAGCACAATTCTGATCAATACCTTATTGTTACACTGTGGATTTAAACATACTGCAAATTATATTTATCATCTATTTGAGATCTGTTTTCTTAAAGTTTTTTTTTGCCATTACAATTTAAGAACTGAAATTGTCTAGAACAGGGACTGTCAAACTGTGGCCCATAAGTCAAATTCAGCTGTAAATGAAGTTTTTTTTGAACACGCCCATGCCCATTCATTTACATATTGATATGGATGCTTTTGCACTAGATAAAGTTGAGTAGTTGCAACAGAAACTATGATGTGCAAAGCCTAAAATATTTATCATCTAGCCTCAAAAAAAGCTTGTTGATTTCTGCTTTAGCTGGAAAATAAACATAAATGTTGTAAAAGTATTTTACCAGTGGACATCCATCAACTTAACTAAGTGGAGACAGCAAAGTGAATAATGAATGGAGAGTTTTCATTAGGAAAAGTTGTCAATAGCTGGATAGTAAATTATACTTTATGCAATCATTGGATTATTGACTATTAACAGATTTTCAAATACTGTTTCAAATATATTAACATTTTCAAAATACTTAAATTATGTATTTAAAAAGTAGAGTTATATAATGTAACATCAATCAAAATCAAGCCACCACAATGATAATTAAAATCTGTCACTTGGTTTATTATTCAGCATTATGATGATCACCCTTGTTTTTTTTTTTTTGTTTTTTTTTTTTTGTTTGTTTTTTTATTATTATACTTTAGGGTTTTAGGGTACATGTGCACAATGTGCAGGTTTGTTACATATGTATCCATGTGCCATGTTGATTTCCTGCACCCATTAACTCGTCATTTAGCATTAGGTGTATCTCCTAATGCTGTCCCTCCCCCCTCCCCCCACCCCACAACAGTCCCCGGAGTGTGATGTTCCCCTTCCTGTGTCCATGAGTTCTCATTGTTCAATTCCCACCTATGAGTGAGAACATGCTGTGTTTGGTTTTTTGTCCTTGCGATAGTTTACTGAGAATGATGTTTTCCAGTTTCATCCATGTCCCTACAAAGGACACGAACTCATCATTTTTTATGGCTGCATAGTATTCCATGGTGTATATGTGCCACATTTTCTTAATCCAGTCTATCGTTGTTGGACATTTGGGTTGGTTCCAACTCTTTGCTATTGTGAATAGTGCCGCAATAAACATACGTGTGCATGTGTCTTTATAGCAGCATGATTTATAGTCCTTTGGGTATATACCCAGTAATGGGATGGCTGGGTCAAATGGTATTTCTAGTTCGAGATCCCTGAGGAATCGCCACACTGACTTCCACAATGGTTGAACTAGTTTACAGTCCCACCAACAGTGTAAAAGTGTTCCTATTTCTCCACAACCTCTCCAGCACCTGTTGTTTCCTGATTTTTTAATGATGGCCATTCTAACTGGTCTGAGATGGTATCTCACTGTGGTTTTGATTTGCATTTCTCTGATGGCCAGTGATGATGAGCATTTCTTCATGTGTTTTCTGGCTGCATAAATGTCTTCTTTTGAGAAGTGTCTGTTCATGTCCTCTGCCCATTTTTTGATGGGGTTGTTTGTTTTTTTCTTGTAAATTTGTTTGAGTTCGTTATAGATTCTGGATATTAGCCCTTTGTCAGATGAGTAGGTTGCAAAAATTTTCTCCCATTCTGTAGGTTGCCTGTTCATTCTGATGATAGTTTCTTTTGCTGTGCAGAAGCTCTTTAGTTTAATGAGATCCCATTTGTCGATTTTGGCTTTTGTTGCCATTGCTTTTGGTGTTTTAGACATGAAGTCCTTGCCCACGCCTATGTCCTGAATGGTATTGCCTAGGTTTTCTTGTAGGATTTTAATGGTTTTAGGTCTAACATATAAGTCTTTAATCCATCTTGAATTAATTTTTGTATAAGGTGTAAGGAAGGGATCCAGTTGCAGCTTTCTACATATGGCTAGCCAGTTTTCCCAGCACCATTTATTAAATACGGAATCCTTTCCCCATTTCTTGTTTTTGTCAGGTTTGTCAAAGATCAGATAGTTGTAGCTATGCGGCATCATTTCTGAGGGCTCTGTTCTGTTCCATTGATCTATGTCTCTGTTGTGGTACCAGTACCATGCTGTTTTGGTTACTGTAGCCTTGTAGTATAGTTTAAAGTCAGGTAGCGTGATGCCTCCAGCTTTGTTCTTTTGGCTTAGGATTGACTTGGCGATGCGGGCTCTTTTTTGGTTCCATATGAACTTTAAAGTAGTTTTTTCCAATTCTGTGAAGAAAGTCATTGGTAGCTTGATGGGGATGGCATTGAATCTATAAATTACCTTGGGCAGTATGGCCATTTTCACGATATTGATTCTTCCAACCCATGAGCATGGAATATTCTTCCATTTGTTTGTATCCTCTTTTATTTCATTGAGCAGTGGTTTGTAGTTCTCCTTGAAGAGGTCCTTCACATCCCTTGTAAGTTGGATTCCTAGGTATTTTATTCTCTTTGAAGCAATTGTGAAAAATCAGAGCAGAACTGAAGGAAATACAGACACAAAAAACCCTTCAAAAAATTAATGAATCCAGGAGCTGGTTTTTTGAAAAGATCAACAAAATTGATGGACCGCTAGCAAGACTAATAAAGAAGAAAAGAGAGAAGAATCAAATAGATGCAATAAAAAACGAAAAAGGGGATATCACCACCGATCCCACAGAAATACAATCTACCATCAGAGAATACTACAAACACCTCTATGCAAATAAACGAGAAAATCTAGAAGAAATGGATAAATTCCTCAACAAATACACCCTCCCAAGACTAAACCAGGAAGAAGTTGAATCTCTGAATAGACCAATAACAGGCTCTGAAATTGTGGCAATAATCAACAGCTTACCAACCAAAAAGAGTCCAGGACCTGATGGATTCACAGCCGAATTCTACCAGAGGTACAAGGAGGAACTGGTACCATTCCTTCTGAAACTATTCCAATCGATAGAAAAAGAGGGAATCCTCCCTAACACATTTTATGAAGCCAGCATCGTCCTGATACCAAAACCTGGCAGAGACATAACCAAAAAAGAGAATTTCAGACCAATATCCTTGATGAACATTGATGCAAAAATCCTCAATAAAATACTGGCAAACCGAATCCAGCAGCACATCAAAAAGCTTATCCACCATGATCAAGTGGGCTTCATCCCTGGGATGCAAGGCTGGTTCAACATACGCAAATCAGTAAATGTAATCCAACATATAAACAGTACCAAAGACAAAAACCACATGATTATCTCAATAGATGCAGAAAAGGCCTTTGACAAAATTCAACAACCCTTCATGCTAAAAACTCTCAATAAATTAGGTATTGATGGGACGTATCTCAAAATAATAAGAGCTATCTACGACAAACCCACAGCCAATATCATACTGAATGGGCAAAAACTGGAAGCATTCCCTCTGAAAACTGGCACAAGACAGGGATGCCCTCTCTCACCGCTCCTGTTCAACATAGTGCTGGAAGTTCTGGCCAGAGCAATCAGGCAGGAGAAGGAAATAAAAGGTATTCAATTAGGAAAAGAGGAAGTCAAATTGTCCCTGTTTGCAGATGACATGATTGTATATCTAGAAAACCCCATTGTCTCAGCCCAAAATCTCCTTAAGCTGATTAGCAACTTCAGCGAAGTCTCAGGATACAAAATTAATGTACAAAAATCACAAGCATTCTTGTACACCAATAACAGACAAACAGAGAGCCAAATCATGAGTGAACTCCCACCCTTGTTAATACAGTTGTTTCAAAAGCATGTATTGCCATTTTCTACTCTACCTAAATTAGTGTGTGGTTAGCATAATGCATATTGACTTATTTAAGAAGAAATCAAATATCGTGGGTCAATTCTCTATGAAAATATAATGAACCCATCAAAATTACTGGTGTTTATTTACTCACATGAAGGGTGTGCTTATTGCCAAAAAGTGTTCTATTTGCAGGAAAACTTTTATACTAGCTCTTATTTGTTTCTAACAATCACTACAAATACATATTTATGTGGATTTACATTTGACAACTTGTAAAGGCTACTCCACTATATATTTGTATGGGCTTCATTTCATTTTATGTTTCAGATTCACTAACGCTTATGAGTTATAGTGGAATTTTATTTTACTGCTTCCTTAAAGTAAGTTCCCACCTTTCTTTAGAACTTAACAATATAGTACCATCTTCTAGCTGAGTAACTTTTAATGATTATATTTGCTTCCTAACTTATGGAGGTGTTAAAAAAAATCAGACTTGACTTTGATCCCAGTGAAATTTTGCTAGATAATTACAAGTATATATCTATCTATCATTACAAATCAGTCAATTATTTATCCATTTGGCATCTTCTGTGCAATTAATTTGAAGTACCAGTGAAGTGGTGGAAAACAATCTTAAATCATAGTTCTATACACCTGATAACTTTTTTTGGAAACAAAATATTGACAACAATAAACTTGAAAGCAAATAAATTTATGTTAATTTTAGGTCTAATGCTATCTATCTTCTCTTATTTTGAAAATATATGAATATATATGTTTACCACTATGTGACTATTAATATTAATGGGCTATTTGTTTTAACTGTTTTTAGATTTTTAAAATTTTCCTATCTATGATTCTGAATCTCATGTACAAATTGTAGACAGCAATACTTAACTGTCTTAAGGTGGCTGAAAATATTAAATCAGATAGTATTTATCAACTATAAAGCAAGAAGAAAAAACTATCATTTGGGAAGTTTGTGACCTTCACATTACACCCATAATTACTTCTAGTAATCTAGTAGTTGTTAAATTCCAGTACTGAGTTATTATTACTTAATTAAGGAAAGCTTTTACTGTTCATTATATCAGAAAGAAAAAGTATATACATGTAGGAGGATTAACAAGTTTTCTGAATATCTACTATTCCAGGCATTAAGTTTGGTTCAGTATAGAGGAAATTAAAATGTCCTCAATTCTTAATAGCTTGTGCCTATACAATTAATGTCATAGTAACCATTAAATCTCAAGTCAAAATGTCCTTCTGTGCAGGAACTCCAGACCCATGAAAAATGTTGTATTTGTTTGCACAGATATTTTTGCTATTTCCAAGGAGTGTCTTTGTTATGCTTATAAATTCTCCTGACTTGGAAAAATTCATTACCATCTCTACTGAACAAAGGTTTTGCTAAGCAGAGATTCTGCAAACCTGGGAATCTACAACCAGGAGTAAAATTCAAGCTACAGATTTGGCAGTCTAATACACTCGACCCTCAGGGGACAAAAGCTAAAAAAAGTAGTTTCCTGGGTAAGATGTCTTGGGCCTGGGAAATTTCTGTCAAATCAGATGACACATGGTGACACAAGGATGGGTCAGACCAGCTCCAAAAGTGAGCCTTTCAACCGCAACTGGAACCTCTATATCCTACTGACCTACTGGCCTTCTAGCTGAGTTGAGCTCATGAGATAATTAATTCTTGAGACTATGAGGTTTGAGGTGTTCTATATCACACTAAAACTTATTTGTTTACAAACTTCTTAGCACCACACTATTCCTTTAAACATGTACGTGTATATCTTAGTCAACTCTAAGAGTGACCATTATTTTTGTTCCCTGACAAAAACGAAGTTATTATGATCCACCAAGTAAATCATGACAAAGAAAGAAATGCTTCCACCACTATGTTGAATAGGAGTGGTGAGAGAGGGCATCCCTGTCTTGTGCCAGTTTTCAAAGGGAATGCTTCCAGTTTTTGCCCATTCAGTATGATATTAGCTGTGGGTGTGTCATAATTAGCTCTTATTTTGAGATACGTCCCATCAATACCGAATTTATTGAGAGTTTTTAGCATGAAGGGCTGTAGAATTTTGTCAAAGGCCTTTTCTGCATCTATTGAGATAATCATATGCTTTCTGTCGTTGGTTCTATTTATATGCTGGATTACATTTATGGATTTGTGTATGTTGAACCAGCCTTGCATCCAGGGATGAAGCCCACTTGATCATGCTGGATAAGCTTCTCAATGTGCTGCTGGATTCAGTTTGCCAGTATTTTATTGAGGATTTTTGCATCGATGTTCATCGGGGTTATTGGTCTAAAATTCTCTTTTTTGGTTGTGGCTCTGCCAGGCATTGGTATCAGGATGATGCTGGCCGCATAAAATGAGTTACGGAGGATTTCCTCTTTTTCTGTTCATTGGAATAGTTTCAGAAGGAATGGTACCAGCTCCTCCTTGTACCTCTGGTAGATTTCGGCTGTGAATCCATCTGGTCCTGGACGTTTTTTGGTTGGTAAGCTATTAATTATTGCCTGAATTTCAGAGCCTGTTATTGGTCTATTCAGAGATTCAACTTCTTCCTGGTTTAGTCTTGGGAGAGTGTATGTGTCGAGGAATTTATCCATTTCTTCTAGATTTTCTAGTTTATTTGTGTAGAGGTGTTTATAGTATTGTCTGATGGTAGTTTGTATTTCTGTGGGATCGGTGGTGATATCCCCTTTATCATTTTTTATTGCATCTATTTGATTCTTCTCTCTTTTCTTCTTTATTAGTCTTGCTAGCGGTCTATCAATTTTGTTGATCTTTTCAAAAAACCAGCTCCTGAGTTCATTGATTTTTTTGAAGGGTTTTTTGTGTCTCCATTTCCTTCAATTCTGCTCTGATCTTAGTTATTTCTTGCCTTCTGCTGGCTTTTGAATGTGTTTTCTCTTGCTTCTCTAGTTCTTTTAATAATGATGTTAGGGTGTCCATTTTAGATCTTTCCTGCTTTCTCTTGTGGGCATTTAGTGCTATAAATTTCCCTTTACACACTGCTTTAAATGTGTCCCAGAGATTCTCGTATGTTGTGTCTTTGTTCTCGTTGGTTTCAAAGAACATCTTTATTCCTGCCTTCATTTCGTTAGGTACCCAGTAGTCATTCAGGAGCAGGTTGTTCAGTTTCCATGTAGTTGAGCGGTTTTGAGTGAGTTTTTTAATCCTGAGTTCTAGTTTGATTGCACTGTGGTCTGAGAGACAGTTTGTTATAATTTCTGTTATTTTACATCTTTCTCCATCCCTTTACCTTGAGCCTATGTGTGTCTCTGCACGTGAGATAGGTTTCCTAAATACAGCACATTGATGGGTCTTGACTCTTTATCCAATTTGCCAGTCTGTGTCTTTTAATTGGAGCATTTAGCCCATTTACATTTAAGGTTAATATTGTTATGTGTGAATTTGATCCTGTCATTATGATGTTAGCTGGTTATTTTGCTCGTTAGTTGATGCAGTTTCTTCCTAGCCTCGAGGATCTTTACAATTTGGCATGCTTTTTCAGTGGCTGGTACCGGTTGTTCCCTTCCATGTTTAGTGCTTCCTTCAGGAGCTCTTTTAGGGCAGACCTGGTGGTGACAAAATCTCTCAGCATTTGCTTGTCTGTAAAGTATTTTATTTCCCCTTCACTTATGAAGCTTAGTATGGCTGGATATGAAATTCTGGGTTGAAAATTCTTTTCTTCAAGAATGTTGAATATTGACCCCCACTCTCTTCTGGCTTGTAGAGTTTCTGCTGAGAGATCAGCTGTTAGTCTAATGGGCTTCCCTTTGTGGGTAACCCAATCTTTCTCTCTGGCTGCCTTTAACATTTTTTCCTTCATTTCAATTTTGGTGAATCTGACAATTATGTGTCTTGGAGATGCTCTTCTCAAGGAGTAGCTTTGTAGCGTTCTCTGTATTTCCTGAATTGGAATGTTGGCCTGCCTTGCTAGATTGGGGAAGTTCTCCTGGATAATATCCTGCAGAGTGTTTTACAACTTGATTCCATTCTCCCCATCGCTTTCAGGTACACCAAGCAGATGTAGATTTGGTCTTTTCACATAGTCCCATATTTCTAGAAAACCCCATCATCTCAGCCCAAAATCTCCTTAAGCTGATTAGCAACTTCAGCAAAGTCTCAGGATACAAAATCAATGTGCAAAAATCACAAGCATTCTTATATACCGATAACAGACAAACAGAGAGCCAAATCATGAGTGAACTCCCATTCACAATTGCTTCAAAGAGAATAAAATACCTAGGAATCCAACTTACAAGGGATGAGAAGGACCTCTTCAAGGAGAACTACAGAACACTGCTCAATGAAATAAAGGAGGATACAAACAAATGGAAGAACATTCCATGCTCATGGGTAGGAAGAATCAATATTGTGAAAATGGTCATACTGCCCAAGGTGATTTATAGATTCACTGCCATCCCCATCAAGATACCAATGACTTTCTTCACAGAATTGGAAAAAACTACTTTAAAGTTCATATGGAATGAAAAAAGAGCCCGCATCACCAAGTCAATCCTAAGCCAAAAGAACAAAGCCGGAGGCATCATGCTACCTGACTTCAAACTATACTACAAGGCTACAGTAACCAAAACAGCATATTACTAGTAACAAAATAGAGATATAGACCCATGGAACAGAACAGAGCCCTCAGAAATAATGCCACATATCTACAACTATCTGATCTTTGACAAACCTGACAAAAACAAGAAATGGGGAAAGGATTCCCTATTTAATAAATGGTGCTGGGAAAACTGGCTAGCCATATGTAGAAAACTGAAACTGGATCCCTTCCTTACACCTTATACAAAAATTAATTCAAGATGGATTAAAGACTTACATGTTAGACCTAAAACCATAAAAACCCTAGAAGAAAACCTAGGCAATACCATTCAGGACATAGGCATGGGCAAGGACTTCATGTCTAAGACACCAAAGGCAATGGCAACAAAAGCCAAAATTGACAAATGAGATCTAATTAAACTAAAGAGCTTCTGAACAGCAAAAGAAACTACCATCAGAGTGAACAGGCAACCTACAGAATGAGAGAACATTTTTGCAATCTACTCATCTGACAAAGGGCTATATCCAGAATCTACAATGAATTCAAACAAATTTACAAGAAAAAAACAAACAATCCCTATCAAAAAGTGGACAAAGAATATTAACAGACACTTCTCAAAAGAAGACATTAATGCAGCCAAAAGACACATGAAAAAATGTTCATTATCACTGGCCATCAGAGACATGCAAATCAAAACCACAATGTGATACCATCCCACACCAGTTAGAATGGCGATCATTAAAAAGTCAGGAAACAACAGGTGCTGGAGAGGATGTGGAGAAATAGGAACACTTTTACACTGTTGCTGGGAGTGTAAATTAGTTCAACCATTGTGGAAGACAGTGCGGCAATTCCTCAGGGATCTAGAACTAGAAATACCGTTTGACCCAGCCATCCCATTACTGGGTATGTACCCAAAGGATTATAAATCATGCTGCTAAAAAGACACATGCACACATATGTTTATTGTGGCACTATTCACAATAGCAAAGACTTGGAACCAACCCAAATGTCCAACAATGATAGACTGGATTAAGAAAATGTGACACATATACACCATGGAATACTATGCAGCCATAAAAAATGATGAATTCATGTCCTTTGTAGGGACATAGATGAAGCTGGAAACCATCATTCTCAGCAAACTATCACAAGGACAAAAAACCAAACACCACATGTACTCACTCATAGGTGGGAATTGAACAATGAGAACACATGGACACAGGAAGGGGAACATCACACACAGGGGCCTCTTGTGGGGTGAGACAGGAGAGAGAGGGTGCTGAATGATAGGTGCTAAAGTTTCAGGAAAAAAGAGAGTCTGTAGAATGCCACAGGGTGGCTCATTCCTAAACTTTACCTCTGTCTCTTCAGCCTAATTATATTATGTAGAAGTTCAGGTTAATACCTGAAATCTTCTTCCCTTAAATTGTCCTAATGTTGTATATCTAGCATCAATAATTGACCATTTTAAGGGTGTCTGGGCCGTATTATTTTAACTTTTTATTTCCATAGATTTTTGGGGAACAGGTGGTATTTGGTTACACGAGTAAGTTCTTTAGTGGTGATTTGTGAGATTTTCGTGCACCCATCACCCAAGCACTATACAGTAAACCCAAGTTGTAGTCTTTTGCCCCTCTCCCCCTTCCCACTCTTTCCCCCAAGTCCCTAAAGTTCATTATATCATTCTTATGCCTTTGCATCCTCATAGCTTAGCTCTCACTTGTAAGTGAGAATGTACGATGTTTGGTTTTCCATTCCTGAGTTACTTCACCTAGAATAATAGTCTTTAATCTTAACCAAGTTGACGAGAATGCCATTAGTTCATTTGTTTTTATGACTCAGTAGTATATATATCTCCACTCATTGATTGATGGGCGTTTGAGTTGGTTCTGTATTTTTGCAATTGCGAATTGTGATGCTATAAACATGCATGTACAAGCATCTTTTTCATGTAATGACTTATTTTCCTCTGGAATAGATACCCGGTTGTGGGGTTGCCAGATCAACTGGTAGAACTACTTTTAGTACTTTAAGGAATCTCCAAACTGTTTTCTATAGTGGTTGTACTAGTTTACATTCCCACCAGCAGTGGAGAAATGCTCCCTTTCACCACATCCATGCCAACATCTTTTTTTTTTATTTATTTATTTTTATTTTTTGGTTATAGCCCTTCTAGAAGGAGTAAGGTGGTATTGCATTGTGGATTTGATTTGCATTTCCCTGATCATGAGTGATGTTGAGCATTTTTAATATGTTTATTGGCCATTTGTATATCTACTTTTGAGAACTGTCTATTCATGTCCTTAGCCTACTTTTTGATAGGAGATTGTTTGTTTTTTTTCTTGCTAATTTGTTTGAGTTCCTTATAGATTCTGAACATTAGTCTTTTGTTGGATGTATAGATAGTGAAGATTTTCTCCCACTCTGTAGATTGTCTGTTTACTTGGTTGAGTGTTCCTTTTGCCATGCAAAAACTCTTTAAGTTTAATTAAGTCCCACTTATTTATTTTTGTTTTTGTTGCATTTGCTTTTGGGTTCTTGGTCATGAAATATTTGCCTAAGCCAATATCTAGAAGGGTTTTTCTGATGTTGTCTTCTAGAATTTTTGTAGTTTCAAGTCTTAGATTTAAGTCTTTGATCAATCTTAAGTTGATTTTTGTATAAGGTAAGTGATGAGAATCCAGTTTCATTCACCTACATGTGGCTTGCCAATTATCCCAGCACCATTTATTGAATAGAGTGTCCTTTTCCAACTTTATGTTTTTGTTTGCTTTGTCAAAGTTCAGTTGGCTGTAAGTATTTGGCTTTATTTCTGGGTTCTCTCGTCTGTTCCATTAGTCTATTTGCCTATTTTTATACCAGTACCAGTTTGATTTTTATGTAATGCCTCCAGATTTGTTCTTTTTGCTTAGTCTTGCTTTGGCTATGCAGGCTCTTTTTTGGTTCTACATGAATTTTAGAATTTTTTTTCTATTTCCGTGAAGAATGATGGTGGTATTTTGATGGGAGTTGCATTGAATTTGTAGATTGCTTTTGTCACTATGATCATTTTCACAATATTCATTCTACCCATCCATTAGCATGGAACGTTTCCATTTGTTTGTGTCATCTATGATTTCTTTCAGCAGTGTTTTGAGGTTTTCCTTGTAGAGGTCTTTCACCTCCTTGGTTAGGTATATTCTGAAGTATTTTATTTTTTCTGCATCTAAAAGTTTGGAAAACACATTTTGGGGAATAATCAAAGAAAACTTTCCCAGCCTTACTAGAGATTAAAGTCAAGATGAAGGAAAGAATCTTACTAGCTGTGAGGCAACAGCAACAGGTAATCTATAAAGGAAAATCTATCAGATTAACAGCAGATTACTCAGCAGAAACCATACAAGCTAGAAGGGATTGAAGCCCTATCTTTAGCCTCCATAAACAAAACAATAAGCCAAGAATTTTGTATCCAGCAAAAGTAAGCTTTATAAATGAAGGAAAGATAGTCTTTTCCTGACAAAGTAATACTGAGAGAATTCATCACTAACAAGCCAGCACTATAAGAACTGCTAAAAGGAGCTCTAAATGTTGAAACAAATCCTGGAAACACATCAAAACATAACCCATTTAAAATCTCATAAGACCTATAAAACAAAAATACAATTAAAAAACCCAAGGTATACAGGCAACAAATAGCACAATGAATGGAACAGTACTTCACATCTCAATACTAACATTGAACGTAAATGGCCTGAATGCTCCACTTAAATGATACAGAATTGCAGAATAGATAAGAATTCACCAACCAAGTATCTGCTGCCTTGAAGAGACTCACCTAACAAATAAGAACTCACATACACTTAATATAAAGGGTGGAAAAAGACATTCCATGCAAATGGACACCAAAAGCAAGCAGGAGTAGCTATTCTTATATGAGACAAAACAATCTAAAGCAACAGCAGTTAAAAAGACAAAGAGAAACATTATATAATGATAAAGGGCCTTGTCCAAAGGAAAATATCACAATCTTAAATATATATGCATCTAACACTGGAGCCCCCAAATTTATAAAACAATTACTACTAGACATAAGAAATGAGATAGATTGCAACACAGTAACAGTAGGGGAGTTCAATATTACACTAACAGGATTAGGTCATCAAGACAGGAAGTCAACAAATAAACAATGGATTAAATTATACCCTAGAACAAATGGACTTAACAAATATTTCTATTCATCAGTGCACGGAACTTTATCCAAGATAGGCCATATGATAGGCCACAAAACAAGTCTCAGTAAATGTAAGAAAATTGAAATTATATCAAGTATCAGACCACAGTGGAATAAAATTGGAAATCAACTTCAAAAGGATCCCTCAAAACCATGCAAATACATGCAAATTAAATAACTTACTCCTGAATTATCATCGGGTCAACAATGAAATCAAGCTAGAAATTAAAAAATTCTTTTGCCAAGTGCAATGGCTCATGTCTGTAATCCAAGCAGTTTAGGAGGCTGAGGTGGGCAGATCACAAGGTCAAGAGATGGAGACCATCCTGGTCAACATGGTGAAATCTGGTCTCTACTAAAAATACAAAAAAATTAGCTGGGTGTGGTGGTGCGTGCCTGTAGTCCCAGCTACTCAGGAGGCTGAGGCACGGTGGCTCACACCTACTTTGGGAAGCTGCGGTGGGCAGATCATGAGGTCAAGAGATGGAGACCATCCTGGCCAACATGGTAAACCCTGTCTCTTCTAAAACCACAAAAAAATTAGCTGGGCATGGTGGCTTGTGCCTGTAGTCTCAGCTAGTTGGGAGGCTGAGGCAGGAGAATCGCTTGAATAGGGTGGCGGAAGTTGCAGTGAGCCAAGATCATGCCACTGCACTCCAGCCTGGCGACAGAGTGAGACTCCGTCAAAAAAAAAAACTATTTTAGCTGAATGATAATAGTAACACAACCTATCAAAACCTCTGGGAAACAGCAGAGTTATTGCTAAGAGGAAAATTCATAGCCTTAAATGCCTACACCTGGACTGTTTTTAATATACAAAGTACATTATAGCAGAATTTTTTCTGAAAAATATAAATTTGCCCTAGAATAATTTTTTAAATAGAAAATCAACCTCATAAAGTGTCTGAGATATCTTCAAACCTAAGGTGACTGTCAGGTTATCAACAGGAATTTTATAAATCTTCATTTAATCCTTAATAACGCAACACAAAATTTTACAAATCTTCATCAAATTCTCAGCAGCAAAACACAAAATTGCACAGGGGTTACCTACCATGATCTACCATAATGTAGGTCAACCATATTATCATAGCTGCTAAGGAAAGCGTATGTTATATGTGTGCATGCGGGTGATATCTGTCATAATATTTTGCCACATGTTTATGAATAATCAAGTCCTAGACTGACTTCACATATCTAAGGTAAGACAGGCCTGGAATCTAAGCATCCTAGTGGATTATGTGATTTGACCCATAGACTAATAATATAAATGCTTTCTACATTCAACTCTCAAGCAAGTAGACTTCATCACTCACAGGACCAGTGACCACTGGGTTAAAATTGGCAAGTGTGCTTTTAAGCCTATTAACATATTGCCATAGGGGCTTTTTGGTTTGGTTTTTTGTTGTTTTTTTTTTTTGTTGTTGTTGTTGTTGTTGTTTTTCATTGCAAGAAGCTATGTTGTAAAGGACACTCATTCACCTTTGAGCAGCCCTATTTCTCACAGTGATTTTCAGTCTTCCAGTTCCTACAATTATACACTGCCTCAGAAATATAAAAGTAAGTACATATGTCCTGAACGTGTTTTACCTGTACTTCTTCATTAAAAAACAATATAGAACATAAAACAGTCTGCCAAAGTTACAAGTAATAGTAAATCATATTGACTTTGTTATAATAATCAGAGAAAAAAAGGAGAAATTAGAAAAATACAGCAATAGTTAGAATAAATTACTATAAGATTTTAATTTATATATTCTTTATCTGTTGTTTAAACATAAATATTCTTACAAATAAAAATGTATGACACTGTATTGTAAGTTTTTTCTAATCATGTATTCCTTTTTTTATAAAAATGGTATATTAGGGACATATACTTTAAAGTAATACATTCAGAACACCTGGAGAAAATGTCACAACATAGATTCTAATTAAGTTGTGCTGGGTGGGTGCTGATATTTTGCATAATGCTGCTACCTTTAGCCTGGGATCATATTTTAAGTAGTAAGTTTATAGTAGGGGGCATAGAAGTTTGTACCTACTCCAGATAAACAATATGTGTCTGACCAAAAGATCGTAAATATGTGTAAATGAGATAAGTCACTTCAAAGTAGTTCTTAATCTAGAAATATATAATGTAAAAATTTATTTTGATGAACAATTTCATTATGTCATTTATTTATTCAGTAGTGAATTTCTACCTTATTCAGTTAACTAATTTATTTAACAAATTCTTATATAATCCTTAAATAATTATATAATGCATAAGCCAGTCTCTTCTCCACATATTTTGTGGTCATGAACTTTATTCTTTTTTACAATAACCCTGTAATGTCATTGCCATTTTTATCCTTACTTTCCCAGTGAGGAAACTAAAATGTAGAGTAATTGCCTAACTTATGTCACAAAATCCATTAATTCTAGCATTCCAGTGATTAGAATATTTCTAGATTTTCATTATAGGTTTACAAATTACACTATGCTAAGGTTTTCTTATATCATTTGCTAAATTGGTCCAGGATAGTCATATATAACATTATGTATTTATCACCTAATATGTGCCTAGTACTCTGTGTAGAGTTTTGTTTGTTCTTACTGAATTTTCTTATTAACCCTATGAGACATCTGCTATTATCACCAGTTTGCAGGTAAAGCTGCAAAGACCAAAACGAGTAAAGTAATTTAAGTTGTAAATTCTGGGCAGCCCCAGCATTCACATCTAAAGCATTCAAGTCAGCCTTTAAAAAAGTGTTTGTCGGCCAGGCACAGTGGCTCATGTCTGTAATCCCAGCACTTTGGGAGGCCAAGGTGGGCGGGTCACGAGGTCAGGAGATTGAGACCATCCTAACACAGTGAAACCCCATCTCTACTAAAAATACACAAAATTAGCCAGGCATGGTGGCACGCACCTGTAGCTACTTAGGAGGCTGGGGCGGGAGAATCAATTGAACCTGGAAGGTAGAGGTTGCAGTGAGCCAAGGTCGCACCATTGCACTCCAGCCTGGGCGACAGAGTGAGACTCCGTCTCAAAAAAAAAAAAAAGTGTTTGTTGGCTGGGCGCAGTGGCTCATGCCTGTTATCCCAGCACTTCGGGAGACCGAGGTGGGTGGATCCCGAGGTCAGGAGTTGGAGACCAGCCTGACCAACATGGTGAAACCCCATCTATACTAAAAATACAAAAATTTAGCCAGGCATGGTGGTGCATGCCTGTAATCCCAGCTACTCAGGAGGCTGAGAGAGAAGAATTGCTTGAACCAAGGAGGCAGAGGTGGCAGTGAGCCAAGATCATGCCACTGCACTCCAGCCTGGGTGACAGAGCAAGACTCCATCTCAAAAAAACAAAAAAAAAGTGTTTGTCATGTTGTTTCCCCAAAATAAAAATCACCTGAGAATGTTAAAAAAAATGAAAAAAATAGAATTCCTCCTAAAAATTTGAAATCTCTATAAAATATATGAAACATATGATTTTTTGTTTTGAGGCAGGATCTTGCTCTGTCATTCAGGCTGCAGTGCAGTGGCATAATTATGGCTTGCTGCAATATCAACCTCCCATGCTCAAGTGATCCTCATACCTACGCTTTCCCAGTAGCTAGAATCACAGTGGTGCACCACTGTATTAGTCCATTTTCACACTGCTAATAAAGACATACCCAAGACTGGGCAATTTACAAAAGAAAGAGGTTTAATGGGCTTACAGTTCCACGTGGCTGGAGAAGCCTCACAATCATGGTGGAAGGCAAGGAAGAGCAAGTCATGTCTTACATGGATGGCAACAGGCAAAGTGAGAGAGCATGTGCAGGGACCACCCATGTTTTAAACCATCAGATCTCATGATACTTATTCACTATCACCAGAACAGCACAGGAAAGACGTGCCCACATGATTCAATTACCTCCCACTGGGTACCTCCCACAACACATGGGAATTCAAGATGAGATTTGGGTGGGGACATAGCCAAACCACATCATTCCACCACTGGCCCCTCCCAAATCCCATGTCCCCTCATTTCAAAACCTATCATGCCTTCCCCAAAGTCCTCCAAAGTCTTAACTCATTTCAACGTTAACTCTAAAGTCCAGAGTCCAAAGACTCATCTGAGACAAGGCAAGTATCTTCTACCTATGAGCCTGTAAAATCAAAAGCAGTTTAGTTACTTCCCAGATACAATGGGGGTACAGGCATGAGGTAAATACAGCCATTCTGAATGGGAGAAATTGGCCAAAACAAAGAAGCTACAGGACCCATGCAAGTCTGAAATCCAGTGGGGCAGTCAAATCTTAAGGTTCCAAAATGATCTCCTTTGACTCCATGTCTCACATAAGGGTTATGCTGATGCACGAGGTTGGCTCCCACTGTCTTGGGCAGCTCCACCCCAGTGGCTTTGCAGGGTACAACCTTCTTCATTGTTGCCTTCACAGGCTGGTGTTGAGTGTCTGCAGCTTTTCCAGGTGCATGGTGCAAGCTGTCAGGGATCTACCATTTTGGGGCCTGGAGAATGATGTCCCTCTTCTCACAACTCCACTAGGCAGTGCCCCACTGGGGACTCCGTGTGGGGGCTCTGACCCCACATGCCCTTCCACACTGCCCTAGCAGAGGTTCTCCATGAGGGCGTCACCCCTGCAGGAAACATCTGCCTGGGCATCCAGCCATTTCCATACCTCTTCTGAAATCTAGGTGGAGGTTCCCTAACCCCAATTCTTGACTTCTGTGCACTCACAGGCTCAACACCACATGGAAGCTGCCAAAGCTTGGGGCTTGCACCCTCTGAAGTCACAGCCCAAGCTGTACCTTGGCCCCTTTTAGCCAAAGCTAGAGTGGCTGGAACACAGGGCACCAAGTCTCTAGGCTGCACACAGCAGGAAGGCCCTCGGCCCTACCCACAAAACTATTTTTACCTCCTAGACCTCCAGGCCTGGGATAGGAGGTGCTGATGCAAAGGTCTCTGACATGTCCTGGAGACATTTTCCCCATTGTTTTGGTGATTGACATTTGACTTCTCATTACTTATGCAAAGTTTTGCAGCCAGCTTGAATTTCTGGTCAGAAAAAGAGATTTTTCTTTTCTATTGCATTGTCAGGCTGCAAATTTTCCAAACTTTTATGCTCTGTTTCCCTTTCCCTTTGGTGCCTTAAACAGCACCAAAATCACCTCTTGAATGCTTTCTTGCTTAGAAATTTCTTCTGCCAGATACCCCAAATTATCACTTTCAAGTTCAAAGTTCCACAAGTTTCCGCAGGGGCAAAATGCCATCAGTCTCTTTGCTAAAACATAACAAGAATCACCTTGCTCCCGTTCCCAACCAGTTCCTCATTTCCATCTGAGACCATCTCAGCCTAGACTTTATTGTCCACATTGCTACCAGCATTTTGGGCAAAGCCATTCAGCAAGTCTCTAGGAAGTTCCAAACTTTCCCACATTTCCTCTCTTCTGAGCCCTCCAAACTGTTTCAACCACTGCCTGTTAGCCAGTTCCAAAGTCACTTCCACATTTTTGGGTATCTTTTCAGCAACGCCCCACTCTACTAGTACCAATTACTGTATTAGTCCATTTTCATGCTGCTGATAAAGGCATACCCAAGACTGGGCAATTTACAAAAGAAAGAGGTTTAATGGATTCACAGTTCCACATGGCTGGGGAGGCCTCACTATCATGGCAGAAGGCAGAGAGGAGCAAGTCACATCTTACATGGATGTCAGCAAGCAAAGAGAGAGAGCATGTGCATGGAAACTCCCATTTTTAAAACCATCAGATCTCATGAGACTTATTCACTATCATGAGAATAGCACTGGAAAGACGGGCCTCATGATTCAATCATCCCCCACTGGGTCCCTCCCACACATGTGGGAATTCAAGATAATATTTGGGTGGGAACACAGCCAAACCATATCAACCACCATGCCCAACTAAATTTTTATTTTTAGGAACAGTGTCTCCCTACATTGCCCAGGCTGGTCTCGAACTCCTGAGTTCAAACGATTCTCTCACCTTGGCCTCCCAATGTGCTGGGATTACAGGCATGAGATACCACACTCAGACCATCATTTAACATTTTTTATTTTGCCCAGTTTAAATAAGCTTATTTTTTTATTTATACTAGTTAAACAATACATAGCTCAATGTCCAATAATTATTTAATGTATTATTCTTAAAAAGATAATTATTTGCTGATAATTATATAAGATAAAAACCATAATAATTTTGAAGATAGGGATATTACTTCAAATTAACAAAATGCTTATAAATAACTAAATTAATTTTCAGTTTAATGAAAAAATCATATATGGGGAATTAAACTGATGTTTTCTTTTTAGGGGACTATTCAGAATGCTCTTGATATTGATTTAATCAAATACAGTAATATATAGCTGTGTTGCTCACTACTGATTTAATTATCAAAGTTTTCTGAGAAATATCAGAGGGAAGAGACACTAGGTCACAGCAACTAAAAAAAAATAATGACCATTTCATCCTAAAAAATGTAATAGTATAAATAAAATTGTATCTGTAAACACAGAAGGTAAGAGGAGACAAAACCCTGGGAAAGCCAGTGACACTAGAGAACAGGCAGAGTGAGTAGGTGCAGCTGCTGGATGTCATTTACTCAGAGATGGTATTAGTGTAGTAGAGAAACCAATCTGCAACTGCCAGTCAAAGACGTAACCTTCACAGTCACCTTTTGCAAATTGTCAGGACCATATCCTCCTAATAATGGGGACACGTGCAATGGATATGTATTGGGAGTGACACCTGGCTTAAAAGGTTAATCCACATTTTAAAATAAATGCCTCATACTGACAGTATACAAAAAATTAATCACTTTGGATTTTACTACTTTTTTTAATACTTCTTTCCAACATAAATGTTGGACCATTAATCGCACTCATTCTTTTCTCTCTCCTCCTCCCTTCTTGTCCTTGCTTCTTCCACTTTTTCTTTCCTTTTTCATCTTTTTCACTTCCCACAGGGTCCCAGTTCCCAACCAGTTCCTCATTTCCATCTGAGTCCACCTCAGTTCCAGGGCAGGGTACAGATTAAACAAAGGCCAGAGGACTTCCAAGCAAGCTGATAATGTTAGGGCTTTGGCAAACAAATAAATTGTGTATATTTTCCCATTTCTGTGTGAGTCTTACGAGCAATTGACTTTCTCTCTATAAAAACTAAAAGCCTCTTTGTCTCTTCATGTTCTTAACCCTCCCGTTCCCACCACCACCCCAACACACACACACAAAGCTCCACATCACAAGAACCAGTAGCAATCCATAGAGATTTTACCTAATATACTATAAAAGACCTAAAAGGAATTTACTAACAAGACACACACTTTTGATTTTGTTTTTCAACGATCCTCTTACTCTCTATTCTTAACCTACAGCCATCAATCTCTGCTTTCTCTGTTTCTTTCTCCAACACTAAGCCTTCCGGGCTCCCTATTCCTCCTTGGATCTCAACTACTCTAGGGATTCTCAATTCTTTTCTTTTTGTCCCCATCTTAATCTCTATACTTGTATGTACACATTGTTAATACCATTTTAAAGTACGTCAAAACCAGTAGATCAGGCACCATTTCCCAAGTGTACCAGCCATACACCTGCCTGCAGTTTGATTATAGAGACCTCTTCCATCACAGCTAGAGCACGGATTCACCCTTACTGGAATAGACACACATATTCTGTATTTGCATTGTCTTTTCTGCCTTTTCTGTCTTTGCAATCACCACCATTTGTGGATTTCAAAAGCATAGTTCACTCTCACGGCATTCAAAGTCACATTTTTTCTGATCAAGAAATTCATTTTACATAAAAGAAAATTCAGCAATGCACTCCTGCCCATGGAATTATCTAGTTTCACCACATATTTCACTACCTGGGAATGTTTTGCCTGAGTTTGGAAAAACTAATTACACACTCTGTATAGGAGTTGTATATTCAAAAAATGAATATGTTATATTCACACAAATGATTTTTCAAAGACAAAAATATTACATTGGTTTAAAAGGGTCAGTATTTTAGAACAAAAACAAAATTCGAAAAAAATATGTATTTAGGCCAGGCACGGTGGCTCATGCCTGTAACCGCAGCACTTGGGGAGGCCAAGGGGGGTGAATCACCTGAGGTCAGGAGTTCAAGACCAGCCTGGCCAACATGGTGAAACCCCGTCTCTACTAAAAATACAAAAATTAGTCAGGGGTGGTGGTGCGCACCCATAATTCCAGCTACTCTGGAGGCTGAGTCAGGAGAATCATTTGAACACCGGAGGTGGAGAGGTTGCAGTGAACCAAGATTGTGCCACTGCACTCCAGCCTTGGGCAACAGAGCAAAAAAATCTGTCTCAAAAAAATAAATAAATAAATAATAAAAATATATATTTAAAAATCATTATACACCAAATATCTTTGCATTAAGTCACACAAAAAGAAAGTTGGTAGAAATAACAAAAATTGATATAAACTCAGTTTTACTGGGATATATAACATTCTGATTCTAAAAATTTACCAAGGATAAATAGAATAATCAAGAACTTAGAATAATTCAGTTAATCAATAGGTTTTTAATTAGTTACATATTGAACATTAAACAACACACAGGTATTATATATCCTTGTAAGACACCCAGGAAATAGTAACCCAAGAATTTCACATTATAGATCCCAAATACAAACACAATAAATTATCCAAAGTAAAAATGAACCAATCACACACAAATAACAATGCAGTAAAGTTAAAAACACAAAATAAGTCACATCCTTATGTTACTCTGAATTCAAGGCAAGTACATTGATTACATTCATATACTAAACAATAAAAATTTTAAGAAAGAATAAGTTTACCTAATTTCAAGAAGAGCAAAAATGCTTTTTTGCATAATACTAAAGTAAGAAACCTCGATGAAAAGAATAAGATAAATATTCTAGTCAAAAACAAAGGAAAAAACATGAATATGTAATCCATATAGAAAAAAATGGTCAATACACAGAAAAATATCTATCTCAGTGGCAATATTTACAAAATCAATGAGGTATTTCTTTTCAATTTCCATATTGTTCAAGATTTAAAGTTGTGATTATAAACAAGTTGGCAAATACAGGGAAATACGTTCTGATACCTTCTGCCAGAGGGTATGTAAGTTGGCGTAATCCGAAGGCCAATTAGAAAAGCGACCTTTTTGTTTTAATGGTATAGGATGTTCTTTCTAATGGCGCGCAGAAGCAGATTGACCGAGAAGCTAATGACGCTGACATCTGATAGCCCTGCACCATCCGGAGCCTCCTCCAAGACTGGGAGGATCCTAGCAATGTGCTCACATGGTCCATATGTTTTTCAAAAATTTGCAAAAGTGAGGGGATTTCTGTTTTCACCCATGAAAAATGCCTACTCCAATAAATTAGGTGTCCATGTGGGTTTCTCAATTGTAAAACTTGTACACATCTGGCAGAGGATATTGATAATGGGAAAGGCTACACGTGTGTGGAAGCAGGGGCCATAAGGGAAATGTCTGTAGCTTCCTCCTAAGTTTACTGTGAACCTAAAACTGCTCTAAGTAATAAAATCTATTCTTGTAAATGCAAAACTGTATCTGTCTAGGCCCCACAAAACTGAATCTAACCTAAAGGTATATTCTTATTTAAAAAACAAAGTGGAGGGAAAAGAAATAAATATTCAATCAGAAATGTCTCAATGTAATTATGTTTAACAGATTTTACGAATATTTGAGAAGCATATACAGTCCCTTCTGTAAATCTTATAATGTAGTTTTCCTTTTATATAGCTTAACTTTTTTTGCATTACTTCTACCATATCAGCATTTATTTTTTAAATTCATTTGGCCCCTTTTTTACAATGCAATAGAACTGTTCCTACATATGCTAAATTAAAAAAAGAAAAGTCATCATGTAAAGAATAATCAGGTATCCTGAATTTACATGAAGATTCTTTCTGTTCTATGAAGAAAGAGATAGAGGATTTCTCTGGAAATCCACAGTGTTAACAATATCAGTATTCATGGAAGCACATGTGAAGGTATGATGAGAACATAAGGATGCTTTGCCTTCTGTTGGAAAAAAATGTCACTTAACTATGTCCATAAAACAGATTAATTTAGCACAAATGAGTTTATGAATAGCATGAAAAATCAGTCTTGCTATTCTAAATGGTAGTCCAAACGTCTTATGGAATATCAGGCACTACATTAATTTTATAAGATGGTTTTAAAATCTAGCACACAAATTTGTTAAAAGTTTGGTCTCATTTTTTAATAAATATTCATAACAGTTTCTCATGGGCTTGCTATAAAATCAGAGGCTTCTCATAATTAACAAATGGCCACATGACGTTAAGTTGAGCTGCCAAGGCAGCCAGCCTTTGGAGACAGCAGATGAACCTGGAGGAGGGTTTCTCCGCCTTGCAGGAGATTGGACATCCCAGAATACTGATTCCTCCAGTCTTTTACACAGGCTGGGTTTAGGAAAACAATTCCTTTCTTCTTTTTCCTTCAAGACTGTACCTGATTAAAAAACAAATAAATAAAACTAATTTTACTAGTATAAGGGTAGTAAGCGTAAACGGGGAAAGTATAATCTACACTGGAATCTATATTTCTCAGAAATTGCTTTAGTATCATACAAGTAACAGACAATCTTCCCATTCTTTTAAAAATGTGGATTGTATCCCACACTACCAAACCCACGTGGGTAGAAAAATCTTGATAGATTGAGAGGCACATTAATGAAAGTTACTATTTTAAACCAAACTCCTATGTTTAATGTATTTTTCTTTGTGCTGTCCAGTTATGTTCTATATTACTTTGGTTTTCTATTATTTACAATATTCAGGTAGATTTTAACAACTACCTAAGATTATTATTTTTATATATTAAAGCTGTAAATTAATGATACCCAGCCCAGAAGTTTGAGGCGGCACTGAGTTATGACCACACCACTGCACCCTAGCCTAAGTGATGGAGTGAGACTCTGTCTCTGGAAAAATTAAATTTTAAAAAAAGATACCAAGAGACCAAAAAGCAATCCATAAAGCAAAAAATATATGTATTTTTATTATACGCTTTTTATACAGGTAGCAAATTATTACGAAAGGACATATTTTTCAAAACAGATCCATAATATTTCTAAAAGTGCAACAGAAGTTTTGAATTCTTACAATTCCTGTTTGGGCAAATATTGTACCTTTTGAATAGAAAAAACTAAAAGCAAAAAAAAAACTGAGTATACATATTAAGTCTGTGCCTATTCTAGATATAAAATCTGTAGTTTTGGGAATCTTTCCCAGAATAAAACATAGTAACAACTTATATTAAATTACCACAAAATAAATAATAGAAAGGCAAAGCATAATATAGGATAAGAACAGTTATATTGAAAAGGATCAGATGAAAATATAATTATCTCCCAGTGAACACACACATTCACAAAAGAAATACAAATCCACATCACCTGCCAGATCATTTTTCGTTTTTATGAAACAGGAAATTTAAAACACACAATTTATTCTACCTGTTGAAGTAATGTAAATGAAGGTGGGTTTAGTCTGATAACTCCACTCCTCTTTAGGTTTAACAAATGGAAAATAGGCCACTGGAGCATATATGCTATCAAATCAGGTTGACAATCAATCAAAATCTTATAAAATATCATGTGTCATAGGAAGAAAAACATAATGCAGCAACTATAATAGCAAAATAATGAATTATGAAAGTTTGAATATTTTAGCTTTCCTGAAATAGGAAGGAAATATATACACCTATAGTTTTAGTATTTGTGGCAAGCTGTATGACTTAGTCATTCTAAAAGTCAGTTTCTACAACTGCAAAATGGATTTAATAATATTACTTACCTATTTATAAAAATACTGTAAGATGATGATTGTAAGGAACTTATCTTGGTCCCTGAAATATCATATGCATTTATAAACATTAATTGTTAGTGTTTGGTAAATTAGTTCGCTCAAACACAAAGCCAGGTCTTTCTGTCCCCACATCCATAGTTTTTGTCGCTGCTATCAGTTCACATCAAACCGATTAAAGATATACCTTATTTTGCTTTCTCTAAATTCAGAAAATGAAAAATAAACCTGAGTCTAATTAGGGTAATCCCATTATCAATACCTTCTGAAATTGAAATTACCTGCCTCTCCATTAATCCGCATATTTTGGTTTTATCTCCACTGCCTGTGTTTCCACATTTATTGAAATATATAGAGGAAACTTAGAGTTAGTAATCCAGAAGTAGCTTGTCCTAATCTGAAGCAAATCTTAACAGATATATCTATCAATTTATTCCAAAAAGCACTATTGAGCACCTACTAACTACAAAACACTCTGTGAGGCATTACATGTCAATAATCCTAAAATTTGATAACACACTGTAATTGGTGAATGTGTGGGGAACTATGCGCTCTCATCCTTTACTAAGTATAAGTTGGCATAACTTCCATGAAGGCCAACTTGACCTCATCTGTGAAAATTTTAGATGAAAATACCCTTTGAAACAGATTTACCTTTTTTTACACTAGAGATACTGAAAGATTGCAGCATTATTTGTTATAGGAGACGTGGCAACTTACTAAATATATATCAAAAAGGAATAAGATGCCAATTTTGTTGCAAACATGCAACTCAATATAAGGTAACTGTAAAAAAGAAGGAATGTATACTGTATGTAGTAATAAAAAATTTCTCTAAAGTTCAGATTTATTGCTTAAACTAGTGTGATATTATGCAAAAAATAAATATAAAATATGCCCCTAAAAATATAAAATATGCCCAAAAAACTAGGTTTACATTTGCCAACAAATTCAAAAAATAAATGTTAAAGAATACATAAGATCTAAGAAGAAGGATACTTATGGGGAAGGGAATAGGAAGTAGGCAAATGAGAGATCAGCTTTTCACTATATACCACTTTTCTATTTTCTGCGTTTGAAATGGTAAATATTTTACCGTTACAAAATAATATTTTTGGATAATGACTGCTCTGACTTCTACTAGCTGCTACTAGAAAATAAATTGTAAGAGAACAAAGTAGGCAGCAAAGACATCAGTTAGGGTGCTATTGCAAAGATTCAGGCAACAGAGAGTACAGTTGATCCTGAATCTATTTCAAAGAAATAGCAAAAAAGATTTGGCGAGATTGAATATGGAGTTTAAAACAAAGGGGAGTGTCAAAAAACACATATTAGATGATATCACAGAAGACAGGATTTGTGAAAAAAATTTAAAGAAGTGCTTTATTGGGGGACGTGTGATGCTAGGAATAGAAATAACTGAAATCAAGAGGACATCGGTGTGTAAAAAGGATTAGGTAAGTTAGAGACTAGAGATAGTGGGAGCAATTACAGACTATTTTCTGTTTTATAATTAGTCCATCCTCAATAGTGTGGTAAAAAATGCAATGGAAAGACAAAAATTAGATGAAAGAAACATAAATTTGAAGTTATTATGGAATTGTTTATTTGTTCATCTATCCTTTATGCAATTATCTATTATAGTTGTTTGCTTACTTGTCACAAACTGTGAAGAAAGTATCTTACGCTTCCACAGTTTGAATTTATCTCCGGGATATTGTCTGTTGGTTGGTTTGGAGTTCTAAAATGCTATTGTAAAATAATTTCAATTTGAATGTCTTTGGATAGGTGTATTAGTTTGTTCTCACACTGCTATAAGGACATATCGAAGACTGGGTAATTTATAAAGAAAAGAGGTTTAATTGACACAGTTCCACATGGCTGGGGAGGCCTCAGGAAACTTACAGTTATGGCAGAAGGCACCTCTTCACAGGGTGGCAAGAAACAGAATGAGTGCCCAGCGAAGGGGGAAGCCTCTTATAAAACCATCAGATCTTGTGAGAACTAACTCACCATCATGAGAACAGGATGGAATAGGATGGGGGAGACTGCCCCCATGATTCAATTTTCTCCATCTGGGCCCTCCCATGACACATGAGGATTATGGGAACTACAATTCGAGACGAGATTTGCATGAGGATACAGCCAAACCATATCAATAGGGAAGTATCCTTTTGTTCCCATGGGGCCTTCCTCTTCTCATTTTCTTATACTGCTAGTGTTTATGCATTGATGTTCCTGTCTCTGTAGGCCTGAGTTGCCTTTCCCCCAAAATTAAGAACATCATAAAAAGATATATATGCATCTACATATTCTGCAATGAAAAAATAATAAAATTAAGGAAAACTAAAAAAAGAGTAGGAAAATTTCTATAAAGCCTCCTTCTAAAAATACATTCCATATGGCAGAACACAAATTTGGCTTTGAGCTTTGCCAGCTACCAGTGAGAGGGAGAAATATATGATTCACAGAGCCCACAGGATAAAAACAAATGAATTGCTATGGGAAAAATAATTGAAAAGTAAGGAGAGGAGAGCAGTAGAAGAGAGGAAAGCAGAAAGGTGGAAAGAGAAAGGGAGGGAAGGAGGGAGAAGGAGACCAAAATAGCTTTTCGTAAGCTATTTAGATCATTCTCCAATAAGCCTTTATAAATATCTGTAATAACATCTCTGAATTTATCATCAGTCCAATAAAACATTTGGATAAGCTTAGTTCTTAAGATGTCTTTTAATGCAGAGAGATGTTAAAATGAAATCCCCACATGAAATTATGTAAGTCGCTAGAATAATGTGTCATAATAGGCAGTTTTTAAAAACACATAATATTGTATATACTGAAAAGTCTTTAGACATTTATTAATAGAAACTATTATTGGAATCACACTTTTATTAAGTTTGGGATTACAAACTCTTTAAAATGTTTCTGAAACCATTTGTAGATTAAGGGAAGATTTCAAACTTTTTTAAAGGCAGCATGCTAGATGCAAAAAATGCTACAGACAGGCAAGAAACCTCCTATAAAAGAAGGAAATACCATGTCACCTCTGCAGGAGAGGGCTTAGAAAAATAATCTGGATCTGCTTCAATTTGCTGAAAAATCCAACGGATAATTAAGGTTCTTAAATTCCACCTGACATAGCGGTATTAATCAAAGTATTGTAACAACATGATGCATTACTGTTAACCTTGCAGTCTGATGTAAGTCATTTGTTAAAAAATATAAAGTATGAAAGCTTGCGAATGGTTTATGAAAGAGTAAATTTTTATATAATTTACTTTTCTGTAAATTTAACATTAACACTTCAGTACAGTTAACTAGCTGAAGTTTTCAAACGGCATGATATTTCCATCCCGCATAGCACCCACCACCCCCAAATTTGCCTTTCGTCATCATGTGTATGTTATTGTTTCTCTTAAATTAGAAACATTTTAGCTATACCTATGTGTTTATTCTAAAAAAGGAAACAAATGATAGAAATAGAGGGTCACATGATCCAAGAAAAATAGAGTAGGCATAATTTTTTGTTTAATACACGTGTAATGAAGCACTTTCACTCATTTGCATTGACTACATGATTCCCAAAGGCATTTGAATTTGTCTACAAAGCTTCCTGGGCAAAGGAAGGACATAGCCAAAAAGAATGTCATGTGGCTGGGCACTAATGGATGAAGGCAAGAAGTGTCAAATAGGCGAAAAAAAAAAGAAAAGAAAATCTCTAGTTTTATGATCTCATAAACATTGAATTGTATCTTAAATCATCATCACAGCAAAAATGTGATCAACAAATCAGCTTTGATTTAAGATTACACCAAGTCTTTAAGGAAGTCTCCAGAAAAGTGTTCTAGAAACTCTTTCTTATAGAGCCTAATGCCTGTAGAACACCCAGCATCAAAATGGACTTTCAGTGCTAAAGATGGTGAGTGACCATTAAGCGGCTCACATTAGTCTGGATACTCCAGAGAGGTATTAGTCAGGGTTCTCCAGAGAAACAGAAAAACAGGATATGTGTATGTATAGAAAGATATTTATTTCAAGGAATTGGCTTGCATGATTAGGGATGACAAGTCAAAACTTTGCAGGGTGGGCCTACAGACTAGAGACCCAGGAAGAGTTGATGTTACAATTCATGTCAAAAGGCCAGTGATGGCAGAAGGCCCTCTTGCCCGTCTTTGTTCCATTTAGGCCTTTGACTGATTAGATGAAGTCCAACCACATTATGGAAGGCAACCTGCTTCACTCAAAGTCTACAGATTTAAAAGTTAATCTTATCCAGAAACACCCTCACAGAAACATCCAGAGTAATGTTGGACCACATATCTGGGCACCATGGCCCAGCTAAGCTGACATTAAATTTAACCATCACGTGATTATCTTAGTAAATTCTATGTCAGTCAACAGTTACACTCTAATAGAAATTCATACATTCTCCTTTATATGAAATGCATTTCTTTTTTTACAAAGCAATATGAAGAAAAATATTCAACATAGAAAATTGTAAAGCATCCAGAAATAGTTAACCAGGACCTCCCGTAGTAAACTTAAAGAAATATAAAAATTTGTTCATTTCTTTAGCTGGTTGTGATTTTCAGAGTATTTGCTTAGTGGTTATACAAGATGCAAAATGACATCAATTTATGAATTTATTATTTCCATTTATATTTACTTTGCAAGACTATCAGGGAGCAGTAGTTCCAAATTATATCTACATATCTAATTATATCAGTAGTTACAGCCTGTCTTCCTGACCCAGTTCATAACACGAAAAATTTGCCAGGTGGTGTGAAATGAGGATTTGTACAAACCAAATCAATTTTACTGTGAGTTTCAGAGATGTTAGCATTGCCATCAGTGCCTGTTTTGTTTTAAAGCTAATCATGCTGACAAATACCTCTCATAAAGTTATGCTCTGTAATACTCATTAGCTGTGCTAACTTTAAACTATGTCACTTGAATGAAAGTGTCGCTCTTCTGTTTAGAGACTTGGATCTAGTGGAGGACTTGCTTCTAATTTTTGGAAATTAGAGATGTGCTGCCAAAAGTGAGTTTGTATCCAATTGCTTTTGGATATAGTATACAATGTGTAAAATATCTGTATTATTTAGAATAGCAATATTATTGGCAAGTAGCATTATCATTCTTTTTAATTTGAGAGATGACTGGGATTTCTGAAAGATTACTATGCATAAGTTTTATGGCTGATTCAGTTAACTTTTTGGATAGAAAAAAACCACATGGGTTCTTTTTAAACCATTCAGCAGAGAAAGGATATTAAATGAATACATTCTTAAAGGAGGCTAATGCAAAGGGGACCTTCAAAAGCACTCTAAGAGGGTTATTTAACTTGTCTACCAGGATATAATATATAATTATTAATAGTAGTTTCCACAAATTTTTAAAAATTGGAACTGCTATTACTGATTGCTATTTTTCCATGGCTGTATTTACCTAAGAGGACTCTAAGAAGGTAAGTCACTCAAATATTTTTCTAATATATTTTTTCATGTATTTGCCTCATGTTATGGTTTCCTTGCTATGAGCAATTTTGTATTATATGATAGATTCATGAGCATCACATAACATCTTTGACAGCTTATTGATATAAGGCGTAAGTTTCCAAAGAATATTCTTTTAAAGAAGAATTGTTTCCTTTTAATACAATACTAAGCTTTCCTTTTAATTTTTTACATTAAAAATTAGATTTCCCATTTAATTAAAACTGAATTTCCTTTTGGATCTATTTCGTGTTTCATGTTAAAATATTTATAGAAATATTCTTAACATGGTATGTCAAATTGTCAATTCAGATTTTCATTGCATAAATATTTTGTGGTCTAGAGCACACTGGATGCTAAAAAATTAGAGACATATACTTACCAATTTATCAGTCTCAGTTACATTCAAAAAGAGTAAAACTATACTTGAGAAATCTTTTTTATTCTGCTGACGACTAATATTTCATTTTTCATTACTTTTGTCAGTTAATTAATCAATAATAAGTTAATAAATATTCAAAGGCAGAGCATCTGAAAATAAAAATAATTTGTATAAGTGAAAATGTCCTCAGTCTTTTCAAAACCAAGGAAAATTCACCACTGTCTGTAAAAGGTATATTAAAGCTCATTGTGTTGCAAATAATAATAATAATAGCCACAGTGAATTTCCAATTTAAACAGTCATTTTCATATTTTATTGCCCAATCCAGTGGATATTTTAAACTGACTTCTAAGTGCATATGTAAGTTTTTGCATATCTGACTCCTAGTAGTGTACATACTTTTTTAGGTAATGTTTTCTTTGACTTTATTACTTAGCATATAATTATATTTTTGCATGCAATTATTTAAGGCAGTGAATTGATTAACACATCTGGATAGCTTGAATAGCTGTCATCTTTTCTATCAATAGTAAGCCCAGGGTTTTTTTTTAAGATAAATTAGTACGTATATATTTTTTCTCTTGAAAACTATGTTTATAATTGTATTGTTTAAGTTTATCAAGAATAGATTAAAAGGTTTTATTACAAAGACTTGCAATGAATCTTTTAAAAGCTAATATTTCTGTTGTCAAAATGCTCATTGCTTTTAGTGCCTGAACTCTGTCTAATTAAAGATTTTCCATATGAGTTACTCAGTTTGTGTCTTACAAAGCCAATGAGAACTAAATAACAGTATGGAAATTAACAAAGTATTACATTTTGACTTATGTATGGTTTGAATTGAATATTCAAGGTCATATGAATTACCAATTTGAATAATTTATCTTACACAAATGTAGAGGAAACTAAATATGCATCAACTTCATATGGAGGAAGGAACAGTGCCCACTGAAATTCGTGCTAAAACTTTTAAGTCACAACTTTTTCCCTGAAAATACACCTTGAAACATATGAAAAAATTATTAGAGAATATGAGTCTATGTCCAAATCATTTTGAAGCTTCTTAAATGGAATGTACCTTTTCCGTGGAGCATAACATATGTATTTAAGTAAAGTAAAAATGTATCTACAATAAAAAATAGTTACAATTTCACTTAATGATTCAAATTATATTTTTGATTAGCTGCATTCTTTCGTATTCTTCACTAGATGAAGAGCTACTTTCAAGCTAGTGGCTTCCTCCCTTGGACTGAATGCAAGAAATTTCAGGAAAATATAACAAATATCAGAAAATAAATATCAAGATTAAGGAGATGAAAGCATGATGATATTGTGTAGTAGGAGGCAAAAACAGTAGTACTTATAACTTTTAACACCTTGATGAGGAAAAATATTAATGCAACAAGTTAGGAATAGATATCAGTTGCAGAGAATAGAACTCATTTATGAAACTAGTGTACCAAAGTTTTCTGATAGCAGTTCAACAAATGAAAATTAATTTTACTTACAAGCAAGATTGTAAAAATTCTAAATATCTTAGCCAACCAAATCTTCAATGTATTAAAATGTAATTAAACATGTCAAATAGAGTTTATTGCAGAAGCATAAGGATGGCATAACTTTATGAAATTAAAGTAATGAAATTTCTCTTATTTTGGCAAATGAAGAAAAGTTGTATCTAGAAATTAAATATAGAGGCAACAGGAAGTTTTATGACTATCTACACCATGTGTAATAAAGTATCTTAAAATATTAGAATGAGGCAAGAAATCTCTTGGCCTATAAAGATTATTTCAGAAAAATCTGCAGCAAATATACACTTAATATAATTCTAAACATTAGAAGCATTTCCTTAAGATAAGGACTAAAACAGATATCCACTATATGTGCTACTCTTCAACTTTGAACTAAAGTTCTGGCTAAGAAAATTACACAGGAAAAAATAAGTAACACTCATAGAAACAGTATTTAAATTAACCTGAAGTTCAGAAAGATAACTAGATATATGGACGAACAAGGGCAAGCAATAGTTTTCCTATAATAGAATAGTCGATTAGGGAATATAATAGACAAGAAGTTACCATTGGATAAAATTTGTAATCATAACAAAAAAATAAAATGCACATAGGTAATTATGGCCACACATGCATAAAAGCTTGCATAGATAATTTCAAAATGTCTTTATATGGCACAAAAAAGATGTGCATAAATAATATATTTAGACTATCAATTGATTTAAAATTTCATATGATTAATATATAATATTTGTGCTAACTTATAAATTTCATGTATTCTAATAAAAAATCCAGCATTAGTTTTGGAGATTTTGATGAAAAACTCTATACTATATAAGAAAAACTTTTGATAGTTAAGATAATTTTAAAATCACAAAAAAGATGTTCAGTGTGTCACCTTATCAATATGAAAAATTAAAAATTATTGCAGTAGATATAGACACAAGAACAGATAGACTATATATAGTCTATCTATAAATAGAATAGATATATATATATAAAAGTTTCTTGCTGTTCTCAGGCTTCTTGAGAGCCTACATAGGAAGCTGTCTATTTTCCAGATTAACTTTAAGTAATACACTATTACACGCTTCTGAAACTGGAGTAGGCACAGCCTCAATTCTGTGCAGGAAAGATGCACAGAGCAGAACATCCATGATCCATGTTTTCAGAACATCAATTTTACTGCAGGATTTGGAAAAAACAAATTTAGTTGATTTCCAAACTTAGTTAAAACAAACTTACATAAAGAAATAGAGCAATGTCCCAGAGAAGAGCCAAGATAGCTGAATAGATGTAGCCAGGAAGAGCATCTCCCATTGAGAGAACAGACCACCAAGAAGACTAGCATACTCTAGCAGCTCTTTGGAGGGAAGGCATTCAGAATGGATGAAGGGAGAGACCCTGGCTAAAAGAGGAAAAAGCTCAGAGCCCTACACAGGGCTGCCAAGCACCGGGACTCATTCCTGGCCCCAAGCAGCTCCTGGGAAAGGAGTGAGCTAATAGGTAAGGAATGGTTTACTCTCACGATGGGTCTCTGGAATCCTAGCTGCAATTAAGACCTCACAACTGCCATGGACATTTGAGTTGACAGTGAGAGCTACTTGGAGAGGGGCAAGGAAGGGAGTCCAGCCTGTGTGGAGCCTGGAGGGCTTGGCACAGGAACAGCTGCAATGGAGCATGGCCAGGGATACCCATCCTCCAAGATTCACCATGCTCCTCTAGGTGGCTTTGGCTTTGATTGACTATTGAACCTTGATAGAGCAAGTCTGTCTTGCCTGTGGGGTGAGACCAGTCAGATCAGAGTACCCTCCTGTCTGCTGGCCTCTCCTAGGGTCACTACCTTGCTGTACTCACTTGTCATGTAGTCTTGCATGCCCAACCAGGGCTCTCCTAAGCAGCTGGTACCAGAGCTTCACCAGCAAACCCTGCCTATCAGACAGCTCCAGCAGATGGGCCCCTGCTGACACACACCTACCCACCTATGGCCTCCCTCTACCTCTTTGTTATCATGCACTCACCTCCCCCCTCACCCTACTGCTTTGCTAGTATGCGTATATAGACCTCGCAACCTCACTGCCAACAAGGCAGATGCACATAAAACTTGCCTGACCCTGCCAGCACATGTGTGTGCATGTACCCTGTCATGCCACACCATCAGTGGCACACACTACCCACCACCTTGAATGCCCTGATGCTACTAGCATGTATGCACACACACACAGTCACCACCACGCAGTTGCTGACATGGCACATGTGCATATGGACCCTGCCATGCCGCTATCTCACCACCAATGGCTCATGTGTGGGAGCACAGACCACACTGCCACTGCCCTGACAAAGCACTTTTGTCACCACAATCCATCACAGACTGTTGCCAGTAGACTAGTGCCACCTTGGCCCCTCCAGTAGGTTCTTAACCTCAAAAAGCCAGAGAACAAAGCCGTGGACATGGTCCCAGTACCTCCTCCCCTACCCAGAGTAAGAGCACGCAGTCCAGGAGTGCTGAGCTAAGACTTGGACCCCTGAAATTATGCAGAAATTAAGCCCGTCAACTGAACCCAATTTATAGCACAGTCAAACCCTCAGGGAGATCAAACAATACAAAAGCAAAAAGCCTCATCTAAAGGACAGCAGCTTCAAAGATTAAATGATAATTAGCTCACACAGATGAGAAAGAACAAGTGAAAGTACCTTGGTAACTCAAAAGCCAAGGAATCTTCTTACCTCCAAATGACCTCACTAGCTCTTCAGCAATTATTCTTTACCCAGCTGAAATTACTGAAATTACAGACATAGAACTCAGAATCCAGATAGCAATGGAGATCATTAAGATTCAAAAGAAAGTTGAAATACAAACCAAGCAATCAAAAGAATATGGTAAAATGATACAAGTGTTGAAAGACAAAATAGCCATTTTAGGAAAGAACCAAACTGATCTGATAGAGCTGAAAAACTTACCATAATAATTTCATAATACAATCAGAAGTATTAACAGCAAATAGAACAAGATGAAGAAACAATCTCGGAGCTCAAAGACCAGTTCTTCAAATCATCTGAGTCAGACAAAAATAAAAAAGAACAAAAAAGAATAAACAAAACCTCTGAGAAATATGGAATCATGTAAGAAAACCAAAACTACAACTCATTGGCATTCCTGAAAGAGGGAGAGAGAGCAAGTAATTTGGAAAACATATCTGAGGATACTGTTCATGCAAATTTCCCCAACTTTGCTAGAGTGGTCAACATTCAGTTTCAGGAAATTCAGAGAACCCCTGTGAGATACTATACAAGAAGACCATCCTCAAGACACATAGTCATTAGATTCTTCAAGATCAACATGAAAGTAAAAATACTGAAGATTAATATTGATATTTGTGCACTTGATTATGTCATCATGTTGTTGGCATGCTACAGAGAAGGGGCAGGTCACCTACAAAGGGAACCCTATTAGGCTAAAAGCAGAACTTTCAGTAGAAACTCTACAACCAGAAGAGATTGGGGGCCTATATTCAGGATCCTTAAAGAAAAGAAGTCCAACAAAGGACTTCATATCCAGCCAAACCAAATTTCATAAGTGAAGGAGAAATAAACTCCTTTTCAGACAAGCAAATGCTAAGGGAATCTATTACCACCAGACCTGCCTTACAAGACGTCTTTAAAGGAGTGCTAAACATGGAAACAAAAGACCATTATTGGCACCAAAAACAAAACAAAACAAAACAAAACAAACCACATTTAAGTACATAGACAATTGACACTATAAAGCAGCCTCACAATCAAATCTGCATAACCACCAGCTAACAACATGATGATAGAATCAAGTGTGCACATATCAAAATTAACCTTCAACATAAACAGTCTAAATGCTCCACTTCAAAGATACAGAGTGGCAAGTTGGTTAAAGAAACAAGATCCGACTGTATGTTGTCTTCAAGAGACCCAGCTCACATTCAAGGACACTCAAAGGCTCAAAGTAAGAGAATGGAGAAAAATCTACCAAGCAAATAGAAAACAGAAAAGAGCAGCAGTTGCTACTGTAATTTAAGACAAACAAGACTTTAAACAAACAATGATCACAAAAGACAAAGAATGGCACTACCTAATTATTAGGTGCTCAATTCAACAAGAAGACTTAACCATCTTAAATATATATGTACCCAACACTGAAGCACCTACATTCATAAAACAAGTTCTTAGAGACCTACAAAGAGAATTAGGTAACCACACAATTACAGTGGGAGAATTCAATACACCACTGACACTATTAAGTCACTAAGGCAGAAACCTAACAAAGATATTCAAGACCTAAACCTGACACTTGACCAAATGGACCTAATACATATCTAAGAAATTTCCACCCAACAACAGCAGGATTGTACCTCTTTCTCATCTGCATATGTAACATACCCTAAAGTTGGCCACATGCTCAGCCAACAAACAATTCTCAACAAATTCGAGAAAACCAAACTCATACCAACCATATTCTTTGATCACAGTGCAATAAAAATAGAAATCAATACTAAAAAAAAATCTCTCAAAACCATACAATTACATGGAAATTAAATAATTTGCTCCAGAAAGACTTTTAGGTAAACAATAAAATTAGGGCAGAAATCAATAAGTTATTTAAATCTAATGCAAACAATGCTACAACATACCAGAATTTCTGGGACATAGCTAAAGTACTGTTAAGAGGCAAGTTCTCATGCTGAATACCCACATCAAAAAGTTAAACAGGAGAAAGATGACAGGTAGCAAGGAGGACTAACTTGCAGCTGCCACTTAGACAGAGCAATGTGTGGAGACACATATTTTGAATTTTTGCTCCAAGAACTACCAGAGAAAGATACCAGGAAAGCTGAGAGAATCCACCAACTCTTTAAAGGAGGTTGACTGCCACTTCAGCCTCTGTAGGACAACCAAGGAACTCCAAAGACAAATGACAAAACCTTTTCGGAGCTCTATGGCCCCATCCACCACCTGATCATGCCTGTACTACTGCAGCTAATGTGCTCTTGAAAGTGCCACCTTCTGGCTGGAGGCCAACCAACACAAAACCAGCACACTTAACAAATATAAAACCAAGGACCTTGACAGAGTCCACTTCACTCCTCTGCTACCTCCATTGGTGCAGATGCTGGTATCTAAGATGAAAGACATGAAGACAGATCACATCACAGGACTCTGCAGACACTCCCCAAGACCAGAGCCTGGTAGCTCTATCAGGTGGCTAGATCCAGAGGAGAAATAACAATCACTGCACTTAGGCTCTCAGGAAGCTCCATAACAAGAGAAAAAGAGAGAGCACCACATCAAAGGAGCACCCTGTGGGATCAAATGATCTGAACAGCAGTTCTTTGGTTCCAGATCTTCTCTCTGACATAGTCTACCCAAATGAGAAGGAATCAGAAAAACAATTCTGGTAACATGACAAAATAAGATTTTTTTAACACCCCCAAAAGATCACACTAGCTCACCAACCATGTATCCAAACCACAACAAAACTGAATTGCCAAAAAAAAATTCATAAAGTCAACTATTAAGCCAGTCAAGGAGATACCAGGAAAAGGTGAAGTCCAACTTAAAGAAATAAGAAAAATTGATACAGGATATGAATGAAGAAATCTTCAGTGAAATAGAAGCATAAATTAAAAAACAATCACAACTTCTAGAAATGAAGGACACACTTAGAGAAATGCTAAATGCACTGGAAAGTCTCAGCAATAAAATTAAACAAGTAGAAGAAAGAACTTCAGAGTTCGAAGACCAGACTTTTAAATTAACCCAATCTGACAAAGACAAAGACAAAAAATATTTTTTAAATGAACAAAGCCTCCAAGAAGTCTGAGATCATGTTAAATGACCAAACCTAAGAAAAATTGGTGTTCCCAAGGAAGAATATAAATCTAAAAGTTTAGATTTATGTACATATTTGAGAGAATAATCAAGGAAAACTTCTCTGGTCTTGCTAAAGGTCTAGACATTCAAATACAAGAAGTTCAAAGAACACCTGGGAAATTCACCACAAAAGGATCACCACATCTGCACATAGTTATCTGGTTATCTAAAGTCAAGACAAAGGAAAGAATCTTAAGAACTGTAAGGCAAAAGCATCAGGTAATCTATAAAGGAAAACCTATCAGATTAACAGTAGGTTTCTCAGCAGAAACCCTACAATCCCAGAAGAGATTGAGGTCCTATCTTTAACTTCCTTAAACAAAACAATTATCAGCCAAGAATTTTGTATCCAGCAAAACTAAGCTTTATAAATGAAGAAAAAAATACAGTCTTTTTCAGTAAAACAAATCCTGAGAGAATTCGCTACTACCAAGCCAGCACTACAAGAACTGCCAAAATGAGCTCTAAATCTTGAAACAAGTCCTCAAAATACACCAAAATAGAATGTTCTTACAGCATAAATCTAACAGGACCTATAGAATGACAAAATGGAAAAAAACAAGGTATTCAGGCAACAAATGGCACAAAGAATAGAATAGTACTTCACATCTCAATACTAATGTTGAATGTAAATGGCGTCAATGCCCTCATATAAAAGATATAGAATGGCAGAATGGAGAAGAATTCACCAACCAAGCTGTCTTGAAGAGACTCACTTGACACATAAGGACTCACATAAACTTAAGGTAAAGGGGTGGAAAGAGATAACCTATGCAAATGGACACCAAAAGTAGAGGAGTAGCTATTCTTATACCAGATTAAAAAAAGCTTTAAAGAACAGTAGCTAAAAAACACAAAGAGGGACATTATATAATGATAAAAGGATTAGTCCAACAGAAAAATATCACAAACCTAAATATATATGCACCTACCCCCAGAGTTCTCAAATTTATAAAACAATGACTGCTCCTAAGAAATGAGATACATGGCCACACAATAATGATGGGGAATTTCAATACTCCACTGAGAGAACTAGACAGAAAGACAGAAAGTCAACAACAAAAAAAAACTTAATCTATACCCTACAATGAATAGACTGAACAGATATTATATTTACAGAACATTCTACTCAACAACAGCAGAAAATATATTCTATTCATCAGCACATAGAACATTCTTCAAGATGGACCATATGAGAGGACACAAACCAAGTCTCAACAAATTTAAGAAAATGGAAATTATATCAAGTACTCTCTTGGACCACAGTGGAATAAAATTGGAAATCAACTCCAAAAGGTACCTTTAAAACCTGCAAATACATAGAAATTAAATAACCTGCTCCTGAATGCTCACTGGGTCAAAAATAAAACCAAGATGGAAATTTAAAAATTCTCTGAACTGAACAAAGTAGTTGCACAACTTATCAAATTTTCTGGTATACAACAAAGGCAGTGCTAAGAGAAAAGTTCATAGCATTAAATGCCTACCTCAAAAAGTATGAAAGAGCACAAATATGCAATCTAAGGTCACACTTCAAGGAATTGTAGAAGCAAGAACAATCCAAACCCAAACCCAGCAGAAGAAAAGAAATAACGAATGTCAGAGCAGAACTAAATGAAATTGAAATGAAAAAAAAAAAACAAAAGAAAAAGGAAACAAAAAACTGGTTCTTTGAAATAGACTGTTACTGAGATTAACCAAGAAAAGAAGAGAGAAGATCCAAATAAACTCAATTAGAAACAAAATGGGAAAATCTACAACTGATACCACAGAAATACAAAAGATTATTCAAGGCTACTATGAATACCTTTATGCACATACACTAGAAAACCTAGAAGAGATTAATAAATTTTTAGAAATATACAACCTTGCTAGATTAAACCAAAAATATATAAGATCTCTGAACAGACAAATAACAAGCAGAAAGATTAAAATGGTAAATTAAAAAATTATCTGCCCCCCAAAAATGTCCAAGACCAGATGGATTCATGGCTGAACTCAATCAGACATTCAAAGAGTTGGTACAAATACTATTGACACTATTCCAAAAGATAGAGAAAGAATGAAGTCTCTCTAAATAATTTTATGAAGCCGGTATAATCCTAATATCAAAACCAGAAAATGATATAACAAAAAAAGAAAACTACAGATCAATATTCCTGATGAGCATAGATGTAAAAATTCTCAACAAAATACTACCAAAACAATTCCAACAGCATACCAAAAAGATAAGCCACCATGACAGGTGGGTTTCATACCCAGGACACATGGTTGGTTTAACGTATGTAAGTCAATAAATGTGATACACCACATAAACAGAATTAGAAATAAAAATCACATGATCATGTCAACAGATGCAGAACAAGAGTTTGACAAAATCCAGCACCTCTTTATGATTAAAACCCTCCGCAAAATCAGCATAGAAGGGACATACCTTAAGAGAATAAAAGCCATCTATGAAAACCCACAGCCAACATTGTACTGAATGGGGAAAAGTTGAAAGCATTCCACCTGAAAACTGAAACAAAACAAGGATGCTCAGTTTCACCACCTCTATTCAACGTAGTACGGGAAGTCCTGGCAGAGCAATCAGACAAGAGAAAGAAATAAAGGTCATCCAAATCGGTAATGAATTCAAACTGTTGCTGTTTGCTGATGATACAATTGTATACCTAGAAAACCCTAAAGACTCATCCAAAAAACTCTTAGAACTGGTAAATCAGTTCAGCAAAGTTTTAGGATGCAAAATTAATGTACACAGATCAGTAGCTGTATTATACACCAACAGCAATGAAGCTGAGAATCAAATCAAGAACTCAACCCCAATAGCTGAAACAAAAACAAAAACACTTAGGAATTTACCTAACCAAGGATGTGAAAGACCTCTACAAGGAAAACTACAATACACTGCTGAAAAAAATCAGATGACACAAACAAATGGAAACACATCCCATGCTCATAAATGAGTAGAATCAATATTGTGAAAATTACCATGCTGCCAAAAGCAATATACAAATTCAGTGCAATTCCCAACAAACTACCACCATCATTCTTGAAAGAACTTGAAAAAAAAGTCCTAAAATTCATATGGAACCAAAAAAGAGCCCACATACCCAAAGCAAGACTACTCAAGAAGAACAAATCTGGAGATATCACATTATCTGACTTCAAACTATACTATAAGACCATAGTCATCAACACAGCATGGTTCTGGTATAAAAGTAGGCATGTAGACCAATGGCACAGAATAGAGAACCCATAAATAAAACCAAATATAGCCAACTGATCTTCAACAAAGCAAACAAACACATAAAATTGAGAAAGGGCAACCTATTCAACAAATGGTGCTGGGATAACTGGCAAGTCACATGTGGAAGAATGAAACTGGATTCTCATCTCTCACCTTAAACAAAAATCTATGAAGATAGAACAAAGACTTAACTCTAAGACCTGAAACCATAAACATTCTAGAAGACAACATTGGAAAAACCCTTCTACTGGAGAAGATAACATTGGAAAAACCCTTCTAGGCATTGGCTTAGGCAAAGACTCCATGACCAAGAACCCAAAAGCAAACACAACAAAACAAAGATAAGTAGATGGGAATTAATTAAACTAAAAAGTTTATGCACAGCCAAAGAAATAGTCAGAAGAGCTAACAGACAACCCACAGAGTGGGAGAAAAATCTGCACAATCTATACATCTGACAAAGGAGTAATATCCAGAATCTACAAGAGCTCAAAGAAACCAGCAATCAAAAAACAAACAATACCATCAAAAAGTGGGCTATGGACATAGTAGAAAATTCTCAAAAGAAGATGTACAAAATGTTTAACATCACTATTTATCAGGGAAATGCAAATGAAAACCAAAATACAGTACTACTTTACTCCTGCTAGAATGGCTATAATAAAAAAAAAATACACTTTGGCACAGATGTGGTGAAAAAGGAAAACTTTTACACTGTTGGAGGGAGTGTAAACTAGTATAACCACTATGGAAACCAGTGCAGAGATTACTTAAAGAACTAAAATAAGATCTACCATTTAATCCAGCATTCCACTCCTGGGTATCTACCCAGAGGAAAGGAAGTCATTATATGAAAAAGATACTTGCACATGCATGTTTATAGCAGCACAATTTACAATTGCAAAAATATGGAACCGGCGCAAATGTCCATCAATCAAAAAGTGAATAAAGAAAATATGATATATATATATACACAAATATATATATGTACACACAAATATATATATATGTACACACAAATATATATATATATATATATATGTACACACACAAACATCATGAAATCCTACTCAGGCATAAAAAGGAATGAAATAATGGCATTTGTAGCAAGCTTAATGGAACTGGAGACCATTATTTTAAGTGAAGTAACTCAAGAATGGAAATCCAAACATGGTATATTCTCAGTCATACGTGGGAGCTAAGCTATGAGGACACGAAGGCATAAGAATGATACAATGGACTTTGGGGACATGGGGGAAAGGGCAGGAGGGGAATGAGGGATAAAATACTACACATTGGGTACAGTGTACACTGCTTGGGTGATAGGTGCACCAAAATCTCAGAAATCACCACTAAAGAACTTATTCATGTAACCAAATACCACCTAATCCCAATAAACCTATTGAAATTTTTGAAAAAAGTTAAAAGGACCTCAAATTAACAACTGAACATCACACTTAGAGCAACTAAAAAATAAGAACAAACCAACCACAAAGCTAGCAGAAGAAAATAAATAACCAAAATCAGAGATGAACTGAATGCAATAGAGAGGTAAAAAAAAAAGCACAAAAAAAATCAATGAAACTAAAAGCTGGGTTTTTTTTATGGAAAAATAAATAATATTGATAGGCCACTAGGAGACTAATAAAGAAAGAAAGGGAGAAGATACATAGAAAGCAATCAGAAATGGCAAAGGGAACATTACCACTGACCCCATAAGAATGCAAAAAATCTGCAAAGACAATTATGAATACCTATATGCACACAAACTAGAAAACCTAGAAGAAACTAATAAATTCCTGGAAACATATGACCTGCCAAGATTGAACCAGGAAGAAATTGAAACTCTGGACAGACTAATAACAAGTTCCAAATTTGAATCAGTGATAAAACCAGAAAAAGCCTACTAACCAGAAAAGCCAGGACTAAACAAATTCACAGCCAAATTCTACCAAATATATAAAAAAGCTAGTACCAGTCCTACTGAAATTATTCCAAAAAATTCAGGAGGAGAGACTTTTCCCTCACTCACTCAATGAGGCCAGCATTATTCTGATACCCAAACCTGACAGAGAAACAACAAAAACAGAAAACTTCAGGCCACCATCCCTGATAAACATAGATACGAAAATCCTCAACAAAATACTAGCAAACGAAATCCAGCAGCACATCAAAAAGCTAATCTACTGTGAACAAATAGGCTTTATTTCTGGGGTGCAAGGTTAGTTCAACATACACAAATAAATAAGTGTGATTAATCATGATATGGTTTGGCTCTCTGTCCCCACCCAAATCTCACCTTGAATTGTAATAATCCCCATGTGTCAAGGGCAGGACCAGGTGCAGATAATTGAATCATACATGTGGTTTCCTCCATGCTGTTCTCGTGATAGTGAGTGAGTTCTCACGAGATCTGATGGTTTTGTAAGGGTTTTATAAGAGTGCCCCCTTTGCAGCCAGCCACAGTGGCTCATGCCTGTAATTCCAGCACATTGGGAGGCAGAGGTGGGGGAATCATCTGAGGTCAGGAGTTCGAGACCAGCCCAACCAACATGGAGCAACTCCATCTCTACTAAAAATATAAAATTAGTCAGGTGTGGTGGTGCATGCCTGTAATCCCAGCTACTGGGGAGGCTGAGGGAGGAGAATCTCTTGGACCCAGGAGCCAGATGTTGTGGTGAGCCGAGATCATGCCATTGCACTCCAGCCTTGGCAACAAGAGTGAAACTCCATCTCAAAAAAAAAAAAAAAAGAGTGTCCCCTTCACTCGACACTCACTCTCTCTCCTCCTGCTCTGTGAAGAGGTGACTTCTGCCATGATTGTAAGTTTCCTGAGGCCTCCCTAGGTACACAGATCTGTCAGTCAATTAAACCTCCTTTCTTCATCAATTAGCCAGTCTTGGGTATTTATAGCAGCATGAGAACAGACACATCACATAAACAGAACTAAAAACAAAAACCACATGATTACCTCAATATATGCAGAAATGGCTTTCAATAAAATTCAGTATATCTTTGTGTTAAACCCTCAACAAACTAGGTATCAAAGAAAAATACCTCAAAATATTAAGAACTCTCTATGATAAACCCACAGCTAATGTCATACCAAATGAGGAAAAACTGGTAGCATTCCCTTGAGAACTAGAATAAAACAAGGATGTCCATTACGGCTCCTATTCAATATAGTACCAGAAGTCTTAGCCACAGCAATCCAGCAAGAGAAAGAAATAAAAGGCATGTAAATAGGAATAGAAGAGTCATATTATCTCTTTTCACAGAATATTATTTCATACCTAAAAAACACCATAGCCCTGCCCAAAGGCTCCTAGATCTGATAAACAACTTCAAAGTTTCAGAATTCAGTAGCATTTCTGAAAAACCAACAACATCCAAGCTGAGAGATAAATCAAGAACACAGTCCCATTCACAATAGCCACAAAAAGAATAAAATACCTAGGAATACAGCTCACCAGTAAGGTGAAAAATCTCTATAATGAGAATTACAAAACATGGCTCAAAGAAACACAAAGAAATAAATAAATATTCCATGCTCATGGATAGAAAAAAATCAGTATTGTTAAAATGGCCATACTACCCAAAGCAGATTCAATGTTGTCTCTATCAAACTACCAAAGACACTTTTCACAGACTTAGAAAAAACTATTCTAAAATTCATATGAAACCAAAAAGGAGTCTGAATAGCCAAAGCAATCCTAAGAAAAAAGAACAAAGACAGAGACATCACACTACCCAACTTCCAACACTACAAGGCTATAGTAACTAAAACATCATAGTACTGGTACCAAAACAGACACATAGACCAATGGAATGGGTTAGAGAATCCAGAAGTAGAGCCACACACCTATAACATATGATCTTTGACTAAGTAGACAATAACAACCAATGGGGAAAGAACTCCTTATTCAATAAGTGCTGCAGGGATAACTGGTAAGCCACATGCAGAAGATTGAAACTCAACCCTTCCTTTCACCATATACAAAATCAACTCAAGGTGGATTAAGGACTTAAAGTTAAAACCTAAGACTATAAAAACTCCAGAAGGAAACCTAGGAAATACCATTCTAGACATTGGCCCTGGCAAAGATTTCATTACAAAGACACCAAAAGCAATTGCAGCAAAAACAAAAATTGAAAAATGGGACTTAATAAAACTAAAGAGCTTCTGCAGAGCAAAAGAAACTATCAACAAAGTAAACAGACAACCTACAGAATGGGAAAAAAAATATTTGCAAAGGATGTTACAACAAAGTTCTATAACCCAAAATCTATAAGGAACTTAAGTAAACTAACAAGCAAAAGAATAGCTTCAATAAAAAATGGGCAAAGGATCTGAACAGCCACTTCTCAAAAGATGACATACACATGGCCAACAAGCATATGAAAACTGTTCAACTTCACTAGTCATTAAAGAAATGCAAATCAAAACCACAATGAGATGTACCTCTAACACCAGTGAAGATGCTGGTGAGGTTGTGTAGAAAACAGATTGATTATACACTACTGGTGGTAATGTAAATTAGTTCAGCCACCATGGAAAGTAGTCTGGAGATTTCTCAAAGAACTAAGAGTTGAACTACCATTCAACCCAGCAATCCCATTACTGGGTATAAACCCAAAGGAATATAAATCATTCTACCATAAAGACATATGCATGTATATGTACATTGCAGCACTATTCACAATAGCAGAGACATGGAGTCAACCTAGATGCCCATCAATATTGTACTGAATAAAGAAAATGTGGTATGTAGACCCCATGGAATACTACATAGCCATAAAAAGGAAAGATCATGTCCTTTGGAGCAACATGGATGGAGCTGGAGGCCATTATCCTAAGTGAATTAATGCAGAAGCCAAGAACTAAATATCACGTGTCCTCATTTATAAGTGGGAGCTAATTGATGAAAATACATGGACACAAAGAAGGAAACAATAATTACTGGGTCCTGCTTGAGGGTGGAAGGCAGGAGAAGTGTAAGAATTCAAAATGTTTATTACACAAGTGAGGAAACCCCCACAACCCACAATTTACCCATGTAACACACACGCACATGTACCCCTGAGCTTAAAATAAAAGTTAGACAAAAAAGGAAATAACTATAAACACAAAAGTTAACTCTTTCTCTCTAGGTATATACACATAAATATATATATGTGAATTCCAATACAAATATTTTGAAAGTCAACAATAAAACGCAGAAACACAATAGAAAAAGAAAATGAGTAGGCAACTTACACATAAAAAGCAAAATTTTAAAAGATAATACAAATATAGATTATCAGCATCATTTTAAGCAAAAAAAAAGTAAAAATTCTAAAACATGCTCATTTTTACTGTCTAATTGGCAAAATTTAATAGTGAATTATTACCAGGAGCTGGTGAGGATATAATGACAAGAATAGCCCCTCAGGCACTGCCAATGATGGCATGGAAACTGGTCAGGCATTTTGTAGTAGTTTGGAGGCATGTATTGGATATGAATAAACAGTACAGTCCTCCAATTCCTCCCCCACATTATACTTTTAGAGATTTCTCTCAGTGTTGAATAAGTAGCCATGGGGATGATAATCTTTGCTGCATTATTTTAGTAACAAAGAGTTGGAAGCATCAATGTCAACTCAGTGAAGTGGCTAGATAAATGTGGTCGCTTCAAATAATGAAATTATGAAAGACAATTTCAAATGAATGGTATTTATCATTCTGGAAGAATTCGTAAAACATAATAAAGAAAGAAGAAACAAGAGAATACTCAGCACCTACATAAATAAGCAAGAGTTGGAAATGGTAGGGAAGATAATAAGATTAGGGAGAAGGAAATAAAAGAACCAAAAGTAAAACAAAATGAAAGCACAAAAGAGATAATGCATGGATTAATAGCATGTCCAAACTAAACTATTTCTCATTAAACCTTCTAGAAATATAGTTTTCATCTACCAGTACATTATATGTACTTTTTGTGTAAAAAGGATCATATTTTATATAATTTTATGAGCCTTGTTTTTTTTTAACATGTTATAGATAGCTTTCTCTACCTGAGCATAGGAAATTTTGTCGTTTTCTAAGGAACTGTATTCTTTTCTACTATACAGACTAATCAAAATTTACTTAATAATTCCCTTAGTGGTGGACATTTAGATTATTTTAAATTTGTTCCTTTTCAAAACAATGCTATGATGAACATTTTATATTTTTGTAAATGTATGAAACATAACTGTACTTTGCTTACTTAAATAAATATAACTGTAGAATAAATGCCTAAACTTTGAATTGCTAAGTTTAAAATTATATAAATTCTAATTTTGGTAAATTTTACCAAACTATTCCATAAGTTTTATATCACATGGAAAAGATCTTTTTATTTGAAAATTGTGAAAAAACTTTTCTATTTCTTTGGCGCATTTTTGGTTTCTTTTTTATATTTAAATCTCTGAGCCATCTGGAATTTATTTTAGTATAATGAAAGAAGTTGAGATATAACTTTATTGGGGTAGCCAGTTGCCCCAACTAGGACTAAATGAACAACATTTCCCCACATTTTCTATCTATTACATCTTTCTCTGGATTTTAGTCGCTCATTTATCCTTCTCTTAACACAGAACTTAATATTATAACTTTATGTTGTGTATCTAAATGTGGTTGTTCTAGTTTTCTCTCATAAATGTTATTTTGTGTAGTTTCCCTTATATTTTTCTCACGACTCTTTTTCCTGATGAATATAGCATAATTATATCACATTTGAGAAAAACTGTGTTAGTACGTGGATCACATTTTATGTGGAGCACATTTTATTTATCGATTACTACACAAATAATTTAAACAAAAAATACTGAATATTTGTAAACAAGAAAAAGATATACATTAAATATTTTCATCTTCTTTTATATACTGAAACAGTTGTAAAATTTCTTCACCTAAATATTTTAAAGTTCTTGTTAGGTTTATTTCTAGATATTTTATCTTTTAATTATTTTTATAAATAACATTGTTCCATTGTATTTCTAAATGGTTGTTGTATAATAAGAAAGATAGTTTTTATATACTAATTTTGAGAACTAACTTACCTAATATTTATAATATCTCATAAATTTTCCAGTCATACAATCGTATGTACTAAGAATAATTTTATATTTTTCTTCCAATTTTGGTATTTATTATATTTTTCTTTTGACAACTGACATTGGCAAGAATTTTTAAAACAATGTTAACTAGTAACAGTGATAGGGAATACTCCAACTATTCATTGCTATATAATAAACCACCTGAAAAGCGTGTATAAAGCACCATCATTGGTTTTCTCTCACAGTTGTGTCAGTTTTCTCAGCTTAATGGGAAGTTCTATTTGTCTTACTTAAGGTTGCTCATGCAGTTGCCCTCAAACTGTAGTTGGAGCTGGAGTTGTCTGGAGACCTGATGGGGATACTATAGCAATGGGTTTCTCTTGTATCCATGTATTCATAAGCCCTTTCCACTGGCCATGTTCTTGCACCATATTCCCTCCTGCAGTGATGTTATACTTCTTACACGGTGGCTCAAAGCTCTCCAAAGTGCAAAAGTAAAAGTGGCCTAGATCCTCTTAAGACTTAAGCCTGCAACTGGCTAAGAATTACTTCTATCACCTTCTATTAGGTAAACAGTCACTGGGTCACCCAGATTCGACTGACGGTAAAATAAACTTGACCACTCAAGGCAGAAGAATATGCGGTCATCTTTATACCTATTAGTCAGCCTTTTGCCTACAATTATTTATACTCCTGTCCTATGTAAAGTACACTGACCTCCCTCTAGGACCCCGAACAATTTTATCAGATGTTCTAACTTCAAGAAATCATTAAAATGAGATATGAATGTGGCTCAGGCTCCTGAGAAGGAGTTACTCTTGAACTATGATCCTTAGAATTAAGAGGTACATTTTTACCTTCGGGTACCCAGGACGCAGCTTTCTTGTAAATCAGGTATAATCTACTCAATCAGACAAAAGTCACACCTACGTAGCTTTTTCATTTAGGCCCCACTCTCCCTTGACCTGAGAGTTGAATTACTGTAGAACCACACCACTAGGATTCTTAGAAGCCCTATTGTCTAGCAGACAGAGGCTGATAAGTGGCATCTTAAATTATTCTGAAGTACTAATAGAGTCTTATATCTGCATGCTCCATATCTGAATTCACAATTTTTTCTTTCCAGTGCCATAAATTTGATCTTTTCTTGAAACTATTTTTGTTTTATTATTATTCTACTTTAAGTTCTGGGGTACCTGTGCAGAACGTGCAGGTTTGTTATATAGGTATACACATGCCGTGGTGGTTTGCTGCGCCCATCAACCCGTCATCTACATTAGGTATTTCTCCTAATGCTATCCCTCCCCTAGCCCCCGACCCCCCAACAAGCCTCACTGTGTGATGTTCCCCTCCCTGTGTCCACGTGCTCTTGTTGTTCAAGTCCCACTTATGAGTGACAACATGTGGTGTTTGGTTTTCTGTTCCTGTGTTAGTTTGCTGAGAATGACGGTTTCTAGCTTCATCCATGTCCCTGCAAAGGACATGAACTCATCCTTTTTATGGCTGCATAGTATTCCATGGTGTATCATGGAATGCTATCATTGATGGGCATTTGGGTAGGTTCCAGTCTGTCATTGATGGGCATTTGGGTTGGTTCCAGGTCTTTGCTATTGTGAATAGTGCTGCAATAAACACACGTGTGTGTGTCTTTATAGTATATCCTTTGGGTATATACCAAGTAATGGGATTGCTGGGTCAAATGGTACTTCCGGTTCTAGATCATTGAGGAATTGCCACACTGTCTTCCACAATGGTTGAACTAATTTATACTCCCATGGTAGTTCTATTTTAAACATTTTGAGGAAACTCTGCATTGTTTTCCATAATGTCTGTAATAATTTACATTCCCGTGATTAGTGTGTAAAATGTTTTCCTTTGTCTGCATCCTCACCAGCACTCATTAGATTTTTGTTTTTTACATAGTAGTCATTCTAACTGGTATGAGGCGATATCTCATTATGGCTTTGATTTGCCTTCCCTAGTGAAATTGAATACTGTTTAATATATCTCTTGGCTATTTCTGGATTTTTTATTTTGAAAAATGTGTATTCAGGTTCTTTGTCCATTGTTTAATAGGGTTGTTTTTTGTTATTGTTTGGAGTTCCTTATATAGTTTAGATATTAACCTCTTACCAGATACAAGGCTTGCACATATTTTCTCCCATTCCAAAGGTTCCTTTTTTACTCTGCTAATTGCTTCTTTTGCTGCGCAGAATATTTTTATTTGAGGTAGTTCTACTTACCTACTTTTACTTTCATTTCCCATGATTTTAGTGGTATAGCTAAAAACATCATTGCCCAGACCACCATTAATAAGCTTTTTCCCTATGCTATCTTCTAGTAGTTTGCTGTTCTGTGTCTCACATTTAAGTCTTAAATCCATTTTGAGTTTATTTTTGCGCACAGTGTGAGATAAGTATCCAATATCATTCTTTTGCCCATAGCGTGAGATAAGTATCCAATATCATTCCAATATCATGTGGATATCCCATTGTCCTATACTATTTATTGAAGAGATCATTCTTTCCCCATTGTGTGTTCTTGGCACCTTTGTTAAACATCAGTTGACTATAAGTATGTGGATTTATTTCTTGTGGTGTTTTATCTGAATTTGGTATCAGAGTGATGATGGTGTCAAATGAGTTTGGAAGTATTTACTCTTCTGTTTATTTTTTGTAATAGTTTAAGAAAAAATGATATTAATTATTCTTGGAAGGTTTGGTAGAATTCACCTGTGAAGCCATCTGGTACTGGGCTTTTATTTGTTGGAATGTTTTTGGTTACTGATTCAATCTTTGTATTTGCTCCTTCTTTTTTTGAGACAGAGTCTTGCTCTGTCACCCAGGCTTGAGTGCAGTGACATGATCTCAGCTCACTGCAAGCTGCACCTCCTGGGTTCACGCCATTGTCCTGCCTCAGCCTCCTGAGTAGCTGGGACTACAGGCGCCCACCACCACGCCCAGCTAATTTTTTGTATTTTTAGTGGAGACAGGGTTTCACCGTGTTATCCAGGATGGTCTCCATCTCCTGACCTCGTGATCCACCCACCTCAGCCTCCCAAAGTGCTGAGTTTACAGGCGTGAGCCACTGCACCCTGCCTACCCAACCAATTTTTTATACTTTTTTGTGCAGACAGGGTTTCTTCATGTTTCCCAGGCTAGTCTTGAACTCCTACTCTCAAGCAATCTGTCCATGTTGGTCTGCCAATGTGCTGGGACTACAGGGATGTGCCACCATGCCTGTCAGTCTTGAGATTTTTAAAAAATTCTTTTTGATTTTCTCTTTGACCCAATGGTTGTTAAAAAAATGTATTGTTTAGTTTCCATGTATTTGTGAAATTTCCTGTTTACTTATTGTTACTGATTTCTAGTTTCATTCCATTGTGGTTGTAAAAGATACTTGAAATGATTTTGATCTTAAATGTTAAGACTTGTTTTGTAACCTAATTATTAATCTATCATGAAGAATGTTTCATGTGTTGTTAGAAGAATGTGTATTCTAATACTTTTGGGTGGAAAGTTCTGTATATGTCTATCTGTTTTATTTGGCCAACAGTTTTGTTCAAGTTAGTGGTTTATTGATTTCTGTCTGGATGTTATATACATTATTTAATGTAAAGTACTAAGTCTCCCACTAGTCGATTTTTCCCTTTGGATCTTGCTTTATGTATTTAGGTTCTCTAATGTTAGATGTGAATATGATTATAATTATTTTATCTCCCTGTTGAATTGACCCTTTTATCATCATATTATGACCTTATTTGTCTCTTTAAAGTTTTTGCTTAAATTCTATTTTGTCTGATATGAAAGTAGATACTCTTGCTTTCTTTTGATTACCATTTTCAAGGGATATCTTTTTCCATCCTTCACTTTCAGTGTGTGTGTGTCCTTAAATATATAGTGAGTCTCCTGAGACAGCATATCACTGCTTATTGCCTTGTTTTATTTTGTTAATCCTTTCTGCCACTTTATGCCTTTTGATTGGAGAGTTTTATCCATTGATATTTAAAGTAATTATTTCTCACAGCTCTGAAGGCTAGATAGTCCAAGATTAAGGTGCTGGCAAGATAGGTTCATTTTGAGACATCTTTTGGCTTATAGGCAGGTGTCATCTCTGTGTGCTCACATGGCCTTTCCTCTGTGTGTAAATGCAGGAAGAGAGAGGGAAATGTCTTTTCCTGCTTTTTCTTACACACTTACCTACCTTATCAGGTTAGGGTCCCACTTTTATGATCTCATTTAACTTTATTTCCTTATAGACTCTGCATCCAACTACAGTCATATTGGGGAATTGGGGTTTCAACAAATGAATTTGGAGAGGTGAGAGATTCAGTCCACAGCATATTAAATAATGCACAAAGCTGAAGTTTTGGGCCCTAATACAATAATATAGTAAAGAGGACACATCCATAAAACTAACAACTTGCCAAAAATTAGGACATTACCAGTTCCTCAGACATCCCTTTGAGCCAATTCTCAAGCTACTCACCATTCTCCCTAAAGGAAACCACCATCTTGATTCTAACACCATAGATGAGTTTTCTCAATGTTCATATTCTTTCTATCTTGCTTTATTTTTCCTCAATATTATGCTGATTTGATATATTCATATTGTTGCTGAGACAATATGATGTTATTTTAGTGTTGTTTAGTGGTCCATCATTAGAAGAAACAAAATGAGAAGATATAATTTTGGATTTATTGTGTGGTCAATATTTGCCATTCACTCTCCCCAAGACTGTTGAATTTTAAGATAGTAATCAAGTCTAACTTTATGTATTTTATCTCCAGATCTTGGTATTCTGATTGGTCCACAGTTGACACTGGATGAGTATTGGGTGACTGAAGAATCAATTAACTCTCTTTGGGAGATAGGATAGGATGCACGTCTATGGTTTCAATTGTCAGATCCATGCGTATTTCTATGTGCTTGAATCTTTGTTTTGCCAAATGAGAAGGAAACTCCAAGAGGAATAGTGCAGGGAATAGGGATGCCTGTAAAGCTGTAGAGTTGCTTTCATTTCCCAGATGGATGTTTGCTTAGGCAATGGCTTATCAGATCAGACTCTGTGCTATGTGAGCAGGAAGGAAAGGAATTAGGCAGGTGGCAGGGATGAGAGAATGGCATGTAGTGGAGCAGTGCACATTCTCATCATGTGCTGTGATCAGCATGTGAGAGTTTCCTTTTATTCAAAGAACACAACCAAAGATACCCAAACGTCAGCTCCCGTAACTATACTTCACAATAGAGTACCAGTCAATGGGTAAAGAGAACCTGGTGGATCTTGAATAACTAGTCAGGTATAAGTTGAATCCCATTGAGGTGGGCTTCAGGGCTTTCCAGATAACTCAAAAGTGAAACAACCACCAGCTATATGATGCTTGACATTCACAGAAGGTAATGATGAACAGGCTAGTGTAGCTGCAGCAATACAGTAATGACCAATACAGAAGGTTAAAAGAAAATGATCCTGCAGCCCTGAGAAGTAGGTTCTTAAAGAAGGAGTGTTCCTGTGAATCAGAGTAATAGCATGGTCACTTCGTCTATATTAAAGCAACCATGGGTCACTGCAAACCTGAAATTGAGATTGAAATTAAAACTTCCAACTGGACTACAATTTTAATAACTATAAGAATGCAAAACACTATAGATGATTCCAGAGGTGATGGTATGGAAAAAAAAATTCAGCAGTTATGGTTAAAAAATCAATCACTAAAAAGATTTTAATATATTATTTTGAGTTGTAATTTTGCAATAACCATTGTCATGTACTTTTGACTTTTAAAAATACTATCATACATGTGTTCCCATTTGATTTTCAAAACAATCCTGTGAAGTAGGTGGGTACATCAGATTAAATAGTAAGTTTAGGGTCAAATGTCATTGGGCCAGTTATTTGGGCTAAGTAGAGTTTTGTGCTGTTGAGGCTAATGTAAGATGTTAAAATCTTTCAGAGAAAATGTGTTTTTGTCTTAGACTACTATCATAACCTTTGAGATGATGTGAGATATGGCAACCATGTGAGTGAAAACATTTTATTATATTGTATTTCTGCAATTCAGAATAAAAATTGTTTACTTAGTAACATTTTTATGTCAGTGGCAGGAGCTACTTACCTACAAAGAGATTATCTAGAAAATGTATAAGACATAAATCTCAATGAAATCATTCCAGCATACATGTACAAGGTAAGTAACTTGGCTTTAAGTTGTTCAGTCTAGGTGGAGCCAAGATGGCTGAATAGGAACAGCTCCAGTCTAGAGCTGCTAGTGTGAGCGACTCAGAAGACAGGTGATTTCTGCACTTCCAACTGTACTGGGTTCATCTCACTGGGGAGTGCCAGACAGTGGGTGCAGGACAGTGGGTGCAGCACACTGTGCATGAGCCAAAGCAGGGCGAGGCATTGCCTCACTTAGGAAGTGCAAGGGGGCAGGGAATTCCCTTTCTTAGTCAAAGAAAGGGGTGACAGAAGGCACTGGGAAAATCGGGTCACTCCCACCCTAATACTGTGCTTTTCCAACAGTCTTAACAAGGGGCACACCAGGAGACTATATCCCACACCTGGCTCGGGGGGTCCTATGCCCATGGAGCCTCGTTCTTTGCTAGCACAGCAGTCTGAGATCAAAATGCAAGGCAGCACCGAGGCTGGGGGAGGGGGCCCTGCCATTGCTGAGGCTTCAGCAGGTAAACGAAGCAGCCCGGAGGCTCGAACTGGGTGGAGCCCACCACAGCTCAAGGAGGCCTACCTGCCTCTGTAGGCTCCATCTCTGGCGGCAGGGCACAGACAAACAAATGGCAGCAATATCCTCTGCAGACTTAAATGTCCCTGTCTGACAGCTTTGAAGAGAGTAGTGGTTCTCCCAGCACACAGCCTGAGATCTGGGAACAGGCAGACTGCCTCCTCAAGTGGGTCCCTGACCCCTGAGTAGCCTAACTGGGAGGCACCCCCCAGTAGGGGCAGACTGACACCTCACACGGCCAGGTACTCCTCTGAGACAAAACTTCCAGAGGAACAATCAGGCAGCAGCATTTGCGGTTCACCAGTATCCACTGTTCTGTAGCCACCACTGCTGATACCCAGGCAAACAGGGTCTGGAGTGGACCTCCAGCAAACTCCGACAGACCTGCAGCTAAGGGACCTGACTGTTAGAAGGAAAACTAACAAACAGAAAGGATATTCACACCAAAAACCCATCTGTACGTCACCATCATCAAAGACCAAAGGTAGATAAAACCACAAAGATGGGGAAAAAACAGAGCAGAAAAACCGGAAACTCTAAAAATCAGAGCACCTCTCCTCCTCCAAAGAAATGCAGCTCCTCAACAGCAATGGAACAAAGCTGGACAGAGAATGACTTTGATGAGTTGAGAGACGACGGCTTCAGAAGATCAAACTACTCCGAGCTAAAGGAGGAAGTTCAAAACAATGGCAAAGAAGTTAAAAACCTTGAAAAAAAATTAGACGAATGGATACCTAGAATAACCAATGCAGAGAAATCCTTAAAGGACCTGATGGAGCTGAAAACCACCACACGAGAACTACGTGATGAATGCATAAACCTCAGTAGCCGATGGGATCAACTGGAAGAAAGGGTATCAGTGATGGAAGATGAAATGAATGAAATGAAGTGAGAAGAGAAGTTTAGAGAAAAAAGAATAAAAAGAAATGAACAAATCCTCCAAGAAATATGGGACTATGTGAAAAGACCAAATCTACATCTGATTGGTGTACCTGAAAGTGACGGGGAGAATGGAACCAAGTTGGAAAACACTCTACAGGATATTATCCAGGAGAACTTCCCCAATCTAGCAAGGCAGGCCAACATTCAGATTCAGGAAATACAGAGAACGCCACAAAGATACTCCTCGAGAAGAGCAACTCCAAGACACACAATCGTCAGATTCACCAAAGTTGAAATGAAGGAAAAAATGTTAAGGGCAGCCAGAGAGAAAGGTCGGGTTACCCACAAAGGGAAGCCCATCAGACTAACAGCTGATCTCTCAGCAGAAACTCTACAAGCCAGAAGAGAGTGGGGGCCAATATTCGACATTCTTAAAGAAAAGAATTTTCAACCCAGAATTTCATATCCAGCCAAACTAAGCTTCATAAGTGAAGGAGAAATAAAATACTTTACAGACAAGCAAATGCTGAGAGATTTTGTCACCACCAGGCCTGCCCTACAAGAGCTCCTGAAGGGAGAACTAAACATGGAAAGGAACAACTGGTACCAGCCACTGCAAAAACAGGCCAAATTGTAAAGACCATCAAGGCTAGGTAGAAACTGCATCAACTAACGAGCAAAATAACCAGCTAACATCATAATGGCAGGATCAAATTCACACATAATAATACCAACATTAAATGTAAATGGGCTAAATGGTCCAATTAAAAGACACAAACTGGCAAACTGGATAAAGAGTCAAGACCCATCAGTGTGCTGTATTCAGGAAACCCATCCCGTGTGCAGAGACACACATAGGCTCAAAATAAAGGGATGGAGGAAGATCTACCAAGCAAATGGAAAACAAAAAAAGGCAGGGGTTACAATCCTAGTCTCAGATAAAACAGACTTTAAACTAACAAAGATCAAAAGAGACAAAGAAGGCCATTACATAATGGTAAAGGGTTCAATTCAACAAGAAGAGCTAACTATCCTAAATATATATGCACCCAACACAGGAGCACCCAGATTCATAAAGCAAGTCCTGAGTGACCTACAAAGAGACTTAGACTCCCACACAATAATAATGAGAGATTTTACCACCCCATTGTCAACATTAGACAGATCAACGAGACAGAAAGTTAACAAGGATATCCAGGAATTGAACTCAGCTCTGCACCAAGCCGACCTAATAGACATCTACAGAACTCTCCACCCCAAATCAACAGAATATACATTCTTTTCAGCACCACACCACACCTATTCCAAAATTGACCACATAGTTGGAAGTAAAGCACTCCTCAGCAAATGTAAAAGAACAGAAATTATAACAAACTGTCTCTCAGACCACAGTGCAATCAAACTAGAACTCAGGATTAAGAAACTCACTCAAAACCACTCAATTACATGCAAACTGAACAACCTGCTCCTGAATGACTACTGGGTACATAACAAAATGAAGGCAGAAATAAAGATGTTCTTTGAAACCAATGAGAACAAAGACACAACATACCAGAAGCTCTCGACACATTCAAGGCAGTGTGTAGAGGGAAATTTATAGCACTAAAGGCCCACAAAAGAAAGCAGGAAAGATCTAAAATTGACACCCTAACATCACAATTAAAAGAACTAGAGAAGCAAGAGCAAACACATTCAAAAGCTAGCAGAAGGCAAGAAATAACTAAGATCAGAGCAGAACTGAAGGAAATAGAGACACAAAAAACCCTTCAAAAAATCAATGAATCCAGGAGCTGGTTTTTTGAAAAGATCAACAAAATTGGTAGACCACTAGCAAGACTAATAAAGAAGAAAACAGAGAAGAATCAAATAGATGCAATAAAAAATGAAAAAGGGGATATCACCACCGATCCCACAGAAATACAAACTACCATCAGAGAATACTATAAAAACCTCTATGCAAATAAACTAGAAAATCTAGAAGAAACGGATAAATTCCTTGACACATACGCCCAAGACTAAACCAGGAAGAAGTTGAATCTCTGAATAGACCAATAACAGGCTCTGAAATTGAGGCAATAATTAATAGCTTACCAACCAAAAAAAGTCCAGGACCTGACGGATTCACTGCCAAAATCTACCAGAGGTACAAGGAGGAGCTGGTACCATTCCTTCTGAAACTATTCCAATAGATAGAAGAAGAGGAAATCCTCCCTAACTCATTTTATGAGACCAGCATCATCCTGATACCAAAGCCTGGAAGAGACATAACAAAAAAAAGAGAATTTTAGACCAATATCCTTGATCAACATTGATGCAAAAATCCTCAATAAAATACTGGCAAACCAAATCCAGCAGCACATCAAAAAGCTTATCCACCATGATCAAGTGGGCTTCATCCCTGGTATGCAAGGCTAGTTCAACATACGAAAATCAATGAACACTATCCAGCATATAAACAGAACCAAGACAAAGACCACATGATTATCTCAACAGATGCAGAAAAGGCCTTGGACAAAATTCAACAACACTTCATGCTAAAAACTCTCAATAAATTAGGTATTGATGGGACGTATCTCCAAATAATAAGAACTATCTATGACAAACCCACAGCCAATATCATGCTGAATGGACAAAAACTGGAAGCATTCCCTTTGAAAACTGGCACAAGACAGGGATGCCCTCTCTCACCACTCCTATTCAACATAGTGTTGGAAGTTCTGGCCAGGGCAATCAGGCAGGAGAAGGAAATAAAGGGCATTCAATTAGGAAAAGAGGAAGTCAAATTGTCCCTGTTTGCAGATGACATGATTGTATATCTAGAAAACCCCATTGTCTCAGCCCAAAATCTCCTTAAGCTGATAAGCAACTTCAGCAAATTCTCAGGATACAAAATCAATGTGCAAAAACCACAAGCTACTCAGAGATGCTGAGGCAGGAGAATGGCCTGAACTCGGGAGGCGGAGCTTGCAGTGAGCCGAGATTGCTCCACTGCACTCCAGCCTGGGTGACAGAGCGAGACTCCATCTCAAAAAAACCACAACCATTCTTATATACCAATAACAGACAAACAGAGAGCCAAATCACGAGTGAACTCCAATTCACAATTGCTTCAAAGAGAATAAAATACCTAGGAATCCGACTTACAAGGGATGTGAAGGACCTCTTCAAGAAGAACTACAAACCACTGCTCAATGAAATAAAAGAGGATACAAACAAATGGAAGAACATTCCATGCTCATGGGTAGGAAGAATCAATATCGTGAAAATGGCCATACTGCCCAAGGTAATTTATAGATTCAATGCCATCCCCATCAAGCTACCAATGACTTTCTTCACCGAATTGGAAGAAACCACTTTAAAGTTCATATGGAACCAAAAAAGAGCCCGCATCACCAAGTCAATCCTAAGCCAAAAGAACAAAGCTGGAGGCATCACACTACCTGACTTCAAACTATACCACAAGGCTACAGTAACCAAAACAGCATGGTACTGGTACCAAAACAGAGACATAGATCAATGGAACAGAACAGAGCCCTCAGAAATAATGCCGCATATCTACAACTATCTGATCTTTGACAAACCTGACAAAAACAAGCAATGGGGAAAGGATTCCCTATTTAATAAATGGTTCTGGGGAAACTGGCTAGCCATAGGTAGAAAGCTGAAACTGGATCCCTTCCTTACACCTTACACAAAAATTAATTCAAGATGGATTAAAGACTTACATGTTAGACCTAAAACCATAAAAACCCTAGAAGAAAACCTAGGCAATACCATTCAGGACATAGGCATGGGCAAGGACTTCATGTCTAAAACACCAAAAGCAATGGCAACAAAAGCCAAAATTGACAAATGGGATCTAATTAAACTAAAGAGCTTCTGCACAGCAAAAGAAACTACCATCAGAATGAACAGGCAACCTACAGAATGGGAGATCATTTTTGAAACTTACTCATCTGACAAAGGGCTAATATCCAGAATCTACCTAGAACTCAAATAAAATTACAAGAAAAAAACAACCTCATCAAAAAGTGGGTGAAGGATATGAACAGACACTTCTCAAAAGAAGACATTTATGCAGCCAAAAAACACATGAAAAAATGCTCATCATCACTGGCCATCAGAGAAATGCAAATCAAAACCATCTCACACCAGTTAGAATGGTGATTATTAAAAAGTCAGGGAACAATAAGTGCTGGAGAGGATGTGGAGAAATAGGAACACTTTTACACTGTTGGTGGGACTGTAAACTAGTTCAACCATTGTGGAAGTCAGTGTGGCGATTCCTCAGGGATCTAGAACTAGAAATACCATTTGACCCAGCCATCCCATTACTGGGTATATATCCAAAGGATTATAAATCATGCTGCTATAAAGACACATGCACATGTATGTTTATTGTGGCACTATTCACAATAGCAAAGACTTGGAACCAACCCAAATGTCCATCAATGATAGACTGGATTAAGAAAATGTGGCACATATACACCATGGAATACTATGCAGCCATAAAAAATGATGAGTTTATGTCCTTTGTAGGGATATGGATGAAGCTGGAAACCATCATTCTCAACAAACTATTGCAAGGACAAAAAACCAAACACTGCATGTTCTCACTCATAGGTGGGAATTGAACAATGAGAACACATGGACACAGGAAGGGGAACAGCACACACCAGGGACATTGTGGGGTGGGGGGAGGGGGAGGGACAGCATTAGGAGATATACCTAATGTAAATGATGAGTTAATGGGTGCAGCACACCAACATGGCACATGGATACATATGTAACAAACCTGCACGTTGCACACATGTACCCTAAAACTTAAAGTATAATAATAATAAAATTTTAAAAAAGAAAACAAAACAAAACAAAAAATAAAATAAAATAAATTGTTCAGTCTAATGGAGAAAGCACTTGTTTTGCCAAAAAGAATGTGTGCTTTAAAGAAAATAAGATGTTATATTTATAATGTCCACAGACATTATAATTAATTGTTTTTCTAATCGAGACATTTTTAAGAAAGAGAATCTGATTGTTACACTGAAATAGAATGCAGATTGTTAAGAAATGTTTTATTATTTGTGATTCCATTTATTATTTTGTCACATGAACCTTACATTTCAAAATAACCTATTCTTACGTTTTAAAAAATTTGAATAATTTTTCTCCTTTTCTGTTAATCAAAACACCAAAAATGTACTTTGAAAAGGAAGGTCTATAAATCAAAACTCAGAAATTTGATGTTGGAGTTAGTTTATAAAGCCATATTGCTGAAAAAAATACATATATATATATATATATATATTTACTTTACTACTTTAAAAAAAGCTAGTGGAGTCCTGTGAGCAAATCCACGCACTTGCAAGCTGGGATCCCATTTGGGGAAATAACAGTTTTACCACTTTATTAATGTCGTGGTTTTCTTGATTCAACTTTGGCTAATTCTAGTTTTTTATCTCTTCACATTAATTTCATTATATGGGGAAATAATTGTTTAATGTACAAAAAAATAGACAATTTTCCATGTCCTCAATTCACAATTTATCAGACTTCAGAAATAATGTATAAACTTGGCCCAGGCAGACCAGAGATTGCACTAAAGTTAGAACTCTACAGAGAAAATTAACATGGCTCCTATGCAAAGATAAAAATTCATAAACTATTTTTTATTTTTTATTGTTTCTGACTCTCTAATTCTGGATTGGAAGTCCTTTCTATATGTTATCTTAAAAACTGTACTCTCTGTACTGTGGCATTTCCCAAACTACACTGTAAGCTTAAGCTGATTTTATTATAACTTTCCTAGTATATTTTAAGTTCCATACAAGGACAGACTATAATCATCTTGCTTAACATTGTATTCCCAGCAAATTAGCACAGACTTTGGCACAACCTGAGTTCTTGTTTACACATAAAGAGCTAAATGAATGAAGAAATAAAATAAGAAGTGTTCTAAGACAATAATGGAAAATGTTAAATGAAAATGAATATATTTTAGGAAATATTTTTAAAAATCCTTTTCTTTTATAATCAAATCTTCTCCTCACTACAAACATAAGTAAATATAGAAATTGATTGGGAAACCAAGGGTGAATACATATGACAGAAGGAAGAGTTTGTACCATAGTGATTTAAATAAAATCATCAATAGATTTTGGCATGATTATAGACTGGAGACCAGATGTACATGTTGAACTCTGGGTTTCTCATATTTTTCTTATTTAATTAATGTAGTTAAATTATCATGCTTGTTTTAGTGAATACTCAATTATATACCTTAAATATTGTTAATAATTTTGGAATACAACAGTAAATTTGAAATTTACTTTGTTTATCCCTTTGAGACACAATTCTAATGTAACAATAGCATTTAAAAAGTAAACATTTTACTAAATGGCAGAAATTTCAAAGTTGACGTAAGTCAAACTTTAAAAGTCAAATGTAAAAAATATAATTAGATAATGATCACAACAATAATCAGTTACTTTAATTCAAAATATTTGGTGCATTAATATATATTTACTGATAAAATAAAATGTTAGCTATCCCTAAAATAGAAATAATACAATTACATGAAGAATTTGGCTTTAGATTAAATATTAGGGAGTAATGCATTTTAATGCAATTTTTTTCTTCTAAAACTCATAAGAAACAAGAGAAAACAAAAGTAACAGAGAGAAAAATATGGTTTTCAGTGAGACAGAAATACCTATAACCTCAGATCCTTAACTGAGAATGAATACGTGTCAATTACATGTAATTGAGGCCAAATGAGGAAAAGTATTTAGAATCAATTAGATATTAAGATCTTTGGCTAATTTCTGTTTTGTACGTGTGATAGACCTGAAAATTTTCTACATACCATTTTTCCATTCTTCTGTATAAATATAGCCTGAAGTGAGCCTGAGTTGGGGTAGAAGGACTTTCTGTTAATTTGATCATACCTCCCTTCTCTCTTTTATAATATGAGCATCTTGGTCCACTGTATGTGATTATGATTCTGTTATTTAAACTTACTTATTTTTCACACAACATAGTCTCTACATTGAAACCCATATTTCATCTGGTGCTCAGGGAAACACAAATCTCTTCCAATGCAGCAAGAAAAATTCGCTTCATTGGATTTACTGAGAAATGGTATGCCGGGCTTCAAGTCACACATTGCCCCCCAGTTTTTTCACAGTAGATTTCCTATTCCAGATTTTTACTCCATGAAATTATGAATGATGAGATTCTTTTGAAGATAAACTGTTTCCTAATATAATCAAAAGTGGAAGAAAGCCAACATATACAAAATTACAGTTTGCAATACGTAAGTTTTTCAAGCACAGAGAAATTTAAAGAATATTTGCGCAAGTTTCTATAAACTTTTTTTGGACCGATGTAATTTTCTTGAGAAATAAAAATGAGGACATCAATACAGGTGAAAAAATTTAAAACCAGTACAGCAATAACTATAAAATAAAACAAGAAAATTTTTTGGAGAGTTTAAACATGTAAAAAATAATAGGCCATCCCAGATGGGTTCACAGATGATCTGCTTTGCAATTCCATGGACTATTAAGAATGAATTTACACTCTTCCAGACCATGGGACAAAAAGGAACTCTTCCAAAATATTTTGCACAAAGCTAGAATTATAGTGGTACCCAAACTTGACATGTATAATACACACTCATATATAACTACACAATGGCCTCATGTTCAATTACTGATGCAGAAATATTTAAAAAATCAAAAAATCCACAATACACTAAAGAAGTTTATAAATTGATCACAACATTTTACTCTAGAAATTCAAGGATGGTTCAGTATAGGAGCATTCATTTATAACTTTACCATATTCATATATAAAAGGAGAAAAATACAGTATTATTTTCATAGAAACTAAATGACATTCGTAAAATGTGCAATATCCATTTCTGATAGTAACTCACAACAAGAGGAGAAAAAATAGAATTTCCCATAGCCTGACTTTAAAAAGCCCACAAAACTCTTTAATTCCAAATTTTTAAAAATCTTGCTTAACGCTGAAATATGCAAATTTCTACTGAAGTGAAAAATGAGGCAAGGATATGCTGTTTGATATAAAATGGCCACAAATTTTGTTTCATTCTATCATTAAGAGCTAAAGCTTATTTTATTTTTCTTAGTCTTGCTCTGTGACTGTTAATCAGTAGAAGTAGTGGCAGTTTCGAGAGAAGCCTTAAAAAAGGCCAGACAGCTTTTGCTTTTTAGGAGCTCTGCTATGTGAGAAATATAACCAGCCTGCTAGAGAGAACACATAAAGAGACCAAGTGGAAAAACTTGGAACTTTTTTTTGTTTTTGAGACGGAATCTGCCGCTGTCACCCAGGCTGGAGTGCATTGGCACAGTCTCAGCTCACTGCAATCTCCACCACCCGGGGCGATTCTCCTGTTTCAGCCTCCCAAGTAGCTGGGATTACAGGCACGTGCCACCACAGCCAGCTAATTTTTGTATTTTTATTAGTGACAGGGTTTCGCCATGTTGGCGAGGTTGGTCTCGAACTCCTGACCTCAAATGGAGTCTTGCTCTGTCATCCAAGCTCAAGTGCAGTGGTGCGATCTCAGCTCACTGCAACCTCTGCTGCCTGGGTTCCAGCAATTCTCCTGTCTCAGCCTCCCAAGTAGCTGGGATTACAGGAGCTCACCAGCATGCACGGCTAATTTTTGTATTTTTATTTTTCATTTTTTTTTCCTTTTTTAACTTTTATTTTGAGTTCAGGGGTATGTATGCAGGTTTGTCACACAGGTAAAATTTTTGTATTTTTAGTAGAGATGAGGTTTCCCATGTTGGCCAGGCTGGCCTGGAACTCCTAACCTCAGGTGGTCTGCCCACCTTGGCCTCCCAAAGTGCTGGGATTACAGGCATGAGCCACCACACCTGGCCAGTAGAAGCTTTGAGACTACATGGAGCAGCCATCTCAGCAACCCACCTGAACCCCCAGCAGTTGCCACCTGGTTGCAACTGCAGGAGAGAACCTAGGCAAGACCAGCAAATGAACTCCCAGTTGAGCCAATGTGACCAACGTATCTATAAGACACGGAAAATAATTTTTGTTTTGAGCCTCTATGAGTTGAAGTAGATTGTTATAGAGTAAACAATAGCTGAAAAAGAACTGTTACTTAGAAGTTGCTCTTGTGATACAGAACTAACACACGTGGCATTGGCTTTGGGGTCTAGTGATGAGCAGAAGCCAGAGGATTCCAAGAGGCACGTTAGTACAGATTAGAAGGACAGAGAAACAATTTGTTTTGGAGGCTGAAAAAAGACAACTTGTGCTATGAAGTGCTGGAATGTTTGGCATCAGAGTTGCTGGGGGCACTGTGAAAATTTATATATGTAGTTGATCCTCATTATCATGGATTCTGTGTTTGTAAGTTTGCCTATTTGGTAAAATATTTGTAATCCCCAAATCAATACTTGTGGCACTGTCATTTGTAGACATTTGCATAGCAGTGAGAAATCTGAGTCACCCAACACTATGGTCCAGCTGAGGCGAACAGGGCAGTTCTCCTTGTGTTTCAGCTCCCTTACTGTATGTGAATGTTCTTTTTGCGGTCTATTTAGTGCCACAATTTTTATATTTTTGTGCCTTTTATTGGTGATTTCACGTCTAAAAATGACCCCAAAGCATATTGGTGAAATGCTATCTAATGTTCTAAAGTGCTAAAAGGCTGTAATGTGCCTTATGGAGAAAATACATGTTAGATAAGCTTTGTTCAAGCGTGAACGTAGGAATGTTGGCTGTGAGGTTTGATGTTAATTAAATCAAACGTACATATTAACTAAAGTTGCTTTATACAGAAATGCACATAAAACAAGGTCATGCATTAGTCAATTGACAAAAATACTGTAAATAGAGGCTCATGGGAATCTAATCCTGTATTTCCCTTGGGCCAATAATTCAGTATCCACTAATTCAGTGTTCACCAGAAACTTATAACATTACTACCTCAAATAAGGAGAAATGGCTTACATATAAATACATACCTGTAGACACGGATGAGGAGATTTCCAGACAGAAGGTTGGTAATGCTAACTGATTTCATGTACCTGAGCATAAGAAAGGAAAAAATAATATTCAATTAAAACCTAAAAAAGTATTTCCAACCTGTGGCTTGCAGTTTGGAAAATAAACTCCTTCTTAGTCTCAGATTATCCAGGCATCAAAGTACTATTAAAACATAGTTTCTTTGTAGCAATTGCGAATGGGAATTCACTCATGCTTTGGCTCTCTATTATTGGTGTACAGGAATGCTTGTGATTTTTGCACATTGATTTTGTATCCTGAGACTGCTGAAGTTGCTCATCAGCTTAAGGAATTTGGGGCTGAGACGATGGCATTTTCAAAATATACAATCATGTCATCTGCAAACAGAGACAATTTGACTTCCTCTCTTCCTATTTGAACACCCTTCATTTCTTCCTCTTGCCTGATTGCCCTGGCCAGAACTTCCATTTGAAGTTCTATGTCGTATGTTGAATAGGAGTGGTGAGAGATGGCATCCTTGTCTTGTGCTGGTTTTTAAAGGGAATGCTTCCAGCTTTTGCCCATTCAGTAGGATATTGGCTGTGGGTTTGTCATAAATAGCTCTCATTATTTTGAGATAATGTTCCATCAATACCTAGTTTATTGAGAGTTTTTAGCATGAAGAGGTGTCGAATTTTATTAAAGGCCTTTTCTACATCTATTGAGATAATTATGTGGTTTTTGTCATTGGTTCTGTTTATATGATGGGTTATGTTTATTGATTTGCATATGTTGAACCAGCCGTGCATCCCAGGGATGAAGCAGACTTCATCATGGTGGAGAAGCTTTTTGATGTGCTGCTGGATTCGGTTTGCCAGTGTTTTATTGAGGATTTTAGCTTCAATGTTCATCAGGGATATTGGCCTGAAATTTCCTTTTTTGTTGTGTCTCTGCCGGGTTTTGGTATCAGGATGATGGCTGGCCTCATAAAATGAGTTAGGGAGGAGTCCCTCTTTTTCTATTGATTGGAATAGTTTAAGAAGGAATGGTACAAGCTCCCCTTTGTCCCCCTAGTAGAATTTGGTTGTGAATCCGTCTGGTCCTGGGCTTTTTTTGGTTGGTAGGCTATTAATTACTGCCTCAGTTTCAGAAGTTGTTATTGGTCTATTCAGGGAATGCAACTTACAAGGGATGTGAAGGACCTCTTCAAAGAGAACTACAAACCACTGCTCAAGGAAATAAGCGAGGACACAAACAAATGGAAAAGCATTCCATGCTCATGGATAAAAAGAATCAATATCATGAAAATGGCCATACCACCCAAAGTAGTTTATAGATTCAATGCTATTCCCATGAAGCTACCATTGACTTTCTTCACAGAATTAGAAAAAAGCTACTTTAAATTTCATATGGAACCAAAAGAGAGCCTGTATAGCCAAGACAATCCTAAGCAAAAAGAGCAAGGCTGGAGGCATCAGGCTACCTGACTTCAAACTATACTACAAGGCTACAGTAACCAAATCAGCATGGTACTGGTACCAAAAGAGATATATAGACCAATGGAACAGAACAGAGGCCTCAGAAATGACGCCACACATCTACAACCATCTGATCTTTGACAAACCTGACAAAAACAAGCAATGGGGAAAGGATTCCCTGTTCAATAAATGGTGTTAGGAAATCTGGCTAGCCATATGCAGAAAACAAACTGGACCCCTTCCTTACACCTTATACAAAAGTAACTCAAGATGGATTAAAGACTAAAATGTAAGACCTAAAACCATGAAAACCCTAGAAGAAAACCTAGACAATACCATTCAGAAGATAGACATGGGCAAAGACTTCATGTCTAAAACACCAAAAGCAATGGCAACAAAAGCCAAAATTGACAAATGGGATCTAATTAAACTAAAGAGGTTTTGCACAGCAAAAGAAACTATCATCACACTGAACAGGCAACCCACAGAATGGGAGAACATTTTTGCAGTCTATCCATCTGAAAAAGGGTTAATATCCAGAATCTACAGAAAAAAAAAACAAACAACCCATCAAAAAGTGGGCAAAGGATATGAACAGACACTTCTCAAAAGAAGACGTTTATGCAGCCAACAAACATTTGAAAAAACGCTCTTCATCAATGGTCATTAGAGAAATGCAAGTCAAAACCACAATGAGAAACTGTCTCACACCAGTTAGAATGGCCATCATTAAAAAGTCAGGAAACAACAGGTGCTGGAGAGGATGTGAAGAAATACGAATGATTTTACACTGTTGATGGGAGTGTAAACTAGTTCAACCATTGTGGAAGACAGCGTGGCGATTCCTCAAGGATCTAGAACTGGAAATATCATTTGACTCAGTGACTCCATTACTGGGTATATACCCAAAGGATTATAAATCATGCTACTATAAAGACAGATGCTCTCACTCTTAGGTGGGAATTTAACAATGAGAACACTTGGACACAGGAAGGGGAACATCACACACTAGGGCCTGTCATGGGGTTGGGGGAGGGGGGAGGGATAGCATTAGGAGATATACCTAACGTAAATGATGAGTTAATGGGTGCAGCACACCAACATGGCACATGTATACATATGTAACAAATCTTCACGTTGTGCACATGTACCCTATAACTTAAAGTATAATAACAATAATAAATAATAATAAAAATAAAGGAAATCCTGCCATTTGCAAAAACATGGATGAACCTAGAGGACATTACACTAAGTGAAATAAGCCAGACAAAGACAAATTTTGCATGATATCACTTTTGTGTGGAATATGAAATAGTCAAACTCATACGAGCAGAAAGTAGAATGGTAGTTGCCAGGGCTGAGGACAGGGAAAAGTGAAGAAGTTTTGGTCACGGGCTACTAAGTTTCAGTTTGCAGATGATTAAGTTCTGAAGATCCAATGAACAACATGGTGACTATAGTTCTCAATACTGTATGGTATACTTAAAATTTGCAAGGAAAATGGATCTTAAGTATATTCATCACATGAAAAAAAGCAAAAGAAAAAAATGGTAGCTCCTTGAAGTGATGAATATGTTTATTAGCTTTACTGTGGTGATTATTTCACAATGCATGTATGTATCAAAACATCAAGTTGTACATCTTAAATATAAACATACAATTTTTATTCAATTATAACTCAGTAAAGCTGACGGGGGAAGCTAATATAGTGAAGAGAACAGCAGAAAGATGCCAGTTTGATTAGGTCAATGACTGATTTGGAAGTTAGGAAATGGTGACAGACAACAGAGACAAATTCTTTCAGAAGTTCAAATTTTAGGAGATTAACAAGAATAGTGGAAGTGAAATATCCAATGAGACTGCTTTCATGTTTGCTTGCTTGTTTTAATGGGAAAGTCCTGAAGGAAACCAAAGAAAGATTTATTAAAATAGGAGCTTAATATATAGGAGAAAGGAGGTATAATCTTTTATGTAAATTCCCTGCAGTGAAGTTGACATCCTAAACGCCAGTGGAAGCATCCCCCTTAGATGAAAGGAGGACATTGCCTTGAAGTTGTTAGTAGCAGGAAAATATAGGATGTGGACAGATGTAAGTCTGTGTGTATATTTGGTATCATCAAGTTGAGAGAGTTATCCTCTAGCAAATCCTTTTTTTTTTTTTTTTTTTTTCAGTTAATCAGAAGGTGAATAGTTACTGAAACTGATTGAGGACGATGAGAAGATTGAAAATTTCAGTAGAGTGGAGAGGTTTGAAGAGGGCATTGTTTAAATGGAATTATGGTCCGTTTTTCAAAGTCGTGTACTAATACTTCTGAGCAATGTTGAGGGGCTCATTTAAGATCAGTGATCATACATTTTCAGTGAAACCAGAAAGCTCTAGTAGCTAACTCCTTGCTATACTGCTGGACTACTTGGGTTCAAGTACAAAGAAATTGTATGATAGGTTTCTTTCAGGATAGAGATTTTGTCAAATGGATACAATTGAAAAAGAGAGAGTCATGAAAGTTTGTGATATTGGAAAGATAATTCTTGGAAATATGACCCAATTAATCTAAGCTGAATAACAAGAAAATGAAAAAAGGAGATGGCCAATGTATTAGGATAAAAAATTTCAATGGACTACAGTTTGATTGCAGTGAAAAATTATAGTGGGAGTACTTAAATAAACAAAATATGAGAGAAACCTGTGGACACAGTGGGCTGCTGAAGATATTAGGGCAGATAAAATGGAGTAGGAAGTTGAAACGGAATAAATGCGGATGACTCTGGTGATAAGAAAGTCAAGTACGACATGTGAGGTTAAATAAACCACTTGAGCATTGAAGTGACCCAAGAAGACGGCAATGCTTCTGTTCTTAAGGAGAGTCCATAAAATATATTTTGAAATCTTTTAAAGATTAGAGAGAATTATCTGGAAGCCATCAAATGACAAGAACAAGGAGGGATTAGGTGATATATATGAAGGTCTTAGCTATGTTTTGGTTTTAGTTTTATGAAACACTGGATGACAATGATCTGGATTTAACAATGAAGGGAGGAATAACATAATTCTCACCTTATGTTCTTGAAGTTTGAAAAAAGAAACAGACACTTCTTGAAAACATTATGCCCGATAAATTTCCACATGAAAGAGGGGGTTTCACTTAAGATAAGGACATTAAGAAAACATTCTTAGAAAAGTTTGCAAATTGAAGGGATTTTGCTAGTTATGAAACTGTGATTCTGGTGGGCACAGTGAAAGGATTTCTGCAATGAAGCAGCAGATTAAGAGTGGGGGCTGAATCAGTACAACAAAGAATTTAGGTGATGTTTTTGGAGAATTTATGATGCAGGGCTTCCATGTTTTTGCTGAAAACAGAGAGGGAAAACACGTATTAATTTAGTCTGCAAATTTGATTTAAGGAGAGTGAACATTAAATGGTTGTTTTCTCTTTTGGCAAAAGTGATGGTAAATACAAGGGTCATGTATTTCTCCTGCTAGCATGCTCACTCTGAGAGGATCCAGGATTCAGACTCACATTCTTCGTAGGTTGGATTTTTTATGGTGAATGCAAACATTATCAGCAGCATTAGTATCAATAATACAACACATACTATGTGCCAAGGCAATACTATCTTAGTATATTATAAATAGTAAGCTTATTTAGACTTACTTCAATCACTCAACAACTCTAGGACGTAGTGCCTACTATCATTACTATTATATGAGGGAGAAAACTGGAGAATGCAGGGATTAAGTCACTTCCTAGGATCCCAAAGCTAATAAATGGTGAAGCTGAGATTTGAAATCTGGCAGTGTGGCTATATTTATTCTAAGACAGGATAGGATTCAAAATGCTTAAATATTGATGAAAAGAAGTTAATATAAAAGGTGAGGTTGTAGAGACAGGAAAAAGAAGGTAGATATACAGGAGCCAAGATGGCTAATCACAATCAATATCTCTCTTCTCTTTATTCTTTAAAATAATTCAAATTTTATTCCAGATGATGATGTTAGCATTAAAATATTTTATTTCCCAACCTTCTTTGTATTAGACATTACAACAAGACTTTGTTCTCCCCAAGAGTAGAGTGTAGAGTGGTAAGAAGTCAGCTTACTCATTTGCCCTCCTATCTGTCTCCTTCTGACCTTCAATGTAGACATAATAGCTGGAGCTCCAATAGCCACATTGGACCAAAGGTACCTTGAGGGATGGCACTGCAAAGTAGGATCCTAGATCCTCAGTAATACCCTGAATCTGCCAGATTGCGCTGCACTTCCTAACTTCAGAACTGTTTTGTATGAGAACAAAATATACGTTTTGTTTTAGCCATTGTTTCAATACTTTCCTGTTAAATGCAGTAAATCATTATGTAAAGCAAGAAGATATGGTGTTCTGAAGCCAGTGAAAAATACTGTTTTTAAAGTGAGAAAAATGCTGGTACTTTATTAGAGAGAAAGTAAGACGATGACTGAAATGTGCTTATTGGATAAGCCCATTTATGCCTGGTGTTCCATTATTGGAACGCTAAGCTTGTGGGAATTATTTATATCCTACTGCTCTAGGTAATCACCAAGGTCTGATTTTTCACCAAAAAAAAAAAAAAAATTGCAACCTCAGGCATAAATAGGTTAAACAAAAGGAGGCCATTGATGACTTTAGCAAAAAAAGTTTCAGAAGCATGTAACTTCAGGTAAAGACAATAGTGATTGTAGAAGTAGTACACAATAGCAAATAGTAGCAAATAGAAGATAAGAAAATAAAGACAATTTGAGTATATAATGTACTAGAAAATTGTCTCTGAAGGAGAGTACAGAGATAGGTTGGTAAATGGAGGGAGCACAGGATCTAAAAAGGTCTATGTGTTTGGTTTGTTGGTTTCGTTTTGTATTAAGAGAAAGAATAAACTAGGATATAGTTGACTTATTTTCCAAATTGAAATCCAGTGTATTTTCTTTCTGTCATGGTAGAAATTATAAATACATATAATTTAAATATATATGGGGGAGCGAGAGAGAGAGAAATAGACAGAGACAAAGTGAGAGGTATTTTTAAATGGTGCAAATTTCTATTATTAGTGATGCTATGGGTGAAATTTCCAAATAAAGTAAAATTAATTTACGAAGACCTTCAAATGAAATAAGTAAACATAATAATTGAAGAGATAAGTGCCACATATTATAGCACAGGATATATTTGCACTTTCATAGCCTTAATTTGCAAACTCTTGCTAGTTATTGCTAATTATGTCAGAATATTTTTAATAAAATATGTTTATCCTTGTGATTCAGCTCACTTTAGTATGTCACTTGATTTCCAACTTCTAAATAAGAGTTATTCTGTGAGAATATTTTAACAGTGAAATATCTGAAATTGAAACAGAATTTTATGCCGCATTTGAGAAGAAAGATTTCAAGAAGATTTCTATAGCAAATAGTTTAGCTGTCACTACATTTTCCAATAGATATTTCACCAGACTGCTGAAATTTCATCCAAGAAAAATAGTATATGGAATAAATTTATCTCATGTTCTGTTTTCCCTCAAAATAGTAGTTAAAAAAAACCTACAAATTTTTACCATGTGCTCCTTAGAACATCTTTATACCTAAGACCCAGAAAAGTATGAAACGTTTGTTTGGAAGAGACAAGCAACCTACACATTAAATTATTTGCAGAATTAAGTTAATATATTTGTATTTTAAACTTATGTAGAAAATAAATTATGCATTCTATATTGAGACCCTACTGGGTGCATTATCAGAGTTATAATAAGCAATAACATGATTTCATATGCTTAAAGATTATGAGTGAAATGTTTTAAAGTATGAAATAGTTTTGGAGCAAATAAAATCACTCTTTTTTACTGGTCTATCAATCTTCTAACAACAGATCTTCAATAAAGTTTTAGAAGTCTTTCCCAAACACTATATTATCACACTTAGACATGGAGGGATGCATGCGAGGTATAAATTCTGCTATATCCTTGTTATGCTTATTTGTCTGTCCTATTAAGCTCATTACAATAAAAATGGACAAAGATAATGTATCTAGTGATGTCCAAAATTAGATACAATTTTAATTTTCCAATATCCAATACACATTCCCACTTCCAAACAATATTCCTCCTAAGATAATATTTAGTAAAAAGAAATACATATGTGAAATTGTGTCAATTGATTTTTCAAAAGGCATTTTCATTTATACCCTAAAAATATTTCATGAAAGATACTTCTTTTTATGGCTTATTTATTTTATTTTATTATACTTTAAGTTCTAGGATACATGTGCAGAACGTGCAGGTTTGTTACATAGGTATACACGTGCCATGGTGGTTTGTTGCACCCATCAATCCATCATCTACATTAGGTATTTCTCCTAATGCTTTCCCTCCGCTAGCCCCCCACCCTCGACAGGCCCTTCCTGTTCCCCTCCCTGTGTCCATGTGTTCTCACTGATCAACTCCCACTCACGGGTGAGAACATGCGGTGTTTGTTTTCTGTTCTTGTGTTAGTTTGCTGAGAATGATGGTTTCCAGCGTCATCCATGTCCCTGGAAACATATTTCTTTTTTATTTACCTTGTTAAAATTATTGCCATCTTAAAACTATGCCGAATCATCAACAACATGTAAGAACTGAGGAAAGATAAGAACATAAGACTTCTATGTATGTATTTATTTATAGTTATTTCGGTAGGTAATATGCACAATGTGGTTTCAAAAATCGTAAATGATACAAATGGGAATATGAAAAATCTGTTTCTTACATCTCAGTCCTTCATTTTCCCAGAGGCAACCACTGTTAGTAGTTTATTATTTATTATTGCAGAGACAATTTGTGAATATATAAGTGAATCAATATGGAAAGAGATAGAGAATCTTTTTAACAAATGCAAAAGGTAGCATATTTCTATGAATGGGTAAACCGGCATCTTGCTGTATTTAATGAAACCTTACTCCAAAACCTTAGATAAAACATCACCCCCCACTATTCCCCGATCCCAGCCAAAGCCAAAGCAGTACCCATAACCACTTTGGGTCACTTTACATTGTTTTATCTTCTCTACAGCAGTTCACTGTATTTTAGATTATCTTTTACAATAATTATTTTGCTTACATTTTTGTTGCCTGTCTTTTACTATTAGAATATAAGTGACTTAAGGTAAGGGACCCTATCTCATTCACTGTTGAAATCACTAGTGTCTATAACAGGACCTAATAGACACTAAGGACTGATGTTTTTCTATTTGGTTTCTTTGACTCAACAATATATCTCAAATATCATTCAATCTCGTAGAAAATAATTTTACTTGACTATGTAGCATTTCATTGTATGAATACACTACAGTTTATTTTATTAGCTACCTAATAATAGACATCTACTTTGTTTCTATTATTTTGCCAAGGCAAATAATGCTGCAAATAAATACATTGGCATATATATAGTTCACATGTAAAAGTAAAACTGTTGGATAAATTCCTAGAGTAGAATTGCTGAATCAAATTATATGTATTTTTTTATGTTGATATAGTTTGCCAAATTACTCTCTCAAGAGATTGTTCCAATTTAAATTCTCTACACAATTTATGACAATGAATATTTCTCATTCTCAAAGATTATCATCCATACATTGTGGGTAAATGGTGTTGTTTTCATTGCTATTTTTATTATTATGACTGAATTTGAGCATATTTTTACACATTTAAAAATCAATGTAATGTTTTGTTGTTGAATAGTTCTTTACACGTAATTTTATCAGAAGTTTATTGGTTTACGAGCACTCATTAAGTAAATAAAATATCCTATGTTCTCTTTTGACTACATTTTAGTCTTTGTCTATACACCAACAATTCTAATTTTTGCACATCAGATCTACCACATTTCTCTTTTAAGACAGTTTTTTACTTTTGTGTTTACAGAAGCTATCCCATTTCAAGATCATAAAAAGTATCCATACTTTCTATTATTTATTTTTATGGCTTCATGTTTTATACAATAATTGTGAGTTATCTGAAATTTATTTACCTGTGAGAAATAAAACTGTAATACAGTTTTTTTTTCCATATGGCTAGCCAGTAATCCCAGTTCTATTTACTAAATAATATTTCTCTTCCAACCAGTGTGGAACTTCATCTTCATTACAAACTAAACAATTTAGGTTCAATATCTGGATTCTCTATTTTGTTCTGTTTACATGTTGTCTATGTATGCTTTGACTACCACAGACATAAAATATGTTTTAATTTCTCATGGAGTTGGTCACTCTCATTACATTGTTTTACAGCTTTTCCAACTATATTTGCAATTTTGGACTTAAAAAGTAATTTGGCTAGGTCCAAGAAAACCTTAACATTTTATTTGAATATATTTAAATGTATAGATTAATGTAGATATAATTAAAATTATAATTTTAAAACATATTGTACAAGAATAAAGTATACTATTCATAAAACTTGTCCCCTTAATATTTGAAAAAAATTTATTTTACACTTTTCTTCAATTTATCTTTACTTTTCATTACTTTCTTTTGCCATTGTGAGACCATTTATTCCATTATACTTTTGAATTGCTTCTCATTTGTATATAGGAAGGTCACCGATTTGTATATATTCATTTGTATTCGCAAACACTATATTCTTTTATTGTTTGACAGTTTTTTAGTGATCCATATAATTCCTTTTACTTTTTTATCTCAATCTTTTAAAAGGTGTAAAGAAGTAGGAAGTCATGACTGCTAGAACAATTTAAAGATGACATCAAGAAAGCTGGTTCTGTCTGTCTTGATGCTCTGTCATCCCTAATGCGGGATGTTTATCCTTGTGATCTCAAATATGACAGCTCTACCTCCACATATCATGTTACTTATTCAGGGAGAAATAATAAGAATGTCCCCAGGACTTTCTCCTTACAAGGTGTACATGAGTTGAGAAGCTCTCGCCCAAAACCAACATTATCATCTCAATGACTAGAAAGGTCACAATGTAGCTCTAAAGGAGTCTGAGAAATTAAATATTTTCTCAATATAATCTGTAGTTAAAAAAAAAAAGCTAAGAGGGGAAAGGTTTGGTTTCTTGTGACTGTTCAATGATCCAACCTATGGTCACTCTGACTCTGTTCTCTCTGTTTCCTTGTTTCACTAAGACTGGATTTATTCTCTTATCTCATACACGCATTATTATTTGCCATTACCTTGTTTCAGCCATGTAGGCCTATTTCTAGACTAAGAGTTCAGTAGGTCTGTGGCTTCAGACCTCTTAATCACTTTTCTTTTCTATTTCTGATCCATGAGGACATTTTTATATTTTGGAAACCCGGTGTTATGATTTACAATTTCACTTCTAATATTTTACCTATCACTTTAATGGCCTTAGAGAAATGAGAGGGATGACCACAACATATTCTTACAATAACGTCTTGATTGCTAGCATACATCACTGAAATTTTTTATTTTGAGATAACTTAGACATACATAATAGTTTTTAAAATAATATAACAATTATCAGCTATCCTTTAAGTTAATACCATACAAAACCTTAATCAAACATCGATTGAGAAATTAACTGTGAAGCAATACCATTAAACAAAATTTGTTTGGATCCACCTTTTTTTCACTGTGTTCTTTTTCTGTTCCAGGATGCAATTCAAGATTCCACATTGCATTGTCCTATCTCTTTAGTCTCCTCCAAGCAGTACCTTAGTCTTTTCCCTTGTCTTTCACAAGGACACTTGTCAGTTACTTGACAGACTGTCTCTCAAATTGTGCTTGTCTGATGTTTTCACATTTTTAGGTTGAAGCAATGTGTAGTTGGGAAGAATACCACAGAGGTGATGTGTTCTCCACGCATCCTTTCAGGACACACGATGTCCATAAGGATTGCTGGTAATGTTAGCCTTAATCACATGGCATCTTAATCATAGCGCTGCCTGCCAGGATTCTCCACTGTAAAGTTAGTTTTCCCCTTAGTAATTACAAAATATTTGGGAAAAGTCTGTGTAAATAGCATGTTTCTGTTTAAACTTTCACTCCCTAATTTTAGTGTCTATCAGTGGATCTTGCCTGCAGCAATTATTACTGTGGTGATTTTTTTATTTTGCTTTTTTTCGTCTAAATTTATTAATTGAAATTCTTCTGTAAGGAAAAGCTGCCTCTACTCCCCAGTCACTCTGTTATTTACATATGTATAGATTTATTTTACTTTTTAAATTTCAAGTTATAATCTAATATTCTAGTTATTTTTTCTGTTGCTCCAGCTGTTTCAGTTTGGGTCATTGGGAGCTCTTCCATATGGGATCCTGGAGTCTTTCATTTTTTCTTCTTTTTAATCACTTCCTTGTTTCTTGGAATTACAAAATTCTCCAGTGTCAACTGAAAATTCTGCATTTTTATCCAGTTTCGTTCAGTAATTCCCTATCTCAGATCTGAATTAGCTATGTCTACAAGAGCTTTATATACTTTCACTGGAGAAAAGTATTTAGAAACCATACTCTGGGTACTGGCTTTGCTAATTGCTGCTTGGGTGTCACTGTTTCTATACCTTGTTAGTAGGTATATGTCTGTAGACCAACACTGAGCATACACATTCACACACACATACACACATCTGTAGCTATCTCTGTATCTATCTGTATTTATAATTATTTTTAAGTGCATATTGATTTATCTGACTCCCATCCAGCACCAGACTTTATTCCAGCCTATTTGTAACTTCTCAGACCATGAGAAATCTGGTTCTCATTATCTACTTGTTTAATTCCAGTGTTCAATTAAGTGGCTTCAGAATTACTAACATTTATCCCAGAGAGAAACAAATGTATCAACTAGAGTTCCTTATATATGTAGTGTCCACTAGTCCTACAGTATCCACTGAAAGCCATTTCAAAGTTATTTCAGTCAACTCCCTTTTCCCTCATCCCCTTTGGTGTCATTATGTCATGTAGTCGTAACATATTGTCACAAAGCAATGTGGGATCTTGAATTGCATCCTGGAACACAATCAATATTCCATCCATTCTCCACTCCCATATACTGGTCGCATTCTTTAAAAATTCATTCTTTATGATGTGCATTTCCATGAAGTTTGACAAATGCATAGAATTGTCTATCCAAAACCACAGTTTAACACAGAACCGTTTCAATACCCCCAAAATTCGCTCCTACGGTCCCTCTGTGGTAAACCACTGCTGCGGCCCCAAGATCCCGGCACCCTGTTGTCTGTTTCCCGTCTCTATATGCTTGCATTTTCTTAGTGTCAGATAAATAAAATCATGGTTTATAAGGCTTATGATGTCTGTGAAAGTGCATTTAAGATCCATGTTGCTGTGTGAATCAATAGTTTTTCCCTTGTTATTGCTGAGTGGTATTCCACCATGGAGTTGAACCACAGTTTATTTACCCATGTATCTATTGAATGGTGCCAGAGTTATTCCCAATTTTTGGAGGACATGAATAACGTTATTATAAATATTCAAATACAGATGAATGTGTGAACATATTTTCAGATACTTAGGAGTAGGATTGCTAGTTGTGTGATAGATGTAGATTTAAATATTTATTACCTTTACCTCCAGCATTGTGTGAGAGTTCTATGCACTCCACCTCCTAGACAGTTATCAGTATTGCCAGTTTGGAGGTTTGTTTTGTTTTTGTTTTTAGTTTTAGCAGTGTATAGTGATAAACATTGAGTTTGAACTTTGATCCACTACACACTGGCTTTAAAACCTTGGACAAGTTATGTAATCTCTCTGCTTCAGTCCCCTAAATTTTCAAAGATGGTTAATAATACTGCCTGCCTCAAAGGCTTTTGATGATTAAATGAGGTAAGGAGCATAAACTCCTTAATGCTGTCTGATACATATGTCTCAAAACTACTAGTTTCTAATTCTTTATCCTCTTTCTGCTCTTACCATCTTTGAATTTACTCCCTAAGTCATCAAATATATTGAACATGTATTTTATAACAAAACAACATTTCCATGTAAATTTAATAATTTATACCTGGACTCGTAAGTTTTAAACTCTTTATTTGAAATTGTTGGTTTCTTCTTTTTAACTTTAATAACTTTGATAGCACTTCTGTGTCTCTCTGAAATATCTTTTTTTTTTGCCTTTGATTCAAATTCTAAATTTCATTCAACTCTAGTTGTAAATTCCACCTTTCCTATTGCTGACATATTTAAAGCCATTTCAAGCTAAAGACTGTGCCTTTCTCTAACTTTCCGTCTATGTATTCTCAAAATTAATGAACATACTTTCAGAATTATATTGAGAACTTTTTCACAATAGACATGTTTACTTCTAATTACTTGATGTAATTTCTTGTGATCAGTGTAGGTATTTTGAAAAAGTAATCAAAGTGATTCAAATGCATTCCCTCTCAACTACCTCACAAACCATGATTTAGGATATAAATACCTTAACAAATATACCATCCTAATTTTTAGGTATCTAAATGTAAGGTGCAATGACCTTTCTTATTCTCAAAACTATTTTTTGCTAGGCTTAATAATTCCAAGAGATGTATTTCCAAGCTGCTTTCCAAATTCCCAGATGACCTGAAAATTATTTTATGACTCCATTTGAGTTTGAAATGTTTGAATATATGTCCCTTAGTGTTTTCTGGTGGACTCTAATAGATCCAATACTGAGAAAATTAAGGAAAAGAAAATGTTTAGCATACTCTTTAATGCACAGAGGAATAAGATGATTTAAATTCTCTCATTTTTTGAAGATACATTTAAAAACAAATGAGAGATGGGTTCCCTCTATTGAATAGCTTTTCTAAGAAACCTGAGTCACTTAATTTGTTCAACAGAAGTGCTTCTAAATTGTCAGCAATAATAACAATAATTCAGCCAAATTGTTAAATTTCAATATTACCATTCACAATGACAAAAAGAAGTATAATACTGGAAATAATCTTTAAAAGAAACCGTGCTTTTTGATTTTTAAATAAAATTGCAATTCTGCCAATTCTTCACAGCTTAATCCAGGAGAATAGAGTTGCTCTCAGCTGAGACGAGGAAGACATGAGAAGGAGCAAAGTTTAGGGATTGGGCAGTGATATAAGAAGAGAGATAGGAAGTTTGGTTTGTAACCTATTGAGTTTGAGATTACAAAGGCCGTTGGTAGATAATAAGCAAAAAGTTTGGAGTCATAATATCTGGACTAGAGGTTCAAGTTCAGAAATCATCAGTAAGTAAGCAGCATTGAAAGCCACTCTGTGGAAATTGAATTTAACTAGAATTGTGGTTTTGCCAGAGAATTTCAACAAAAGGAGAATGTGGCAAGAGATTTGAGGGTGTATGCAATATAATTTTTATAATGGACCAATTTAAGCTACTATAAGAAGCATCTAAGAGGCAAAGGACACTTAAATATTTGTAAAGTGAATGAATTATGGTCCATAGTTGGATCAACATATTGTCAGAATAAGAGAACTAAAGGAAATGTGTGAGATGCTTTAAATTGAGATTTTAGAGTATTTGATAGTGAGAAGGTCTGGATTATGATCATGGTTTTAAAATGAAAAGAAAAAAGTAGGACAAAGAAATGATAAAAATGAGAACTCAGGATATTAAAAGGATCTTAGTTTTAATACAAGTAGTATTGAGGAGCATGAAAGTAAGCCTGGATCCAAATGAGACTGTCATGAAGTTCAGAAAATGACATAAATAAACAAATAAGATAGTTGGTGACACAATACAGCCTGATAACATGACACCTAAACCCGGAGAAGGAAGTCAGGGATTAGAGAGGGAGAAACAGCCATAAGAATCAAGGAGTAAAATTCCCCTTATGACAAAAAGACTGGTAAATATCACTTTGAAGGAAAAACTTGAGGGTTGCAGTTTCCTCAAAAAAAGCATAGCTGTCAACCAATTAGCTTATTGAGAAGGGAATGTTTAGAAAAGAGCTGAGCATGTTGTATAGGAAATTTTGCTGAAGGCTGGTTATGGTATAAGACTTAGAGGAAGAATTTCGGTATTTGGGTAGGAGCTAAGATGTAGGGCTAAAAATGGATGAGCGTGCTGGCCAAGGATGATGATTAAAGTCAAGGACTTTTCTCCACTGCTAACTGAAAGAGCAAATGAGATTAATACTACATATCAAGGCAGATATACACAAAGGACAGGTCCTTTATATGTACAGCATGATCCCACATCCAAAAAAAAAAAACCAGTACATGTTTGAATTTGCAAAGGCAAAATATGGGAAAATAATAAAACCTAAGTATTACTTTCTAGGGGGGAAACAATTTTGTATTTCTATAAGATACATTAAGTTATTGTCAGAATTCTTTTAAGTGTGCACTATTTCTATGAGCAAAATTAATAAAAATATAGTATGAGCAGAAAACATTAAAGTGTTTTATATAATGCCAATTATGTTTTTTAAAATGCTGGGAATGGAGAGAAAGCTGTGACCAATTCAAAATGATATGCGAAGTTATTAACAGTAAGTAGTTCTCTCTCAAGAGTGACATCACCAGACAGCTACAAAACTTTCCAACTTTTGAATTTTTCATGACAATCATTTTGATGAGGAAAAAAAGAGAGACTAAGGGGGAGGGAGGAAGGGAGTGGAAGAGAGAGAAACAGGGACATAAAGAGAGAAAATGTTTTTCTGCTTACAAATCCCATACAGTTTCTACTAGAAAGAGAGCTAACATGGTGGGTACGTTTCATTTAAGCATATATTTTAGCTACCATATTTTTAACTGCCATATGCCAGGTATATTTCTCTCAGGCCTGGAGAAACAGCAGTTTTCAAGACAGTCAACATCCCTGCCTTATGGGAACTTATATTCTAGAGATCAGTACTTCTCATAGGAATGTAAGTAAGCCCATTTTTAGTTTAAAATTTTCTAGAAGCCATACTAAAAAAGTAAAAAAAAAAATTGGTAAAATTACCATTAGTGACATAGTTTATTTAACCTCATATATCCAATCACGATCCATTATCATTTCCATATGTAATTATGTACCCAAAATATTGATGGGACACTGTCTGTAGCATAATGCATGATTCATCTAAAGCTAAAGAAAAGTATTTGCAAGTTTTCTAATTTTTTATAAGTTGATTTGTTATTTTGATTAGAAATTTTTTATTTAGTCATTGTTTGGTGGCTTTATTGAAGATTATTTCACTTTAAAAATCTAGTTTTTAGTGTTTCCTCATAATTCTGTAACACATTTTCTGTAACTGAAATAACTTTTACTATCTCTCCATATAAAACTGGTTTTCTTTATTGTGCTAGAATCCAAGCCATCTTAAAGTCTGCCAATATTATAAATTCAAATTTTTCTAAAAAGTAAATTTTTAAATGTCTGTTAGGTATTCCGGTTGATTTCAGGCAACTAATATGCTGACTCTATTTCATTTTTTGATAGAAATCAAAATCACTACATAGCTGCTGAAAGTGTTTCTGAAAATTGTCTACTGTATTATACTTGACTTTTAACACAATGCCCAAATAAGTTTTCTGTGTTTCTCTGATGCAGCACATTGCAATTTCCATTTATCATAAATTTTTGACAAACCTTCCACTTTTTTTGTATCTTTCATCATATTGTAAGCTTTTGCATCTTCATTTCATTCTGCACAGTAGTGTGGTTTTGTCTTAAATTTTAAAATGTGTTGATACTTACTTGTAAGCTAAAAATGTCAGTTAATTATGTTATAATCAGAACTGTCTTATGTATTTTATCTTAATTTCCATTTACAAGCTACATAAGTGTTACTATAACTGATGTTTTCTGCATAAAACAGTCAATCACAAATTACATCAGTGTGCAAAGAAAAATCATTCAAAATATATGAATCCATTGATATCAACTAGATCTGTGATTTGCTTGTGTATAATACTGGAAATGCACACTACAGTAAAACAATAATATCTTAAAGTGATGCAATATTTAAGGGAAATGCAGTCCTACCAAAACAATAATGGTGTTTATCAGAAAAATGTTTACACTGCTTCAGTTTTTAATTGTAAAATGTGGCCCTAACCACATTTCAAGCGTTCAATAGCCACATTTGACTAATGATCATTGTATTGGAAAGTGCAGTTCTAGCTATTAAAAAAAATATTTCACCTACATGTGGGCTATATAGTATTAGACTAAGCTCTTTTCTGGAAATCCATTTCTTCTTTGGTAAAACTAGAATTATGAAATACTTCCAACTTCATAGAATATTATGCAACTGTACGGAAGATCGCACACTGGAGACGATACTTGTAAAAATGTTATTTATTTCTTTAACTCTCTAAACAATTTCATAAAAATCCTTTCAATAATTTTTCATGTCTAAGACAGTGATATGATCTATTCAGAATTATAGATTTATAGTAACTATATCAAGGTATTTTACATGGGATAGAATTTGAAAGTGCAAAATATAATCTCCAGTGAAGGGAAGATTTTTCTCCCCCAAACAAATGGTTTTTGTATTTTATTATTGAAAATAAAGAAATAATAAATGAAATGTTTCCTCTAATAGACAATTTGATGAAATTGCAAACTGTGAAGCAACAAGGGCTAATTTAGAGTTTAGTTATGAATAAGAATACCAAGTACATATACTATGATGGCACTTGGTGTTACTGATTTCAATAGCTTTCTTTTTATCATAAATGATATGATATGGTCTCAATCTTTTAAAAATTAAATCACTTTCAATTTATTATGTATCTCTGACATGTTATACCTTTTTGATGAGAAGTGTGTGGTTATACTACAGTTCATATTCTGAAGTACTGCAATTAACACTTCTTTAGTGAAAGAGTCTAACACTCCTGTGTTACTTTTTCAAACACTTCTTACTTTGTAGTGTAAGCCTGGCACAAATCCCAGAAGGTGATTCTAACATTCCATTTTCCTCACTGTAGAATTAATACAAGCTTTAGGAAAGCCATTTTCTCAAGTAATAATCATTTCTATATTTAGAAGTTTTAAATTCAACAGATTTGGAAAACAAAACAAAAAATATATAAATATCACACTAAGATTTACATATTGATACAAGGTTTTTTGACCCTATTAATGTTTTTGACTGGATAATTATTTGGTTAGGGGATATCCTGTGCATCATATAATATTTAGCCACATCCCTGGCCTTTACCTACTCATGACCTAGAATGTGTAGAACATCTATCCAGTTATAACAATCAAAAATATCTTCAGACATTACTAAATAGTGCTGGAAACAAAATCAACCCTGGTTGAGAACCACTCTTAATTACATATTGAAATGGAAAACTGTTTGATATATGGTGTAAAGTAAAATGTATTACTAAAATTAATTTTACCTTTTTTAACATTTTAATGTAGCTATAAGAAATTTTTTAATTATATATAATTCATGTTAAATTTGTATTGGGAAGCACTGTGGCAACCATCATTCCTCTCTGTTTTATACTCTGAAGCAGTGTTTCTCAAACTCTTAATGTGCATAAAACTTACCTAAAGATCTTATAAAAATTCAAATTAAAATTCAGTACATTCGAGGTGGGTTGAGATTCTGTATTTATAACATCCTTGGTGATACTGATACTCCTAACCCATGGATCAAATGTTGCACAGCAGAACTCTTGGGAACTTTCCATATGTATGCAAAATAGGATGTAAAAACAAATGTCAATGCAGCACTGTTTGTCATAATAAAAATATGTAAACACTGTTCACCCAAAAGTGAATATATAAGTTGTAATAAATTCACACTACACAGTTATATAATACATATTTATATGTGTATATGTGTGTGTGTACACATATATAACCAGTAAAAAATGAACATGAACTGTATCATACCAGGATAAATCTCAAAAACATAATCCAGATCAAAAACCACTATTTCAAAATGTTAAGTACATTATGATAAAATATATTCAAAGTTAAAAACTTGCAAAAGAATAGATTCTTATAGACTCATTAATATTTACTAAATTTCTTAGACAAATATTATTCACAGCAAGTTCATAACAATGGTTATTTCTGGGGAGTAAAAGATATTGGGATCCTGGATGTTTATACACACTGGAGTTGGCACATGTATCAATAATGTGTTTTTTCTTTAACACATGAAGTAAATGAAACCAGTGAGATTTGGGAACCTCCACCTAGAGGCAGAAAAAATGGAGGAAAAAATGGATCGTTTCATGGGCCAGGCCCATGGCCCTACTGCTGTGTGCAGCCTAGGGAGTTGGTGCCCTGTGTCCCAGCCACTCTAGCCATCGCTAAAAGGGGCCAAAGTACAGCTCAGGCCATAACTTCAGAGGGTGCAAGCCCCAAACCTTGGCAGCTTCCACATGGTATTGAGCCTGTGGGTGCATATTTTTTCCTCCTAGGCCTTGGAGCCTGTGATGGGAGGGGCTACTGGGAAGGTCTCTGACATGCCCTGGAAACATCTCCCCATTGTCTTGGTAATTAACATTTGGACCCTCATTCCTTATGCAAATTTCTGCAGCCAGCTTGAATTTCTCCTCAGAAAATGGGATTATCTTTTCTATCGCATAGTCAGGCTGCAAAGCTTCCAAACTTTTATGCTCTGCTTCCCTTTTAAAACTGAATGCTTCTAACAGCATCCAAGTCACCTCTTGAATGCTTTGCTGCTTAGAAATTTCTTCTGCCAGATACCCTAAAGCATCTGTCTAAAGTTCAAAGTTCCACAAATCTTAGGCAGGGGCAAAATCCCCCAAGTCTTTTTGCTAAAACATAACAAGACTCACCTTTACTCCAGTTCCCAGCAAGTACCTCATCTCCATTTGAGACCACCTCAGCTTGGATTTCATTGTCCATATCATTATCAGCATTTTAGTCAAAGCCATTCAACAAATCTCTAGGAAGTTCCAAACTTTCCCACACTTTCCTGTCTTTTTCTGAGCCCTCCAAACTGTTCCAACCTCTGCCTGTTACCCAGTTCCAAAGTCACTTCCACATTTTCAGGTATCTTTACAGCAGCACCCCATTCTACCAGTACCAGTTTACTGTGTTAGTCAGTTTTCATGCTGCTGATAAAGACATACCCAAGACTGGGTAATTTATAAAGAAAAAGAGATTTAATGGATTCACAGTTTCACATTGCTGAGGAGGCCTCACAATCATGGAGGAAGGTGAAAGGTACATCTTACATAGCAGCAGACAAGAGAAGAAATGAGAGCCATCAGATCGCTTGAGACTTATTCACTAGCACGAGAACTGTATGGGGGAAACCGCCCCCATGATTCAATTATCTCACACTGTGTCCCTCCCACAACATATGGGAATTATAAGAGCTATAATTTAAGATGAGATTTGGGTGGGGACACAGCCAAACCATATCACCCAGTAATAACCACGTTTTTCAACATTTGGTATTTTACGTCCAGTCATTTCATCTTTCTCATATATATGAAACAGATATTACACAAGTGCACATGTAGACACACATAATTTTAATGTTTTACGAGGTAGGGTCATATATAAACTATACTCGGTCTATCTTATAATTTGATATTTTCTCACTTAAATCATAAATGATATAACCTGCTTGTTTTTCTCTGCTATCTCTTATCTAAAGCTTTTGTTCAAAACTTAGATACAGTAGTTTAACTATCTCCTCTTTGTTTCAGTTTCTTCTACCATCACATGCTCAGGATCACTAGCCAGGCCCAAGAGTTCTCACGAAGTATTTTCCTAAAATAGATAGTTCTATTCCTAAAATAAATATTGGTGCAATACTTAAAATAACAAATATTTTTGCTAGGAAAAATATCACCTGTACAGATTATAGTCTATTTAAATACCTTTCTATAAATGAACAATTTCCCACAATTATAAGCAAACAGTGATGGTTACTTATTTATATAACTCTACATTGTCACAATAATTTCTTTAAAATAAATTCCAAGGAGGAAGACCGTATGGAAAATAGTTATGTATATTATAAAAGCTTTGATATTACTGTCAAATTATTATCCACGTTTCATAACATTTTACCTTAACTGGTATGATTGAATGTGAAAACTCATAAGATCTACTTTCTGTCTCTTGACAGTTATGTAGTGTGTTCTCATGTCCAGCCCTTTCTATTTAAGGCAAAAAGCATTATTAAGGTGCTATTAATTTTTTTCTATTATATTTTAAATAACTTTTCCCTCAAATGTAGTAAATTGTGAGTCCTTCTACCCTTCCTTAAATATTTTTTCATCTTTAAAAGATTTGACAGAAATTTACTGACCTTTCTGGCACTAACGTATGTTGTTCCCTATGTTGGAATTTTCCTGGTATCTCAGTAGAAGCCGGAGGAGAGATAGTTGAATATGTGTTGCTTGTATAGACATTTTTACATATAAACTTCATCCAGTTTTATTTACAAATTAAAATATCAGAAAAATATAGGTTAAAGAATTCTCTGGGAAAAAAAACTTGAAAGTAGATACTGTTAGAATTAAGAAAAAGACAAATAACTTCCTATAGCATGGAAAAGTTCAGAGCAACTAAATCATAGTCCATAAAATAAAGAAGTAAAAAGATGCTACAATGAAACACAAAGTTTAGAAAACAAGCTAAAAGGTGAAAAATTAAACAGTAATTTGCATCAATAAATAAAAATCAGTTGAACTACTCAGTTTAAACTAATTCAACAATTATTTATAGAGTATTTAGTATGATCTAGGAACCACCAGGTCCTGAGGAGTTAGTGGTGAACAACATATACACAGGACCTCTACTGTTGAAATTTAGTCTAGTAGAGAAGATATTAAAGAAACAATTACAAGTTGTTAATATCTAAATAATACTCTCTGAGCTTCATCAGAGAGTAGTTCAAGATGAATATAACATGGGCCAAAATGGTTTTCTAAAGAGGTTGCAGTAAGCCTTGATCTCATACATCAGTTCTTCCTCATCATTAGTGATCTGTTGTACATCAGCTAGCATTATATTTGATACTAAAATGCTAGAAACACTTTTGACATAAGAAATAAGACAAAGACTATTGCCATCAGCAGTAACATTTTTATGTAAGTTCTTATCAAGACAACAGGTAGAGAGAATAATTCACATTAATCTTATGAGAAAGATGCAGAAAAATAAAACGTTACTTATTTCAAAGAATTTAAAAAGAGGAATATCTGGGATACATATGCAGAGTGTGCAAGTTTGTTACATAGGTATACATGTGCCATGGTTGTTTTCTGCACCTATCAACCTGTCATCTAGGTTTTAAGCCCCACATGGATTTGGTATGTGTCCTAATGCTCTCCCTCTCCTTGCCCCCTTTCCCTGGACCACCTCCCCCAAAAAGATGTGTGATGTTCCCCTCCGTATGTCCATGTGCCCTTCTTTTTCAAGTCCCACTTATGAGTGAGAACATGCAGTGTTTGGTTTTCTGTTCGTGTGTTAGTTTGCTGAGGATGATGGCTTTCAGCTTCATCCATGTCCCTAGAATGGACATGATCACATTCTTTTTTGTGGCTGCATAGTATTCCATGGTGTATATGTGCTACATTTTCTTTATTCAGTCTATCATTGATGGGCATTTGGGTTGGTTCCAAGTCTTTGCTATTGTAAATAATACTGCAATAAATATATAATAAATAAATAGCAGAATGATTCATATTCCTTTGGGTATATACCCACTAATGGGGTTGCTGAGTGAAATGATGTTTCTGGTTCTAGATCCTTGAAGAATCACCACACTGTCTTCCACAATGGTTGAACTAATTTACACTCCCACCAACAAGTGCAAAGGCATTCCTATTTCTCCACAGCCTCACCAGCATCTATTGTTTCCTGACTTTTTAATAATCACCATTCTTACTTGCTTAAGATGATATCTCATTGTGGTTTTGATTTGCAACTTAAAGTAAAATTATATAATATATATGTGTATATATATATATATATATATACACACACACACACACACACACACATTTTTTAAAGGATCCTGAAATAAGAGAGGCCAGGTGATGACACATAACCCCACAAGCAAGGTGGGCCCAATTGTCATAATAAACAGCAAAGTTGGAGTAGCAGCCATAAGGTCCTGAAAACAAAGGCGCTGAGAAGTTGGTTAAAAGAATGCTGTGGTAAAATACATGAATAGCAAACAAGAGACTTAGTCACCCTACACAATCAAAAGAAATTATGATCTCCAGATATTTGAAAATTGAATAATATCTTTCTAAATAACTAATGGATCAAAGAAGAAATCAAAAAAGAAATTATAAAATATTTCAACTGAATTAAAATGGAAACACAACTTACTGGTAGAAAGAATGAACTGTTGATGGAAGAAACAACATGAATAAATCTCAAAATAATTTTTTTGTTCAAAATAATTATTCTGTGTATAAGAAGACAGAAAAGAATACATACTGCACAATTCCATTTACGTAAAACTCTAGATTATACAGACTAACATATAGTGACAAAACGCAGATCAGCAGTTGTTTGGAGGGCAGGAAGGATAGAAGAGAGATTACAAAGTGGCACACGAAAATGTTTGAATGTCATCAGTTTTTTATCTTTATGTATAATTATCTTGATTGTGATGATGTTTTCATGGTTATTGACATTTGTCTAAACTTATAAAATTGTATATTTTAAACATGTACGGTTTACTGCATGTCAATTATATCTCAGTAAGACTATTAAAAAATAAAGGTTCTATAACTGTAAAAAAAGAGGAAGAACTTCGATAGCATTAACTCAATATCAACATCAACACATAATTTAGGACATTTACTCTGTTCCCAAAGACTAGGAAAGAAAAGAAAAAACAGATAAAATGTGCTGAAAAAAGTTTTCAGTCTAGCAAGTGAAGAGAGATAAGAAATGGTTGCAAGATAGTGTGGTTAAGAGCAGTACAATGAGTGAACACAGAATTTCATGGCAAGAGGAAGGCCAGCTAACCCCTTTGTAAGTAAATCAGGAAAAGGCTTCCCTTAAGATGTTAACACAAAGCAGAGCCCTAGAGTATAAAAATGAATAAGTGGAAAGATCTTTCTAGATAGCAAAATTGTTTATTTAAAATGTAAGATGTAAGAGAAGGCTCGACACATTCTATGCATTATAAAGAAACCAGCATGCCTGAAGCATTGGTAGGAGGCTGGACTAGAAGAGGAAATCCATTTTGAGAGTTTATCTTTGTTCAATCAGGAAAGGAATTTAGACTTTTCCCAGAAAACAATGGGCAGTGATTAAAGGATTATAAGCAGCACGGTAGCTGCTTATAACCACAGCCACACCACAGTTGTGCTATGACCACAACTAGCAGGGTGGCAAAAGGGATGGAAAAAAAAGGGCTGGATTCTAGAAAATAATAAGGCCACAGAATTCACAAAGTTAGAGAGGGGCAAGCAATGAGAAAAACATCATGACACCATGGTGACCAATTTATGTCTCAGAAATATGTTCAAAAGCCAACGTGTATGTTTACAAGTTGTATTAATCAGAGTTCTTTAAAGGGACAGAGCTAATAGGATAGATGAATATATGAAGAGAGTTTATTAGGAGAATTGACTCACACAATCATAAGGTTAAGTCCCACAATAGGCTTTCTGCAAGCTGAGGAGCAAGGAAGCCAGTTGGAGTCTCAAAATCTCAAAAGTAGGGAAGCCGACAGTGCAGCCTTCAGTCTGTGGCCGAAGATTGGCAAATCACTGATATAAGTCCAAGATTCCAAAAGCTGAAGAACTTGGAGTCCGATGTTTGAGGGCAGGAAGCATCCAGCGTGGGAGAAAGATGGAGACAAGAAGTCTCAGCAAGTCTGCTCTTTCCACCTTCTTCTGCCTGCTTTATTCTAACCACACTGGCAGTTGATTAGATGGTGTCCACCCACATTGAGGGTGAGTATGCCTCTCCCAGTCCACTGACACTCTCACAGACACACCCAGGAACAATACTTTGCACTCCTCAATCCAATCAAGTTGACATTTAGTATTAACCATCACACAAGTTATTGCCATATCTAAGTGATAAATGGCTATGACCACAACTAGCAGGATGGCAATGAGGATGGAAAAAAAAAGAGCTGGATTCTAGAAGTAATAATGCCATAGAATAAATGAAGTTAGAGAGGAACAGGCAATGAGAAAAACACCATAATATTATGGTGACAAATCACAGGGGACACAGGAGCCAAGAATTATAGATTCAAAGATGTAAACTCTAAGTGTAAAGATGATGAATCCTGGCTTGGCCATGTGGAGCTTGAGATGCCTGTACCATGCTCCATCTGGAAATGTCCAATATGCAGTCCAGTGACCAGAAAAGATGTGGAGTTGAGAAGTGGGATTGTGAGTCATTAGTGTGTGTAAGAGAGAAAAATTCTAGCCATTGGAGATAGAAATTAACACTTAAGGTGTGTAAGTAAGGCAATTCCCTCTCTTCCCACTACCAGTAGACCCAGTGGAACAAAAACACTTTTAAAACATTTTTTATTAACTCATTTTGTTTGTATGGATAGCGATGATGAACAGGTGACTTAAGAGTCCATAATTAAAATATCAACACAGTCAGCATTAAGTAGGATTATTTGTAACAGTAGTTATTCTTTCTTCATATTTATTAACTAAAGTTGAATAAATCATTGGACTTCAGAGTGTAGGATATTGACAGAAGAATTTTCCCTACAAACAAATAATTGAAAGGATTTCTCTTTATAGATTTTCTTATCCATTGAACATGATCTGACTTTTCATTAAACATAGGGAAACAGATTAGCATAGATTGGCTTCTGAGGAAAGGGAATATTAACGAGCTAGATACATTTAGGGTAAGACAGATGAAGTATTTCTGGTCTATGGCCAACTATGTTAAATTCATTCAACAATAATTACAAAGTGGCTACTATAAGCCAGACATTCAGTCAAAAACATAGGATTCAGTTTTGGGCTTCTAGAAGATCATAGTCCGTTATTTAACTAGAAAATAGACCATAGGATAATAGTTCCCTGGAAATCAAACACTAGTCTCAAAGAACTAAGAGATCAATGCCTTCAAACAGACTAAACGTTAATTTAATCACAATTTCTCATTTGGTCCAGAAAAATTTGAACAGTGTGTTTGCTCCCTTTCTCCATTTTACTGTATTGTTGTTCCTCACAGGCTTTGTTTTGAGAGATGATGATTGGCTTCGATTTGATTTTCTGGGATGCAGCTGGTAATCTTTACTATATATAAACTCAAGCCAGGAGACCCCTGCAGGCAACCGATGGTAACCAAGTGCCTTAGGGAATACAGGACGTGAGAGAGTGAGGGTCATAAACTCTTTGGAAGGAGAGGGAGAAGAGGGTGAGATGGAAAAGGAAGAGGTGGAAGAAGATGAAGAAGAGGAGTCAGAAGAGGCAGAGGCAACAGAGGAGGAGGAGGAGGAGGTGGAGGAGGAGGAAGTGGAGGAGGAGGAGGGTGGGAGCAGGGATTGTGGCTGAGAATTATTTTTTTTAACATAAAAGTCAATAGCCTGGGGCTGTTGGGCTGTAACTTTGTTTTCAGGGGCCACCGCCCACCATATTTGCTTCATATTAAGTCCCTGGATATCCCGTTCAGGTGTGGGGAAAAACTGTTGTGTCTTCTCTACTCCTTCAAGATTGTCTTCAGGGGCTTCATTAGGTTGCTTTTCTTTCATAGGGAATGGGAGACAAGATGAGAAAGTCTCTGGTAGAGAAAGGATAAGAACTAACTTCACTTCTATTTTGCCCTCAGAATTGGCCTCAGGTGTTGGTATGACAGAAAGTGTTGCACAACAAGGATTTTTCTTTCCTTTAAGATGGTTACATGGAGATTTTATGCAGGAAGCACAAGCTAAGCAAACCACATAATTTGAGGACAAGCGAGGACCAGGACGAGGATTTGGCCTTCCCCTCATCCTTCTAAACAAAATCTGCCTACAGAGATCCCTCTGTATTCTGGTATTCGAGATAGAATTGACAATTTTATTTACAACATTATCAGGGACGGTTCCACCTTTAACAATGCAGGGCTGACTATACTTTAAAGTCCATGGAATTTCCTTATTTGATTCTGTCTTTGGAGAAAACTCAAAGCTGCTTTTACTCTGGAGTCTGAAACCTAATGTTGAAGCAGCTGTGTTCCTGGTGCAGTGTTTGGAGCTTGATAATAATTGACCTGAGACATTTGTTTTTGGATGGGGTGATGGTAGATGTGTGACTCTGTGTTTGTCATTTGGTGAAGTGGTATTCTGAAACTTGGAGTGACAGACAGGTGAATTCGTGGTCTGGAAGTTACAATCAAGCATAAACATTGACTGAGAATTGAGCTGAAACGATGGTAAATTCTCAGATGGGTGGACAAAATATGATGATGCTGATTGCCTTGCTTTTGAATGGGTCACTGGTAAACTTCCAATAGTGGGGTTAGAGTTCAATATAGGTGTTTTCTGAAGCCTAGAGTCAAGTAATGGAGAGGTAAGAGCCATTCGATTAGGTTTGAAAGAAGGTGATGTCCAAAATAAGTCACTTGTTTGAAGTTTTGTGTTGAGTGATGGTGAACTCAAAGATCTTTGATTGCGCTGCAATGAAGATGTCCAAAGGTAGTCCGATGAGGATGTTTTCTGAGGTTTGGATTGGAGCAATGTCGAGCTAAGGGCTTTTCGTTTGGGTCCCGAGGAAGATGATGCCCAAATGATGTTTATGGAAGGTATTTCTTGATTTTGGAGGCGAAATACTGATGAACTTGAGACTCTTTGATGAGACTTCAATGAAGGTGATCTCCAGGAAACATCTAGGCTTGAAGACGTTGTTTGAGGTTTACAGAAGGGTAATTGTGAACTCAGGGCTGTTTGATTGAGCTCCAGTGATGATGTCATGTTGAGGTCAGATGAAGATGTTGTTTGAGCTTTGGAGTGCAGCAAATGAGAGTTCAGGGCTCTTTGAGCAGGCCACAATGAACTTCTCCAGTGGAGGCCTATTGAAGGTGTGTTCTGATGCTTGGCATGGAACACTGGTGAATTCAGAATCCTATCACAGAAGCTCTGTGAAATTTTGTCATGAGATTTGGGAGAAGGCAATACGGAGCATCTCTGGACCTCCCTATTGGAGCCCAATGGAGGCGCTGCAAAGTGATTGCTACGGGATTGCACTTTGGCCATAGGTTGGTTATTGAACTGATTTAGTTTTTCACCTGTATGTTGATGTGTTAATGTATTGGCTGAGGACAGTTGGTAGAAGTAGTCTAATGGCACAAAGTGTTGACCATAATATGTTAATGCACCATCTTGTGTTGTAGTAGAGGTCTTTTTAAAAGCAGTTGGCTTGTGGGGATGATTTAGTAACTTAGTCTTTTAGCTGGAATCCATGGAAACTGGATACTTTTACATAACAGCTGCTAGCTTTTATCTTGCAATATTTCTGTTAATTCTCAAATATTATAGACTATTCCAAAATTGAAGTGTAGATGAGATTGAAAAAGATTGTCACCTTTTGAGATTATCTTCAGTATTTTCTTTAGTTTCCTATACTTTCTTCTCCTGAGTAAATAATGCCTGTTAACAAAATAGTAAGGAGAGGTCAGAAGAGGTCCAGGTATAAATATTAATTTTCTTAAGTACTTTCTTGTAGCGACTAGAGCACAGGTGTTATGTCAAATTCCAGCCACTACATGTGTTGCAGCCACTTAGTGCATCACTGTGCATATCTTTTGAATTAAACTTTCAAAACCCCAATTCACCACCTGTAAAATAGACAGATATGATATTTAACTTATTGGGCTAAAGCATAAACAAACATATATATATTCTAACAGTGCCAAGATATTATAGATGCTCAATAAAATGCAGTAGTTATCACTGGTGCTCTTTTAATTATTGCATTTGTAAAACAAACAAACAAAAATCTGTGATAAGTTTTTTGTGTAAAAAAAACCTCAGAGAAAAATAAAAAGAAAGCTTCAAATGTTTCTTTTCAATTCAGATTCAGTTACCCATGACTATCATCTTTTAGTTTACTTCCAAAAGTCTATCGCATATTTTTAGTTCTTATTTGTCACCACTGCAGCATTGAAACTTTTGACTATACCCTTTTAAAACTCCTGTTTCATTGTTATCCATTATTTCTCCACATTCTGATTCTCTATCCTTATCCTCTTATTTTTTTTCCAAGTCTTCACTGAATTTTTTTCTTTTGCTCTCACCCCAATATATTTCTAAGAGTTATATTACCAGGTCTCTTCTCTTTTCAGTTGATTCCTAAGTAATCACATTGGTGATGTTTAGGATTTTTTTTTCTTTTTATATATACATATATATATTTATTATTATTATTATTATTATACTTTAAGTTTTAGGGTACATATGCACAACGTGCAGGTTTGTTACATATGTATACATGTGCCATGTTGGTGTGCTGCACCCATTAACTCGTCATTTAGCATTAGGTATAACTCTGAATGCTATCCCTCTCCCCTCCTCCCACCCCACAACAGTCCCTGGTGTGTGGCATTCCCCTTTCTGTGTCCACGTGTTCTCACTGTTCAAGTCCCACCTGTGAGTGAGAACATGCGGTGTTTGGTTTTTTGTCCTTGCGATAGTTTGCTAAGAATGATGATTTCCAGCTTCATCCATGTCCCTACAAAGGACATGAACTCATCATTTTTTATGGCTGCATAGTATTCCATGGTGTATATGTGCCGCATTTTCTTAATCCAGTCTATCTTTGTTGGACATTGGTTCCAAGTCTTTGCTATTGTGAATAGTGCCACAATAAACATATGTGTGCATGTGTCTTTATAGCAGCATGATTTATAATCCTTTGGGTATATACCCAGTGATGGGATGGCTGGGTCAAATGGTATTTCTAGTTCTAGATCCCTGAGGAATCACCACACCAACTTCCACAATGGTTGAACTAGTTTACAGTCCCACCAACAGTGTAAAAGTGTTCCTATTTCTCCACATCCTCTCCAACACCTGTTGTTTCCTGACTTTTTAATGATCGCCATTCTAACTGGTGTGAGATGGTATCTCATTGTGATTTTGATTTGCATTTCTCTGATGGCCAGTGATGAAGAGCATTTTTTCATGTGTTTTTTGGCTGCATAAATGTCTTCTTTTGAGAAGTGTCTGTTGTTACAACCCCATCAAAAAGTGGGCAATGTTTACAATTTTTAAATGAACTATAGAAGCTTCTTAAAAAGACAGAAATTCGTAGCTGGCCAAAAGTGATACATGCATCTATCACTCAACAAAGCGACCTATGCTGCTTCTTAAAGGCAATTCATAGGGTGTCATGCCACACAATTTTATTTTTCAGGGTCCAAGTTTGGTTCTTCAGGTTTTAAATAAAGATACATGAAGCAAAAAAAAAAAAAAAAAAACTAAAGTGATCACAACAGATTCTAAAATCAGTCAAGTAAGTCATTGGCCTGAGGCCCTGGAAGAACAAGAAGTTCCATGACTCTTTTTATGTTTCCATGACTTACCAACCCTATTTCTGATGGACAAATTTATTTCTTATACATGCCAACTTACCCAATTAATTTACTATCAACTCTATCATTGCTAGAAATTTCTCTTTATGTCAAGGTGACTTTTCACATAGTAACTTTCTCTTTGCATTTATTTTTAAAGTATATCTTATTAGTACCATAATTCACTTGTTTTTCAAGCCTTACATCATTTTTTTTGGAATTTTCCAAGTACCAACAATATTAGTTACATATCATTAACTTCTTAATTTTTTGTTTCTAGTCCTGGCTTATCTCTTGAGGTTCCAAATAGTATTTCCAAATAATCAAGCTTCCTTATCCAAAAGTTCCAAAGACAATTCAAACACAAAACAATAAAAATTTAATAAAGTTATTTCTCTTTCCAGAGAAATCTTTTTCTATATCTTCTGTCTCAGGTCCAAACACTTAGTCATTTAATTCAGATTCTTTGAAATCATCCCTGGCAGCTTCACCCTCCCAAGCCATTTAGACACCAAGACCTGTTGATTTGATCACTTCCATATCTTAATTCACTGTTTTCTGTAGAATGCCACCATTACAGGCACATCTTATCTAGACTGTATAATTATAGTAATTTCTGTATATCTTTCCAACACGACCTCACTCTCTCTCTTCCCCTTCTTTCCTGTGAGACATATAAAAGCAAACTCTTACTGGTGAGACACCACAGCTGCTCACTCAAATATTTTCCTTGCTTTGCATATGCCTGTGTGAGTAATAAACACTGAGATTTCTCCTGCTTGTTGGACCTGGAGTGAGGGGAGAAAATGCACATGCTACAATACAGTACAGACTATTCTACCAAGCTTCTAGATGGCAAAATGAAATAACTTAGTGGATTTGGAGCATGCAAAGATTTCTTAAACAGAGCATACAAAGTAGTAGCCATTAAGAGTTGATAAACTTAAGAACTCCCAATAACCAAAAGACATCATATTAGAAAGAATAAAGGCAAATCACAGATGGGATTTCACCCTGTTGGTCAGGCTGGTCTTGAACTCCTGACTTTGGGTGATCTACCTGCCTTGACCTCCCAAAGTGCTGGGATTACAGGTGTGAGCCATGGCGTCCAGGCTCAAAATGTTGAGTAAAAAGAGTCATACACACAAAAAATACTTCCTAATTTTATAGTCAGGATAATAATACACTTGAGGAGGTAGAGAGTTGGAGATACTGGTAATGTTCTGTTTCCTGATCTGGATGAAGATTGCATGGATGAATTCACTTAGTGATAATTGAGCTTTAACACTTACAGTACGTGTACTTTTGTTTGTTACTTTACTTCAATAAAAAGTGTAAAAAATGATGATGATGCTAATTTAAAAAGACACATCCAAAACAAAATTGCACTGAAAGGTGAAACATTAAAGAGTAAACCAAGATCTGGTACTCAGATGTGATGAAAACTTAACGAGAGAGAGTTGGAGAGTGAGGTGGGGGTGGGTAGTGAAGAACGTAATGTTTAAATCCTGCTATCATATAAAGAGGAATAATCAAATTCAAAACAAATAGAACTAACAAGAGCCTATTTGAGACAGAAACCAGAGAAAAATAGCATTTCTGAATGTGTCCCAGTTTCAGACTTGGCAAAGTGACACTTCCATTTCAAAGAAAGTGTTTTGCTAGAAGCATGTAAATATTACATACAGATAACTGAGAAATGGGAGAAACTTCAATGAGGCTATAAATATGGGAGAAAAAAATATCACTATGAAAGAATTAACTGAAATAGTCCAAATTATTTTTATAATTGAGTTCCTTCAAACTTTGACTAAACAGATATTTATAATGTTATATGAACATTTTCAGAGTACCATAAATATAGAAAAATTCTCCATTTGTTCTGTGAAACTGCTGTATGTCTTTCAGACATTAAAACATGATAAAAATAGTTCAGTGTTTAAAAGGAATAGAGCAATTCACTTAGTTCATTCGCAGAAATTCCCAAATAAAACACTAAATTTAACAGTATAATAAAATAGTCTATTGTGACCCAAGTTGATCTTAAACAAAGCAATGATGTTATATTATTATGAAGTACTATATTTTGTCATTTTCATAATTCACAAATAAATCTTAATAGATGTTTTAAACACTCATTTGATAAAATCCAACCTCCATTTCTCATAAAACTCATGAAAGCAAAAACAAACTATTCACATGGTAGTTAAATGTGAGCTAGTCCCACTACAAGTTGGTAAGAGGTTAGCATATTTACTAACACTACTACATTTAACATTGTTTGGGAAAATCTGGCCAACGTATTAAAGAAGAAAACAAAACAAAACAAAAATAAAAAATGAGACATAACCTTTGAAAAGGCAGAAATTAAATTCCCTCTACATGCATATTATATTATTAAAACCCTAATTTAGAATATAGAAAACTTAATAGAATCAATAATATATTAAAATTCAGGAAATGAAGTCATTGCTTACTGAGTAAATACATATGGGTCACGAATTTTCTTCAATACCGATATTTAACAGGATTTATGATAATCATGGATACTACATATATAATTATCTCTAAAAATCCAATAAAAAACACAGGCATCTTACTGCAAATATGAGAGGGTACTTGAAAGTTTTGTGGAGAAGAAATAAATGCCTAGTAATCCAGAAAAGGCCACAGTATTCTACGTGTGGTTCTTTTGTATTTTTTACTTCCCTGTTAATGCACAGATGCTCCTTGCTACTTCATCCTACTTCCTTTTTCAAGACATATTCCTAATAAATAGAAAACTTATCATTGGAAATTGCAATAACTCTTTTTCATTAATAAATAGGAATAAGCATGAAATCAGTAAGAGTATATAAAATTTCAAAACTGCCATCAACTAACTTGAGCTAACTGATACTCATAGAATATTCAACTCCAAATTGTTCTTTTAAGTGGACATGGAATATTCACCACAATATCGTATACAAGTGTCAATAAATTTAAGTGAGTTCAAATAATGCGCAGTATGCTCTCAGATTCAGCAACGACATTAAATTATGAATTAATACCAGAAATATCTGTGAATATGTTTCATATTTATACTACATATACATTTTATACAATGTATCAAGAATGTGTGGGATGTTCCTAAAGCTGAACATAGGAAGGGGAGCTATCTGTAGCAATAAATGACAGTATCAAAAAGGCAGGAAGTTCTCAAATTAATGACATTAGCTTCCTCCTTAAGAAATAAAAAAAGAAGAGCCCATTAAACTAAAATTAAGTAGAAGAAAGAAAATAGTAGAGATTAGAGGAGAAGCCAATGAGATGGAAACTAGATAATCAAGTATATTGATGGGTGGTTCTTTCAGAAAATAAGTAAAACTGAAAACATTTGGCCACGCAGATAAAGGATTAAAAACAAAGAGGGCCGGGCATGGTGTCTTACGCATGTAGTCTCAACATTTTGGAAGGCCAAGGCGAGAGGATCACTTGAGATAAGGAGTTCGAGACCAGCCTGGCCAACATGGCAAAACCCCATCTCTACTAAAAACACAAAAATTAGCCAGGCGTGGTGGCGCATGCCTGTAATCCCAGCTACTCGGGTACCTGAGGCAGGAGAATTGCTTGAACTCGAGAGGCAGAGGAGGCCGTGAGCCAAGATCAAGCCACTGCACTCAAGCCTGGGTGACAGAGCAAGACTCCGTCTCAAAAAAAAAAAAAAAAGACACAATTACAAATATCAGGATTAAGAGTGGTGATGTTACTGCAGACACTACACACTACTGATATTAAAAAGGATAACCAAAAAAACATGAGAATATTATGCCAATAAATGAAACAACTCATATGAAAGAGAGATATTTCTTGAAAGACACAAATTTCCAAAGCTCACTCAAGAACAAATAGAAAACCTAAAATCCCCTATCTCTACTAAATAAGTTGAATTTGAGTTTAAAGGCTTCCCATAAAAGAAATTTCAGTCTGATGACTTCATTGATGACCCTATCAAGTCTTTAAGAAAGAAATAATGCCAATTCTACACAAACTATTTCAGAAAATTAAAATGGAAGATTTATTTTCAACTCAATCTATGTTAAAAACTACTCGATTTTTATTATTATTTTATTTTATTTTATTATTTTATTTTATTTTACTCTATTTGAGACTGAGTCTCGCTCTTTCACCCAGGCTAGAGTGCAATAGCACGATCTCGGCTCACTGCAAGCTCTGCCTCCTGGTTCAAGCGACTCTCCTGCCTCAGCCTCCTGAGTAGCTGGGATCACAGAAGACTACCACCATGCCCAGCTAATTTTTTATATTTTTAGTAGAGACTGGGTTTCACCATGTTTGCCAGGCGGGTCTTAAATGCCTGACCTCAGGTGATCCATCCATCTCGGCCTCCCAAAGTGCTGGGATTACAGGGGTGAGCCACCATACCCAGTCAATTTTTTAAGAACCAACTATGCATCAATATTTCTTATAAATATAGATAAAAAAAGTAAGCCAAATTTTAGCCAGTCAAATCCAACAATATGTAAAAGATAAAATACACTTCCCCCAAATTCATGAACCCAGTCTTTTCACAGGAAAACACCAGACAAGACCAAATTTGACAAAATATTTTAACAGTACTCTTTAAAAGTGTCAAAGTCAGTAAAAATCAAGGAAACAGAATATTCACAGATTGGAGAAATTTAAACCTAATGACTAAATGCAAAATGGTATTCTATATTGAATCCTGGCTCAGTAAAAAGCCCTTCATAGAAAAAAAAAATGGTAAAATGCTATTAAAGTCTGTTAAGGATATTGAAACTTTGTTGTTTTTTTTTTTTTATATAAACATACCCTGGTATGCTAGATGTTTAGATGTTAATATAAGAAAAATCTGGGTGAAGTGTTGGAATGCAAAAAGTTTGAATATCTATTCAAGAAAACTTTGTAAAGGAAAAAAGCAGACAGAACCAACAATTACCTGATGTCAAGTCTTATTAAAAAACAGCAATAGCCAAAACAGTCTAGTATTAGCATAAAGGTAGACAAACAAGTAAATGGAACAAAATACAAAGTTGGGAAAAAGACACATGTATTAAAACAACAGATTTTTTGACAGAAGTGTATAAGCAATTCAGTGGAGAAAAAAATCGGTATTTTCAAATGGTGCTGTAATAATTGGATGTGTATCTGCAAAAAAAAAATGGAAAGGAAGAAGTAAAATTGTCTCTGCAGATAACATAACCACACATAGAAAACCCTAAAGCCCACCCCAAAAACTATTAGAACAAGCAAATTCAGTAAAGTTGTAGGATGCAAAATAAACATACAAAAATCAGTGCATTTTTATACATTAACAGCAAACTGTCCAAAAAAGAAATAAAGAAAAACAACAGCAATTGCAACAGCATGAAACAGAATAAAATACTTAGGAAAAAAGTTAACCAAGGAGATGAAAGTTCTACTCACTGAAAAGTATAAAACAACTGATGAAAGAATTGGTGAAAACTCAGATAAGTGGAAAAATATCTCATGTTCATGGACTGAAAGAAGGAATATTGTTGAAATGTTCAAACTACCCAAAAACTCTACAAATCCAATGGAACCCATATCGAAATTCCAATAGTATTGCTTGCAGAAATAGAAAAAGCAATTGCAAAATTCATGGAAACATTAAATATCCTGAATAGCTAAAGCAATCTTGAACAGAAGTAATTGGAGTAAGCACACTTCCTGATTTCGTATTATATTACAAATCTACAGTACTCAAAACAGTATGGTACCAGCATAAAATTAGACACATAAGCCAATGGAACAGATCAGAAAGCCCAGAAATAAATCCATACATATGCCGTCAATCAATTTTCAACAAAGGTACTAAAAATATGGGGAAATAATGGACTCTTAAATAAATAATGTTATGAAAACTGGATATCCACATGCAAAAAATACCATTAAACAGGACCCTTCTCTTAGACCTTACACAAAAATCAATTAATTCATAATGGATTAAAGACTTAAATGTACCTGAAACCATAAAACTCCTAGAAAAAATACATAGAAAAAAATCTCCATGATGTTAGTTTTAGTAATGATTTTTTTATATGATGCCAAAGGCACAGATGACAAAAGCAAAACTAAATAAGTAGGACTACAGCAAACTGAACAATTCTTGCATAACAAAGGAAACAATCAACAAAATGAAAAGGTACTCACAGAATAAGAGAAAATATGTGCAAACCATATATCTGATAAACAGTTAATATCCAAAATACATAAGAAACTTATACAACTCAATAGAAAAAAAATAGCCAATGGAAAAGGACCTGAATAAACGTTTCTCAAAAGAAAATATGCATATAGTCAGCAGGTATATGAAAAGATGTTCAACATCACTCATCATCAGGGAAAGGAAAATCAAAAACTACAGTGAGATACCACCTGTCACCTGTTAGAACGGCTTTTATCAAACAGTCAAAAGATAAATGTTGGCAAGGATGTGGGGAAAAAAGAACCTACTGGTATGTATATAAATTGAAACAGCCATTGTAGAAAATAGTATGGAGGTTATCATTGAGGAAAGTGTGGAGTGTGGTTGATTTCATTAGAATAGAGACACACTTGGGTAGATTGTTTGATGGAAAAGAACCACACAGGACATGCGGGGTTGCAGGAGAAATAGCACGCACCACAGTCCAAATAACAGGAGGATTAGTTGAGCAAACACATGAAGTGGAAGATGTGAAAACAAAGCACTGATAAAAATTCAAGGTTTAGAATAAAGATTTTTTTTCATTTTTCCTAAAACCTATAAGAAAGAAAATGGATAGGAAAAAAGATATAGGGACTTTGAAGTGAAAAAGATTTAAGACTGTTTACAGCAACTGGTCTTGTAAATTAGTAGACAAGGTTATTTTCTGAGAGAAGGAATGTTAATAATCTGAAAGCATTTATTTTGCACACTTGTCGTGTTTAAAATCATGAGCATTCACAGAAAATAACATGCTAACATATATCTTAGTGAATCAAGGAAATGATCTTGTTACTATATATGTAAATAAAAGGAAAATGTTTGGTTTTGTCCATGCTTTGAAGAATTGAAATGAAAATAATTCAGGAAGTTAAAACAAAATAAGTTCACCAAATAAAAACAAAAATAGTTTATATTTTTTCTAATACATCACGTATGTTAAAAATAAGGAAAGAAGGGAGGCAGGGAGGGAGAGAAGGGGAGAAGGAGGAAGAAGAAAAGAAGAGACGGAGAGAGAGGGCAAGCCCCAAAGAATATTCTCTTTTTTAGGACATTTTCAGGAAGTATATAGTTTGTCAATGATTAAACGTTACCTATCAGTCAAAGGAGGAGAAAGACCACTATTGCAAAAACATTCATAAACAGAATTTATATATGTCAAAATCATAAACAGTATCATAACAGTTAAACATCCAGCTCAGTTCTCACTCACCTATAAAGTCATGAATAATACCTTATACATTAGAAACTATTTCATGTCATTTGATTTGCCAGGCAAAACCTCCGACTTGCCACGACTCTAAATTTACAAACAGGCTGCAGGTTCACTGTGAGTAGACTAACACCTCCAAGTGGCAAAAGCTGGAGTTTAGTACGTCTGTGTGTGAAAAGAGTCAGGGGGTGGGAAATCCTTAATAATGCTACACAAAACATTTAGGTCCAAATAGGAGTTGTTCCTTAGCTCCATCCAGGAATTTCAGACTATAGCAATACATATGGCCTATCTGCCATAGACAGAAGGGATTCCCTATATACTTTAAAAGAAACTATGGGACATAGGTTTTCCAGACTTGTCTCTTGATAGAGCAACCACAGGCAAACTGGGATCTAGGGGTTACCTAGGACAAATTATTAATTGGTTTAGATAGAGATAGAGATAAAGGTATAAATACATAGTTACAGATACATAAATACACATAAATATATAGATACAAACGTTGACCAAAACAGACATTGACATAGACATTCTATTGCAAGACTTTCTGCCAATAAAGCCTCTTTGTTCCTCTTTGCATAGGAATCAAACATTTGTCAAGTTGTAGGATCCAGGATCTCACGATCACAAATACAAAAGAAGGTTCAAATGTTGTAATGCTCAAAAAGACTGCTTCCATCCTACCCAATTAACATTCTTCCTCTTCAAGTCCAATAATATTCCAATAAATGCCCTCCACCAGGTACCTTATTGAGACACTGGTAAGTACTGGAAATGCAGAAAACATAAAATTGACCCTAGACAATATTTTAGGTATAAAGAAAATTATTTCAAATATAGTTCTTATATGTTTTTGAAATTAATGTTTTAGAAATCAAATTAGCTATGCACTATTTTGGCCTACCTACTTAATTAAGAAAATACCAAATACCTCTTCTAATAGAGTTGTGTGGTAATATAAACTCTTAAAATAAAATTGTGTATTTTTGTCCTATGCAACATAGAAATAGCTAACCACCTGGGTGATTCATAATTTTTCTGATGATAAGTGTAATATTCATAGTGGAAGACATAGAAAATAAAGAAAAATATATCATCGAGAAAACAAAAATGACTCAGTTACTGCCTATGTATCGTTCTATTGTTACCATGTATCTGCATTTTTATACAAATACGAGATTGTACTACTAACTTTTTCTTTATTGAATGAAATAATAGATATGTTCAGGTTATTAAATATATTCTTTTCAAATAATATCTTAATCAATGTCCATAGTCCATAATTTTCCATTATTTAAAAGCAAGGCTCTGAAGATTATTATCATAACCAACATTTTTGTACATTTTCCTTTCTTTGGATTAGTTTCTACAATTAGAATTATTTTTAAAAATTTATATTTTTAGGAGTTTTACACATATTCCTAAATTTCCCTTCAGTAAATTATTAAAACAACCAAACATTCCCATCAGTAATATATGAATGACATTTAGCTCCTTTGCAAACACTTGCTCTAGAATATTCGTAACATTTATTTCTATGCTTGTCTCTATCCCATGGCCTCTTGCTTTAATATTCATAACTTGAATATCAGCTAAATTTTGGCCATTTATGTTTCTCTGCTGTTAACTCCCTGGTCATTTTTATTTATCCATGTTTCAATAGATGTGTTTATCTCTTTGTTAATGAGTGTAAGTGCTCATTATATATAATAATTTATAGCTTTAGTCATATATACTACAAGTATTTTCCCTTGGTCATTTACCAAAATAATTCATCATGCCTGAGAAATTGGCTGAATCATCCAATGTGATAATTTTATTGAGATTTATATTTTTAAACAGCTTTTACTTGTGCTGTGTGTGAGAACATATACAGGAGTTCTAATAAAGTTAATAGAGAAATCTACAAGACGCCGGATCCTACGAATAAATAGAAAACAATGTCTTATAATAATAATTAGGTTAATTATAAAGACCATCAACTTTGCAACATAAAAGCACAGTTAAAAAGCTTGAGTCTCTTCTCTGTGTTACTCTCAAATAGCTGAAGTGTATGTGTGTATATTGTCAAATCAAGAATTCATCGCATTATCACATTCACCATCTCATAAGTGGTGTGACCTTCTCTCTCAACTGACAAGTCCAGAAATGCTTCAAAGAGGAAATGACCAGTGAATTGCTTTGAAGGAGCATTTCACCATTAAGTATTAGGGAAAAGTCATCCTATGAAAAACAAACAAGCATGAAAGAAAAGCATTCGCTGTGGCAGTAACTAACTCTGGACCCTAAAATTGGAAGGGCAGGTGTTGACTATTGGAAAAATTCAGTTGGAAACAAAGAATGGTCTCCTATACAGTTACAGAAAATGTAGAGCTTACCCTGAGGGTAACTGAAGATCTGGGAAAACAGTCAACTAGAAAGTGAGATCAGGCCAGGCATGGTGGCTCATGCCTGTAATACCAGCACTTTGGGAGGCTGAGGTGGGTGGATCGCAAGGTCAGGAGTTCGAGACCAGCCTGGCCAGCATGGTGAAACCCCATCTCTACTAAAGATACAAAAAATTAGCTGGGAGTGGTGGCATGCGCCTGTAATTCCAGCTACTCGGGAGGCCGAGGCATGAGGCAGAGGTTGCAATGAGCCAAGATTGTGCCATTGCACTCCAGCCTGGGTGACAGAGCGGGACGAGGAATGAAGGAAGGAAAGAAGGAAGGAAGGAAGGAAGGAAGGAAGGAAGGAAGGAAGGAAGGAAAAAAGGAAGGAAGGAAGGAAGGAAGGAAGGAAGGAAGGAAGGAAGGAAGGAGGGAGGGAGGGAGGGAGGGAGGGAAGGAAGGAAGGAAGGAAGGAAAGGAAGGAAGGAAAGGAAGGAAGGAAGGAAGGAAGGAAGGAAGGAAGGAAGGAAGGAAAAGAAGGAAGGAAGGAAGGAAGGAAGGAGGGAGGGAGGGAGGGAAGGAAGGAAGGAAGGAAGGAAAGAAAGAAAGAAAGAAAGAAAGAAAGAAAGAAGAAAGAAAGAAAGAAAAAGAAAGAAAGAAAGAGAGAAAGAAAGAAAGAAAGAAAAAGAAAAAAGGAAGGAAGGAAGGAAAGAGAGAAAGAAGGAGGGAGGGAGAAAGAGAGAAAGAAAGAGAGAGAAAGAAAGAGAGAGAAAGAAAAAGAAAAAGAAAGAAACAAAGAAAGAAACGAAAGAAAGAAAAAGAAAGAAAGAAGAAAGAAAGAAAGAAAGAAAGAAAGAAAGAAAGAAAGAAAGAAAGAAAGAGAAAGAAAGAAAGAAACCATTAAAATGAACAAGACTGTAAACACCCTAGGTAGAAACCAAGTAGCACAGTGTCTTGCTAATCAGTTTCTCGTGCAGTATGATCATTTGAGACCGGGAGTTCAAGACCAGGCTAGGCAAGACCCCATCCCTACAAAACAACAAAAGCATTTAGCCAGGCATGGCATCGTGCACTTGTAATCCCAGTTACTCAGGATGTTGGGGCAGGAGGATCAACTGACCCCAGGAGTTCGAGGCTGAAGTGAGCTATCATTGCCCCAGTGCACTCCAGCCTGGATGACAGAGTGAGACTCTCTGTAAAAGAAAAAATAATAATAATAAGACAGCTTTTCAAAGTCATTAAATCAATCTGCAAATGCATTTTCCCCTTGACGTAATAGTTCTAACAAAATGGTTGAAAGAAACTACCTTTTATTTTATTTTATTTTTTTTTTTTTGACACAGAGTTTCGTTTTGTTGCCCAGGCTAGAGTGCAGTGATGTGATCTTGGCTCACTATGCCTCCCGAGCTCAAGCAATTCTCCTACCTTAGTCTCCCAAGTAGCTGGGACTACTGGTGCATGTCACCAAGCCGGGCTAATTTCTATTTTTTTTTTTTTTTTGGTATTTTTATTAGAGACAGGGTTTCACCATGGTAGCCAGGCTGGTCTTGAACTCCTGACCTCAAGTGATTCTCCCACCTCAGCCTCCCAAAGTGCAGAAACTACATTTTAGAATATTGTAGATTATATTATGTCTGGCCTAAAATTTGCATATATAACATTTCTTACTCATTAATGAAGTCACAATTTAACAGCATCTTGAACAATCTAAGCATCTTAACTATATGAAAATTGAAACTATCAATGACAATGAAATAGTGTGTCAAGTTATCATAAGATCAAACATTTACACAAAGTAACTTTCTTCCTGGAAATGGTCACTAGGTTTAAAACAGCAGTGACAAGAATTTAAGTGAAATGTGATACACAGCTCTCTAGAAAGCAGCTGTGCAAACAAAGGGAAGAACCTTATAGAAAACCATGACATATTAAAGGACCTGTTGATTACACTGCATGTCCAATTCAAGATATTTTGCTTATATAAAATCAAGAACGTAGCCTCCAATGGATAATTTGGTAGGTTACACATTGCCTTCATATTGTTTGATTCATGTTTTTCACTTAACAGAACACCCCTAGCCGTCTGAAATGAAAATGATTAGATTTCAGTAATGCAGATTTTGTTCCAAATGCGTTAAGCTAGTTAATGCATATACATAACATTTCTGGATCACAGTGTATTTGATAATAGCCAAATGCTAATTATTTTAGTATAAGAATGAAATAAAATACCTTAAAATATCATCTTTGGCAAATAGCTAGCAATATTAAACTTCTAAATTCAGGACATTAGTTTTCTTGTTATGACAACAAACCAAAATATTGTCATAATGACAGGAAACATTTCAGTTTTCTGCAATTTGCTGAGTATAAGCATTACGTAACCTTTCGCTTATTAGAAAATAAGCTTTAGAACTTTTTGACATAAACTCCCGTTAACATCTTCATCTATATTTTCGCTAGGTTAGGTCATCTTTTAAGAGGTCTTCAGTTTTAAAGATAAATGTAATTTTTGTACCCTTTATTTTATAATTTAAAAGTTTTTTGTTTAAGCTCCAGTGTTGTTCTTTGTAGAATATTTCTTTAAGTCATCCCAAGAAAAAGCAAACTAATTATGAACAGAGGTACATTAACTTTTGGTTATCTTTTTTACCTGTTCAATATTTTCTATTTTAAGATGTACAGATTGAAAAATCTTTCTATAAAAGACAGCCATGCAATATTTTCTTTTAAAAATATTATCTGTGACTATAAAGAATTTTGCCATATGGTGTTTCTAAAAATTATATTGATAATATAAACAAAAAAATTTAAATCTTCTTAGATCTTTGTATCACAAATATCTCAAATTAGGATGATTCCATTACACTTTTATTTTTTTTTATTACTCTAATTTCCAAATGCTTTTACTCAGAGAAAACTGGGGAGTGGCAAATGAAATAATATCAAAATAATAATGATGAAGACATGCATTTAGTCCTTGCTATGTGCATTAATTCCTCTGCTACTCTGCAACAACTCTTTTCAGTAGATATTAACATTAATGACATCTTTGTGAAGAACAATGAGCTGGCTCTGCAGTCTACACCCACTGAGTGTGTCTTCGTGGTTTCTCTCTTCAAAGGTGGATAAGAGGAGTCCTTTTTGGACTTCCCCTCTGGACATAAAAGGCCATCTAATTTCTGTTTCTCTACCTTTAAAGGATAAATAACCTTCAGAACCACCATCTATTCTCCTCGGCTCTCTCCTGACTGTTGCTGGCATCTGTTTTCAGTCATCCCCTACATACCTTCCAAGACTTTTCTCTTCATCTGCCTGACCTTTTCTCTTTGACCCAGATCTCTGCACCTCCTTTCTCAATTTGCACTCCTTTTTCCTAATTCCTACTCCTAAACCTTTCTTCTTTTTCATATCAAGTTCATCGTCTTTGTTTTCTCACTTCTAATACTATCAAAAATTGCTGTCAACAATTTTAAGTATTTGAGGTAAAATCCAGATGTTTATAATGAGCGGCAGTGCCAAACACAAGACACTTAATATAAACAATATGTTTACAAACTCCCTTGTACTGGCTAGAATATTTTTAACTCATATAACTAGACTGAGTGCTGAATGTGCATAAGAAAGAAGAAAGCATTAAAATCATTAAATTTGAAAGCTCATACATCTGTGTTATTTTCATAACTTTTGCAGACTGGAGTACCTAAGGTAGGGAATTTGGATTTTAGCATTATTCTTTAAAAGCAAACGTATATTTTTATTTCAATTTTAACACTATCTAAGGACTAATTATTAAAGCAATTAGACTTAAATATAAAGTTTATGTTGTAAAAAAATTACAATGAAAATATTTCAATTTTAACTTAATTAATTATAATAAATAATTTTTTATTATAGCCAGTCTTCTTTATATTAAGGGACATAACAAAATTTTGTAAGAACTCATTATAATCAGGAAAGGCACTGTAAAACAGGGATCCAAGAATTGTCATATTCTGATTTTTTTTTTAATCTAGGTTAGCTAGACCAAAATTACAAGCTCAACTCTGCTGTTCTCTAGCTCTATGATCTTGGGAAGATGATTTAACTTCTGTAAGCCTCAGTTTCCTTATCTGTAAAATAAGGACAACAATAATATGTGTCTCAAGTTTGCTCTGAGAAATAATTGTAAAAATGTAAATAAAGTGGTATAATGTTCAATAATGCACATATGATCAGTAAATTACTATTCTTATGATTGTAAAACAACTACCACTGCCTCATATAGTACCAACTCTAGTTATGTGGATTCCTCTCTCATAACTCTTTTCAGTCTATTTTCGTTTGGATCTTCTTGTCTATGAGAACCTGTATTGGCATCCGTTAGTTATGTAATTGTGAGGAGAAAAAAAATATTAAGATGTATTTGAGTATTTGATAAAAATTTTAAACTAGGCGCAGTGGTTTGTGCTTGTGATCCCAGCTCTTTTGGGAAATTGAGGCAGGAGCATCACTTGAGGCCAGGGGTTGGAGACCAGCCTGAACAACCTAGTGAGACCCTGTCTCTAAAAAGAAAAAATTTAAAAAAAATTCATAGGCCAAATAGAAATTAATGGTACCTAATTAGTGTTTGTTTGCATGTGTGTCTTACATACTGAAATTATACACACACACAAATTCTAATCGAGAATGACAAACGCACATGAGATAAATGGATTTTGGCCTTCTAAATCTGGTATTTCCTTTAAAGTAAAGCTATTCATTTTTTAAAGTGTCCCAAAAACTATAAATTTTTTTTAAAACCTCCCAAATTACTTTTTTAAAGTTTGTCTAAACTTTGCTTCTGTTTTTAAGTAAGACAGTTCTTTTTCACTGGGGTCTCTATCATATTTTTAAAAAAATGGTAACAAGAAGCAAAACTCTAGCTGGAGAAAATGTCTGTAAAACATAGACACTCATATTTCATTGTGATTAGTTTCTTAAAGAATGTATTTGGATAAAAATATAAGGTGCATGTATAAACAATCAGTTTAGAAAGAATAAAAAAGGAAGACTTTACATCTAAATCAAAACTATTATATCTAGAAATGGCATGATAATTTCACCTAAGTCTAACACAATTCTACCTAACTACACAAGGAAAAAAATGTATTCTCTGTCTACAAGATTACCTTCTAATTTATATCATATTTTCAGAATGCATAAGAATGTTCAATAAAATACCGTGCTATTGAAACTGAAGACTCTGATAAGAAAACAACTCTACATTTAAGTATTTAATGCAACATATAATCAATCATGGAAATGTACTGTATAACTTTTTTATTGCCTTTTTTTTCTTGGTACAACCGCTGAAGGAAGGCATAACCTCAAAATCAGTTAATATAGGAAACCAAGAAATATATTCAATTTAATCCCTATGTTTCTTTATTTTTCTTCCCGTAGTAATAAAAATTTCTTCTCTGGAGAAGCTGTATTATTTGAGTAGAAATATGGAGTAGGCAAGTTTCAGACACACTTGTCTTCCAAACCCAGACCCTGAATAAAAACAAACTTTAATCATTTTCTTGGCAACAGTTAAAAAACAAGCAAATATACCTTAGAAAGGAAAAACAGGTTTACACGTTTCTGATGTTAAGTGATTAGTTAATAGGAGTTACTTTTGCTAATATAGAGTACTATTCCTTCCCTAAAGGACACATAAACTTCTCCAGGCAACACCTAGTTAAATTAACCACTTATTAAATTGTACTATCCTTTTAATTCACCTCTGAACTCTTTGAACAGTTTATTAAATGAGGCAGCCAAAATTTCCTTTTGCACCTGCAAATAACAATTGAATCTCCAATTAAGGATCATTTCCTCTTTTTTGAAATTCTAATAATGGCATTAAAACAGAGTGTAATATTTTTATCTGCATCTGGTCAGCCTATTTCCTGGCATTTGTGATGAGGTAACCAGATGAATGTATTAAAATGCTACAGAAAGATGCTGAGATAATCTCTAGATGACTTCTGAAATTCAGGCAACTTCTAGACACTGGAGTATACAAGGATGTAAACAGACCACACACCTCAAAAATCACTTTAAGGGGGGAAGAAAGAAAACTACATGAAAACAAAAACAATTCCAATGTTTAATTTGGATGAAACACATTTAAGAAAATATTATTTCTAGTACTCTTACAGTTGATTATCCAAAAAGTACTTTTTCCTTCTCCAAAAAGTTTTAAAACTTTTAAGACAATTTACCTTCCCCAAAACAGTCACATATCCTTTTCCCATATCCACTTTCCTATATATATTTTTTGGAGCAGTTCCCATTTTTTATCTGCCAGAATTCTAGACACTTCCAAAGCCTTTCCCACACAACTCCTCTTTGAAGCCTAAAGATTATATTCAATATATGTATTAATCTGTAATAAGCGATTGTATGTTCCTAATTACTCAATTTGTATTGTTACTCAACTCTTTTTAAATTAATCTAAAAAAATGCTTTCTTAACTCCAAAAAATAGTTCTAAATTTTAGCATTTTCTAGAAAAGTTCTTTGCCACTAACATTCTCTGCATTCATATCCCTGAACTAGAAAATGTAAAATACATGGTAAAATATTTATAAGAAAATTTTACAAATGTTCAATATCATTGTGCATTTCACAGCACAAAATATTTAACTTATTTTACAAATTTTAGAGCCAGAAGAAATCGCAAATATTTAGTTTAAACTTGTCATCTGTGCATGGGGAAACTGAGTCCCCAAATGATGAAGCATCTTGCCTAACATTACACAGCCAGTTAATGGAATGAAGTTCTCCCAGGATTGTCCTGGTGTAGTTATAGTGAGCCTGTTCTCTCTAAACTATCTCAGTTTGGAAAATAAAGCATTAGCTCACCCTAGTTAATGTGACTACTCAAGTGTAAACCGGAGGTCAGCTTCCAGTTTAGAACTTTTTCTCCTCGTCTCCTCAAAACAAAATTTTTTAAAGTACTGAATCCTAGTCCCTATGCAATTATTGGTACAGATAACTCTGCGGTGATCTTTTTTTTTTTTTTTTTTTTTTTTTTGAGATGGAGTCTCACTCTGTCACTAGGCTGAAGTGCTGTGGCGCGATCTCGGCTCACTACAGCCTCCGACTCCCTGGTTCAAGCAATTCTCGTGCCTCAGCCTCCTGAGTAGCTGGGATTACAGGTGCGCACCACCATGCCCAGATCATTTTTGTATTTTTAGTAGAGACGGGGTTTCACCATTTTGGCCAGGATGGTCTCCATCTCCTGACCTCGTGATCTGCCTGCCTCAGCCTCCCAAAGTGCTGAGATTACAGGCATGAGCCACCACGCCTGGCCAACTCCTCCATGATCTTTAAAAGTAACTAAACTGAAACCAAACCAATCTATAAAAAACCTAAAAATGATTACAGAGGAATACATATTATATATTTCTTGTTGTTTTCTTAGACTGTAAATTTATCTACAAGGAAGATCAAAATAAGTTCTATAGGAAAGGAAGTACCACAGAAACACATGGGGGACAATTTTTTTTTTTTTTTTTTTCGAGACAGAGTCTCGCTCTGTCGCCCAGGCTGGAGTGCAGTGGCGCAATCTCGGCTCACTGCAAGCTCCGCCTCCCGGGTTCCCGCCATTCTCCTGCCTCAGCCTCTCCGAGTAGCTGGGACTACAGGCGCCCACCACCACGCCCAGCTAATTTTTTGTATTTTTTAGTAGAGACGGGGTTTCACCGTGGTCTCGATCTCCTGACCTCGTGATCCACCCGCCTCGGCCTCCCAAAGTGCTGGGATTACGAGCGTGAGCCACCGCGCCTGGCCCATGGGGGACAATTTTGAGGTATTTATATTCCACTTATTAACAAGGCATCACATTATTCAAATGAAAGATGTGCAGTAATACTGGTAACAAGGCAGGGCTGGAAAGTCAATGAAAAGTTAGGCATTTAAGTTGTGGAAATTGAGGAAATTTGAAAGGTAGAGGGTGGATAGAGATTAGAAAAGATTTCATGGAAACGATGTCATATCTCGGAGAGGACTTTAAGGACAGGCATGATTTCGGGAACCACAATGCTAGAGAGGCAATCAGGCTAGAGAAAAACGCCTCAGCAAGCTCAGGGAGTGCAAAGCAGGTGAGACAGGCTGAAGACAATTTGATGGCTTTGGGAGCAGTGATACATGAGTTTGAGGACAATGTGGAGATGTAGGGGCAGAAAAAAATGTGGTGTCTTTCCCCACCCATCATAAGGTTCACGACCAACACTCTTAATAACAAAAGACACTCAACAAGGGAAAAACATAACATATTTATTTAATCAGAGTCTTACGTGACACAGGATCCTTCAGAATGAAGACTGAAGGGAACACTGTCTAGTTTAATGCTTAGATTTGGTAAAGAGTGAACAGTGTGTGTGGAAATGTGATCGGACACAAAGGGAATGCTTTAACAGTTGCAGAATTAGTGGAGAAGCCTGGTGAGGCCTGTCTGGATTCTTGGCCTCTCTGTGTGGTCTTCCTTCCTCGTGGGTAGAAGGCAGAACCCCTTCTGGAATGAGGGTCTTACGATCTACTTTCAGACAAGGTAGGTCAGAAAATTTTTTTAGGGGCAGCACTTACACAGAAAGGTGGGGTTAGAGTCATATCCCTAGCTTTTATGGCTGGTTCTGTGGGACAGAGTTTCTGGTTTCTGTGACCCACCTCAGGGAAGAGGAATCCTAGTTTCTAAGGCCTAGCTTGGGGAAGAAAGGTAAACAGGAGAAAGAAAGGTCAGAAAAGAGGCTTTGCTTCTAAGGTCCTTCCAGGGTCCTACAGTTCAAAGTTCTCAGCATGCCAAACCACCATACTTTAAAGTATTATGTTTTGAGCCCCAACAAATAGGAATATGAATGCATGGATGACTATTTTATGTAATCCAGTAGCCAGTAGGAAACTAGTAAACATTTCAGAGAAGTTGACAATAAGTAAATTATTGTGATAATCTAACAGAAATCTGTAAATTTACAGTATGATTTTAGAAAGTTGTTGCAAATCTTTAGCTATAAAGAGTAGAATCAATAAGAACATGAATTTGCAAATTAATAAGATTTGAGGTTGAAATACAGTTTCTGCCCTTTGTTGACTGTTTTGAATAATTTTTTCAGCCTTTGTAGATTCCTTTCCAGATTTCTCCTTTGTAATCTAGGATAATAGAGAGTTCAGTATTGTTATGAGGATAAATAAAAATTAACATATTTAACTCTGTAAATATTAAATGTTATTGAAATTGGTAATAATAAATGAATAATGATGATGGGAGTAGGAATGGAAAAGCAGAGATAAATTGTGAGAGACACAACAGAGATAGTCTATCCAACTAGGACTCCTGAATAAAACACCTGTTTTTAACACTAGGCTGAGCTAGATGAACAATCAGTCCTTAATAACAGTAATTAAATTTCACTTGCTTTTATGCCAAGATTTTTTTAATTAGTATTTCTCATTTTAGGAAATGATTATGACTTAGAAAAAAAAGTTGCTAATTTGTAATTGTTTACAAATATATAGCAGGCATACAACAGGAGATCAGATTAAAAGTGTTTAAAAATAGTTTTACAATAATATGACTAAAGAGGCTCTTCTTGGTCTATAATCATAATAAAGGTATTGCACCATATTCTGCTTACTGCTCAACTTCAGTCAAACTTAAAATATAGTCACTTTCATTTAATTGAGGGCAGTATGCCACGAATTCTGAAACATCTGCCACAAATTGAGCAGGACCATTAATGGGATTTGAATTTGGTCTAACTCTGTTAATGGCCCTCCAGTAACATAAATTCTTAGGTACCTTCAATGCAGGTTGAGACTGTGGAAGAGGTAAACAGATAGCTGGCTACAGACACTAGCATCATTAGTATTATATTAGACACCAATGTAAAAATGAAAATGTACATAAGTGTGAAAAACTACACTGGCATTCACTTAAAATTTTGAGAGAGCAGTTATGGCCTGATAATGAAAAGACAACAATTTTTTTTCTGTAATTAATAGTACATTTACTGATTTAAGCAGTAGATTTCAGAAAACACCTATAAGAATTTCAAGCATATTGGACTTTATTTTAACCTAGAATAAATTTTTCCTAGTCATGAACACTAAAAATTTTGACTAGAAGACAATGTTCCTCACATTTTCCTATTAAAAATTCAGTAAACACACATGTATACAATTATAAACAGATTTGCCCCCAAATTTTAAATACTGGCCATTTTAGGAAGCTGATTAAGATTTTCAGTTTAACAACAGTATGAATATCATCAGTTCGACTTTGTTTGTGTTCTTGTGGTTGCAATGCAATAGGTAACTATCCAGCAAACTCAATGCCCACCAAAATTTTATATACTATCAGGATCATATGAAGATTTTCCTTCTTCCTGAGCAATCAGATAGCATTTGCTGGAGCTATAGCTCATCAGCTTCAAACAGTCCAGTGCTGTTTTAATTATTTTAATTATGAACTTATGTAGTATTTCTTTCCTTTTAAAAGTCTGTACACTTTTATTTTAATTAAATTTAGATTTCGTTTGAATTTCATGAAAAGATTATGTTCAATGAAAAAGACATCCTGTTAGCATGATATAACTCAACCATCAGTTTGACTAAGGAATATGGCCAGAAGTGCCTTATAGGATCAAAGACATTTCTTACAAAAAATTAATTTATATTTCCTTTCAATACCTATCAGCTTTTCTTTTTTTTTTTTTTTTTTTTGAGACAGAGTCTCGCTCTGTCGCCCAGGCTGGAGTGCAGTGGCGCAATCTCGGCTCACTGCAAGCTCCGCCTCCCAGGTTCACGCCATTCTCCTGACTCAGCCTCTCCGAGTAGCTGGGACTACGGGCGCCCGCCCCCACGCCCGGCTAATTTTTTGTATTTTTTAGTAGAGACGGGGTTTCACTGTGGTCTCGATCTCCTGAACTCGTGATCCGCCCGCCTCGGCCTCCCAAAGTGCTGGGATTACAAGCGTGAGGCCCTATCAGCTTTTCTGAATCCTGAAATTATCTTGGTAGTATGTCAATCAACCTGTTCTATTTTGAAATCTCCCTTAATGACTTTGATTTTAAAATTTCATGTAATTCAGCATTACGGTGCAAACAAATTGATTAACCTTTCTTTCAAATATGTTACCACTTAAAATTCACAAAATATTTGATACTTGGTAATGCATATTATATGAGGTGTTTATAATGTTTAAAATATAATGTATTTCACCTTGTTAATTTGAATAAGGTAATTCAGGTAAAGAACATCATACAGTAAATATAAATGTCTTTTCTTCCTTCTCTTGCATTATGAGTGTCTCTTCTCCTTTCTCTTGCATTCTCTTCCCTTCTCTTCTCTCAAATTTGTTTTCTTCCTGTCTTTCTCTTTACCCTTTTCCTGAAATATATATAATGCATACATAATGCGCATTATATATGTAATGCATACATAATGCGCATTATATATGTAATGCATATATAATGCACATTAAAATTTATCTCAAAACGTCTTTCATTAATCATAAGCTTAAAAATATTCTGCTGATTCAGATCTATAATCTATAAGAGCCAGATCTTCTTCTTTAGCTAAGAGGAAACTCATATTAAGTTACTACAAATCTTCACCATGTAACAGTGATTCTGTTTGACTTTAAGCTGTGTTCATTTTGTACTCTATGTGCCATGAGAATGTTCAGTTAGGATATTTTTTAAAGGCCACAAGTAATAGAAAAGAGGAAATACTTCATACAGCTTTCAATCCAGGAAGATGGTGGTTTAAGTGAAGATAACCTCTGAATTCCCTTCTCCATAAACCTCTGTATTGGCTCTGCCTCCCTCTTCACCTTGGCTTTATCCTCAGTTTCGTAGATAGATAACTATAGAAATTCTTAGAAGATCATATAGACACACATGGAAACTTTCAGAGACGGCCAAGAGACCATTTTCTTCTTGTGCCTCTTTCTTAAGAACAATTAAATTTTTCTCAGAAGCCCACCAGTGAACTTCTCATATTTTCCTGGCCATAATCAGTTCACTTGCCCATTCCTAAATGAATTTCTTTGAAGAGTGCTGAGATGATGAAAACAGAAGTGAATATTCAGCTTCCAACCCAGGGAGTGGAGGACAAAATAGGTATCCCCAGAGGCATCTGGGAAGGTGGGGGAGGAATGGATACTTCAACAATATGGGGAATATTTGATAGTTTACATTTAGAAAGTAGGAAATGGGATGGAATCGTATTTGTAGGCAAACAACAAAACCTGGCTGGTATTTTGCTTTCTCATGTGAACTCTCCTGCCCATCACCCTTCAAAGACCCTGGATTTGTCCTCCTAGGCCACATCTGACATGGGACTAAGGAGCTCTAAGAGCCTTTGCGGGGGCAGGGGAGAGTGAAACTTGGTGATAAATGCTGATAAAATTTGCCTTAGGTATCGAACTTTTTAGATTATCATCACTCAGCCTTGGGATCTGTTTTTGACAATACAGCAATCCATCGGTACCTTTACCAGTCTTTTGGTCTTCCCCTAATTCCAAGAGCTAGTATGGATGATCAAAGTAGTTATCATAGCTTTGAATCTTTAAATGTCCATGCCCCACCATACAGGTACTTCTGTGAGTGGCTTCTTTTTCTGATTGTCCTGACTCTGCCTTGAAATAACTGTTAAACTAGCATTGGATGGGGAAACTATAAATACAACCTGCTTTGCATTACAACTGGTTTTCATAGCAACCCTGATTTTTGTTTTGGTTTGGTTTGGATTTTTTCTGGGAAGAGAATGATTAAGAGAAGATGCTTGGTCGAGGCCTAGGAATTTAGGGTTGTTTGTTTTTAGTTTTGTTTTTGTTTTCTAGCTAAGTTTCCTATTTGTCTGACTTTGCCTGTCCTAACTTTAGCTTGGAATTCAGCTTTTTCCATTTTGGCGGACTGGTGGACACAAAGTTAGCTCAGATGTAGACAGTAGGTAGAGAGATCCTCTCTCAGGAAGACAAATATTTTATTTTTTTTCTGCATTTGGATGGACCACCTCACTTAATCTCTTTACCAGACCTACAAAGACTGAAAAATACTAATACACCATAATACCCTACTTTTTTTTTCTGCTTCAGTATTGGTAGACAGGTAGTTTGTATAGCCAAACGCAGCAGGAAACAGTGGACTCGAATACTTCTTGTCACTTTGTGATGGCCATCAACTTCCACATTGCAGACAAAGGATCCTTACTACCCAATCACCTCCATGCCCCCAAGTCTACATTTTAGGTCTGTTATTTGGAACATCTCATTTTTTTTATGTAAATTTTGTTCCTGTTGAGATATTTTTGGCTTGAAATAACAAAAATTCTGGGCTCAAAAATGACTCAAAAATAACACATTTTTTAACAGCATGATATATAATAAGTTCTAGACATGAGTAAATGATCAGTCCTGATCACAAACTAGGATTTTGTACTAAACTAATCCATAGGAACTGTAGAGTACTCAGTCCAGTGGAGACAGCAGCAGCAGAAGCAACAATTTCTGTGGGCAGAGGCAACAGCTATAAGTAATCAAGATCGGCATCCAAGCCTAGCAGTGGCAGGTGGTACAGGATGTGTCTGCTCTGTTTTTAGCAACAGAAAGCACAACGTCCCCAAGGGAGAAGTATGTGATATTTTGACTGCGATGCTAGCTGCAGCCACGGCTCTTTTATTCCTGATTCTTTTCCAGTTCTAGTTCTGCTGCCTTTTCAGAAATCAATAAATTTATTTCCTGCTCAAATCAATGTATTTTACTTGCTTGCAACCAAGAATAAGACCCTAAAGTTGTGCTATTTAAATTTGACTTTCATATGGAGTTAAATTACAAAAATAGAAAAACTAAACACCTAAAAATTAACTAGATATTGAGATAGAAAGAACTTACGTGTACAAATCACGTAAGAAGTAACGAAAATGGTTTCTTAAAAATCAAAACTATCTCAGGTTAAAAATATTGTAAATAGTATTTAAAACAACTTAGTAATTGAAATTAAATATCACCAAAAAATTATCTTTGCTATATACAGGATGTACAAATCAAAAGAAAACCATACAACTAAACAGTAGAAAAAATAGAACAAAGGCATAGATAGCAATAAAAAGAATGCAATTTTTTAAATACTTATTAATTCGGGATCAATAATAATAAAATAAAAAAGTGACCACTAAATCTATAAAAGAAAACAGCTATCTTTTACCATTTTAAGTTTAACAAATTGACCTTTTCAAAATAATAGTCAATTATGAAGGCCTGCAGAGACCAAATCTTTATAACCTTGGATAATAGTATAATTCAGTATAAAATTTTTAAAATACTCTCTAGCCAATACATACAGCCTGAAATTTGTTTGTACTCAGACTCGTTCTGCTTCCAGCTATTAGCATTAATCAAAAATATGAGGAGAAAAATATATGAGCTGTGAACCAGAACTCTTATTCTTAATAGTATTAAAGTTTTAGAAGCAACCTAAATACATAATGACCAGGGAATCACTGAATCCAAGCTCATTTACAGGATTTATATTATAATATTATAATACAATTATTATAATATCATTAATATAATACCATATATTATAATACCATTTTTAAAATTATTGGTAAGATTTCAAGATAGTTTTTTTACTTTGTTTTTATTCCTAAATGAGTTTGTATGTATTTTGAAAAAATTTATTCAATTGTTTTTACAGCTATTTTGTTGTATATATTTAAAGTTTGCAGCATGTTTTGATATACTTATCTTCATATATATATACATAGTGAAGTGATTACTACAGTTAAGCAAGTTAACAGTTGCTTAACATATAGTTGCCTCTCCTTTTTGTGTTAGTAAGAGTACCTAAAATGTACTCTCTTGGCAAATTACCAATATACAATACAATATTACTAAATATAGTCTTCATTAGATTCTTTATGCCATAGATTTCAGATGGATGATAGATTTCAAATTTTTATTTCTGCTTATATGTATTATATATTTAATAACTATTTTTGAGTAAAATAGGTATCAATTGATATATGGAATTAAATAATTACAGAAACTTAGATAACTGTTTATAATTAAAATTATTTCCTAAAACATTCCTTTCATTAAAACAATTGTGAAAATATTAACTGGTTGGTGTTACTAGTATATACTTTTTAATTATTCATTCGGTAAATGAGCATAGCTCAATTTTTCTTTTTTTTTTCTTTTTTTTTTTTTAGACAGAGTCTTGCTCTGTCGCCCAGGCTAGAGTGCAGTGGCGCGATCTCGGCTCACTGCAAGCTCCGCCTCCCAGGTCCATGCCATTCTCCTGCCTCAGCCTCCCGAGCAGCTGGGACTACAGGCGCCTGCCACCACACCTGGCTAATTTTTTGTATTTTTAGTAGAGACGGGGTTTCACCGTGTTAGCCAGGATGGTCTTGATCTCCTGACCTTGTGATCCGCCCGCCTCGGCCTCCCAAAGTGCTGGGATTACAGGCTTGAGCCACTGCGCCCAGCCTGAGCATAGTTCAATTTTTCTACAAAAATAACATAGTAAGGAATCTCATAAAAATGAAAAGCCAGCTCAAGTGTCTAAAAAACAAACTGCAAGAATAAAATATAGATATTTTAAGGAAACTGAAACAGAAATGTTTTAACACAATCAAAATATCTTATAAAAATAACGTATTTTACAGGAAAAAACATTACATCATGGGGAAATGGCTTGAGCCTTATCTATTATAAATCCAAAACCATTTCACAAAAATTTAGATTATCAATAGGACCTCTTCTTTTTCCTGATTCATATAATCAATATATAGCTGCTTAATTTTTCTAAAAGTATGCCACATTTTTACTTGCTTCACTTTGGGAATATTTTTTACAACTTTATCTTTTCCAGAAGTTCAAATTAGTTTTCTTTTTTGTTGCTGTTGGCAGAAGACCTGTGCCCACAACTCATCAAGAATTTCTAGATTCTTATTCATGTAATTTATGTAATGGTTTCTAACTTTATTTTAAAACCCCAAACTTAATATTTTTTAATAAATTAGTCTTTTTGAATTTTATTTCCATAGTTTATTGGGGAACAGGTGAAGTTTGGTTACATGAGTAAGTTCCTTAGTGGTGATTTGCGAGATTTTGGTGCACCCATTAGCTGGATAGTATACACTGTACCCTATTTGTAGTCTTTTATCCTTCACCCCCGTCCAACCCTTTCCCCATGAATCCCCAAAGTCCATTGTGTCATTCTTATGCCTTTGCTTCCTCATAGCTTAGCTCCCACCTATGAGTGAGAACATACAATGTTTGGTTTTCCATTCTTGAGTTACCTCACTTAGAATAATAGTCTCCAATATTCTTTTTTTAAGACTATCAAGTGCAGTAGTGAGAAGAAGGGAAAAAGGAAAGAGTAGAACAAGGAGCTCAATCTGTAACTGACTGTGAACAATTGACTGAGATAATTCACTACCTTCAGACCAGCCCCAAACTTAATATTCTAACTTGAACCAATTCCTTACAACCTTCTGTACTTGCTGTTATCCTGGAATTTAATTTTTTATATTCCAGGATTTCTTCCACTAATTCTGAAGTTCAATTGTTCATTTATCTCAAATTTTATGTTGCTTTAGTAGAATGCATCTTAAAATAACTTCCCAAAATTTTGAAGTCTTAGCTTTATTATCTTCTACCATTTAGTATTGCTAATTTGAAGTCTAAACCAACTTTAAATAAAGTCATCCCTATATTTAGAAGACAGCTCATTTGTTTTTGTTTTCTGGAAGTTTTTGGATTTTCTCTTAATCCTTGAAGATCTGCAATGTCACCATTTCAGTGGATGGGGTGTATGTGGATGAGGAAGGGGGCAGGATGGTGTCTATATGTGTAAGGTTTTTTTTCCCATGTTGTTTTTGAACATTGTTGTTACTACTTCGTTTTAATTGTTCCTTTGCATTAGATTGACTCTTCTAAAAATCTGAAAATTTATCTTACATTTACTTTCCTCTTCTAGCTTTATTTTCTCCTTCTAAAATTTTTACTAGCCTGACACTGGGTACTCTATAACTGGTCTCCAGGTCTCTTACATTTTCTCATTTTCCATTTCTTTGTCTCATCAGTATGCTGGTAAATATTCTCAAATTGATCAATTTATCCTATGGATGACTAATAGATTTTTCAGCCCTTCTACTGAATATGACTCTTCAGCAACTTCCATTTTAGCTTTAGGAGCATTATCTTATTATATGTATAGTATATATAGTGAAAATGTATAAATGCTCATATATATTTCTATTTTATGCAATAAGATAAGCAGCAGCAAAGGCTGCTGTTTATATAATACACATATGTATGTATAGATTTGAGAAGATATTCCATCTATAGAACAAGAAAATGGCAGCCTTTTCTTGTTCTTTATATGCAATATCCTATCAAACCTTTCTTTCAGGAATAATTAACAATATTTAGAAGGTACAGTGCTGGATAGTGAGGAGTCCCTCCGTCCTTGGTTGAAACATTCATCATGCATGTAAAGCAATGCCAAGGAAGATGTCAAGCTGCCACCTATTATTTAAAAAGGACTTTAAAAATGCTCCTACTCGGCCAGGCGTGGTGGCTCATGCCTGTACTCCCAGCACTTTGGGAGCTGAGGCGGGTGGATCATGAGGTCAGGAGATCGAGACCATCCTGACTAACATGGTGAAACCCCTGTCTCTACTAAAAATACAAAAAAAATTAGCCAGGCATGGTGGCGGGTGCCTGTAGTCCCAGCTTCTCGGGAGGCTGAGGCAGGAGAATGGCGTGAACCCAGAAGGTGGAGCTTGCAGTGAGCCGAGATCGCGCCACTGCACTCCAGCCTGGGCGACAGAGTGAGACTCCGTCTCAAAAAAACAAAACAACAAAAAAATCCTCCTACTCAGGAAAGAGTTTAGAGATCAATTTAGAAGAATACTAAGGTCTAAAGGGTTTCACATATTTCTTGACATCATCAGTAAAGACTTCCTGGAAAAGCTGTAATCCAGGGCCATCTGATAATGAAAGGTATAGAGAACATAGCCTCATTCAGAGAGCCAGCTATTTAGCTAGTCTGAATATCAAGTAATTTTGAGGCTTACAAATGATGAATTTTCTGCCCTAAATTAAAGTCAGTGTAGACCACGTTAGAGAGATTAAAAAGCAGAACAGGAGATAAGATTTGGGACAGAGAAGAGCCACAGAATTTGGAAAAGGGAAACTTCTCCCAGGTACTTCCCAGGCATCCTTTTGGATACCTTAAATACGTGCTGTGAGGCACTGGTTGCCTAATAAAGTAAATAACATCTATATGAAAACTCATTTCTGGGAAAGAACCTGGAGGCAAATAACCCAGTCTCATCTCCTAGCTCATTGCGTAGTAGGCAGAAGACACAAGAAGTGAAGGGAAATGCAATGACCAAAGTGCCAAGATTCATGCTGGAAATGCTGGAAACCTTCTAGGTGAAGACTAGATTGGAGAACCATGTTTGGACATGAACTGTGGTATTGGTTAATAGCCATTGGACCATAATATCCAAGAATACAAGTAAATCAATAGCTTACTGAGATTGTTAAAAGAATTGTGTTACCAATGAAACCCCATATCTAAAATCAAGGGCCAATATTTGCTAAAATTTTAACAGATGCTCTGACCCAAGGGGAAATAAATTGGACCACACTTATTTCAAAGAAGTTAATTGTTTTATAACTCACTTAACTGTACATAAATATTATAAATCTCTGTAGATATCATTAGTCAATTTTTATGTACCAATTAGAAAAATAAATGCAAGTAAGAAATGGAAACAAGTTAGGAACATCTAGTCTAATTCTCTTGTCTTACAAACGAAAATGCTAAGTCTCATTTGGTTATCTTCTTTGCCAAAGAACTTGCGGTTACTAAATAGATGCATATTCAGCCCTCAAACTGTTTTTTCAATATCCAGTATAGTTTTAGACCATGCTGTTTCTAATAAATCCATAATTTATCCTCTCATTACCTATATGGCCTACCACTAGATATCGTGAGAACTCACTATCACAAGAACAGCATGAGGGCAAATGCCCCCATGATTAAATTACCTCCCACTGAGTCCCTCCCACAACATGTGGGGATTATGAGAACTACAATTCAAGGTAAGATCTGGGTGGGGACACAGAGCCAAACCGTATCATTCTGCCCCTGGCCCTCCCAAATCTCATGTCCTCACATTTTAAAACATAATCATGCCCTTTTAACAGGCCCCCAAAGTCCTAACTCATTCCAGCATTAACCCAAAAGTCCAAGTCCAAAGTCTCATCTGAGACAAGGCAAGTCCCTTCTACCTATGAGCCTGTAAAATCAAAAGCAAGTTAATTGCTTCCTAGATACACTGGAGGTACAGGCATTGGGTAAATACAGCCATTCCAAACGGGAGAAATTCGCTAAAAAAAGGGGCTATAGGACCCATGCAAGTTTAAAATCCAGCAGGGCAACCAAATCTTAAAGCTCTGAAATGATCTCCTTTGACTCCATGTCTCACATCCAGGGCATGCTGATGCAAAAGATGGGCTCCCACAGCCTTGTGCAGCTCTACGGCTGTGGCTTTGCAACCCACAGCCCCCCTTCTGGCTGCTTTTACAGGCTGGCAGTGAGTGTCTACAGCTTTTCCAGGCACATGGTGCAAGCTGTCAGTGAATATACCATTCTGGGGTCTGGGGAATGGTGGCCCTCCTCTCACAGCTCCACTAGGTAGTGACCAAATGGGTACTCTGTGTGAAGGCTCCGACCCCAGATTTCCCTTCTGCACTGCCCTAGCACAGGTTCTCCATGAGAGCTCCACCCCTGCACCAAACTTCTGCCTGGACATACAGGTGTATACCAGACGTCCTCTGAAATCTAGGTGCAGGTTCCCAAACCTCAGTTCTTGACTTCCGTGTGCCCACAGGCCCAATACCATGTGGAAGGCACCAAGGCTTGGGGCTTGAACCCGCTGAAGCAATGGCCTGAGCTGTACATAGGCCCCTTTTAGCCACCACTGGGACAAAGAGGACCAAATCCTAAGACTGCACAAAGCATCAGGGCCCCGAGCCTGGCCCACGAAACTATTTTTACCTCTTATGCCCCCCAGGCCTGTGATGGGAGGGGCTGCCATAAAAGTCTCTGATATGCCCTGGAGACATTTTCCCCATTGTCCTGTTGACTAACATTTGGCTCCTTGTTACTTATGCAAATTTCTGCAGCCAGCTTGACTTTCTCCTCAGAAAATGGGTTTTTCTTTCCTATTGCATTGTCAGGCTGCAAATTTTCCAAACTTTTTACTCTGCTTCCTCTTGAACACTTTGCAGCTTAGAAATTGCTTCTGCCAGATGTCCTAAATCATCTCTCTTGAGTCAAGTTTCCACAGATCTCTAGGGCAAGGGCAGCCTCTTTGCTAAAGCATAACAAGAGTCACCTTTGCTCCAGTTTCCAACAAGTTCTTCATCTCCATCTGAGACCACCTCAGCCCGGACTTCATTGTCAATATCACTATCAGCATTTTGGTCAAAGCCATTCAACAAGTCTCCAAGAAGTTTCAAACTTTCCCACATCTTTCTGTCTTCCGAGCCCTCTATGTCTCGAGGAATTTCCAAAATTTCCCACATTTTTCTGTCTTCTTCTGAGCCCTCCAAACTTTTCCAATCTCTGCCTGTTACTCAGTTCCAAAGTCGCTTCCATATTTTCAGGTATCTTTACAGTAGCACCGTCCCTGCCCCGTGGTACCAATTTACTCTATTAGTCTATTTTCACACTGCTAATAAAGAGATACCTGAGATTGGGTAATGTATAAAGGAAAGAGCTTTAATTGAGTCACAGTTCCATGGGACTGGGGAGGCCTCAGGAAACTTACAATCATGGCGAAGGGGAAGCAAACTCATCCTTCTTCACATGATGGCAGGAAGGAGAGCTGCTGAGCAAAAGGGGGGAAAGTCCCTTATAAAGCCACCAGATCTCATGAGAACTCACTCACTATCACAAGATCAACATGAGGGTAACTGTTCCCCATGATTAAATTACCTCCCACTGGGTCCCTCCTACAACATGTGGGGATTATGGGAACTACAATTCAGGGTGAGATTTGGGTGTGAACACAGAGCCTAACAATAACAGGGCTAGTGCATTATAAGCATAGAAATTACTTTGTTAAAATACAGATTCTGATTCAGTAAGGCTGGAGAAGGACCTGAAAGTCTGCATTTTTATCTAGCCCCTACTAGCTGTTGATTGCTATTCCTTGGATCACATATTAACTACAAAGGCTATGGAGTATTCATTCTTCCTTATATCTAAACAGACACTTGCCATGGACCATTAGAATGTCACTTCTAACTGTTGGCATTAAGGCAATATTTAATAAATTACAATGTCTAACAAATACTCCAGTAACCTTATATCAAAAAAGCATAAACAAGCTTTTAAATATTCATGGTTTTCATAATTTTGCATAAATATCAAAAATAATGTTTTATAAATTCCTTTGTGTTTTTTAATTTTTGTGGAAAAGACTTTTTACTTAAAATGGGCATTTGTTGTGTGAAAATATTTAGAGTGCTTACCATGAAACTTTAGCTGATATATTCTTGTTCCTTTGCAGCAACTAGCAAATTGCCACAAATTATGCATGTAGAATAAATGAATGTTTAGTGAATTCCTCATTTGACTTCCCATGATTTCAGCTTCTTCACTGGGTAAAATCAAGACTATTAAACCTTGCCTACTATGGCCAACAATATCTAGCATAATACAAAGAACGTAAATATGAAGGTTAGAAAACGTGTTTGGAGTTCTACCAAATAATCGTGGTGGAAAAGCACACTCTTCATAAATGACATAAGGAACGTGTCAAAATATGTCAATATTTTTGTATAACTAAAAGTTATACCAATGCTTATTACTTGCTGCCACTAATACTGCTCCCACTACTACCACTAGTATTACTACCATTTTATAGAAAGTAAGGAACGTTCATTATGTCTGGGCATTTACACTAATTAACACAGCTAGAATTATTGCAGAGCAAAGATATTTTCTTCAGTCAAGTTTGTATATTAGTTATACAATTGACAAGAAAACAGAATTCACCAAATAAAGTCCATCTCAATTTCTATTTAAGCTGTGATAATAGAGATATAAATATTTAAAAATAGAATTTAAAGGATTAAAGTATAACATGTTAACTAAAACTGATATTTATTTTTAGTACTCTTATGTAGGTTTGCAAAAGTCTTAACTTTTGAAAAAGAAGAATACAATATGGTTTGCTTTTAAAGCATCCTGATGCAAGAAAGAGAAGCATGGATTATCCAGAATACTGAATGTCACAGAGAGCTAACTATAATTTATTTAAACAACATTTACAAAATATTTTTAAATGTAAGTCAACCTTATTATTTATATTGTAATATAGTTGTTGCTCTTCTCTAGAAATATGATTTTTCTGATTATGATTGTGTTATATACAATTTTTCTGAATTAATAACATGAGTTAAGATTATTCAGAAGAATAATTTTAGAAAAAACTAGAGTAACATTTCTGAAATGATATGTTAATGATGTGACTCATATATACAGATTTTCATAAGTTTCTGTTTGTAATTCTAGAATTACTCCAAAAAGGAATTAAACAAACATGAGTTTGAAACCAAAATCTGCAGTATGTCAACCTCTTTATATTCATTCCTTAGGCTGTCAATATTATTCAGTTATCCATTAATAACTTGCTTCTTAAAATATTATATAATTACACAGGTTTATGTCACAAGATTTTCACATTCAAAAGAAAAAAAAAAGCTTTGTTAAAGGTTGCGACGGGAAATAATTTATAAAGGCATAACTGGTAAACTGGCAGACATTACTTTTTCACACACCAAATGTTGTAAGCCATCTTCTGAAATTGTTTGTTCCTGGATTTACCTTACTTCACTAACAAGAGCTGAATTATAGATATCAACACTTGATGGGTGGCTTCTTACAGACATAGAAATCTTTCCATGTAAAAGCTGATGACAGAGCCTTGCACACTTTTCAGTAATTGTGTTAAAGAAATGATTGCTTTTCCTTTTATGTTTTTAAAGAATTTATCACTAGATAAAGTTATAAATTTTTAGTGCTTATTTAAAACTGTCTGTTTCTCCCAAATACCATATCTCTTTTGAGTCCTAGAGGTTAAGGAATAGATGGGATTTTAAATGCATTATTTTATTATTTGTTTTAGAATTTACTTACAAATGGATACACATCATTATAAAGTTACTTACAAAAAAAAGTCTAATTAAAGTTTTTTGTCAATGTTTTCATTTTAAAAGGAACATAGATCAGAATGAGACAGAGAGATCCACAGAAACACATGGACTGTCAGATGTAGCAAAAGATGGACAATATTTTGCTAATTTGACAAGTTAAATAGCACATAGATTCATAGTGTAGCTGTGTTATTAAATCTATATTCAAAATGCTGCGGAAATAATATGAATATTTATTCCAAAAGCGTGTAGACCCTTTGAAGAAAACTATTTCTAGAATAGTTTCTGCCAAAAGTCATCCTTATGGATAAGCTTACGACACTGCTAAGAGCAAATCCAGATGGCTTTTGGGAACTGTGCTGTGTTGGTGGAGTTCAGTTTCTTGATTAAAGGAGGGAAATGCTGTCCTTATGTAAAATAAAAATAATTTTAAAATACTATGAGGCCAGGCACGGTGGCTCACGCCTGTAATCCCAGCACTTTGAGAGGCCGAGGCGGGTGGATCATCTGAGGTCAGGAGTTCGAGACCAGACTGGCCAACATAGGAAAGCCCCATCTCCACTAAAAATACAAAAAGTTAGCCAGGTGTGGTGACATGCACCTGTAATCCCAACTACTCAGGAGGCTGAGGCAGGAGAATTGCTTGAACCCGGAAGGTGGAGGTTGCAGTGAGCTGAGACCATGCCACTGCCCTCTAGCCTGGGCAACAGAGTGAGACTCTATCTCAAATAAATAAATTACTATAAATATAAAAGAAAATCATACAAACTAATAGGAAACCTTAATTGTAGCAAGATAATAGTTGCTGCATATGGGAGGCAGCACTGCCATCTGGAGTTATGGGGGAATTAGATGGCCTTAGTAGAGAGGTCTCCTATATACATACGTATCTTCAACATATGAAGAAGTCAAGACATGGACATAATAAATAATAATCATAAATCATAAAAGTGCCTTCTCTCAATGATTATCAATGTAAGTTACACGGAAATAAAGTTTGGAAGGGTTTTTTAAAGAATGTTATGCAAACCTGGTGGATCTCATGCTAAAAAAGAAGGTGAAAACAAGAAGCTAAGATATCTCTCTTCAGAGACGGGAGGAGGAAGAAAGACATGATAATGAGATAGGTTCTAAATATATCCTGCACGAATTCCCCCTGCATATGTTCTCTGTAAATGTATCTCTTAGTGTTTAAATTTGGAAATTTAAATACTACTTTTATTAAATATTTCAATCTATATCTCAGACTGTTATAGTTTCCCCAACTCCCATTACATGAGTTAGATCCTATGTAAATGAACCCAATATCATTTCTGATTGGACCAAAAAAACATGATTCATTGGCCTCCACAGTCATATTGCATTCTTCTTAATTCTTTTTTCCTAGCTGTCATATACTTACATGTCATAAGCCAAATAACATACATTCCCAAAGACATAACCCTTAGTCTGAGCCCTGAATATAATTTAAATATTGATTGATCTTGCTTTTCCAGAATTTACATTTACTCACCTTCTAAATTATCTTGTCTTCCTCATGAATGAATCTACTGCCGATTAAACATTTTTATGTTGCAGAATCATATAAATGTTAATCTTATTTATAATAAACAACAAAAATATAGCTTATTATACGTACTATAATCAGAAAACACGTAAGATTTTATAAATCTCACTTAAAAAGTCTTTCTCAAGGGATCCCCCATGCTTTAACTTTTGTGCAGAGGTGGGATATTGATCTCATTTCACATGACAACAAAGTACTAACATAGAGAGGACATATTTGCCATTCAATCTTATTGGCAAGTACTAGCCAGATGCAAGATAAATGGGTATAGTATTAAGCTAACCATTTAGTAGCCAACAATAATATTTTTCTTGGAACTGACAGAGCACCACAACTAGTTAGAAACAGTGAGACATACCTCTATGATAGCTCCTAATTCAAATGCTAAGCCTGCCAAGTATAAGTTTTACATTTATGCTGTTCTAGAGTAGACCAGCTATTCCAATCCCTAGCTACACATTGGAGTCACCTGGAGAGATATTGAGAAATACAAATATCCAAGCCCTATCTCAGACTGATAAAATCATAATCTCTCTGGTAGGGGCCTGGGCATTATCAGTTGTTTGCAATATCTTCCCAGGTGATTCTGATGTGGTGGGAATGGGAGTGTGAATGTATTGGGTTTTTCCTCTGTGCTGATTCTTCATAACTCCCTTAGAGCCTTCTGGATCTAAGAATATCCTTCTCTAAAGGAAATATCAAACAAGACTTTCAAAGGACTGGCTTGACACTTAAAGCAAACGGTTTTTTATAATGTTTGTTTTATAATTGGGATTTATAAATTTATAATTGGGATTCTCTTTGTCATTAAATCTTCATATTCAAGAGAACAAATTTCAAAGCAGAAAGTGACAATAATAATGAACCAAATGCCTAATATCAAATAACATTACTCTTAAAATTTTACTTCCCTTTCTCAAAGAACTTGAAACACAAATACCATTCAACCCAGCAATCCCATTACTGAGTATATACCCAAAGAAATATAAACCATTCTGCCATAAAGAAGCATGCACATGTATGTTCATCACAACATGATTCACAGTAGCAAAGACATGGAATTAACCTAGATGCCCATCAATGGTGAACTGGATAAAGAAAATATGGTACATATAGACCACGGAATACTACACATCCACAAAAAGTAATGAAATCATGTCCTTTGCAGCAGTATGAATGGAGCTGGAGACCATACTCCTGAGTAAATTAATGCAGGAACAGAAAACCAAATACTGCATGTTCTCATAAGTGGGAGCTAAACATTGAGTACACGTGGACACAAGAAAGGGAAAAATGGACATCAGGGCCTATTGATGGTGAAGGGTGGGAAGCGGGTGAAGGTTGAAAAAGTACCTATCACAGTGGTCCCCAACCCTTTTGGCACCAGGGACAAGTTTTGTAGAAGACAATTTTTCCTCAGACTGGGGGTTGGGAGAATAGTTTCAGGGCCAGGCGCGGTGGCTCACGCTTGTAATCCCAGCACTTTGGGAGGCCGAGGCGGGCGGATCACGAGGTCAGGAGATCGAGACCAGGGTGAAACCCCGTCTCTACTAAAAATACAAAACAATTAGCTGGGCCTGGTGGCGGGCGCCTGTAGTCCCAGCTACTCGGAGAGGCTGAGGCAGGAGAATGGCGTGAACCCGGGAGGCGGAGCTTGCAGTGAGCCGAGATCGCGCCACTGCACTCCAGCCTGGGTGACAGAGCGAGATTCCGTCTCAAAAAAAAAAAAAAAAAAAAGGAGAGGATAGTTTCAGGATGATTCAAGCACATTACATTTATTGTGCACTTTATTTCTATTATTATTACATTGTAATATATAATGAAATAATTATACAAATCACCATATTGTAGACTCATGGGAGCCCCGAGCTTGTTTTCCTGAAACTAGACAGTCCCATCTGGGGGTGATGGGAGACAGTGACAGATCATCAGACATTAGATTCTCATAAAGAACCACGCAACCTAGATCCCCTACATGCGCAGTACACAATAGGGTTGGCGCTGCTAGTAGAATCTAAAGCCACTGCTGATCTGACAGCAGGCAGAGCTGAGGTGGTAAGGTGAGCCATGATGCGAACAACTGTAAATACAGATGGCTCTCTTGCCTGCGGCTCACCTCCTGCTGTGTGGCCCAGTTCCTAACAGGCCACAGACCAGTACCAGACGGTGGCCTAGGCGTTGGGGACCCCTGACCTGTCAGGTACTATGTTCATTAACTGGTTGATAAAATAATCTATACACCAAAACCCACAACATGCAATTTATCTATATGACAAATCTGCACATGTACCCTCTGAACCAAAAATTAAAAGTTGGAAAGAAAAAACTAAATGTATAAATAAAAATAAAAATTTTTTTTAAAAAGGGTTTTACTTTTCTTTCCCCTTACTTCCTGTCAATGGCTAAGGCTAATTGTAAGTAGTAAAATATGATTTTATGCCAGGCTAAATGCTGCTGAAGAATAGAGAAAGTCACATCCACAAGAGAGAACACGCCCATGCACGCGCGCACACACACACACACACACACACACTGACATTCAGTTCCCTGTAGACATTTGGAAGTTGTCAGCAGTAGCATAAAGACAGTCCCAATTATTAAAATTACTCTTGTGTGGAGAGTGCTTTAGAATAAGATGCCGACAGGCATGCAATATGTTAACTGCACCACGATCTTTTTCTTTTTTTAAAAAAAAGAAAATTTTTAGGAGTATTCCACTGGCTTTCATCAAAATACTTCTCCCCACCTCAGTGACATATACCCTCTCAAACATTCCAATGAAATTGCCAATAAATTCTGATTTCATAAGGAATCGAATACCCTAAAGATACCTTTTATTATTGAGTTTGTTCAATGGATTTTCTTATACCTACAATTATAAAATTGACTACAGTCCCAATTTCTCATAATTGTTCATACATAATCACATTTTTACCATTACTCAAATCATATACAGTATCATAAAGATGCTGTGATTAAATATACATTTTAAAATATTTTTCAAAGCAGATTTCTTTTAGGTCCCAAGTATAGTTAACTAGCTAGATCTTGTTCTGCCAGAAATGATTTTATGGTTTATATTCTAATACAGATATGTACATACATAATTGTCACAGGCAATTCAAGTCAAAATATCACATAGTCTAACATTAACCTCTGTGGATCATAGAAAATATCAAATAGGCAGGAGAGCTGCAGTGTAGAAAAAAGAAAGGGCTGATTTATGTTGCTCCAGGAAGAAGAACCAGGACCTACAGTTGACAGTAAATATAAGCAAATTTGCAATCAATATAAAACAAGATGAGCAATCAGGTCTTGCTAAAAAATGTGGGCCACCTTGTTTAGATTGCCTGTCATACTCATAGTTGGTTCTTAGTGGGTCCAACCTGGGAACTCACCATCTTTGAAAATAATAAAGCTACAAAACAGTAGGCTACAGAAAACTGATTAGTTCTCAGCCTGCTTCACAATCCATGAAGGGAGTGTCAAACATTCATTCTCAGACACAGTGAACCACCAGCCCAAACACAGGCACCTTTGTCCCTGTAAACTACGGGATGCCTCTTCAACCAGGCCAGGAGAGGTAATTAAATATTTGGGTTTTAAAATGCCTGCCCTTCCAGCTCCCAGGCGACCTTCTGTTGGATCCAGATAAACATGAGGAAGGCACATGCTCAAATCTTTATCTCAAGGCACAGAGGCAGTAAAAAAAGGATGAATAAATAATAAACATTAAATACTAACAAATGTGGATATTGTGTAAATAACATCCATTTTTCTCTGATCACATTTTCCCCTGTGTGTCTATCAACGCAGTATATAAACTAAAAACAGCACATTTTAGTAAAAAAAAAAAAAAAATTCATGTTATCTCATCAGCGTCTAGTAATCTTACATAATGCTATGTAGTTTTGATCTCATTTGCAAGAAAAACATTTATTTGATAAAAAATATATTGAATAATATATATACTATTTAATAATGCAGTGAACTGGCGATAATTCAGAGAGACACTCATAGTGCTGTAAATTATTTTCATGCCATAATATTGCATATGAGCCTGCCCACTAAAAATCATTAGCATGTGCAATTAAAAGAAAAAGAAATACTATCTAATTTGAAAACTAAACAAATAGACATAAGGCTGCTTTTATTTCAAATGATAAAATCTCAGCTCTTTGGTCAAGCAGCTTGAATTTCAGGAATATTTCTTGAAAAGAAAGTAAATTAATGGGGTAGGATTTATAGATATGTTGTCTTGAACTGAGCATCATTCCATCTATGCTCAGAAGCTTCTGACAATGAGTGGATGTATTAAGGGCGATAAATGTCTATGATTCCGTGGTATGGTATAGCAAGTGTTTCAGGAGCGAAGACTTTGTAGAAGTATAATAATTTCCATTCAGCCTCAAAGCTCTAACAATGCATTACTGATCTCTCACTGCCTCTTAATTTTAATGTCATCTGATCTGTTTATCTGAAGGTTCAAAATGCTGTTGGGTCTCCTTATCTCAGCTGCGTGCTAAACTCAGGCCTATGAATCTATAGGGAACATCCTGACTCAGTAGAAAGATGCAAAAGCTATAAACAAAAAGCAAATGCAAGTGGCATTTTTGTGAATCCCCTTGATTTCTATTCCTCTGGCTGACTGAAACTTCTATCACCCTTTTCCTTTTCTTTTCTTTTTTTTTTTTTTTTTTTTTTTAGTAGAGAGTCTCGCTCTGTCGCCCAGGCTGGAGCGCAGTGGGCTATCTTGGCTCACTGCAACCTCTCCATCTCCCGGGTTCAAGCGTTTCTCCTGGTTCAGCCTCCTGAGTAGCTAGGACTACAGGCACGCACCACCACTCCAGGCTAATTTTTCTATTTTTAGTAGAGACGGGGTTTCACCATGTTGGCCGGGATGGTCTCCATCTCCTGACCTCAAGTCATCCTCCTGCCTCGGCCTCCCAAAGTGCTGGGATTACAGGCATGAGCCGCCACGCCTGGCTCACCCTTTTTCATTTAAGCCTTCTAGAGAAAAAAGAGGCTAACATTGGCTTCTTTGTTTCTGAATTTTAGCAAAGATCCACTTTAGGGCATCTCAATAGAACTTAAGGTCTAACGGAGAAATGTTATACTCTCAGGTCACACTGCCAAAATGATTCTCTTCAGGTTGTAGGGACAAAGACAACATTACACCTCCAGAATCTGGCTTTAGGGCTTGTAAAGGAGGTTCTGTGCACCAACGTGGTTCTTGAAGTCAGATGGACTTTGCAAGGAATTATACCCAGAACACCTCGTTGGTATGTGAGGATTAAATGAGATCATGTATGTAAACTGAATAATTTAAAGTTTGGCACAGCGGATAGTGGCTTCTCTCTATCTTTCCTGCCCATCCCCCCACTCTTATAGTTTCATTTAACAATCGTAGTACCCTTATTTAGGTGTTACTATTCTCAGTATAAAAATGGGTGGGAAAACGGAAATTTCGAAAGATTAAAAACTTAAATCATACCGTGAAGAACATCGAAATCGTTCTTACCCAATTATATCTGATTCTACTACACCAGTCTATTTCTATAATGTATGATACCATCCTAATTGTTTTAACCCTGCAGATTGCTTCTTCTGAATAGGGAGACACCCTCAAATAATTCTAAAGTCCTGCTATTTCAGTGCCTTGAATTTATCTTCATTACAAATTTTCTCTTAATACTCTGCATTGGGAAATAAAAATCATATTCTATTTTCAGAGAATAGTGTTACTTGCAAAAGTTTGGTTATTTTTGACTTGAGTTTGGGGGTTTTAAATCAATAAATGAAATAATTGTGAGGAATTTAGGGAGAAAAGGAAAAGAACATTAACATTGTTTATGATTCTACCCTCCGAAGAACTGCTATTAGTGTTTTGCTATGTGGCTTTTTATGCTCTTAAATGAATGTAAATTTAAATTTTGTGTGTGTGTGTGTGTGTGGTTTTTTTTTACAACATTACTGTCGTACTAAAGTTTTTGGTAACCTGACATTTTATTTTAAAATACCCGTTAGAAATCTTTGAGCACATAGCTTTTAATGAATTCATAGTTTTCTGTGGAATAGCATATAATTTATTTACCTAATCCACATAAGACTCTATGCTCGTCTTTCCTATTTAACTAACATACCATATAGCCCTAATCCCCACTGGAGTCTATGTTAGTCATTTCGATTTGATTAACATACTATACTGTCTACTATGCATTAATCATCTCATTTAATCCTATTGATTTTACAGTTATTCTGTCATTATTTAATACCTGCAACGCCACCCCACCAAGATGTAGACACTTCTTGATGGTGGCCAGAGAGAAAGGTCGGGTTACCCACAAAGGGAAGCCCATCAGACTAACAGCTGATCTCTCGGCAGAAACTCTACAAGCCAGAAGAGAGTGGGGGCCAATATTCAACATTCTTAAAGAAAAGAATTTTCAACCCAGAATTTCATATCCAGCCAAATTAAGCTTCACAAGTGAAGGAGAAATAAAATACTTTACAGACAAGCAAATGCTGAGAGATTTTGTCACCACCAGGCCTGCCTAAAAGTGATCCTGAAGGAAGCACTAAACATGAAAAGGAACAACCAGTACCAGCCACAGCAAAAACATTCCAAATTGTAAAGACCATCGAGGCTAGGAAGAAACTGCAGCAACTAACGAGCAAAATAACCAACTAACATCATAATGACAGGATCAGATTCACACATAACAATATTAAATTTAAATGTAAATGGGCCAAATGCTCCAATTAAAAGACACAGACTGGCAAATTGGATAAGCAGTCAAGACCCATCAGTGTGCTGTATGCAGGAAACCCATCTCATGTGCAGAGACACATATAGACTCAAAATAAAGGGGTGGAGGAAGATCTACCAAGCAAATGGAAAACAAAAAAAGGCAGGGGTTGCAATCCTAGTCTCTGATAAAATAGACATTAAACCGACAAAGATCAAAAGAGACAAAGAAGGCCATTACATAGTGGTAAAGGGATCAATTCAACAAGAAGGGCTAACTATCCTAAATATATAAGCACCCAACACAGGAGCACCCAGATTCATAAAGCAAGTCCTGAGTGACCTATAAAGAGACTTAAACTCCCACATAATAATAATGGGAGATTTTAACACCCCACTGTCAACATTAGACAGATCAACAAGACAGAAAGTTAACAAGGATATCCAGGAATTGAACTCAGCTCTGAACCAAGTGGACCTAATAGACATCTACAGTACTCTCCACCCCAAATCAAGAGAATATACATTTTTTTCAGCACCACACCACACTTATTCCAAAATTGACCACATAGTTGGAAGTAAAGCTCTCCTCAGCAAATGTAAAAGAACAGAAATTATAACAAACTGTCTCTCAGACCACAGTGCAATCAAACTAGAACTCAGGATTAAGAAACTCACTCAAAACCGCTCAACTACATGGAAACTGAACAACATACTCCTGAATGACTACTGGGTACATAACGAAATGAAGGCAGAAATAAAGATGTTCTTTGAAACCAATGAGAACAAAGACACAACATACCAGAAGCTCTGGGACACATTCAAAGCAGTGTGTAGAGGGAAATTTGTAGCACTAAATGCCTACAAGAGAAAGCAGGAAAGATCCAAAATTGACACCCTAACATCACAATTAAAAGAACTAGAAAAGCAAGAGCAAACACATTCAAAAGTTAGCAGAAGGCAAGAAATAACTAAAATCAGAGCAGAACTGAAGGAAATAGAGACACAAAAAACCCTTCAAAAAATTAATGAATCCAGGAGCTGGTTTTTTGAAAAGATCAACAAAATTGATAGACCACTAGCAAGACTAATAAAGAAGAAAAGAGAGAAGAATCAAATAGACGCAATAAAAAATGAAAAAGGGGATATCACCACCGATCCCACGGAAATACAATCTACCATCAGAGAATACTACAAACACCTCTACGCAAATAAACTAGAAAATCTAGAAGAAATGGATAAATTCCTCGACAAGTACACCCTCCCAGGAATAAATCAGGAAGAAGTTGAATCTCTGAATAGACCAATAACAGGTTCTGAAATTGTGGCAATAATCAATAGCATACCAACCAAAAAGAGTCCAGGACCTGATGGATTCACAGCCGAATTCTACCAGAGGTAGAGGTACAAGGAGGAACTGGTACCATTCCTTCTGAAACTATTCCAATTGATAGAAAAAGAGGGAATCCTCCCTAACACATTTTATGAGGCCTGCATCATCCTGATACCAAAGCCTGGCATAGACACAACCAAAAAAGAGAATTTTAGACCAATATCCCTGATGAACATTGATGCAAAAATCCTCAGTAAAATACTGGCAAACCGAGTCCAGCAGCACATCAAAAAGCTTATCCACCATGATCAAGTGAGCTTCATCCCTGGGATGCAAGGCTGGTTCGACATACACAAATCAATAAATGTAATCCAGCATATAAACAGAACCAAAGACAAAAACCACATGATTTTCTCAATAGATGCAGAAAAGGCCTTGGACAAAATTCAACAACGCTTCATGCTAAAAACTCTCAATAAATTAGGCATTGATGCAATGAATCTCAAAATAATAAGAGCTCTCTATGACAAACCCACAGCCAATATCATACTGAATGGGCAAAAACTGGAAGCATTCCCTTTGAAAACAGGCACAAGACAGGGATGCCCTCTCTCACCACTCCTATTCAACATAGCGCTGGAAGTTCTGGCCAAGCAATCAGGCAGGAGAAGGAAATAAAGGGTATTCAATTAGGAAAAGAGGAAGTCAAATTGTCCCTGTTTGCAGATGACATGATTGTATATCTAGAAAACCCCATTATCTCAGCCCAAAATCTCCTTAAGCTGATAAGCAACTTCAGCAAAGTTTCAGGATACAAAATCAATGTACAAAAATCACAAGCATTCTTGTACACCAATCACAGACAAACAGAGAGCCAAATCATGAGTGAACCCCCATTCACAATTGCTTCAAAGAGAATAAAATACCTAGGAATCCAGCTTACAAGGGATGTGAGGACCTCTTCAAGGAGAACTACAAACCACTGCTCAATGAAATAAAAGAGGATACAAACAAATGGAAGAACATTCCATGCTCATGGGTTGGAAGAATCAATATCGTGAAAATGGCCATATTGGCCAAGGTAATTTATAGATTCAATGCCATCCCCATCAAGCTACCAATGACTTTCTTCACAGTATTGGGAAAAACTACTTTAAAGTTCATATGGAACCAAAAAAGAGCCTGCATTGCCAAGTCAATCCTAAGCCAAAAGAACAAAGCTGGAAGCATCACACTACCTGACTTCAAACTATACTACAAGGCTACAGTAACCAAAACAGCATGGTACTGGTACCACAACAGAGACATAGATCAATGGAACAGAACAGAGCCCTCAGAAATAATGCTGCATATCTACAACTATCTGATCGTTGACAAACCTGACAAAAACAAACAATGGGGAAAGGATTCCCTATTTAATAAATGGTGCTGGGAAAACAGGCTAGCCATAGGCAGAAAGCTGAAACTGGATCCCTTCCTTACACTTTATACAAAAATTAATTCACGATGGATTAAAGACTTACATGTTAGACCTAAAACCATAAAAACCCTAGAAGAAAACCTAGGCAATACCATTCAGGACATAGGCATGGGCAAGGACTTCATGTCTAAAACACCAAAAGCAATGGCAACAAAAGCCAAAACTGACAAACGGGATCTAATTAAACTAAAGAGCTTCTGCACAGCAAAAGAAACTACCATCAGAATGAACAGGCAACCTACAGAATGGGAGAAAATTTTTGCAACCTACTCATCTGACAAAGGGCTGATATCCAGAATCTACAATGAACTCAAACAAATTTACAAGAGAAAAACAAACAACCCCATCAAAAAGTGGGCGAAGGACATGATCAGACACTTCTCAAAAGAAGACATTTATGCAGCCAAAAAACACATGAAGAAATGCTCATCATCACTGGCCATCAGAGAAATGCAAATCAAAACCACAATGAGATACCATCTCACACCAGATAGAGTGGTGATCATTAATAAGTCAGGAAACAACAGGTGCTGGAGAGGATGTGGAGAAATAGGAACACTTTTACACTGTTGGTGGGACTGTAAACTAGTTCAACCATTGTGGAAGTCAGTGTGGCGATTCCTCAGGGATCTAGAACTAGAAATACCATTTGACCCAGCCATCCCATTACTGGGTATATACCCAAAGGACTATAAATCATGCTGCTATAAAGACACATGCACACGTATGTTTAGTGTGGCACTATTCACAATAGCAAAGACTTGGAACCAACCCAAATGTCCAACAACAACAGACTGGATTAAGAAAATGTGGCACATATACACCATGGAATACTATGTAGCCACAAAAAATGATGAGTTCATGTCCTTTGTAGGGACATGGATGAAACTGGAAAACATCATTCTCAGTAAACTATCGCAAGGACAAAAAACCAAACACCGCATGTTCTCACTCATAGGTGGGAACTGAACAATGAGAACACACAGACACAGGAAGGGGAACATCACACTCTGGTGACTGTTGTGGGGTGGGGGGAGGGGGGAGGGATAGCAATAGGAGATATAACTAATGCTAAATGACGAGTTAATGGGTGCAGCACACCAACATGGCACATGGATACATACGTAACAAACCTGCACATTGTGCACATGTACCCTAAAACTTAAAGTATAATAACAATGAAAAAGAAATCTTTGTTGGTACAATTTTGCTGATATTTTAGGTTTTCTTAGGATATGTTAATACAAATTTATATGTATATACATATGTTACTCGTTACAAATTTACAAATAACGTTTGTAAGGTATTGTACTTTTATCAGTAGTTTAAGAGATAGTCTGTTTCCCTAGACTGTAATATTATTTATAATTATAAAATATTGTACTAAAGAAAAAGCAAAATTTCTACCTTGGCATTGAATTTAAGTTCGTGCCTGTGATTATCAGTGTTAAACATTTTAATATCTTTATTTACTTAATTCGTCTTTATTCTTTCTTGATAAGCTACTCATGTTATTTGGCTATTCTTCTAGTAAGGAAATTATCTTTTTCTTATTTCTCTTAAGATTTTCTAACAAACTGGTTTGATGAACCATTTTTCATGTATGTTGCAAATATTTGTCACTTATATCTTGGGGTTTTGCATTATTAATCAATCACACTTCTCCTCCCCATGCCACATATACCTAAAAATACTTATGCATACTTTTTTTTATTTTGAAAAATATTAAATCCACTGAAAGTCTGAAAGGGCAGTACAGAAAAACCTATATGATTTGTCAACAGCTCTGCAATACCTATTGCCTATCTACGTATGTAAGCATGCACACACACACACATACACACACACATACTCACCTTTTGTCAAACCTTCAAAAGTAGGCGTGAATGTACTTCTAAAAGTATACTTCACTCCTAAATACTTCAGCATGCATCTCCCAAGAAGGAAAATATTATTTCCAATGAAACCACAACATCATTACCACACCTAAGAATATTAACAATCATAGCATTCTTTAATACACAGTTCATAATACAAATTTTCCCAATCATCCTCAAAATGTTTTTTCAAGATTCAATTATGTATAGCATATGAATCTTTAGTTCTCTTAGTGCATAAGAGTTACACCCTCTCCTAGGTCTTTCTTGATACTGACTCCTCTAAGGGTCCAGGTTAATCAGCCTATACACTATCCTGCTTTCCAGATATACCTGATGTTTTTTCAACATTAGATTCAGGTCAGACATACCTGACAAGAACACAACATAGGTGAGTAGGCATTCTTAAAATATACACATAGAAATCCACAAAGTCAGTAATTAATTTTATATAGTCAAAGCTATAAATATATTATATTTATTCCTTTTCCCTAGTACTGGTAAAACCACTACCCTTTCAAAAATAAAGTGAGTACCTATCATAGTTGTTTATGACTTATTTTTCACACCAAACTCTCCTAATTCATTTCAAATTTATTTTTATATGTAGGGCATATTATATTACCCTTTCTCTTGGAGTATTCTTCTAACAGTGTTGTCAAATAGAAATACAATGCAAGCCACATAAGTAAGTTCAAACTTTCTAGTCAGCACATTTTAAAAAGTAAAGAGAAATAGGCGAAATTGATTTTAATGACATTTTTATTCAAGCTGACCTTTCTAAAATATTTTCTTGTTATATGTTGAAATATATTTAATAATATAAAATAAAATATTAATTAGATTTTTCACGTTTATAATATTTGAAATCTGTAATGTATTTCTCACAAAACATCTCAATTCAGACACTAAATTTTCTTCAGCAGTACTTAGCATATATTTAGATTTAATAAATGTAACACTGAAAAAGTAAATACCCATATCTAAGTTGTTTCAAACAAACTGAAAAATTTTTCACAAACTGAATTATCAGCTTTAAAATTAAACTTAAATGAATTAAATAACTTTTTTCTACAAAATCCATATCTGTTTAGTTGCTGATTTAGTGGCTGAGCAGAGATTCAATTAGGTGAAAATCTTTAAAATACTACCATATATTTAATGCAATAAAATTATAATCCAAGCTTGTAAGATCTTATTCCTTATGTAGGTGGATGAGACCGAGACAGGATAGTTAGATGGATGGATAGATAGATAGATAGATAGATCGATAGATAGAGCTAAATTTATGGTAAATTTTATGTCACGTGTAGACATTGTAGAATGTCTCAAGCAGGAAGAAACAAGATGGCCTCCGTTGCTTCAAAATTAAAAGAAAACAGATTTGTTCTGTGTCCCACAAACAACTATACCTTGAAAATGCATTTTAATTTAATCACATTCTTTGATGTTCTCATTAGTGTTAATAAAGAGGAAAATGTTATTCTAATCAAGATAAAGTTATTTTCATATACACTTTACAATGACTAATAAATATAAAATTCAACTGTATTTATAAGGAAATTTACAGTGCATACTTAATGTAAAGGTAAAAAGCTAATTATCCCACACTACAACACAAACATTTGTAATTTTAAATACCAAATATTTCTTACTCAATCAGCAGTTAAAATGAGAAATCACTTTATATTTTGGTGACAACATTAACGTTTTATTCAATTGGTGTTTGTTTTGCTCCATCTCTCTCTATATATAACAAAAGTCTTTACTTTAAAGAGTAATTTTGGATATCCAAAGTCAAGTTTTTATCACCAGAATTCATACAATAAACCACCACTGTGATAAGAGCTCATGGTGAAGTTGATTTCTTGTCATTAGAACAAGGAAGTAATCAAATGGCACCATTTAACAATCATTAAATTCATATTGGATTTCATGTTACGATAATGAGAATAGAAACTAGAATAAGAAAAAGATGACTAAACTTTAGGAAATTATTTATATTTAACCTGAAAAGACAAGTTTTAAAGATAATAACCAAAGTCTATAATCTTATAAACAATCATTTTGAAGATTTATTGAACCATTGTCAATCAGATACCCACAAAAGATAAGTTGCTTTAAAAGACTTCTGTGGCAGGAGAGCTTCCGGAGTGGATGAGTGGTTCACACGGGAACAAATGAGAAAAAGAAGCCAGAAGTTTCAGAGATCTTTGTAAACATCTGAGTCCCAATGATCTCAAGCATGAACGCAGGTTGTCACGTACCTTAAGGAACAGACTCTTTCTATGAATAGCTATGGGAATAAATTACTCTATATCAAAAGCTCTCCCAATTTTGGAAATATGTGGAGGTGGGTCATCTTCAGGATATTCTAAGCTTTGGGATTTGATTCACGTTATCGCCCCATGTAGTTTTCATGATTTCATGCACAGAGCCTTCTTTTTGAGCTCAGTGAGCCACATTTTCCTGTGAAATGAAATGAAACCCCCATATGTTTTTAGTCATTTTGTAACAAAATTTGGAATCTTTCTATCGAAGACTTCAGAGTTTTCTGATATATTGATTTAGTCCAGCTAGGATTTCTCAGCTACTGTTGGGTGAAAGGTCTCTTGTAACACACAATGATCCTAATTCAGGCACAGACAATGGCCTTAGGGTAGTTAAAAATATGTCACCCTGATGCATTTGTTACGGAAGTTAAATACTATCATTGCTTTCATAACTGTTCCTGTAGTAAAGGATAATTTGAGTTTTTATTGTTTCATTTTACAAGTGGCCAATAAATCATATATATCCTGATAGAAAATTAAAGACAATATCACTGACTTTACTAGGAGATGGAGCAAAAATAGAAATAGAAAAGAATCTGAAGAAAACAAACTAAAACAAAATGATCTTGTGACTAAATAACTTGCTTCTTAAATCATATCCAACTTGTGAATAGTACTGTGCATGTGTGCTATAATTTGTCCTGAGAATATTTTTTGTCCCTATACATTCTGTTAAATAAACTAATTTTTTTCTATTTGCCTCACTCTCTATAATTTGATACTCAGAGAATTAAGAAAAAATATTCTATTTACAGCAAAATTTTCTTCTGTACCTGATCACCTAGACATTTTCCCCCTGAATTTTGAAGAAAGAAATCATTTTCGCATGTAACAGAGGCAGCTGGTTTAGCAGGGAATGCTATCATGGCTTAGCCCATCCTGATTCTGGGCAGCTACTTTGAATAGCTAGCTGAATTCTGTAAGCGGCCTCTTCCATTTTCTCAGAAAATGTGGGGAAGCATGGAATAGGACAGGAGACAGAACAGAGGACAGAACCAAAGTAGGGAAAGAGAAGAAAAAACAGAAATAGAGGAAGTAACTGCTGAGGCACAGCTAATCAGAAAGGACACTTCATGCATATTATGGACCCATTGTGATAATAAAATTGGAACCAAATTGCCTACACAAACCACTTGAGACACTCTGCATCTTTAATTTTTAAAGTTATGAAGACACTTGACACAGAAGGGGATCAATTATCACTAGTTTTCGTGCAAATACTTACTTAAGCAATGCTGTGGGTCAGAGTCAGTAGGAAAATTGCAGGCTTGCAGCCACATAATGGCAACTAATTACACTATTCCCGGGCCCCTTTTCAATGGTCTCAGTTGGCAGTAGTGGTCATAGCTGACTTATTCTGATTAAATTTCAAGGAGTCTAAAGGTATGTTAAATGTAATGTATGTATTTGCTAAAACTGGTTTGGATCATGAAGCCACCAAAAAAACATTAAAACAAAAGGGAGGCCGAGCGCCGTGGCTCACGCTTGTAATCCCAGCACTTTGGGAGGCCGAGGCGGGCGGATCACGAGGTCAGGAGATCGAGACCATGGTGAAACCCTGTCTCTACTAAAAATACAAAAAAAAAAAAAATTAGCCGGGCGTGGTGGCGGCGCCTGTAGTCCCAGCTACTCGGAGAGGCTGAGGCAGGAGAATGGCGTGAACCTGGGAGGCGGAGCTTGCAGTGAGCCGAGATTGCGCCACTGCACTCCAGCCTGGGCGACAGAGCCAGACTCCCACTCAAAAAAAAAAAAAAAAAAAAAAAAAAAGGGAATCCTCCAGTTAACTTGTTAGGTACTCAAATCCTTGAGAGGGATAATGTGGTACCATTTAATAACGGAATAGAGGTTTTCAGTATGGCATAGAAGCAGTTCCCAGATCACAGTGGCCCCTCTTTCAATGGGCAATCTTGAACATATACATTTAGAAAAATGGGAATTTATACTGCTCCACGCTATATGGGACAGTTAATAGAGTACTTTATGTTAATAAAGTAAATGGAGTGCTTTACTTTCTGTTGGTAACAGTTTGGAGAGCCTGGTCAGGCACTGGCTTTATTCTGAATTGTCAAGCCTAGTTCAAGTTTTCTTTTTTATTATACTAAGGTTAATCAGCTAATTTAATAGAAACATCTCTACTCTCCTTTTTGGTTCCACCCCACAAAGTATTGAGAGAGAAATATTATCTCCATAATGAAAAGTCTGTCAACAAAACAACTAGTCTAATAGACAAGGAGACTGAACTTCATTTTTGAGTTCAGGAAAACAAACCATTAGAAACTAAATGAGGGTTGTCAGGCTTGTGGTAACAATTAAAATAAACAAACCTCATTTATTGCCTCTATTGCCTACATCTCCTTTACTCTGTTGCCTTTATGAAAACTGCCTAAGTAGACATGGCATTGAACACTGAGTATTTCTTCCCATCTTATTTCTATTTCTTTTCTCTGGGCAATTTGCCCTTAAGAAGTGAATTAAGTACTGGTGAATTAATTTATTTCTGTTCAACTGAATATACTGCTTTATTGTATATTTTAAAATTAATTTATTACATATAAAAATAAATTGATTGCAGCCGGGCGCAGTGGCTCATGCCTGTAATCCTAGCACTTTGGGAGGTCGAGGTGGGTGGATCACCTGAGCTCAGGTGTTCAAGAACAGCCTGGCCAACATGGTGAAACCCCATCTCTATTAAAAATACAAAAATTAGGCCGGGCGCGGTGGCTCACGCTTGTAATCCCAGCACTTTGGGAGGCCGAGGCGGGCGGATCACGAGGTCAGGAGATCGAGACCACGGTGAAACCCCGTCTCTACTAAAAATACAAAAAAATTGGCCGGGCATGGTGGCGGGCGCCTGTAGTCCCAGCTAATCGGAGAGGCTGAGGCAGGAGAATGGCGTGAACCCGGGAGGTGGAGCTTGCAGTGAGCCGAGATCGCGCCACTGCACTCCAGCCTGGGTGAAAGAGCAAGACTCCGTCTCAAAAAAAAAAAAAAAAAAAAAAAAAAAAATACAAAAATTAGCCAGACATGATGGCAGCTACCTGTAATCCCAGCTACTCGGGAGGCTGAGATGGGAGAATCACTTGAACCTGTGAGGCGGAGGTTGCAGTGAGCCGAGATCGTGCCACTGCACTCCAGCCTGAGTGGCAGAGCAAGACTCCATCTCAAATAAATAAATAAGTTAATTAATTAATTAATTAATTAAATAGATTGCATACTATTTTCTTCACTCTCTTCCAAAGAATATCACCTTTATAGTAAATAAAGCTTTGCTTGTGAAAGAAGCTCTAAGCCATTTAAAAAAGTAAAATGTGTGTGTTCTCAGCCTATATGGCCACCTGTCACCACTTGCCTGGAGGGTAGGCATGACACACTGACCTCCATTAGATGCAGAGACTATGATTCCAAAAGTGAAAAGAGGTTATTTTCAGCACTACATATGCCACTAAGAAGCTGACATTTTGATGTCCACTCCTCATTTTGCTAGCCTGAATCTACTAGCATAATATTGTTTTGTATCAATCCATAAAATCATAAAAACATATTCACACATTTAACTTACTAAATGTTACAAGAAATGCATAAATACGCATTCAGAACCTCCCTCTCATTTTTTTAATCTTTTCTGAAGATTTTATTTCTTTCTAAAACGTATATTAGGAAAAGAGTATTTGCACAATGCCGGGTAATACCTGGCACGCGATTGAGTAGGTGATTCCACAAATCCGCAGAGTCTGAGGAGGTAGGATTGAAAAGCTACTGTTTTCTATTGATACTGAGCCAATATGGTTAGTAGAAGAAGTTTTCTTTCTTCTGTCCGCTTTGTGGTCTACTTGAGGGTGGGAGGCTGTTAACAGTGTGATAGGAACTAACAGCATTACATGCTACAAAAAGCAATTGCCTGAGAAATTTTCCTAAGCCAGAGCCAAAGCAAAGCAAATGCAATACTCCCCCTCACCTCTGTGTCGGCCACGTGAGAGTGCAGCTACACCGTGATCTCCACAGGGCAAATTCCATGACAGAAACTGGATTCTGTGGCCAGTTGCATGGCGACATGGGTCTGCCGCAAGAATGGAATTTAAATATTGAATACTACAGACATTTATTTTCTTTCCAGAGACCAACAAAAATAAATAATTTTAACTACACAGGTGCATTTGCTTCATTTCATTGAAAGAAAACACCTTCTAGACAAACAAAGATGCACAATTTTATTTGGAAACACTAGTATCATATTATATTTTGGTACTTTCATATGAAGTCCAATGGAACAGTCGCCAAAAATCCCATCTTAAAATCATTCAATTAGTGTTATACCCTTTAGCTGAAATAGGAACAAAGCATTCCCTAAGATCTGATCATTGAATGTTGAGTGTTTCTTCCCCCGTTTTAGAATGTTATTTATTTCAAAAAATTATCTCCTCACTTCCAGAGAGATAAGAGAAAAACGAAATGAAAAAGCTCAACTGCCAGCTAAAGCTTTTATAGATAACATTTAAAGCAGCTGTGCTTCCCGTAGCCCATGCCTAAAAATATAACTGAATTGTATTCGTTGAATTCTAAAAGTTCAAAGTACATATAACCATTATGCATTAAGAAAGTAACTACCTGCCCTTAACTTTCTTATTTTGCTTCTAGTTTTGGATAAAATTTTATTGTTTCAATTTCAATTTCAAAGCAACATAATCATGATAGCCATTTATTTTGGTTTTTAATATAAAATTAGCCTTTTCATATCTTGAAATCATTCAGGTTTATTTTCTTCTATTTGAATTTTTTTATATATAATACAAAAGCATAAGCTAGAGTTGACCAATGAGGTTAATTAAAAGATTATATATTTTTTATTTTATGAAATTATAGACTCTTAAAACCAGAAGATCATCTTAGTGATTATCTAATATAGCTCCACTCATTTTTTTAGATGAAAAAAACTTAGGTTCAGAGGAAATGAATGATTTACTTAGAATCACATGGCTAGTACATGGCAAAGTTGATACTAGAATGCTTAGACTTTTCATCCTAAAATATTTTTGTTCTGCAAGCTCCCTAATGGAATAAAGAATAAAACAGAGTGCTAATCACATGATAGGCAAGTGGGTGCCTAGGACAAATCAGGGAAAAGTGAAATAAAGGAAAAGTGTCTTAAAATGGTTGTTTTGGTCAGAGTTCCAACAGGAAACATATGACATGCTCAAATTGAAATAATTGGAAGAGAGTTTAATAAATAAACTACTTATCAAGGTACGGGCAGGGTATAAAGAAATCACAAGAGATATTGCTGGAGTCCAGGGCTAGAAATCACTAAGCTATTATCATTCCTAGGCCTAACCCAAAGAAGATAATAGGGTTTCTGAAAGCCAAAGAGGGGGCTCTGTAGAGAACTCTACTTTGACAAGCTTTCTGACTTTCGACCAAGATGCAGAGTTAACATGAGGTGATCCTGCAGGGAAGAAGGCAGGGGAATGAACGCAACGATTTTCTCCCCTTCCTCTAATCTCCTGTAGCAAACATCCTGCCTAAGCTCACGGGAGGTTAAAAGAACCTCTTGATATACAGATCAGTCTCCCTGAATAAGTAGCAGGGTGAAGGGCAAAGGACAGATCTGTTAAAGAAAAAATTATTCAGGACATATTAAAGATGATAAGACCAACTTTATTCAGAGAGTTGGAGGAACACGGTGATAGGTATAGAGACCACTGCAATGAGATTTTGCATTGCGGGAAAGAGATTGGACTCGACTCCAAATACAGCATGGGCAAGTGGAATTTATAGTGAAAGAACTGGGTGGGTGTCGTGGATGGAAAATTACTAAGAGGAAACATCAAGGTAAAGGTGGATTCTAGCTAAACCAATCGAGCAGGATTCTTGTTGAAAGAAGGCTAGGTCAATCAAACGTCACCTAAAGAATGGTGGAGGATGAAGAGCCTGATCAGATATTGAGGGTGATCCAATATCAGGAACAGGGGGTTCTTATTAAACTGACTTAGCAAGGTTCTTGCTAAAACTGGATTTTACAAAGAAGTAAACAGACAGATGGTAGAAGGCTCAGAAGCTTGACGAAACTTTAGTCACACAAAGAATTTTTTTCAATCTAAAGGAGTAAATGAAGGCAGAGGGGTGATGTTTGGACAAAGGAAGAAATAGAATAAAAGTTCAAAGAGAAAAAGACATCAACTTAAGAATTAGGGGCAAAAAAGTATTAACACAGCACAAGAGGAACAACACCCCAGAATGATAGAGTTGCATGGATAATAATAGGTTATAAAGTCATGTTTCTAGAAAGAGAGAAAAAAAGAGTAAATGGAGAGGAAAAGGAAAGACTGAGGCTTAAAGAGGGAAGGTTGAAGGAGTGAGGTGTTAAACAGATTAAAGTTTAAATTAAAAAATACTATTTTCATGTAAACCTATTCTAGTTGGACCTGGGCTAGAGGAAGAGTTTTCTTGGACAGCACTGATCTAACATGTAACATATATATTGTATTAACCATATAAGCTGCTTGTGAATATTGAGGATTTTCTTATTACCGCAGTCTCAGAAACGTATTCACTTTAAATCTGAAATCCTTTTATTTTGCGGGGCTGGCACGGGAGAATTTTGCAGCATTTCCATTGGTGTTAAGTTATCTGACTTTCCCAACACTTCACTGTGTTTCTGTGTTGGCTCTGTCTACCAGCAGCCCCACACCTTTCCTGGACAATTGTCTATGGGTTTCTTCCCCAAAACTATCTGTTACACATGCCATGCACGTTCTAAACCATCCCTCCTTCAACTTTATTTTCTGATATCGCTTTCTTGTTTCTAGTTACTTAAAAATTCATTTCTCCCAAAGAGACTCTCAAGTTATATGCAAACCAAAGAAAAAGAAATATACCAAGTATGTGGAACTTTTCTCCCCCTATTATCAGAAAAGAATTGAATCTACTTCCATCTGCTAGAAGACTTCATGTGTGTCTCTGACCTTGTGTCATGCCCAGCAGCCTTCCCTTTTCACCAGCAAGTGTCAACTTCTTTCCAGATTTCTTTGCCAAAGCATTGACTTCTTTCACTAGGACATTTGTGAAACTCCAAATGAAATAATTTTGTTTATAACAATGTAGAATTATGCTATCATTTGCCTACAGTTCTTATATTCTTTGAAATTTCATTGATCCTTCTAAGCCTGAGCTCCTTTATCTAGAAAAAGTAAATAACAGCTTCTTTACCATAGGTTGCTAAAATCATACAAGATAATGCATGTAAAGTGCTGATCACAGTGCTGCAAATAATAAAAGCTCTTTAAATGTTAACTATTATTATTATTGCTTTCTAAATGGCTGTCTGTGATGGGCTGATGATTTATTGTAAAAGACGGTAATGAAGCAAGCTAAGGGGTCAAGGCTGCTCTACCAAGGATGAAAATAAAAGAACAAAGCTGCCCCATTACGATCCCTTGGTGTCAATGAGTAAGATATTCTCTAATGACAAGCTGGTCCTTTTCTCAGAAATGGAACATATTTATCTCCATAAATCAAATTAGCCAGTCTAGAATAAAGTTACATTTTTCAATGGTGACCTTATTTTTCTAGAATTTGTATTTAATGAATCATATTTGGGGGCATTCAATCTATAATCTTGAACAAAAAACCTAATAAAAATATTGCAGAGGCTAGTTTTATAGGTATTTTTAAATACTTGAGAAATAGTTTTTCAAATGGATCACCGAAATGATGGCCTTGGAAAGCCTTCCAGCTCTATAAGCATACAATCTAGGTAAGAATTTAGGTAAATTGTCTGAAGTGAAAAATATGATTCTGAGGCTGAACTAGGATTGACAGAACCACATAAAATAAGCCAAATTAAAACCACTATAGATTATGCATGAGATCATTAGGACATAGGGTTCAATAATTAAAGATGGCCCTTTAATTTTAAATTGGTTTGAATTTGAAAATATACAGAAGCAATCTCACAAACACCTTGTACCCACCACTCAGATTTAATAAACATTTTAATACATTTTCTTTAGATAATTGTGAGAAGACATCAAAAAATGAAGAGTTGATCAAAGTCCTTTTTGAGCAACCTAATTGATTCTACTCCATGCCATCATCCCCCTCACATTATGGATATAATCACCGTTCTGAAGTTGAAGTGCACACCTCCCCTCCTTGTCTTTATACTCTTTATGTACAAATATATAGTATACTCTTTATGTACAAATATATACGTATGTGTCTACACATAGCATATATTATTTTATGTTTCCAAATTTGAAATAACAAGTAACATATTGTATAAATTCTTAAGAGATTGCCTTTTTCTCTCAACATTTTTGTATTGATTTTCTTTATTCATTGTGACTGCTGTATATAAACTTATCCAATTTTAATAATAGACATTTAGGTTGTTTCTAGGTTTTTACCATAAACAACAGTGTTACATTGAATAGTTCTGCATATTTTCTTGTGCACATATGCAAGAGTTTTTCTGAAGTAAATTCTGAAGCACGTAGAATCAGAATGCTGGATCCTGGTCAATTTAACTAGATATTGCCAAATTGCTCTCAAAACTTGCATCGATTTTTACAACCACTACCAACATATAAGGGTTCCCTTTATTCTATATTCACACAAGCACATGGTGCTGCCAGAATTTTCTAAATGTTCATTGTTTTGGTGAACATAAAATCAAATAACATTGTTTAGATTTTATTTAAAAGCCAAAGTTAAAATAAATTTTCAAATAAATGTCTTCCAAGCAGTCAGTTACTGGGTTATGAATGTAATGTAGCTTGCCAAATTTCCATTTAACCCATTTTGTACCTATGTGGAATGTTATGATGTATGATATCTACAAGCTGCCAAAAGAATGGCAAAAAAGAAAAAGACATAGCAGATTGCCCCTCTGTCAAAAGCAAGTTGCCCCATCCCATTTTTCTCATGGCCAAAAGTAACTAGACACTCAACAAGAGCTCACTTAATAAATCAGATTTTTAAGCTAATTTACATTTTTATAAATATTAGCTTCCTTGGAAATCCTTCTGTTTGCTTCTTCATTCTCTCCTCCTCTCCCTCACATCCTTTTTTTCCCTGTGTTCTTCTTTTTTCCTTCTTCTTGAGAAAAGCCCATTTAAATATACTCAGTTGCAAAGTTGGACTAGTTAGCTACTTAAGACATGGCAAAGATTATAACTTCCCACTGAGATTTTGCAAGTGACTCTTTTTCATTAATAGAGCAGCAGGATTCGAGGATTTTTATTAACTCTCCATTTAGAGCCTGATAATCCTAATAAACCTATCTTTCTCCTAAAAGACTTACTTTATCTACTTATTCATATTTCCATGGTAGTAGCAGCACAATCTATTCCGAATTAAATTTTCTGCAAGAGTATCTTAGCTTCTAGTCCCTAGAAGATAAGTTTTTGTTTTATAATTTAATGAAAATTTCTGTAAGATACCATACACTTGGTGCATGCACTGAAGACCATTAACTAATAGGCCTCTGTTTCATTGTTATTGTTGCTATTCAAATAATCATGTAGGTTATGCATGCAAATGGTCATCATTTTATTTAAATAATGATAGTTCCCCAGAGTTAATCTTATTTTGAAAATTATAAAGAAGACAGAAGATCTTGTGAAATCATCAGAATTAATTCTTTAAGGAAGCAGTCTACATGATTATTCATTTTATAAGACCTTATATTTGACTTTTGCAAATTATGTTTTAATGACTGCTCAAAAAACAAAGAGCAATAGTATTAACTACTTTGCCTAATATTTGAAGACAAATGATACACTGCTCAATAACATATGATAACTTCATATCATTTTTCATCATAAAAAAATTGCACGTATTTCAAGGCCTTAACCTAAATAACCTAACTCAACCAATTTATGCTAATTCATCTTCTGTTATTCTTCTACAAACACCCTACACCTCAGTCAAATTTCTTACTGATTCCTTAACTTCTATTCATCAAATTTTTCCATGCTTTTCTCACACTGCGTCATGAACCATACTATCTTTATACATTAAACTTTAAACTTTTCTTTAAACTTTTACATTAGTTTCTTGTTGCTTATATAACAACGTGCCACAAATTTAGTGCCTTAGAATAACACAAATTTATTATCTTCCATTTTTGTAGGCTAGAAGTCTAACACAGGTTTCACTGGGCTAAAATCAAGGTGCATTTAGAGCTGTGCTCCTTTTACAGCTTCTAGGGGCCACCTATAATTCCTAGTTTGTGGTTCCATTCTGCCATCATCAAAGCCTTCAGTGTTACATCTTGCTGACCATTCTTCCGTAGTCATATCTCCCTGTCTCTTACCACACTAGAAAAAGATCTCCAATTTTAAAGACCTGTACAATTAGATTAGGTCCACTATGATAATCCAGGATAATCTTATCTCAAGGTTCTTAATGTAATCACATCTGCAAAGTTCCTTTTGCCATATATGATAATATGCTCATGAGTTTGAGAAATTAGCACATGGAAAGCTTTGCGGGCCATGATTCTGCCTTCCACCCCTTTCTCCTATTCCTCCCACCTACCAAAATTTCCCGCAGCATTAGATTATGTAGTGGGCGGCTCAAACCAAAAAGGATCATTCAGCTCAACCTTCCATTTTAGAAGTAAGGCCGCCAGTCTCATTACTGGCAGGAAGTCAATTCTTGGCAAATATTTGTTAAATACTGAATGAAATAACTTGCCCTTCTCTGCCTGGCTCAGAAAATAACATTTCTCTGAAGTCTTAATTATGCCATCTTGAATAGATTTCTCACTCAAGACTTCTCTAGTATTTATTTACCTTGCCACTAATATGTAATTTACCATTTGTTTTAAACAAGGACAGATGTTACTTTTCTACTCTCAAATCTTATACTCATTATATGCTTCATTTTATGATACTTCTATTATGTGATTTTCATTATATGATGTTTTATACTTTTTGCTTTTTGATTCCTCAAGTATTCATTCTATTGTGCATTCTCTGTAATTTCTGTGCCATATTTTACTAATCTGGGTCAGTTGTATGCCTCAAGGCAAGATTCAGTTTCTCAGTTTCATTTTTCTTTCTGAACTCGCCTTTTGTAATTCGCTTCACTGGAAAACACACGAGGTTAGGATACCTCATTTAGGGGCAGGTTTTCCATCTCTCCTTTCTTGTTCAGCTTCGCTAATTGTAGTTGGAGTGGCAACTCAGTTGGATTAGCACCCTGGGGCTTGCTGTCTTTAATTTCCAGAGGAAGAAGTGGGAAGCCGTATTCCAGTCTCAGGCCTGTGTGCCTGCCATATTTCTGCCAGGAAGAATCAGTTTTATTTATCACTTCCTGCCCAATGTCTAGTACCTTATCAGCATATAGTAAGTACTTAATAAACATTTATCAAATGAATGAATGTAAGGATGAATGAAAGATTAACATAAAAGTTAAACTCTTATTGGTCTGTATTTGTGAGTCTGACCTTTGGATGCAGGAGCAGAGTGAGTGAGGAGTTTGGCTACCCTAGTTCTTTTCAACTGATCCTGGATAATCACTTCTAAATATTTCTCATATTGGTGACGTATATATTTTTTAGAATGTAGATGATATATTTTTTCAAATGTTTAAGTCAATAAATTGTATTCAGAGTGTTAACAATAAAGCCTCAACCATTTTGCTCTAAGAATGAAATAATAAAATCTTTTGTAACAGAATTCACAATAACATAATATTTCCAAATGAATTCCAAAATGCTTTCAGTCTTTATGCTATTGTTGAGGAATGCATCCCTCAAAAATGGCCTTATTAAAAAACACCACCTATATCAATGTTCATGTCCTACTAAGTTAATATTTTATGAAAATTATATCTTTTTGTTTGTCTTTCTTTTCTGACAGACCTCCTTATGTGCATCTGATACATCTTTGTATCCTTAAACCTAAGATAGTCACTATTTCTGTAAAAAATCACTTACGAATAAGTGAATGGATATTTTGTTTGATATAGTTTCTTCCTCAGATATCTATTGAGCATTAATATGTGCAAGAGACTGTGAAAGCTACACAAATTTTAGCACTGAGCAAGACATAAATATTCCCTACCATCAAAGTGCAAGAATGAAAAACAACTACAAATAATGAATTATCTGTCTCCCTATATAAGGCTCCTGTTGTAGATAAATCAAGATGTCTTTATAGTATCTCAAAACTTCATGGCCAGACTAGCTTTCAGCTTGTAATTGTTAAATAAAGCCTACTCACTTTCATATCTGACATCTATGCTTTCTCTTCGCTATCAAGATTGGACCTTTCTCTATTTCTAAAAGTAAGCCCAGCAGAGTGGAAAGAGTTTCATTAGTTAAGATGGAACATATACTTTGGTATATACAGCATTTAAGAATTTTTAAGTATATACGCACCCAATTTATTTTAGGATTAATTTATCTAACTGGTGTGTGGATTTAAATAATTTTTGTTAATTATGAAGTTTTTGCATTCATATTAGTGGGGTCCTTCAGCATTAATATTCTTTATAACTTTAAGAGTTCAAGGACAGAGAGAAAGTATATTTTTCTTTCTTGTTCACATGATAAAACAGAAGCATGGAATTTTTAAGTATCTTATTCTAAGTCATATAATGAGTCTTGATTAAAATCACTGCTAGAAATCAAAGCTTTTTGTTCAATGGGTTCAACAATGGGCCATTCATCTTCCATAGACGTTTTGCATAAGTAATAGCAGCTCAAGTTTAAGAACAATTCCAGTGGCCATAACATCTATATTCATTCTACATTAAAGCATTTAATTTTCTGTTTATGAATTCAGCATATTTCTCTGAGTTGGACGTAGTTCAGTGTTTTATTATAGGAAATCATATTTTTTCCTGTAGGTTGTCAGGAAACAGTTACCCAATTTTACTTAGTTAGAACAATGGTTCTTATCCAAAAAGCTGCTATAAGTAATGAAAATGAAATCAATTTACTGGCTCAGCTCCCAGATTAAGGATTCCTTTATGGATAAATAAAATAGTAGATGGCATCTAAAAGGGGAATGAGCAATTTATGTATTATCAGGACACTTCTTACTTTTCACTTTTAGTAAAATGAAACACTTACTATTTGGACTTAAAATGCCTCAAACTGTGATGTTATTTTAAAAAAAAAAGAGATAGGCAATATCCTAGTAATAACAATAAATAATTTAAAGGCTGGTTTTCCACAATAATATTATATACACTAAACAATTTTAATATTTTATGAATATAAATACTATGACACATCACCCCTATTTCATTTTCAATTTTTCTTCCTCAGTCTATTAAGGCAAACTCTTTCATATTTTATATCTTTCCAGTGATACACTACAAAGTAAATATGACTGCTCAGATGCTTGTTCCATAAACCTGTTGTCAATTTTGTAGTGTTACATGAGGGATTATCAGCCTTGTGACAGATTATTCTCTATCATTATTCTTGTTAATAATAGTAATTTTATAGAACTTGAAAAAACTAATAAAAGATGAATAATGTTACAAGCGCAGCATCCCAAGTATACTATTGTAAAGGTAGCACAAACATAAGAAATCAAAGTAGAAAACTGACAAAATTGGAAACTTCAGGAGGAAAAGACAAGATGCACAGGATAGTCTTGACATACTTCTAGCTGAAATACATTTGAAGTAGAAAGAGGAAGAACAAGAACTGAGAGTGGCCCTTTCTCCCTTTCTGTAATTCTTACTAAAATCATTGTATCTTGACCTAAGATTTCACCTCACAGCTATTCCCTATTGGGTGGTAAATGTTTATCTTCTACTCAGACCTATTTACTGAGCACCAAGCACACTTGTGGGCTTGTGAAATCTATCTATTTCACATGCCCTCTTGTTTTTCTTAAAAATATCACTGTCATACATTTGGCACACTGACGCCATCCCTCGACTCCTCCCTTTTCCTTACCTGCCATATTCAAGCTATCACTAACTCTGTTAGTATTTTTTCTCTAAATCACCTCCTGATTATATCCAATTCTCTCCATTTCCAATTCACCATGCTAGTTCAAGCTACCACTTTGGACTATTGCTGTACCCAGTTAACTGTCCTCTCTAATTCGACTATGGCTTTACTCCAATCCACTCTTCACATGGCAGCCATACTGATCTTTTTAAAATGTAACTATTATAATCTTATGCTCCTGCATCAAGCCATTTAGAATAGAGATTTGGCTTCAAGATCATTATCTAGCCACTAAGGTATCTCTCCAGCAAAATCTAACATTGCGCTTCTCCTCGCTCTCTCCTAACGACCACGATCATCTCTCAGAAGCATAACCTCACTGTGTTTCCTCCCTCCACAGGTCGTTTCTCATGTTCCTTGTTGTGGATAGAATGTGCTTCACTCCTCGCTAACCTAGTCAATTCTTGTTCAGGCTTCAGACTTCAACACCTTGCATTTTCACAGGAAAACTTTCTGTACTCTCCTCCTAAGGTCAAGTTACTTGATTATATCCCTTAAAGAAGTGGGTAGTCCTCTTTTATTGCACTTAATGTGCGACTCTTTTATCAATGTCTGTTTCTTCCCCTAGATCGCAAACTCATAGTCAGAGAAGGCCTATGATTTTACTAATCATGGTTAACTCCAGGATAAAGCAAGTGACTGCATATAGCGGATACTCAAAAAATATTAGTTCAATATAACTGCCAATTAAAGTAATTAATTGTAATAAATGATTATAAAATAAAAATTGTAAACAATACTGTCTTGAATAACATAAAAATGTGAAACAGGAGTATACTTAAAACATGTGAAAGACATGTACATTGAAAACTCAAAGAAAATTTATGAGACAAAAAGAAATAAATAATTCAAGCTATATACCATTTCAGTTTATTGGTAGATTCAGTATTGTTAAAATGTTGATTCTTCCCAAATTTTTCTGCAGATTCAGTTCAATCCCAATTAAAATTCCAACAAGCTTTTCTTTGTAGAAATGGATAAGCTGATTTTATCATTAATATAAAAATGCAAAAGATTTTAAATAGCTGAAACAATTTTGAAAAAGAAAAAGCAAATTTATATTATCTGAAAGTGTATCCAGAAAACTGGCAGAGAAGAGAGAGTTCTAAATTAGATATACAGGTAAGATCAATTTATGTTCACAAATGTAGTATGGTCACTAAACAAAATAAAAGATAGTGTTTTCACCAAATGGTGTTGGAATAACTGGAAATCATTACAGAAAACATTAAATTTGACCCTTATTTCATATCATTGTCAAAAATTACCTGAAATGGATCATAGAATTAAGTGTAATGCTAACGCTATAAACTTTTAGAAAAAAAGGAGAAATTTTTCATGATTATTGGATAAACAGATGTCTTAGGAAACACCATAAAAATTGATACTTGGAATTCATAAAAATCTAAAACTTCTACTCTTCAAATTACACCATTAACAAAATGAAACTAAGAGAAAATTTTATGTATAAGTGTACGTGTATATATGTGTGCATATGAATATGAGTGTGTATACTTAAACACACATGCACACAAGTGAACACATATGTGTAAACAGAACAAAGGACTTTTTTAACTTTTATTTCAGGTTTGATGGTACATTTGAAGGTTTACTATATAGGTAAACATGTGGCACCGGGGTTTGTAGTTTGTAGTTTATCACCCAGATGTTAAGCCCAGTACTCAATAGCAGTCTTTTATGCTCCTCTCCCTCCTCCCACCCTCTCCTCTCTCAAGTAGACCTCAGTATCTGTTGTTTCCTTTTAGAACAAAGGGCTTGTATCCAGAATATATAAACAACAATTACAACTCAATAAGAAAACAATCCAATCAAAACTCTGGACAAAGGACTTAAAGTTTTCATAAAAGGCAAATATGTAGTCAATAAATAGGTGAAGCAGTGCAAAATATCATTAGCCATCTTAGAAATGCAAATTAAATCTGTGTGTGCTGGCTCAGGCCTGTAATCCCAGTGCTTTGGGAGGCCAAGGCGGGTGGATCACCTAAGGTCAGGAGTTCGAGACCAGCCTAGCCAAAATGGTGAAACCCCATCTCTACTAAAAAATACACAAATTAGCTGGCCATGGTGGTGGACACCTGTAACCCCAGCGACTTGGGAGGCTGAGGCAGGATAATCACTTGAACCCAGGAGGCAGAGGTTACAGTGAACTGAGATCATGCCATTGCACTCCAGTCTGAGCAACAAGAGTGAAACTCCATCTCAAAAAACAAAAATTTTTTAGAAAAGAAATGCAAATTAAAACTGAGACACCCCCATCCATTGCTAAAACTTAAAAACACCAAATATTGATGATGGTATGGATAAAATTAAACTTTCATAAATGTATTTAGTAATGGAATATGGTACATTCACTTTGGAAAATAGCTTAGCAGTTTGCTACAAAGGTGAACATACACATATCATTATATGTACCCAATATCCCAGAGAAATAAGACAAGCGTCTGCACTTGTCTTTATACACAGCTTATGTTGTTAAATTTTACTGAATGATCTCTACACCTTCTAACTTTAAATGTAAACTACTTATCTACTGAGAACACCATATCCCTCACATTTCTCTCAAGCAAAGGCCTCACATTGCCCCTCACACCACATGAAATTATGTAGAATTGGGTCTTTGTCATCATTGTCCCCTAGCGCTGCTTTCAGACCATTACCCTTGCTCCTCTGTGGCCTGTCATTTCAGCTCTTCAACCCTTCTCGTCCTGTGTACTATCTACCTGTCTCTTGGTCATTTTTTTCTTATTCACTAATAACCCTGGCACCCAGATCACATTGTTCCTTTCTGGTCAAACTGCACTTCAGCTTTAAATTCTACGTTTTGAATTTTACATCTCAAATTCTACATCTCCAGTGACATTCTCCACCATTTTATTTTAACGACACACTTGTCTAAACATAAAGTAAACCAAGCAATCACATAAAACTTGCTTCAGAAATTTCACTGTTTGACCACAATCTCCTAAAATTCTGTAAACATCACTCTGCTATTGCACTTACACTTTGTCTTTAAAATATTGTTGAATTTATGGCACCATTACCCTAAATACATATATATGTATATGTGTATGTACACATCCATCTATTTATATCGATCCACTCTGACTATATTATTTATTTATATCAACTTCACGTCTGTTTATATTCCCCCTGACTATTTTGATTCAACAAATTATCTACTACTCTCCTTCCATTCTTAAAATTCCTTTTCCCATGCATACATGCCAAATCCCTATCTCTAGGTGAATACACTAAGCACTTTCTCCATGCTTATAGTCTAGGTTGAGAAATATCTAACTATTACACAAGATGACATCAAAAAATGTAATAGTCTTCAGTTGGGCAGTTTTAAAATTTCTCAAGACTGAGTAAGTTTACCTGAAATGCTTTCTTCCATATTCCACATAAGACTATATCAACCCTTTTCTAATCTGCTTAAACTTAAATCCTTCGTCTTACTTCACAGTATCTGCAGATATATGAGAAATGTCCTTCGATTGTCACTACAGAAGATGTCATCTCACATACAGCTATACCCATTCTTTCTCCTTTCCTCCTGATACAAAGGGCAAAACCCCCTTTATCCCTTTCAAGGCCCATCCTCCCCTTTATTCTCCAGGTAGATTCCAGTTGTTTCACCCTTCCCTAAACCTTGTGCTATTAATTATCTATCTCTCAACTAACACAACTGCATTTTTAACCTCCATTCCACCTGCTTTAAAGTGTGTTCATATTGCCCTATTTTAATAAAATTAAATAAAACAAAAGCATCTTTCCTCAACCCAATAGCCCAGCTAACTATCCTATTTCTCTTCTCTCCACCCAAACTTACGTAATGTGTTGATTGCTCTTTTTCCCAGTTCATCACATTTTTTATTTCCAGTTTATTCCAATCTTGTTTCAACTTACATAAATACAGGGAAACTGCTTTTATCAAAGTCACTAATGTCTTACCCACTCCAAAATTCAATTACAATGTTTTTATTGTACCTTACTTTAATTTTTGAAAGAATTTGAACTGCTGGCTGCTTCCTCCTTTTTGGAACTCTCTCTTTACTAAATTTTCATGTCACATATTCTCTTAGCTTTTTCACTATTCCTCTGGCCATTCCTTCTTAGTTTTCTTTGCTTGTTCTTTCTTTTCCATCAATGAATTTCTCAACACTTCTCCTACATCTCCTTATCTTCTCTACCTATTCTCTATCCCTATAGATATCTAATTCCTTTCCTTGGGCTTTAATAGCTATTTTGGGGTGTGTAACAATTTACCTATGTCCAGACCACATATATCTCCTGAATCCTCCCCTGAATTCTGAACCATATATCCAACTGCCTACTTGACTCTAACACATTCATAAATTCCAGTTGGAAACAATATGTATTATCTTCTATTGCTTCAGTTTGCCCTATACTACCTACTCCTTTTCTGTGTTTTCTATTTGTTAAAATGGCACCCCAACCTCTGGTGATCCATCCAGAAATCTGGGGCATGTTCCTAGCTATTTCCTGGTTTTCACTCCTTATCACATCCAACTTACTACAAATTCTTTTGATTCTACATCCTAAAGTTCTTGGTTCTTCCATTAAAGCGCTCATCGATGCACCATCATTTCTTTAACAAACTGCTGCAATCACCTCCTCACTATTCCCACTGCAACCACTCAGCTGCCTTCCTCCACCTCATTATCTAATTTCAGAGTCATCTTTCCTAAAATGCATATATGGTCATGTTACTCTTGCCATAAATTATTACAATGACTTCCCAAGCTCTGATCTCCAACAAGGCTTACCAGATTGTACACAGTCTCATGACTTTCTACCTCTACAACGTCAAATGCAGTTAGTTCCCCTTTACTGCTTCCACTCCAAAGATGATGAGTTTATTAGTTTCTCAAACAAATTATTATTTTTCTTGCCTCTGGTTCTTGGCCCCTGCTGTACCTTCTGCCTATAGTATGTTTTATTTTTTCACTCTTCATCTGGCTATGACCCACATAATCATGAAGTTATATCTTAAATATAACTTTAAGAACAACAACAAAATAACTCTTGCAGCTTAGATTTGCCTTGGTATATACATGTTTAGAAACTTATTTCACTTTGCAGGTTTGCATTTGCTTTTGAAATACTCTAACTACTTTTATGCTCTCTATTGTAATATCTATGAATAAAGGTATTATGTCCATTTAGGTCGTAGCTATACGCCTAATATCCAGCACGTTGTGTAGCACAGAGTAGGTTGTTAATATTTGTTGCAGGAGTAAATGAGTAAACAGTATAATTCAACAGTGCAAAAAAACCCAAAAATAATAGTCTGAAAAATTATTCTCAAGAATGGCAAAAGCTAACATTTTTAGCTCTTATCATGAATTAGGTATTAATATCAGGGTATCTACAAATCTCTATATCTATATGTACATATCTACACATCACAGAAATAGACATAAACATAGGCTCCTCACTTGGTCTTTGCAGCTGCCTATTAAGTATTATTGTCCTCATTTTGCCTAAGCAGAAACTGAGCATACAAAGATTAAGTAATTTGCCCCAATCACACTGCTAGAAAATAGCTGAAACTGAACACAGGGAAGTTTGATTCTAGAACACAAATTCTTAATCATATTGGAAGATTTCCTTTTAAAGAAGCACCAATGTTTTGAATTTTTACCTTTTAGGTAGGATCTATAAAATAAAATAATTGTATTAATACCATTATAAACATATTCGTCAGATTTCTTCAGTATACTACATATGCAACACTGTCAAAAGCAAAATACATGATGCGGAAACCTAAATTTTCCAAGACCTTAAAATAAACCATGGCAAAAACATTTGGATACTCATATTGCTGCACTAATTATTTCAGACTGCTCGAGAACTCCTCAGTTAATACTCCATGAAATAAGTGAAACCTTCACACCTAATAGAATTAATGTACCTATAAAGCATACAACTTTTAATCAGAGAATTAGAGTGAAATTAAGAAATGTCCACTCGATTTAGTTATTTATTCTTTTGCTATATTTTTTCTCATCAAATATTTGTGACTGGTACATCCTTCAGAGAAGACCTCTCATTGGATGTGACGTTGAGTTATCGGCTTAATGAGTTATGACAAAGCTTCATGACTAACTCTTTTGTTTCCTATACATGCCATCATTTTCTCAACAGTTCCAGGTCAGTGTCACTATGCCAGAGAATGTTCCAGCAGTAACCTTATCTTGGGTTGGATAGAGCTTTTCTCTTTAAAATCTCATGACCTGATGTTTAACCTTTACCAAAATGCTTAATGCTTAATCCAAAAATGCTACGTGTAAGGTTTTCTGTAAGGGAGCCTTTTGGTCTGTTTGCCAGCCTCATTTGATTCCAATCAAGTGTATCAGGTCTATTGTAACAATTTTGAACTTATCCTTATCCAAATTTATCACATCATCCTCCACAGACACAAACCACCCTCCTCCCCAAGAAGCTTTTCATGCTTCTTGTGTTCATGGCATAGATGAAGGGGCTCTGAAGTCCCGTCCACCTTCAGAGCTAAGCCTATTCTCTGATTCTGACAAGCTGTTTTTACATTCTGTTCCCCAGACCATTGTAGGGTACTCGTTTTACACAAGCTATTCTGGTGATTTTCTTGGAAGAAAGGAAGTATACTAACATGGTTTCTTTCCAATGAACAGAACCCAGCCATTACTTTTATAGAACACTTGTGCTGCTTAGGAGAAAAAAAAATCCCTCCCCAATTTAAAAAAAAAAAAAAGTACAGGGTTTTTAATCTCTTTACTTCCACCACCATGCACTCCAATGTGTATTTTTGTAATAGATTGCCACTGTTGGCTCTGTCCTTAAAATACATTCAGAATCCAACCCCTCCTTACCATCTTTGCCCCCAATACACTGGTGCAAGCCACGAGAAGCTCCAACCTGGATTATTTGGTCTATGCTAACTGTACTCCTTGCTTCTACCCTGAACCTCCATGCAGTCTATTCTCAGCAGAGTGACTTTTTTGAAACTATGTCAGATATTCTTATTCCTCTGCTCACTCATTTCCTATATCAACAAGAAGAAAAGTCAGCGTCCTTACGATGGCCTGTAAGTCCCTCCATGAGCTGGCAGCCCTGAAGTCTCCGACCTCATTCTCCTCTGCTCTCATTCTGCCCCACTTCTTTCCTGCCACATCGGCTTTCTAGCAGCTCCTCAAGCACAGCCAGACAAGGTCCAGCCTTAGGGCTTTTACACTTGCTGTTCCCTCTTCCAGGGACAATCTTCCTCCTGATGAAGCATTGTAAAACCTCATCAAGCCGATAACTAACATCCTCATTTTCTCACATTGGCAGAGTTTTTTTTTTTTTAATTAAATGTTACTGTCTCAGTGAGCTCCTTCCTGAACCCCCTATTTTAAATTGCAGCTTTACTCAATTACTCCTAATTTTCCTATTTGGTGCTCTCTTATTGTTCTATGGAACGCGAATTATCATCTAATATAGTTATGTAACTTATTTATTTCATTGTGTATCTCCTCCCAGTAAACTATAGCAAATGAGGGCACGGCTTTTGGGTGGTTTGGGGTTTACGGTTTTTGTGGAGGTTTTTGGTCTGTTGGTTCATTGTTATATCCTCATTTTCTAAAGCAGCACAAAGGAGACAATAGATAATTACTGAATATTTGTTAAATGAATGAGTCAATTGATGCTATTATTTGGTATTAAACCAAGCAGAAGGTGGAAATAATCTAATACAGACAGTAGCTATAACTTCCATGGAAGACCTCATTGTGGCTAAACAAACAGCCTTAATTCGACAGATGTTCAAGTAACCAAAAATTGAGGCAGACAGCTTGACTAACTAGAAAATGTTTGTATCTATACAGGGATATGAAGGTTTTCCAGAACAGCAAAGGGAGGATGAATAAGATGGCAAAGAACTGGACAGCCAACCTTATATCTGATTACTGTTAATAAACCAACTTTTTTCACTTCCTGACTTGGATGCGTTTATGTTCTCTATCCTAACGTTGAATTACAGACTTGCATTTAATTAGATAATAGATTCTGTACATTTGCGCTTCCTGTAAAATAAAAAACCCTCATTTTGACCTTTTTAATTGACTTAATCTGCCAAGATTCTGACCAAAGACTGTAACATTTTGACACTACATTTTGCAAAAAAGCTTTTATATATTGAAGCTTGATCAAATTGAATAATATATGTGCAGAAACTGGAAATATGTACTTTGCTCAATATAGTCTAATTAACATAATTGGCCTAGCACCAAAAATGACTAGAAGAGTTATATATTTTCACAGATATTAAACAGACCACTGTTTCATGTAAGACAATAATAGTATGTGAGTGTTTTTGTGTGTATGATTTAATCAGAAAATTATATGAAACATAGTAATCAGCAAAGAAGTCATGGAACTGTTAGAAACTAAAATAGAAATGATAAGAGGAAGTCAGATAACAGCACTGCCATCAGAAAGAAAAAATAAAGAGTTCTGTGCACAAAGAAGCAGGAACAAATTAAGCAGCCAAATTTGGGGAAACACTATGGGAAAGGAGGATTATAGTAATGTTTATTTCCCAGCACTTTGGGAGGCTGAGGCAGGAGGATCATTTGAGGCCAAGAGTTAGAAATCAGCTTGGGCAACACAGCGAGACCACGTCTCTACAAACAAATTTTAAAAATTAGTTGGGTGTGGTGGCATGAGCCTGTAGTCCTAGCTATTAGGAGGCTGAGACAGGAGGATCCCTTGGGCTCAAGAGTTCAAGGCTGAGCTATGATCATGCCGCTGCACTCTAGCCTGGGCAATAGAGCAAGATTCTATCTCTAAATAATAATAGTAAGTTTATAGTTTATCTGGAAACATATTATTTTTGATATATGTTAGAAATATACTTAAAATATTTTTAAAGGCAGTTCCAGGTGGAAGAAAAAGAAAAGAAATAAAATTTACATACCAGTACCATCCCATAGATTATTATGGTAATGATGAGCTGCATACAAAATTGTAATGCACTACCATAAAAAATATGGTTTAAAAGTTAATGGCAACCATGCAAGCATGTAACTGTAAGGAAGATAGATTAGTTAAAACGTGTTTGGCCGGGCGTGGTGGCTCATGCCTGTAATCCCAGCATTTTGGGAGTCTGAGGTGGGTGGATCAAAAAGTCAAGAGATAGAGACCATCCGGGCCAACATGGTGAAACCCCTTCTCTATGAAAAATACAAAAATTAGCTGGGTGTGGTGGCACATGCCTGTAATCCCAGTAATCCTAGCTACTTGGGGGGCTGAGGTAGGAGTATCACTTGAACCCAGGAGGCGGAGGCTGCAATGAGCCAAGATTATGAAACTGCAGTCCTGCACTCCAGCCTGGCGACAGAGCAAGACTGCATCTCAAAAAAAAAAAAAAAGCATGTGTTTGCAGTCAGGTATATTTAAAGGATAGTGGTTGTTGCAATGCTGAAATTAACAACAAAACTATAAAATGACTAGATTGAGAATAGAGTCCATGTTTCCTATTCACTTTCGTCTTCATGTTTCCTGTTGACTTGTATCTCCATGTGACTTCTCATCCACTGTTTATTGGTGGAAGATTTCACTTTTGTTTCACTGCATTTCCATCCCAGGCCTCCCATCCATCTCAATGCATGACTTTATTAGTGGTGACATCTTTATTCATGTGAATTGCCCATCTAACAACTGATCTCTCAGCTCCTTGACTTCCTCACTTATAACCATCTTTTTCTTCTTCCCCATATCAGCTACCCACTTACATTGTCAAACTCTGGTTTTTGTCATTACCAATAACTATACTACATTAAAACTCTCTATTTAAGATTTCATTCACTGACCACCACATGTTTTTCTTCCATTCCACTATCAGTTGTATCCCCCCAATAACATCCAACATCCATATGATTAACCCCACCAATTTGCCTCAATTCTGTTACTCTGTTCTTCCCCACTTTCTATATTTACACTCTGCTTTCCCAGTTCAGAGCACAAGTTTGGTCATTATAGTCACTCCCTAAAAATGGCCTCAATTATTTTGTTGTCTCTCTGTCATACTTTCCTGACCAAACCTCAAAGCTGGCTTAACCAAATCATCTGCTTTCTCTGTAGTTTCTTTATGAGAAATTGAGTATTGCGGCTGGGTGCGGTGGCTCACGCCGGTAATCCCAGCATTTTGAGAGGCCGAGGCAGGTGGATCACCTGAGATCAGGTGTTTGAGAGCAGCCTGGCCAACATGGTGAAACCCTGTGTCTACTAAAAATACAAAAAGTTAGCTGGGCATGGTGGCAGGCGCCTGTAATCCCAGCAACTTGGGAGGCTGAGGCGGGAGAATCACTTGAACCTGGGAGACAGAGGTTGCAGTAAGCCGAGATCACACCATTGCAGTCCAGCCTGGGCAACAAGAGTGGAACTCCGTCTCAAAAAAAAAAAAAAGCATAGAAAAGAGATTGAGTATTACTGCAAAAATATTTCACAAATGGACTGCCATATTTCTCAGTTTTACATCTCCCAGATGAATCAATTTTCTTACTCTCTGGCTTATATTTCATATATTTTCCACTATCTTCAGACAAACCTAAATGACCTCAGACTGGCAGAGTCTTCATGTCTCTTGTTCACTTTCACCTTCCTGTTTCCTATTGACTTTTATAATTATGTGACTTCTCACCCCTTGTTTATTGAGAAAGTAGAAGCCATAAAAGATAACTCCCTCATCCTTTCACCTTCAAGTCTTAAAAAAAAAATCAGCTTATAGCATTGGGAGATGTACCTAATGCTAAATGACGAGTTGATGGGTGCAGCACACCAACATGGCACATGTATACGTATGTAACAAACCTGCACGTTGGGCACATGTACCATAAACTTGAAGTATAATAATAAAAAAAAGAAAAAGAAAATGTGGGAAAAAATCACTTTATAAATTCATCTTGTATTTTTCCTGTTAGAATGGAATAGGCATTCCATGACTCTCTAAAGGTAAGTCAGCTACAGCCACAGATTTCAACGGCTCTCATCTTCTTGAGGATTTCATTCCATCAGTTGCATTTCCCTTGCTTGCTTTACCAATTTCTCCCTTTCTATTTTTTCCCAATAAACCTATAAATATGTTCTAGTAGTATCTATCCTAAAAATGAACATTTTTGAACCTACATTCTCTTCCAGGTACTATCTCATTTCAAATCATTTTAAAAAGAAGAAAAACAAAAAAAAAAAGTTATTTAATAGTTGTTTACTACTGACATCTTCAGTTTCACTTACTCAAGTTACTCTTCTACTTCTTCCAATCTGGTTTCCACTTGCCCAGCATAACTTATATTCCTCATTTCAAGGTCACGAAAGACCTAAACGTTTGCAAAATTCAACTGAATCTCTCTGTTTTATTCTTACATAATGACTCAGCAGCGTTAGCTCACCACGCCTCCTTCTTGAAACCCTCTCCTCTCTCACCTTCCGTATCACTACACACGCCTAGTTTTCCTCCCACCTCACCACTCTTTCATTTTCAGTCTCCTTTGCTAACTATTCCTCCTGCGACCAATGTGAAGTTACTGGATTGCATCAGGATTCTACCTTGAGTCACTTTTTATCTTTGTCTTATACTCTCTCCCGAGGTGATTTAATGGTATGGAATATCTTTATGCTATTTCCAAATCTTCATCTCCATCTAACATCTTTCCCCAGTTCTAAACTTCTATATCTAACTGCCCACTTTATATCTCCAACTTGGATGTCTTAGGTTAGTTTCCTCCAACATATGTCATCTCAAAAATAATTTTTGACCCCTTTTCTCATGTCTCCCCAATCTTCGTCATCTCAGAAATTGACAAACTATTTTCTCATTTCCTTCATTTCCCTCACTGCCTTCAACCAGTCTATTGTGCTGCTGTTTCAATTCTACCCCGAAATATATATCAGTCTGCCCACTTCTCTTGTTTCTATTGTCTCTATCTTAGTTAAGCTATCTACATCTTCCACCTGAAAAACAGCAAGTCTTTATCTTGACTCCATCCTTCCATTCTTCTCTCACTCTAGGCCATTTTCTATAGCCACAAAAATTGTTCGCTTTTAAAACATAAGTTGAGTAATATCACTTCCTTGTATGAAATGGTTTCAGGAGTCCCTATTGCTCTTTGGGGAAAAATGGCTCCTACCAGGATCTTTTCATCCCATAATACACCACTCTTCCCTTCTATTGCATGTCACTATACTACAGCCACACCGGCTTCCTTTTTTCTCCTCACTCCTACCATGTTCTTTCCAGCCTCAGAGCCTTTTACTTGCATTCCCGTGGCTTGCAAGTCTCTTTCCCTGGCTCTTCAAATGGCCAGTGTTTTTTGTTTCTTGTTTTAATTTTGGGTTTCAGAAAAAGAAAGGAGAGAGAGAGAGAGAGAGTCAGTCAGTCCCTGACCACCCAATCAAAAAGGGGCCCTTTTCTACTTTCAGTTATTCTAGATACATATACTCTTTCTTTCTTAGCATTTTTCACAATGTTTATCTTGTTTTATGTATTTGTTTCCTGGTTTGCTGTGCAAAGTAATTTTCATGGGGGCAGGGACTTATCTATCTTATTTACCATAGTATACACTGTCCAAAGTAGATCCTACGCAAGGTAGCAACTTTGGAAAATGCTTCTGTGCAAAATTTATTAATGAATGCACTACTATATAGAGACTAATTAGAAAAAGTTATTATATTCTATATTCTGTACCAATCTGCAGGGTCAAAAGCAGAACTAAAGAATAAGAAGAGGCTGGGTGCAGTGGCTCATGACTGTAATCCCAGCATTTTGGGAGGCTGAGTCAGGCAGATCACGAGGTCAGGAGATCGAGACCATCCTGGCTAACACGGTGAAACCCTGTCTCTACTAAAAAATACAAAAAATTAGCCGGATGTGGTGGCGGGCACCTGTAGTCCCAGCTACTCGGGAGGCTGAGGCAGGAGAATGGCATGAACCCGGGAGGCAGTGCTTGCAGTGAGCCGAGATCGCGCCACTGCACTCAAGCCTGGGTGACAGAGCAAGACTCCGTCTCAAAAAAAAAGAAAAAGAATAAAAAGAAACAAGTGTCCATAGGCTATTCAAAATGATGAATAATTCCCAGGATCTGGCCTATGACTAGCAGAGCACAAGAAACGCCACTGAGGCCACATGCTGATGAGTACACAGTAAAGTAGCTCCCTGGGTTTCCATCTAGAAAAAGAGCTAAAAATAATGAAGACTTGGCTCTGCACTAAACATTGTGCTAGGTATTTTATATATATTGCCTCTATTAATACATCACTCTGAAGTGTGCATTGTCATCATCACTTTATAGATAAAAATTCTGACCTCAGAAAGATATAAAATTGCCTAACATTTCACAAACAGTGAATGCTGGATTTTTAGATTAGAGATTATGTCTGCCCAACTCCAATGTCCATAATGTTTCTGCAATGCTGCATAATCTCTTATATTTTTTATTTTAAGAAATTTGTTAGTGCCCATGGGATTTGAGAGTTGAGGGGTAGGCCCAGAAAAGGCCTTTGGGAGCCCTATTTTTAATCTTCTACAGGACCTCCAAAAGAGAAGAAGAAGATGAAGACAAAGACAAAAATAAATAAGTAGAGGGAAGAGAGGGGAGGAGGAAGAAAAGGAGAAGGAAAAGAAACCTGAGATCAGTTTGTTGGCCTACAATGTAAACTGTTGTGCAAGGCCACAGAGTTAACCAATAGGAAATGTGAAACTAGAAACTGGCTTCCAGATCTTATCCAGTACTTTCGTTGAAACAATTCACTCTAACAGAAAATTGAAACTCAGAGCTAAATAATAATCTACCCAAAAAGTTAGATTTGCATTGTGCACAAGTGAACCAAGTCAGCAATCACATTTTTAATTTATTTAAAAATAAGGTTGATATCATACTTCTTGGATATGAACTTCCAAAGGCCAGAGTTGCTGCAATAGGGGGACAGGTCTCCTAGGGGCATTGATATGCCTACGATTAATGTCTTCTGCATCTTTCTTATTCAAATCTTTAACACTGGGCCCAATGCCCTGCTTCCAACCAACTATGGGTTTGTTTTTGTCCAGAAATATTTTCTTGATGGGCAAACAAAGAAGCTGCTAAGGAGGCCTGCAAGATAGAAACCACAACAGCAAAAAATAAGAAAACAAAAATCCTTTATAGGAAAAATCAGAACTGGTTTGGACTTTTATATATGTATTTTGTAGATTAATATATTTAGATTGCTCATTCAGAAGTACCATAATATTCTCAGTGCTTGAGGTCTCCACAGGTCTTAATGAAGTCCCAGCTATTGGCAGCTTCTGCCTAGCCCTTCCCATTCTGTTAGGGTGGAGGCAGTGTCACTCTTCTGACTGTATCACAAACTCATGCCACAGATTTATTGGGACCATCTGCCCTTCATTTCCTCAATACTGATGTCCTGACTATAGAGGATTGTACCAAAGATCAGTTTCTATCTCAAAGGTAGCCATTCTTTGTAAAAAGACAACTCCGAGATGGCTTAGTCTAAGAATCATATTCGGAAGAAATATCCTACACCAAGTAGTGACTAACTGAACAAGTTAGATCGAAAAGGATGTAGAGAAAGTCTTCATGCTGAAGGAAAACTGGGTGAAGAAGCAGATTGGGAGAGAACAAAGAATACGCCTAGAGTAAAAGTGGTTGCCTGTGGTCACTTTCCTTGGAATGAGTAGAACAGGCACTCATAGTTGATCTCCTGGCCAGAACAAGTTATCTTCTAAGTTATTTTTTAGAAAAACAATTTATTGAGGTATGATTGACACATGAAAAGGTGTGGATATTTAATGTATATAACTTGAAACATTTTTAGATCAGCATATACCCATGAAGCCATCATGATAATTAATGCCATAAACGTGTCCATCACTTCCAAACAGTTCCTCTTGCTCTATTCTGAAACCAATCTTATAGGAATCTCACACCTGGTCTTCCTTTACTGTCATTATCTCTCACCATTAAATTGTGTCGCTGCTGAAATTGCTTTTCTCAATCTTGTAAATGTTTATTCTATCTGCCAAGGTAGCCACAGTGGGTCTCCATGGTTGGAGTCTGAAGATACACCCTCTTGAGGACCATTCACTTGTTCCAGCAGCTGTTTCCCACATAACAGCACCAAGGCTAGGCCATGGCCTTCCCACCACAGCCTCATGCTTTGTTATAACCAGTAAGACCTCACCACCACCTACCTCCAACAATAGCAGTAATAGTTAGTACCTTATATTCAATCTAAAGAGCCAACCCATAGGATTCCTTTCCCACAGGAAATTTTATCTCAGGAGCCTCTTTGCCCCTGCCTGTCTATGGGCTTCGGCCAATACCATTCAGAAACATTCTGCTTGATTTTCCAAACTGCAGTTTCAAGGAGGAATATCCAAGTCATTAATTGTCCTCCGCCCCTTGAGAAGACCTCAGGTCTTTATTTACAGACAGATGTTATTTTTCTCTCAAGGAACACATTTTTTGGCTAGGAACATTTAAGAGTGGTAGCCTTCATGAACAAACCTTCTGCCACACCCTAATCTCAGGATAGGGACCAGATCCCAGCCTTAACTTGGCATAATTGCAGGCCACTCAGGTTTTCCTCTGCTTCAGGGGCTTTTGTCTCCACTAAACATAAGCAAGAGCCTGGCATTTTAAGTAACCTCTTTCATGGGGAACCTATTTAATCTCCAATTTGACTGGCACCCTGTTTACACATGTGTAAAGAATATACATCATCCCAAACTCTCTAATATCTAGGCTCCTTGGCAGGAATACACTAAACACTTAGCTGGAAGATATTAGTTTTGATAGATCAACGTGAAAGAAAGAAAAATAAACCTATGAATGATTTGTCTCCTAAAAACTTTATCATTAGATAATTGGTCTACACCCCTCACTCTTTTTCTGACACAATATTTTTACCTTTTTTTTCTGTTTCTTACAGTTATTATGTTCCTTTCTTGTCTTAATTCTGACTCACATTTTAGGTCAGTAATCTACCTTACTCTGTTTTACATGGGGCAATGCCAGTCAACAAAACTATAATTCTATAGCCTTAACGTCTAAATAGTGCTATCTAGAAATAGCTGTTTTTTCTATAACAGTTTTATGAATAGGTTTTAGTGTTATTTAAATAAATATTTTCTAAAATTGCTACCGATCTAGTGATCTTAATAAATGATATTCTAAGGTAATCAAATATAATATTTAAGAAATATTAAATATAATCAAAGATAATATTTAAGAAAATTAAACATTAAAACATAGTTTGTGCCCATGAAGTAAGATCCTTTTTGTGAGCCACTAATATTTCTTGATATAATCTAATATTCTCTTTGGCTAGTTCTTTTGGCTCTTAAATTGCAAACACTTGATTTCTTTCAACATTGGTACTTTAGTCATCCTGGCCTATTATCTGTATTTGTGGTTTGGCCTAAATGGAGTGACTTACCTTTTCAAAGTAAAAATTATTTTTGTTTGTGTTTAAATAGTTTTTTAGCCTTGTAATTTATTTCTATTAATTCTTTTCCCAATAAAAATTCATACCTGTCACATTTATAACAATGGAGAATTGCATTAACAGTTTTTAAAGATGTATGCTTTTGTCAACCTTTTCACAAATTGATATTCTATACATTTACAACATTTTTAGCTTTACTTAAATGTTTTACAGATTGAAATGGAATCTTACAAATATAACATAACGTTTAATATAGTGGCCATAATAAATGATACCTAACATTAAATTAGATGACGAGAATCACTTCTGAGGAAGTTGTTTGATATCTGCATGAGATAGCCTTAGCATGTTAAAAAATAAAATCTTCCTGAAAAATAAAAACAATAACCTGCATTACAAAGCAATGACAACAAGTGCGAGTAAATGCTGAAGAACTTTTAATACACAAAAAAAATCAAATGTTGTTATGATTGGCCTAACAATGCCAAGACCTGCCCTAACAAATTTAGGGGCAATAATTAAGGTAATCTCATATATTACCTTTTCTCTTGTTTTCTTTAAACTGAGTGGGTTTGTACATTATCTTTTGTATTTTTCAGTCAATATTAATTCACAGAACTAAAGGGGGAAGACCTAGAGGGTGGAGCTGAAGAAGATTCAAATAATTCAGACCCTACAAAAATAAAATTCTATCTGTCAACTTGAAAGAACTTTAAAGACATTATGATATGAAGCAGAATTATCACTACTATTAATTGCACAGGCATATTAAAAGGACTCCAGAAAGTGACCTCCTCTAAAACAGAATACCTGTAGAAAATATGTCTTAATCTTCTATTCCGCACTTAGATAAATGTCAAGTATATCTACCACCTCAATTAACCATAGAAATAAGCTGTCAAAATCTAATTCATTTTTTGACAAGGCGTTTATTCTGAAACCAGCAGAGGGAGAAACAGGCAGTTCCATTAGAAAGAAACAAATGTCACACGGGTCTGTGCCGCACGAGGAGCTGTCCATGTGCAAAATGCTGATTAGAGCGATGGTGAATCTAGGCTAACATGTCCAGGGTTTGTTGACTGAGCTCTAGTAAAACTGGAGCTCTGGGGTCAGATTGACTTTGGAGCCACGATCATTAACAAAAAAAAGATGATTTTCATGTCTAGCAATGCCAAGCAAAACGTGAATGAATTAATGAAATGAAAACATTTTACCTTAAGGTATCATATAGTCATTTGCAAAGATGAAGGCAAGTTTTTATTATAAGCATTTATTTTATGTTTGTTATTATCTTGAAAAAATTATGGAGCAGCTTTTGAAACCACTAATACTAACACAATTAAACAAAGTTAACAGATGGTCATCCATTCATTCAGTTGCATAACAAGTATTTACTGTATTGTGTACTTTTAAACAAAGATAAATGTGCAAGATGCATTAGGATACACAGAAAAATTATAAAATGCCAATTCTTTCCCTTAGAATATTATAAACAGTTACAAAGAAAAGATAGGTGTATGCTACTATAATATAAATTTTAAGAATATGTTGGTCATTCAGCAATATCAATGTATTCATTGATAGTTTAGAGCTATATTATTCAGTACAGAAGCCATTAGCCATATGTGTCTATTTAAATTTAAATTTAAATTAATTAAAATTAAATTACACTAAAAGTTTAATTCTTTAGTCTCATTAGCCAGATTTCAAGTGCTCAATAACCACATGTGGCCACCAGTTACAGTCTTGAACAGTTCATTTTCTTCGTTGTGAAGAGTTTTACTGGAAAGCACTGGTTTAGAATATAGAAATCTATCAAGTCACAGCAATATACAACTGAGTAGAGTCTTCGTGAGTGGAAAAGACAGAATTTTGATGAATTCAGAAGTTCAGTTCATGCTATTCAAAAGGAAGTAGCATAAACAAAATTGAAAAAAATCCAGAAGGATTGAAGTACATAGAGGAAAGAGGACTGCATTTACTCATCTATAATTTATTCATTTATTTACTTTTACTGATGAGACATTAAAGGGTAAAAGTGGGAGAAAGTTACATATTTAAGTTAAAACTGCATCATTAATAAATCTGAATGACAAAACAATTGCATAGCAGCATAACAATTATAATTGTTTTGCAGACAAGCATGTCTTGAAATATGGTATGCAATATGATTTTAAGTCATACACTGATAACATTTTTTAGTTTGATGGCTATATATGTATTTTTGGGGTATGTGAAAAACGGAAAATCATATCTCATTAGCACATAAAATCTGTTATATCACTGATATTGCTTAAACAAGGCTGAATTTTTTTCAACTACAAAAGAGTGAATTAAATAAAAGTCACATATGGTCACTGTGTAGACCTAAAGAGTCTTTTCAGGTTTTATGACCAATACAGTTCTGTGTGTTGGTTAAAATCATCAAATATCAGATGTAACACTGCCCAACTGTGTGATCTTGGGAATATTACTTACACACCTTTTTTATGCTTCAGTTTTCTCTTCCACAAAATGAAGATATTAAGAGTGACTGTGTTACAAGATTTGTATGAGGGCTAATTATAAAGTACTTAAAAGAGGGCTTAGCATGCAGTAAATAATAATTTTTCACTATTATTACTATTAATATTTACAACATGATCAATCGCGTGTTTTAAGAAAGTTAAGCCATCAACAGAATGCAACATGGTTGAAAGGAGACATTACAATCTGAAAAAAAAAAAGCAATTGTAATACAGATTCAATCATTCGTAGGTCAAACAGTACTGGGTCTGAACATAGTAGTGATAGAAATGTAGAGAAGCAGACAAATGTTATAGATGTAACAGAGCTAGAATAAACAGGGTTTAACAAATAATTTAATATGAAAATGAAGAAAAGATAGAGATAAAAGAAAATACCAAAGTTCACAAATCTAGGTAGGGGGCACCAGTATATAGTAAGAAGGAGAAGTTTGGGAAGAATGATGATGGGTTTCATTTCAGAAATATTGACTTTGAGGTTATGGCAAGGACTTCAGGTTAAGAACTTCAGCAGTGGAAATAAGGGTCTGGATCTCTGCAGAAAGTCAAACTACAGATTTATAAATCACCAACCCATTGCTAATTGTTAAAACCATGATATCAAGTGAGTTTGCAATTGGAAGGAGGGTGGAGAAAGGGATTCTTAAGAACGCCTTCTTTTTGTAGGTAAAATGAGGAAACTGAGACAATGATTGAGATTTAGAGAATTCAGAGATGTGGATGGCAAATCAGAACACTGTATCATAGAAACCAACTTACAAAAGAGTTGCAAAAAAGAAAAGACAAACAAGAGTATTGAGTACTGCAGAATGGTTAAAGAGGATAAGAATTGAGAAAAGTCATTGGGTTTAATAACTAGGAATTGCTGGTAACCTTAGAATAAAAAGTTTGGTAAATGCCAGAATCAGTGCTTGAGCTTGACATAAAGGTCAAATGTTGAGGCTCTTTCAATAAGTGTAGCCACAAAAAGAATGAGGGAAACTATGATAGCATCAGAAAATGGCAGAAACAAGGGAAAGGTCTTGTTTGTTTTTGATTTGAATATATTTGTAGGCCAAAAAAATATAGTGAACGTAAACAGTAACTGAAACTAAGATAGAATACAATTCAAAGAGCTAGATCTTGAAGCTAATCAAATAAGAATAGATAGAGGAAATACCAGAAGAACTCAGCCTTGGAGTGGGAGGAGAATTTTTCTCTTAGAAGAATGATGAAGATAGGTGAAGATCTGTAGCAAATTAAAGACTGAAATTAGCCATTTTAAGGAACTAAGATCAAAAGGCCTCAGTATTCATTCACCTTACTCAAAAAATATATATATATTTGCTGAGTGCCTACAATGTGCCAGATATACACTATTCTAGAGCTGGCTATATGGAAATAAATAAGAAAGGTGGGAAATTGATTTGAATAATTAATATATTTTAGAGTGGGAGAGGACTGCAATGAAAAAATAGAAGAAAACTAAGGTCAAATCACAGAGCACACCAATATTTAGAAATATAGAAAATATTATATTTATAACCAACTTACAAAATATAGAAAATATAGAAAATCCTAAAATAGGATCCCATTTGTGATACACAAACTGCAGCCACATTTGAATGGTTCACTTCTTGCTCTATTCTGAATGACTTTCTGTAAGCCCAGTCTGTTAGTTCTCTTTCAAACTGAGAAAATCTGTTCAGTAAAAAGTATCTTAGTTTACCATCCTTTTTTGAACAGATAACATGTCCTTACTACTCTCCTCTTACAAGGCAAGCCATCGCTGATCTCCCGGAAGATTGGAATACTAGATACACTAGAATACTAGAACAGAGAATTATGACAGTGAGGTGACTTAGCCTTAAACATTATTCCATTACTTTTCTTTCTTGCTGATAATTTTATGCATGAGGTTGTGGAGGCTACTCTATGATAGTATAGACTATATACTGATAATTTTGATAACCTATGATGAGTTCTGTGATGTCTTTTTCTTCTTGTATCTTTTTCTTCCTACCCTGATACCAGTCGTCATCCACTGGGAATCTGTATAGTTGCTATATATTTGAATAACTTCTATATACTTTAGCTCTACTTTTTTATTTGACCCAAAGAAGCAACAATGGGTCCCAAGTATTCCCATGTGTTTTAGAAGCCTAAAGTCAGTGAGATGAAGTCTAACCTCAAGAATTTAAAGCAAAGTAACTTGTGAGGAAATAATGTAAAAAAAATATTGGGTAGTTTGGCTGTAGCATAATTAATTAAATTTTCTGGGTTTCAAAAATTTCAATTGCAATAAAAGTACATTTTGATATGCTGTTTTTACAATTTTCATTAGCAAATAAATGTATGTAGAGAGAAACAATAAAATTGATATATTGGGAAAAAATACTGGCAGACTTTAAGAAGGTGTCCATATCAGTCTTTACTCTTCCATCTACACCTATTGCCTAGATGATCTCATTCAGTTCCTTGGTAAAATTTTTTGTATGTTGATGACTCCCAAATCCATATCTTCAGCCTGGGACTCTCCACTAAAGACAATACCATTCCATCAATCGTCCAGCTGGCAACTCCACTTGATTATCTCAGAAGCATCTTGAATTCAGCACGTACAAACTAGAATTCTTCATTACTGCCTCACACCGAAATATACAGCTCTTCCTCCAAAATATGTCCTTAGTTAAACCACAATGGCCAATTTCACTGCTACAACCTTAATTTAATTCACCATCAACTTAATGTGCACTATTTTAACAGGATCTTAACCAGCCTTCCTTCTTCAACCCTTGCTTCTGTGTAATCTATTCTCCATTCAACAGCTAAGTGATCCTTTTCTAAAGGAATCTGTATAGAATTGGTATTGTTTGTCCCTTAAATATTGGATACAATTTACCAAAGAAGCCATATATACATAGAGTTCCTTGGTAAAATGGATTTAAATTACAAATTTCAATAATTCACTATTTATTAATACAGGACTATTAGGTTATCTCTTTTATCTCAAATCATTTTTATCTTTCAAGAATTTTGTCTTATTAATTTTTGTAATGTATTAGCATAAAGCTGTTCATAAGAGCCTCTAATCTTTCGAATATGTTTATTCTGATAGCTCATCTTTTATTTTCTATATTGGTAATCTGTGCTTTTTTATTTTTGCTTGCTCAGTCAAGTTACTTATCAAGTTTTTTATTTTTGAAAATAATTAATTTTGGCTTTATTGCATTTCTCCATTTTATTCATTTCTAAAAATTTTAAATTTCTACTTCAGTAATTTCTGCTCTTACCTTCATTATTTCTTTTTTTTTAACTTTCATTACATTTAATTTGTTATTCTTTTTCTAGCCCGTGAAAGTGGAAACTTTGACTTTCAGTCTCTTTTCTTTTGTGGGGGAAGAATTTATTGTTACAAATTTTCCTCTAAACACCACTTTACTATATCCCACAAAATTTGATATTTTAAATTTTGTGATTTCAATTTCATTCACTTCAAAATTTCTTGAATTTTCTTTTATTTCTTCTTTAATCCATGGATTATTTTTAGAGTTTATGAGTTGACTTTCAAACACCTTTGATTTTCCATATTTCTTTACTATTAATTTTTAATGTAGTTCTACTGTGGTCAGATAATATACTGTTGGTAACTTCAATCCTTTTGAATGTATTAATACAGTGTTTTATTGCTCAGAATATGGTTTAATTTGCTAAATGTCCCATGTTCTTCTGAAGAGGAATATATTCTACTGTTGCTGGCTAGAGTATTTTATAAATAACAATCAGGTCAAATCATCTGAGAGTATTGTTAAATTTTTCTATATCTTTACTGAATTTCTGTAAACTTGTTCTATCAATTACTGAAGAGTAACATAATTTACAGCTGTAATTGTTAATTTTTCTATTATTTCTTGTATTTTTTCTGAAGTTTTTCTTCAGGTATTTTGGAGGTCTCTTAGTAGATGAATTCACATTTATAATTGTTATATCTTCCTTTCGTATCAAAACTTTTATTAGGAAATACCCACCTCTGTCTCTAGTAATAATCCTTGTCTTAAATCTATTTAATGTGATGTTACCGTAGCCACTTCAGCTTTCATATGCTTACCATTTGCACATTATGGTTTTTCTATTTTTTTACTTTCAACATACTTATATTTAAAATGCAATATAAAAAATTAAACAAAATACATCTCTCGTAGGCAAGATATATGTGGGTCTTGCTTTCTTTATCTATTGTGACAATCTCTATTGATTGAAGTTTGTTTACATTTAAGGTAATTAATCAATATGCCTGGACTTATTTCTGTCATTTTGCTATTCATCATTTGCTTGCCTCACTTGTATTTTGTTCCCTTCTTCCTCCCTTCTTTGGGTTAAAAAAATTTTTTGTCATATAACTTAACTTTTCTTGTGTCTTGTTAGCTAAATTTCTTTACATTGTTTAATGATTGCTGTAGGATATTAACACTAATCTTTAAATTATTTCAGTATATTTAAATATTGACATTTTTGGTGATATATAGGAAGCTTGTAACAGTGTAGTTTCATTTAACACCCTCGTCCTTTGTGTTATCATTTTCATATATAATATTAGATTGGTGGAAAAGTAATTGCAGTTTTTGCCATTAAAAGTAATTGCCAAAACTTTTGCATAAAAGTAATGGCAAAAACCACAGTTACTTTTGCATCAATGTATGTTATAAGCTTAACTATATAGTGTTACAAATTTGGCCTTACATGGCCATAGATCTTTTTAAAAATTAAAAATTAAAAGATAGCTATAAATATCTACTTATATATTGGCAATAATGTATAATATCTGGCCCTTTTTATTCTTTCCTTTATGACTGATTACTTTTCAGCCTGAAGGTCTTGTTTTTACTGGTGCAACAAATTATCTCAACTTATGTTTATTGGAAACTCATTTTGAGAGACAGCTTGGCTGGGTATAGAAATCTTAGTTAGCCTTTTTGTCACTGTTGTTCTTTAAGCACTTTGAATATGTCATTCTAATGCCTCCTGGCCTCTATTATTTCTGATAAGAAGCCAGCTTATAATTTTATCATATTCCCCTGTATGTGATTGATTTATTTTTCCTTTTCTCCTTTCAATGTATTCCATTTAATGTTTGATTCTCAACATTTTAACTATAATATGTGTAGGTGTGGTTTTCATTATTTTGCGATTTGGGACACATTGAGCCTCCTGTAGGTGTAAGTTAATATTTGTCTTCAAATATCAGAATTTTTCTGCTATCATCTCTGGAAATATTTTTCTGTCCCTTTCTCTTTCTTTTGTTCCTTTTTGACTCCAATTATGCATATGTTGAACCAGATGATACTTTTTCACCAGCCTCTGAGGAAGCTTTGTTCATTTTTCTTTATTTTTATTTCTGTCCTTTGGGTTGGATATTGAACTATGTTCATGTTAACTGACTCATTCTCTGCCATCTCCAATCTACTTTTGAACCCATCTAAGGTATTTTTATTTTCAGTTATGGCAATCTTCAATTTTAATATTTCCATTTGGTTATATTTTAGTTTTAGTTTTCATTTCTCTATTAAATTCCCTGTTTACTCTGCAATAACTCATTTCCCTTCTATCTTTAAACGTATTTTTCTTTATTGAAAACTTATAATAGCTGCTTTGAAGTCTGTGTTAATTTGACATTCTGACCCACTTGCAATCGGTTTGCATTGATGGATGGGTTTCTTTCTGCATATGCATCACCCTTTCCATTTTATTTCTTATTTCTTATTTCTATGGCTAGTAATTTTTTGTTGCAAACTTGTCATGACCGTTTGCTCAGGCTGCCATAACCAAATACCACAGAGTGGTTGGTTTAAACAACAAAAATTTATTTTCTCAGTTCTGAAAGCTAAAAGTCAAAGAGGAAGGTGCTGGCTGATTCAGTATCTAGTGTCTCTTCCTGGCTTGCAGAAGGCTACTTTCTCGTTATGTTCTTACCTGGTCTTTTCTCTATGTGAGTGCAAGGAGAAAGAGAGCAAGAACTCTCCAGTGTCTCTTTTCATAAGGAAAATAATCTTATCAAATCAAGGCTCCACTTTTGCGACCTTATTTAAATTTAATTAATTCCTTGGAACTAATTGGTTCCATCTCCAAATACAGTCACATTGTGGGTTAAGGCTTTAACATATTTGGGGGGACAGAAACATTCAATCCATAACAAATGTGAAAGTTGCAGAATCAAAATGGATTTACTTGTGTTTTTTCAAAAAATGAAGAAAGAAAGAAAGAAAGGAAGGGAAAGAAAAAGAAAGGAAGGAAGGAAGGAAGGAAAGAAGGAAGGAAGGAAGGAAGGAAGGAAGGAAGGAAGGAAGGAAGGAAGGGAGAAACAAAGAAGAAAAAGAAGAAAGAAAGAAAGAAAGAAAAAGAAAGAAAGAAAGAAAGAGAGAGAAAGAAAGAAAGAAGAAAGAAAAGAAAGAAAGAAAGAAGAAGAAAAAGAAAGAAAGAAAGAAGAAAGAAAAGAAAGAAAGAAAGAAGAAGAAAAAGAAAGAAAGAAAGAAAGGAAGGAAGAAAGAAAGAAGAAAGAAAGAAAGAAAGACAAAAAGAAAAAAATGGAGCCAGGGAAGGCCATGAAGCATCCCTTCATGGAAGGGAGGGTTCTCATGTAAGAATGCTGAATAACAAAAACTATCATGAAAACCTACAAAAAAACACAACTTTGCACAAAAGTCATTGCGATCTTACGCAAAAATTACTTCTGTGAATATATCTGTCTAGCCACTGCTGGTCCAACCTTTGACTGATGTCACTTTTGTTATTGATCCTTGTATTCAAGGATAATTATCTCAAAATAATCATGTAATATTTCTCATTTTTCCTTTTAAAACCTCAGTCTTTTCTTTATCTCCCTGAATATGCATATAGTTTACTATGGCACCTGTATCCCATTGCAATGCCCATTCCAAATAAATATTATTTTCTTTCATAGTGTCTCCTCTCTGTTATTTAGGGTGGCACAGCTGGTGTGTTATAGTGGCTCTGAAATCTCCTTTCTTCTTCATAGGTTTGCTAGGTTTTGGTTCCATAAGCCACTAACTTGCCTGGAATCAAACTGAAATTTGTCTCCCCCATGGTGTGAACAAGCTGATAGGCTGCCAAGTGTTCTTGGATTCCAGTTGCTGCTTTTTCAGCCTAGGCCCCTGGTGGCCTCCTCCATGTCTATTTTGTTTAGGAGTCTGCCAAATCTGAGTTTATGCTCAGATTTAAAGGCTCACCCTTTTGGTGGTTTCTTGCCTCTAGGTCCCCCTAGTAAACTTCCAGTTGCTCTTCTTATGCCAGAATTCTACCTTGTGACAAAACAATCTAATAAGGCTTCTGTTTTCTGCCACCCAAGCTGTGTGTGCCAGGGAATGTACTCAATCAAAGACAGGACAAACTCCAGTATCTCACCAGAAGCAATTCTGTCTTTCAGGAACAAGCCCACCTCTACTCTCTCCCTGCTTTGTCAACAAACTCCTTGGGTTCATCCAGAAATTTCTCAAAATTTTTGCTCAGATTTCTGGATTTCAGCTCTTTGGTGGTGCTCCTCCTTCTAGAATTTTCCCTTAGGTATTCAGCAATTCTTCTGCCCTGAAACTGAGTCATGTAGGCTGAGGTTTTGCAGTAACAAGCCACAAGGTTACATTTTCTACCTGATGCAGTAGCAGCAGTATTTCAGTAATAAACTCTTCTGAAGTTTTTGTCTTCCTTTGGTTATTTTCCAGTGCCTTCAAATTACTGTTTTTAATGATTTTCCAGTTTCTGTAATTGTTTTCTGCAAGAAAAATAGTCTGAATTTGTCACACAATACACACACACACACACAACCTTGAAAATCCAAAAATCTATTTTTCCTTCAACTACAGCAGAATACAAAGTCAATATCCTACAAGGCTGTGCATTCTCTAACCTCTGCCTAAACAGCTTGTCTCGTTTCTTTTCACTCTCCTTTTTGTTCACTACGCTATAGCCATAGTAGCTGTATCTGATAATCAATAGGTTGCCTAACCAGTAATTTCCCCAATCCTTGCCCTCCAAAAATAAATTTTATTTCATGTCCTTCTTTTTGCCATGAAGGTTATGTGTCTCAGGATTGTGGGGAGTATAGTGTTTCTCTTCCCAGTCATACCTTGATGTGGGCCTGATTTACCTAAGGGTAGATCTTTTCCCCCCACCAGTGATTATTTCAGGATTGATCATTTGGAAGATTTGGGAAACATGTCAGGAGAGGTTTACAGAGCTTGTGAGAAAGTTCCTCCCCACTCTTCTAAGAGACTTTTTGGAATCAACTTTCTTGCCCTCTAAACTTGAATGAGGAAGATCTGTTAGCTACTGCCATCCACCCTACAATCACAAAGTGAACTGCCCTTCAAGGGGTACAGATCAAAGGTCAATGCAAACACATTGGGAAAGAAAATAAAAGAAGAAATAAACTCTGGATTCCAAATGATGGGATCAAACAATCCTGAAAATAACCTGACCTTTGCAGTTCTAGTTATGTGAGTGAAAATGTATCCTAATTACTTAAACCTCTAGGAATTTTTTGTTTGTTTGTTTCTTGTGGAGGAAATCATCCTGGCATTCTTTCCACCACGGAAATGCCAAACTTGTTTCTGATATAAGATATTTTCAATTATTACTACTACTTCTTAAGGTCTCTTTCTCCAAATCTTAATTTGTCTGTCTCTATGGCATTGAAACCTCGATTCAAATACCTCTCCAGATAGTCTTTTTCCAACCAGCCTAGCTAAAATAGTCTCTCGATCACTCTCTAGCCAACTTTTCTATTTTGAACTTATCATTATGTGATATTATATAACTTCAATTTTTCCTTTGTTTTGTCCATCTTTTCCAGCAAAAATGTCACCTGCTTGAAGGCAAATGCTCTGTCTTGTTACTACTGTATCCCCAGTGCCTAGAAGAGGACCTGGCAGCTCGTAGGCCCTCAATAAACGATTGGTAACTGAAAAACATCTCAATTTGGCTGCAAACAGTTTTAACAATGAAACTCATTCCCTAGTAGAATAGAATTCCTTCAAACTTACATTATAAAACTAGTTTACTTATAAGAGAAAATGTTAATGATATTGTCTGAAGTCCATATTGTTTAGCTCATACTTTTTGATCCCCATAATTCTTTGGAAATTTATACTCTCCAAAATATTGGTGTATTCATTTTCACAACAGAAAGCTCACTGCTACTTTAAAACTAGGATTAAAGGTCAAATTCCTGATAACAAATCTTTTTCCTTGAAAAATAAACCAAATACTATCCCCTTAACCGTTATTCAAAAGACTTGCATTTTTAATAAGTGCATTCCAAATGAGGTTTAGTTCAACCAGCCTTTGCAAATCAGCAATAGTTCATATGCCCAAAGAGCAGATTATTTAGATAACACAGGATTTCTGTTCAGCAGTATCAGATGGATTATTCCTGAGTGTTGAAAAGGGCCATGTGCATTTTGTTGGTGTGAATGGCTTGCATTAACCTGTTCAGACTTAGGGATCTGTTTTCCAAAGCATTGTCTTCAACAAAGTTTAAGGCCAGTTTTGAAAACACAGATTTCTGAGTGTTAAGGAAATGTATATGTGCAATGTGGTGACCCCTTAGAACTTCTTTTTTGTTGTTGTTCTTATCTCCAAAATCTTTTTTTATCTTAATTACAAATAGTGTAGGACAATAATGCATGAAAAATAAAACATCATGTGTTAAGCCACTCTCATAATCTCAAGCACTATCTTTACTGCTTTCTTTCCCCAATTTCCTTGTCTCTGTCCCTATGACACCTCTGTACCTCAGCCTTAAATAACAGGTGCCGTCATACATAATTAAGGATTGCTCTGAGAATGACTTTCACAAATGAAGCTTTGGCTTCCCCAGAAACTATTTAGCTCTTCTTTTTCACTTTTATTTCCTTTTCTATTTCTGTATATCAGGAAGTTCCTTTTGATAACAAGGAGGGAGCAGGCTCAAGCACAAGTCAAGTTTCTGAAAATAAAATTTCAACTTAAAATATTGATTATACCCTGATATGCTTTGGCTGTGTCCCCACCCAAATCTCATCTTAAATTGTAGTTCCCATAATTCCCATGTATTATGGGAGGGACCCTGTGGGAGACAATTGAATCGTGGTGGTGGTTTCCCCCATACTCTTCTCATGGTAGTGAATAAGTCTCAAGAGATCTGATGATGTTATAAGTGGCTTTCCCTTTCACTTGGCTCTCATTCTGTCTTGCTGCCGCCGTGTAAGAAGTGCCTTTCACCTTCAGCCATGATTGTGAGGCCTCCCCAGCCATGTGGAACTGTGAGTTCATTAAACCTCTTTTTCTTTATAAATTACCAAGTCTCAGTTAAGTCTTTTTCAGCAGTGTGAAAACAGACTAATACATGCCCCTGTTTAAGAAAGATTTCCTTGTCTTTTGCATTGACTCCAGTTACATATTTCACCCTTACTTTGCCTTGCCTTCCCCCTCTTTCAATGTAACCACTACCTGTTTCTCTTTCTTAATCCTAGAAAGTGGTGGTAACTTTAACACTGCAATTAAAATTATCCTATATGTATCCATTCTCTGCTAAAATATAAACATGGTAGGGGACATAGAATTATAGCTTGAGGATATAAAGTATTCTGTTTTTAACTTCAAGAGTCATTTGCAAATCAAACTTTAGTACTTGTTGACGTGAAAATTTCAAATCTCTTTTAGAAAAATAAATTTTTCTCTAGTAATTTGCCTTATAGGTTGATTTTAAGCCTTCCCAGCTTCATCTGGTTTTCAGTGGACTCACTCCAGAACATGATGACAACATGATACCCACATACAACTGTGGCTTAGCCATTATACAAACTGCCTAAACTGGAATGCCAGTGTTGCCTTGTCACTCCTGTGCTCTGAAGCATTTTAATCATGGAACTGGCCACAAATGAAAATCCACGACCTGGCACAAGTCTGTAGGTCTGTGGGACCTCAAAGTGCTGGAGTTTAAAATCCTCTGCCAAGGACAAAATGCTACAGAGCAGGAAAGCCACACTAAACAAAATCAGATGAAAGAGAATATTGCCAAATGGCAGTAACGTTTGGACTGATTTTCACATTATAATCCCATTGGGTACAGTATACATTGATGACGATCTGCTTTCTTAGTCTGAAATTGGCACCACCTTTTCATTCAATCCTCATCAGAAAATTTAAGTAAATAACAACCCCCTTAAAAGAGTACATTATTAAAATGATAATAATAATACGTTTCCCTGAGTTAAAATGGTATTACAGGGCTGATCTTCCATGAGATTATCACATAAATATTAAATCAACAGCCAAGAAACTTGGGGATCCCACAGGCATTGTTGGCCCTTTGATATAGACTCATTCTCATACATTCCTCTATTACAAGAAGAAGCTTCAGGTGACCCTATGCCTAGAAGGTATTGGAGTTCCTCTCTATCACTGGTGAAGGAACTAGCCAAAGAAGCCAAAATGGGCACTGCATAAAGATTAAGTTCTAAACAATGATATGAGGATCTTTTCTTGGGAAGGGATACATGACCAAGACCCAGATTACTTCAGGAGTGATGACAAGTAATGAGCTCCAGAAAAGCAAATCCATCCATTTATTAGATTTTCTGATGGCAAGTTGAGGACCTGGGAATGTTTCCTTACCCATAAAATGAGGTTTCCCTCAACTTCTTAAACTTTCCTTAAGGCCCAAAGTAACTCATTCAATATGACAAAGTACAAAAAACTTCCATAGTCTTACCCTCCACCTCCATTTCAGCCAATATCATGGGTGATCTGAATGTTCATAAATATGAATGATCAAAAATCCTGCCTTAAAGTTATTAATTTACCTCAGTTCTAACTGCTTTCACTTCTATTCTACTTCATTTAGATTTAAAATTACTCAAAACTGTTCTTTCCCTGGTATTGTTAACAGTAATGTTCTGCTTTCTGACCATATCCTCTAATCCTTCCAGCTGTCTTGTATATTTTGATCTATTTCTATTTTAAACTCATTGGCAATATAGTCAGTGATTAAGTGTGTGGGCTCTTATATCAAGCTGCTTGGATCCACATCCTGGATCAGACACTTCCTAGCTGTGTAAACTTGGGCGAGGCCTCAATTTCCTTATCTAAAGAAATTGGAATTATATTTAATATAGCAGATACTCTTAACTGCATACTAAATTTGTTACAAAGATAAAATGAGATAATCTGGAACAGTTAGCAGAGTGTAGGTGTGGCACATTGTAAGTGCTAAATAAATGTTAGCTATTTTTCACTCATTTATTCCTAAATTTGTTAATTTTCTTATAATTTCTTCCATATCTAGTCTAAAATCTGTGCTCCATTATTTTTTCCACATAGATAAATTTAGCCAACTAACTTCTCTGCTCCACAACAAGTCTGCTGGAAACTGGTGGAAAAATTATATAACTCTGGGAATTAATACAATCATTAATTTCAGGCCTTAAAATAGCAACTGTTCTATGGTATGGTTCAGTAAGCCTTTTACAAGTCATCAATCAACAATATCTCTAAATATTGACAACATGCTTTGCCAACTTCTAACCCACTCTTCCAACATCCTATATTATATCCTTTCTATAAAAATTTTAAAAGATAATAATAATTATTTACTATTACTTAAATTATCTCTCTTTTTCCCTTATATTTTTATACTCCTGTCTCACATTCTTTTATGTCTGCCCTAACATTTGCTGAATCCAGGGAAATAGTACAAATGGAAGCCCCCATACAATATTTTTAAATATTTAAAAGTTATATTTTATAATCTTCTGATTTCACCCAAGATGAAGTAACAATAACTAGATTTACCATCCCTCCTGAAGCAATACGCCCTCCAAAAAAAAAGACAAGCATATAAAATGATGTTTTTCAAAACACTGGACACAAGTCAACAAATTACAAGGATCCCTGAGAGATGGGAGACATATGAAGTGAAATTTACACTTGATTTCATGTACTACCCTGAGAGAATTCTTGGACCATGGCATGATGAGGGAGAATTCAGGAGGATCCCAGTGAACTCCCTGAGTTGAAGAGACAGAGCTGAGAATGCAGGGAAGATAGGCTACTAGACTGCAAAAGACAGACTATCAGAGAAGAGAGTATTGCACAGAAGCAAGACCTGGGAAATCCACAAAGGATCTCCTCAAGTATCGTGCAGAGAGATGATCAATGTGAGGTAACTATCCAAAGCCAGGGGAAGAAAACCTCAGGAACAACGCCCTAGCACTAACACAGAGTTAGGAAGCATGGCTTTTCCTACCAGCCAGACTCAGAACATTTATTATGCACAGGTGATTTGGTGGAATACTCAGAAAGGTCTTGCATCAATGGTGAGGAAAAATTAACTTAGAGCACTAAACTGAAACCCAGTGAACAAGTCATAAAAGGAAAACCAGAAAGGATACAACTGTTTCCAAGTAACTTAACTGCGTCCTGGAATGACATTCCAGAATATTTATAGAAATACAAAACATATCTAGCACCCAGAAAGGTAAAACTAACGATGCGTGACATCCTATCAAAGTTTATGAAACATGCAAATCAACGATTATCAAGCATGAAAGCAAAGATACCAAGCAAGAAGAGAAAAATCAGTAAAATGAAATCGATCCCCAAAACAACACAATTATTAGAAGTAGCAGAAGGTAATAAAATGGTTATACTAACTGTATTCAATTAAAATTAAGTAGAGACATGAAAGATACTTTTTAAAGGCCCAAATCTAGCTTCCAGAAATGAGAACTTTAAGACCGAGGAGAAATACACTGAATAGGATTAATGGTAGGTTAGACATTGCAGAAGAAAAGATTAGTAAATGTGAGAATGTAAGTGTAGGAAATATTAAAAATGAAATACACAGAGAAAAAATATGAAAAATTAAAGAACATCTAAATGTTCTGGTTTAACATATAACAAGAAAAGAAGCCTTGAAGGGGGTAGGGACGACAGTTTTGTACTGCCTATACTGCACCTCCCCGCTCTGCAGGCAGTGTAGCTCAGAGAGAAAAGTCGTGTGCTTGAGGGAGGGAGAGTAAAAGTGTTGTGGGACTTTTCTTTGGAACTCATTGCCACCCTGTCACAATAGAGCATGACTCTGGACAGAATTCCACTGATGCCCGCAGAGGGAGCATTTAGACCAGCCTTGGGCCAGTGGGAAAAACATTAGCTGCAGTGGCCACAGGAGTGTGGGTATCACTTCTCCCCCAACTCCAGGTGTGCAATGCAGAGAGGAGTCTTAGGGAAAAGAGAGGGAAGAGTACAAAGGACTTTGTCTTGCAACTTTGGTACCAGCTCAGCCATGTTAAAATAAAGCACTAGGCAGATTCCTGAAGCTCCTTATTCCAGGCCTTTGCTCCTGAACATCATTTCTAGATCCACCTAAACAGAAAGGGAATCTGCCACCTTAGCGTGGTGGAGCCAGCCCCACTAGGATTTACCACCTGCTAACTAACGTGACCTTTGGCTTTGAATAAACATCAGGAGCAGCCAGGCAGTAGCAGCCATGGGCCTTGGGCAAGCCCCAGTACTGTGCTGGTCTAAGAGGTCACGGGAGTCATGTATCAGTGTGGTGTCAGCCGTGGTGGCTACAGGATTATCTGTGTCACCCCCTCCCTCAACCCCAGGCCGCTCAGTGCAGGGAAAGACTCCTTTTCTTTGGGGAAGAGTGAGGGAAGAAAGAGCCAGACTTCACCTGGAAATCCAAGGAATTCTCCCTTATCTTCCCCAAAGCCACCAAGGCTTTCTATCTAGAAGTCTGCAAGAATCATAGCATTGCTGGGTTTAGATCACTCCCCAGTGATGAAAAAGCCGCAGTGAGCAACGGTTTAGGTAATAACCCCCAATCTTTATTAAATTCTTGGAAAACTCTCTTAAGAAGAACAGGTATAAACAAGACCAGACTGTGAAGATCAGAATAAATACCTAACTCTTCAATGACCAGATATCAATGAACGTCCAGCACCAAGAACATCCAGAAAAAACATGACCTCTCCAAACAGACTACATTTGTCACCTGTGGTCAAGCCTTCAGTGACAGAGATGTATGACTTCTCAGATAAGAAATTTAAAATAGCTGTCAGCTGTCTTGAGGAAGCTCAACAGACTTCAAAATAATATAGAAAAGGAATTCAGAGCTCTACCAGAAAAAGTTAAAACAGAGATTGAAATAATTTTTAAAACTTCTTGAGCTGAAAACTTTAATTGACTAACTGAGAAATGCATCAGAGTCTCTGAACAACAGAACTCATCAAGCAGAAGAAAGAATTAGTGAGCTTCGAAGACAGGCTATAAGAAAATACACAGAGGAGAAAAAAAGAAAAATGAAATACAAGGTTTAGAAGAAGGGCAAAGTAAAAATTATTGGCCTAACAGAGGAGGTAAAGTAAAAGATCAGGGTAGAAAATTTATTTAAAGAAATATTGACAAAGAACTTTCCAAACCTAGAGAAAAATATAAATATCTAGGCATAAAGAAGGTCAAAGAACACCAAGCAGTTTTGACTCAAATAAAACTACCTCAGGGCGTGTAATAATCAAAGTCTCAAAGGGTAAGGACAAAGAAAATATTTTAAAAGCAGCAAGACAAAGGAAGAAAATGACACATAAAAGAGTTTCAATCCTATGTTTAGCAGCAGGCTTCTCAGTGGAAAACCTACAGGCCATAAGTAAGTGGAATGACATATTCAAAGTGCTGAAGAGGAAAAAAATCTTCCAACCCAGAATATTATATCTGAGAAAGTTATTTTTCAAACAGGAAGGAAAAATAAAGACTTTCCCAGACAAACAAAAGCTGAGGAGTTTCACCAAAACCAGCCCTATCTTACAAGAAATGCTAAAAGGAGTTCTTCAGTCTGAAAGAAGAGAGCACTAACAAGCAAAAAGAAATTATCTGAAGGTATAACACACTCACTGGTAAAGGTAAATACACAGACAAATACAGAATACTCTATCACTGTAATTTCCATGTCTAAACCACTCATAAATTTAGTATGAAAACTAAAAGACAAATCTACCAAAAATAATAAATACAACAGTCATATTTTAAGAGATAGAAAATATAAAAAGATAAATAAAGACAACAAAATATCAAAAAGTGCAGTGGGGAATGGATTTAAACTGTAGCGAGTTTTAGTTTTCTCTTTGCTTGTTTTTTGTTGTTGTTGTTTGTTGTTATCTTATTGTGATAAGATCTATGTTGTCATCAGTTTCAAATAATTGGTTATAAGTGTTATTTGTAATTCTCATGGTAACCACAAAGCCCAAACCTACAATGAAAACATTAAAAATTAAAAAACAAAAAATTAAAACATACTACCAGAGAAATCCACTTATACACAATAAAAGACATTAAGAAAGGAAGAAGGGAGACAAACAAAACAACCAGAAAGCAAGTAGCAAAATGGAAGTAGTACGTTCTTGCCTATTATTAATAACATTGAATATAAATTGAACTAAATTATCCAATTGAAAGCTTGCTTATTCATTTTGAATAAGAAAACAAGACCCAACTACATGCTGCCTACAAGTAACTCACTTGACCTGTAAATACATGCATATACTGAAAATTAAAAGATGGAAAAAGATATTCTATGCAAATGAAAACCAAAAAAAAGAGCATAAGTAACTATACTTACATGAGATAAAATGGATTTCAAGACAAAAACTCTTTAAAAAGACAAAGAAAGTCATTGTGTCATTGCAAAGGGGTCAATTAAAAAGGACATAGCAATTATAAATATATATACACCCAACACCGAAGCACACAGATGTATAAAGCAAATCTTATTGGAGATAGAGAGAATCACCCCTACACAATAAAAGTTGGGGACTTCAACACCCAACTTTCAGCAATGGACAGATCATCTAGACAGAAAATCAACAAAGAAACAGACTTAACCTGCACTATAGACCATTTGGATCTAACAAGTATTTACGGAATATTTCATCCAACAGCCGCAGAATACATATTATTCTTCTCAGCACAAGGAACATTCTCAAGGACACACCATAAGATAGGCCACAAAAAACATCTTTAAAAAATTATAAAAATTGAAATCATGCCAAGTATCCTTTCTGATCACAATGGAACAAAACTAGAAATTAATAACAAGAAGAACTTTGGAAACTATACAAACACTTGGAAATTAAACAATATGCTTCTGATTGACCATTGGGTCAATAAATAAATTAAGAAGAAAACTTAACATTTACTGAAACAAATGAAAATGGAAATACAACATACCAAACTCTAGTGAGTATAGTAAAAGCAGTACTAACAGGAAAGTTTATAGCAATAAATGCCTACATTAAAAAATAGAAAGACTTCAAAAAAAACAACCAAATGATGCATCTTTAAGAATGAGAAATGCAAAATCCTACCAAACCCAAAATTAGTAGAAGAAAAAATTTAATAAAAGATCAGAGCAGAAATAAATCAAAACCAAAAAAATACAAAAGATAAACAAAATGAGGTTTGTTTTCTGAAAAGATAAACAAAATCAACAACCTTTAGCTAGACTAAGAAGAAAAAAGAACCAAATAAAGAAAACTAGAAGTGGAAAAAGAGACATCACAACTGATGCCACAGAAATTAAAAGGAGCAATAGAGACTATTATGAGCAACTATATGCCAATAAACTAGAAAACCTGGAAGAAATGAACTTTTAGATATGAAAAATACAAATCTGAAAAGACTAATAACAAGTAACAAGATAGAAAAGAAGGAAGCATAAGTAACTATACTTACAAAAAAAAAAGAGCATGAGTAACTATACTTACATAAGATAAAATTGATTTTAAGACCAAAAAGTCTCCCAGAAAAAAAAAAAAATCCAGGGGCCAATAACCTCACTGCTGAATTCTACCAATGTTTAAAGTGGAACAAATACCAATCCTATTCAAGCTATTTCAAAAAATCCAGGAGGAGGAAATACTTTCAAATTCATTCTACAAAGCTAGAATTACCCTGACACCAAAATCAGACAAAGACACAACAGCAACAAAAACTGCTGGCGAGTATTTCTGATGAACGTACATGCAAAATTTTCAACAAAATCCTAGCAAGCCAAATTCAAAAACACATTAAAAAGATTCATTATCATCAAGTGGGATTCATCACAGAGATGCAAGGATGGTTCAACATGCACAAATCAATAAACATAATGCATCACATCAACAGAATAAAAGACAAAAACCATCTGATAATTTCAACAAATGTTAGAAAAAACATTCAATACAATTCAATATCCTTTCATGATGAAAAAAAAAGAAAGCTCACAACAGAGTATAGAAGGAACACACCTCAAAACAATAGGCGCCGTGTATGACAAATCCATCTATCACACTGAATGTCCAACAACTGAAAGCCTTTAGTTTAAGATCTGGAACAAGACAAGGATGCCTATTTTCATTACTTTCATTCACTATAGTATTGGAAGTCTTAGCTGAAGTAATTAGATAAGAGAAAGAAAGAAAGGGCACCCAAATAGGAAAAGAAAAAGTCAAATTATCTTTGTTTGCAGACAATATGATTTTATATTTTGAAAATCCTAAGGACTCCACCAAAAAACTATTAGAACTTTTAAATGAATTCAGTAAAGTTCAAAGATACAAAATCAACCTCCAAAAATCAGTAGCATTTCTGTATGCCAATAGTAAACAATCTGGAAAGGAAACCAAGAAAGAAATCTCATTTACAATAGCTATAATTAAAGTAAAATACCTGGGAATAAACTTAACCAAAGAAGTGAAAAATCTCTACAATGAAAATTATAAAACATTGATGGACAGGGCGCAGTGGCTCAAGCATTTTGGGAGGCACAGGCGGGCAGAACGCTTGCGCTCAGGAATTTGAATCTAGCCTGGGCAACATGGTAAAACCCCATCTCTACCAAAAATGCAAAAAAAAAAAAAATAGCTACTTGGGTTGCTGAGGTGGGAGGATCGCTTAATCCTGGGAGGCAGAAGTTGCAGTGAGCCAAGATCACGCCACTGCACTCCAGCCTGGGTGACAGAGCCAGACCCCATCTCAAAAAGAAAACCATCAATGAAAGAAATTGAATAGGACACAAAACATAAAAGATATTTTATGTTAATTAATTGGAAGAATCAATATTGTTAAATTGTACATACTACCTAAAAAAATTTGCAGATTCAATGCAATCCTTATCAAAATAACAATGATGTTCTTCACATAAATCAAAAAATAATAATCCTAAAATTTATATGGAACCACAAAAGACCCAGAATAGTCAACGCAATTTTGAGCAAAAGGAACAAAGTTGGAGATCACACTATCTGACTTCAAATAATACTGCAAAGCTACAGTAGGCAAAACAGCATGATACTGGCACAAAAGCAGACACAAAATAGAACCCAGCAACACTAATGGAACAGAACCCATAAATAAAATAATGCATTTAAAGTCAACTTATTTTTGGCAAAAGTGCCAAGAACATACACTGCTAAGAAAATCGGATATCCATATGCAAGAGAATGAAAGTAAACCCCTATCTCACATCATATAAAAAAATAAAATTGAAATGGATTAAATACTTAAACTTAAAATCAAAAACTATGAAATCCTAGAAGAAAACATTGGAGAAACATTCCAGGACATTCGGCTGGGCAAAGATTTCTCCTAAAACCTCAAAAACACAGGCAAATAAAGAAAAAATAGATAATGGGATCACAAAAAGCTAAAAAGATTTTGCGCAACAAAGGAAAAAATTAACAAAGTGAAGAGACAACCCATAAAACAGAAAATATTTGCAAACTATTCAAATGACAAAGGATTAATAATTAATAATAACCAAAATTTAAAAGAAACTCAAACAACACACTAGAAAAGTAATTAGCAGCATCATCATCATCATCTAATTGAAAAATGAATAAAATATCTGAATAGACATTTCTCAAAAGAGGACATGCAAAAGGCCAACAGATATAAGAAAAAATGCTCAATACCATTAGTCATCAGAGAAATTCACATCAAAAGCACAATGAAATATTATGTCAGCCCAGTTAAAATGGCCTTTATCAAAAAGACAAAAAATAACGAAGTTGGTGAGGATGTAAAAAAAAGGGGGAACACTCCTACACTGTTGATGTGAATGTAAATTAGTATAGCCACTAGAGAAAACAGTATGGAGGCTCCTCAAAAAAAGTAAAAATAAAACTCTCATATGATCCAGAAACCTCACTGCTAGGTATATATCCAAAATAAAGGAAGCCAGTATGTTGAAATATGTACCCTTGCATTTTTATTACACCTTTATTTACAATAGTCAAGATATGGAATCCACCTAATTGTTCATTAACAGAAGGATAGAGAAAATGTGGTACAAATACACCATGGAATATTATTCAGCCATAAAAAGAATGAAATACTGTCATTTGCAACAACATAGATGGAACTAGAGGTCATTATGCTAAGTGAAATAAGCCAGGTAGAGAAAAACAAATATCCCATGTTCTCACTCATATGTGGGAGCTAAAAAAAATTGAATCCATGAAAATAGAGAATAGAATGACGGTGGTTACCAAAGGCAGGAAAGGGTAGTGGGCAGGCAGGGGTCAAAAAAGTATTAATTAATGGGTACAAAATTACAGTTAGATAGACAAAATAAGTTCTAATGTTCAGTAGCATGATAGGGAGACTATGGTAAACAATAATTTATGGTGTATTTCAAAGTAACTAAAAGAGTGGATTGGAACATTCCTAACATAAAGAAATGACAAATGTTTAAGGTGATAGATTTCCCAGTAACCTTGATTTGATCATCATACATTGTATACTTGCATCAAAATATCACATGTACCCCATAAATATGTACAATGATAATATATCCATAAAAATTAAAAATTGAAAAAATTAAAGAGCATCAGTTAACTATGGGACAATTTCAAGCAACATAATATACAAATATAAAAAGATTATTTCTGAAACACTCCCACAACATCAGAAATCACATATTTTTCAAGAGCAGACCATTTGCCCACACAAGACTATAGTCTAGGACCTAAAACAAGTCTTCATTAATTCAAAGCATTCTAGTCATAAAAAGTATGTTCTCTAACAACAGTGGAACTAAATTAAAAATCATTGAGAAAGATCCCTGGAAAATCCTCAAATATTTCAATAATAATAACATAATTCTTAATAATTAGTGGGTTAAATGGAAAGAGAAATTAGAAAGTATTTTAACTGAATAAAAACAATTTTGAAACTACATATCAGAAAGCAATATTAATGGGAAAATGTACAGAAGTCTGTACAGGTCCTAGAGGTGTGACCAAAGACATTTAGACCCAGAATTCTCAAGTCTTTCAGTAGGATGTGTCCCTTTGGAATGCAGATTTTTTTTGCTTTGGGTACATATGTGGCCAAAAGACCAGAGGAGATCCTTTTATAGTGCAGACCCTGGGCAGGAGCTCCATTTGCCTGGGTGTAAGAGAAACACTCAGAACATACATATGATAAGTTTCACATGTTTTAAAACAAAAACACTTTCTTCATTCTGTGTACCCAATTATCCTCTATTATTTATTCAAACTTTTTGAAATTATAGTCTAAACTCAATCTACTCTACTTCCGCACCACCATCACCCTTTCTCAGTTATTTCTTGAAGTCTGCCTTTAACTTCCACCAGTCTTGAGTTCTTCCATGCTGATCAATGATAGCTTCCTGATGATCCAATGACATAAAGACTCTTAAGATAGTATCTTACTTTGCATTGCTGGCATGTTTCACAGGGTTGATCGTCCCCTGCTCACATTCTTCCCTACCTTGGCATCCATGATAGCCAAGGTTCTTGGTTCCTATCTTTCTTTTCCTCTCTGCCCTTTTTATTCTCCCCAAGAACACTTTGCTTTATGTAGTAGCCCTTTGAATGTTATCAATACCTAGGCTTCCATTCCTAGCCTTGACATCAAGAGATCTCTCTTTGTGAAGTTACACACATCCATAGTTTTAATTATGATTAGTATAGTATATGCATACATTTCTTACTTGGAAGACTTTAGTATATCTTTAGAGCTATTTCTGTTTCCAATCTCATGGGGTTTTTTTTTCTAATCTCTTTTCCATGTTGCAGCTTTCATGATTTTTCTAAAATGTTCATTTTCTATTAAAACATTTAATACTTCTCCACTACCATCAGGGTAATTACTACTTCCTAGCCATGGTGGACAGGTGAATTTTCTTTCAGTTCTTGCCTACTTTTCCAGCTTCACTTGTCACCACTCACCTGTGTACTATGCATAACATCTCTCACCTAAAATGTTCACCCATCCTTCTGCCTACAATGCCTGTTTTACAGTTTATTAACTACACAGCTTCTCAACCTTTATGCTTCTGTTCAGCATTGCTTAGATTTTGTTCTATGAGGATTACCCATTCTATACCACATACAGATTTTAAAAATAATAGTAGTAATGGAAACTACCTCTTATTGAGTGCTTATCATGCAGCTCACCTAATTACTACAACCACCCTATGAGATAGATAATAGCACTCTTACCCATATTCTATACCATTGAAAGTGGATTGTATTAGTCTATTTTGTGTTCCCATAAAAGAATACCTAAGGCTGGGTAATTTATAAAGAAAAGAAGTTTATTTAGTTCACAGTTCTGCAAGATATGCAAGAAGGGTAGCATCAGCAACTGCTTCTGCTGAGGGCCTCAGGAAACTTCCAGTCATCATGAAAGATGGAGAGCAGGATGTCACATGATGAGAGATGGAGCAAGAGAGAGAGATGGAGGTGTCAGGCCTCTTTAACAACCAGATTTCATGGTAACTGATAGAGCAAGGGCTCACTCATTTCTACAAGAACTGCAACAACCTGTGATGAGGTATCCACCCCCATGACCCAAACACCTCCCACACTGGGTATCAAATTTTAACATGAGAATTGGAGGGGATGAATATCCAAACTATATCACAGGCTTAGAAAGTTTAATGACTTACATACAGCTAAACACACAAAAGTCAAGATTTCAACTCAAGGCTCTCTGACTCCTAAGCCTGATCTCATCAACTTCTCAAAATTCTTTCCTTAGTCCTTCCATCACATAAAGCATATTTTTATAATAGATATGATTAGAGTGTAATTGAAATACTTCATTATTATCTCTACTTCACTTAATTAAGGGGATCTTGAAAGCAAGGATTTTGTGTCAAGATAAGCTAAGCTAAGCTCCAATAATACCCCGAAAATCTCAGTAGTTTAATACTCTCATCCTACTTTTCCCAACATTGGCCAGGAGAATAGCTGTGTTTATTGCGGTTGCTCAGAGACTCAGGCTCCCTCTTGACATATGCTTCCATGGCAGGGACGTGAAAGGCCTGCAGAGTCAGGCACAAGCAATTAAATTTTAACAAGCAAGTAAGAAATTCATATCTAATGGTAAGGAGATGGACAAATCCAATTTAATAATACCATCCACTTATAAACAGAAAATGAGAATATTTTGATTAGCTCTAGTGAGTATCACAAATTTTGTTTTTTTATATTCATTTCCTCTGTGCCTTGCACAGTTTTAGTTCAAAGTAGCAGTTGACTCAATAAGCACAAGTTTGTTGAATGAATAAATGAGTGAATGCCTTTCCAGAATCCAGAGATATGTGGAGCTGAAAGACTAGGGGAAGTGGGGAGAGTTGAAGCTAAATCATCTGAGTAACTTTCCCTAAAAAAAGAAGTATGATACACAAAGCAGTGTCCATCCAGATAACAAAGGGAAGTATTTCTCAAGAGAGTTTACCCTTATTTTTTTAGAAAACAAGTATTGTAAGATTTCTTAAAAGAAGCTTGAGGGGATTTATCCTTAGTTTGAGTTTACTAAGCTGATAGCATTTATTAGAATTGGCCCTTTGCATGTGTCTCTCAATTTCTGAAGGAAGTTTAGGATGAATTTGTTTTACACCTCGATATCATATTGAGTAAAGAGTAATAAACTGTCAAGAAACCTGCCTAATTTGAACTCACCCTGTAAATGCCTGTTAAACTTGAGAGAGTTGTTTGCCCTCTTAGTCTCACTATTTCTTCATTTTTAAAATACAATAATTAAGCTGGGTGTGATATCACAAGCCTGTGGTCCTGGCTACTCAAGAAGCTGAGGCAGGAGGATCATTTGAGCCTGGGAGCTATGATCACTGGGAGGCCGCAGTGAGCTGTGATCATGCCACCGCACTCCATCCTGGGTGATGGAGCGAGACTCTATCTCAATAACAAATAAATTAATTAATTAATCTATAAAATTATTTTCAGATTCAATATTACTTTTTTTAGTCTTCTGATTTTCTAATTGTGGGGTATAAAATGCTTGTATTGAGCATTAAACAAAAACCTCAAATACATATTTCACATGATCTTGCCATTTTCTTTACTATAATTTATATGACCAAATATAAGATAAATTTCTTTTTCCCAAAATGACACCTCAAAAAATGAGTTAGTTTAAAATCAATTTTTTCAAAGGGTACATTCTCAATTCCTTTGTCTTGAATAGCATTTCAGGGATTGAATGAATACATTAGCCCAAAACTGCCTTCACCAATGTGAGTTTTGTGTCTGCATGTATTCAGATAGATAGATAGATAGATAGATAGATGAGACAGAGAGAGTTAACATGAACTCACTAACACTAAAACATTTAGTAAAAACTAAAACATTTTTATCATTTTAGTTTACATGACTAAAACAGTAAAAAAATGGAATTACAAAAATTAGCATATATTTAATAGTGATTCCTGGAGTCTGACCACACAATATTCAACTGTTGGCTACTGTGGTAAACAAGATTCTTTTAAAAGCAACATGATAAATGGCTGTATTGTGGAGATTAACAAAAATAATAAAAGTTTTAATGCTATGTAAATGGATACTTATGGCTTGGGACAAAATTTCCAGTAACAGCATCAGAAATAGATACAAAATTATAAATGATGAACTCTGAAAATCTGGTGACTTTAAAGAATGTTTCCTTTGATGAAAAACCACCATTTCATGGAATATGGAATGTTTTAATATTAAAGTTTCAACATAAATTTAATAGATATGAAAATATGTGGTACTAAATACATCTTTGTAGCTAAATAAATTGGCTTTCTCATAGGAAAATGGGGAGTTATCTTACATTTAGTGTTGCTTTGTATTGGACATAAAAGATTTAATAGATCATCATTTTGACATGGGAAATGACTACATATTATTAAGTGAAATTTTTTATTAGACAGTGTATGATGTGATATCATTCTTGTAAAAATGTCTACCTACACAAAGTTACATCTTGGTAAGATGTTCACCAATATATTGACTATGGTTATCACTAGATAGTGGGATGGGATCAAGGATAACTTTTTTGTTTTGGGCTGTTGCCTCTGTCTGAATTTTCTACAATATATATTATAATAATTTTGAATTTAGAAAAAAAAGAAATTAATATCGTCTTTGAAGCCATGTCTACTTCGTACCTCATTATCTGATCTACAAAAATGGATGTATTTGTCTAACAAGCTGTCATTCATTTGTAGCAGTCCTCTCTGGTATATTATTTTTAATTTCCATCTCTAGTCTATACTTTTTAATATGAATGAAGTTTTCTGTCTTTGAATTTGTTATTAAAGGATAAGAAAAGTTCTGTATTTATTATATATGTTCAAGTAATAAAATACATTTAGTGAGGCAAGTGAATCCAGTGATGAGTGTTTCTTCATTTTCTAATATTAGATAATTAACTCAGTTTTAGTCCTTGCCTTATTTCTAATTCATCAGTGTTAAAGGTGTTCTTAGTCCTCAGATGAGAATCCAGAATTCTATGTTGAGGGTTAGCAGGAAAAAGTATCAAATTACATTGTCTATCTTGCTCTTCTGCCTGACAGAAAATCAAGCTCAGCTCTCTTCTTTGGATCCTAAAAATGTGAGTGTGCATGTCTACTGGGGGTGAGAGTTGGGAAAGCGAAGTACAGTGACCAACAGATCATATGGGAGCCTAGAGACCTCTAGCAGCAGCAGCCCTCGACAGAAAAGAAACATATTGACAGGGGCTGTCTGGATATGTCTTCTGTTTTGGAATCTGTAGCTTTACCTTTTCACTCAGTGTCCTCTATGGTTTCTTTATGTTTATTTTGGTTATTTGTTGTAATTTGTCCCTTAAAGATGAAAGGTGAAAGATAGTCTGATAAGCTTCTCTTTCAACATCTGGTGTTTACTACAGCTCTGTGAAGCTGATTATTTTTTCCATCATCTTTGAATTTAGCATATTTGTTCCCTTAAGACCAACAATTGCACAGACATTGCAATAAAATATACTCATTTTCCAAATTTTCTCTTTTGCCTCTCTCATCTTTTCGCCCCCTTCCCATCCCAATAAACAAGAAGAGAGTCCTAGTGATAAATTCCTCAACAAAGGCATGCCAATTAATCAACCAGATTACACTGACAGTTGAGCCACTCTACAAAAAAACATTCCTTCACAAGGATATTAAGTCTTCATGAGGAGTTAAAACCAGTTTAGGAAACAATTAAGGTATAAACTAAAACTGAATTGGTAACTCAGAGAAAGGGAAAAGTGAAAAAGAAGAAAGCACCATGGAGAATCCGGGCTTTCAAGAAAGGCCACGAGTTTCATGAGAAAGGAATAGTTGCCTGAATGTCCTCAGCTGGAGAAAGAACATGGGGAGAGGGTAAAGGTACATGTATTGGGATGGAGTGAACAATTCTGCCTAGAAAAAGGCTGTGTCTAGATACTGAAAATGAAGGCACTTGATGCAAGGAAAATCGTATTATTCATTTTTTTGAGCAGTGGTGACAAGCAGGTGCACAGGGATTATGAATGATCCTGAAGACCAGAAACAAAAGTGTGGCCTTGTATAATACACTTGAACTACCAAAGTATTGTAAGAAGTGATGCATCAAGCTAAAATTACCATTTTCTGCTCAACATCACTAATCATCAGGGAAATGCAAATTAAAACCACAATGAGATGCCACTTTACTCCTGCAAGAATGGCTATAATTTAAAACACACACACAAAAAAAATAGATGTTGGCATGGATGTGGTGAAAAGGGAACATTTTGACACTTCTGGTCGAAATGTACATTAGTAAACCAGTACAGAAAACAGTATGGAGACTCCTTAAAGAGTAAGAGTAAATTTACCATTTGATTCAGCAATCCCACTACTGGGCATCTACCCCCTAAAAAAGAAGTCATTATATGAAAAAGATATATGCACACACATGTTTATAGCAGCTCAATTTGCAATTGCAAGAATATGGAACTAACCTAAATGCCCATCAATCAATTAATGGATAAAGAAAATCCAGTATATATACACCATGGAATATTACTCAGCCATGAAAAAGAATGAAATAATGTCTTTTGCTGAAACTTGGATGGAACTGGAAGCTATTATTCTAAGTGAAGTAAATCAGGAATGGAAAACCAAATATCATATGCTTTCACTTATAAGTGGGAGCTAAGCTTTGAAGATGCAAAGATATACAGAGCAATATAATGGACTGTGGAGACTCAGGAGGGGAAGTTGGGAGTGGGATGAAGGACAAAAGACAACATACTGAGTACAGTGTACACTTCTTGGGTAAGGTCTGCACTAAAATCTCAGCACTCACCACTAAAGAACTCATCCATGTAACCAAAAACCACCTGCACCCCCAAAACTATTGAAATAAAAAAGTAAAAAATAAAATTATTATTTTTATTAGATTGGCAATGAACTGTAAAAAGAATGGAAAGCGGGGAGAGAAACATCAAGAAAACTTGAAAAATCGATGCAGTAATCTGGGTATGAGGAAATAGAGCCTGGATTAGGAGGGTAATGATAATGGAGCAAAAAGAGTATCTCAATAAAACCACTCAGGCATAAAAATAATAAACGGTGACATATTGGGAAAGGGCAGAAAGAAAAACACATAAAAGAGTTGGATATATCCAGAAGCATAAAAGGACTATGGAACAACTGACAGAAATAGAAACATTGAGATGGGGCTCATTTCACAGGATTTGTACTTGTCCATATTCTTCTTACTATTTTTTCGTTCTCTAAGTAGCTCACAGCTAGTAAAAAGGACTTTGTTGTACTGACTTGAATGTGGTGCCCAAAAAAGGGCTTTTCTGGCCACTCATTGATTAAGAGAGTGTTTACACAAAAGAATACAAAAGGGTTTTCAGGAAACCCTAAAATGGTATTTTCCAATACAGACAGCTGAATGTTCTCACTACTCTTTAGATATATCTGTTAAGTCAAATGTTAGCTTTTCTGTCTTACTTAGATGACATTTAGATTTATCGTATGTTTCACTTAACTTAGAATAAAAAACAAATATATATATTTTCTATAGTGTCTTCTGGATTACATGTACATCCTCTGAGTTTTAACAGCCCTTTTGAAGTCTGACTAGAATAGGCAATACACTGTGTTCACTGTTATCGTTTTGAAACTGTCTGACCCATTATTACATAAAGATGAGTGTTTCACTTAATAAAGCCTTAGAGTAACACAATTTGTTACACCATAATTAAAGATGGACACATCTGTTCCATTTTAATTCAAACCCCTTTGAACATAATTACATAAAGCTGCAAGAACAGAAATTCTCGGTCTTAGGTATTTACAATAAAAAAAATCATTCTGTCTACAGAAACTACATGGTCAAAGGACAATTTGTAAAATGAAGTCAAATAGATATCTCTCAGTCTGTATCAAAGCATGAAGTAAAGTGAAGGCCCCAGATTAAAGTACTGTCCCCATATAAAACCTGTAATTAGTTAAGGAAACCAAGGTGAACGAAAGACTTTATAAAAAGTATTAGAGTTCCATCTTTGTGGAGAGGTACTATTTCTTTATATTCTCTTAGCCCATAGAGAGATAAAAGAGGAACAAATACTAAGAATAAAGGGAAAAACAAATACAGGAGGTACTCAACATGTATGTGTTACCTTTCAACTTCCTAATAAATTCTAAATTTTCAGTCATATTAAATGGATAGAGGATATACAAAACAGTAAATCATCTTGAAAATGTCGTTATATCCAAAATACAGGTATACCTTTGTTCCCAACCACTGCAACAAAGCAAATATTACAATAAAGTGAGTCAAAATAATGTTTTGGTTTCTCAGTACATAACAAAAATTATATTTACACTACACTGTAGTCTATTAATTGTGTCATAGCATTAGGTCTAGAAAAGCGTACATACTTTCATCCCCATGAATGGGAATCTTTTTGCTGTTGGAGGCTCTTGCCTCGATGTGAATGGCTGCTGACTGATCAGCGTAATGGTTGCTGAAGGTTGAGATGACTGGCAATTCCTTAAATAAGGCAAACAGTAAAGTTTGTTGCATTGATTTCATAAAAGATTTCTCTGCAGCATGCAATGTTGTTTGATAGCATTTTACCCACATTAGAACTTCTTCCAAAATTAAAATGAATTCTCTCAAACCCTGCTACTGCTTTATCAGCTAAGTTAATGTAATATTCTAAATCCTTCATTGTCCTTTCAGCCATGTTCCTAGCATCTTCACCAGGAGTAGACAAGAAACCACTTTCTTTGCTCATCCATAAGAAGCAACTCCTCATCCATTCAAGTTTTATAATGAAATTGCAGAAATTCTGTCATATCTTCAGGCTCCACTTCTATACTAGTTTCTTGCTATTTCCACTACATCTGCAATTACTTCTTCCACTGAAGTCTTGAATTTCTCAATGCGGGTTGGAATCAACTCCTTCCATTTCCTGTTAATAGTGATATCTGACCTCCTTCCATAAATCATGAATGTTCTCAATGACATCTAGAATGATGACTCCTTTCAAAAAGGTTTTTAATTTAATTTTCCTAGACCTATCAGAGGAATCACTGTCTATGGCAGCTATATCCTCACAAAATGTATTCCTTAAAAAATAAAACTTGGGAGTCTAAATTACTCCTTAATCTATGTGCTGCAGAATAGATGCTGTGTAAGCAGGCTTAACAACATTAATCTCCTTGTACAATTCCATCAGAGCTCCTGAGTGACCAGTTGCATTGTTAATAAATGGTAATATTTTCAAACATTTTGAAAATATTGTGAAAAATATTGAAATTTTTTTCTGAGCTGTAGTTCTCAACATTGGGATTAAAATGTTCAGTAAATCACCCTGTAAATAGATTGTTGTCATCCAGTTCTTTGTTGTTCCATTTCTAGTGCACAGGAAGAGTAAATTTAGCATAATTATTAGGGGCTGTACAATTTTTGAAATGGTAAAGGAGCCCTGGCTTCAACCTAAGGTCACCAGCTGCATTCACCTCTAACAAGAGTCAGCCTGTCCTTTGAAGCTTTGAAGCCAGGCATTGACTTCTCCTTTGTAGATATGAAAGCCCTAGATGGATTCTTTTTCCACTGTGAAGCTGTTTCATTTACATTGAAAATCTGTTCAGTGCAGCCACATTCATCAGTGATCTTAGCTAGATCTAGAAAACTTGCTGCAGCTTCTCCATTGACACTTGCTGTTTAGCCTTGCACTTTCATGTTATGGAGATGGCTTCTTTCCTTGAACATTATAACCAACCTCTTCTAGCTTTAAACTTTTCTTCTGCAGCTTCCTCACCTCCTCCAGCCTTCGTAGAATTGAAGAGAGTTAGGGGCCTTGCTCTGGATTTGGCTTCGGCTTGAGGGAATGTTGTGACTGGTTTGATCTTCTATCCAGACCACCAAATTTTTCTCCATATCAGCAATAAAGCTGTTTCACTTTATTATTTGTGTATTCACTGGAGTATCACTTTTAATTTCCTTCAAGAACCTGTTGTTTGCATTCTACAGTTGGCTGTTTGCTGCAAGAGGCCTAACTTTCAACCTGCCTCAGCTTTCAATATACCTTTCTCTCTAAACTTAATCATTTTTAGCTTTTTATTTAAAGTGAGAGAAGTGCAGCTCTTCCTTTCATTTGAACACTTTAGAGGTCATTGTAGGGTTATTAAATGACCTTATTTCAACAATATTGTGTCTCAGGGAATAGGGAGATCTAAAGAAAAGGAGAGAGACAGGGGAATGGCCAGTTGATGGAGAAGTGAAGAACACATACAACATTTATCTAGCTCACTGTCTTATGTGAGTGCAGTTTGTGGCATCCCAAAACAATTATAACAGTAACATCAAAGATGCCTAATCACAGATCATCAGGACATATAATAATAATGGAAAAGTTTGAAATATTGCGAGAATTACTAAAGTGCTACACAGAGGCATGAAGTGAGCATGTGCTGATGAAAAAATGGCATTGATAGACTTGCTCAATGCTGAGTTGCCACAAACCTTCAATTTATAAAAATGTAGTATCTGTGAAGCTCAGTAAAGCAAAGCACAATAAATGAGGTATGCCTGTAATTTTTAGATTAATAATAATCAAATGTATAATTAAAGAAAGCAGAGGTAAAGGAAACCCTGTGATTTTAGAATGAATTCTGAGAATTTAATAACATGAGTTAAGTGGCAAGCCATGTACACAAATATCCCTGAAATGTAGGTTGTTCATCTGTTTTATTTATGTTTCCATATCCTGAAGATGGCTTAATGAGGGGATGCAATCAGGATTAGCTAAGCAGTGAGAACTTGGAGGGATCAGGGTGGCAGTTAGATTTATATAAATATTTGCAGAGACTGGGAAGAGCAGATGCTCATATAATCCAGACAATGTGTGTGCACTTGATTTTAAAATAAAATAAAACAGTTGAAAGCCAAAATATAATTAATCAGAGGAAATGCTTTAATCAACATCTTCCAAATCTTTAAGCACTGCTGAAAAGATTAAAGAAACATAAAAGAAATTAAAATATGATATTCAAAAGGAAACCAGAATTAGTCTATTTCTGGCATTTTTCTTTTATTTCAGATGTGGGATGGAGTATGCAATTAATTTGCATTTTCAATTGCTGTCAACTAGTGAAATTTCCTGGGTGTTTAAAGTACCAAATAAGTTACCTAAGACTTACTGTATAATTTACAACGTGGTAGTGATATCTGTCTCTTTATTATTAGTTTATTACAAGAAATATGTACACTTGCCCTTATTTCCTGTAGTTCTAAACAGAGATCTTTCCAATGGAATGGGAGACAGCAAATTTAAATGAGTGTCAATTCTATATTAATAGGTTAACTACATAGGCTTTTTCAAAGTTGCATATCAAGAAGAAATCGGTACATCAAATCCATATAGTTATCCAATTTCTATCATGTAAACTCAAAATAAAAGCAATTGAATAAAAGCTTTGAACTCAGTCAAGCTCAGTTCTTCTAAAGTCAATAGCTCTTGCTATTATTTCTGTTGTTTTCTCCCAATATTTGATGAGCTGCTCAATATGAGTCTGTAGTTATTACTAAAGTTCAGAGACTAACAATATAAATGGAAAACTTTAAAACAATATATGGAGGAAATAAAAAACATATGCCTTCATTGCCAGTCTCAAAAAATATAAACATTTAAAGCTCAAAGCATTCATTTTTTCTAAAAAGAAAATTTTGTTGGTAATGGAAATTACCACATATGTCTCACCAGAGTATTATTAACAGTTTGTAAAAGGAAGGTGAGCCTCTACAGATAGTTAACAGCTTGCTACTCTGTTAATTTCAAGAATATCTTTAAGTAGAACGGGACCCTGGTTGCAATTTCTGACAGAAATATTATCAGCATCTACTCAAATTCTACCACAAAGTTTTTAGCACTAAAATCTTTGAAAGTTTATTCCTGCAAAAACATTGTGGAAATATTCTTATTTAAATGATAGGTGTCAGAATCTCTCATTAGCAGCTATGTGACTTTTTTTGTGTTCTACCATAATCAAGTTAACTTTGAAGAGCACATTGCACTAATTTGCTTACATATTAACTGTTTGATGTTTTCTTCTAATAAGAGAAAAAAATCTGGATTTAAATGAATGAAAGACATACAGATTTTTGTGTCTGTCTCCCAATGACTTTTGTTTAGTGATTTATGTGCAATAGCCTTTGATCCCCATATCACTAACCTTATGTATTTCATTTATAATAAGTTTACTACTGCCGGGCGCGGTGGCTCAAGCCTGTAATCCCAGCACTTTGGGAGGCCGAGGCGGGCGGATCACGAGGTCAGGAGATGGAGACCATCCTGGCTAACACGGTGAAACTCCATCTCTACTAAAAATACAAAAAATTAGCCGGGCGTGTTGGCGGGCGCCTGTAATCCCAGCTACTCGGAAGGCTGAGGCAGGAGAATGGCGGGAACCCGGGAGATAGAGGTTGCGGTGAGCCGAGATCGCCCCACTGCACTCCAGCCTGGGGGACAGAGAAAGACTCCGTCTCAAAAAAATAAAAAATAAGTTTACTACTATTAAAATAATTTATATTTTATTATCAGAAAATAATTCTGAAAAGTAGCCCTATTTGATTCCTATACCAATGTCATTCTTTATCAAATGGCATTGTGTTACTCAAATTAGTGACTTTCACATAACAAGCTAAACTAATGACTCTTAACCAAGCCCAATAATAATGCTGAATAAGAACATGGCCATTTCTGTCAACAGACTCACTGGAGTAATAAGGAGCAAAGACTAGCCATAAGAATGCTCCCTTGGTTCAATCTCCTTTTTCTCAGTTCTTATCACTGTACCGCAAAAAGGGACATAGTGTTTAATCATTATGGTTGTTGAATGCCATTATCACCATCTTAGCAAGCTCATCACTTATCAAAAGGAAATGAAGAATTAAGTTCTGTTGGCGACTCTGAGACAGGGACACAATATCTGGAGATCTGAACATCATCTCTGCCATTATGTTGCTTTGAACTCTTCTCCTTGGACCATTTCTGTAAGATGAGGATGTTGGTTAAGGGATACGCACTCCAAGGCACTTGTGTTCTGGGCATTGTCAGCAGCAACCCATGGCAGAAATGTAACCATATATGAAAATGGCTCATGAATCTGGAAATAAGCTGTCCTGGATTATGTCTCCTACCCTTATGTGGCTATTTAAGTGTAAAAATAAAGAAATTAATAGTAAATATTTAAAATTCAGTTTCTCAGTAATACAAGCCAAATAGCAAGTGCTCATAGCCCCATGTGGCTATTGGCTACCAAGAAAAGAGAAAATTCTACATAAGTAACTATGCTATGTGTATTATTTTCTGGAAGCAGAGGTAATACACACCAAAATTATCAGCCTACAAAAGTATTAATTTGTTTCCAAGAAGTAATGGAGGTGGTAGAGTCATGTATACACAGTTTTGCATTTGGGGTTTTTTTTTAACCTTGCTCAGATACTTTTATTTTTTTTTTCTGACAATATAGACATGTGCAAATCCCTTGCTTTCTTTTTAACAAAAAAGTTCTGAGTATTGCTAAAAGAAAACTTCAGCTGAATTACATTTAAAGGAGTTTAACTGACCAATAAATGATTCATCAATTGGGCAGACCTCAGAATCACAGCAGATTCAAGAGAGACACCAGCACAGCCACGTGGTGGAAGAAGATTTATGGACAGCAAAAGGAAAGTGACCTACAGAAAATGGAAGTGAGGCACTGAAACAGCTGGATTGGTTACAGCTCAGCATTTGCCTTATTTGAACATGGTTCAAACAGCTGGCTACATTTCATTGGCCAAAACTCAGTGATTGGCACAGGTGTGGGCTATGATAGGTTTACACCCTGGCTTGTTATAATTCACGATGTACAGAAAAGCTTTTGGGCCAAACTTAATATGTAAGGAGGCAGCTTTAGGCTAACTTTGATGTAACAGAATATAAAAGTTCCTGAATTCTAAAGCATTTCTTAATAGTCATACTGAACTCTGAAGGCATATACCTATACAATATTGTAGCAAAGATTTGTTTTGAATATTATTTACTATACCAGACTACTTGCTAACACTAAAAAAAGACATACACACATACAAATAAAAACTATCAAACAAAAACACTTAAAAAATATTTATACTAGTATACATGTCAGCAATCTGGGAATGATCCGTTTCATGACTTAGATTTAATAATACCTATTGACATTTAATTTTCTGTAATCCTCTGCTTATCAAGAGACAAAACACTAAGTAAAAACACATCAATATATGAGTGATTATAGACCATCACTATTGTTTTCAAGCATACCAAAATGTATACATTCAAATATATTTTGACTTTCTCAACTAGTTACTTTTCAGAAAAATGAATTCCCTTCAGATTCTCCGAAAGTATTTTAAATAGCATTAATGTTATCAGACATTAAGACTTCAGGAGCATAATTCTGTGTCTGAAAATAGTTCAAGGTCATCTAAAGCCAAATCTGGGTCATAATTCTGGATACAATCAAAGTGAAACTAAAAGTAGTAAGACTTTTTTTTCCTGTGGGAATAATAATGAGGTAGCATTTATTGAGTATCCATGAAATATCAAGAAATGTTTACTGTTTAACATAATTATTCTTGTCTTCATCATTATTTTCCATCTTACAGATGAGGAAACAGCTGCTCACAGGAAGTCTCATAACTTACCTAAAGTTACATGTCAGGCACATTTTAGAACAAGAATTCATACACAGATATATCTAGCTAGTCTAAATCTAGGATGCTAAGGTTAATTCTCAATGAGACATTTGATTTATTTATTTTTTTTTTGATATTTTTCACTGAGATTTTATTGAAATGATATGCCTATTGGGAAAAAATGACATTCCTATGATATCTAGTGCTCCTCTCCAAGGTTTTGAGAACGTGTTCTATTTCCCCATTTAGGTAAGATTCTACAGTTGGTTTCACAGAGTTTTATTTATTTATTTATTTTGTATAAAGAGCTTGCTTTCACATCATATTTTTATTCTTGGATAATTTATATACTTCTGGGCTATTACAAATAATAAGCAAACTATCGCAAGGACAAAAAAACCAAACACCGAACGTTCTCACTCATAGGTGGGAATTGAACAATGAGAACACATGGACACAGGAAGGGGAACATCACACTCCGGGGACTGTTGTGGGGTGGGAAGAGGGGGGAGGGACAGCATTAGGAGATATACCTAATGCTAAATGACGAGTTAATGGGTGCAGCACACCAACATGGCACATGGATACATATGTAACAAACCTGCACATTGTGCACATGTACCCTAAAACTTAAAGTATAATAATAATAATAATAATAAAAAGAAAAAAGAAAAATCCATCACATTTTTCTATACCAGTAGCAATCATTTTTAAAACTATTAAAGAGTATATTATTTGTAATAGCTCAATGAGACATTTTAAAATTCATTTCTTGTTTATAATCATTTTTACCTTTACAATTTCTATTATAAAAAATGCATATATTAATAATGATTCAGGTCAATATTGATTGTATATTTTATGATTTTGGCTTTTGAAAGAAAATAGCCTCTGAACCCAATTATTCCTCCAGACATATCTTGATTATTTTTTATATAAAATAGCAATAAAACCCTAACATGAAAATAAAAGTCTTCAAATACTTATTAATTAAATTATTTTGTAACATTTTCATATTATTTCACATAAAAACTTGAATTTTAATTGAAAGGTAAATATGCATTTGCATAAATTTGAAACGTGGAAAAAATATGAACCATAATTTGGATGCACATGTTTTAGTATGTTTATAAAAGACTAACAAAATTTGACATAAAATAATATTTGTTCAGGTCTGGAATGCAAACATTGATTCTAATGTATTTGTTTATGAAGTTGGAATACAGTTTTAAAATATGACTTAGAATGGTTATTTCATATGCAGTTCAGTAAGACAAAGGCTCATATAAATATCATGTACCATTGAACACTATCAATTAAGTATGTAAACCCAAGATAAAGCTGTTCAGGTGGCATACCAGACTAAGTGGAATTATTACAGACAGTTTGTATCAATTAAGAAAGTTCAAGCAGTTATTTAAATACTTGAGGCTATTCATTAGCCCTTAAAGCTCAAGGAAATCACCAAAGTGTAATTATATCCAGCCTAGTGATTGGCACTTAAGTTTATAAGAGGTTAAGAAAGCCCCACAGGTCATGATTGAACAAATAGCTCCTGATCATAGCACCAGTGATATCTTAGAAGAACACAACGACAGGGGAGAGATCGTGGTACTAAAGAATATGCAGTTTCTGAAAAGTGAAGAATTTTAAATAACTATTATTTGAGAAACTTTCCAGTGAATTAGCATGAAATATATCATTATGAATAATTCAGTTCATCTCTAACACTGTGTACATAAACTACAGGCAATTTTTTAAAAATTTAAAGTGCTATAAATCCTAAATTCAATCACAGAAGCAGTGTTAACAAGTACATTCCTTCTTGGAGGTTTCCTTCCTCTAGATGTGTCTTAACCAATTTAATCATGCTCCTAAGTACTACCTCATGGCAGGCAATTAAGACTCCGTAAGACTCAGAATATACACCTCCGTACCCATTTCTTTTGAAAAAAGGAAAGAAAATTACTTAGCTGTAATCATACTCTCAATGAGTCATAATCACAATGACTCTAAATCTTTTAAACCCAAGCTCTTTCTTGGTACATATAGAAAATATTTTATCCAGGAATTTTAAAGTCATTCCGTGTCCTTGCAAATAGGCAACAGTACATCCAATTCTTAAGCACCAATGCATATCTAAAAATATTAGCTTTACAATTTTAGATAGGTAGACAATTGTGAATGGAGACAGTTATAATAATGACCCAGAAAACAACAAAGAAAAGAAAACAAAAACTACTTCAATAGGCCTAAAAAAAGTGTCTCTCCACTTAAGGACACAACCATAAGTTCTAACCCCCGTAATTGCTGCTCTGGTTAACATTCTTTCACACAAAAATTATATGGTTTGCCAATGTTCAAAGATTTACAAAGAGTACTTATTACATCTATGCTGAAAACAATTTAACTTTGAATGATTCAGAATTTTCTCCAGAATTTTTTTCCTGTCCCAAGTATCACCATTACATATGTACACCAGTTGTCACTGAACAATCCTGTAGATACAGAATGCGTCGGAAATGGACTTTTCCTGTAAATACCTTAAAATGTATGTGAGTGCTGGGTATAAAGCTTAAAGAAAAGAAATCAACATATCAAAGACATATCTGCACTCCCATGTTTATTGCAGCACTATTCACAATAGCCAAGATATGGAAACAACCTAAGTGTTCATCAGTGGACAAATGGATCAAAAAAATGTGGCACATATACACAATAGAATGTTATTCAGCCATAAAAAGGAATGAAATCATGTCGTTTGCAACATGGATAGAACTGGAGGACATTATGTTAAGTGAAATTAATCAGGCACAGAAAGATATTATCACACAAATATGGGAGCTAAAAAAAAAAAATGAACTCATGAAGATGGAGTGGAATGATGGTTACCAGAGGCTGGGAAGGGTAATGGGAACTGGGGAATAAAGTGAGGATTGTTAACGGGTACAAAAATACAGTCAACAGAAGAAATAACATCTAGTGTTGTATAGCACAATAGAATGACTATAGTTAACACTAATTTAATGTATATTTTTAAATAATTGAAAGAGTGGAATTAGAATGTTCTAAAATAATAATAATGGTTTGAGATGATGGATACCCCAATTACCTTGGTTTGAACATTACACATTGTATGCCTGTATCTAAACATCACATGTACTGCATATATACATACAACTATTATGTACCCATAATAATAAATTTTAAAAATTAAATTAAAAAAATTAATAAAACATAAGTGGGAATAAATCTGCTTTTAGTTTATTTACAGCCACCTCTTACTCATAATAGCAGAGATCTGAACAAAAGTTTATTCGATGACATTTTTTAGATGTTGGGTTTACAGGTTAACAAGACTTCATCATATACTGAAAAAAACAGCCCACCAATTTGCTCATACATACATACGCACACATAAGCTTATACAACACAAAAAGACTTAAGCACACTCTTGTACAGAAGCAGCCATGTAGCCAGGAACTCACCACCACACTCTAGCTGCTGAAATGTCCTTCTCATCTCTATAGCTGTAGTGATTCCTGGGTCTTCATTTAATTTTCACTGGTGAGGAAACAAATGTCTAGAGTCTCCCTTATCCCATTGCCTTGATCCTTGATGACATGAGAGCCTTAATAGTCTACCCTCACTGCTGGAAGATGAGGGTGTGGAGTGTGAACAAGAGGTTCTGTTTCCACTCCCACCCTGAGGTCCACTTCATAATGGGAGATGTGTTCCAGAATCTTGGATTGGAAATTAGAATAAGTTTCACCATAGAAATAAACTGAAGACCTGAAACTTCCCAGATTATCAGTAATACAATTCAGGTACTTTATACAATTTTATGAACTAACCAGAATAAACTATTTCATATAATATAAATATTATTAGAAAAATGAATTCTGAGCTTTTTAAAACTTAAAAAACAGTTTTTGAAATAGATCCTATTCACTGTTTAAAGAATGTTCACAAATTAAAATCACAAAGGAACAAATCAGTTACTACTCTCCAAAATCATAAAATTTTACATAATTTTTAATAGACATACTTTTCAAATATTACATTGAAAAATGACCAAGTTGTAAATAGTAAAGGCTAGGAAGCAAAGGGCTTTGAGCAATATAGAAGGGAAATGATAATTCAAATTACATATTTTTGTGTACAATTTTTTTATTCTAGTTCAACTGGCTGTTTTATCTTTTCTTCTACAGACCTGATAAACTGGGTAATTCTCCCTTTTTATCCTGTATTTTCACTTTTGTCTTGCTCTTTACTGGATTATGCTAATTAGCATGCTAACAAAACAAAATCTTCTCTTGATCTTACTCTCTACATTGACTAGTACTCCATCTCATTTCTCCCTATGCAAAGTAGAACTCTTTGAGTTGCCTTTACTTATTATTTCCAATTATTTTTTTCTCATTTTCTCCTAAACTCACTGCAGCCAAGCTTTAAGCCATTCCACCAAAACTATTCCTGCTGCAATTATTATTTACTTCTGCACTGCTCAATCCAATGGTCAGTTTTCTGCCCTTGGTCCAATAGCAGCATTTGACACATTTGATCATTCTCTCCTTTTCGATACGTTTTCCAGGACACCTCCCATTCTTGGTCTTTCTTTTCTCTCTGATCACGTCTATGTAATTGCTCAGTTCTTCTTCTCTATCTCCTCCCTTAGTGATCTTACCTCATTCCATGACTTATGTTAGTTAGCACTTTAAAGACATTATTCCAAAATCTTCGTGTGTCTGTGGTTTCTAATTAGAAGTCAGTGGCTTTGTGAATCATTGTTTCCCTGTAGGTAATGAGTCACTTTTCTCTTGCTGCTTTCAAGATTTTCTCTTTACCTTCGGTTTTTAAAAGTTTGACTAGAATGAGATCAGGCATAGTTTGGGTTATGTTTACCTTGATCTGCGTTTGCTTAGGTATTTGAATCTGTAATATCGAGTCTTTCACCAAATCAGAGACATGTTCAGCCATTTTTATTTCAACTAATTTTTCTGGCTCATTCTCTTTCTGCTCTTCTGGACTCCAGTTACAACTGTGTTGGACTTTTGATGTTAGATTCTTAAATTTCTGTTCAAATTTCTGAATCTTATTTTCTAGCTTTCCCAGATCGGATAATTTATTTCGATCTTTCTTAAAGTACACTGACTCTTTCCTATTTATCCCCATGCTACTGTTAAGCCTGCCCATTGAATTCTTTAATTCAGATGCTGTGTTTCTTAGTTATAGAAATTTCATTTAGTTCTTTTTTATGTTTTCTGTTTTTCTGGTGAGAATTTCTATATATTTGTCCATTATAAGCATCTTTAGTTTTCCTCATTGAGCACTGATATGGTTTAGCTCCAAATCTCACCTTGAATTGTAATAATCCCCACATGTTGTGGGAAGGACCCAAGGGAGGTAATTGAATCACAAGAGCAGGTTTTTCTCATGCTGTTCTTGTAGTAGTAAATAAGTCTTATGAGATCAGATGGTTTTATATAGGGGAGTTCCCCTGCACATGCTTCCTTGCCTACTGCCATGCAAGATGTGACTTTGCTTTGTGGAAGCGACTTTAGAACTGGATAACAGGCAGAAGTTGTAACAGTTTGGAGGGCTCAGAAGAAGACAGAAAAATGTGGGAAAGTTTGGAACTTCCTGGAGACTAGATGAGCTCAGAAGACAGGAAGATGTGAGAAAGTTTGGAACTTCCTAAAGACTTGTTGAATGGCTTTGACAAAAATGCTGATAGTGATATGGACTTGTTGGGAACTGGAGCAAAGGTGACTCTTGCTGGGCTTTAGCAAAGACTGGTGGCATTTTGCCCCTGCCCTAGAGATATATGGAACTTTGAACTTGAGAGAGATAATCTGGGGTATCTGGCAGGAGAAATTTTTAATCAGCAAATTTCAAGAGGAAGCAGAACATAGAAGTTTGGAAAATTTGCAGCCTGATGATATGATAGGAAAAAAAAGCATTTTCTGAGGAGAAATTCAAGCTGGCTGCAGAAATTCACATAAGTAGTGAGGAGTGCAGTGTTAATCACCAAGACAATGGGGACAATGTCTCCAGGGCATACAAGAGACCTTCACAGCAGCCCCTCCCATCACAGGCCTGGAGGCCTAGGAGGGAAAAATAATTTCCTGAGGTTGGGTCCAAGGCCCCCCCACTGGCTGCCCTGCTGTATGCAGCCTAGGGACTTGGTGCTCTGTGTCCCAGCTGCTCCAGTAATAGCTAAAAATGGCCAAGGTACAGCTCAGGCCATGGCTTCAGAGGGTGCAAGCCCCAAATCTTGGCAGTTTCCACATGGTGTTGAGCCTGCAGGTGCACAGAAGTCAAGAATTGAGGTTTGGGAACCTCCACCTAGATTTCAGAAGATGTAGGAAATGCCTGATGTCCAGGCAGAGGTGTGGTGCAGGACAGAGCCCTCATGGAGAACCTCTGCTAGTGCAGTGCAGAAGAGAAATGTGGTGTTGGAACACTCACACAAAGTCCCCACTGGGCCACAGCCCAGTGGAGGTATGAGAAGAAAGCCACCATCCTCCAGACCCCAGAATGGTAGTTCCACCAACAGCTTGCACAGTGGGCTTGGAAAAGCCACAGACACTCAATGTCAGCCCAAGAAAGCAGCAAGGAGGGAGGCTGTACCCTGCAAAGCCACAGTGGCAGAGCTGACCAAGCCATGGGAGCCCACCTCTCACATCAGCCTGACCTAGATATGAGACATGGAGTCAAAGGAGATCATTTTGGAGCTTTAAGATTTGACTGTCCTGCTGGATTTCAGACTTGCATGGGACCTGTAGCCCCTTCGTTTTCGCTAATTTCTCCCATTTGGAACAGCTGTATTTACTCAATGCCTATACCCCCATTGTATCTAGGAAGTAATTAACTTGCTTTTGATTTTAAAGGTTCATAGGCAGAAGAAACTTGCCTTGTCTCAGATGGGACTTTGGACATGGACTTTTGGGTTAATGCTGGAATTAGTTAAAACTTTGGGGAACTATTGGAAGGCATGACTGGTTTTGAAATGTGAGGACATGAGATTTGGGAGGGGCCAGGAGTAGAATGATGTGGTTCGGTTCTGTGTCCCCACCCAAATCTCACTTTGAGTTGTTATAATCCCCATGTGTCATGGGAGGGACCCAGTGGGAGGTAATTGAATCATGGGGGCAAGTTTTTCCCACGTTGTTCTAGTAATAGTGAATAAATCTCACGAGATCGAATGGTTTTTATAAAGGGGAGTTCTCCTGCACAAGCTTTCTTGCCTGCCACATGTAAGGCATGACTTTGCCCCTCATTTGCCTTCCACCATGACTGTGAGGCCTCCTCAGCCATCTGGAACTGTGTGCGAATTAAACCTCTTTCCTTTATAAGTTGCCCAGTCTCAGGTATGTCTTTATTAGTAGTGTGAGAACAGACTAATATAAGCACAGTTAAAACAGCAACTTTAAAATCCTTGCCCACTAATTCCAACAATGAGTCATCTCAGGGTTGGCCTCCACTGCTTCTTATTTCTCTTGAGAATGGTCACATTTTCCTGATTTTTTCATGTGTTAAGACTATATTCAGAACTTTGCAAATGTTATGTTGTAGAGACTCTATATTCTATTTTATTCCTCCAAAGAATGGAATTTTTGTTTTATTAGTTAATTTAGTTGGACTCAAACTGCAAAATCTTTCTCTCTAGAGGTAGCTCAAATGTCAGTTCACTTTTGTTGTTCTTAGCCGAAGTCTTTCCCACACACGAATAGTGTTAAGTGTCAGCCAGAAACTTGATAGAGTTTATTCACAGAGATTAGGCCTCCCTCTTCTGGCTCTCTGTTTCCCATTCACTTTCTACTACCTGTAGTTGCCCCAAATTCTGTCTTCTAATTCTTCAGGCCAAAAAACTTTGAGGTTTTCCACTAGAGTTTAGACACTCTTTGCACAAACTACTGAAGATGATGTTCAAGATAATATCTACAAAATGAGAATCTCGCCCAATGCTTTTTACACATTTTAATTTTCCTCCATAATCAGCCTGGCTTATAAACTCCCATAGCTTTTGAGTCATTATTTTGGTATTTTATCTAGAACTGATGGTTGTTATTTGGAAGATGGTCAGTTAGATTACTCAACCATATTAAAGGGAAACCAGCCCTCAGTTCAGACCATGACTTTAAATATCTATGCTGAAAACTTCTTAATTTCCAATTGGATGTTCCAAAGTTAACATGCTCAAGATTAATCTCCTGATCTTTTCTCCAACCCCAACCTGCCCCTCAGCCAACCTTCCTCATCTCAGGAGATCTCAACTACATTCTTTCAGTAACTCCAGACAGAAAACTTTGAAGTTCTCTTGACTCCTCCTTTCTCTCATATCCTTTATCCAGTCCCCTAGGAAAACGTGTTGTCTCCACCTTTAAAAAATAAACCCAAAATCTGACCACTGTGCTCACTTACACTGTGGCTATTATCATCTCTTGCAAGGGTTGTAGCAATAACCTCCTAACTGATCTCATTGTAGCCATTCTGTCCCCTTGGTCTATTATATTCATGGCAGCAGGCAGAATGATCCTTTACAAAGGCAAATCAGATCATTCTCCTTTTATTAACACTCAGATGGAGTTATCTTCTACCCAAAATAACACCCAAATTCTGTCAAATGAGCTGTAAGCCCCAAAGATGTGCCCCCATTACCTCTGTACCCTCTTCTACTACTACTAATCCCCTAGTCTTCTTTCCCTTAAATGTGCCTAGTGTGCTTTTGCCCTAGGGCTTTGACTCCACCTGTTCCCTCTCACCTGGAATGCTCTTTCTCCAAATCCCAGATTAGCTAACCACCTCACCTCTATCAGGAGTCTGCTTAATCTTACCTCCAAAATGAGGCCGATTTTGACCCTCATATGTAATACTGCAACTTTCCCACTCTCTTTCCTGTGTCGCCCTGCCAGAATACAAGATTCATGAGGTCGTAGCCTTCTGTCCTCAGTATGTCTCAAGTATCTAGAACAGTGGCTGGCTCATAGCAATTGGTCAATAAATATGTTGAACAAATGAATGGTAAGCCCCATCCTATCTGATCACAGAAAAAAGAATTTTAGTCATTCCATGCTATTCTTGTTCATTTCAAGTTTAAATGTTTTTCATTCAAAATGTCCCGTTTTCTTTCTCTCAACCTGGTACCTAATTTTTTCAGGGGCTTATATGGAGAGGAAGGAGGCCAGGAGAGGACGTCTGTCTGTGACTTCCCTCTGAAATACACGGTCATTTGTTGAGATGGCCTCTTCCTTTCCTGGCCTCTGTTCTTGCATCTATTCCTATTGCCAGTCTCTGACATGTGTATTATTACTCTGTGATCTGCAATAGCATCAAACAACCAAAACTGAGAAATCAGTTTAGTCTACTGGTTCTTTCAAATTATGCCCCCTCTTTGAAGGCAATGGAAAGTTTTAGCTATGTTTCTATGTTTCTCTGCAGTCCAAAAATCCCTAACTCTTTTTTTGTTCTTAAAGACAGGACCTCACTCTGTCACCCAGGATGGATTGCAGTGGTACAATCCTAGCTCAGTATAACCTCAAACTCCTGGGCTCAAGCTATCCTCCCACCTCAGCCCTCTGAGTAGCTAGGACTACAATTGTACATCACCATGTCTAGCAAAATTCTTTTAAATTTTGCTAGAAATGGGGGTCTTGTTATGACGTGCAGGCTGATTTCCAACTCCTGACCTCAAGCGATCCTCTTACCTTGGCCTCCCAAAGCACTAAAATTACAGACTTAAGCCACCATGCCCAGCCAAACCTGAAATCTTTATCAGGACTTTATTATCTTGGACACCACAAAATGCTATCAGGACTCATGCCCTTGTCAACATAGGAAATACCTACAAGAGTAGAGTCTGAGGAATTCCCAAAACTGGTATCCTCTGCTTTTGGATATCTCAACTTCTCTTGGGATTTTTTTTTATCAATACCCCCTTTATCTGCTTTGGGTACAGAATAGAGGTAAACCCCTAAGCAGGTTTAACCATTTTGCTTCTTCTCTTCTTCTATTCCCCTCCACAGTTCAGAGGAGCTCTTGGCAGGAGTGGAGAGTTCAGAACTGGATAACAAATATTCTTTGTAAATATTTTTTTCTTGCATAAGAAGTGAAGATTTTGAGTTTAAAAGCCAAGGATTTGACACTTTTTTCCTTGGGTTCCCCTCCCCCCACCCAGCTTTTTGTATACATCGGTGAACCCTGAAAATCTGAGACAAGTCTCAGTTAATTTAGAAAGTTTATTTTGCCAAAGTTGAGGATGCACATCTGTGACACAGACTCAGAAGGTCATGATAACATATGCCCAGGGTGTTCAGGGCACAGTTTAGTTTTATACATTCTAGGGAGACATGAGACATCAATCAACATATGCAAGATGAACATTGGTTTGGTCTAGAAGGGCGGGACAACTTGAAGCAAAGGTTGGGAAGACTCCAAGTAGGAAGGAGGCTTCCAGGTCCTAAGTAGAGAAGAGATAAATGGTTGCATTCTTTTGAGTTTCTGATTAGCCTCTCCAAAGGAGGCAGCCAGATATGCATTCATCTCAGTGAGCAGAGGGGTGACTTTGAATAGAATGAGAAGTAGGTTTGCCCTAAGCAGTTCCTAGCTTGACTTTTCCCTTTAGCCTAGTGATTTGGGGGCCCGAGTGTTTTCCTTTCACACATCCCATGACTAATTTCTAGACACCTGCACTGGAAAGAAGGGTTTCAAGGCCCAGGAAAAGAAAATGAAAGAAGTTTAAATGTGGGGGAATAAAAGTAGGCAAGAAAAGGGAGGAGTGACAGTGAGATTTCAGTTGACATTTCAAAATATTCATAATTTTTACCTCTAATCTTTATCACTTGAACAACTTCTTATACCTGGCTTAGCTTTCTGTTAAAAAAAAAATGTAACAAGAATAAATGAAGATGAGAAAACTCAATTAATCTTTTCTCACAAGGTAGATTTCCACAATAATACTAAACTTACCCAGTGCTTTTAAGACACTAAAGAACAAGCCATATGCTGGCTCTTAAGGTCTGATGAATTAAGGGAAAAAAATTCAGATTGGACAAGAGTGTAAATGCCTGCTGAGCCTAAGTATCACTTAGAGATTCAGGCACACATAAGTGAAGAAAGAAAAAGAATTATCCTCCTTTGACATAAAGTATTGGGAAACCCAATATTAGCGTTCTATAAAGCCAAAATCTAAATGAAGAAATTCTTAGCCTTAATGAAGGTCATATGTAAACATACAGAGAATGCCACACTAGTTTTACAAGGAAACTTGGGAAATTAACTTCCACACATGATGAACTTTGAGGCTTTTAGAGGAAAGTAACTGCCTATATCCCAAATAATACATAAAATGTAGTTTCTTTTGCAATTAATGAAGTAATTGAAAGTGGTTACCATTTTATTGCAAAATAATAATTTTTTGAAAAAAATTAGATCCTCAGGATGTTTGTACAGACTTTTCCTTTGGCGAGGCACAATACCCCTAACCCAAGTCTCTGCTGCAGCTGAATAACACTTACTCAGAGAGACCTTCCCAGATACACTGACCAAAAAGGTCAATTCCACCTCATTGTATTATCCACTGACTCTATAGTCTGTTCATATAATTTTGTAACTGTATGTTTGTTTATGTATTTACTCCTCTATCATTGGCATTCTACATCAAATTATAAACTCTAAAATACAAGCTGTGTCTCTACTGAATTCTTCAAAGTGTATCTATCACTTAGCATCATGTTTAGTAGATAGCAAGTAACATGGTTTGGATCTGTGTCCCTGCCCAAATCTCATATCAAATTGTACTCCCCAGTGTTGGAGGTGGAGCCTAGTGGGAGGTGATTGGATCATGAAGGCGTTTCTCATGAATAGTGTAGCACCATCCACTTGGTGCTATTCTCATGATAGTGAGTGAGTTCTCACAAGATCTGGCAGTTTAAAAGTGTGTGTCACCTCCACCCTCAATCTCATTCCTTATCCCTCCAAGTAAGAGATGTCGCTCCCCATTTGCCTTCCACCATGACTGGAAGCCTCCTGAGGTATCCCCAGAAGCAGAAGCCACTATATTTCCTTTATAACCTGCAGAACTATGAGCCCAACCACTTTTCTTTATAAACTACTCAGCCTCAGATATTTCCTTATAGCAATGTGAGAATAGACTAATATAGCAAGTAATTGATTAAACATCTATTAAATAAATGAAAGAAAAAAATAGATTAAAAATGTGAATTAATTGCTCTGAGAATTTTTTAACTGATCGATAGTTTTCCAAATGACAAGTATTCTAGTACTTATTAAATGTAACAACCTTTTCCATTTTTATCTTTTTTCAAAACTTCATTAGTTCTGAAACTGTTGTGTAATAGTGTGCTGGTTAACAACCTGCTCTCTAAATAAAAAGAAATGTATGTATATATGTAACTAAGTTTATCGTAAATGTACTGACATGAAGGATATGTGTTATACAATTTACAAATAGTAATAAAATATATCATATTCTTTACTGAAAATTTCAGGTAGCCAATTAGTTCTCCCAGAATATTTTTGCTGATTCTTTCTAAACTTCTGTATCCACAGTCAATCTATATTTGAAATGGACAAATGAGTTTATTTCTAAGGTAGGTATCAGTTGACATTTTTACTTATGTTATTGAATACAATAAAAATAACAAAACAGAGATATGTCAGAACTTTACATATCTGTCAGTGGTGTGAGCAACATTTGCTGAATCAGGTAATAGTTTTCAAATACTAAAATAATTTTCTCAAATTTTATGGTCTTCACAATGTAACACCTGTACATGGAGCACATTTTTAAGTTTAATCTGCAGTATTAATGTGTTTTCCACCACTTTCTTATGTGAGGTCAAGAGTAGAGAAATTTTTCTACAGTCAGATAGTAAATAGTGAGGCTTTACAAGATAGGTAGTCTCTGCTACAATTACTTCTTTCTGCCTTTGTCATCTAAAAGTATCTACGGACAATGTAAACAAATGGGTGTGTCTGTCTTCCAACAAAACTTTATGTACAAAAACAAGCAATGAGCTGGATTTTGTCCAAGGTCTACAGTTTGTCACTTCTTATACTTAGATAATTAACACAACCACAGATTGGGCCTGATTTTTAGCATGTGCCATATTCACGGTGCAAATATTCTCATCATTACTAATTTTAAGTTAGCAATGTAACATCATCATATGCCAAATTAGAAAGAGATGGGAAATAAAACACCATTATCTAGTATTTCCACATCATAAATAACATATATAAATAACCTAAGGAATATGGATAATAGGAACAGGTAGTAAAATAATTAGAAATTGATGAGTTTTTGAGTATTTATTAACTTAGTTGTTAACATATTTTATTTACTTGGAAACTTATATAATTTATTTAATTGCTGTGCTTAAAAACTGATGCATAAAATTCCTGAAAACTTAAGAATCTGCTTTCCTGAGCTGATAATAGGTGTGGGTTCCTGCACATCATAGCCATAGCTGTACCTCTTTCTTGAAACCCTCCCTACTCTCTGCATCTCCTACTTTAATCCGGTTTCTTCTTCCTTCTTTGGGTTTCCTTTATTTATTCTCAGGCAGGTTATTTTCCTACTCTCATTTTCAATTTGTAGAGTTCAGTGTGACTCTCTTCTTCCACCTTAACATAATCCGCCAGCAAGCTACCCTGGCATAAATTCAATTACTGCTACATTGCTGGTTATGTTCAAAAATATATATTTAGCTCTGCGTTATCATTCACACTTCTAAATGGCCTGCTGATTTTTTAAAAATATTTTCATTGCATGTTTTGATTCTTTACTGTCATTTCAAATTTAGTGAGATTAAAACAAGACATCAAATTTTTCAAGCTCTTCTCCTTCATGCCTTAATTGTTCAAGGTTATGCCACCAGATCAGCTTGAAATTTTGAATTCAACATCTCCTTTGCCTATACGTAGTCTCATCAATACTTTCTGCCAAATATCTTCCATTTACATCTCTCTACATTCACATTTCTACCATATAGCTCACACTGAATTATAGCAACAGCCTCTCAGCTGATCCTTCTGTCTTCAGCCTTATCATTCAGTGGTTTCTTATAATGGAGTGAGATTCGTTCATTCTAAATCCTGAGTTGATCATACTTAAACCCTTGATTAAGACCTAAAATTTCCCAGCATGATGGCTCATGCCTGCAATCTCAACACTTTGGGAGACCGAGGCAGAGGATCACTTGAGGCCAAGAGTTTGAGAACATCCTGGGCAACATAGTGAGACCCTACAAAACAAAAACAAAACACACAGTTAGTCCCAGCTACTCAGGAGGGTGAATGGAGGATCACTTGAGAAAGGGAGTTGGAGATTGCTGTGAGCTATGATCATGGCACTGCCCTCCAGCCTGGGTGATAGAGCAAGACCCCGTAGCAAAAAAATAAAAAATAAAAAAATGTTCTCACTCATAGGTGGGAATTGAACAATGAGAACACATGGACACAGGAAGGGGAGCATCACACACCGGGGACTGTTGTGGGGTGCGGGGACGGGGCAGGGATAGCATTAGGAGATATACCTAATGCTAAATGACGAGTTAATGGGTGCAGCACACCAACATGGCACATGTATACATATGTAACAAATCTGCACCCTAAAACTTAAAGTGTAATAATAATAAAATAAAATAAAAATAAAAAAATAAATAAATAAATAAAAAATAAAAAAATAAAAAAACTTAAAATTGATTTTATTGCTTACCTCATGAAACCTAAATTTCATGCCTCGTTTCAAGGGTTTAAGAAATTTAAATGAGTTTGTCTTCACTAATCATTGTCATTATTCAATATCTCCTCAAGTAGATAAAATTTTTAGGTATTGTAACTTGTATTTCATTTTTATATGAGTAGCCAATAAATAACTTCTTGATTTATTTTTTAACTGCTGATATATTTTTAAACAATTGGACTTGCATTAGGAAACTCAAAAGCTGTGTTTCCATTTAAGCAATAAAAATACAATAATTTTAAAAGCTGTAGATATTCTAAAAATGCTTTAGAGGGAAAAACATCATTCATCGATTTATTCAACAGATTGGTTAAATAAGCCAAGTTCTAGGAATTCTGCTAAGAGCTAGAAATACTAGAATGAATAAGCTGTACTTTCTGGCCCCAGAAAGCTGCAATCTACTCAAATAATATGACAATCAATGTACTTTTAAAATAGTGTTGTTTCAGAAAGTTTGAACACTTGGGGAAAAGAGTATTAAAAACTAAAAACCCATGTGTCATTTAAAGGGCTGTTTAAAGGAAGAGTCCTTTGTTGAAGAATATTTTCTTTGTTAGGCTAATTAAATAAACCATTTAGCAATATATTTTTATAATTAACTTTTTAAATAATATTTAATTCTAGGCAATAATAAATGTTGTGAAGATATCTGAAAACAGTTTATCTCATGGGATAAAATAATAACAGAGATTTTCATGGCTCAAACATTTGATTTAACATACATTTTTAGAAGATAAAAAGATTTACATTTATTGTTCAAAGCAATTTTTGGTTATAATATATTTTACCCAGCAAATCAATAATACTATTCCCACAACATAGATTTTTAGATGTGGCATTAAATAATCTTTAGTTTTACTGATCCAGTAAAAAGTCTTTAGTTAAAAGAAAATTGAAGTTTTACCATGAACAACTGTCAAAATTTTAGAACTATTTATTATAAAGCTGTTGGACAGACAACACGAACAGACTTTTAACTCAGTTATAGGACAGTATAACACAGGCAATATATCTACATCATAAAAATAATAGTAAAGAACAATGATTAAAACCCAGAGTATTTAAATCCTTATTTATATTTTTAAATAAAATTAAAACACATTTAGGGAAAGTGCATACTTTTAAGGATATAATATCAATATCGTTTATCCACCTGGATTTTGTGAAATTCTTACTCTTCATTGTTATATTAAGCCTTAAAAATTAGCTTTCTTTATTTCAGGGGGATTAAGTAGAAATCTGTCTTCACTGTTTCCTTTGCTCTAGTAGTAGATGTTAAATCTCCTTGGAATTAAATGTCTTACAAATATGTAAAGACAGAAAAAAATATTTTTGGTGAACATTTTCTTGAATAACTTTGTGTTTCTAATGTAATAATCTGTATGTTATCTTTAAACCACTTGAAAGTATCTTTGGGCTGAAAAAGGAAGATGGACAAAGATCTGTTTCAGTTCTGAAATGCTATGATATCACACTTCAAGTCTTTTTCTTAAATAGCCTTAAGAGTTCTTAACATACTTTCTTCCCTAAAGTCAATGGAGATGTGATATCTTTTATCCATTGAGAATGTTTTTAAATTATCCACTAGTTATCCGATACCAAACTTTATGCTAATTGTCAGTAACCAATTCATTGTCAATTTTAGACACATATGATGTGAGAAAATGTGAAATCAAACTCTTCTTCCAGGCCTCATAATCTGCCTTTAAAGGCAAATGCTGAAGGGTGCTCTAAATTTGTTTTGTAAAAAGTAATATTACTGGAATATTCACACAAAGTTACTACTTTAAAGACAAAAGACAATTAGCATGGTCTGTAAATTATGTATATTTTTTAAAATAAATATTGCTGCTGTAGAAAGAAGGTAGAATCACTAGTGGAAACAAGGGGGAGAAAGAACACAGGAGAAAGTAAGAGAGAAATCTGCACTGCATTCAAAACCCAATTCTACAACCTACTAGTTGCCTTATCTCAGAAAGTTCCATACCTTTTAAGCATCATTCTTCTCATATATTTGTTGTGAGAATGATGAAGAAACATGTTAAAAACACTTATTATTACTGGGTTCTTTTACCTTAACATTGAAATAAACAATAACTTAATACTGATCCCTTTTTTATTGAAGCTTACTATATACACACATTTTCGGGGTTGTTTGTGGGTTTGTTTTTTTTTTTCAGTTTTTAAATTCCTTCTAAAGAAGCTACATGGACTCATCTGTTTAGCTGCCAGTACCTAGAAAGTTGGTCATGTATCTTGACTATGGGTTACTTTCTGTGCTAGTGAATCACAAATCTATATTAAAGTGAGTCCAAAGTAAAAACTGTCAACGTAAGTGTACTGGTCAAAGATTTACAAAGTTTTTGGGAGAGCCGTCTCCACACAGTTTTGATTCTCCACTTCTTTATGTCTGTGTCTCTCCGTGGAGCTTGCCCTCCTCTTCCTTCAAAACTCACCAAAGTGAAAATAAATCTCCCTTCTGAAACTGTAAGATCGCATTGAGCAAAACTCAGCTAGTGACTTTGGAACAAACTGGTACCAAGTCATTTAAGGAGGTAGGGCATCTGGTCACAGATTTCTGTTGAGCTAGCTCTTGTTTCTGCTGCATGGCCCAGCCAGATCTAATAGTTCTGCTGCTTCTAAGCCATGCTTAGGGGCCATAGGAATCTTTGTTGACTGTGCTCTTGATCCCTCCTGCCAACCCATTCTACCCTTTGATCTTGCAAACTCTCCAGCGATGCTAATTGATACAAAGAGTAGATTGTTGCAAATCTCAGTACCTTGAAATTTCTTCCTCAGCTCCTTCCCCAAACTTCTAAATAATGGGGAAATTTTTCCAGTGTGGAAGGGAAACACCACTCTACAGTACAATGTGTTCAACACATTTTGTCTATACCCTTGAATCACTTTTTTTTTAACTCTTCCATCATTTCTTCAAATTCTTCTAGACTTCAGCTTTCAGAAAACAAAATCCAGACAGACTTGGAGTCTCCTTTGCATTCTGTCCATACCTGGTTTGGTGTCCACAGTGGAAAAATGCCTCCTAAACAGACCAAAGAAAAAGGAAAACAAAACATAGAAAAACATACACAGATTAACATTGTAAAATTGTATTAATCCACAAAGGTATCATTGCACCTTTTTTAATTTTCACTGAAATCATTGGAAGTATATGAAGCCTCTTAAGAATTCCTTGCTGTTCTGCAAAAGAAACTACCATCAGAGTGAACAGGCAACCTACAGAATGGGAGAAAATTTTTGCAACCTACTCATCTGACAAAGGGCTAATATCCAGAATCTACAATGAACTCAAACAAATTTACAAGAAAAAAACAAACAACTCCATCAAAAAGTGGGCAAAGGACATGAACAGACACTTCTCAAAAGAAGACATATATGCAGCCAAAAAACACATGAAAAAATGCTCATCATCACTGGCCATCAGAGAAATGCAAATCAAAACCACAGTGAGATACCATCTCACACCAGTTAGAATGGCCATCATTAAAAAATCAGGAAACAACAGGTGCTGGAGAGGATGTGGAGAAACAGGAACACTTTTACACTGTTGGTGGGACTGTAAACTAGTTCAACCATTGTGGAAGTCAGTGTGGCGATTCCTCAGGGATCTAGAACTAGAAATACCATTTGACCCAGCCATCCCATTACTGGGTATATACCCAAAGGACTATAAATCATGCTGCTATAAAGACACATGCACACGTATGTTTATTGCGGCACTATTCACAATAGCAAAGAGTTGGAACCAACCCAAATGTCCAACAACGATAGACTGGATTAAGAAAATGTGGCACATATACACCATGGAATACTATGCAGCCATAAAAAATGATGAGTTCGTGTCCTTTGTAGGGACATGGATGAAACTGGAAAACATCATTCTCAGTAAACTATTGCAAGGACAAAAAATCAAACACCGCATGTTCTCACTCATAGGTGGGAATTGAACAATGAGAACTCATGGACACAGGAAGGGGAACATCACATTCCGGGGACTGTTGTGGGGTGGGGGGAGGGGGGAGGGACAGCATTAGGAGATATACCTAATGCTAAATGACGAGTTAATGGGTGCAGGAAATCAACATGGCTCATGGATACATATGTAACAAACCTGCACATTGTGCACATGTACCCTAAAACCTAAAGTATAATTAAAAAAAAAAAATAGAAAAAAGAACAAAAACCACATGATTATTTCAACTGATGCAGAAAAAGAACTGTTGGATTTTGTGAAATGCCTTTTCTGCATCATTTGACCAAATCCCACTTGATCATTGTGTATCCCTTTTATACAAGGCTGGATTTGGTTTTCTAATATTTTGTTCAAAAATTTGCATCTATATTCATGAGGAATATGGGCTTGAAGTTTTCTTATGATGTCACTGTCTGATTTTGGTTTTCTGATGACATAGATTAAGTTGGGAATGTTTCTTCCTGTTCTACATTTTGAGAGTTTGAGAAAGATTAAAATTGATTTTTCCCAAAAAAAAAAAATCTCTAACTCTACTGTTCAAACATGCTTCCCAAGTTTCAAACAAAATCCATTTTAGAAGACTTATATTCAGAAAAAGCCTAATGCAAATTTTTTAAGTTGTTTTGAATACTTTAACCCAAGATTATGATGTTCAGTCATTGATTCATGTAAAAGCAACACAACACATGTTCACCTATTCAAATGTAAATGTAAGTTGCAAGTAAATTGAATTAAATGTAACAATTAGTCCAGGTGCAATGGCTCAGGCCTGTAATCCCAGCACTGTGGGAGGCAGGTGGATCACTTGAAGTCAAGAGTTTGTGACCAACCTGGCCAACATGGTGAAACCCCATCTCTACTAAAAAATACAAAAATTAGCTGGGCATAGTGGCAGGCACCTGTAATCCCTGCTACTCAGGAGACTGAGGCAGAGGTTGCAGTGAGCCAAGATCACACCACTGCACTCCAGCCTGGGCAACAGAGTAAGGCTCCATCTCAAAAAAATAAAAAATAAAAAATAAATAAAAATTAATTTAATTGAAAAAAAAAAAAAGTGGTTCCAGGTTATTGGTGTTTGATGCACTTGTAAGAAATAAACACAAATTCTGCTTGAAGAAATTTATCATCAGCCTAGACTTCAAAGAATTTCCACAGAAGGAGTGCCAAGAAACATAAATTTATGGTAATAAATAGGGAACAAATCCTTGTATCAGCGAAACAGAAGACCACAGAAACAGGCATGCAATGATTGTGGATATTACAATCATAAAATAACTGTGTTTAATATGTTTATGAAATTAAAAGATTGTATGGAATTATAATATGAGAAACAATACTATCAAACTTGACCAGGTAGATTAGAAAATAAATACAACTTAGATATACCTTAAAAAAAAAAAAAAAGAATTCCTTGCTGTTCTTATCCCAATGTATTGTTTTTGCTTTTGTAAGTAATTATTTTAGAACTAGCTGTGATACCCTTTATTAAAGTCTGTGATAAAAATGGCCCCTGGCTTAGCTGTTTTTGCTTTACCAAATTCCACATTACAGAAAACTGGGTAGAGAAGCAAAAAACATGGTGAGAAAAGCCTGCCTTCTGCCTCAACTAGTCTTACCTCAAATAGAACTGTAAAGGATGCTCAATCCATTCTTTACTTGAAGTTCAAATTGTATATAATTCCTATACTTACAAGCCCATGGGTTTCACCTATTTCCATACCTAAGTATATTACTGTATATTGTGACTGTTCCTCCTGTATCTTCAACCCCTCTCTTTCCCCTGATTCCCTCTGTTTAGTATGTGAACTTGAAGTACAATTCTTCCCTTCACCCTTAAGCCCTGTATTAGTCCATTTTGACACTGCTATAATGATACTATCTGATACTGTGGAATTTATAAACAAAAGAGGTTTATTTGACTCACAGTTCCACATGACTGGAGAGGCCTCAAAGAACTTACAATCATGGTGGAGGTGAAGCAGAAGCAGGCACCTTCTTCACAAGGCGGCAGGAGAGAGAGAGAGTGAAGGCGGAACTGTGAAACACTTTGAAACCCATCAGCTCTCGTGAGAACTCACTTGCTATCACGAGAACAGCATGGGTGAAACCATCCCCATGTTCCAGTCACCTCCCACCAGGTTCCCCCTCGACACGTGGGGATTACAATTCAAGATGAGATTTGGGCGTAGATACAGAACCAAACCATACCACACCCCATTCATCTTCAACCTTCACAGCAAAACTTAATGAAAATGTCTATAGTCTGTCTCCAAAATCTCTCCACCCCTCTTTCTCCAAGCCATCACAATAACTAATACTTTAAAGAAGCAGCTCCTACCACGGCAACTTCCTCATTGCTATATCCAGTGTAAGCTCTTCAGTTCTTATTTCATTTCTAATCGACTGTTTTCTGGTCTGTGTCCTCTATTCAACTATTGGCTCTGCAAGGGCACCTATGTATAGTGACATGTACATGGTACTCCAAAACCCATCGCCTAATGAATGCACAATAGAAAGGAAGAGAAAGCAGTAGTCCTACATAACTCATAATTTTCAGGAAGAAAAATACATTATCTTGTAGAAAAAAAAATAATTTAGACCTCAGCCTTAAAGTAATTCACATATGCCTGGTATTTTAGTTTGTCTTATTTTTGGTTTTGTTTTCTTTTGTTGCTTTGCTATTGCTACTGCTCCTTGTTGATACTGCAAAATATTTCTTTATGGACCTTAGGGAGGACTTTTCAAATATTCTCATCAAACTTCCATACTCAATATTCTCAGGAACTAATTCCAAAGTAAGAAGAACAGAACACCCTATCAAATCATTCAAAATATTTAGCTGTAACTAATGTTTGTCAGGCTCATCATGAAACAGTCCTGATATTATAAAATTTCAAGCTATTTTTACCTTGCTGATTATATTACTTTTGCTTTTACAGTACAGAATTCTCGTGGTATGGTAATGTTGTCTCATGTTCCATTTCATAATACAAGTATTTATTTTTATAATAATTCAGTGGATAGTACACATTTAATGGAACCAAACTGGTGCATATACATAGATACACACATATATACGTATACTCAAGAAAGGAATCCAAGCTGGCAAAACTTTGTTTTTCATTATCTATGAAATATTATTTTTATATTCGTTTTCTGGTTACCCTTTTCATAAATAAAACTTTCACCATATCACCATTAATTTGATAACATTTCAAAAGTAATTAAAAATAAAAGTAATAGCATATATAATATTTAGGAGGAAGGAAGAAGATACTACAACAAAAGAGAGGGAATTTCAAATTCTAAAGAAAGAAAGATGCATTTTTTTAACTTTCTTCTGATTTGGAAATATAAGAACCACAATGATCAATTTTGTCTCTCAGATAAAAAGATAACCAAAAATATTTTTAAATAATATTATATTGACAGTAAATAAATTTTTACAAATAAATTGGTTACTTTGTTTAAACTCTTTAATTCTAATTCCACCATGATCTTCTATTATATCCCCAGGTTAGTGTTGGGGTGGATAAGGAGTGAGGTGGGAGAGAATTCTCTCCATCTGGGTAATTACTGTTGACCTTACAAAATGTGGAGGGAGACAGAGAAAGTGAAGGAAGCAGGTTCATATAATTCAGAAATTAATAGCATTTATAACTTTCCTTAAACAATTCCTTTTTATGATTTTCAACTCCAAAAAATACACAAATTTGATCATCTCATTTCTATCACTAGTGCCCCATCGTCTACAGGGAATCACAGCCCGAATTACAGAACCCAGGAGGGTCAGGCTGTACCTCCCTCTCCTATCCATATCCGGGGCTGTAGCAGTTTTAAAACATCTGCCTGGCTGCTTCAAGCCCTCTCACATTTTCCTGCGTCTCCACAGAGTAGAACTATTCAAGACATCTACCTTTCCTAGGAAGGCTTCTAGCCCTCACAAGCACTCCCTCTTCTCTGCACCCTTGCCAGACCTCTGTTATCCCACAGATCATGTTGCAAGACAAATGTTTATCTCCTGCCACTTAATTTCAGACCGCAGAAGGGAAAAAAAGAGTTGAAAATTAATCATCTGTGTATCCTTGTGATCAACTGCAGTGTCCTGTATAACCCAATAATATTAAAAGAATGAAGATAGCAAGTTTATGATCTACCTCACTTCACAATTAAGCTGATATGATCTAAACCAAACATTTATTAATAATTTAAACTGTCAGTAGTCAAAGATATAAATAACACTCAAATGTGAAGTGTAAATGATAAAAGGAAGCGGGTCATTGATAGAGAGGGCACAACGCCTCTCCTGCCTTTGGTCCCATATCCACTGTGATCTCCCACTTAGCTTTTTTTCTTCTTTGTTACCCTTCAGAACAGTGTAATACTGTGTTGTCATGTGACCCTGAGCCTTCACTGAGCCACTGGTGAGCACTGTGTTAGAAGCCTCTTCCTAGACTCTGTCATCACCTCGCTCTGCATTCACCACCACTGAGAAAGGCAACTTTTGGAACCAAAAACCCTGAGAAATAAGTCATAATATAACCTTTCAATTGTATTAAGTCCTCTTCACACTGTATTCGGATGTTGAAGAAATCAAAAAACCTAGAGTCTGAAAAAGTGACACTAGGACTTAGAGACTTTCATCCCTAGGCTTAGAGAGTGATATGGTATCCCCAAGCCTCCTGTGTGATCCAACAAGGCAGATTCATATTCTAGTTCTCCATGCAGGAGGACTCAGCAGGGAGGCTTCATCGGACAGCCCGATACACTTTTGGTTACCTTTGTCCCCTAAATCTTACCTGTAGGTGTAAAAACAAAGGCCTTATATGTTTTCTCAGAAGTTTGTATCCACATGTTCTCTGCCTGAATGTATTTTCTCAGTCTGGCCCTAAATCCTCACCTCTCATTCTGTCTCTTGACTAGCTAGATGGTAGACTGGATTCAGTTTTGTGTGAAGCGCCATGAACAGCCTAACCCTAAATACCCCACTCACATAAGCTCCTCCAATTATGCGGACCAGGGCAATTTCTAAATAATCTCTGGGCTTACACATCACCACCACATCAGTGACCAGTCAAGGCTATGCCACGTTTCCCAGACAACACATTCTGTAGTTCTCTATTACCTCGTCTCACCTGATTATCTATAATGTCCACATTGGCTTGGAAGCTCTGTTACCTTTGCTTTCTGTGTCTCTTTCTGCTGAATGTGATTTTATTATTTTGTGTATTTAAGCAACTCTGACACTTCTTGATTATCTGTGGGGTGGAGAAGCATCACCAATGCATCCCTTCACCACCAAGAGCATCGACCTCGCACCTTGACTATTCTTGTGATTCTGATTCACCAAACTTTGACATTTACTCAGTTAACCCTCAATTGTCTGAGCTTAGGGCAAGTGTGGGAGTATGGTAAAGGTGTTCCTTTACATTAGTTCTTTCTTTTCCTGTATATACATATTTTCTTTTTTACTGTGATAAAATACATGTGGCCAGGTGTGGTGGCTCATGCCACCACTCTTGAGGTCAAGAGTTCGAGACCAGCCCAGTCAGCATGGCAAAACCCTGTCTCTACTGAAAAAATAAAAAAATTACCCAGATGTGGTGGCACACACCTATAATCCCAGCTACTTGGGAAGCTGTGGCAGAAGAATTGCTTGAACCCAGGAAGCGGAGGTTGCAGTGAGCTGAGACAGCACCACTGCGCTCCAGCCTGGGCAACAACAACACTCAGCCTAATATATAAATACATATTTTACATATATATGTGTGTGTATATATATATATATGTATTAATAACATAAAATTGACCATTTTAACCATTTGCAAGTGTACAGTTCAGTGACATTGAGTACATTCACAGTGTGCAACCACCACTGCTACCTCCAGAATTCCTTTTATCTTCCCAACTGAAACTCCATACCTGTGAAACAATAATTCCCCATTACCCTCTTTTCCAAACCCATGGCAAACACCATCTGACTTTCTGTTTCTATGAAGTTCACAACTCTAGGTACGTCATATAAGTGAAATCATACAGCATTTATATGATTAATTCACTTAGCAGAATGTCATCAAGTCTCATCCGTGTTGTAATATATGTCAGAATTTTCTTTCTCCTTAAGGTTGAATAATATTTTATTGTATGCACAACCCACATTTTGTTTATCCATTTATCCATCTATGGGCACTTGGGTTGTTTCCAGCTTTTAGTTATTATGAATAATGCTGCTATAAATACAACTATACATATATCTGTTTGAGTCTCTGATTTTTTTTTCTTTTTTAGGGACCATGGCTTCCTCTTTCTTTATTGGGCTCTTTGTAGATGTCACACAGGTCTAAAAGTTACGCTGTTAAATAATTATTTAAAAACTGATCAGGATGGAGGTCCTTGTCCAGAGCGCCAAGCCAGAAGCAAAAAGGAATGGGAGCAGTGGACTGGGGGGTATTCCTCCAACATCACCAAAACCCAGAAAACGAGGATCCTAAGCTCCTCCGCGGGCCAAATCTAGGGCTTGGGGCCTTGGGCTAACCCGCAGGTGCTTCTGACTGCATCACATTCAGAGTAAGGTAACCAGCAAGAGGCTGGAGGGAACGGCCAGCCGAGTCCAGACATAGACGGATGTAACTGGAAGGAGGACGGGAAATGGACAAATACTGTCCAGCTGTAGATAAGAGAGTGCCACTATGGCAGGTTGAGGGGCAGGGGAGAGGCTGGGGGAGTGATATTGCAGCAATGCAGGATGCATAGCCCCAGGGTCCAGTCCTGAGCAGCTGGTCAGGGTAGCAGCTGTTAGTTCCCAGATGGATATCCTGACCCGAGCCCAGGTAGAGGTCTCACACATTGTGGGTCCTCTTGGTGAGTTGGGGCTCCTCATCCACCAGCTTGGACTTGAGGTGCAACTTGTAAGCCAGGATGTCTCCAGGCCACTTGGTGATTGTCTGCTTCTAACACACCCAAATTTCCTGTACAACCTGCTGAATGAGTCTGAAGTCATGGCTGACCAGCATCATACCACCCTCAAACTCATTGATGGCATCTGCCAGGGCGTCAATGGTCTCAATATCCAGGCGATTGGTGGGCTCATCCAGGAAGAGCATGTGGGGGTTCTGCCAGGCCAGCCAAGCCAGAAACACTTGGCACTTCCGCCCATCTCACAAGTTCAGGATCGGGGTCACCTGTTGTTTCCCAGCGAGACCATATGGCCCAATGATCTTCCTCATTCCTTCCTTCTCCTTGATCTCTGGGTAGCACTTCATGTACTCCAAAGTCGAGAGATCTAAGTCCAGCTGCTCTTGTAAATGCTGATGGTAACGCCCTATCTTGACATGAAAGTGTTTTCAGATCATGCGTCTGTGGGTAGTAGCTCTCTAGTTAACAGCTTCAGAAGAGTTGACTTCCTTGCCTCCATTGGGCCCTACCAGAGCCACTTGTGTGTCAAGGTCAATTCCAAATTCTAGATTATTGTAGACACAAGGCCCATCTTTTGTGTACTTGAAGCTCACATTTTGCACCATAATGACAGGTGGAGGCTTCTTGCCACATGGTGGGAAATAAAATGACAGTGTCTTGTCACTCACGACCCTGTCAGTCCTGATGACATCATTTTCTGTAGCATCTTCTCCTTGCTCTGGACTTGCCAGGCCAGCTTGGCACTGCCATGACCAAACCTCGCAATGTAGTTCTTCATGTGTGCAATCTGATCTTGCTCCCAGTGAAACCTCTTCATCTGGCTCTCTCCTCCAGCTCTAGCCACATCTTCACATACTGATCATAATTACCCATATAATATTTCAGTTTCTTGCTGTGCATGTGAATGATGTTGGTAGAGACACCATTCAGAAAATCCTAGGAATGGGAGGCAAGGAGCAAGATATGCTTAAAAGTTTTTAGTTCTTCTTCCAACCACATGCAAGCATCTAGGTCCAGGTGGTTGGTGGGCTCATCCAGGAGGAGCATGAAGGGCCGAATAAAGAGGGCTCTGGCAAGGGCAACCCTCATCCTACAGCCCCCACTGAAGTCTTTTAGCTTCTTGCGCTGCATGGCAGGTGTGAAACCCAGTCTGTGCAAGATCTGTGAGGCCCTCATCTCTGCCTTATCGGCATCCAGCTCCTCCAGGTGCTTGTAGAATTCCACGAGCTTCTCACACTCCACATCTTCATGAGCCAGTCACTCTGCCTCCCTCTCCAGCATGGCCAGCTGTCGACTTCCATCACACACTGCAAGGGTGTCTTGTCACTAGGGGGCATCCCTCGAGTCAGATGGTAGATGTCGATGTGCTCAGGGATGGGCACTTCACGTTTCCCAATAGCAGAGAGCAGCATGGAATTTTCAATTCCTTTTAAGCCAATGAGGCCATAATGATGACCTGAGTTCAATTCCAGTTTGGTGTCACTGGGCAGTCTTGACCGTGAAAGGTGAGTGAGAGGTTGATAATGTGAACATCAGTACTGCAGAGATGAGAGGCCAGGATGCCAGTGACAGCTCAAGCAGCAGCCTTCTTCATTTCAAAGTCCTCTAGCTCCTTGGTCAGCAAATCCACTTCTGCCGTGTCTCTGCCATTGGCCTCATTTCTGCCACCTGTGGTTCTGTGACAGCATCTCCATTTTCTTCATGTCCTTTTCTGGGCTGCTGTCAAGCTTTGGCAGCCTCCTACTTTTTGGCTGCCTTCTTCTTGGCCAGGTCAGAGGGCATGATGATGACCCACAGGGTTAGGTTACTGTTATTGCAGGGAGCTGGGCCTTGCCGCTCGGCCTCTGAGTCCCTGATTTTTTTTATTATTTTAAGTATATATACCCAGAAGTGAAATTCTTATATCATATTTTAATTCTATGTTTAATTTTTTGAGGAACTGCCATGCTGTTCACATTTCTTCTTGTATCCCCTGTACTCTAAAATGTCTCCTTAGGTCTGGTGTAAATATTTTAATATAAACAACGAGGGCAACTGTATTCATTATTTAGGGCTGTGTATCAAATTACCCTCAGCTTAAAACAATAAACATTTATTATCTCAGTTTCTCTGGGTCAGGTCTGGTTTCAGCTTAGCTGGGTGCCATTGACTCAAGGTATCTTGCAATCAAGGTATTAGCAGAGATGATAATCAACCCAAGGCTCAACTGGGGAAGAATCTACTTCCAAACTCACTCATACACCTAGTTGGGAAGTCTCAGAAGATGCCCTTCCATGTTCCCTCAGATGGCCATTGGCATGCACCAGGTTCTCACTGGATGCTGATCAGAGATATCAGTTCCTTGACACATGGACCTCTCCATAGGCAGCTCACAACATGCCAGGTAAGTTGTTTTCTTCAGAGTGAGGACTCCTGGAGAGAAAGAGGGCAGGAGAAAGCTTGAGCAAGCCAGTCTTTTCATAACCTAATCTTGGAATGGCATCGCATTTCTTTTCCTGTATTATAGTCATTAGAAGTGAATCAACAGATTCAGCAAACACTCGGGGGAGGGTATTATACAAGGATGTGAGTACCAAAAGGCAGAGATCGTTGGGGACCATTTTAGAGGCCGCCTACCACAGCAAGAAATGTGTTTTGCTTTTGTTTTCATTGCTGTAACCTAGAACAATTGGGATCTAGAAAATAACGGTTTAATAACGAATGAATATTAGTAGGAATGTAACATCTCAGCTTTCACATTTTTATATGGTGTTTGAAATCAGAGAAAACTTAACATAGCATACCCTAACTTATGATGCTTTTAAAAACTGAAATGTATCTTTATCTTTTTTATTATGTTACATTAAAAATCAGAATCAAATTTAGCTTCTCTCCCAAAAGACATGAAGAAAACAATACCATGTACTGACTCCTTTTGTATATTTCCCGGTATTCTGGTGGAAACTTTGTCATTGTATGACCTATGGGAATAGATAATATGGTTGGAGATAATGCAGTCTATTTTAAGAATTTTACATCAGTTACTAAAAGGCTTTTATGCTCCAAGTTAAGGAAAGCAAAGAATATTACACTAAATATATGCATGCTTTTATTCTTGGATTCTTTTTTTCAAATGTCATATTGATCTTTACAGGAGTCTTTTATATTATATCAGTAATAATAAGGAAAAAATACAACTTTGTTATCATAGGCTGCTATATTGGGTGCCAAAGGTATATCTAAATATGACCTTAGCCCCTTAATTTTTTTTAATAATGTTATTTGGTGTTCTTTTCTAAACGAATGACTTCCTATTCTCAGAATTTTATAATTGGTGATAATTTATCAGGCTTCCTGAAAGTTGTTAGGTATGTTATACCATGTACTCCCTATAAATGTGAAAAAGGTATTATTGTATTTATTCAAGAGCCATGGGCCAGTTTAAGGAGAAAACTGAAATGTTTAGCAGCAGTGCACTGGACAATCCCAGAGAAAAAGTTGTACAATACACTGTTCAAATCTTTCCAACTAAAAAGGATATAATTCTTAGCCAGACAAGATCATAAGCTATGACACATATGTTGTACTATGGATACAGAAGTAAGTTTCACCTATTAGCCAACTCAGATCAAGTGAAAGTGACAATTTTAAGGAATGTATTCAAAGTATTATGAAACCAGTCCCAGATTTTAGCATACATATGTAGTTTTCAGTTAATAATGACTGCCAGTGGTGTGGAAAAAGAGAGCAATAGCAAAAGCTTTCTTCCTCTTGCTGTATGTTGTATGATAATGACCACAATAAAATGGCGTCATATATTTATCTTATACTTTATAGTTCCTAACACAGTTAATGATGAAAAATATTTTTAGATTTTTTATCTCAATATTGAGTACTCCTAAATATTTATTGTACTTAATTTATAATGAAGCAAACTCTAAAATCACCTCTAACTCTAAAAGTTTACTACAATATGATAGAAACTTGTACCAATGTTAGTTTCAGTAAATAAAAACATTTCTTTCATTTTAACAATAAAATGATATTATTGTATCTATTTAATAACTTCTCAAATTCTGACATTGCTACTTACTTGTTAAATAATTCCACAAACACATATGTTTTTTAGCTTCTTTGATATTCCTAACTCAATAAGGCTTTTAAAAATCTATTGGCACATGCCTGTGGTCCCAGCTACTTGGGAGGCTGAGGTCCTGGGAGCACTTGAACTCAGGAGGTTGAGGTTGCAGTGAGCCACGATTGTGCACTACACTCCAGCCTGGGCAATAGAGCAAGACTCTGCCTCAAAAATAAATAAATAAATAAATAAATAAATAAATAAATAAATAATAAAGTATTTGATGTCTTAAATCATAAACTGTTCTAAAATTTAGAATTCCAAGTATGTTAGTTATAATCCAAAATTATGCTAATTATTACTAAAATTTCTTTAGAACTTCCCAACTTTGCTCTAAGAACACATAGATACATCTAGAGTCCAAATTCAATTTGTTCTGTTCATAGCAAGTAAGTTTTACCTCTGCTTTCTCGGAGGGTTGATAGTCAATATTTCAATTGAAATGCTGTAATTGTTATTGTTTTAAATTTGGGGGCACTGATTTAAAAGCTGAATCACTCACTTACAAATGATTAAAGGTTAAAGCCTTAAAATAAAAACATAATTCCTTAAGAAATAATATTATGAAAGAAATGGAAAAGAGACATGACCAAGAAAATCCAGGTCCTTTATTATCGCTTAGAACTTAAAATGATAAGCATAATTGTTGAGCAACAGATAGACTGTCATAGTTCTAAAGTCAAGAACTAAGAATCTCAAGCAAGGGTTTTTCAGACTCAACAAAGTTTATATGATAATAGTGCAATTTCAAATTGTATAATAACAATTTTCTTGGTTGCTGTTGATTAACCTACCAAAGTACCATTTCCAGTGCAAATTTCTTTTAACTTTCTCACATCTTTTTCTTGCATACATGGTAGTGACACTCTTTTCATATTGCAGTTGTAAATCAGCTTTAAAACCTGGCGAGCTACAGAAGCCCCATCCTTTGGTCATACTATGAATACCCAAATTCTCTAGAATTGGTTAAGGTAGATCCATAGTCCCTTGACTGACTCTTAAGTGCCTTCATGACTAATTTTCCACACAAGGCTTTCTTATTACCAATACTTGGAAAGAAAATGAGAAGTGCCAATTAAGGTAATATTTCTATTGATTAAAAGAACCAACTATTAATGTATCATTTATTTATCAGAAAATAATTATATTTTATTTTATATCATTTTACAATAAAAACTTTAAAACACATTGTGATTATAAACTTGGAAGAGGCATTTGATAGAGGTTCTTAAGCTAAATTACATAAAGTTTCTAGGCTTCAAGGTATCTGTGAACTTTCTGAAACTGTAAGATATTTTATGTTGAAGAACATGTTTCTAGTAACATCCAGAGAGAGAGAAGAGAAAGACAGAAGTGAAGGATGACTGACTCCAAGGTTAGTAGCGTGAGCAACAGAAAGAATGGAACGTGCCATCAGCTAGGAAGGGGTGATTTCAGGTGGAGCCATTGTGGAAGGGTGGGTTCAGGTGTTCAGTTTCATATGGACTAACTTTGAGATGCGTATCAGATAAACTCATGCCACATGAACTAACTTCACAGAGAGGCACAAGATGGTAAGAAAAATAAAACTCCAAAAAATTATGTAGTGTTCACATGAGTAATAATGCTATTAAGGATCTCCGTCTCAAAAAAAAAAAAAAAAGGGTATGCTACAAAAATGGTAGGACACCTTTCCTGAGATTTGTGTAAATGTTAATCTAATTTCCCTCTCAGGTACATTTAAAGACCAAGAAATCAGTTTTGCCTTTGAAAGAGAAACCATTTTCTTTCTATGTATGTTTTTTTGTTATACCAATGATACACAGCTATTAAATATGGTTATAAATATTTAACCTATTAATGGTTGTGTTACACATTATAAATAGCTTTATGAGCTCACCAAGCACTGTAAGTGATATACTCTGGTTCCCCAAGGAACCATGGATAAAGTCACTGCCACAGTGGACGACATTATATGCATTCACCAGTGACAAATGAGTGCTATGTCAGTTACAGATACTATATTGAATTTATTTTAGTCAGGAAAGTTGGTGGCAAAGAGAAGATATTGTGTAAACTGATCCTGTCTAACTGATACCACACTAAGAAAAAAAAAATCATTCTTTTGGAATTAATTTTACACCACAGTAACAAAATAGTGTGGCTTTTTTTTTTTAAAACTCCTGAAATTAATGTAAAAGAATGTGTCAACGGCATTGGTTATTCAGGACCCCTACATACCACATTTTGAAATTTTCTACTCATCCATTTCTTTCTTGTCTGCCCTCATTTTTTTTTCTCTTCCTTTTCAGGGGGATTTCTCTTGCTTATACTTAGGATCACTGCTAAAGGGTAAAATTAATAAGTCATCTCTGCAGACAGCTGTAGCATAACACGCAAAAGGGAAGGCAAGCCAACTTGACAGAGGTCCAGGTCTCTAGGCACAAGCTTTGTGGCCTTGGGTTGGATACTTAATTTTCATGAGTCTTGATTGTGTTACACACATCCATTAATCTCTCTCTGTATCAGTTTTCCCATTTGTAAAATAGAAATAAAGCACCAGCCTAGCATTGCAGTGAAATTAAGTGAATAAATGTAGAGAGTTATTTAGTGTAAACTACTATACTAACATAATTAATATAATACAGTATGGTAATAATCACCATTTTCTAATTGAGATAAATATGTGTAAGAGGAAGGCCAGCTAATTATATTATTTAGCCCTCAATTATTGAGCTCCAGACTGTATATCAGCCTCTGCACTGTGTATTTGTGGTACATTATCTGCAATCTTTACAGCAACCCAGAAAAGCAGACTTTACTTCTCCATTGTACAAGAAACTAAAACCGAAATGCAGGTAAGTGATGTGCTCAAAGTCACACAAATAGAATGTGGCAAAGACAGAAGTTGGCCCCAGGCCAAGTCTGCCTAATTCCCAAACCTATGCTCAATCCCTCACCCACAAAGAGAGTGGCGAGATGACCAGTACACTTGAAGGAGCAGCCCACCAGCTTAGTCTTGTGCCCCAGCAAAATTACAGGAATGTGTTGAAACTCACTGTTCTCATCTATAAGCTTACTCTACACAATCTTCAGGAACCCAGAAAAATAAATTCCCAGAATGAGTGGGGATTCTGGGATCTGTACTTGTTTTAAAATGTGGTTTGTTTTTGCAAAGTCAGTTACCTAATTAAATCCTTTGCCGTTCTCAGGTTATTCTCATAAAAAAATTGACGTCAACACAGAGAAAAAATGTCCTTAGATCTACAAAAGCAAGAGAAAGCTGTCTAGGCTACATAAACTCTGTTTGCTCTTTCATTCTGTCCATTATGTGCTTTAAACATTCCCCCAAGAAAGTGAAATTATATGCTATAACAAAGACTGCAATGTATTTTTATGTATTTGCATTATCTGTTTATGGTACTTTTAAAGAATACTTTATTTGCTATTTTAATAACAATGAATTATTTTCTAGTTATCATTCCCTCATTTATACATTAAATATGGATGAATAAACTTGATTTAATGTGTCACTTCTGCACAAAGATATGAACATCCTCTGAAATTTAAAGAAATGAAAAAGAATTTGTGTTTCTTACCTTCATTATCAGCACAACTAGGCTTAGAGTCAATATATCTGGATTATATCAAGCCTCTTTCAGTTGTCCTTAGATTACTTCTACTAGATATAAAAATTGTCTCATAGCACCTAAAATCTATATTACAAAATTCTTGCTGTTTATTTTTCTTAATGCAAAGCCATTTATTAGATTTTTATAAAGATACAAGGATAAATTAATTGTAACTCCAACCCTCAGATGTTCTTTGAAAGATAGCAGCAATACCTTTGGAAATTAGATGCTGTATTCACAATTCAGGACAGCTATGGAGACTCCATGATAGATTATTGCAGGAGCATTCACAATATATAAAATTAAAGTAGAAAGTGAAAATAAGAAATTTTCCTTGTTTTTGGTTAAAGATGAAAATTAATACAGGATACAAACTAAAACACTAAGTAGATAAATCAGTATAACTCCCTGATCCCTGCTACATATTTATAATTTACAAAATTTCTGTTAGTTTTGTGACAAAGTTTTAATTTCCTAAGAACTCTCACATTAACTAAATTACTGTATTTGAAGTAGCAAGAGATTTTGAACTATAAAACATTATGTTGATTGATTGTGATACTCAAAAGTGCTTAACACTTATTTAGCGCTTTACATTCTGAAAGCACTTTACAAACATTAACGAATTAATCATGTCACTGTGATGTCAGGAAGGTGGTAAAATTACCATTCCTGAGATGAAGGAATTAAATAAAGTGGCTTATGACAATGAAAGACTTTAAAAGTCTAAATATTGAAACCTCAGTAAATATCTAAATGACTAGAGCAGTGAGTTGACTGTATATGATATAAAGAAAGCAGTGCAAGTTAATACAATACTGAAATATAATCAAAGCCACCTTTCAACTGTGGCACATAGAGTATATAGCCATTGCTGACTACCCATACATCCCTACCAACCTTTGCTATTCTCAAAGAGCTATTATAGAATTAATTCTGCTAATATTTTAAAATTATAACATCTTCACAAACAAAATGCCCTGTAAATTAAAACAATTTATGAATTTTTGATTTTTCATTATTAATCTTGTTTTAGAAAAAAATATCAACTACTAGAAACAGTTTTTTAAAATCACTTTTAAAAGAACAATGGTAACTAAGAAGTCTAAGTTATTTCCAAGGAAGAATTTTTTACTGACAACTTTCTAAAATACTACCAAAAAGTTTATAGATTCTTAAAATAATGCCAATCAGAAATAATTACTATTTAAGTTCTACCAAATATTTTTGCTTATCAAAATCCAAACTGGTCTTCTGAAATCACAGATATATATTTTAGAAAAAAATTTAAGTAGATATAAATATAGACACATGCATACCACATACATATACAGACACATATGTACGTGTGTGTGTGTGTGTGTGTGTGTGTGTGTGTAGACTGGCCTCCAACTAGACAGCCACAATCAGAACATTTTCAGTAGTAAATTACAATTTGTGTAATTACCTTCTTGTTCAAACATTAAATAGTCCTAGCTTTTGAACTTTGAGTGAGCCCTTAAGTGTCATCTGAATAAACCAGAAGAGAGGCATTTACATCATTAGCACCATCACAAAGTATACCCTCTCATCAATTCAGATGCAAAGTTGTTTCAAATATTTTCTTTTTTAGTTTCAACTGGTTTCATATCCTAGCCAAATAAAGGAAGAGTTCAGATCTTGAAACCAGAAGAAAATAAAACAATTATTAAGAGAATTTGATTATTTTATCACAAGATTAGGAAAACCATCTGCATTCAAACCTTATTCTGAATTTGGGGGCTTCATATTGACCACAGAGTTACTGATATTACAGTCTCGTGTGGTTTCATAACACTGAAATAAATAGGAGATTGAAGGAAAATGAAATGCAAATGGACAATATGCAAATATTTGAAAGATATTCTGCCTTACTAGTATTTAAAGATGTGTAAAATAACGTTACCGTAAGATTGACAAAAATTAAGAGAATGCCAAAACGTAGGGATGATAAAGGTGCAAGGAAATAGGCCCTCTCACAGACTTTCTTGAACTGAAATGAATCAAATCCTTCTGTTTAGTGATATAAGCAAAAAAGCAAACAAACAAAAAGAAAGAAGCCCTCTAGGAGACAAATGTTTGTCCTAGGATGTTACTAAAGCATCCTTTGTAATGGAAAAGAAAACAAAAACTAAGTATATACCAATAAGGAAATAGTTGAACAAATTATGGTATAATGATATTTATCAACACAATTCCATTTTTGAAAAGTGTATTATATTTGTATATATGTGGATACTTTTGAATAAAATTTTTAAAAATTTCAAATATAGTCACAAAATATTAATTATAGTTACCTCTGGGGGTTGAGATTTTAAGAATAGGAGTGGGCAGAGAAGCTTTTCACTTTTATTACTTTATTTTTAAGTCCTAAGTTGTAGGTGGTTTTGGTTTGTTCATTTTATTAAATAAATAAAACAGGGAAAACATTTTAAGACTAATATAATTTACATTATCTTCATAAGTTTGTGACTTGATTAAAATTTTGGAAATAATCACACTAATTGATATTGCCTTTTATAAGTAGTAGAGAAAAAATCTAATAATCAAGAAGGTGTAATTTGGGATTCTATTAGCCAACTGATAGCAACACCTAAAATTAAACTTTTTAATAATGTAATAGAGAAACAAACCCCTAGTCTGTTCATCATATTACCATATTTCCCACATTAGCTACATTTCGAAGGTCCAATCTGGTTTTATTTTAGTTTCTCACTTCTTGCAGTAATAATTTGTCATTGAATTTTGGAGGGATGTCAATATGATGATGAAGTGCCAGGTTGCCACACAGCAAATATACCCCAGAAGACCAACTCTAAAAGACACAGAATGTTGATATGTTCATGCTTCTGTGAATTCCGTGTCTATGTCAGCCCTAAATTGTACAAAATTAAGCCACAAAGCTAAAAGTTCGTTAAAAGTACTTTTTAAAAATTGTTCATTTATTTCCTAATGACATTGAAAGTTCTGTGCCTTTGATTTTTCAAATGCCAAAAATATGGCCCACTTAACTGATGTATCGATCAATGGCAATATTTGTTTTAAATATAGGTACTGTATTTTAAACATATGTACACGTGCATACTACACATTTGGTTAGATATAGAGACGAAAGATGATAGATAAATAGAGAGATGTAGAAAAAAGCAGATTCTTGTCACATGACCAGGAAAATCTAGGCACGTGGACACATTGTAGGGTGGGTAGGGCAGGGTTTATTGGGTGAAAGGAAAAAAGGAAAGAGGGACTCTCAGCAAAGCCAGACAGAGTCCCGCTGCAGGACTCCCGCCTCATGGACTGATTCCCAGGTCACCACCCAGGAACTGACGAGGCCAGGTTCCTTCCCACTGCAAACGCCCGGAACTTCCCGAGGATCCACCCCATCCTCCCAGTGCGCAGGTGGGCATTATTCAGAGAGAATCAGTGGGAAAAGGGCCAGCTTCATCCTGGGACCAGCAGTCCGGTTTTTCAGCCTTCACGCTATTTTAGGCTTTAAGGCGGGGTTCATCGGGGACCCTTGGCTGTCTCCTGTCTCTATCACAGATACATAGATACACTGAAGATAGATAGATACACAGATGAGCTATGGCTCATCTGAAATTTTTCAGCAGCTCCTTACTTTACTTTTCTATACCTTAAAATATCAATTGAGTTTTGACATTTAAAACTTTTTTAAATAAAGAAAAATAATTAATGTATACTCTAAATTCTGCTCTTTTGCTCTTTTTTATTCTAAAATTCTAAGAGAAATTCTGAAAAGACGTCTACAAATGTGTTAAGATGCACAGATTCTATCACAATGGAAAATAAATCCACAGATATTCTGAAGAAGAAAAACGAAAAGTGGAAGTTTTTTGTTTTTTTTACGAAATGCCAGGAGGTTGTGTTTGTGTTAATGAGAAACATTATCTTACCAAAGAATGCTGGTATTCTCATTTCCATTTATATAGGAAATTGATTAATACTTAACTAATTGGCACATGCAAATGGGGATTAACTGAATTCACTTTTCTCCACAACTCAACGACTGTAATTTAGATCCTTACTTAGATTTAAATCTTTTATTATTTTTGAAGGTAATCATCTTCCTGTTGTTAGAAATAAAATATCAAAGCACCATGCTAATTATAGCTCGTGTCTCACAAATTAGCTAATTAACATTACTGAAAAGCAAATGTACAGCGAGCAAAGTTTAAACTCTTGAACTGGAGTCAAGCCTTCATGCAATACAGTGGTGACATACATGCTATTGAATGCCATTGGGTCAGATATACTTTGGAGCTAATAACTGTAGTCAGATATTTAGTTTTTCTTCAAATAAATAGCTTATTCTGATGTTTCCATGCAATTCCACCTGTGAACTTCTTGTGATTAGCTCTTCTAGACGGAGATGTGAGGTGGGAAAACAGAATGATGCTCACGGCTAGGAAAAGCCATCTTTTAGTAAAATCTCGAAAGTTCTCAAGGCATGCATGACTTGCTTGGGAAACTATAAAACCAGTTGTGTTCATAATTTTGTTTGCTAACTAATATATTTCAACACCTAAGATGCTGGCAACAATAATTCTTTAGATTCAGGGCAAAAAAAAAAACTGTTTAGCAGTTAATTTAGAGGGAAATGGCTAGAAATTCAAAGTTCCTGAGTGATAGGAACCTAATTCATCTGTGTGCCGATTTAATCTATGGTTGGATAGTCATGTAGAATCAGGGCATGTTTGGAGGAGCAGTCCTAAAGTAAGCAGGGATGTGGTCTTCATCAGAAGTATTAGAAACAGGGCTTAACCATGACTATTTGCATACTGAATGTTTATTAAGCAGTTATTATGTGTCAGAGAGTATATTACAATCTTAATACCTGAGAATGAGAAAGACTGATGAGACTATGACCTCAAAAAGCACACAGAGATACAAGAGACAAAACAAATGTGTAAACAGAAAAATAATTAAGTTAATTAAATGTTAGAGTACATGCAACAAACAAAAAACCAGAAGGGTGAAATAACACCAAAGTAAAAAGACTGACAAACAGAAAGATCTAGTCATGGAAGAAACAGAACAAACGCGATTTCAGTCAAATGTTCTAAAATGCAGAAGAGCTTGATGTGACCAAGGGGCTGAAAGAAGTTCATTGTGCTGAAGTATAGTGAATAGTAAGCAAGAGAGAGAATAATATAAAATGAAGGTGTAGAAACAGGAGCAGAGCAAGGCCACATCAGGCCTTGTCAACTTTACTAAAAAGGCTGATTTTATTTTAAGTTCAACAGGAAGACATTGGAAGTCTTTAATATGGGGAATGAGATGAGCCCAATTTACATTTGGGAAGGTCAGTCATGGGATGAAGTGAGAAAGAGATTGTGGAACAGCAAGAGCAGAAGTGAGTAGCCCTATGAAGAATGTATTCTATAGACTTGGTAAAACGTGGCAGTGGTCTTGTCTCTGGTGGTAACAGTAAAGATAGAGAAGAAAGAATGACTCCAGATGCAAAGTGTATTAATTAGTCCATTCTGGAAAAAAAAAAAAAAACCACCAGAGACAGGATAATTTCTAAAGAAAAGAGGTTTAATTGACTCACAGTTCTGCATGGCTGGGGAGGCCTCAGGAAACTTACAATCATGGTGGAAGGCAAAGCAGAAGCAGGCACTTTCTTCACAAGCTGGCAGGAGAGAGTGAGCATGAGTAGGGGAAATGCCAGATGCTTATAAAACCATCAGATATCATGAAAACTTACTCACTGTCATGAGAACAGGATGAGGGAAACCACCCCCATGATCCAGTCACTTCCCACTGGGTCCCCCCATGACCCCTGGGATTATGGGGATTACAATTCAAGATGAGATATGGGTGGGGCACAGCCAAACCATATCACAAAGTTAGCAGAAATCACTAATAGAGAATGAATTAAAGGAAGCTTCATACATACATAGTTTGAGCAACTGGGTACATCAAAATGCCATGTGGTAAGAAAGAAAAATCTCCATCTAGTCAGGGAGACAAAGGAGCCTTCAGAGTGAGGAAATAAGGTAGTCATGGCCAGCCCAAGAATAAGGCTTAATTTGAAACCTTAAAGACAAGACAGGAAGCTGAAGTGGCTACAAAACTCTTTTTTTTTTTTTTTTTTATTATACTTCAGAGTTTTAGGGTACATGTGCACAATGTGCAGGTTTGTTACATATGTATCCATGTGCCATGTTGATTTCCTGCACCCATTAACTCGTCATTTAGCAATAGGTGTATCTCCTAATGCTGTCCCTCCCCCCTCCCCCCACCCCACAACAGTCCCCGGAGTGTGATGATCCCCTTCCTGTGTCCATGAGTTCTCATTGTTCAATTCCCACCTATGAGTGAGAACATGCGGTGTTTGGATTTTTGTCCTTGCAATAGTTTACTGAGAATGATGTTTTCCAGTTTCATCCATGTCCCTACAAAGGACACGAACTCATCATTTTTTATGGCTGCATAGTATTCCATGGTGTATATGTGCCACATTTTCTTAATCCAGTCTATCGTTGTTGGACATTTGGGTTGGTTCCAACTCTTTGCTATTGTGAATAGTGCCGCAATAAACATACGTGTGCATGTGTCTTTATAGCAGCATGATTTATAGTCCTTTGGGTATATACCCAGTAATGGGATGGCTGGGTCAAATGGTATTTCTAGTTCTAGATCCCTGAGGAATCGCCACACTGACTTCCACAATGGTTGAACTAGTTTACAGTCCCACCAACAGTGTAAAAGTGTTCCTATTTCTCCACATCCTCTCCAGCACCTGTTGTTTCCTGATTTTTTAATGATGGCCATTCTAACTGGTGTGAGATGGTATCTCACTGTGGTTTTGATTTGCATTTCTCTGATGGCCAGTGATGATGAGCATTTCTTCATGTGTTTTTTGGCTGCATAAATGTCTTCTTTTGAGAAGTGTCTGTTCATGTCCTCTGCCCACTTTTTGATGGGGTTGTTTGTTTTTTTCTTGTAAATTTGTTTGAGTTCATTGTAGATTCTGGATATTAGCCCTTTGTCAGATGAGTAGGTTGCAAAAATTTTCTCCCATTCTGTAGGCTGCCTGTTCACTCTGATGATAGTTTCTTTTGCTGTGCAGAAGCTCTTTAGTTTAATGAGATCCCATTTGTCAATTTTGGCTTTTGTTGCCATTGCTTTTGGTGTTTTAGACATGAAGTCCTTGCCCATGACTATGTCCTGAATGGTATTGCCTAGGTTTTCTTGTAGGATTTTAATGGTTTTAGGTCTAACATATAAATCTTTAATCCATCTTGAACTAATTTTTGTATAAGGTGTAAGGAAGGGATCCAGTTTCAGCTTTCTACATATGGCTAGCCAGTTTTCCCAGCACCATTTATTAAATAGGGAATCCTTTCCCCATTTCTTGTTTTTGTCAGGTTTGTCAAAGATCAGATAGTTGTAGCTATGCCGCATCATTTCTGAGGGCTCTGTTCTGTTCCATTGATCTATGTCTCTGTTGTGGTACCAGTACCATGCTGTTTTGGTTACTGTAGCCTTGTAGTATAGTTTGAAGTCAGGTAGCGTGATGCCTCCAGCTTTGTTCTTTTGGCTTAGGATTGACTTGGCGATGCGGGCTCTTTTTTGGTTCCATATGAACTTTAAAGTAGTTTTTTCCAATTCTGTGAAGAAAGTCATTGGTAGCTTGATGGGGATGGCATTGAATCTATAAATTACCTTGGGCAGTATGGCCATTTTCACGATATTGATTCTTCCAACCCATGAGCATGGAATGTTCTTCCATTTGTTTGTATCCTCTTTTGTTTCATTGAGCAGTGGTTTGTAGTTCTCCTTGAAGAGGTCCTTCACATCCCTTGTAAGTTGGATTCCTAGGTATTTTATTCTCTTTGAAGCAATTGTGAATGGGAGTTCACTCATGATTTGGCTCTCTGTTTGTCTGTGATTGGTGTACAAGAATGCTTGTGTTTTTGTACATTAATTTTGTATCCTGAGACTTTGCTGAAGTTGCTAATCAGCTTAAGGAGATTTTGGGCTGAGACAATGGGGTTTTCTAGATATACAATCATGTCATCTGCAAACAGGGACAATTTGACTTCCTCTTTTCCTAATTGAATACCCTTTATGTCCTTCTCCTGCCTGATTGCTCTGGCCAGAACTTCCAGCACTATGTTGAATAGGAGCGGTGAGAGAGGGCATCCCTGTCTTGTGCCGGTTTTCAGAGGGAATGCTTCCAGTTTTTGCCCATTCAGTATGATATTGGCTGTGGGTTTGTCATAGATAGCTCTTATTATTTTGAGATACGTCCCATCAATACCTAATTTATTGAGAGTTTTTAGCATGAAGGGTTGTTGAATTTTGTCAAAGGCCTTTTCTGCATCTATTGAGATAATCATGTGGTTTTCGTCTTTGGTTCTGTTTATATGCTGGATTACATTTATTGATTTGCATATGTTGAACCAGCCTTGCATCCCAGGGATGAAGCCCACTTGATCATGGTGGATAAGCTTTTTGATGTGCTGCTGGATTCGGTTTGCCAGTATTTTATTGAGGATTTTTGCATCAATGTTCTTCAAGGATATTAGTCTGAAATTCTCTTTTTTGGTTAAGTCTCTGCCAGGTTTTGGTATCAGGATGATGCTGGCTTCATAAAATGTGTTAGGGAGGATTCCCTCTTTTTCTATCGATTGGAATAGTTTCAGAAGGAATGGTACCAGTTCCTCCTTGTACCTCTGGTAGAATTCAGCTGTGAATCCATCAGGTCCTGGACTCTTTTTGGTTGGTAAGCTATTGATTATTGCCACAATTTCAGAACCTGTTATTGGTCTATTCAGAGATTCAACTTCTTCCTGGTTTAGTCTTGGGAGGGTGTATTTGTCGAGGAATTTATCCATCTCTTCTAGATTTTCTAGTTTATTTGCATAGAGGTGTTTGTAGTATTCTCTGATGGTAGATTGTATTTCTGTGGGATCGATGGTGATATCCCCTTTTTCGTTTTTTATTGCATCTATTTGATTCTTCTCTCTTTTCTTCTTTATTAGTCTTGCTAGCGGTCCATCAATTTTGTTGATCCTTTCACAAAACCAGCTCCTGGATTCATTAATTTTTTGAAGGGTTTTTTGTGTCTCTATTTCCTTCAGTTCTGCTCTGATTTTAGTTATTTCTAGCCTTCTGCTAGCTTTTGAATGTGTTTGCTCTTGCTTTTCTAGTTCTTTTAATTGTGATGTTAGGGTGTCAATTTTGGATCTTTCCTGCTTTCTCTTGTGGGCATTTAGTGCTATAAATTTCCCTCTACACACTGCTTTGAACGTGTCCCAGAGATTCTGGTATGTTGTGTCTTTGTTCTCGTTGGTTTCAAAGAACATCTTTATTTCTGCCTTCATTTCATTATGTACCCAATAGTCATTCAGGAGCAGGTTGTTCAGTTTCCATGTAGTTGAGCGGTTTTGAGTGAGTTTCTTAATCCTGAGTTCTAGTTTGATTGCACTGTGGTCTGAGAGACAGTTTGTTATAATTTCTGTTCTTTTACATTTGCTGAGGAGAGCTTTACTTCCAACTATGTGGTCAATTTTGGAATAGGTGTGGTGTGGTGCTGAAAAAAATGTATATTCTGTTGACTTGGGGTGGAGAGTTCTGTAGATGTCTATTAGGTCCACTTTATGTAGAGCTGAGTTCAATTCCTGAATATCCTTGTTAACTTTCTGTCTTGTTGATCTGCCTAATGCTGACAGTGGGGTGTTAAAATCTCCCATTATTATTGTGTGGGAGTTTAAGTCCCTTTGTAGGTCACTGAGGACTTGCTTTATGAATCTGGGTGCTCCTGTGTTGAGTGCATATATATTTAGGATAGTTAGCTCTTCTTGTTGAATTGATCCCTTTACCATTATGTAATGGCCTTCTTTGTCTCTTTTGATCTTTGTTGGTTTAAAGTCTATTTTATCAGAGACTGGGATTGCAACCCCTGCCTTTTTTTGATTTCCAGTTGCTTGATAGGTCTTCCTCCATCCCTTTATTTTGAGTCTATGTGTGTCTCTGCACGTGAGATGGGTTTCCTGAATACAGCACACTGATGGGTCCTGACTCCTTATCCAGTTTGCCAGTCTGTGTCTTTTGGTTGGAGCATTTAGCCCATTTACATTTAACGTTAATATTGTTATGTGTGAATCTGATCCTGTCATTATGATGTTAGTTGGTTATTTTGCTCGTTAGTTGCTATAGTTTCTTCCTAGTCTCGATGGTCTTTACAGTTTGGCATGTTTTTGCAGTGGCTGGTGCCGGTTGTTCCTTTCCATGTTTAGTGCTTCCTTCAGGAGCTCTTTTAGGGCAGGCCTGGTGGTGACAAAATCACTCAGCGTTTGCTTATCTGTAAAGTATTTTATTTCTCCTTCACTTATGAAGCTTAGTTTGGCGGGATAGGAAATTCTGGGTTGAAAATTCTTTTCTTTAAGAATGGTGAATATCGGCCCCCACTCTCTTCTGGCTTGTAGAGTTTCTGCTGAGAGATCAGCTGTTAGTCTGGTGGGCTTCCCTTTGTGGGTAACCCGACCTTTCTCTCTGGCTGCCCTTAACATTTTTTCCTTCATTTCAACTTTGGTGAATCTGACAATTATGTGTCTTGGAGTTGCCCTTCTCGAGGAGTATCTTTGTGGCGTTCTCTGTATTTCCTGAATCTGAATGTTGGCCTGCCTTGCCAGATTGGGGAAGTTCTCCTGGATAATATCTTGCAGAGTGTTTTCCAACTTGGTTCCATTCTCCCCATCATTTTCAGGTACACCAATCAGACGTAGGTTTGGTCTTTTCACTTAGTCCCAAATTTCTTGGAGGCTTTGTTCATTTCTTTTTATCCTTTTTTCTCTAAACTTCCCTTCTCTCTTCATTTCATTCATTTCATCTTCCATCAGCGATACCCTTTCTTCCAGTTGATCGCATCTACTACTGAGGCTTCTGCAATCTTCGCGTAGTTCTCGAAACTTGGCTTTCAGCTCCATCAGCTCCTTTAAGCCCTTCTCTCCCTTGGTTATTCTAGTTATCCATTCTTCTAATTTTTTTTCAAAGTTTTTAACTTCTTTGCTATTGTTTTGAATTTCCTCTCGTAGCTCAGAGTAGTTTGATCGTCTGAAGCCTTCTTCTCTCAACTCATCAAAGTCATCCTCCATCCAGCTTTGTTCCGTTGCTGGTGAGGAACTGCGTTCCTTTGGAGGAGGAGAGGTGCTCTGTTTTTTAGAGTTTCCAGTTTTTGTGCTCTGTTTTTTCCCCATCTTTGTGGTTTTATCTACTTTTTGTCTTTGATGATGGTGATGTACAGATGGGTTTTTGGTGTGGATGTCCTTTCTGTTTGTTAGTTTTCCTTCTACCAGACAGGTCCCTCAGCTGCAGGTCTGTTGGAGTTTACTAGAGGTCCACTCCAGACCCTGTTTGGCTGGGTGTCAGCAGCGGTGGCTGCAGAACAGCGGATTTTCGTGAGACCACAAATTCAGCTGTCTGATAGTTCCTCTGAAAGTTTTGTCTCAGAGGAGTACCCAGTTGAATGAGGTGTCAGTCTGTCCCTACTGGGGGGGTGCCTCCCAGTTAGGCTGCTCAGGGGTGAGGGACCAACTTTAGGAGGCAGTCTGTCCGTTCTCAGATCTCCAGCTGCGTGCTGGGAGAACCACTACTCTCTTCAAAGCTGTCAGTCAGACAGGGACAATTAAGTCTGTGGAGGTTCTTGCTGAGTTTTTGTTTGTCTGTGCCCTGCCCCCAGAGGTGGAGCCTACAGAGGCAGGCAGGCCTCCTTGAGCTGTGGTGGGCTCCACCCAGTTCGAGCTTCCTGGCTGCTTTGTTTACCTAAGCAAGCCTGGGCAATGGCGGGCGCCCCTCCCCCAGCCTCGCTGCCGCCTCGCAGCTTGATCTCAGACTGCTGTGCTAGCAATTAGCGAGACTCCGTGGGCATAGGACCCTCCGAGCCAGGTGCGGGACACAATCTCCTAGTGTGCTGTTTTCCAGGCCCGTTGGAAAAGCGCAGTATTAGGATGGGACTGACCCGATATTCCAGGTGCCGTCTGTTTCCCCTTTCTTTGACTAGGAAAGGGAGCTCCCTGACCCCTTGCGCTTCCCGAGTGAGGCAATGCCTCGCCCTGCTTCGGCTCGCGCACAGTGCGCTTCACCGACTGTCCTGCACCCACTGTTAGGCACTCCCTAGTGAGATGAAACCGGTACCTCAAGCAGAAATGCAGAAGTCACCCATCTTCTGTGTCGCTGGGGCTGGGAGCTGGAGACCGGAGCTGTTCCTATTCGGCCATCTTGGCTCCACCCCTACAAAACTCTTAGCCCGGAAATTACACTCAGGTAGAGTGAGAAATGAGGCCTGGGCTAAGGAGAGATGGCGGACATCAGTGGAGGCATACATGGGAGGTGATTGAACAGGGGAAAAGCTGCAGTCTTCTACCCCTTTGTAAGGTGTCCGTTCAGCTACCTCCAATAAATAGCACCCTGCTGTTTTCTGACATCCAACTGGACAATGCACCACACTCCTTATTTGTCCTCTCCCTGTCCCCTTTAAAAATGTATGCTTCAGTGTTCATCTCTCTACAGCCTTTCTAGATAATCCAATAAACTAATATGTGTTCAAACTGCTAATGGTTTAAATCAGAGGATGTTAGTAGTGGCCCTCTGGAGAAACACGGCTTAACCAAAATGTTAAGGGCTAATTCTGGAAATAGCTCCTTGTAGGAAATTGAACTGTAAGTGGAATGCAAGCCTTTTACATCCTTAAAATGAACCACATAGAAGGTTGTCTCACCCTGCTTTGGGATGAACTTTAGCCTTAAAAGTAAGCTTCCCAAATTACTGAGTGCTTGTTTGAAGAAAGATGGTTTGCCCTAAAAAAAGAGAAGTGCTTTCAATCATCATGTGAGTGCAAAGAAAAAAATTGTTACTGGAAAAGGAGCGAAGGCTTTGTCTTTGACCCAGTGTCCCACCGAGTGGAAACGTTTACTTGGAGATTCCATGCACAGGTCAATGTACCACAGAAGCCAAAATCAGTTCTTAAACACAATAACACTAACCACAAGCCACCCAAGAATCGGAGACACTTTTATACAGCCCAGTTTCTTCCCTTGCAGGCTCATTTTCAAGGCCACATGGGTTGGGGGAAAATTGTGCATCCCTGCTAAAGTGGTTTTTAGTCTGTAGTGAATGTGTTTTAGTCTTGACATATTTTCCAATTGGTAAGGGGAAAAAAAGTCAAGCAAATTTAAATGTACAAATAAAATTTGCCGTCGTCTTCAAAACATAAGAGAGAGTGCTTAAAGAGCAAGCCTTATTTTGGCTATTTGCGCTTTAATTCTCCTTACCTAAATGATGCGGGTGTTGTTCAAAAAGAATAGAAAATAGCCTTCCTATAAAAGATCCCAGCATAAAAGATTAAATATGCACCCTACCTTTAATACCTGACTGGTTCCTAGCCAATGCACAGCATTCATTTCTTTCAACTTGACTCCAAGAAGACTTCCTGACCACCATAAATCATTTGCTTTTGTTGCATTGTGCTGATATTGCAGCTTTATTTTCCAGGTACTCTGTTCATTATATCTCTCCCCAAATCAATCCCTCAGCCAACATTCTACTTCTCTTATATATTTTAATACAGTATCATTTTTTTAATATAATGAATAAATGAGCAAATTAATGAATAAAAGAACAAATGAGGCTGGATGAGATGGCTCATGCCTGTAATCCCAGCACTTCTGGAGGCCCAGGCAAGAGGATTGCTTGAGGCAAGGAATTCAAGACCAGCCTGGGCGATGTGGCAAGACCCATTCTCTCCAAAATTTTTAAAAAAGGAAACTTAGCAGGGTGTGGTGGCACTTGCCTGTAGTCCCAGCTATTCAGGAGGCTGAGGCAGCAGGAATGCTTGAGCCAGGGGGTTGCAGGCTGCAGGGCGCCATGATTCTGTCACGCACTCCAGCCTGGGCAACACAGCAAACACTAACTCAAAAAAAAAAAAAAAGAAGAAGAAGAAGAAAGCATAAGTGAATAAATAAATGAATCAAGGCCATTAACTGCCATAAATTCAGATGAACAGCTGTTTACATAAGTGTTACCCTTTGATTTACAAGCTACCTAATTGAAAATAGAAATAAAACATAAGAAGAGTGAGTGACAGAGTTCCATTTTTTTCAAGATTAGTCAGACAACTAACTTCTCTAGGTACATATTAGATACTTTGGAAAGGTCTTTCAGACCAGTAAAATACCATTTGGTATGCTGAACTAGTCATTTACTGGGTAATACCCTGTGTATGTAAAAAGTCACGTAACGTTTACTCTTTTATAATCATAGAGCAGCTAAGGCTCTGGGAAGTACAAACTGCCTTTCAGAACTACAATCAGCAACAAGCTACATTTCCAATTTTGCAGATTCACAAGAAAAAAAGGATTATCTTTTGTAAAACATTAATAGTGCCAAATGTACCTGTATGGTTGCACACCCAATGAAGCTTCCAATGTATTCTTATTTTAATAAAATGTTATTCTTAAGGAGATAACATAAGTAATTATCTAATACTTTAAGTGACATAAATTGCATTTAATAAGTTCTAGAGTATTATTCATATTATTCTCTTCAAAAGCATTAGTTCACTTAATTCCCACAACAGACCTAAGATGATGATACTATCATTATCCCTAACTTACAGATAGGGAAACTGAAGCATAGGGAGAAAAACCAAGCTGATTAAAGCTAGAGCTGAACTTTGACCCCAATTCTATTCCATTTTTGAGCTCAAGCTTACAATCATTAAAATATATTCTTTGTTATATGCATGGTTATATACATAACCACAAGAATGTTAAGTTTACTTATCTGTTTGGTACACCAATGGATCACAAGTGTTTCTATCAATGCCTATCACACATAGTGGGTACTCAATAAGGATTTGTTAGGTGAAAGAATGATAAATAATGAGGACTATCTTGGATCAATACCATGTCAATAATCTCATATCAGTTTCGGACTCAATTAAGTTAGAAGCAAGATATTAACCTGAAACAAAAGAGTGTTAAGTTGTATGGTAGAATTCCTCCTGTCAATCACATGTTTTGATAGTTGCCTCATCATCTATATAGAGTAAAACTTTTTAGAACATTGATGGTAGGTTAATTTATGATCTCTGTCCAGCATTTATGATAAATGTTAGAAAAACAAGATTATTTTTGCTTCTGTTGAACACATGATGATTATTATGGTAGGCTTAAAATACATACAAATAATCAATTAAGGACAAAACTCGATATACTGCAAATAGCTGTTAAATAGAGAAGGAATTTAACATACTGAAAAAGAAGACTCATGAACATAGGTTCTTTGAGCCAAAATGACACATTTGTTCACATTTCTGTAAATAGTTGTGGTGAAATGTATTGTGCTATGCATATTATCTCAGCTATCTTTTATTATTTCATATAACCAAACCATTTAAGGAAAAGAGCACACTTTAAATAGCAGAGCTATTAGGTACCAGCAGCCTAAACGGATCTCTATTTTGTAGATTATATTCAATTAATCTGCTACTGTTTGTGCAAACACACCTCGTTCTTTCTTGCTTCTGTAACATTTCTCATGCTGTTCTCCTGCTTAAAACACTCTTTCTTTTCTTCAGGTATCCAACTGAACTTCAAAGCTCAGCTAGCTCAAACATAATTTCTACAAAAACTTTCCTGAGAAAAATATCGAATTAAAAGTGTGGGAGTAATCTAAGACATAAAATAACCCATCTCCACCAACATGAACGTATGCATAACTTTTCCTTCTACTACTAATTGGTATTGCAGCCTAGACTTACACATCTGAAGAGACAAAATTGTGAGACTGTGATCCAGGCAGTGAGACTCCAAAGTCTAGGTATTTATCCCTAAGTGAGATAGATATAGATAGACAGATGATAGGCTGGGCGCCGTGGCTCACGCCTGTAATCCCAGCTCTTTGGGAGGCAGAGGTCTGCGGATCACCTGAGGTTAGGGGTTCGAGACCAGCCTGGCTAACATGGCGAAACCCCGTCTCTATTAAAAATACAAAATTAGCTGGGCATGGTGGTGGACGCCTGTAATCCCAGCTGGGGCAGGAGAATTGCTTGAACCCGGGAGGCAGAGGTTGCAGTGAGCTGAGATCAAGCCATTGCACTGGGTGACAAGAGCGAAATTTTGTCTAAAAAAAAAGATACAGATAGATGACAGATGATAGATGATAGATAGATAGATAGATGATAGATAGATAGATAGAAGATAGATAATCACATAAATATAAATAAAGGATTTAAAATAATGAAGACACACAAAGAGCTTTCTTGGCCAGGATTTGTCTCTGAAAGCTTTATCTAGGCTTCAGCAAGGCCTGGAAGAACATGTAAGATTTGAACAGGCAGAAAGCAGAAGAAAAGGCTTTTTAGGAAGGAGGAAAATCAGTGAAAAGTTTCAGAGGGGAAAAAAACATAAGCTTGGGTAAGTACTGGTAGGGAAATAGATTACAAAAAGCAAGAGATAAATAAAGAAATGAAGTTGTTTGTTGATGAAAAAACTGCCTTGGCAAATAAATGAGTCAGTACTTTTTGAGATAAGCTTTAAGATATACTTAGTTTTTAAGTGTGGGAACACCATGATGAAAGTGATTTTGTTTGTCAGCAACACTTCCTTCTTATCTTCCATCTCCATCTAAACCCTACCTTCTCTTCAATGCAGAAACAAGACCAGTCAGGGGTTATTTGCAGGAATCATTTTGAAGACAAAAATTTCCAAGCAATCAACTCCAACCAATAAAAAATCTGAGTTTAATTATATGAGAAAAAAATCTAAACTTGTATAAAATAAAAATAAATGTTAGAACTGGCACAGAGTAAATGTAGAAAAAATCACTTATGAAAAAAAAAAAAGTACATTTTTTTCAGGCAATAAAACTTAGCCAGTACTTATGTGGTGGAAAATCTCAACCTACATCCACTTTGTCAGTATTATGGGGTAGTTTTAATTATCAAGACCCCAGAGACTTCCGTCATGTAAGGAAAATATTACTAGAGATACAGGATATCAACTTTCACCTTATATATTATAATACATAGGGCTTATTTTCATGGGTTTTCACCATGGGGGGAAATACTTTCGAACAAATTACTTTCCAGTTTAGAATATTTTCCTGTATATCAGGAGCCAACTCAATAATTTCGAATGCTTTGAGGAGTGAAGCACAGGAAATTCTTTCATCTCTGAGTTGGCATGTTTCCTCTTTCCTCTTCTACACCATAATATTACACTTAGCACTGGTTGGTTAAGCCCAGGCTGGCTGTCCCTCTGCCCTCCACAAACCACATTTACGACCATATTTATCTTATTTGGGACACCAAGTTCAAGCAAAAGATTTCTCGGATCAGGGTCAAAGGCATTAGCACGTTGGCAAAATTGATTGTGGTGAAGTAGAAATGCCCTTTGTAAAATACCATAGAAGCAAAAATATTGATTTACTTTGTGTTTTGGCTTAAAAATAATTTCCTATGGTAAACCAGTTCCTCACTAAATACCAATATCACATAGTAACTAAATTCACCAAGTCAAACAATATTTGAACGCTTTTATTGTTGTCTGCATTGTAGTTCATTTCCAAGCCAATAACCGTTGACTTGTAGTTTCTGAGTCATATATTCTAAATATCTTTGTAGACCTGAGGTTGAGTTTTGTCATCAAGCAATACTGAGATAGAATTATTTCCAGAGAGAATTATTTTGTTCTACTAATTAGTAAAATATCAAAATCTATTAGGGTTGTATGAGCACACACTAACTTGTATACATAGAAAGCTTAGTAATTCAAGTACCAGAATGTCATCATTTTTTTAAAGTTTTATATTACATCTCAGGAAATTGCACTTTACCTCCAAGGATGTAATTATTACACAATATCTTAAACCTAGCACATACTTAATAACTACTTATTCATAGACTTACTGTTTATAACATACTAAGAGAAAACAAAGTAAGGAATAAAAGTCAGGTTGATATTTATTTTCAGAAATATTTCTAATATTTCTATTTAGTTCAGGAATATGAACAGAAAATGAATCTTATTATCTATGTTAAATAGATATGTTATAAATTCAGAACATATTAGAAATAAAAATATTATAAATAAGTAAATAATTTTGGCCCATAATAATTTGGCCATTTGGGGCTTTTTTCTGGGCTTAATTGAATTTATAGTTAACAATAAAAGATGTGTTCTAAAAATAAACTGTCCTCTTCAAAAATAATCTGGAAATGGTCAAGAGTCTACATCATTTATTCTGACAAAAGTGATCATATCTTATTTCGCTTTCAGTTTAGCTTCACACCTTGTTTAAACACTAAAAAATCTTTCTAGTGTTCCTTGGGAGAATGATTAGCCACCATTAAATAAAGAATCTCAGGAGGCTGGGCTCTCACCTGTAATCCTAGTGCTTTGGGAGGCCAAGGCAGGAGGATCATTAGAGCCCAGGAGTTCGAGACCAGCTGTGGCAACAATGAGAGACCCTGTCTCTACAAAAAATTTGTACAATAGCCAGATGTGGCAGTGAGTGCCTGCAGTCTCAGTGAATTAGGAGACTGAGGTGAAAGATTCCCTTAAGCCCAGGAGGTCGAGGCTGCACTAAGCTATGATGGTGCCACTGCACTCCAGCTTGGGTGACAGAGCAAGACCTTGTCTCAAAATAAAAAGAGAGAAACTCAGGTGCTTGTGTTAAATCATCTTGGCTACATGGAGTTGCCCATTTAAGAAGCAGTTCACTCTCAAGTAAATACCTGCAATTTAAGGCATCTGTTCTAAGATTTCTCACATGAGGTTCTGCTTGCTTTCTGTCTGCAATGTCTCAACACAGGCTTCTACTATGGGCAGCCACTTGGGATTTTTGTGGGACCTTAGTTTCAATTGCTCTCAAGAGTATAAGTACCATATAAACTTCCCAGAGTTTAGAAGATTCTTCTATTCACAGAGAATAGAAGATTCATACACATGAATCTTCTATTACATGTACTTGAAGAAACCCTGGGAAAATTCTAGTTGAAACCACTGCTTTAGCATCTTCAATTAAAACCATTTGAACAAACAGTAAGTTGAAAGCTATGAAAGAATTTTTTTTTTTTGCAAATAGGCTTCCAAACAGAGCAATATTGGCAAAGGAAACAAAAACACAATTTGTAGTGTTTAAGAACTGCCTAATCCATTTAAAAATAAATAGAGGGACAAGGTTTTCCAGAGAATAGGGTTTATAAAATTTTCAACTGACAGAGTTGAGAGGTTGAGTTGAATAAAGGGAGTAGGGGAGGAGGGATCAAATTTGCCAACTTGAAAGAAAATATTAGTAAAGATTTTCCAAAGGTAAAAATCAACAGATCTTTCCTCCTGGATCTGCAAGCTACCAGTGAATGTGCCTACTGAAGAAGCATTGCCAATTTATAAGACAATATAAATAAAAAGTATTTGGCGACAGAATCAAGAGACATTCCCCTGTATTGTTCCTAGAATCATCAGATACCCAGTTGTTGAAGCCAGATCCTTAGAATTCATCCTGGACTCTTTCTGTCCCTCATTCTGTCTATTTAGTAAATTATCAAATTTTACATCCCTCGAATCTCTGGTAGGATTCGGATGTGAAAAAATAAAAAGAGGAGCTGGTATCATTCCTTCCGAAAATATTCCTAACAAACGAAAAGGGGGGACTCTTCCCTAACTCATTTTATGAAGCCAGCATCATCCTGATACCAAAACTGGGAGAGACATAATGACAACAACAACAACAAAAAAACTTCAGGCCAATATCCCTGATGAACACCTATGCGAAAATCCTCAATAAAATACTGGCAAACCTAATCCAGCAGCACATCAAAAAACTTATCCACCATGATCAAGTTGGCTTCATCCCTGGGATGCAAGTCTGGTTCAACATATGCAAATCAATAAATGTAATCCATCACATAAACAGAACCAAAGACAAAAACCACGTGATTATCTCAATAAAGGCAGAAAAGGCCTTTGATAAATTTCAACATTCCTTCATGTTAAAAACTCTCAATAAACTAGCTATTGATGGAACATGTATCAAAATAATAAGAGCTATTTATGACAGACTCATAGCCAATATCACACTGAATGCACAAAAGCTGGAAGCATTCCTTTTGAAAACCAATACAAGACAAGGATGCCTTTTCTCACCACTCCTATTCAACATAGTATTGGAGGTTCCGGCCAGGGTAATCAGGCAAGAGAAAGAAATAAAGAGTACAGCAAGACAGAAAGTCAAGTTATCTCTGTTTGCAGATGACATGATTTTATGTTTACAAATCCCTATCATGTCAGCCCAAAAACTCCTTGAACTGATAAGCAAGTTTAGCAAAGTCTCAGCATACAAAATCAATATGCAAAAATCACAAGCATTCCTTTACACCAACAATAGGCAAGCAGAGAGCCAAATTATGAATGAACTCCCATTCACAATCACTACAAAGACTATTGTAAAATACCTAGGAATACAGCTAACAAGGAAAGTAAAGGACCTTTTCAAGGAGAAAGAACTACAAACCACTGCTCAAGGAAATAAGAGAGTACACAAACAAATGGAAAAACATTCCATCCTTATGGATAGGAAGAATCAATATTGTGAAAATGGCCATACTGCTCAAAGTAATTTATAGATTCAATCCTATTCCCATCAAACTATCATTGACATTCTTCACAGAATTAGAAAAAAACTATTTTAAATTTCATGTGGAATCAAAGAAGACCTCATATAGCCAAGACAATCCTAAGCAAGAAGAACAAAGCTGGATGTATAATGCTACCTGACTTCAAACTATACTACAAGGCTGCAGTAATCAAAACAGCATGGTACTGGTACCAAAACAGACATACAGACCAATGGAGCAGAACAGAGACCTCAGAAATGACACCACATGTCTACAACCAACTGATCTTCGAGAAACCTGACAAAAGCAATGGTGAAAGGATCTCCTATTCAATAAATGGTGCTGGGAAAATTGGCTAGCCATATGCAGAAAACTGAAACTGGACCCCTTCCTTACACCTTATACGAGGTGGTGGATTAACAACTTAATCCATCCTCAAGGTGGATTAACAACTTAAAAGTAAAATCCAAAACCATTAAACCCCTAGAAGAAAACCTAGGCAACATCATTCAGGACATAGACATGGGCAAAGACTTCATGACAAAAACACCAAAAGCAATTGCAACAAAAGCCAAAATTGACAAAAGCGATCCAATTAAACTAAAGAGCTTCTGCACAGCAAAAGAAACTATCATCAGAGTGAACAGGCAACCTACAGAATGGGAGAAAATTTTTGCAATCTACCCATCTGACAAAGGTCTAATATCTAGAATTTACAAGGAACTTAAGCATATTTACAAGAAAAAAACAAACAACCCCATCAAAAAGTGGGCAAAGGATATGAACAGACACTTCTCAAAAGAAGACATTGATGCGGCCAACAAACATATGAAAAAAAGCTCAACATCACTCAACATCAGAGAAATGCAAATCATAACCACAATGAGACACCATCTCACACCAGTCAGAATGATGATTATTAAAAAGTCAAGAAATAAAGTTGCTGGCAAGGCTGTGGAGAAATAGGAATGCTTTTATACTGTTGGTGGGAGCATAAGTTAGTTCAACCATTGTGGAAGACAGTGTGGTGATTCCTCAAGGATCTAGAATGAGAAATACCATTTGACCTAGCAAATACCATTACTAGGTATATATCCAAAAGAATAGAAATCATTCTACTATAAAGACACATGCACACATATGTTTATTGCAGCAGTATTTATAGAACCAACCCAAATGCCCATCAATGATAGACTGGATAAAGAAAATGTGGTACATATACACCATGGAATACTATGCAACCACAAAAAAGACTGAGATCATGTGTTTTGCAGGGAGCTGGATGAAGCTGGAAGCCATCATCCTCGGCAAACTAACATAGGAACAGAAAACCAAACACCACATGTTCTTACTCATAAGTGGGAGTTGAACCTTGAGGATTCATGGACACAGGGAGGGAAACAACACACACCACGGCCTGTTGGGGGTTGGGGGGTTGGGGAGGGGACTTAGAGGACAGATCAATAGGTGCAGCAAATCACCACGGCACATGTATACCTGTGTAATAAACCTGAACGCTCTGCACATATATCCCTTTTTTTAGATGAAATAAAGGAAAAAAATAAATCTCTTGAATCTCTCTCTCATTTCCCACATCCTCAAAAATTATCTCTGCCACTCCTTGTGTCATCAGATTACTCACTGCCTCTTATCCTTTTTTTCACTGCACCTCCTCTTTCTCTGGAGTAATGCTTTTAATATATTTTTAAATTTCAAATAAGCTCATGTCACTGTAGTGTTTAACATCAATCTCATCTTTCATAGCTCTTCCATGTGCACTTTCTAAACACATTGCACTCACCACAGTTTCTCAAAATCATTATGCTTTTGTGTCTTGGAAAAAAAATAATTTCTTTTGTTTTTCCATTCTTATTGACTAACAAGTTTCTAGTAATCAATATGCAGCTAAATTGTCACCTCCTTTCAAAGCCTCCAGCCCCCACCTCTTGCCAGACTTGTTCTTTCTTCTATCATAACACATCACTTTCTTCTATCATAACACCTCACATCATGTCATGATCTGGCATGTATTCTCACCAGGCTTTGAGTGCCTGAAGAAGAATTATTTCTTACTCAGTTTTAATATGAATGCACAATGTCTGTAATAGATACATGTTAAATAAGGTTCTAGGATTGAACCTTATTGCATCAATGCTGTCTTAGATGCAATTACCTAGAAGCACAGCCTGAGAACTGGATTTCCAGGCAAAGGATTTATTTAGGGAGTCCTCTCAGGAGAAGCCTGCAGGATGGCAAGCAAAGGACAGGTAGAGGAAGAAACTAAGCAAAGGTGTAGTGTTCGTTGATGTCTAGCCTCAGCCTAACCCTACTGGGAGTTCTGGAACAGTAAGGTCATATCAGAACTGGGTCTCTTTGAGCCAAGAGAGTCAGGCTTTGAGACCTCTGTGTCAGTCATTGGTTGCCAAGGGTTGGAGGGTGTCGATGGTGGGAAGTATAGCCTCTCTGTATGCTATTAACTGTGCAAAGCCACACCAAAGACTTTAATGATTTGTCATGCAGTTACCTTGTTGTAGGAGTGCAGTGGTTCTTCCAAGGGAACTTCTAAGCAGCTCAAAAGAGAGAAGAATCCTTAGAAATTTGTGTTTTAGTATCTAGTGTTAACTACAAATTAATACTTAGAAAGAGGCACCAAATCCCTAGAAAATACTAAGAATATTTCTTTAAAATATATACTTTTTAAACTTATCATAAGTTACTTTTTTATTGGGGTAGTGAATCCTATGTGTTATGTCTGAGATTTGGTCTCTTTAACCTCACCATACATGAGAATAAATAAAGGTTGCTCAGCAAACCTACTAAAGGCCTAATACAGCTGTTAAGTCTGTGTAAGTCTTTGTAATATTTCCTGGATACTTGGAACCGAATAAACGGTATCTTTTCATATTCTAAGCATTTGTCTTAGAATAGAAGCATTTTAAAAGTTTGCATATGCAGGCCATGAAACATTATTCTGAATAGGCTTTTATTAATATTCATGCAATATTTATACAGCCTGCCCACATACAGATAGACAAACAAAACAAATGGAGATTATCTTTCAACCGTATTTTAGTATCTTTTCATAAATAGTGCATTATAGTAAACAACTATTCCAAATATTTTCTAAAACGAACGGTATGAGATGTCAGAGAACGCTGAAGATAAACCTAAGCCCCCAAAGCATATTTTTCTTCTTGATTGCTAATAAACAGAGGAATTAAAACTGAGACAAAATTCCTGCTAACGCACATGCAAATTTTAATCAATAACAATACAAAAATATATGTAGCAATAAGAAGCTGCTGACCTTCTAAAATTTCATTCTGCACATTTTCTGTTTATTGTGCTGGATTCTGACCACACATTCCCTATTAGGATAATCACATGTTAAATGAAAGAGAATTCTACTTGCTTAAAGCTAATTTTGAGAAGTGTTTGTAAAAGTACAATGGCATCATGTGGCACATTAGTAATGGGTATGAAAATGTACACAAGAAATGTCAATGGCTGTCATGTGTAACTGAGGGCAGAGAAGAGTGCATATTAATTCAGAAAAATTTGGCCCCACTCCAAGGATTTTTACAATCCCAAGACTATTTTTAAGAAGTTCTCAAAATTGAATCACACATTTAAAACGGAAAAAACAGCTAACTGCCTCCAACTCAGGTATGAAACTAAAGATAAGGAAATTCAGGCAGCCCTTGGCAGTGTGGTTTGAGCAGATAAAAATGGAAAATGTCCAAACCCTTTGACTGTGGAAAAGTCTCAACATTTGCATTTTGTTTCATTTTATTCTTCAGGCGGTATATTAATGCACAGGGGATTACTGTTATAATTTTCATTAACACTGAATGCTCTAGATTCCGGTTGAACACATAATGTATTATTGAAACCCAGATTTCTAATTTTTAATGGTTGAGAAAGCAAGTGAGTATACCCTTCTCTGAAACAATTTTTTAAACAACCTTCTATTAAATCAGCTAAACAAAAAAGAAGTAATTTAGTAATAAGAACCAAATTCAGGCTGCTTCAATACCTATGAGATGAGGAGATGGGTGAAATGAAACAACAGAATGCCTGGAATATTCAAACAAATTTTGTTTAGCTGATATTAAGGTAAATGTAGTGGTTGAGTGAATAGAGCCTAGAAAAGGGTTAACTGGATAAATTAAGTTTCAGACAAGTGGAGAGTTGGTATTTCAACTTCTGGAACTTTCATTTTAATCATTTTTATGAAAACAGTTCTAAAATATATTACACTCTTTATTATTCTTTTATTTAAAGTAACTGAACATACTTATCTTTCCTTAATGAGTTAGAATTATTTATAGATGCTAGACATTTTCATGTACTAGGAGAATTTTTAAATTTGTCCCTAGACTGATCAAATACTGCTGTAGCATTCAAATGTGGCAAGGTTACGTGCTCAGAATTACTGAAGTAAGTATGATTTTTCATTTTTCCTAAACATCCCCAGAGCTCAATATTTTTCTGGCCAGCGTTTCTTCTTTCACACATGGGCAGCTTTTTCATTCATTTGTATTTTTTATTTTTTATTTATTTATTTATTTATTTATTTTTTTTTTTTTTTTGAGACAGAGTCTCGCTCTGTCGCCCAGGCTGGAGTGCAGTGGCGCGATCTCGGCTCACTGCAAGCTCCGCCTCCCGGGTTCACGCCATTCTCCTGCCTCAGCCTCTCTGAGTAGCTGGGACTACAGGCGCTTGCCACCACGCCCGGCTAATTTTTTTTGTATTTTTAGTAGAGACGGGGTTTCACCGTGGTCTCGATCTCCTGACCTCGTGATCCGTCCGCCTCGGCCTCCCAAAGTGCTGGGATTACAAGCGTGAGCCACCGCGCCCGGCCCATGCGTATTTTTTTAGTGGCTATCATTGCTTTTAATTTCAGCTGTCCTTTCCCTTTCCAAGTAGTTTTTCTTCTACGCACATTGCTTTTTTCTTTATTTTCCTTTATATTTAAAAAAAAATCTCATATGTCTTTAGTTTTACCTGACAAAAACTGATTTTGAAAGCTAACACCATAAATGTAAATGCTGGTTATTTTTTTCTCCTGTAATTTTTGCATTAGAAAGATTTTTGGCAAATTTTGTTGATGTTTCTACTCAGTGGCCTTATTTTCAAAGTATTACTATTTTTTTTTTTTATTAAGGCAGTTGAGAATGCCAAACACCTGAGAGGCTCTGTCTACAGTGACTAATTTCTTACCTTTTATAATAATGTAAATGTACTTTCCTCCAAGGGTTTTTAAGTATTTCCCAACTCTTTTCATAGATAATTAAATTTCCTCTTTCATTTTTTATACGTTTCCATGACACTGTCCTGCATACTCATATTTCATATCAAAACATAAAAATACTTAAAATTTCTCTCTCTTAATTATATAGCCTGTTTTAGAAGAAAGTGTCCGTAAAAGGCATTTTAGGGGGCATGAATAAGTCAGAATTATCAATTCTTGCTTTTTTAACTTTTATTTTAAGTTCAGGGGTACACATGCAGACTGTGCAGGCTTGGAAATAGGCAAGCGTGTGTCCAGGGGGTTTGTTGTACAGATTATTTCATCACCCAGGTATTAAGCCTAGGAAAACTAATTAATGGATACTAGGCAGAAATATCATTTCAATTAATAAGAATTTACTATACACCATTCACACTGTCAGAAATAAATTAGGTGTCATTTAAAAGCAGGAAAATAATCCAGAGTCATGCTCAAGATTTTAAGAAATGCCAATATAAGATCATTTCCTTAGAGATAGCTTTTGCTTGAAATAGGTTCTATTTCATTGACTGATATTGATCGATTAATTTATTAACTTTTTTCTGAATGTTGTTATATACAGAATCAGTTCATTATAAAAAGAAAATACAGCATTACACTCGTAAAATCTCATTCTTATTTAGACACATAGAAATTTTCATGTCTTATTTCACTTCAGTGACTTTTGTCATAAAATCCAACTGCATTAGCTCATTTAAAAGGCCCTTTGGCCCGAGTGTGGTGGCTCACGCCTGTAATCCCAGCACTTTGGGAAGCCTAGGTGAGTGGATCACTTGTGTCCAGAGTTTGAGACCAGCCCGGGCAACACGGTAAAATCCTGTCTCCTCTAAAAATACAAAAATTAGCCAGGTGTGGTGGCGCGCACCTGTAATCCTAGCTGCTTGGCAGGCTGAGGCGGGGAATCACTTGAACCCTGGAGGTGGAGGTTGCAATGAGTTGAGATTTCGCCACTGCACTCCAGCCTGGGTGAGTGAGATCCTGTCTCCAAATACCAATCAATCAATCAATAGATTAATAGCCCTTTGAAGTGCATCTCTGCTTACCTGTCTGGGCTTCTTTTTCATCTTCACTTCCAGCTCTATGTCCAAGCCTTACGGAATCACTTTCAGTCACACCAGCCTGTCATATTTATTGTCTCTTCATTTCTTTTTGATTGTACATCCATAATATCCATAATAGATGTAGATATTTTCAGGGGTACATGTAATAATTTAATACATTCATACAACCAAATCAGGGTAATTGGGATATCTTTCACATTACATATTTATCTTTTTATATTTATATAATTTATATAATTATGCTAGGAACATTTAAATTATTCTCTTCTAGCAGTTTTGAAATGTACAGTAGATTGATGTTAACTATCATCACGCTACTGATCTATGGAATCACAGGTCTTATTTTTTCTATCTAACTGTATATTTGTACTCACGAATTAACCTTTCTTCTTGATTTCTTTCTACAGTCTATTCCCTTTATTATAACTTTCCTACCTCCCACCTTGTTTGACTAACTTTAGTCCTTCACATCTCAGTCTAGAAATTATTTCTCTAAAAAATCATCCAGATACACCCCCCTCCTCCCCACCCAGTTCAGGCCAGAACACACATAGCATAAGCAGCATTACAGCTACATCACTATCTTGACTTTCTGTGCAGTGTTTTCATTTCATGGCTAGCACAACCAGCCAAAATTGAGACCTTTCCTAAAAGGCACATTAATGACGATTTACTTAAGATTGGACAATTTTCTTAAAGAAAAATCTAGGCTAATATTTATATAAGCTTTTTATCAATTTTATTGTAAAACTTAATGAAAAAGGTAAGAGGTATAATTTTGAGCAAGGGGGAAAGCTGTCATTTATGTGTAAAGGTCTTGCAAGAGCAGATAACAGAAAAAAGAGAGGTGGGGTGTTAGATGAAGAGAGAGAGATACACGGGAAATGTTCCTAACTAACAAGGTGGCTTTGGCCACATTCTGACTAAATGTAGTGGGAATACATTTCATTTTCAACTGAATCATTTATATGTTAATAAGGTATCGAGAGCAGTGATGTGGCTACCAAAGAAATTAATCATATGTTCTCTATTTAATCCAAAGACACTATGGGATATGCAAATATTTAAATGTAATATTAATTGAAGCAAAATAATATGACCTTGGGAAAGTGGTCAACCAGAAATTAATGCTTATGTATCCTAAAGCTCCATTGTTTGGAAATATTATACCGATGAGGAGAAAGGCAGAGACTTGATTCTACCACACATTTATGGATTAAAATCTAAGAGTGTCTGAACAAAAATACCCTGAAAAATACCATGATGCCAAATATAAATAAGAAATTTAGAGCTTATAAAAAAGATGGTGAATATAGACTATGATTTCTTTTTTTTTTTCTTTTTTTTTTGAGACGGAGTCTCGCTCTGTTGCCCAGGCTGGAGTGAAGTGGTGCCATCTTGGCTCACTGCAACCCCCGCCTCCCGGGTTCAAGCAATTCTCCTGCCTCAGCCTCCCAAGTAGTTGGGACTACAGGTGCCCGCCACTACGCCTGGCTAATTTTTTTATTTTTATTTTTTGTATTTTCTGTAGAGACGGGGTTACACCATGTTAGCCAGGATGGTCTCGATCTCCTGACCTTGCGATCCACCCACCTCGGCCTCACAAAGTGCTGGGATTACAGGCATGAGCCACCGCACCCCGCCTGGACTATGATTTCTTACTAATGAAGTATGGAATACCTAAATGAGGCTGACATGCATAGTGCATTCCATAGAAATAAATAACATGGATAAAGAAGAGAAATCTTGAGGGAGAAGGAGTCACTTGCACCCATATGGGCAGTGATCTAAAAAATGAAGGAAGATTAACAGATATATTTCTTTATAAATCTCCCCGGGTATTTTTAAGCTTTGGATTAAGGTCACTAGAGTTATTTAATGGGCTGTCTGTATAATGTCTGTTTGTCTATGTATGAGTGTAGATAGATAAGTAATAGATAGGTACATACATCTGTAGACAGAAAGAAATGTAGGTAGGTGATAGAGAGATAGGTGATAGATAAATAGATATGAATGCATACATTTTTACATATTTATGCACACACATATACATATATCTTATACTCTTAAAGATAATTTCTATTAGATGTGATGTAAACTTCTCAGGGCTCAATGAGATAGTAAAATCTATGACCTCATGAGGTCATTATTCAGATTAACTAACGCACGTACTGTGAATTCAATCCCAAAGTCATTCCTATCACTTTTGACCTTCATACATAACACAACTCACCTGTAGCCATCAATGTATCTCTGATTCTCAGGTCTATTTTCCTCTTGTAAATGTACTAAACTAATAGAAAGCATTATTACCCAAAGTTTATATATCCACAATAATTTCCTAAGAGGTGTTTTTTAACCTGAATCTTCCCTCTAAACCATTCATCACACCTACTATTATAAGTTCTTTGAAAATAAGAATAATGCCTGAAAGTTTGTTGTATGCTCACCAATCTAACAACAGCTTTGAACTCACAACAGGTGATTTCTAAATACTTACCGACAGACGTAGCTTAAGATTCCTCTTTAAGAATCTAGGCCAGCCAATAAAAGACATCAAAATGATACCATTTAGCTATGACTTTTTGAACTAGTAATCCATGGTCATAATATTTTTAGAATTTTATGTCAAACATGAAGCCAATAAAATATCAGTAGCATGGCAAAAGTACTAGGGGTTGGAGAGAAAGGAAGACAGAGAATTGTTTGGGGTGTGATGGAAGGATTGCCTAATAACGAATTTTTAGTCTAAATTGAACTGTATCTTTGTGACAGTTATTTAAAAATTCCAAATTTTTCATGGTTTTCCTAAGTACGGGGTCTGGCAATAAAAACTAATCTGGCATTTCTCTTGTGGAATTCAGGCAGCCACAGAAGCCCAAATAAATCTAATTTCCATGGTTCTTGTAATTTTCATAGTCATTTGTAGCATGGAAACTGTGAGTTTGCTATTGAATTAGGACTATAAATATCATGTAATCCGTACTCTATAAATATGTACTAATTCTGGAACGACCATGTGACTTTCATTGTTGCAAATATAATCAGGGTTATGAATTCTCACTGTATTGAGGAATCAATAATTTTAGAGGCTTGAGGTCACATGGAGCAGAGGTAGTAATTTCTCTGCACCTTTCCCTGAGAACTAGCACACACCCTTTTTAAAGTAGAGTAGAAAAATAGAAGAATGTGACCAAGTGTCACTTTCATTAAAAACCTTAGATTGTATTTCTATCGACACCAAAATGTTTTAACTAGTGGACAGAGAAGTGTTTCTGGAATGGAAACTAGAGCACAAATTCCAAAATCCTGCCCCTTGTCAAACCCCAGAACTTCCTTGCTGCTCAATACCATTTAAAATTTGCCCAGCAAACTTTTTACACAGAATGCAAGCACTGACTTACTATGTTAGCAATTATCACTCCCAGAGATGAATCAGGACTTTGTATCAGGGCACCTGCAACATCTCTGAAGAAAATGGATGAGATAGAGACAGGATGAGAATCCCTGCTCCTATTCACAAATGCCGGGACTCATACAAAGATCTATGCCAATGGGAAAACCCGTGTATAAACATTGATGCTTCACATTAAGCAAAGAAAGCTTCAACTCTCCTTATGAGAGAAATTGTATTTTGCTCGCCTTATTATATCTCTCATTATATCTCCTTATCATATCTCCCCTTATTATATCTCCCCTTATTCTGTTCCTATTCTAGCCCAGAAATTTAGATATTATTTGTAAAGTCAAAAAAGGCACAAATATTTCTAAACCCTCATATAGAATCTTAATACTTTAATTCTCGAAGAGACCTTGAGCATTGACTAACAGACCAGCAGAAGCCCGTAGGTGAAGCCTACATTAGGAAAGGGGAGAGCAGGAAAAATATTCTAACAACAGCCTGACTATTCCAAGCCTATAATCCAGAACTGTCTAAACAACGATCTGCAGAGCATTTAGCCAAGGAAACAGAACCAATAGGCGGCACAAGCCATGTCTATGGTGAATTAAGAGATTTTTAGCCTGGAATTTTCCTCAAGTGATTGTTTAAAAAGCCTAAAATGAAAAGGTTTCACTTTCAGAAAAGCAGGATGTGAAGATACTGGGGATTATAACTATTTCATCTCCAGATATAAGCCAATCCTAGAATTTTCTAAGAAAAAGTTAGCTGAAGTCCCTGCTTCAGGATAAATGGTCTCTAGGCCTGAAAAGCAAGCATTGGTTGGAATGTGAATGGTTGAAGAGCCCATGAGGTTTTTTTCTGACAACAAATGCCCATTTCTTGTAATTTTCTAGGATTCCTTATAAAGGAGTCAATAGTGTTTCTTCCTTAATATAGCTCACGAATTTTACTAATAACAATCTCACTTTAACACCCTCTCAAATTTCTCAATTTTATTATTCGCAAATTCTTCTAACCCCAGAGATTTTGACATAGCTGGAAGGGAGGGTTACAGTCTTATACTACAAGTTACATGAAGTTATGAAATTAATAACAGTTCTTTATTATCCCCCTTCAGAACTAAAATAACATTTAGAATTTTTTATCTGACTGTGAGCTTCAGAAGAGGCAAGGGGAAAGGACAGCTCCTACCCAGAGAAATATCAGGGACCCCTGACATAATCTAACTCTCAAAATAAGGAAATACTAAGATTAAGTATTTTGCCCAAGGTCACAGTGCTAATTAGTAACATAACAAGACGTAGTAACCAGTCTTTCTAAGGTGAAAGCCTCTCTCCCCAAACAAAGCATCTAAAAGCTATTAGATCTATGGTTCAATGATCAATCTCCCAGTTAAAATTCTGCAGATATATACATATGCATAAGAAACTAATCAGATGATCTTCTTGCTTTGCCCCACTGCTCATAAAGCTATGAAAGACAAGGTCAGAGTTCTCTTCACCATAGGCTGAAGCACAGTAATTTGCTGCCTGCTAATATTTATCTTCCATCTCATAACTCATCTAAGGAGATATTAAAACCATGATTCATCCAGGTTTTCAGATTTCCTAAAAATTAGTTTCTGTAGAATATTCCATATATCTTCATTTAATTCACTATCAACTTACTTTGCTGTGGTCACTTTGAAAGAAACTTTTCCTCCTTCCTCATCCACACACAGCCAACCCTGAGAACCCAGAATGTGAAAACGTGACTTTACAAGGCTGCTCCTGGAATGGGCTGTGTTTAATGAATTGAGTGTTGAAACTAATATGTATAGATAAAACATAAGCATACCTAAGTACATATCTCTGAGTCCTTACTCATTCTTCAAGGTCGATTTCAACTCAAAACTATTTCATGAAGTCTTTCTTAGCAAACCCAACCTTAGCTATTTCTTCCTGCTAGGACATTCTACAGTGCTGAGTTTAAGAACTGCATGTTCAGCACTTAACACACCCTGTATTTAGTTCAGGAACATCTCAAGTGTCCCCTTAACTCTACCACTTCTTACTTTGCTCTACTGCTCATAAGACAAGGTCTGCTGGTCCACTGGGCAACTGGGCAGCTGCAACCCACACACTGACCCTGAAGACACTCAGCTCCCTTTTGTTCTCCAAGTTTAAGTGTGGAGAGAGGAAGAGTTTTTTGATCTTATAGCTCAATCAAGATAACCTGGAATTTTCCAAGGGGTCTCGCCAAAAAGAGACTAGAATATTCAAAAGGATCTCTGCTAACGGAAAAACAAAATTAAAAACAAAAAAGTAGCAAAATCATAGAAACAGTCCTATTTACAGTGCACATTTTTTAATCATAACATAAAGTGGGTTTAACCACAGACTGGTTTGGCTGGTTTCATTTCTGGGCATACAGGCCCTCGGTTCCTATCCTCACCAACCCCATCTATGCTAGATGCCACAAGCCTAATTTGGAGAATATTCACACCGGAGCTTTTGTGCTGGTCATCTTTGTGGGTAATAGGTTACCTTGATGTTTCTCTGAGTTCACACTGCCCTGTCTTTTATCTGGACAGCTACCTCAGCGTAAAAACCCAAGTTGTAACTTTCTGTGCCTTGAGAAAAAACTTTTACCCTTTGGCAAGTCGCCATGCCTCTGGTCATTCCCCACCAACCTTCCTTCCAGAATTCAAACATATTCACGTACTAGATTCTCAGGGAAACTAAACACTTACACAAAAAATATTGTAAGCTTTCTCCAGGCCCTCCCAGATTCTTGAAGCTCATTTTCAGAGCCCATATTTGAGAATCCAGTCATCTCGCAGACTAAGATGGGAAGCCCCCCTTCCCAGAGGTCTTTTTCTTTATGTGATTCTCTGCCTTTTCCCCATTCTGTTTTTCACCCAACAATAACAGGGGCATATTTCCACCTTCCCCCTTCCGTAAACCACCCACCCTGACTTGGCACTTTCATTGAGTTCCCCTCTGGAAAGAATACTCGTAAATTTTCTGTTAATTTGTAGAGCAGTTAAGATTGGCATCCTCCCTAGCCCTTTTCAGAAGAGGCTGACAATTCTTCCTGCTCTCTCAGACCCTCCGAGTTGCCTCCCCTCCTCTCAAGGCTTTGCAAGATTCTACATGTTACAGTTATGCAGCGTTAAAAATTCACTTATAATTCTAAACACACACACACATCCAGCAAAAAACGATCATTCTCTTATGTTTTCTATTGTTTTTTAGCCTTTAATAAAATCAAGTTATTTGAGATGTTAATTTTGGTCTCAATGTATTTCCCTCTCCCTTCCATTCATTTAAGAAGACAGCAGCCTCTGCGGTTCATTGCTTCAGGGGAGGCCAACCAAGAAATAGCTTGAAAGTCTTTCTTATTTTGATATTTCAAAATCCAAAACCCAATGGAGAACTTAGAGAGCTTGCAAACATAAACAGAGTAGCTTTGAGGAAATGTCAAGGGAAGATGATTTGCCCCAGACTAAAGATATATCCTGGGAAAGAACAGAGAGGCAACATCTGTAATTTTTCAGAGCACGCAGGTCCCTTTAGAATGCAGAAACATCCCAGGAACTCAGAGAGTGTTGCCTGTATGGTATATGTTGCAGATGGGCACAGGCAGTCTTGAAGGCACTCTCCCTGTCCCAAACGTGGCAAGGAAGCAGCAGAACATCACAGGATATGAGGAGGCCATGCAAGCTGGGACCCTGAATTTCCTAACCTTAGCTTATATATATGCATAACTGCGTACCAGAGTCTACCCTTGTTTGGCGTTACATGAGCCCCCAGAACTGTGTATGGCACAATTCTGGAGAAAGGCAGGGAAAATCCCCAAAGTACCAAGATCACAGTTTTTACACGACATTAAGTTACTTTTTAGAAAACAAAAAACAATCCTTATTTTTCATACAGGTGAGTTTGTGGAATGGAATTTATACGTTCTCATTTATCCCTACACTCCGTTTATCCAATTACTTTCATGATATTTGAAGACAAAGATCAATCTTGTATCACTAGAATCTTTAAAGGGCCTTGAATTTAACTAGCACTCAATGTTAATAAATTTTGTTGGATTAATATTACCAAATCATAAAATCTTTGAACTGGAAGCATGAGAAAATCAATTATTCCAATTTCTATTTCACGGATGAGGAAACTAAGCCAAGAGAGCTAAATTTTCCAGGCCCTACATAAAGCTTCAGGTTTGTTTTCCTTCCAGAGTAATGTTTATCTTCTAAAGATTGATGTTCATATTGTCAGATCCTTCTTGAAAACTAGAACTCATTAACTGACACACCAATAAAGTCACTTAAATAGATAATGCACGTTTAAAATTGTTCTTCCAAATCCCACCCAAGCATTCAACTCCTTTTTGAAATACTAAGGACATTGGTTTGGATTATCTTTTGCACTTTCTACTCTCCTACGGATGTTCCTTCCCTCTAGACTACTGATTGATAACCCTTTATATCTGCTTTTATCTCGAAGCCGTCACCTCTACCCTCAGAAGAATATTGAGAGCATCACTTTTGTTAGGTCTAGTCCACTCTGGAAGGTCCCTGGGGAGCAGTAAAACTAGACTGAGAAAGTTCCCAGGCCTGGAGGGAGAAGATGCGGCTTTGCCAGATGATGCGAAATAAAAGCCTGAATTGTCATCTGAACACTTTGATGGGAACCAAGTACAACAATAGACCTATCTCAGTGTTAACTAGTATAATTTTGTCCTCAGAATGCCTGCTGCTTCCTTGCTGCTCTTTTGCATTTTCTTTTCTTCTCAATGTTGTACCCAGCTTCATTTTAATCTGATTTAACGTATAGGAAATATTTAAGGGGGTCAGAGAAAAGAGTAAGAACTCATGAATTTGGGGCTCTGTTCCTCATATTTTCCCCTTTCCTTGTCCTCTCTCCTCTTGGGTTTATGTCTAATGTGAGCAAGTCTCCCCAAACCTTGCAGTCTTCCAGAGTCTTCTTTCATGGCTGGGCGCAGTGGCTCACGCCTGTAATCCCAGCACTTTGGGAGGCCAAGGCAGGTGGATCACTTGAGGACAGGAGTTCAAGACCAGTCTGACAAGCATGATGAAACTCCATCTCTGCAAAAAATACCAAAAAAGCCACGCGTGATGGCACGCATCTGTAGTCCTGGCTACTCGGGAGGTTGAGGCAGGTGAATTGCTTGAAGCCAGGAGACAGAGGCTGCAGAGAGCCAAGATCACGCCACTGCACTCCAGCCTGGGTGACACAGCGAGACTCCATCTCAAAAATAAAAAAATAAGGGTCTTCTTTCCATGTCATATTTATATAAATAACAAGAGCTCTCCTTTGTACACTGCAGTGGGATATCCACCATCTCTACAATATTCCTTAAACTTTTGATTCCAGCTCAGAATTTTGAAGCCACGTTTAGGTCTCAGTCCCATCATCTTGCACACTGCAGCTTCTGTACGCTCTACATAGCCCAAGTGAAGATAGAGCTCCAACTCCCCCTGCATTTCCCAGCACATCACTGACTCAAGTTAATTATATCTTTTTTTTTTTTTTTTTTGAGATGGAGTCTTGCTCTGTCGCCCAGGCTGGAGTGCAGTGGCGCCATCTAGGCTCACTGCAAGCTCCGCCTCCCGAGTTCACGCCATTGTCCTGCCTCAGCCTCCCGAGTAGCTGGAACTACAGGTGCCTGCCACCTCGCCCAGCTAATTTTTTTGTATTTTTAGTAGAGATGGAGTTTCACCGTGTTAGCCAGGATGGTCTCAATCTCCTGACCTCGTGATCTGCCTGCCTCGACCTCCCAAAGTGCTAGGATTACAGGCGTGAGCCACCACGCCCGGCCGATTATATCTATTTTTAATAAAAGTGTAGGGAGATTATGGCACAAGACAAAATGAGACAACTTTAAAAGGAACGTTTAGACATCATTTGTCTTTCAGTGTTTCTTAGTTATCACCACTACAGGGAATTTCTCATCAGTCATCTGTCTTCTTTGGCCCCTGTCTAATATTGGGGCCCACTCTCACATGTGTTGGGTCCCACTCTCACCTTCTGTTGCAATACCTGTCTCTGCTCTGCTCCCCGCTTCTAGACCCATTCAACCTATTACCCTACTCTCATGAATATCTCCCAAATAGTCAGTGTTTGAAAGCAGCTGATTTTCTAAATTAAAAAATTCTTAGAACATCTTTTCTCATACCAAAGAAAAATAGTATTTACTTTTACTTTCTATTTTAAAAAAACATTTATTCCTCCCAGTAGCTAATGGTTGACAAAGCCAAGAATCAATTCTAGCATCTTTGCCATGTTATATTATCTTCCGTCCATTCATTTGTTTATTCTGTGAAAGTTGTCAGATTCAAAATGGAGTCATGAATGCTAAGAAAACCCTGATAAATAAAGCCAGGAAAAGGAGCTTCTCACATTTCTATGTCTCACAGCGAAAAAGACTACAATAACCACAACCTTGCGCAAAGCCCAATCTTACACAAAAAAATGCTTCTGCAAAAACATCTGCCCAGCAACTGTCTGTCCAATCTGAGACTGTTGTTACCTTAATTATTAATCTGTGTAGCCAAGGATAATTATTTCAAAACAGTTATGTAATCCTTCTCATTAAAAAAAAAAAAAACCTTTTATCCCTGAGTATACACATAGTTCACTATGGCATACATATTTTCACTGCAATGCTCTATTCCCAAATAAACATATTTTAGCCTCTCTCTGTTTTTTATTTAGGTTGATAATCTATATCTTTGATATCTATTGAGATTCAACTACAAACAGGACATAGCAAGGTAGTTGTTCTACTGTAACTGGGAAGAACAAGTTACTTTTGCAGTGATAGTCACAAGACTGCTTCTTCCAGGCTTCAAATGATCAATTCTCTGGTTCAAATATAAGCTTTAATGCATTAATTACAGTGATATAACTAGGGTTAGTTATTCAATCAGAGCCATGGAAAACAAGAGAATGAAGGAGGAAAAATATTGTCGTTTGTGCCAATCTTACTAATATGTCAATAATTAAATTTATAAGCATCAAAATAACTTCCAATATTTTCACTTCGCCTTCCACTGAAAACCTGAAGGGTTAACTTTTGGGTGGTTTTTTTTTATTTTTGCCTAGGCAAGTGGAAACGATCACGACAGCAAACTTACAAAGTAATGTATTTGTCACTGTGATTCATGGAACTCAGCATTTATGGAATATTGCTCTAGAGAGGACATAGGAACCAGAGACAGAAAGGACCCAGCACTGAAGTGATAAAAGCTAACGTGTTAGCAGATGATATTTTTATTGCTTCAGTTTGTGAAGTAGAATGACATTTTTTGAAACATATCAAACACACAATATAAACACATGAGCAAAATTGCACAGCTTAACTAATCCATGTAATTTATAAGCTAGTACTCATTGTTTATGCACTTGTGTGAAACATGATTTGGTGCTACCGTTGCTGAATGGCTTTACCCTAATCTGTAATTGCATTTAGACAAGGATTTGTGGTACAAGCATCATGGTTAAGTAAAGTTCTGCTTGAATTAATACTCAATACCTCAAGGTTGGATTGTTATAATAACCTCCTGATTGTCTTCCAGCCTCTCCACTACAACAGATGCTCAGACCACTGCCTGACTAATCTAACTAAAACACTGCTTACTCTAAAGGACCCCCATTAAATGGCTCCCCATTGGCTAATAAATAAAGTAAGAAGTCTTTATTCTGGCATTTGAGGTTCTCCATAATATAGCACCGAACTCGCTGTCTATTTGATATGCGAGGCCTCCACTCCGGCTGCACGGGGTTTCTCACGGTTCCCCATATAAACAATGCTGATTCCTTTCTCCATAATCTTGTTCATGCTGTGGTTCTCCAGATGTAACCATGCAAGGGGTTCCTGGAAAAATGGTTCCTCAATAAAACTTTCCCGATCTTTTCTTGCCATAGTGTTTTTTATCTCTGAATTTTTAGAGCAGTGTTTCTCAGTCTCAACATTATTGACATTTTGGTCCAGGTAATTTTGTGTTTGCGGTTTTTTTGTGGGGGCTTTCCTGTGCCTTGCAGGATGGTTGGCAACATTCTTAGCCTCTACCCACTAGTATCAATGGGAGTCACCCCCAGATAGTGATCACCAAAAGTATCTGCAGATATTATTTTCAAATGTCTCCCAGGGAGGCAAAATTAACCCCAGTTGTTCCAGAATCTTATCGTATGTATCACTCATATTCACATTTAAAAATATTTCATGTGTATGTCTTGCCTCCATGGCTAGATTATTTTGGTGCAAGTATTAGATCTTATTTTATTTTTGAATCTCCAATAAAGAATAAAGTACCACAGTGAATTCTTAAGAAATATTAAAATTTTAATTTAGTATCTAAAAATCAGAAGAAATACTAATTACATCATTTGATCTAATCTCAATTATTTTAAAGTGTAAATTAAGAACCATAAAAGTAAAGCTATTTGCCCAAAATAAATGTGTGTTGGTGGGATAGTTTTCTTCCCAGTCAGGTAGTATAAACACTCATCTACGTCGTAACAAGAGAATTAGTTAACTTCGCATCAGCTGAGTAAACAGTAGCCTGTGGTTTTATTGAGGATTCTTTATATTACTTTGCTTTAATAATGCACATATGTTTTATTAATACTCTTATATTTTTACATTTAATTAAAAAACTATTCTGAAATACTGTGGTATAAGACAAGGGACCCTGACCTTAGAGTTAAGACACTAAGGAGCTAGCACATAGCACTGTGTGATCAGCAAGCCACTTAACTTCATGGTGTCTCTGCATCTCGTTTTTAAAATACTTATTCCACTAAAATAAATAAACTCCTTGACAGAGGGAATATTGTCTTGCAGCTACCACATCCCTAGGGTCTACCACAGAGTAGGGCATTTAACAAATATTTGCTGACTGACTGTTCATCTGGGAATATAAGTGCCAATTTTCACTTATTTTGAGAATAAAATGTAATTTTTTACATCCTGAGAAGTCTAAAACATCCTAAAGTTTTAGACAAATGCAAGATACTTTTCTACCGTAAAATGCTTAAAGAATTTAGATATTTAAAAATAGTGAAGTGGAAAGTTGAAATTAAAATTTGTGAGATGTCACCAAAGCAATAGTTAGGGGGAAATTTTCAGCATTAAATGCCTGTGTTAGAAAAGATGAATAGTCTTGAATTAATGAACTTAGCTTCCACCTTAAGACCTATAAACAGAAGAACAAATAAAATCCAAAGTAAGGAGAAAGGAAATAATAATAGAGCAGAAGCCAATAAAATAATAAAAGAGAAAAATCAGTAGAGAAAAAATAATGAGGCTGGGCGCGGTGGCTCACGCCTGTAATCCCAGCACTCTGGGAAGCGGAGGCGGGCAGATCACTTGAACCAGTCCTCAAAACTAGCCTGGCCAACATGGCGAAACCCCGTCTCTACTACAACTACAAAAATTAGCCAGGCGTGGTATGGCACGCCTGTAATCCCAGCTATTCGGGTGGCTGAGGCATGAGAATCACTTGAACCCGGGACCCGGAGGTTGCAGTGAGCCATGATTGCGAACGTGCCACTGCACTCCAGCCTGGCTGACAGACTCGGTCTAAAAAAAAAAAAAAAAGAAAGAAAGAAAGAAAGAAAGAAAGAAAGAAAGAAATCAAAAGCTGATTCTTTGATGTGATCAATAAAATTTTTATAACTCAGATAGACATTCTGGGAGGGAAAAAGAGAAATAACACAAACCAATATTAAGAATGAGACAGATGACATCACTACAGTTTCTATAGATATTAAAATGATAAGAGGGGTTACTATAAATGAAGTTCTGCCTATAAATTTGACAACTTAAATGAAATGGACAAATTCCTGAATTAACAAAAACTATCAAAGCTCACTCAAAAAGAAATAGATAACCTGAATAACCCTATGTCTATGACATATATTAGATAAGTAGTTAAAAATCCTCCCACAAAGACAACTTCAGGCCCAGTAGCTGTACTGGTGATACCTATCAAACATCAAGGAAGCAATAATTCCATCCTATACCACTTCTTTCAGGAACTTATAAAGGGGTGAATTCTTCCCAATTCATACTGTGAAGCCAGTATCACTCTGATACTGAAACCAGGCAAATACATTACAAGAAAAGAAAGCTACAAACCAATATCCCGCATGAACACAAATACAAAATTTCTACACAAAATACTAGCAAATAGATTGCAACAATACCTAAAAAGGATAATACATTATATCCAAGTGGGGTTTATCCCAGGAATGCAAGGCAGTTTTAATATTTGAAAACTAATCAGTTTAATTCACCACGTTAAAAAACTTAAAAAAGAAAATCCATATGATCAACTCTATGACACAAAAATAGCATTTTATATAATCCAATATCCATTCTTAACTAAAAGTGAAAAGACAACTCTTGGCAACCTCATAATAAAAGAGAATTTCTTCAGTTTGATAAAACACGTCCATGGTAAGCTAACATCGTACTTAATGGTGACACATGGAATGCTTTCCTCTTAAGATCGGGAACAAAACAAGAACATTCACTTCCACATTTCTATTCATTATTGTGCTGGATATTTTGACCAATGTAATCAGGCCAGAAAAAGAAATAGCAGATATTCAGGCTGAAAAAATCCAAGTAAAATTTCTTTTATTAAAAAACAACCTAGATATTTATGTGGAAAATCTGATGGAATCCACAAGAACTAGTAAATAAGTTAAGCAATGGTGCAGGATACATTGATATGGAGAAATCAGTTGTATTTCTGTACACTAGAAATGAACAATACAAAATTGAAATAAAAATACCATTTATAATAGTCTCAGCAAATCTGATATACCTCGGGATAAATCCGACCCAAACAAAAGCACAAGTCCTGTGTATTACAAATTTCAAAATATTGCCAAGAGAAATTAAAGATCTGAAATATCATGTTCATAGTTCAGATGACTCAACAGTGTTAAGATTTTATTTATCTCCAATATCATCTATAAATACAATGCTCTCGGGGTACAAGAAAACTTTTGGAATTGATGGGTATGATTATTTTTTCACTGTGATGATCATTTCACAAGCATGTACGTGTCAAAACTAATGAAATTGTGCACCTTAAATATGTACAGTTTATTGGATATCAATTATACTTCAACAAAACTGTTACAAAATAAATAAGTTTTTCAAAAATGCCAATATGTATCAACAGTTTTAAATATATTTATGTATTTGACTCGAACTTTTGGGATCTATTCCAGTACAACATGGCTGAAGGAAGGCACATGTGCTTGTTCCTTCACCACATTTTACTAAAAGAACAGTTATACAATTTAAATTTCATCAATAAAATTTAAAAAACTAATAGCATCAATATTTTTAATATCCTAAGATACAAAACTGCAAAATGGTCATCAAAAATTTGATTAATGAATAAGTTGTTCTCCCATAATGTAATACTATATACCCTTGAGAATAAACAATTGACAAACACAACCATATGGATTTATCTCAGAAACATAATATTAAAATTAACAAACCAGAAACAGAGTATATATACTGTATGATTTCGTAATAAAGTGAGCCTATAGGCAAAACTATTAAAAACGTTATTAACAAAGTAAATGAGGCTTTTTTTAAATGCCAATATAAATCAACAGTTTTAAATATATTCATGGTCTTGACCCAGACTTTCTATTTTGGGGATGTATTCCAGTAAAACATGGCTGATGAAAGACACATTTACTTTGTTCACTAACCATATTTTACTAAAAGAGTAGATATAAAGTGTTATAAGCATGGCAAGGGAGTGGTAACCCAAAGGAAAAGAAAATTGGAGAAAAGTCAACTAGAAAAATTTGGAAATCTGGGAATAGATTGATTTCCTACACCAGAAAGGAAGAAAGAGAAACGAAAGTTTGCAATGGAGGTGGTCTCAGTTGCCAGCTGATTGACTTTACAGAAGCTCAGGATATCCCAGGAACTGGAGGCACTGGGTACCTCTCAAGGAAAGGATGGAGGGTTTGCTGCACCCATTGCTGCACCCATCAGACCTCCCTATCCCCCATATGCAACTGGGTGACTGACTTTCTTCCACCATAGAAGTCAAGAGACGTCTCCTCTGAAGGAGCTGAAATCTAGCCCCTGGGACTGTGGGTAGAGCTGAGGGTGTGCTACCACATGGAAACCTAGGTGATTCAGTGAATGTCTACATATGAAGGGACGACTCCCAAATCACTTTGTTCTTGCACTGAGAACAGTAAAAGCCAGACTAATACACCTCAGATAGAAGGCTGGAGAACTCCTCCCTCAGGAAACTATCTCAAAAGAAAAAATAAAATAAAAGCCTTCTAATAATGAAATCGTTCGGTGAAACAGTACAGGCTGAGCGCACTATAGACTAAATAAATTATTCTAGCACATTCACACCAGAGAGAGAATTTCTAATCAGCTTTTTACTGCCTAACTTTCAAATAATAGCAGACGGCAAGAAACCACCCAACATTAGAGAAAACTCTCTAACAAATGAAAGAAAAGAAAAAAATTGGAAACAAACAGAAAGCAGAAAAAACTTAAACTATATTTAACATCCTCAGAGACTGAAGAGGCAATCGCTGAAACAGGAGAAAAACATTAGAGAAAAAATAAAACCAAATTTAAAAAAATAAACTCATTAAAAAATAGGATGTCATAAATGAAACAGTCAAATGCATTCATAAAGTTTCAGAGATCTCTCAGAAAATGCGGTGGGGGGAAAGAAGACACAGGAGGTACATACAATAGAATACCAACATGGATGTATTAGTCTGTGCTCACGCTGCTAGTAAAGACATACCCAAGACTGGTTAATTTCTAAAGGAAAAGGTTTAATTGACTTACAGTTCAGCATGGCTGAAGGGACTCAGGAAACTTACAATCATAGCAGAAGGGGACACAAACACATCCTTCTTCACATGGCAGTAGCAAGAAGTGCAGAACGAAGTTGGGGGAAGCCCCTTATAAAACCATCAGTTCTTTTGAGAACTCACTCACTATCACAAAAACAGCATGGAGGTAACTGCCCTCATGATTCAATTACTTCGCACCAGGTCCTTCCCAAGACCTGTGGGGATTATGGGAACTACAGTTCAAGATGAGATTTGGGTGGGTACACACCCAAACCATACCAATGGGGAATTCAATAAATAACAAGAGCTCCAGAAATAGAAAATAAAAAATTGGAGAAAATGAGGTTCAAAAAGGTAAGTCAATAAATTTTCCAGAATTAAGAGATTTCAGTTTCCACACTGAAAGGACCTCCACCTAGAGACCAAACCAAGGGGTGAAAAAGAAGCCCAATACCAGGTCCTATAACTGTGGAATCTCAGTATATGAGAGCATGGTATTGGATGGGGTACATTTGATTGACTTGACCAAGTATTTATAACATAAGTTACTAAATTAGTTACCATCAGACATACGAAAACAAACTAAAGATCATCTCTATGCACAAAGGTGAAAAAAACTAATATAGGTAGGCAGAAATCTCGTTATCTATAATTATGGTAATAAGACTTCAGCCACTAGCTTTTCTTCTTATACTGATTCCTTTCTTCACATTTCTTTTTAAACAAAAGCCACTTTGGAATGTCTTGGTGTATGTATTCAGCATGTGCACTGGCTAAGGAAAGCAAGCCCTTTTGTCTTGTGAGTCTTCTTTACACACATACACACACTCATATATACACATGTACGCACAAACTTATGCACACAAACATACACACATTCATATACACAAGCATGCACACAAACTTGTACACACATTCTCACACTCACACACTTACACACTCATTCTCACACTGAACACATAGTCATATACACACATATAAACACATGCACACAAACTTGTACACACATCCTCACAATCACACATTCTCTCATATATACACTCTACACTTATAGACACACGCAAACTCGTACATACATCCACTCACATACACTCATATCCACATAGATGCGCACAGACTCATACACACATTCTCACACTCACAGATGCATTTATCACATGTTCACCCACAGACACACACACACACACACACACACACACACACACAGTCTTAGGTCCTTAAAGAAAACTCGTTTTGGTTGTCAGGGAAGAAGGCTTAGATTCTTAGTTTTCCAGAATAGAAGAGGATCTGTTTTCCTGAGATCAGAAACGAGATCTATAATTTATACTCCTCTTATATTTTGCTGGACTTTCAATAGTTTATTTGGTATTTAAATAAGCCAATAGTTCCTGTTTGATACCTTGCCTCTTTAATGTCCTTTAACAGTTTGCAATTTTTCCCCAGTGCTTCTGCTACCAGCTTTTCAGCAGCAACCAAAATCAATTCTTCAATTCTCCCCTGCTCTGGGCATGGCCAACAAGCTCCCCTCTGCCATTCCACTCCTCAACGTGAGAGCAATTTGATGCCCAGAGCCATTTGCAGGCGCAAGAGATGCAGCTCCCAGCACCTCTGAAGTAGGACTTCACAGTCTTTCTGTAGCAGAAGCCAATGGGTGGACTGAGATCTCAGCAGGCAGCTGCCTCTGGTTTCCTTTCCTGGCTGCAATCTGGTGGATGGGTGCTAGCCAGACTTAGGGGTTACTGCAAAATGGGCTGAAAGGAGTGTTTGAGAAGCCAGGAGTGCCAGCCACACACGTGGAATGCTTTACCTAGAGTGAACACACATCGTGTTCTTGCCGTACTGCGTCTTTCTTTGCAATCCAACTTTTCTCTGTATAAAAGGAGTGGGGAGAGGAGGTACCATCTTTTTACTGTTGTTGTTGTCATTCTGCTACTGTGGGGAGATGACTCAAGATCCTTGGACAGTGGACTATTTTCATTTTTATTTTTATTTTTAAACATCAATCAGACATTTACCAAGACAGCATGTGCAATGGACTTGAAGCTTGTACAGCCTTCAGTCTATTTCCACAGACATGACCTCTGCATTATAGATAATGCCAAGCTACTTCTCCAGCCCATGAGAATGTTTCAGACATCTTCCACGTTTATGACTACTTTAGACAATCTAAATGTTACCCCTAGGCACTTGTGAAAAGGCACGGCTGTTACCCAGTAAGGTTAACAGAAGAGCTTATCTGATTGTAGAGAGAGCAGGCCCCTGGCAGCTTGTCACAGTGTTTACCTGTAAGGCAGCTGTGTGTTGTGAAAAGAGGCCCTCACTCAGGCACGAGCAAAGCTATGTTCTGCCCTGATGCAGAATTTGCTTACTGATGATAAGCCTCAGTTTCCTCAGATGCATTTTCCTACCAACGAGGAACAGAATTGCACTTCACTGACCTCTAAGGTTTGGATCCATCTTAAAATTCAGTGATTCTGCATTCTGAACATACTATATCCCCTGAATCCTCAACCAACAAGAGCAGGTTTTGGTTTTTTAAAAAGAATAAATATTGTGTTTTAAGTATCCATACAACATATCCACAAACATAATTTCAAAAAATTGTAAATAATTTCAGCTGGATAAATTTAGAATGCTTGTATTAAAACCAATTCAACAATACTCTCTGGCACTATTCCCAGAACACTTCCATTTGATTGGGAATTGCTTAAATTTTAATCCATTTTAAGTTCCTCTCTTTCTCAATTGTACTCTTCTTAAAATGTCGCATTTGAAATATTGACTGCAATATCACTGACTCTTATTAAATCATGTATCTCAGCAGTGATACTGCTAGCCTGCTAGCTGTTGGATGTTTTGGGGGCCACATGTAGTGTGTGGTGTGGTGGGGAAAATGCATGGATGATTATGGTTGTATTTCTGTGGATTTCCCTTTTCTCCCAAGAGCACCTGCCGGAGGCCTCCATCTCCCCCATATCAGCATTAATACTATTTACTACTCTGGTCTTACTACTCTTATCTTTCCCTTTCTCCTTTAAAACGTTTAAGATAATAACAAAATTATCTTCCTAAACATGTGTGCCAACATGGGCAAACTCAGAAAAACAAACAAAAAACAAATTGTACATATTCCCTAAATCAAACAAACTTCTTTTCTGTAAGTTCATCACACACTGCTTTTCCTTTCCTGACTACGGCTGCACTGCTATTCCCATTTTTTTTTTTTTTTTTTTTTTGAGACGGAGTCTTGCTCTCTGGCCCAGACTGGAGTGCAGCAGCACAATCTCGGCTCACCGCAAGCTCCGCCTCCCAGGTTCACGCCATTCTCCCGCCTCAGCCTCCCGAGTAGCTGGGACTACGGGCGCCCGCCACCACGCCCAGCTAATTTTTTATATTTTTTAGTAGAGACGGGGTTTAACCGTGTTAGCCAGGATGGTCTCGATCTCCTGACCTCGTGATCTGCCCGCCTCGGCCTCCCAAAGTGCTGGGATTACAGGCGTGAGCCGCCGTGCCCGGCAACTATTCCCAATTTTTTATGCGGGCTGGATCCCAAACTGCACTGACCTTTTTAAGAGAAAATGGAAAAGGCGATAGCTAAGAGTAGGAGAGGGGCTCCTGGCAGGACCCTCGAGAAGGATCAAGCCTTGTCTCCCACCCAGAGCCCTCCTGAGCCTGACATCAAGTTTTCGCCACTCAATACAGTGACCAGCTACACATTTTCTTAACAACTTTCCCTCCACCCACTCCTTTACTGACTCAAATACCATTAGAAACCCTGAGACATACCCTTTTCTAATAAGATCTACCACAGCTTAAGCAACAACTATGTACAAAGCATACAAGTTACCCACTTCATATAAACTCGATCACTTAATTCTTACACAGTCTTATAAATTAGGTTAGGCATTATCTTGTTTGTTTCAAAACTAGGGGAACTGAGGCACCGGGAGGTTAAATAACTTGCTTAATATCCACGGGCAATAAGAAGTTCAGCCTCGATGTGCACCCACGTCTACTTCATTTTACTGTTTACAACATATGTACGTTTAAAACGAATAACAACCAGAAGGTAGTATTGGATGAGCACAAAAGTAAAGCCTATACTAGGGTTTGATCAGAACTATAGCATCTGTTCTTTTGTACAGAAAAGACTAAGCAATGACTTCCATGAAGCTTTCAGCCATAACCACCAGCCCAAACTTTATTGGCCTAAATATAGCTTTTTTCACACAAAAAGAAGTGGAGAGAAGTGCTGCCCAATAGAAATATAACATGCACAGGCCGTATGTAGAAAATATTCTAGCAGACACATTTAAAAAAAGTAAAGGAAACAGGTAAAACTAGTTTTTTTTTTTTTTTTTTTTTTTTTTTTGAGACGGAGTCTCGCTCTGTCGCCCAGGCTGGAGTGCAGTGGCGCAATCTCGGCTCACTGCAAGCTCCGCCTCCCGGGTTCACGCCATTCTCCTGCCTCAGCCTCTCCGAGTAGCTGGGACTACAGGCACCCGCCACCACGCCCGGCTAATTTTTTTTGTATTTTTAGTAGAGACGGGGTTTCACTGTGGTCTCGATCTCCTGACCTCATGATTCGCCCGCCTCGGCCTCCCAAAGTGCTGGGATTACAAGCGTGAGCCACCGCGCCCTGCCAACTAGTTTTAATAATACCTTTTATTTAACCTAATATATCCAAATATTATCATTTCAACATGCAATCAATATTAAAATTACTAAGGTAATTTTATTCCTTTTTTTCATACTAAGGCTTTAAAATTCAGTGCACATTTTACACCTGCAGCCCACCCCCATTCAGACTAGCTGGACTTGAAGGGCTCATTAGCCACTGGGGCTAGTGACTACCATATTGGAGCACACAAGTACAGGGAATTGGCTGCTCGGGTTGGATTCCTAGTACTCTGGATCTTTTCCTCATATTTACTACCACAGCTTCATAAAATAGCTTCCAAAGCACCAAACATTATATCAGTATCAACAAAAAGAACAAGGAAGGTGTGCCGCCAGTAAAATCTTTCCCAGAATACCTCTACTTGCATCTGTGAACTGTGTCCCACAGTGACTCTTGATCATAGGGGAAGCTAGGAATGTGAGAAATAAGATTTTTTCTTATTTCCTTTTTTTTTTTTAATGGAGTTTCACTTTTAGTTCCCCAAGCTGGAGTGCAGTGGCGCTATCTCGGCTCATTGCAACCTCTGCCTCCTGGGTTCAAGCGATTCTCCTGCCTCAGCCTCTCAAGTAGCTGAGATTACAGGTGCCTTCCACCACGCCCAGCTAATTTTTTGTATTTTTAGTAGAGACAGGGGGGTCTCATTACCTTGGCCAGGCTGGCCTCGAACTCCTGACCTCAGGTGATCCACCCACCTCAGCCTCCCAAAGTGCTGGGATTACAGGCGTGAACCACCATGGCTGGACTGATTTTTCTGATTTCTAATGGATGCATAAGAAAGGGGTTGGAGATAGAAATGTGTTTGCCAACCAACTAAGATTGCCACTGGCATTGGTTTTAAAACATATATATATATTTAAAACTAACAAAAATTTCCGGAATCATGAAAATGTGCTCTACTTCATTTTACAATATTTACATAACATTAAGTAAATCATAAATATATATTTCTTTCAGAATAATACCTGTCTATCTCACTTAAGCCACTTTCCAGCTAACATATTTGAAAGAAGAGATAGCAATGAAGCAGGAGGAATGGAGCATGTGGGGGGAAAAGTGGTTCTCAGGAGACGAGGATACCAATCTAAACTCCCCACGGATCTTTCCATGGTGAGCCCTCTTTGTGCATATACAAGTGAACATATTGGACACCAAATATAACACTATTTACACAAATTGTTATTGAGCAAATCGGTGTTCATTTTAATACATCAAAACGTAAATATATGCTTCTCTAACAGATTATAATTTTTCCTAGTCATTGCTTTCTAAAACTAAATTATAGCAACAAATAAATATAAACTAACGCAATCTTATTATCAACAAAATTTCATAGTTGCCTTAATGGAAAGACAAATGAGCTTTGATGGCCGGGTGCAGTGGCTCACACCTGTGATCCCAGCTCTTTGGGAGGCCGAGGCAGGCCGATCACGAGGTCAGGAGATCGAGACCATCCCCGCTAACACGGTGAAACCCCATCTCTACTAAAAATACAAAAAATTAGCCGGATGTGATGGCGGGCACCTGTAGTCCCAGCTACTAGGGAGGCTGAGGCAGGAGAATGACGTGAACCCAGGAGGTGGAGCTTGTAGTGAGCTGAGATTGTGCCACTGCACTCTAGCCTGGGTGACAGAGCGAGACTCTGTCTCAAAAAATAAAAAATAAAAAAATAAGAGAAATGAGCTTTGATTTCAGAAATAATAAGTCATATATATCTTTTACATCATAATTGTGGGAATTTGGTTAGCAAAAAAATGGAAATAAATTATCCAATAATTTATACTGTAGGTAGTATGAATCTCTTCATAAGACTGTACAGGTACTAAATATTATAGTAAAATTGGGCGTTTTATTCTGAAGTATTTCTATCTGTTTTCTCTTCTCTCAGCAATCCTAAAAATATTTTCAGTTATCTTAAACCATGATATGACATGACACAGATAGTAGAAAACTAATCTATCATGAAATTATTCAATATAATGTAAATTAAAGCTAGCATTTGTATTTATTAAGTTTTAAACATGTACACATACATGTATATGCAGGCATTCATATAACTGATTCTGTAATTATTCATTCAGCCCACTAGGTCATCTAATGGGATGGTATGGAGCTGAGTTGTCATGAACTAGAATATTGAACATACTGCATAAGCTTACAATTAAAAGCATAAAATTTTGCAGATAAAAATATAAATGAACTTAAACCATCGGAGAAATTAGGTCAATAACAGTGTTTAACTGTAATCTCCTGAAATTTGCATTTTGAAATCCAGGGATTCTGCATGTGAAAGAATAATCCCATTATAACTTTACAACACTGTAGCAATTGAGATGAACGCTGTACCACATTACAGGAAGGACACACAGTGACCTCACTACAACTAAGCCCCAATGTTGAGAGATTACAATTGCTGGTTAATACATTAAAAACCAAATAAAAGAAGAGTCTGTGCAACCTAGTATTACCGCTAATACCATTAATATCACTTGAAATCCTCTTTTCTTTTCAAATGCTTGATGAGGTGTCAAATGGTTGCATACCCACTATATGCAAATGGGTGCCTGACTTCTATATACTGTGACACAGGGTAATAATAGTGCATACTATAAATCAGTTGGTGACGTAAACTCAGCCTGTGAATTGCCAATGGATCATACTTTCCCGTCATTATGGTGTTGTGTAAATGTGCACTCAGAGCTGTTAATACTACTCCAGGTTTTGACTCACACCACCGTGCCGGGTGCCGATGACCAGCTGCATGAACATTGTCATTGCCATGCATTCCTTGGAGACTTAAAACGACCCTTGTGTCACTTGAAAATGATATAAGATCACTGTGTTCTATTTGTGAATACTGTAATATTAATGTTTATTTCAAAATTTAAGAGGTAAAATGAGAAGAATATTTTTATTCTAATTACTAAAAAAGAATGAGGAAATGAATGTTAAATTTAAATTACTATGACTTCACCTCTAACCCTTCTCCTTGATCTACACTCACACACAAAAGTCCTTTGTTGTTGCAGACTTTAATAAAAATCTTGGAGAGAGGAAGAAGTTATACTTGAAAGCAGCAAAAAAAATTTTTAATTCAATGTTAGAGCCTTATTCCTAAGAACCCTTCACACACCCCATCACGTGGTTCAGCCCTCCTTTATACTATCTACTCTTTCCTCTTCCCCTTCCTCCTTTTCTCTGTGCCCACCCTTTCAGAAGAAAAAACAAATTCTGTCTTTTTACATAGACTATTTGAGATATCGGCAGTCCCTGAACTCAATTCAACAAAGCAATGCCCACTGTATATATGAAGTTATATTAATATGCTCTGCTCTCTTTTACTTCATATGAATATTTGCAGGAATAAACAAAAAGTATAGTGATTTTATGTCCCCATTGATACAACACCACCTTTTAAAAAGCAGATTTTTTTCTTTTGAGGCAGTGTCTCACTTTGTCACCCAGGCTAGAGTGCAGTGATGCAAACACATCTCACTGCAGCCTCAACCTCTCAGGCTCAGGCAAGTCTTCCACCTCAGCCTCCTGAGAAGCTGGGACCACAGGCACATGCCACCATGCCTGGCTAACTTTTGTATTTTTTATAGAGTCGGGGTTTCACTATGTTGCCCAGGCTGGTCTCAAACTCCTGGGCTCAGGCAACCCACCCACCTCAGCCTCCCAAAGTGCTGGGATTACAGGCGCCAGGCACCACGCCTGGCCCTAAAAAGCAGAATATTTTTAAATAATCAATTTTTCTATTATAAGTACATCAAGTGTTTAAACAACTTAAAATCTAATTGCTTGTAGTTTAGACTTGTGTTCATTTAAAGCATATATTGGTTTAAAATGTAAATCAATAATTGTATCACTTAAAAACAAATATAAACAAATATAAAAGATGGATTAAAATGCCTAGAATATGAGAAATTTCTAAAATTAAAACGAAAATAAGGAAACTAATTTTTCTATTATAATCTTCAGAAAACAGTTTGCTCAATTTTTTTCCTATAAGTGAGGTATCACGATGAAATAACACGGGGTAACAAATGAGAATGGTGATCTATGGACACTGCAAAATCTAAACTGTATGACAACTTAAAAGTCTACATGGAGTTTATTATTTTGATTATATAGAAGTAGATAATTTTAGAACTAGCCATACAAGCCCAAACGCTGATAGAATTGTAAATAAATATTTAATATATATTTATTATATATTTAATAAATATATATTATATATAATATATATTTAATAAATAATATATAATATATATTTAATAAATATATGTTTAATAAATAAATATTTAGCCAAAAAACATATCCCTATTAATTTCTAGCTTCTGTCCATAAATGCCTTGTGCTTCCTGATTCAAGACATATCCAGAGGTTTCACCTTGTGTTACAAGAGAAATAAAAATAAATCTCCTAATAGAATTCCACTTCTGATTTCTAAGATTCTGAGAACTAAAGAAATCACTTGGGGAATAAGTTATTTTGAGATAGGTGGTGCTTAAGGTATCAATTGTCAATTAGTCATCATTCCACAAGGACACAGAAAATATAAATCCTATCACTTTAAATATTCGTACCTCTGGTTAACAGAAAGAAATATTGGAATGGAGAGAGGAAGAAAACATATATAATATTTGATGTTCTACAACAAATAAGATCCATTACATACAAAATTTACTATTTATAAAAGTGGCTAAATCTTATTTTTAAATATTATGAATAAGCATTACATGTACCAGAAGACAATAAGTTATCTTGTGATTTAAGAAATTATAAGATCGTTGTCAACTAATAGCTCAGCAAAAGTTTTAAAAAACTACCTAAAGTGGAAATTATTCCAGTAATCTAATAATAATTATTGAAATCTTTTGAAAGAAAGACCTAAAACCATAAAAACCCTAGAAGAAAACCTAGGCAATACCATTCAGGACATAGGCATGGGCAAGGACTTCATGTCTAAAACACCAAAAGCAATGGCAACAAAAGCCAAAATTGACAAATGGGATCTAATTAAACTAAAGAGCTTCTGCACAGCAAAAGAAACTACCATCAGAGTGAACAGGCAACCTACAAAACGGGAGAAAATTTTCGCAACCTGCTCATCTGACAAAGGGCTAATATCCAGAATCTACAATGAACTCAAACAAATTTACAAGAAAAAAACAACCCCATCAAAAAGTGGGCGAAGGACATGAACAGACATTTCTCAAAAGAAGACATTTATGCAGCCAAAAAACACATGAAAAAATGCTCATCATCACTGGCCATCAGAGAAATGCAAATCAAAACTACAATGAGATACCATCCCACACCAGTTAGAATGGCGATCATTAAAAAGTCAGGAAACAACAGGTGCTGGAGAGGATTGGAGAAATAGGAACACTTTTACACTGTTGGTGGGACTGTAAACTAGTTCAACCATTGTGGAAGACAGTGTGGCGATTCTTCAAGGATCTAGAACTAGAAATACCATTTGCCTCAGCCATCCCATTACTGGGTATATACCCAAAGGATTATAAATCATGCTGCTATAATGGCACATGCACATGTATGTTTACTGCGGTACTATTCACAATAGCAAAGACCTGGAACCAACCCAAATGTCCATCAATGATAGACTGGATTAAGAAAATGTGGCACATATACGCCATGTAATACTATGCAGCCATAAAAAAGGATGAGTTCATGTACTTTGTAGCAACATGGATTAAGCTGGAAACCATCATTCTCAGCAAATTATTGCAAGGACAGAAAACCAAACACCGCATGTTTTCACTCATAGGTGGGAATTGAACAATGAGAACACTTGGACACAGGAAGGGGAACATCACACACTGGGGCCTGTTATGGGGTGGGGGGAGGGAGGAGGGATAGCATTAGGAGATATATCTAATGTAAATGACGAGTTAATGGGTGCAGTACACCAACATGACACATGTATACATATGTAACAAACCTGCACATTGTGCACATGTACCCTAGAACTTAAAGTATAATTTAAAAAATAAAATAAAAGTAAAGGTTTGACAAAAAAAAAGAAGTTGAGAGATGCCAAACCACCTGAGTACATCAAACTCTAATATGTACTATTATAAAAGCCTACCTAGCAACCCATAAAAGCAATTATCCATGTATTACATGACATTTAACAAGGCTAGCAATAAAATCTTCCATATTTCCTTACACTAGATTGTCTATGTTTGAAACTTGGGTTTTACATTTGATTTTGTGACTTGAAAGAGAGTAAACCAAAATGTATCTACCAACTAATGAAATTGAAAGCACAAACTCAAGCATTAAAAATGTCATGAAGTAAATTTCATAAATAATGAAGTAAATGTGTGTTCTTTATTAGTTACTAAATGTTGGTGAATAAATTTAGCACTTACTCTGTTATAGGCAAATACATGCAATTTTATACAATTTTTAAAGTAGTCCTATATGTTAATTATCCTTGTATTTCCTTTACAGATGAGAATACTGAGGCTTAAAAAGTTTAAGTAACTTTTCCACATTCATGTAGCAAGCTAAAGTGGCAAGTCAGGTGGCTAACTCCAGCATTTACGTTCTTAGTCACGCCGCTAGAATTCCTCACATAGGATTTTGAGAAATAGAAGCTTTAAATAGCTGTTGGAAAGATAACACTTTCTGAATATATACGTATAAGAGCCAGCAGTTCAAGTTCCCAGTAACTTTATGTTACCAAGAGAAATGCATGAATTGAAACACTAGATCTGTCAGATATCCTTGATTCTACAATATCTATTTTTAAGCTCCAGCATTTTTTGAAATTGAGTTTTGTCTTGCAAACAAAGCTTCTCATTTCCAGGCAGAGCATTTCCTAAGCATTTGAGAACTTAAGAAATATAAAAGGCGTCTAATTCATCTGATTATTATCGTAGTAGCACAACACATGGTTACATTTTAACTAAAATTTGCATGACTAATTATGAGGTGAAATAATCTCTAGAATATTTCATTTTCATTAAAATGCGGCACTGAAACAAAAATAGCCTCAGTTTTCTCACCTATAAAAAGATTATAGGACAGTTTTTATAAATTTCTTGTGAAGATTAAATGTAGAGACTGAGATCTGTGCTGGGTACGTAACAGGCACTGAAGAAATGATTGCTGTTTTATGACACTGCAAAATACAAGAAAGAGGAGATGGATACCGACAAGCACAGAAAACAGTAGCAAGATGTAAACTTATGAAAGAGAAGAAAGCATATTTCAACAGAAAAATAATCTGCTTAATTTCTTGCACGGCAATCACCAAGTGCTTTGAGACCCAGAAATGGATAATACTTTCCAGGAAATAAAATCGTTTTATATTGTCACTGAAACATATGCAGAAATGTCATTTCCAACTCCTGTGGCTTAAAACATGAGTCACATTTCCCCCGACCCAAAGATCTCTCACTCTCTTCTCTAATAAGAGTGGGAATGCCTGTATCAAAATATCTCATACACCCCAGAAATATATACACCTACTATGTAGCCCCAAAAATTGAAAATTAAATTTTTTTTAAAAAGAACATGGATGGGAGGCTGAGGCTAGTGGACCACTTGAGCCCAGGAGTTCGGAACCAGCCTGGGCAGTATGGTGAAACCCTGTCTCTACGAAAAATACAAAAAAGCTAGCCTGACGTGGCACAAGCCTGTAGTCCCAGCTACTCAGGAGGCTGAGGTGGGAGGATCGATTGAGCCTGGGAGGTCAGGCTGCAGTGATGGGTGATCATGCCACTGCACTCCAGCTTGAGTGACAGAGCAAGACTCTGTCTCAAAAAATACAAAATAAAAAAAAGCATGGTAGCTGCACCATTCCACAAAACCCTGGGCTTGTTGCAATTGTACCAGGTTGAATAGCACCCCTTAAAATTAATGTCCATCTCAGAGTATGACCTTATTTAGAAATAGGGTATTTGTAGATGTAATTAGTTAAATTAAGATGAGGCCATACTGGATTAGGATGGACTATAAATCCAATGACTGGTGTCATCCTAAAAAGAGGAGAGGACACACAGAGGCACAGGAAAGAAGGCCATGTGAAGACAGAGACAGACTGGAAAGACGCAGCTCCAAGCCGAGGAGCACCGAGGATAGCCGAGGCCACCAGAAGCCAGGAAGGGGCAAGGAAGGGCTCTTCCCTAGACGCCACAGAGGGAGTGCATCTTGATTTCAGACTTCTCTCCTCCACGACTGTGAGAGAATACATTTCTGTTGTCTTAAGCAACCGATTTGGTGGCATTTGTTACAGCTGCCGTAGGAAACTTACCACCTCTGTATCCTCACTCCCATTGGTGCCCTCCAAAACGCTGTCTTCTATCCCAGTGAATTCCTCCAACTCCTCTCCACGCAAATCTCTCTGACTCTCCCAGATCTCATTAACCGTCTCTCTTAACAATTGAAGTTTATGAAATCTGTCTCTCACAATTTAGCAACAGGCTGTAAGCTCTTTAAGGGCAGAGCCATGTCCAATATTTGTATTGGATGCCAAGCATTCAGCAGATGCTCAGAAAAAGCGCCTACATGATTTAAGTCCAGGGCACAGGCTCTGAAGAACAATAAGAGCACAAGCTCTGGATCGGATCTTGGCTCTACCCATTATGACTCTATAATGTGTAGCCTCTTCTGTCCCCTTTGTGCCTTACTTGCCTCATGTGTAAAATTGAGGTAATGGCAGTATTTCCATGCTTGCTCTAAGAGATTGAGTAAATACTGTAAGGCACCTAAAACAGTTCCTAGCATATAGTAAGTGACAGAATAATACTAGATGCCATTATTTTTATTATTCTATGTATTACTATATTCAGAAGAAAACACCTATTAAACTACACCTATTTAAGAATGGATGCAGACAGCTGGATAGAAAGGAGTCATAAATGCATGAAGCAAAAAGAATTAGTCAGGTGTTTTGCTCTCAGAAAATATCAATATTTTTCTATGATAATCAGAAAGGGCATTTTTTTGAAGGCACCATCTAAACTTTTTTTTCTAAATGTAACCCTGTCCTTCTCAGGAGTTATTTGCCAAAATTTCGTGTTTCTTCATGTGGGTTATTCATGCCAGAATCCAGTGTCTTCACTCAGGAATTTTTCTCTCTGTGATATCTTCCTCTCTTCTAAGGCAAATCCTAGTATTTCTTTTAAATCTAAACTTCCACCTGCAGTATGATTGCTTTCCCAGTTACTCAAGCCCACTCTAATCCTTTCTTCCTTGAAGATTTCTAATATACCATAACAAATAACTCAGCAGGCAGTCCAATACTGAGAGTTTATAATTTTTCATGTCCATATATTTTCTCTAAGACTGAAAGTTTAAGAGAATCATTACTTCGCAAATAAAATATTCACTGCAAAGCCCATTTTCTTGATTACACTTAAATATTTAAAACTGTATTTCTCATGTAATTGTAAAAATTTTTAATACGGGCAAAATGTTTCACTCATTGTAGTACTTCCCCCAGGTTATTTAAGTAAGCTTTACTTAAAAAAAAAAAATGAGGAGCAGATAATTTACTTGCTGCATCTGGCGCAAATAAAAATTCTGTTTTATAATATATACTGTGTGATATTTTGCTATTTCATAGTTATGTTTACAACAAAGTAATGAGAAAAATGAAGTTGAGAGAGAAGGTACTTTTTTCTCAAATCTTTCTTTTTAGAAAGTTTGAGAGAAGTTAAATTATTTGGGCTGAAGAAAGAAAGTCAGATGAATGAAATCAATAAAGTTAAACTCATATTTTATGAAGACTTGAGCTCAAATTTCCCCAGAAAAGAGCCAGGTAAGATGTAAGAAAGAATTTTATAAAGGTTTAATTTATAAAACATGAGGTTAAAAGAGAAAGAGATAAGCATTCCTCTTTTTTAAAACTATTGAAAAGAATAATAATCTATCTGAACAGATAGTTTGTGGTTCTGCCTAAAAGGCTAGATATGGGTAACACAGCCTGTTCTGTAAGTCCTGAAATCAGCTTGAAATAAACATATATTAAACACATTTGGATTAAAGAAAAATATTATCTGTAATTTTATTCCTGCTGGTTTTCCTCACAGTGATGATTATAATCAATTCTTTAACCTTTTAAATTACAGGAAAAGGGACAGCTTAATTACACATCATGGGATAAAGTATAGTGAGAAGGCAGCTGCAGTGGTTGGAATTCAGGTAATAAAGACAACATAAAACAAGAAAAAATACTTATCAAACCAAATAAATATACTATAAGAAAATGCAGTCAGACAAGTAAAAAAGAAAATTATCCGCTTGTGTTTAATTTGGTATTTTAATTAATTAACCAACTTAGGTCCAAAGTACCTCAAGTTCCAACTAAATTTTAAATTAAAGAAATGGTTCACTTCACTATAATGCAAACTTTGTGACAACAGGGATACTATCATGTTACCTGTCCTATCCTCATCCCCTAGTACAACTCTTGGAACTTTCGTTTCAACCAAAGAGAATTCATTCAGGCACTGAAAGACAAATTTTTCATGTTCTCACTCATTTGTGTGAGCTAAAAGTTAAAACAATTGAACTCATGGAGATAGTAGAATGATGGTTACTAGAGGCTAGGAAGGGTAGTGGGGGGTACAGGAGGAGTGAGGATAGTAAATGGGTACAAAAATATAGTTAATATAATAAGATCTATATTTGATAGCACAATAGGGTAATTATAGTCAACAAAAATTCATTATACATTTTAAAATAACTAAAAGACTATAAGTGGAATGTTTGTCACACAAAGAAATGACAAATGCTTGAAATAATAGAAACACCACTTGCCCTCATGTGATTATGTATTATATGCCTGTATCAAATTATCTCATGTTCCCCCATAAATATATGTACCTACAATGTACCTCTAAAAATCTTTTAAAGACCGGCTTGGCATGGTGGCTCATGCCTGTGATCCCAGCACTTTGGGAGGCTGAGGTGGGTCGATCACCTGAGGTCAGAAGTTCGAGACAAGCCTGGCCAACATGGTGAAGCCTGTCTCTCCTAAAAATACAAAAATTTGCTGGGCGTGGTGGCACGCGCCTGTAATCCCAGCTACTTGGGAGGCTGAGACAGGAAAATCACTTGAACCTGGGAGGTGGAGGTTGCAGTGAGCCGAGATCGTGCCACTGTGCTCTTGGAGCCTAGGTGAGAGAGTGGACTCCATCACACACACACACACACACACACACACACACACACACACAAATACATACATATATATATATAATATATATATATATATAATAATTAAACAAAGAGAATTCAGGTATATGGCAACCACATCCAATCTGAACCCAGAGAGAAAGCATAAAAGCTTTCTCTTTTAGTGACGTGAAATGGAAATAACAGAAGCCACACTCTTAAGGCTTAGCATTTTATTCACTGGACAGCCTTTGAATCTATGTCAACTAGGACAAGAGTGGCGTTGTCAGTCATTTGTAAGTATTGCATCTCTTCATATCTCTTATGCACCAAGCATAGCACTAAGTGCTGGAGATACAACTGTGTACAAGTGGAAAGGCTGGCCTTAGGTGAGAGCACAGTGCATTCATCCATATTAGCAAGCGGGATGGCAGAGTTCGTGGATGAGATGCACGTAGGTTAGCTGATCGGGTGATAGAGAGATGAGAAAGTTCTCTTTAGTGTCTCTCTTTTTCTTGGTGGAATAGGAAGTGGAATCATTAACTTGAGAGGATGAGAAGGAAGAAAGTACTGGAGGTTTGAGGAAAGGGGAGAAGATGTGAAATAGTTATCTCTGTGAGAGAGTGAAAAATGGGGAAATGAAGTCTGTTTTTGACAACAGAGAGAGGCTGTCTAATGAAAATCTATTTGGGAATAACAAGAATTATAATCCAGAATATGTGTGCCGTGGTGGGCCAAGGGCATATCCAAGGAGGTTGAAGCAAGAGGAAGTTTTTAAAGACCAAAAGAAGAGTACATCTAAGTTGTTTTGAAACAAAGAGAACATTGGTTCCAGGAGTTTATCCAGGAATTCAGGTCAGTTCATGAGTGGAGACAACGTTTCAAGCAACTGTTTCTGCACAAGCAGCTATCTGTCCTTGTGATGCTAGCTGTTCTGTGGTTCCTAGAGCAAGCTGCAGTTTGGGAAAACTTATTATGATAAGTCCTGTTAATCAGGTAAATCACACATGATAGCCCCACCTTCATGGCCTTCCTCAGCTCCCTCTTGTTAGGGTTTGACACAAGTGACTCCACTTTGGTTCTGACAACTTTCATAGATTATATTAATTCACATCAATAGATACATAATATAGACAGACAGGTGATCGATAGATGATACATGTAGACAGACAATAGATAGATAGAACTGGCACCTTCTGTTGTAAGAGTAAACTAAACAAAAATGCCATTTGAGGAAAAAGACAAGTACAAGAAATAAAATCTCTGCTTTTAAATCAAGTAGGAATTTTGGAACAAAGGAAACAGCAGGGCTGCACTGAATAGCAGGAGTACAGTTTTGTGGGAAAATTAAGAAAAATATCATTAAGTCCTATGTGATTCAGGAGCACACATGTGAGATGTCGAAGTGATCTCTCGTCCAATTCACTACTGGCAGGAAGTTGGGGCCAGAAGTAACTTGATAAGGTACAAAAACCATGAGCATACCAATGGTCTTCCTACAAGAGTGAAATGACAGTTTGTGATAATCTTATGTAGATCTTAATACCAGATTGACATTATTTTTCCCTGCGGTTACATGTTTAACATTTATAAGATTCTATTTATGCACAAAATGAATGTTATTGAACTAGATGATATCTACACCCACTTTCAGCTCTAACATTCTGCGAAACTAAGGTTTCCCGAGAAAAAAAGCACAGGAAATTAACCTCTGACCCCTCCTTCCCAACCTGAAAGCGACAAACTGAATATAACCCAACTTGAGTTTATTGCTTCATCCTTAACTGCTCTCTGTTCCCACTGGGATATGTGTCCTAATGGAGAAAGGGCAACCCTCCAGCTGCCCCCAAAAGCTTGTTTAAAGTGATTACCACTGAGTGAAAAGGGCATCAGGAGGAAATCTCATGCACAGTGGCTCTCCAAAAGATAGGGCTCCTTGAATAAAGTCACTTGGCCGTGTGAACCGTGGTCTCTACTGCCCCTAACACTTTATTTCTGCATTGTAAGTCTACTTTCCAAGTTTTGAGTAATTAAATAAATATGAACACTATGTGAATTGTACGGTATGGGAATGAATGTGGTATCATCGGTTCTTTGTTTACCTTGGAATGTTAACACCACTTTTAAAAAATATAAAGCTGCGTATTTTCTATGACTAATTAACAAAAAAGTTGATTAAAAGCCATACATTTCATCTACTAGATACAGCATCTGGCTAAAAGATTTAAGAATTAGGATAGTTTCCAGGTGAAATGAAACAGATCCTTTAAGGAAAGGAATCTTATACAGCTACAATATTTACAACGCTTTTATCAAGACATTAAAACAGAAGCAGATGCTTTTCTGTAATGCTAACATATTAGTTACACATGGTATAATGCATTACAGAAAACATAATAATAATAGATGATAGTGGAAAGACAGAGCAGTTTTCTCTTCAAGTTGGATACAAAACAGACCCCAGATATTTTTGAAGTTAAACCTAATACAGATGGGACAATTCTAAATGTGTTGCAAAGTAACTATCACACTAGGAAGTTAAGAGATAGTGTTGATTTTTTGCAAATATCAGTGTTGGAGGGATGGTATAACATGTATACTCATTCTTAATAGGTATGAATTATTTAAAGCATCAATAATGTATCTGTACTTAAAATTGTTTTTGATGTGGTTATACTACGTATAGTTAAAAGGCTACTCTAAATCTGTTTTATGGGTTTATGCAATGGAGCAGCCTTGTAGCTACGACTGAATTTAGTAATGGTAGGCTCCATATCGTAAGCACTTGACTCCAGTATTTACCCATGCAACACAAACTGAGAAACTTCTCTGTGCTGGGATCTGGACTCAGCAGAGGGCATACAAAGACATGGTTCTGTGTCCTGTCTAACTCAAGAGTGCACACGTGAGGGGTCAAGGTGACTTCTCATCAAATTCTGTATGGGCAGGAAATTGGGGCCAGAAGTGAACTTGAGAATTCACAGAAATCTTGGGCACACCAATAGTCTTTCCAAAAATTGTGATATGGAAATTTGTGGAATTAATAATCTAGTGGAGAAAACAGCTGTAAATAGGAAAAAGCACACAATAAGGTAATAAGAACCTTATTTCAGGTATATCCAAGGCACCATAGGTGCAGAGACAAAACAAATAAGCGCTCTTGGAGCTGGATACAGCTTTCCAAGAAGGAAGTGACATTCAAAGTGTATTTGCAAGGATGAGGAAGGAGAAGAACATCCTAGAAAAAGGGGACAAATACCACAAGTAGAAGCACAGCTTTAAAAAGCATGATACAGTCTACCTCATAAAGCCTTCCAAAGCTATGATTTACGTATCTAATGCAAAGCAACAAGCGAAAAGGAAAAAGAGCTTGCAATGTACATACCATTTCTAATACATATCAAATATCACACAGAATTTACAAAGAATGCATAAGGTGGGTCCATGATATTTCTCTGTTCTTGCAAAGCTCAGCCTCTGCTTGATTAAATTTTGTTCTAGAAGCAAAGCAAAATGTGTTTTTCAAAACAAATATTTTTGTTTTCTGACCTGGAAAGCAAGAAGTGCTTATTTTAAAAATTCAAGAAAAAAAATATATATAAAGAAGAAATTAAATCCAGCCTCCCAGAAGCAGAGTTTACGTATTGCTGTACAATGTTTTCATCTTTGTTCGTTCATGTAAATGTGTGTGCACATTTGAGTGTAGCCTCAAACTTCTACAAAAAGTGTGATTTAAGATCGTCTACATATCACATATCAGTGTCAGCTAATGCCTCCTCCTTACCCCATCGGATCTAAATAACATTAGCTCAAACCCTCAATCCACATTCTGTGGATGAAGCCTCAAAATTCCCAGTTGTTCTCCTGAACTCCTCTGCTTCAGGCTCCAGGCTCCATACATTTGTTCGACATTTGATATCAAATTCAGCCTCCTCTGATTTATGCAGAAAGTCTCACTGTATACATAGCACCTGGGAGCAGACTTTACTGAAGATTTAGTGAGAAGACAAAAAAGATTACATCATAGCAGTACCAACATTTAAATCAAACATCACACATCTACGGTTCTAAAGGGTCCTTTGGTAAGCCACCTAGTAGGAAATTTGCACTAGCCCTAAATATAAACAATCCCTTTCTCACAACATCTCACTGGACCTTCTGTCCTCTCAGTCCCATCATTCTCCTCTGCTCCCAGGTTGTCATGCAGAGCAGACAGAATACTTCCTGTGATTCTTCGTTTCCCTCCATTCACCCAAGCGGGTTCTCTCCTATCCTGTTTTCCCAAAGACAGTTCCTTTCTAAACAGGAATACTGGTACAATTTATTACATGTTAATTTCATATGTAGACAGGTTTAGCATCCTCTCATGTCATAATTAGAGTTTAACAACAACATTTCTGATGGCTGCATAGTATTTCATAATTATTTATTTAACCAACTATTTTATAGCTATTTAGGTGACTTTAGTCTATCCCTACTTTCATTAACATATTTACACAAATATTGTAAATATTTTATTAGATTATTTCAAAAGCAGATTGAAATTCCTACTTCATAAATTCCTGTCCTAGAGTAAGTAGAGCTTTGTTTATTCCAATTATTTATTTAATCCGTCACCTGTGTACCTGATTTAAAAATGTACACCTTCAGCAGGTAAGAAGCGGGAGGATTTATTGGGGAATAAACCTGGGCAATACTGTTTATTAAAAAATAGAAAAAATGTATAGTTCTCTCTTCTGTCCATATTTAAATATTTTTGTTAACCCCAAAGCCAGGCCAACTGGCTGGGATGAAATTAGGATACAAACATCAGGATTGTAACCTACCAATATTTCTATTTTTATTATTACTCAATTCATTTTCCAAATCATGAAACTTCAATAATAACAAAAATGTCAATGTTGGCCAGGCACAGTGGCTCATGCCTGTAATCCCAGCACTTTGGGAGGCCAAGGCAGGTAGATCACCTGAGGTCAGGAGTTCAAAACCAACCTGACCAAGATAGTAAAACCCCGCCTCTACCAAAAATACAAAAATTAGCCAGGCATGGTGGCATGTGCCTGTAGTCCCAGCCACTCAGGAGGCTGAGACAGGAGAATTGCTTGAACCCAGGAGACGGAGGTCGCAGTGAGCCGAGATCCTGCCACTGCACTCCAGCCTGGACGACAGTGAGACTACGTCTCCAAAAAGAAAAAAAAAATTCACTATTTACCTTTAAATTTTTTAAATGAAACAGACCCCTTCTTTTCAGAATGGTAAATTGACCTTAAATTTCAACACTATCAATTGCTGTTTAATCCAGGCTTGGGTTTTCCAAGGTCTAAGTTGAACACTTCTCTTTAGTTTTTTTCAAAAACACAGAACTTTCAGGACCAACCCCAGCACTTTAACTAAATGACTTGTATTAGTCAGAGTTTTCCACAGAAACAGAACCTGTATGATGTTTGTATATATGTATGCATGTTTATACAGGGAAAGAACAAGAGAGAGAGGGAAGGCAAGAGACAGAGAGAGAAAGAGAAAGATTACAAGGAGTTGGCTCCCACATTTGTGCAGGCCGGAAAGTCCCAAGACCTGCAGGGAGAGTTGGCAAGCTGGACATCCAGCAGAACCCATAGTTTAGTTTCAGACTGAGTTCTAAGGCCTGAGAACCTAAAAAGCCAATGGTGCAGTTCCAGACCCAAGAGCAGATGTTCAGTTCAAGTCCAAAGAGGGGTAAAAAAAAAAGTTGATGTCCCAATTTGAAGGCCCTGCAACAGGAAAAATGATCTCTTACTTGTGGGAGGATCTGTTTTTTGTTCTATTCAGGCCTCTACCTGTTTGGATGAGGACCAACCACAGTAAGGAGGATCATCTGCTTTCCTTACTCTACTGACTCAAATGTTAATCTCATCAGAAAACACCCTCCAAGACACACTCAGAATAATGTTTAACTAAATAGCTGGGCACCCTGTGGCCCAGTCAAGCTGACACAAAAAATTAACCACCTTATAACCCCAATAAGGAACCACTTATCATGACCAGAATAACAACATAAAACTACCCCATACTTTTTTCTAATTTTATTCTAAGAACAAAACATGGCTCTCAGTGTTTCCTTTCTGTTTCCTTTTTTTTTTTTTTTTTTTTGAGACAGCCTCACTCTGTCACCCAGGCTGGAGTGCAGTGGCGCGATCTCAGCTCACTGCAAGCTCCACTCTCCGGGTTCACGCCATTCTCCTGCCTCAGCCTCCCGAGTAGCTGGGACTACAGGTGCCTGCCACCGCGCCCAGCTAATTTTTTGTATTTTTATTAGAGACGCAGTTTCACCATGGTCTCGATCTCCTGACCTCGTGATCTGCCCTGCCTCGGCCTCCCAAAGTGCTGGGATTACAGGCGTGAGCCACCGCGCCCAGCCCTCCTTTCTGTTTCTACCCAGAGCAGAAAATTTTTCCAAGCTCATTCCTGGCCCTGGGGGAGTTAGGCTGTCTCTTCACAGCTGTTTAAGTGACTGCTCTGATCACATTCATCATATTGAATTGTAATGGTATGCCAGTGCTCCCCTCCTCACTTAACCCAGAATGCCTTATTAATTTTTTTTTTGGTATTCTCAGAACCTGGCATTTAACAAGTACTTGATACGTGCTTGATGGATGATTGAATAAAAGCAGGCATAAACAATCAGTATCTCAGAGCCAGTAAGTGACGACTCAAGCTTAGTTCAGAATTCTTTCCTTTATATTATCTTACCTACCTCAGATGATTCCAACTTCTTCAGAAGTCATTACAGATCCCCTCTACACTTCTTTATACTTGTTTTTGTTATTTGTTTAAGAATGTTCACTTTGCACATTCTTCCTTAAACACAGAGTGCAAATTTAAAATAGGCAAAACATCATATTTCATAAAGTTTCTGATATAGAAGTCGTAGAGAAAACTAAGGTTTGGTTAATGTAATCAGTTTATTTCTTGCTTCTTCTACATTTTAGATTTTGGTTCAGTCTGACATCAGTATTGTCCTATCTGGCCTCCCAATTCTTTCTGATTTTGAAACATTTTTATTACATACAGGGACTTGGCAGAAAAATATTGAATCTGTTTTAAATCTTTGCAGTTTTTATAGACCAAATGTCTCAAAGAACTTTGTTTAAAACTGTTTATGTAATTATGATTTTTCTAGTTACTATGCCCCAAAAGTCAAAAGAAGCATCCCATTTCCACTTACTCATAATTAGCTCCGGAATTCACAATAATCCCAAATTCAACATGGCTGAATTTGAATCAATCCCACCCCTCCTTATTCTAACTCCTTTTCCTTCTGTCTGTGTACCCATTTCTATGAAGTTCATGACCACGTGCATTTGACCAAGACAGGAAACTAAAAATTGCCCTGAATTCTGCTTCTTCCTAAACACCGTATTCAATCACTCACCTGTACGTAAGTACTTGAAGAGTCTCAATCTGTTCTCTCTCTCTCTCTCTCTCTCTGTCTCTCTCCTCCCCCTAATCTCCGCCCCCGCCACTGTTACTGTCCTAATTCAGGTATCCTGTACCTTTCAACTGTATTTTAACACCACCTACCTGGCCTCCCCATCTCTAATACTCATGTACATCTCCCATTGCACTCCCAATACATTCTTCATTCAATAACAAAGAAAATTTTTCAAAAAATACAAAAGTAGTGAGATCATGCAATTCTGTTTAAAATTCTTGAATTGTTCTCCATTTTCCACAGGATCAATTCAAGTTCCACAGCATAGAAACTTCCTCATAACTTTCCCCTGCAACATCTTTAGACTCAACATTCATCGTTAGTCCACTTTTATTTTATTTTATTTTATTTTATTATTTTATATTTTGAAATAGACTCTCGCTCTGTCACCAGGCTGGAGTGCAGTGACGTGATCTCAGCTCACTGCAATCTCTGCCTCTCAGGTTCAAGTGATTTTCCTGCCTCCTGAGTATCTGGGACTACAGGCATGCGCCACCACACCCAGCTAATTTTTGTATTTTTAGTAAAGATGGGGTTTCGCCATGTTGGCCAGCATGGTCTGGAGATCTTGACCTCATGATCCACCCACCTCGGCCTCCCAAAGTGCTGGGATTACAGGCGTGAGCCACCATGCCCAGCCGTTAGTCCACTATTCTTAATCCACTAATGAAAGGGAAATTTGTGACCAAAGACCAAAGGTAACCCCTTTAATTTTTTAGGATCTAAAATAATCATCTGACCCCTTTAATAGGCAAAACATTTTAAATGTGTATATCAATAAAAAGTTTTGCCAACTAGGTTAGCCCTTTTGGCATTGCTATAAAAGAATACCTAAGGCTGGGTAATTTATAAAGAAGACAGGTTTATTTGAGTCATGGTTCTGCAGGCTGTACAAGCATGGCACCAGCATCTGCTCAGCTTCTGGTGAGGCATCAGGAAGTTTTAGTCATGACAGAAGGGAAGGGGAGCAGGTGAGTCACATAGCAAAAAAGAGCAAGAGAAGGAGGAGGAGATGCCAAGCTCCTTTAAACAACCAGCCCTCACATGAACTAGCAGAGCAAGAACACACTCATTACCATGGGGAGGGCACAAAACCATTCATGAGAAATCCACCCCTTTGATCCAAATACCTCCCACCTATTCTCACCTCCAACACTGGGTATCACATTTCAACATGCAATTGGGAGAGGACAAATATCCACACCATATCACCAACCAGGCCCCTTTCACTTTCTATTGAATATAGCCTTAAGTAAGATTCAAGTTTTATGTTACTATGTTCTTAGTCTATTTATATATAGTAATCTCTTTTCCTTAAATTATTTCAAAAGTCAAAAATTGAAGCTATCACCCCCTCTTGTATTATCTTAAAAGAGAAACAAATGGATATTCTTCTTCTAATTGACCCCAAAAAAATCTTGAATTAATGTTCTTTTCTCCATGTAGTACCCCAGTTCTCTTAAGCAAGTATATGACCCCAGAACTAAAATGTGAAAAAGAAATTTCTCTGAGGCTTTCTCGGGGTGATGCCACCTCTTTGGACTATTTTATCTTGATAAGAAAAACATTTAATTTTCACTTGAGAATTACAAGATGAACTCAACCAAAGTGCTCCCCAAATTGTGGGCATCTGGAAACTTCTACAGGAAATTGACAGAGTATTTGATGCCTGTTGAATCCATAAAAAATGGAGCTTTGTATTTAAGTTTTCTAGTAATTCATTTATATTACAAAAGTGTCCATCCAAGGCAGAAGAGATATATGGACATAAAACTTTTTTGAAAGCAAAGTGTATTAGTCTGTTTTCACACTGCTGATAGATACATACCTGACACTGGGCAATTAAAAAAAAGAGGTTTAATGGACTTACAGTTTCACATAGCTGGGGACACCTCACAATCATGGCAGAAGGCAATGAGGAGCAAGCCACATGTTATGTGGATGGCAGCAGGCAAAGAGGGAGCTTGTGCAGGGAAACTCCCATTTTTTAAAACCATCAGATCTCATGAGACTTATTCACCATCACAAGAACAGCATGGGGAAAGACTCGTCCCCATGATTCAATTACCTCCCACTGGGACCCTCCCATGACACATGGGATTGTGGGAATTACAATTCAATATGAGATTTGGGTGGGGACACAGCCAAACCATATCATTCCTCCCCTGACCCCTCCCAAATCTCACGTCCTCACATTTCAAAACCAATCATGCCTTCCAAACAGTCCCCCAAAGTCTTAACTCATCTCAGCAGTAACTCAAAAGTCCACAGTCCAAAGTCTCATCAAAGACAAGGCATGTCCCTTTGGCCTATAAGCCTGTAAAACCACAAGCAAATTAGTACAGCCTTTTGAGGGTACAGGCTTTGGGTAAACACAGCTGTTCCAAATGGGAAAAACTGTCCAAAACAAAGGAACTACAGCCCCATGCAAGTCCTAAATCCAGTGGGGTAGTCAAATCCTAAAGCTTTAAAATGATCTCCTTTGACTCCATGTCTCACACCCAGGTCATGCTGATGCAAGAGGTAGGTTCCCATGATATTGGGCAGCTTTGACCCTGTGGCTTTGCAGGGTACAGCCTCCCTCCTGGCTGCTTCGATGTGCTGGTGTTGAGTGTCTGTGGCTTTTCCAGGCACACAATGCAAGCTGTCAGTGGATCTACCATTCTGGGGTCTGGAGGACAGTCACCCTCTTCTCACAGCTCCACTAGGTGGTGCCCCAGCAAGGACTTTGTGTGGGGGCTTTGACCCCACATTTCCCTTCTACAATGCCCTACCAGAGGTTATCCATGAGAACCCTGACCCTGCAGCAAACTTCCACCTGGACATCCAGGCATTATCATACATCCTCTGAAATCTAGGTGGATGTTTCCAAACCTCAATTCTTGACTTCTGTGCACCCGCAGGCTCAACACCATGTGGAGGCTGCCAAGGCTTGGGGCTTCCACCCTCTGAAGCAACAGCCCAAGCTGTACCTTGGCCCCTTTTAGCCTTGGCTGGAGCAGCTGGGATGCGGGGCACCAAGTCCCTAGGCTGCACACAGCACAGGGACCCTGGACACAGCCCATGAAACCATTTTTTCTTTCTAGGCCTCCAGGCCTGTGATGGGAGGGGCTACCATGAAGACCTCTGACATGCCCTGAAGACATTTTCCCCATTGTCTTGGGTATTAACATTCAGCTCCTCATTACTTATGGACATTTCCGTAGCTGGCTTGAATTTCTCCTCAGAAAATGAGATTTTCTTTTCTATCACATTGTCAGGCTGCAAGCTTTTCAAACTTTTATGTTCCGCTTCCCTTATAAAACTGAATGCTTTTAGCAGCACCCAAGTCACCTCTTGAATGCCTTGCTGCTTAGAAATTTCTTCCCCCAGATACCCTAAACCATCTCTCTCAAGTTCAAAGTTCCACAAGTCTCTAGGCCAGGGGCAAAATGCCACCAGTCTCTTTGCTAAAACATAACAAGGGTCACCTTTGCTACAGTTCCCAGCAAGTTTCTCATCTCCATCTGAGACCACCTAAGCCTGGACCTTATTGTTCATATCACTATCAGTATTTTTCTCAAAGCCATTCAACAAGTCTCTAGGAAGTTCCAAACTTTCCCACACTTTCCTGTCTTAGTCTGAGCCCTCCAAACTGTTTCAACCTCTGCCTGTTAACCAGTTCCAAAGTCACTTCCACATTTTCAGGTATTTTTCAGCAACACCCCACTATACTTGTATTAATTTACTGTATTAGTCTGTTTTCACATTCCTGATAAAGACATATCCAAGACTGGGCAATTTAAAAAAAAAAAAAAGAAAGAAAAAGAAGTTTAATGAACTTACAGCTCCACATGGCTGGGGAGGCCTCACAATCATGGCGGAAGGCAAAGAGGAGCAAAGCATATCTTAACTGGATGATGGCAGGCAAAGAGAGAGAGCGCTTGTGCAGGGAAACTCCCATTCTTTTAAAACCATCGGATCTCATAAGACTTATTTGCTATTGGGAGAACAGCATGGGAAAGACCCGCCACCATTATTCAATTACCCTCTGGGTCCATCTCATAACATGTGGGAATTGTGAGAGTTACAGTTCAAGATGAGATTTGGGTGGTGACACAGCCAAACCATATCACAAAAACCCGGACTTTTACCATAGATCGTTTGAGAAGCTCAGTTCTAGCATATTTGTTTTTTTGTCAACACACCAAACACCTGGAGTCTGGCTTTGTGTCTATTCGATATTACCTGCATTTGTTTCAATCTACTGGTAAACTTCTCCAGTACGATGTCTCCCACAGGTGAGTGGTATCCCATATGGCCCAGAGTTTACACAAACACAGTTCAAGTTGCTTTGAGTTACTAGAATCCAGTCTTCTTACGTGCTTTGAGTTATTAGAATCTAGTCCTGGTTTCCACGCATAACTCCCTTTGGAACGGGTGATAAGTGTTTCTCAGGTGGTCCCCCCAGCTACGGAAGGGCTTTCCAAACACATGGTAAAGTGTGTCAGTTTCCACCAAAAGGAATGGTGTTACATTCCAAGTGCAAGATTCTAGCAAAAGGAACAATTTAGTAAAACGAAGTTGTAATTCTAGCCCTGAAAAGCAATAGTCATCATCAGAAATAATAGGATTAGGGGAACTATTCTTTAAAAGATATTAAAAAACCAGTGAAAGGTATTTTAATTCTACATGACTGCTGAGTCTTAAAGTTCTTACCCACTCAACTACCTATTTCATACTTATTAGGTTCTTGGGTGTTTTGCCTCTACCTCTGCCATTTCTGGCCTTGTTCTCAAGTGGTTAAACCTCTCAGCTAGATTTAAAGGAATTTTTATGTTATTAAATATTTCTAGTAATTCTTACAGTTATGAATTCCTGAGCTGCTTTAAGTAGTAATGTCACATCAAATTGTTGCCCCAGATTTGCTTAACAAGAATGTATATGAAAATTTAGTTTTATGTTATCTTTTTAATTCGTAGCTCTTTCCAAATCCAATAAATAAAGCAAATTCCATCACTTAGTATTTTAACAAATTAAAGTAATTCTAGAATTTCTAATGTGCATTTTATGGGATGACATCATGACACACATTTATTATGACTAAATACACTAAGAGAGCTGGTCCATTTATTGGCTAAAAGTCACCTGAGTCTCATCTGTTTTTCTATAATGTGAATTCTCTTTCACGGACGATTATAATAGGAAAAATAGCACCATTAATTCAATTCTAAGCAAAAGTCCACATATTTACTCTAGTTGAACCAGTGTAGGTCCCATGCTCACAACTAAACCAGAGAGACAAAATGTGGTGGTTAGTTTAACAACAGCTTCACCAAACATCATAGTTTTCCAAACCTGTATTGAGAAAAAGGAAGTAACTACTAGAGGCCAGGAAGGCAATCAAATAATGTCTGCTACCCAAACATTTCCTAAATACAGACTATAAGCATCTTGACTGTAGGTACCTGTCTTATTCACTATCATATTTTCAGATCATAATGCAGAGCATGTAACACTGCAGGCGTGTCATAATGTTTTACATTATGTATGTATGTAAGTGTGTATGGATGAGTAGATGGATAATAAAATGATGGGGTTAATCGTTTCCATGTCTGGCCAAAATGCTTTTCAGAAACCTGAGAATTAAAAGAAAGACTTGATAAATTATGTTTTGTTTTCATAATTAAGTGTTATGAAATGCTAATAAATTGCTAGTAAACAATAATCAGAATGATGTATTTTCCACAAGTAAATTTAGGCATAACTAAAGTTAGATTTAATGTCCCAGCTCAATGGCTTATATAGGTTAACATTATCTGAGGTCAGAGTGCATGATCCCATTTACACCTTACCTCATTGATGGATTATCAGTCAAATTGATTATCAATCAAATTCTTCACTAAAAAAAGACATGAACCATACCTTAAAAAATGTTGTGGTGCATTAAGCAGTTTCCTATGTGAGTACTATCAACAGAAAACATCCTGCCTTTGTGAAAATAGACGGGTCCTATCTGAGGAAGATTGATGATGTATTCTGGTTGTTTTCAACCATCAAAGATTATGCAATATAGAAGCAGGCAATTTAGTTTTCACTGGAGAGCAAACTTCAGTTAGATAACTAGGTAACTGACAAAAAAGACTTCTTTGGGCCCCATTCAAGACCCCAGTTATCCTCCCATAATTTTAGAACACTGGATAAGCAGAGGAAACACACCTTTGTCGTATGACGCTATTTTCTCCTTAAATTCTCACTAAAACTGAGACCCTTATGAACAGTGTGCTAACGTTCACAGCCACAGCATTAGGTAAGTAGATAACTGGTTTAGAAACAAGATGTCAAGCTATTAGTTTTAATATATTAGTTAAGATTTCAGGACCTTACATGGATAGCAACAGCTGTAGAATTTAACCCAATGTAAAACGGACATAGTAAGCATTCCTTCTAATCTCTTTATTAGACATAAGCTGATTACAAGGACATTTGCTTTCTAGAGAAACCATACACATTAAAAAGTATATTTCCATATATGAAAATATTTTCTTTTTAGCTTTATCTTTGATATACCGTTGAAACAGAAGATTTAAGATTAGGATGAATAAACTATATGGTTAGTTCTGAGCTCTAATATTAAGATTAGGTTTCAGATCTAGTTCCCACCTGAGGCACTGGTTTGGAGAATTTCTCTGTGTACTGCAAATGGAATAAACACTGTGATGTGAATGTGGGGATTTCACATCCATTTGTACTATTTTGGCGCTCTCATGGGTTCAGAATGTGGGTTTATTTCACATAATCAACATTTGTAGAAATTGTGTGACCCTGAGAGCCTTAAGGTGGACAAAGAGGTTACAGAGGAGATTTACAAGACCCCAAAGATCCTCATTAGGTGAGAAAACTCTTCTTAGGCCTCACGTCAATGGGGTTTAAATAGGTAGCTGACAAAATAGTTTACAACAGTCCTGAAATTATTCTATCTTCCTCCTTGACAAACCATTTGCATTTAAGATTCATCTTCATGAATCAACTAACAAAATGCTATTATCTCTGAACAGTTTACATTTTGCTAATTTATGCCTTTAGGCTTGATCCAGTCCCCCATAAGAAACAGAAAACAGTGTAGAGGTCTGTCTGGGATGGAAACAAGGGAAATTCCTACACTTTTGCTTTGACATCCAGGGGCGGGGCAGTGTATGCTGAGAATAGGAAGGTCGAGGTCAGAAGCCCCGCTAGCATCTGGGCATCAAAGTCCTTTTGTCCTCACTCTGCTTCATCCTAAAACTCAGTGCTAGTGCTATAGAATCTGAAGCTCAAACAATGGCCAAGTTTGCCTTTCATTTTCTTATCCTGTAGTTTGACACCTCTTCCTAGTTTTTTTTATGTTTAATTATTATGGATACATAATAGTCCCCAGTAAGTATCATCCTGAACTGAGAAAAACTGAAAACCTTTCCGCTGAGATCTGGAATAAGACAAGGATGCCCACTTTCACCTTAGTTATTTTACCTAACTTTGTCTCTGGCATTCATTTCAGTGTCTTCCCCTTTACTCTTTATTGGTGGAAATCTAACAGCCCATTCCAGAGGGCAAAGGGCAAATGAGTTTTATCGCCTGTTAACTACCAATGCCTTGAAGTTCATCATCAGCATAACTAGAACTCCACTCCATTCATTTTGTAGGAGGCAGACCAAGGAACTAAACCACTCTTATGATTACATGATATTTATTCATGTAATTCATTTATTCAAATTGATTATTAGCATATGATATGCTTCAGAAAATTAAATGTCTTTTGGTATTGTACTGGTGTTATTTCTGTTCCTAAGAAATAAATACATAATTTTCTTATATGTCACTTTGTAAATACATTCTATACATGAAAATGTTAAACTAGTAATATGTTTTATAAGATTTTGATATTTAGCAAATAAACAAACATAAAAATCTATAATACCCATATATAGCAAATAACATACTTTCCTAACATATAGTGCTAACCTCTAACATTATCCTTCTTAATATTTAGGGAAAGAAACATTGAATATGGGTTGTAAAATGCTAAAGAGAATAGTAGCTCTGACTGTCAGAAAATATTTAAAATCATTCATTCAGTTGGTTTGAAATGTCATGAAAAAGCTTGCCGTAACTACTTAATCTGAGCCTGAGGAATAGTAAAGCCAGTCATCCTTATTAAAATAGTCTATTGTTAATCTCTCTGTGTGTGTGAATGCATATATATATATGTGAATGACCCAAGAAAAATTGATAAAATAATTGTGACAAAATATGTAACCCCTATGCCTCTTCCCTATCCAATATAACAGAATAAAGGTAGTTATACTAAAACCATTGATTTTGATCAAAGAATAAAACTGCCTTTTTTTTTGTTTGAGACGGAGTTTCACTCTTGTTGCCCAGGCTGGAGTGCAATGCACGATCTCAGCTCACCGCAACCTCCGCCTCCCGGGTTCAAGAGATTCCCCTGCCTCAGCCTCCTGAGTAGCTGGGATTACAGGCATGCGCTACTACACCCGGCTAATTTTGTATTTTTACTAGAGACGGTGTTTCTCCATGTTGGTCAGCTGGTCTCGAACTCCTGACCTCAGGTGATCCACCCGCCTCAGCCTCCGAAAATGCTGGGATTACAGGCGTGAGCCACCGCGCCTGGCCTAAAATTGGCTTTTTAAATAAACATCAACATCTTGAAATTCTACAGTGATCTGTTGCTTGTCTTAATTTTAATTTAAAAAAATGAATAGCGTAATTGAAATAAAGAATCAGCATTAATCTTTAAATCAAAAGGATTTACAATGAGATTATAATTAATTACATGCCAAAACTATCTCATTGAATAGGGTAGTGACCTCAGTTACTTTGTTTAATCACTAAAACAATTCAATTCCCAAATAAGAATTTGGATCAATTCCAATTATACCCAATTAAGATTATCAATTCACTAAGAACAGTGACAATAACCCTCAAAAATAAACTGTTTAAAACTTTTCTTTTTGATTAATGTGTCTGCGCCGCTTTTTATTAGTACTTAGGTCCTTGAGGAAAACAATCTTGGCAGGAGGGCCCTGCTGGCCCCAGGATGCCTGTGGATGAACATTTCCATAAATTGTTTTCTGTTCTGTTGCTGAACACATCAGTTGTCACCTATTAGCCCCATTTGTAGCAGACCAAAGTCAAAGAATGTCATTCTTGTTATCTTGAATACATCCTGGAAAGCCACAGATTAATGGATTTTTCTCTTAGGAGCTACAAAAAACCCTCTACAATTTTTATGCATTTCTAACTTAGACAACTTTTATTTCTCAAGTTTCACAACAATATGATGAGTATGCTAGACCATAGCTACATTGCCAAAAGATTGTAATTCATTTCCTTTGATATTTACAGGACAGTTACATAGAGATGATTCCGAAACAGAAAATAAGAACAAATCATTTCTGGCTTCTTATAAGTGAAAATGTATTTTACTAATGCAAACTTCTACTTACTATAGAGTGTCCTCTAAACTATGAGAAGACATTTTATTTTTTCAAATATACCTTTTTGTTTTCCATATGAAATAACTGGTGCTTCCAGAGTATTCTAATTGGCGCAAAATGCTGAGCCAATTATGAAAGTTCTCAAGCAGCTCCTTTCAATGAACTTCAGAGGGAAACTAAAACAAGCCTTCTCTAAACAAGACTGGGGTTTAAAAAGCCAGGTAATTTTTTTTAATTTTATATTTGCTGTTACATGTTCTGTATCTTTGACACTGCACTTTTTTCATAAAGCATAATTAATATCCTCAGTTAGTTAGAAAGTATTTCTTGAGTTATCTGCACACAGCACTCTCACAATGTACTGACATTCAGATTCTGCCCAGCTTTCTGCCAAAATCTTCTCTTTAACTTTAGCTTCAGCCTTGCAATGGACCATCATACAGCTAAAGAACTATTGGCACACTGATGCTGTGCGTAATTAATGACAAGTGTTGATAAGTTACCAACATATCTAATCAGCATAACAATGTAATATAAATAAGATGTGTCATTCAGATTTATTGCCAAGCTCTGGAAATTTACATTCAAATATAGATAAAAGCATTCTATATATAACCTGAACAGAAAAATCTTATGTGTTTTATATGTTGAAATTCTGTCACTCAGCTGATGTATGATACATCATTATTGTCTGAATTAATTACAGAAAAAATCAATGATAGTAAAAGCTGCCAAACTGGTCAAAAATATTAAGAAATTTCCAAAGGTTAAACAGAAAATACATTGACAGTTAAATTAATATTAGGAGAGAGTACAAGAACTAGACAATTTTACGAAGACCACATTACTTTGGAGACAAGAGATGAGTACAAAAATGTAAATAATATAATAATACAAGGTTTATTAACAGAGATTAGAATAAAGCTCTATCAGTCTAGGTTTGATCACAAAGAGAGAATCACTATAAGAATTATGAAAACAAGGAGTGTAATATGGAATTGGGGCTTACATATTGTGACAGGACATGGGATGAGTAAAGGTCTCGAAAGATAAAGCCAGGAAATCAGGAAACAGTTAACTATTGACCTCAACATGAAGGACTGGAGGATGAAGCATCTACAGCTTGTAGGGAGGGTGGAGTAACCACAACTGTGAGTGGGAGCTCATGAAGCGGTCTGCAAAGCTACCATGTCTGACCACCATGATGTCTTAAGAACATGGCTTCCATTTTCCAAATCCCATGTAAATTACTCTCAATAGGAAACTCTAACCAGAACTATACAGCCAAGGGGATTCTGAGATGCATGGTTCTCAGCCTTAGGAGAAAGGCTGTTCTCCTAAGAAATGCTGTTGTCTGGTTTATAGACAACCCACCAGTATCATAGCTCTAATCTAGTATATAATAATTGCTTATTGAGCTAGAAATTAAAATATGAAAGAAAAAAACTGTTAAGAATTGTATTTAATTAGCAGTTACCTAATTCCATGGAAGCCTTAAAACTTTCATGAAAATTATTCTCCTGAGGACTTTTTATAGTTTATGATGATAAATTAAAATCAAATATCAATTTTGCCACATCAACATTTCTTGAAGAAGAAAAAATCAGAAATCCTGTATAACAACTTTCATAATAAACCATCTTCAAGCTATACATAATTAAGAATCTGAGCATAAACGAAAGAAGAAACTAAAAGCGTTAAAGAAAAATAGGTTTTCCAAATTACATTTTGTTCTCACTAATTAAACTTCAAAATAATAATTTCATAAAACTGCTTTAAGCAGATTTGCATCTATGGGCTCAAAAGTTAAACAAAAACTAATCTGGCCAGGCATGGTGGCTCATGCCTATAATCCCAGCACTTCGGCCAAGGTTGCTGATCACCATAGGTCAGGAGTTAGAGACCAGCCTGGCCAACATAGTGAAACCCCATCTCTACTAAAAATACAAAAATTAGCCAGTGCATATTGTGGTGCATGTGTGTAATCCCAGCTACTCAGAAGGCTGAACCACAAGAATTGCTTGAACCCAGGAGGTGGAGGTTGCAGTGAGCCCAGATGGGCAACAGAGTGAGACTCTGTCTTAAGAAAAAAAAAAAAAAAAAAAACAATTTAAATGACTGCTATACAAATATTGAGGACAATGGCTCTTTTATGACTTGCCTTAAGTTCATTTTATAAAACATGTAACTAAAAGACATTTTCCTGAATTATATTCTGGTGGATATAAAAAGATTAATGGCATTACTAAATATACTAGGTGAAAGAGAACATGCATTTAGTACCTTAAACATGTGGCCAGAGTGACAATGAGCCATCCAGTAGTGGGGAGGTTGGAGAAATTATTATTCTGGACCTACAAGGTCAAACTTCTCAAATTTTACTCCTCAAAATTTGATAATCATAAATTAAACAATGTTTAAATAAAACCTTAGGTCTATGCTAGTATTTCACAAGTTCATCATATTGTGGTGATATTTGGATTTGGCCTTGGTTTTGAGATAAAAGTAATATTGATGTTATTACTCCATAATTTGGCATTTGGTAAAAAATCACATTAGGGTACATCTCTAAAAATCACATCAACAGAGTTTGACTAGGATGTTTTCATACTTTACATAAGTATAAATGCCCTCCTCTCTTCTTAAAACCAAATAATTATTCGAGGCCACCACATTCACATACTTTCTCTGTGAAGTGGGCCAGCGCTTCCTGCTTTCAGGATTCTTCCTTTTGTTGTAATAATTTATGTATGTTTCTCATCTTTCCTACTAATCTGAAGGTGAGTCATAGCAAGAATATTTGGTTTTGTCTTTTTTCCACCACTAACAGCAGTCATGAATCAGTGACCTGTATGGCAAATTCAATCTGTAAATACATTTGGTTTGGTTGATATGTGTTTGTGTGCCTGTGTCTGTGTGTATATGTATGTTTCCCATGCAATTGTTTTTTAAGTATATTCACATAATTGTACAACTATCACCACAATCTAATTTTAGAATAATTTCATCATCTCCCCCAAAAAAACCCATACCCATTAACATTCCTTACTCCTCTCCCATAGCCCTAGGCAAGGATTAATCTGCTTTCTGTGTCTATAGAGGTGACCATTTAATATAATGGAATCCCACCATGTGGATTAATCTGTTACCAGCTTTTGTCACTTAGCTAAATGTTTCCAAGGTCCACCCATGTCATATCATAGATTAGTACTTCATTCCTTTATATTGCAAAATAATATTTCACTTATTGATAGACCACATTTGACTTACCATTTCATCAGTTAATGGACATTTGTTTCTATTTTTTGGCCATAATAAATAACGCTGCTATGAACATCTTTGTACAAATTCTTGTGTGGACATATGTTTTCATTTCTCTTAGGTATATACCTAACAGTGGACCAGCTGGGTTATATGATAAGACTATGTTTAACTTTTTCAGAAAGTGCTAGACTGTTTTATAAAATGACCTTATCATTTTATATCCCCAGGAGCAGTGTATAAGTGTTATAATTTCTCAGAATCCTGGCCAATATTTATTATCTGAGTTATTTATTTTAGGCATCCTGGTGATATGAATGGTATCCCATTGTGGTTTTGATCTTCATCTCCCTAATGATTAATAATAGGCCTTATTATTAAGATGCTTATTAAGCATCTTAAGCACCTTTTCCTGTGTTTATTGGGTATTTATCTTCTTTAGGAAAATGTCTAATTTTTAATTGGGTTGTTTGTCCAATTTTTAATTGCATTGTTTGTCTTTTGTTTTGTTTTGGTTTTTGATTGTTGGTTTTTGGTTTTTTAGGTTTTTCTTTTTTTGAGACAGAGTCTCCCTCTGTTGCCTAGGCTGGGGTGCAGTGGTGCGATCTCCACTCACTGCAAACTCTGCCTCCAGGGTTCAAGCGATTCTTGTGCCTCAGCCTCCTGAATGGCTGGGATTACAGGTGTTTGCCACCACACCCAGCTAATTTTGGCATTTTTAGTAGAGACAGTTTTCACCATGTTGGCCAAGCTGGTCTCAAACTCCTGACTTTAAGTAATCTGCCCCCACCTCAGCTTCCCAAAGTGCTGGGATTACAAGTATAAGCCACCTCGCCTGGCCAGATTGTTTGTCTTTTTAATATTGAGTTGCAGGGCCAGGAGTGGTGGCTTACACCTGTAATCCCAGCCATTCAGGAGGCCATGGCAAGAGGACTGCTTAAGGCCAAGAGTTGGAGATCATCCTGGGTAACATAGTGAGACCAGGTCTCCACAAAAAAAAAAAAAGAAAATAAATTAATAGCCAGGTGGGTAGCATGCACCTGTAGTCCCAGCCACTCAGGAGGCCAAGGCAAGAGGATCACTTGCTTGAGCCCAGAAGTTTGCAGTTGCAGTGAACTGGGATTGCACCACTGTAGTCCAGCCTAGATGACAGAGCAAGACCCAGTCTCTATATAAAAAAAAAAAAAAATTGAGTTGTAAGCATGCATCATATGTTCTGTATTCAGGTCTCTTATCAGCTATATGATTTACAAGTGTGTCTTCCCATTTTGCGGTTTGTCCTTTCACTTTCTTGATGGTATTGTTTACAACACTTCTTTAAAATTTTTTGATGAAGTCCAATGTATCTGTTTTCTTTTGTCACTTATGCTTCTGGTGTCATATGTAAGAACGTATTGACTAAAGATACAAAGATTAATCTATAATCCATTTCAAGTTAATTTTTGTGTACAATGTGAGACAAGAAGTATTTTTGCATGTAAATACCCAATTGTACCAGCACCATTTGTTGAAAGACCATTATTTTCCACACTGAATTGTTTTGGCACCCTTGCCAAAAATCAGTTGGCCAAAATGTATGGGTTTATTTCTGCACTCTTAATTCTATTGCACTGATTTATGTCTATCTTATGCGAGTACCACCACTGTCTTGAGTACTGCAGCTTTGTAGTAAGTTTTGAAATCAGAAGTGTAAGTTCTTAAACTTTGCTATTCTTTTTCAAGATTTTTTGGGCTATTTTGAGTCTCTTCTATTTCCATGGTAATTTTAGGATTCACTTGTCAATTTTGCAAAGAAGTCAGCTAGAATTTTGATAAAGGATTGTGTTGAGTTTACAAAACAATTTATGGAATATTACCATCTTAAGAATATTAAGTCATCTAATATATTAATATTTGATATTTTCCATTATTGAGTTATTTAATTTCTTTCAATTATGTGTTTCAGTTCTCAGAGTACAAGTCTTGTACTCCCTTTGTTAAATGTATTCCTATTTTATTCTTTTTGATGTTATTATAAATAGAATCATTTTCTCAATTTTAACTTCAGATTATCCATTACAAATGTATATAAATACAACTGATTTTTGTATGTTCATCTAGCATTCTGCAACTTTGCTGGACTCATCTATTAGTCCTAGTAGTTTTATTTTTAGTGGCTTTCTTGGGAATTTTTGTATAAAAGATGATGTCATCTGCAACTAGGGATCATTTTACTCCTTTCTTTCTAATCTGGCTACCTTTTATCTCTTTTCTTGCCTAACTGCCCTGGCTGAAACCACCAGCACAATATTGACTAAAATGGCATAGTATTTTAAAATCAAGAAATTTCACACACACACACACAAATAGCCTGAGTATATTATTTTGAAAAAACAGGAGATCTGGAAAATACTGGGCTTAACATGAGCTGGGTAGTGGTTGCCCCATTTAGGTGGGACATGTGCTGTCCACCTGACCAATTCCCCACTATTCTCTATGGCATAATACTTGGCCAGCTTCACTAACCTGTTCACTAATTCTGTAGACATTAAGTTTACTAACTTTTCATTATAGAGATTAATAATAGTACCATATTCATATTAAACATTTTGCATGTATTTATTAACTGATGCATAGGATGACTGCCACAAATGAATGAACAACTGGACAAACAAATTTTTACCTCAGATCTTAAGAAGTCCTATTTCTCCTAACCTCAGTCTCCTAAGCAACAGGATCCCAATGTAACACCATATTTCTTATTCTACCATCCATCGCTTATCAGATTCATAGATTAGTGCCAGTCTGTTGTGACAATTTTCATTAATATCTTCTTTTTTTGTATTTATTAGCAAACTTATTGAAATAATATCTCTTTTTTAATATATTTCCTTTTATATTCAAATAGAAACAGCAGAATGCAGTGGTTTGTGGCTGAAACAACCTTCCTGGGAAGAACACTGGAGTGCTCATCTATCAAAAAACAAACTCCAGTGTCTGAGCCTCATCTCCCGCTAGACAAAGTAAAGAACAGATTAAAGCGGGAGAGAAAGGGCACAATCAGAACAGAAGTGGTGGAGGCTGGCAGATTTCCAGTAAAGTGCAATGTTCAAAGTTGCTGCAATTGCAGAGTAGAATAGTCCTCGACTTTAAAGCAGTCACAAGCAGGAGCTTCCCCTCCAGCCCTCACCCTGATTTGCACTCATAAAAATACATTTTTCTCTCTCCTGAGTAAGTGATGTATCAGGAGTGGGTACCAATCTACTTTCCCACAGCAAAGGGGACTCTTTTTATTCATTCAGGTTTCTGGGACCAGAATCAAGATTCTAGAGAAAGGGGAAAATCTTTACGGTTTTAAGGGATGTTTGTTTATATGCTGACTCGCTACCTGCTGAAATTCATTTTGAACTCCTTCATGTAGCTATGGGTTAGGTAAAATTTGCACAGAAATGTTACAAGTGGCCTCGCAACCCCCACCCGAGGAAATGGTGAGTCAAGACTTAAGCACTCTCAACACACATTAAAAACCCTTTGTTCTTGGTGGGAATGAGTGAAGTCCCCTGGCTAGGAGGGTGAAATGGTGAGAAGCACAAGTAGAACCCACTGCAGGAAAAGGGCTGAGTCAAGGCACACCGAGGTATACACTGTGAAAACTTTACCTGCTAGAACAGTCAGCATGTTATCCTAAACAAGAAAAGAAAATCACCAAAGTGTGAAACTTAATTTATGAGCAGAAAAAGACCAAGGCTTGGGCAATTAAAACAATCCAGCCTCCCTTTCTTCTTTAATTTGTTTCATGTATTTTTAAGGTAATTTTCTTTTCTTTTGGAAAAAGAAATATATTTCGCCACCTAACCTAAGCAAGTGGAGTTGCCATTGCCCAATTTATCTCTATTGTTTTGCTAAGAAGTGAAAAAACAAAAGTAGAAATGGACTCCTAATAGGAAGTCCATTCGCGGGTGGGGAGGAGCTGGGGAATGCCCCAGCTGCTAAGACAGCCCGAGTGAATCTAGGGGACCAGGCCCTTGACTCTCTCAGGGCAAATCCTGCTCTACCTCTTCTTCTACGGTCACTGTCCCTGTAGACTGAGAAGGGGTCTTGATGTAAGTAGAGCGTCTCAGAGAAACCCAGTGGCGCAGGTCTCAGCGCTGGCTTTCCCAGGCTTTCCAACTTTGGGCCTGAGTGGTGGTTTCCAGGCCAAGTCCCAGATCTCACCTGTAGCCAGCACCCTCTGGGAGATTGGAAAGAGGCCATTCCTTTCCTCCACATCTGGTCCTCCACAGTTACGGCTGGTGAGAGAGGAATGAGCTGGAGGAAATGGTGTGAAAAATGGGACTGCAGGAAGGCAGAAAGCGGGGACCTACTGGCCAGCCCTCTCAATCCAACTGATGAGAGTGGGGAATCCTGTCAGGACTGCGTAGTGTCTAAGGACAACCTTTTGTGTCACAAGCCTTAACTCTCTTCTGCTGGCTGGGACTCACACCCTTATGCACCAGTCCCTGCCCTGGATTCCAATGTTATTTTAAGGATATAGGTGGTTAATTAATACTCATAGCAAATATCGCTTGTGGTTGCTCAAAACCCATGCCCCTAAGGAGCTTGGTGCTATCATTTAAAATATATATATTTTCTTTTGTCTTATCGGTTTGGATTAAACAGAAATGGTGCCATCAGACTGTGCCCCAAGGAGGTGCACAGAGCCTCCTAACCAGGATTGGGGATATCATCCTCATCCCCTCAGTCCATCTTCAGTCATGAGGCCCCCTCCCTGTCTTGTTCCCCAATAGAGAAGCCTTATATAGTCAAAGGAAAGAACCTGAAGTTTTCAGCTGATGTTATTCTAAGTCTAAATACAAGAGAAATATTCTGTATCTAAATTATTGAGCTATTTGGAGGGGAAATAGTTTTATGTCCCCTGGCATTGACAAAGATTTTTCTTCAATCTTCCTGCAATTACTAGGTCAGGCTGTGCTGTTTTCCTTCTACCAGTTTTCAACAAACAGGCAAAAACTGTTCTGTGGTTTGAATGGCAAAGCCACTAAGATCTCCTCATAGACACTTCAGGGGAAGAAAGGAAGAGATCCTCCATCCCTCGATAAACAGAAAGAAGAAAAAGTTGACTAGAGCATCAGTTTCTCTAGTGCAGCAAGAAGGTTCATGTGTTCCCTCTGGAGCTCTGCGAGGTAGATTCAGAGCACTGCTGGTTCCCAGTCTGGCAGATGGTATGTCAGGAAGGGGAGGAGGAGAGGACAACCTAAGATCTAACGGATGCCCCTTATCATTTTTATCTGAGTAGAATCTTGCTGGTTTAACTACAAATGGATACTGTTTTCTTGAATAAGCTACCATGGCAGTCCTCACATTGTCTCCACTGTCCTGTTATCCACACACGTGTTTGAAATTATCATTTCATTCCTCAGGGATAGGACAAATTGTTCACTATAGATTAGATACTTAAAACACATTTGTTTCACCTGAGTCACATCTTCATGGAAACTTTCCCAAGACAGAAACTGTGAGAATCCATGACTGGCATTTATCATAGTTATTAAGGATAATGAAATCCAAACCAATATGAGTTCATCTACTATACCAGCCTCAAGGGCTTCGTTTCATATCTGAAGGTCCACATTGTGAATACTGCTTTTAGCTGAGACCCAGTTACTATCGGTCAGAAATTCAGGTTCAAGGAAGTCAGTTTAGTCTATTTCAAAGCCATTTCAATTTCACTTGGTCACTTTCTGCTTCGTTTAAAATAAATTTCTTCAAAAACATTTAACTTTAAATCTTTAAAGATTTTACTTTCAAGAAATAAAATTATCAGTGCTATATTTAATAAAATTATTATCATTCTAAAACATATTATTTAAGAATTATATTTCATTCCTTAAGCGAATCCTATAAAGGAATGGAAACCCAAAATCTGAGCCAAGTCAATATTAAATATACCCTAAAGTGGGACTTCTCAATAGTGCTACTATTGGCATTTGGGGCCAGACAACTCTTTGTTGTGAGGGACTATTCTGTGTGGGCTGAGAGTATTGTGGAAAATGGGGCTGGAAACTTAGAAATTTAAAAAAAAAGTCAAGCCTTTTTTTAAAAAAAAGAAGAAGTATTACTCTGGCAACAGTGTAAAGAGTGGATTATAGAGAAACAGATTTTTTCTGTAATGACCATGTTACTCACCTTCCCAAATAGAGAGTCCACCTAAAAGAATCTTACAGCAGATGGATCAGAATTTCAACAGCATCTAAATAGATATAATTTCTTATTTACATATGAAAGAGGTAACTGCACAAAACCAGCTCTAATGCCAAGAGCTAAGTGTAAGGGTGGTGCTAATCAAGATGATGAAGATGATAACAGATAACATTTGTTTGGAACTCTTACTATATGTTAGTCATTAATTCTAAGTCTTACTTAGAATTTACTACTTTTTTACTCTCAGCACTCCCAATTCATCTCACACCTTATATGGCAGATTTCAAAAAGGCCATAAATTCCACCCATCCTGGAATGTATGCTCCTTGGCAACGTGAATTTCCACTCCTCCTATCAGGGGTGGAGTCTGTCTCTCCACGCATTCACTCTGGGTTGGATCATGGACTTTGTTTTAGTCGAGGACACAGCAAACGAGACGAGCAGAAGGTTGAAAATGGACTTGCTCTCTTTTGCTGCCTGATATCACCATGTGAAGAAGCCTGGGCTAACCTGTTGGATGGTGAGAGGCATATGCCATCACCACAGATTACGTCTGGCCACTCGGCAGACTTGAGAGTGAGGGGTCCCTAGACCACTGCATACCAACCACTAGACTATAAATGAAACCATCCTAAATCGTCCATCTAAGTCAAATCTCTCCAGAGGGGAAGAAGCTCCTAGCCAAAGCATAGAGTTATGAGAAATAATAAATGTTTATTAAGACATTAAGTTTGGGTTTAGCCTCACTGGAATTCAAGTATGGATATTGTAACATTATTATTGCTATTTTAGGGAAAAGTTGAGGCATGCAAAGTTAAAGTAACTTGTCCATGGTTATCGAGCTAATGAATGATTTAAACTCAGGATTTGAACCCAGGCTCCAGATTAACGCATAATTTTTAGTGTTTGGTCTGCTTAGCTAGAAGAATGTGTGTAGTGTTTTCTCAATTAAGGAAACTAAGATTCTGCTATTACTGTGAAAGAAAATGGGAGTAGGGAAGACATACAAGAATAAGAAATCCTGGAAAAAAAAATCTCACTAGGTTGTCACCAAGGAATATATAAGTTAAAGAGAAGAATGACAACTGTATTGCAGTGATTGTCAAAACCAGTAACTCACAGCCCATCAGTCAACTACAAGATTCAGTGGTCTTCGGGGGCTTCTAGGTGGTCCACTTGCCCATCCATGGAACTATTATCATGTATGATATTACAATCTGGCACGGATGTACTTATGATATACCTCCATGAAATGTTATCAAAATACCTCCTAGTTCGTTATATTTCCTCTTTCTTTCTTTCTTATTTGGTGGTGGCAAGTGAGAGGGATTTATTACCAGGCAACTATCCCTAGGCCCAAAATGTTTGAGACCCACAGCAACCAAACATATAGTCATCCCCAAAAATCCCAACCTGCTGCAACAGGAAGCAAGAAGTGTCACAATAATTAAAAAGATAGCAATGGGAATGTTATAAAGCATAGGCACCAAATAGAATGCTCCTTTTTACCTTTACTACTGTAAAGGTAAAAAGGAGCAAATTTTGATTTATTGAGCTGTAATTCCATTGAGGGTTTCTGGTGACTCCAGCTTCGCACTTGTGGTTATAGTATTCCCAGAACCCCTCAATGGAGTGATTTCCTGAAATGCACAGCTGCCTCTTATTTATTTTATTAACTTTACATAAAAACCATGGGAGCACAGCTTTTACGGTATTTGACTATGATTGGCCTTGTCTTTTCAAGTTTGGGATGGAAGGGGAAGAAAACATAAAATGCAATGAGAACATCATTTAAAAACTAAAACTTTCAAAGGAAGGATAAATAAAAAGACTTTTTGCTTAGGGTTGTGATTTAGCAATGAAATTTCCTTAGACTGATACACGATAATTGATTATATTGCAAAACAGATCAAAATCCAGATTTTATACCACGAAGGGCAGTTGTGCACTATGCAAACACCTAATCTAAAAGACAGGGAAATTGCTGAATTTCGTGGTTATAACCTCATTAACAAGGAGTAATGTAATTTAATTTGTTATAGAATATATTATGATCCATTCTTAATTTTATTCAAGTGTCTAGATTACATCTAAAAAGATCCTTTGAAGTTATCATCATTATTCAAAACATCATTGCAAAGACTATTGTCTTTAAAGTATGAATAGGCTAGTAGAGTCTTATTTCATGTTCTAGTGCTACAATAGGACTAGAATGGAAAAAGCAGTCCGCTGAGAAGAAAAAATTAAGTTAAAAGTATATACCTCTTTTCTAAACTAGTTACACTTTTTTAGTTTTGGGATAAATATTCATCTTTTAATTGATACTAGAGGCTGAGAAGGATGGGTGGGTGAGAGAGGGGGATGAAGAGAGGTAGGTTAACTGGTAAGAACACACAGTTAGATAAAAGGTGTAAGTCCTATTGTTCATCAGCAGAGCAGAGTGACTTTAGTCACTCTGTATTGTATATTTCAAAGTAGCTAGAAGAGAGGATTTGAACTGTACACAGCACATAGAAATGATAAATACTCAAAGTGGTGGATACTTCAAATATTCTGACTTGATCATTACACATTGTATGCATGTAACAAAATATCACATGTACCCCACAAATATGTACAGTATTATGTATCAATAAAAAATACATTCCTAAAGAAACTCTCTTGCATGAGTGCTTTAACCATTCAGTACAATCACAAAATAGTAAGCGCGAGTAAACCATAATATGTTAAGGCCAAAGCATTCTCTTACTGAACTGAACGAGGGTATGATCAGAAATTCCTCAGGAAGTCCAACATATGGAGTTTATAGCTCTTCAATTATGTCAACATTTATTGGTTAAATAGAAATCACAAATCTTCTTTAAGGAAGGGAGCCCAGATGCCTGCAATTAATATTTCTCAGCCCTGCAGAAGATATCATAACCTAATTCCCAATGTCTTTACTTTCAGGGGCTAAAAACTCACAAATTACGTCATTAGAAACAGCAATGGCTAACCAGAGGTTTGTTGTAATGTATTTTCGTTAGCTGAAGCTAATTGGAGCCAAATGAGTAGAACAATGTTGTAAGGGCACTCAGAGAAATCCTAGGTCTTTAGGAACTGAAATGAATGAGGGTAATCAGCAGTGTATGCAGAATACACTGCATTCAATTACTATAAATAGGATGGCAGTCAGCTGCAAAGTGCCACAGATCATGATGAGTTTTGGGGAACAGCAGTTGTCGTATAACATTGTATAAATACAAGCAACACGCCAGACTGAACCAGGTCAAATAACAGGGAAGCAAGGAACAAGGACCTCAAATGGGGGGCCTTTGTGAAATTTTTCTGGTGCAGTTTTACTGAGCATGGTCTGATCTGGAGTGTCAATTTGTGTGTGTTGAGTAGTAGGAGATGGGTTGCCCAGAACTTCCCTTTTCGATGCCTAAAAATGTAGCTGAACGAGATAAAGCTACTACCATATTTCAACCACGGCAGCAATTATTGTCACTCATACACCCATATAATAAGCATAAGAATTATTTTAACCTTGTATGTGATTTTTTACAATAAATTTTTATCTAAAATACAACAACCGCTGGCTGGGCGCGGTGGCTCATGCCTGTAATCCCAGCACTTTGGGAGGCCGAGGTGGGCAGATCACTTGAGTCTAGGAGTTCAAGACCAGCCTGGCCAACATGGTGAAACCTCGTCTCTACTAAAAATACAAAATTTAGCCCGGTGTGGTGGCACGTGCCTGTAATCCCAGCTTACACAGGAGGACGAGGCACTAGAATCCCTTGAACCAGGAAGGTGGAGATTGCAGTGAGCTAAGTTCACACACCACTGCACTTTGCCTGGGCAACAAAGAGAGACTCTGTCTTAAAAATAAATAAATAAGTAACAATAAATAAAATACAACAACTGCTGAGAAGAATGTCTTGGTATATTGACATTCCGTTCTTGAGGGTAAAAGTCTGCAGCTTGACTTTCGTTAGCATGCTATCTTCAGGATGACACTTTTTGAACAAAGGACATTTTTTGATGAGCTCTTCTTTCAAAATGAAATAACATAAAACTCATAATTTGAAGCTATTTTGAGTACCGCATGTCTATGTTTCTTATGCTTATATTAGAATAATAACTTTTTCATCTACTTTAACTATTCTGATTTAAAGATGCCAGCCCTATTGCCATGAAGCATGTATGTGTGAGGTGTGCTTGTTTTCCAACAGCCACTGACATAAAACAATGGAATTTCGAACAAGTTTCTATTGTAGTCATAAATGTCATTGCATAGTGAGAATCCTGGATTCATCACCAACTCTGTGACTTCTTACGCTGATGTGATTGAGTGTCCAGCCTCTCTGGGTTTCAGTTTACTCCCCTTAAGATGAGGACTGGTTTGGATAACCTCTAAGGTTTTTCCAGCTCTCAGGGTCTGTGTAAACTGAGAACCAGTCAAGCCATATGAAACCACGAATAATTCAGGCAGAATGGCCTTTTTTATTGCAAATCTATATAGCTAAGAATATTTCTGAGGCTTCTGAAATTCTAATCATGAGTCATTACAGGTAGTGATGTAGGAGTCACAGAGCAAGCCAAATTACATACAATTATTGTTTATAAAATACAAAACACAGGCAAGAGAAAGAGGAAAATATAAACCATCCATAATCTTAGCTTCCAAATGTCAATATTCTTAAGATTTTAGTGAGTAAAAAAACGAGGAGGTAGAAGAGTGCTTGAGAAGATGGTGGAGAGAAGAGAAAGACAGAGTGGGTGATGAAGCTAATAAACGATATAGCCAGCAGAGATGTGGCTATAGATACTGTATATATAGATGTAAATGATGTAAGATGGTATAGATACAGCATATTATTCTCATTTTTAAACTTTATTTAATACCTAAAAATAAGTATTTTCTAAGGTTAAATTTTTTAGAAGCATCATGATTAAGGACAGCTATACATAAAAGTTCTATATATGCTATAGATATATGTATTCTATATACACATATATCTAGATATGTATTTATTGATTTTTTAAATTTTATAGTAAATATCCTAAAGCTAAATGTTTATATGCATCCATAATTTTAGGTTAAATTCCTGTACACAAAAAATCATACGGGAATGCTATGCAACAGTTTATAACTTCTGCCCACAATTGACAAGTCAAGAATAAATTAATACTTTATTAAAGACCTGAGCCACAATTAGGATAAGGTTATGTTGTCCCTAATACAAAGGGAAGGCAGAAGTGAGGAAGCCTCTTGTCCTATCTTGACCTTCATGGTTTCACAGTTAGAGTTCTGTCTCCTGAAGAGAGATTCAGGTTGGTCCTGCTGAGATGTGAGAAGTCAGGATTATTTGTGAAGTGTCCTGATATAAGGTGACAGAAGCTGTCCTCATTTAATTCATCACCATTCAGTTCTGGATGGAAGGGAGGCAGGAGAAGTAGCACATCAGAGGCCAATCTTCAATATTGCTTTTAGGAGTTCTTCATTTCCGTCCAAAGAAGAAAGCCAAAAAGATAACAGAAGCAAGAACTCTGCAAGAGCGTAGACAGGCCTTTCAATAAATTCACAAAAGAAAGCTACACTCTCAATTTTTAATTTTCAGCCTCCTTGCCCCAATTGTAAAATAAATAACTTATCCAAGTCACCTCTTGAGTTCAGTGTTTCATCTTTGAAGGCTTCTATGAGTTTCAAAGAAGTACATTCACCGACTTTATTTTTCTGATTATTAAAAGTGAAATATCAAGACTTTTCTGATCAGAAGGTCGTCTGTTATGATGATTTTGCACTGCAGTTTTGGGCGCACAAATGTTGAGGACACTCCCCTGGGGTGGCTTCTTGAAGAGTTTCAGTTTCTGGGATTCACAATCCCATCTTGATGGCTTCTTCCTCTCACAATCCACTAAATACTCAGGATCTTACCCTTCATTTTCTTAAACTAGCAGGTGTCCTTAAGCATTGCAAGGGAGGAGCACTGCAGGTGAAAAAAAAAAAAAAGCAGGCTTATTTTTTTCTCCTTTTCTCCTGCTCCTCTATCTAAGTCCTGAATTTTATTTCTTTGGAGGCAAACACCAGTTAACTTTCTACATTCAAGGAGTCTGAACCTCCTTTTCCTGTGAGTAAGGCACTGATGAACTTTTAGAGCAGCCAAACAGCCTAGGTAGCTCCATAGAAAGCATGCATGTCATCATTCTCTATAATATGTATGCAAGATGGAAGTATATTTATGCAGGCCACCAGGTCTGTCTGGGAAGGGATTCAGGGACATCTGTTCCCTTAATGCCCAGAATAAAAGCAGTGGTTTTTGTTTTTGTTTTTGTTTTTTTGAGACGGAGTCTTGCTCTGTCACCTGGGCTGGAGTGCAGTGGTGCGATCTCAGCTCACTGCAAGCTCCGCCTCCCGGGTTCAAGGGACTCTTCTGCCTCAGTCTACTGAGTAGCTGGGATTACAGGCACATGCCACCATGCCCCACTAATGTTTGTATTTTTAGTAGAGACGGGGTTTCACTTTAAGGAGTGTGGAGTGAGCTGCTCTGTGAGGAAGAGGAAGGAAAGAAGGAAGGAAGGAAGGAAGGAAGGAAGGAAGGAAGGAAGGAAGGGAGGAAGGAGGGAGGGAGGGAGGGAGGGAGGGAGGGGCTCATGGACAAGATTCTGGCATTAAGAGACAGGAGAACCAATAATCAGATGCACTATCCTAAGCAGGGGAGGGGGCTTAAGGAGGATGACTGAGTAGAGTGAAATGGGAAGAATTATTTTAAGACCTTTGTTTTTCCAAGAAAGAATTGCAGTCACCAGCTCCAACTGAGAGGGACTGACGATACTTAGAGTGCTGGAAATGTTTCTGGAGGAAGCCTCAGGAAGTCACAGAAAGCAAAGGAAACTGCAGTAACTACATACTGTAAACAAGCAGCAAAGTGGCCATGCCATGACAATATGATGAGCAGACGACACCTGTAAAAGCCATATGGCAGATTTCTTGTCTGTAGCCCACTCCACTGTGGAAAGGTTTTACTTTAATTAAGGATGTAAATTATAAGTACTCATTATGGGACACAGGTGGTGTGAGACAATAGGCCTTGGAGTGCTGTATTTCTCTTTTTATTAACTTGTATGTGTATAGTATTCATTCTAAGCAGAGCCTTATATTGAAGCATTATACCCAGTTGTGTGAAAGTAGAGAAGTTAGAAAGTGACTGAAGTGTCTGTTTCCTAGAAGAGAGGCCATTCTAGGTTTCTGAGGAAGAATTGACATATAACATGTTTTATCCTCCAAAGAAATAACTTACAGGGCTTTCCTGTCAATGGCTTTTTATTTTTTTTGGCCATAAAAACTAGTAGAAATTCAATATAATCAGAAAGGAGGCTGGGCACGGTGGCTCACACCTGTAATCCTGGCACTTCAAGAGGCTGATGCAGGTGGATCACCCGAGGTCAGGAGTTTGAGACCAACCTGGCCAACATGGCAAAATCCCGTCTCTATTAAAAATTCAAAAATTAAATAATTAGCAGGGCGTGGTGGTGGCACCTCTAATCCCAGCTACTTGGGAGACTGAGGCAGGAGAATCGCTTGAACCTGGGAGGTGGAGGTTTCAGTGAGCCAAGATGGCGCCACTTCACTCCAGCCTGGGTGACAGAGCAAAACTCTGTCACAAAAAAAAAAAAAGGAAAAGAAAACTAACCTGAAAGAATAAAAGAAATGCTGATGTAACTTTGTGATATGAGGAACTTGAATATTTGTGACAATGAAAGGAAACTAGAGCTCTTCTGGAATTTGTTAACCAAGGTGGGTAATATAATCTAATGACTGAAAAGGGTAACAACTGATGTTCTCTCCAGGCTTGGCAAGAGACAATGTGACTGCTTTAAAGAAAGTAAGATTGGGCCAGGTACAGTGGCTCATGCCTGTAATCCCAGCACTTTGGGAGGCCGAGGCGGGCAGATCACGAAGTCAGGGGCTCAAGACCAGCCTGGCCAAGATGATGAAACCCTGTCTGTACTAAAAATACAGAAATTAGCTGAGCACGGTGGCAGTCGCCCGTACACCCAGCTACTCAGGAGGCTGAGGCAGGAGAATCACTTGAACCTGGGAGGCAGAGGTTACAGTGAGCTGAGACTGCACCACTGCACTCCAGCCTGGGTGACAGAGAGAGACTCCATCTCAAAAAAAAAGAAAGTAAGACTAATGATGACTTTAAACAAGGGAATATTTTACATCTTTGTTGGAGTGCTTTGTCCCACAAGTAAGTGAAATCACAACCCCAAGTAGCCTAAATATAAGGGTATTGCTTCTCCCCACCCTCACCCCTCACACCTCATTTGAGGACCACAGCAGTGTTGGTCAAATCAAGGGCATGATGATGTAATCAAAAATCCAGGTTCTGACTGAGCGCAGTGGCTCACACCCATAATCCCAGCACTTTGGGAGGCCAAAGTGGGCGGATCACTTGAGCCCAGACGTTTGAGACCAGCCTAGGCAACGTAGCAAGACCCTCATATCTATTTAAAATTAAAAAAAGAAATCCAGGTTCTTTCCTTGACTTTTCCCATTGGCTAAAAATGAACGCTGTAGTTCCAGGGGTTACATATATGGTATTAATATTCAGAGTCAGAAAAGGGAAGACTTATTCATTCACTGCTTTTTATGACTAATGAGCTGTTTCCCAGGAACCCCCTGTAGCAATCTGAATCTAATCAGGAGACAGAAATCACACAGTAGGTTAAATATAGAAAGTTTAAAATAAAAATTATTAGCTATAATAAAAGTGACTTTAAGACATGGACAATCTGAGGAATCCAGGCCTTGTTGGAAAAGGTGCGGTTCAGCCACTGGATAGCAAGAAAGTTAGCTAGTTCAGCCAGACCTGCACTGATCCGGAGTTGCTAGGCAAACAGGCAGCCCCAACCCCACCCCCACCCACCCAGTGGAGGGCAAACACCTTCAGAGCTTGTGGGCTGGTGGGAATGGGCTTGCACAGGGAGCTACCCCTTGGGTCCCAGGCAGCTGCATGCAGACCAGCCAGTTCATCTCCAGGCCAAGACGACAAGGTCACAGAGAAATCGTGTTCTGAACCTGCAGGGCTCAGGCAGGTTCCACCCCAAGTACCCACAACCACACAGTCGCTCCTCAGCTCAGGCTGCAATTGCGTGAAGCCTCTGCCTCCTACGATGTTTCTCCGGCGCCCTCTACTGAGAATGCTTAGCGTCATACTCACTTTAAAGAGAAAATCTTAAAGGAATTCTGTTATTGATCATAGAGCATGTATCGAAGGGTTCATTCAGAGCTGAGAGGCAATAAATTAAGAGCTGACACATCCCCAGATGACTTTTCCTCCTATCTCATTGGCCGGAACACATGACATGCGCATGCTTAAACCAATAACTGGATGAACTGAATCACCATTACTTAAGACATATCCCGCAGGGCTGAAAAGGAGCTCGCTCTCAGAAGCACATGGCCCACAGTGCCATTCAGGGCTCTGTCCTTAGGAGGAAGCCTGAGAACGACACGGGTGCACAGCTGAGAGTGTGTGCCAACCTGCACCTTATGTTCGAATGGTTTGGGATACCACAGTCAGAAAATGAATGGCAGAAACCCAGAGGCCATTGTATCCTAAAAATAAGAAAATGATGCCTGAAACATCACTATAGCAAAAGTATCTGAAAACGGATGATACCTGAAAATAGAACCTTACAATACTGAAGTAACTGAGGTTAGTCAGAAGACTATGTAACATTTGCATGCTGTGAAAATTATCACTGTCTGGAAACTAAAGGTTTCTTATAAGAAGCAAGAACATTAATCTGCTTCATTTGAAAAGAGATTAGGAGAAAAATTCAAGTACCCATCAACAAAAATGTCTAATCCTCACTTACAGAAGCCGTCAGAAACTATTCTGTCCCCTAACTAGGGTCATCATCCTAGTCCCTTGTTACAACCTGACTTTTCCTTTTATTATTTACTGATTTCCCTCTTCGTTTGCACCTCTGCTCTTACTCCCCCAGCACAGGCACCTATATGCCTGTCTTTTATGGCCTCATCTTCCCCTTCTTTGCCCTGCTTCCTCCATATGATAAATTCACATGTGCCTACATACACATATACAATGATACTTTCTTCCCTATTCAAAGGGAGTTACACCAAAGATATGCCTGATGGTGAGGGTGTTGCTGATCACACCTGCTTTATCCAAAATGTAATCTAATAAATGTATTAGTCCGTTCTCATGCTGATAATAAAGACATACCAGAGACTCGGTAACTTCTAAAGAAAAGAGGTTTAATTGACTCACAGTTCAACACGGCTGGGGAAGTCTCAGGAAACTTACAATCATGGCGGAAGGGGAAGAACACACGTCCTTCTTCACATGGTGACAGCAAGGAGAAGTGCAGAACAAAAGGAGGAAAAGCCCCTTATAAAACCATCAGATCTCATGAGAACTCACTCATTATCACGAGAACAGTATGAGGGCAACCACTCCCGTGATTCAATTACCTCCTACGGGGTCCCTCCCATGACACGTGAGGATTATGGCAACTACAATTCAAGATGAGACTGGGTTGGGGACACCACCAAATCACATCCATAACTGTGTAGAAAAAGAGACATTTTATTCTTTATACAATTCCATTTTTAAGATATTTTTATTTCACATACTATCCTTTCACTAGGATAAAGTCAATTTGACATAAAAAAATTGCAAGTTGCTTTTCCTGCTATGGAATTATCTCCTGCCACCTCTATCAGTAGTCACCTCTAACACATAATGCTTCTCCTGATGGGAATAATCCATTTAGAGAAAGTTACAAGAATTCACCACTGAGAGTCATATTTCTGGGTAACACATAACAAAGCTTTGGTAGCTGTCCAGTGTCATTTCCTTGAAGGTTGATGTGGGATAATGTTGCTGAGGAGTATTTGAAAGCTGCCAAGAACTTCCTGAAGAGCAGTATAGTGCCTATATTTCAGTGATTATGCCACTTTGGGAGAAAGGGGAGGTTGTACTTATCATAAATTTGGCTGTGAATATTGAGTTGTATGTATATAAGACTGTGAAGATTAACAATTAAATTGTATTTGGATGTGTGACCTAACATTCAGACCTTATATAGCATAGCCAAAATGTATAGGAAGCTCTAAGTAAAATGAGACTAAAAGATTTTATGTTGGAGGAGATTTTACGTTGGAGACTAAAAGATTTTATGTTGGAGCATATCTTAAATACATTTTGGAACTGACTTAGGCTCAATTGATCAATCATTTCAGCACAGGAGGGAGTAAGGATAAGACCTGGGCTGAGGTACAAAAGAGGAAGCTTCTTTGACTTCACCTTTCTGAGCAACCATCTCCTTTTCCTTAATCTATCACTGTTATACTTAGCCTGGGAAGTGTCCCCAGTTCCAAAGTTTTCCCTCACTTTCCTTCAATCTTGCTAGTCAAGGACTTCAATCAACTGTACTTTTTCTCACCCAGATGCTGAGAAAAAAGGACTCAAACAACGTGCATGTGTTGGGGAAGGAGGGGGTGCCAGGACTGTCATCTAGCAAGACCAGAAGCTCTGGAGCCCAACTACCTGGATTCAAATCCCTGTTTGATCAGGCATTAGCTGTACAACTTTGACAATATTATTTAACTTCTTAGTGCTTTCATTTATTCTTCTGTAAAATCCAGATTAAAATAATACCTTCCTGGCAATGGTTGTTCTTAGGTTAAATGACTTGATACACATCAAGCCTTTAGAATAATTCTTGGAACAAAGTAAGTATATATCAAGTCAATATTGAACATTTTCCAAAATTTGGGGATATAAAAGTTGCTTTAAAAATACAGAAACTTTCAATAATTTGAGTGTAAATAATTTAAGAATATAAAAATTTTCACCAATTTTGACTAGTAGGGCAAATGACCAATTAAATGATTGGAATGCTGGATTACACATCCATCTTAAGAAATTTTCATTTTATATATATGTCCAATTTAAGCAGGTGCTCCATTTAATAAATCAACTAAATTGAATTTTTGTGAATCATACTATTAAATTAAATAAATATTTGTTGAACAGCTACTATGTGTAAGGTTTTTCCAGTTATTTATCATTGTGGGAAAAAACCTCCTCGACACTTAATGACATAAAACCACAACTATTTTATTACGTCCATCATACTGTAGATCAGGAATTTGCACAGAGCACAGTGGTAATGATTTTTCTCTGCTCCATAATAATGGATGTTTCAGCAGTGTCGAGATGGTTGGTATAGCTCGACTGGGGCCATATGTCTGGAGCCTCATTTGGCCTGGTGAGCTGAGTTTCTCAGTTCTTCACATCACGTCTGCTGAGGCTGCAATCACAATGACTTCTCCATTCACGACCTGTTGCCTGCACTAGGATGGCTGGAACAGATGGTGCTATCCAGGTACCTCTCTCTGTGTAGCCTCTTCGTGTGTCTAACCCAGGCTTCCTCAGAACATAATCTCAGTTCTCAGACTTTTTACATGGTGGTTCATGGCTCCAAGAGCAAAAACTCCAAGAAGTCCAGGTGGATGCTGCAAAGTTTTTAATGACTTATCCTCTGAAGCCAAGAAACATCATTTTGCCGCATTCTATTGGTCAGCAAGTCACTAAGGCCAGCCCAAAATCTAGGGGAGGATAACTGAAAGAATTCTTCTCAAAAGGAGAAAAAGCAAATAATTTGGATCATTTAATGTACTTCTAAAATCATTGACTATATATTCCTTCTGAGGTACTGCCCTTGAGAGTCAAGTTTCTCAAAAGAATTGTTTACCCAGGCTGTCTCCACTCACTCCTTAATGGCCTTTAATCTGGCTTTAGCGCTTATTATTCCACTAAAACTATTCTTGCAAGGCCACTAATGACCTCCACATTAGCAAACATAATGAAAAATGTTCAGTATCCTTTTTCTTAATTCCTTTGGAGTTTTTGACACAGTTAAACACTTTTTAAAAATACTCTCAGACCGGGCGCAGTGGCTCACACCTGTAATCCCAGGACTTTGGGAGGCCCACCTGAGGTCAGGAGTTTGAGACCAGCTTGGGCAACATGGTGAAACCCTGTCTCTACTAAAAATACAAAAATTAGCTGGGGGTTGCAGTGAGCCAAGATAGCGCCACTGCACTCCAGCCTGGGCGATGGAGTGACACTCCTTCTAAAAAAAAAAAAAAAAAAAAATCCCTCTCTCTTAGGGCTTTTTGACACCATGCTCCAGTTCCCTGGTCTCTTTGGCTGTTTCTTCTTGGTCTTCTTTACTTCTTGCTTTCTTCTACCTGTGTGCCTCTTCCTCTTCACCACCACCATCTATTATTATCATCTCCTGCACAGTGCCTGTATTAGTTAATGCTCAATAAGTATTTAGTCATTGAACAAATGAATGATGAAAGTTTAACACTGCTTTAGAGAAAGGTGGTATATTTCTATGTGATGTTCTATATTTTATAAATATACATGCTAGATATATTTTAAAAGATAAGTTAGTAGTAAATGAAAGAACTAAGGAAAAATTATTGCTTTTATATTAAACTAAATATTTTCCTTGCCTCAATGCCTATTTCGTATTTTTTAATGTGAAATCATTATTTCTCCACAACTCCAGTTAGTTCCAGTTAGTTAAGTTGAATATTTATACATTATGAACTAACGACACTCTGATTAACGAGTTTTTTGTACTCTGCTTATTCTAAACTAGAAGTAAATTATACAAGCTGATAAATCATTAAATTTGACTCAGATAAGCATTTTTAAATGAGATAATTGAATAAAATTTCCCATGAATAAGAACATGTTTATGGTATTATATTTTAACTGTGAAATTAAAAGAAAAAAGTCTTTTTCAGGATAAAAGGGGAAAAGAAGGAAAAGTTCCTCCTGACATAACTAATTTTGCCAATTTATAATATAATTTAGCTTTAATATTATATAGGAAAAGATTCACGAGTAAAAATAAGACTGAATTTGTGGTAACCAATATAATAACACTATTAAATTTTGAAAAACAAAAATTACTAATGCTTATAGAATATTTCTTAAAAATAATAAATCAAATGTCATTAAAATTAGTTTGTTTTAAATTACAATCACATATGACACATATAAGGCTCTTCCAAAAATTTATAATTTCCAAGCTTTCCCTTTTATTATCTTACCAACAAATTCTTATGAGAAAACAGAAATGGAAACTCACTCAGGTTTCACTCAGTATCTTCAAAATTTTAAAATCAATTATTTATCCACTGCTAAGCAGGAACAAATAATGTTTGTGTTTAGGTTGAATCCAGAAATAGATTTACTTTCTTTTAGTAATTCAATTTCATATTTTCTCTCAGAATGGAACGTCCATTCAGTTCCCAAAGAACATAATCATAGAATCAAGTCATTGTGTGTCCATTTGAATGGGTCTTATATGGAATTTTGTTAAATTATAATGGTTTATATAATTAACTTAAATCTGCTCCAGTGTTTTTTTGTAAAAAAAAAAAATCCTATGAGAGCTTTTTAATAACATTCATAAGAACATGATGCGCATGTTGGATGGGGTGGGAATCCAAGGAAGCAGGGAAATCTTAGAGAAGACCTGGTAATTTTATTAGGAAATGTTTTCTTAAGAAAGCAGTATTTTCCAGTTTACTGTTTTCTTTCAAACCATGGAAAATCATGGCAATTCAAGATTTTATTCTTATGTTTCCCCTTGACAATATCTAAGAATTGATATTTTATTTCACCACAGTGTTTTGGCCAACATGTATGCAATTCATTGGCATCATGAAAATGGTTGTAAAAAATGTGGGTAACTTCGTTGTCTTCAAATTTACCAAAAATGTCTCCATATTCATTTTTTAAACATCACCTTAGGTGAATTTTACTGTAAACCTTTGAAAGATATTAATTCCTGCATTATTAACTCTCATCTAATCAGAGCATTCTGGTCTTGGAAATAGAATTTATTTTGTTTTTTAGCTGCAATTTGTTTTTTATCTAAATCAACTTAAAATGAGATATGATGGTACCCACAATTCCAATAAGAAGAACAATTCCATTTTCGCTTTTTTTACTAGGTCATGTTGTGAACCACAACCGCACTGTCCAGTTGCTGATATCACACAGGTATGGTAGACAAAATTTCTAAAATCCCCTCACTAAAGATATCTCCTCCAACTCCCAGAGCTTGTGCATATAGGATTATTCCCATGATTATGTTTACCTTAAGATAGGGAGAATATCTAGGTGGGCCTAATCTGATCGATGACATGAGCCCTTAAAAGCAGAGAGTTTTCTCCAGCTGATGGCAAAAGACGAAGTCAGAGAGGGCTGAAGCATGAGAATGACTTCATGACATTCCATGGCTACTCTGAGAACAGAGGGAGCCCCTTAAGAAAACTACAGATGGCCTTCAGGAGAAAGGAGCAATGGCCCACTGATGCCCAGGTGGGAAATGGGTACCTCTCTCTGACAACAGCCAGGGACTAAATTCTGCCAGTAATAGAAAACATGAGGATATGCCCATTTTTTATGAAAACACAACCAGCTGATACCTTTCATTCAGCCTTGTGAATCCAGTCACACCATCCTGGATTTATCACTTAAGGATCTATGAAATAAAAAATGGGTTTTGTTTTAAGCTGCTAAGTTTGTGGTAATTTTTTTATTTTATTATTATTATGCTTTAAGTTTTAGGGTACATGTGCACAATGCGCAGGTTTGTTACATATGTATACATGTGTCATGTCGGTGTGCTGCACCCATTAACTCGTCATTTAGCATTAGGTATATCTCCTAATGCTATCCCTCCCCCCTCCCCCTACCCCACAACAGTCCCCGGAGTGTGATGTTCCCCTTCCTGTGTCCATGTGTTCTCATTGTTCAATTCCCACCTGTGAGTGAGAACATGCGGTTTTTGTCCTTGCAATAGTTTACTGAGAATGATGATTTCCCGTTTCATCCATGTCCCTACAAAGGACATGAACTCATCATTTTTTATGGCTGTATAGTATTCCATGGTGTATACGTGCCACATTTTCTTAATCCAGTCTATCGTTGTTGGACATTTGGGTTGGTTCCAACTCTTTGCTATTGTGAATAGTGCCGCAATAAACATACGTGTGCATGTGTCTTTATAGCAGCATGATTTATAGTCCTTTGGGTATATGCCCAGTAATGGGATGGCTGGGTCAAATGGTATTTCTAGTTCTAGATCCCTGAGGAATCGCCACACTGACTTCCACAATGGTTGAACTAGTTTACAGTCCCACCAACAGTGTAAAAGTGTTCCTATTTCTCCACATCCTCTCCAGCAGCTGTTGTTTCCTGACTTTTTAATGATGGCCATTCTAACTGGTGTGAGATGGTATCTCACTGTGGTTTTGATTTGCATTTCTCTGATGGCCAGTGATGATGAGCATTTCTTCATGTGTTTTTTGGCTGCATAAATGTCTTCTTTTGAGAAGTGTCTGTTCATGTCCTTCACCCACTTTTTGATGGGGTTGTTTGTTTTTTTCTTGCAAATTTGTTTGAGTTCATTGTAGTTTGTGGTAATTTTTTACACAGCAACAGGAAACTAATACAACCCTAGCAGCCGTCAAATCACTGAACTTACAGTTGTGACTTAGGTCTCAACAAAGTATATAAATGTATCACCTGTTGATATCCAAACCACTGACCCAGCATGCACTAGAAATTACATTAGTCTTTTAAACTTCCTTTTTGATAAAAATAAACATTTTTACCATTATGTGAGAAAAAAAACTTTGAACAAAATTTCAACATTATTTTCACAACTAAACAATTTACTAAAAATATGTCTGAAGATTGAAGAAGCATTGATTGAAACTACCCTCCTAAAAGGGGAATTCATTTCCACCCCAGACCCATATTTGGAATCACATTTTATAGTTTGATAATACTACTTGTCAGCAGCAGCATGGATTCTTGTTTTAAAATGCACCCCTTCCATCCAATATACTATTCATGATTACCTGATTACCCACATCTGCCTGCCACACATCGGTTTTTAGCTCTCTCTCCTTACCCCTGGATTCCACACTAACCTTCAAGGCATTGATCTTTTAAAATTTCATCAACCACAAATTAACTACGCTACTATCCCCTCCTCCCATTTCCAAGTGATTATCTATACCTGAAGACATTACAATTTCACAGAACTTCTCTGCTTGCCTGGTATTACTTTGAAAACTATGTTCAATGAATCCAGTGTGTTAATATAATTTATTAAATAAAAATGGATGTGAATGGCTCATTAGCAGTAGAATTAAAAGAAATTAACAATTGATTTCATATGGAAGGTGAGTAGAGGGAAAATTTTAAAATAATGCTAAAATTTCAAGATTAGGTGCCTTGAAGAAAGAAACCTGTAACAACAACAAAATATATAGAAGAAGAAGTCAAATATGGAAGGAAATGATGAGTTGGTTTTGTGTATATTGAGATGTTTATTCAAATACTAAAAAGAAAGATTTGTATCCCAAGATTTCAAGTGTAACCTTGTTTTACAACTTTATACTGACTCCTCATCTCCTCTCCTGCATTTTGGATTCTTCAACCTTTGTTGTTAAATAAGTCTATATTTTTCTTTACACCTTGCAACCTACTTTCATTTGTATATAATACAACTTTTTCTAAAGTATTCATTAGCCCATACTGTCACTTAAGAAATCATCTATTATGTTTCTCTTTGTAATTCAGGGAGTAAAATCTTCTTTACTAAACTTTATAGTTTGCTATTATGACCAAGCAAGAAAATTTCACTTCCAAGTGTAACCACAAACCCAGCTACTTTCCTCTGTAAACTATTGTTCCAACATGGTTCAGCCTGAAATTTTCCAGCTGTGCTCAAGGGCTTCTCACAACCACATGGAAACTATTTCTTGGGACTTATTTTTAATTATAGCCTTTATTCTCCTTTGGTTCTTTAGATATTTCTGCTCTCAAGGTTACATGATGCTCCAGAGACATAACATTTGTGACACCACCACTGTGTGATATTCTACAATAATGAATATCATAGGACAGATGGAAGCATTACCACAGAATTTGGATTTGTTTTTGTAGTTTATTCAAAAAGATGTCCACATTACCGTTAATGTGTATGCTTTGAATTCATCAGATGTTATTCATCCAGTTAGATGCCCATAAATACCACACAACTAGGATCTCACAAAATGTCATGCTAAGCAAGATTCATACCCTTAATGACAGAAGTGGTAACATACATTACACAACCTTCCAGCAGGAAAACATGGTAGAGAATTTTGCAGGACCCATCTGTCTTGAGAAGCAACCTCCTAATAACTGACGTGTCTTACCAGCAAAAGCTTTCAAGTGAATTCTTAAGTGAAGTCACGTTCATTTCTCATAAATGACCACAAAATAAACCAGAAAGTCCAATAAGCTAGACATAAATGTTTTCAGTGCAGTCTGAAATAATCACAGTGGATATATTCATAATTCTGCCTCAAACTATTAGAATCTCAAAAGTTTTGGTTAATTAAAAAGTAAATCCTGAATTTGTGTATTTCAAGAAGGGGTTAAACCAATCTAAGATATAATCTATCCAATCAGAACCAAAGGCCCACTGTACTTCTTACAGCCTATTTTAGAATTGACCAAGAAGATCAGTGTGATTATTAAGTTTCAATTCCCCTGATAAAGGGTCCTCCAGTGACTTTTGCTTTACTTGTGTAGAGCCTTTTTAGACAAAAGGAGTCCATACACTATAATCGATATGATTTCTTTTTTGTGAAGTGCATATGAGGAAAACTGTGAAGTAAAAGTGGTGTTTATTATTGAATATCAATTAATTTAATGTTATCTAGACAAGATAGCTAATTACATATTATAATTCAGATAATGAATCTGAGATCGGAGATGCAAAATGACTTTCCAGTAAGGGCTGAGCAAGGCTGGAACCAAGGTGGGACTTTTTGTTTTGTTTTCATTTTAATTCTAGTTTTCATACTTCTTTGATTATACGACATGGTCATCTCATAGTTTTCACGCTATCAATATAATATTTTGTTTGCAAGAAGACTATTGCCAAATTAGACAACACAAATAACTGTGCTATATACAGTGATTCTCAAGTTTTTCTTCCAGCACTAGCTGCAGCAGTATCACCTGGGAAGTTTTAGAAATGCACATTTTTAAAGCCCAGACAGACTTAATGAATCAAAGTCTCAAGGAGTGGGCCTTGGCAATCTGTATTTCAACACAGCCTCCAGCTGATTCTGACGCACACCTGAGCTCTAGAAAAGTAATTCTCAACATTTGATGTGCATCAGTATCAACTGTACAACTTTCTAAACTCAAATGCACTTCCCACCCTTGCATTTATGTAATTCTCACTTGCACAAAAGGTTGAGTGGCATTACTGTAGAATACTCACAAGATCAGTGAAGTTCAGTTGTTTAACAAAAAAACTTCATGTTTGATCAATCTAATGATGCATTATAGCATTGTTTCTCTATTGGGGGGGGATGAGTTTACCACTCAGGGGATATGTGGCAATGTCTGAAACCATTTGTGTTATTCACAACTAGAGGAGGAGTGCTACTACTGGCATATAGCCGGAAAAAGACTAGGGATATGGCTAAACATCCTATGATGTCCAGAAAAATCCCCCCACAACAAAAAATTTTTCAACCATAAATGTAAATAATACTGAGAGGGAGAAACCGTGCATTTTAGGATGAAGAATTCAAAGATGTAATAAATATTGGAAACATAATGCATAATATCTACATTCTTCACTAACACACTTGTACCTGATTCAAGGGTTGGTAAATGTTCTCCATAAAGAATAATATAGTCAATATTTTCGGCTTTGTTGACCATAATATCTCTGTCCAACAATTCAACTCTGCTATTAAAGTACAAGAGAAGTCACAGACAATAGAAAACAAATGTGTTCCAATAAAAAACTGGTAGCTGGTGGGATTTGGCCTCTGAGCGATAGTTTGCCATCCCCTGAAATAGATCATTCATTTGCTGCTTAAATACTGTGTAAGAGACATAGTAAGCATGCTGTGATGATCAGAAGACCTTATAGATAACATATCTGAGAAAGTCTCATAGTGGAAGATTTTAAGCTGAGTCTTAAATGATGGAGGAATGTAATACTAACAGCTATAGAAAATTTGCCTTATTATTTTATTTGATTCTCACAACAGTCCTGTAGCATTAATAGGACAGCAGATGAATTGGGTTTGGGAGATAAAACTGATTAGAGAGACTGGACAGGGAGAGGGTCACCCTAAAAGGACCTGAATGCCACACTAAAAAAAAAAAAAAAAAGAAGAAGAAAGAAAGAAATGGAACTTCACCTCATAAATAACTCTGGAGACTTTAAAAGATTTTAAGTAAGGAAGTATTCTTTTTCATCTGTGATAATCCATAATTGAATGGGATCAGTTTCCTTATAAGAAAAAGAAGAGACGCTGTGCAGTTTTTTCTCTCTCTCTCTTCATCTTTCTCTCTCTCCCTCAGAGTGCACAGAGAGAAGGCCATGTGAGGACATAGCGAGAGGCTTCAGCAGAAACCAACCTTGCCAGCACCTGGCTCTTCCAGACTCCAGAACTGTGAGAAAATAAATCTCTGTTGCCTAAGCCATCTAGTCTATGGTATTTTTCAATGGCAGCTTGAATAGACTAATATACTAGGCATTCTTTAGCATCCCCAGAAAAGACTGTTCTTCATAATGGGGATAAACTAGTCCTAGAGAATAGCTACATTTACCCACCACAATTTGGCTTAAAAACAAGCCTTTAAAGGACGACACTTATTTGTAAGTAATGTAACTGCCTGCCAGAGCAAAGCACAGAACCTATTTGAGGAATACAACAAAATCAAGCACTCTGCAGTGAGAAATTTACAATATCTAGCATCTAATAAAAATTACTAAATGTGCCAAAAATACAAACCTTAACCCAGAAAAAATAATCAATATAAAGTGACCAAGGAATGACAGAGATGATTAAATTACTAGACAAAAACTTTAAAGCAGCTATAATGAATATTATAAATATGCTCAGAGTTGGATGGGCACAGTGGCTCACGCCTCTAATCCCAGCACTTTGGGAGGCCGAGGCGGGCAGATCACGAGGTCAGGAGATGAAGACCATCCTGGCTAACACGGTGAAACCCCGTCTCTACCAAAAATACAAAAATTAGCCAGGCATGGTGGCGGGTGCCTTGTAGTCCCAGCTACTTGGGAGGCTGAGGCAGAAGAATGGCATGAACCTGGGAGGTGGAGCTTGCAGTGAGCCCATATCACGCCTGGGCTACAGAGAGAGACTCCATCTCAAAAAAAAAAAAAAAAATGCTCAGAGTTTAAAAGAACGTAACTATAATAAGGAAAGAAAAGGGAGATGTACAAAGTAATCAAATGAGATGGAAATGAAAAGTACATTATTTGTAATAACAATTTCACTGGTAGGGTTGACAGCAGATTAAACTGGAAAAAAACAATGAACAGAGCCTCATTTTCCTGTGGTACAATATCAAGCAGTCTAAGCTACATCTTACTGGAGTCTCAAAAAAAGGAAGTGTGGAAAGAGGTGTGGAATGAAAATAATATTTGAAGAAATAACTGGAGAATTTTTCTCAAATTTGATTTAAAAAAATCTATAAACCCAGAGATTCAAAAAGCTTAGGCCCAACACAGTGGCTCTCACCCGTAATCCTAGCACTTTGGGAGGCCAAGGCAGGTGGATCACCTGAAGTCAGGAGTTCAAAACCAGCCTGGCAAGCATGGTGTGACCCCAATCTCTACTAAAAATAGAAAATTAGCCAGGTGTGGTGGCACATGCCTGTAATCCCAGCTAGTCGGGAGGCTGAGGCAGGAGAATTGCTTGAACCTGGGAGGTGGAGGTTGCAGTGAGCCAAGTTCGTGCCATTGCACTCCAGCCTGGGCAACAAGAGTGAAACTCCGCCTCAAAAAAAAAAAAAAAAAAAGCTTAACAACTCCCAAGCAAAAAAAAATTTTTTTGAAGAAAACTACTCTGAGATTATTATAATTAAATTGCTGAAAACAAGTGATAAAGGGAAAACCTTAAAAGCAGCCAAAGATGGGGAAAAGACATGATGGTAGAGGGAAGATAAGAAGATAAGAATTACCAGAAATAAGTGAATGATGCTACATCTTTAAAATGCCAAAGAAAAAAAATTAATGTAGTAGCATTCTATACTTACAATAAATATCTCCCAAAATTGAAAGTGAAATGAAGAACTTCTTTTAAAGAATAGCTGAGAAAATTCATAGTGAACAGACATGAAGTAGGAAAAAATGATAAAGGAAGCTCTACAGACAGAAAAAAAAAATGATACTAGATGAAAACTGGAATCTACGCTAAGGCAAGAAGAGCATTGAAAGTGATTAGTGCAACAGTTTGTATGTTTGTCCCCTCCAAATCTCATGTTGAAATCTGATCCCCAATGTCAGAGGTGGGGTTTAAGGAGAGGTGTATAGGGAATGGGATGATTTCTTCATGAATAAATTAAGTCCCCTCCCTGCTGAGGAGAAAGGAATGAGTGAGTTCTCGCTCTATTAGTTCCTAAAGAGCTCGTTGTTAAAAAGAGCCTCCTAGGGGTGGAGCCAAGATGGCCGAATAGGAACAGCTCCGGTCTCCAGCTCCCAGCCCCAGCGACACAGAAGACGGATGATTTCTGCATTTCTGCTTGAGGTACCGGTTTCATCTCACTAGGGAGTGCCTAACAGTGGGTGCAGGACAGTCGGTGAAGCGCACTGTGCGCGAGCCGAAGCAGGGCGAGGCATTGCCTCACTCGGGAAGCGCAAGGGGTCAGGGAGTTCCCTTTCCTAGTCAAAGAAAGGGGAAGCAGACGGCACCTGGAATATCGGGTCAGTCCCATCCTAATACTGCGCTTTTCCAACGGGCCTGGAAAACGGCACACTAGGAGATTGTGTCCCGCACCTGGCTCGGAGGGTCCTATGCCCACGGAGTCTCGCTAATTGCTAGCACAGCAGTCTGAGATCAAGCTGCGAGGCGGCAGCGAGGCTGGGGGAGGGGCGCCCGCCATTGCCCAGGCTTGCTTAGGTAAACAAAGCAGCAGGAAGCTCGAACTGGGTGGAGCCCACCACAGCTCAAGGAGGCCTGCCTGCCTCTGTAGGCTCCACCTCTGGGGGCAGGGCACAGACAAACAAAAACTCTGCGAGAACTTCCACAGACTTAAATGTCCCTGTCTGACTGACAGCTTTGAAGAGAGTAGTGGTTCTCCCAGCATGCAGCTGGAGATCTGAGAACAGTCAGACTGCCTCCTAAAGTGGGTCCCTCACCCCTGAGCAGCCTAACTGGGAGGCACCCCCCCAGTAGGGACAGACTGACACCTCATTCAACCCGGTACTTCTCTGAGACAAAACTTTCAGAGGAACTATCAGACAGCTGAATTTGTGGTCTCACGAAAATCCGCTGTTCTGCAGCCACCGCTGCTGACACCCAGCCAAACAGGGTCTGGAGTGCACCTCTAGTAAACTCCAACAGACCTGCAGCTGAGGGGCCTGTCTGGTAGAAGGAAAACTAACAAACAGAAAGGACATCCACACCAAAAACCCATCTGTACATCACCATCATCAAAGACCAAAAGTAGATAAACCACAAAGATGGGGAAAAAACAGACCAAAAAACTGGAAACTCTAAAAAACAGAGCACCTCTCCTCCTCCAAAGGAACGCAGTTCCTCACCAGCAACGGAACAAAGCTGGATGGAGGATGACTTTGATGAGCTGAGAGAAGAAGGCTTCAGACGATCAAACTACTCTGAGCTACGAGAGGAAATTCAAAACAACAGGAAAGAAGTTAAAAACTTTGAAAAAAAATTAGAAGAATGGATAACTAGAATAACCAATGGAGAGAAGGGCTTCAAGGAGCTGATGGAGCTGAAAGCTAAGTTTCGAGAACTACGCGAAGATTGCAGAAGCCTCAGTAGCAGATGCGATCAACTGGAAGAAAGGGTATCGCTGATGGAAGATGAAATGAATGAAATGAAGAGAGAAGGGAAGTTTAGAGAAAAAAGGATAAAAAGAAATGAACAAACCTCCAAGAAATTTGGGACTATGTGAAAAGACCAAACCTACGTCTGATTGGTGTACCTGAAAATGATGGGGAGAATGGAACCAAGTTGGAAAACACTCTGCAAGATATTATCCAGGAGAACTTCCCCAATCTAGCAAGGCAGGCCAGCATTCAGATTCAGGAAATACAGAGAATGCCACAAAGATACTCCTCGAGAAGGGCAACTCCAAGACACATTATTGTCAGATTCACCAAAGTTGAAATGAAGGAAAAAATGTTAAGGGCAGCCAGAGAGAAAGGTCGGGTTACCCACAAAGGGAAGCCCATCAGACTAACAGCTGATCTCTCAGCAGAAACTCTACAAGCCAGAAGAGAGTGGGGGCCGATATTCAACATTCTTAAAGAAAAGAATTTTCAACCCAGAATCTCCTATCCCGCCAAACTAAGCTTCATAAGTGAAGGAGAAATAAAACACTTTACAGACAAGCAAACGCTGAGTGATTTTGTCACCACCAGGCCTGCCCTAAAAGAGCTCCTGAAGGAAGCACTAAACATGGAAAGGAACAACCGGTACCAGCCACTGCAAAAACATGCCAAATTGTAAAGACCATCGAGACTAGGAAGAAACTATAGCAACTAACGAGCAAAATAACCAACTAATATCATAATGACAGGATCAGATTCACACATAACAATATTAACGTTAAATGTAAATGGGCTAAATGCTCCAATCAAAAGACACAGACTGGCAAACTGGATAAGGAGTCAGGACCCATCAGTGTGCTGTATTCAGGAAACCCATCTCACGTGCAGAGACACACATAGACTCAAAATAAAGGGATGGAGGAAGATCTATCAAGCAACTGGAAAACAAAAAAAGGCAGGGGTTGCAATCCTAGTCTCTGATAAAATAGACTTTAAACCAACAAAGATCAAAAGAGACAAAGAAGGCCATTACATAATGGTAAAGGGATCAATTCAACAAGAAGAGCTAACTATCCTAAATATATATGCACCCAACACAGGAGCACCCAGATTCATAAAGCAAGTCCTGAGTGACCTACAAGGGACTTAAACTCCCACACAATAATAATGGGAGATTTTAACACCCCACTGTCAGCATTAGACAGATCAACGAGACAGAAAGTTAACAAGGATATCCAGGAATTGAACTCAGCTCTACATAAAGTGGACCTAATAGACATCTACAGAACTCTCCACCCCAAGTCAACAGAATATACATTTTTTTCAGCACCACACCACACCTATTCCAAAATTGACCACATAGTTGGAAGTAAAGCTCTCCTCAGCAAATGTAAAAGAACAGAAATTATAACAAACTGTCTCTCGGACCACAGTGCAATCAAACTAGAACTCAGGATTAAAAAACTCACTCAAAACCGCTCTACTACATAGAAACTGAACAACCTGCTCCTGAATGACTATTGGGTACATAATGAAATGAAGGCAGAAATAAAGATGTTCTTTGAAACCAACGAGAACAAAGACACAACATACCAGAATCTCTGGGACACATTCAAAGCAGTGTGTAGAGGGAAATTTATAGCACTAAATGCCCACAAGAGAAAGCAGGAAAGATCCAAAATTGACTCCCTAACATCACAATTAAAAGAACTAGAAAAGCAAGAGCAAACACATTCAAAAGCTAGCAGAAGGCTAGAAATAACTAAAATCAGAGCAGAACTGAAGGAAATAGAGACACAAAAAACCCTTCAAAAAATTAATGAATCCAGGAGCTGGTTTTTTGAAAAGATCAACAAAATTGATGGACCGCTAGCAAGACTAATAAAGAAGAAAAGAGAGAAGAATCAAATAGATGCAATAAAAAACGAAAAAGGGGATATCACCACCGATCCCACAGAAATACAATCTACCATCAGAGAATACTACAAACACCTCTATGCAAATAAACTAGAAAATCTAGAAGAAATGGATAAATTCCTCAACAAATACACCCTCCCAAGACTAAACCAGGAAGAAGTTGAATCTCTGAATAGACCAATAACAGGTTCTGAAATTGTGGCAATAATCAATAGCTTACCAACCAAAAAGAGTCCAGGACCTGATGGATTCACAGCGAATTCTACCAGAGGTACAAGGAGGAACTGGTACCATTCCTTCTGAAACTATTCCAATCGATAGAAAAAGAGGGAATCCTCCCTAACACATTTTATGAAGCCAGCATCGTCCTGATACCAAAACCTGGCAGAGACATAACCAAAAAAGAGAATTTCAGACCAATATCCTTGATGAACATGGATGCAAAAATCCTCAGTAAAATACTGGCAAACCGAATCCAGCAGCACATCAAAAAGCTTATCCACCATGATCAAGTGGGCTTCATCCCTGGGATGCAAGGCTGGTTCAACATACGCAAATCAATAAATGTAATCCAACATATAAACAGAACCAAAGACAAAAACCACATGATTATCTCAATAGATGCAGAAAAGGCCTTTGACAAAATTCAACAACCCTTCATGCTAAAAACTCTCAATAAATTAGGTATTGATGGGACGTATCTCAAAATAATAAGAGCTATCTACGACAAACCCACAGCCAATATCATACTGAATGGGCAAAAACTGGAAGCATTCCCTCTGAAAACTGGCACAAGACAGGGATGCCCTCTCTCACCGCTCCTATTCAACATAGTGCTGGAAGTTCTGGCCAGAGCAATCAGGCAGGAGAAGGAAATAAAGGGTATTCAATTAGGAAAAGAGGAAGTCAAATTGTCCCTGTTTGCAGATGACATGATTGTATATCTAGAAAACCCCATTGTCTCAGCCCAAAATCTCCTTAAGCTGATTAGCAACTTCAGCGAAGTCTCAGGATACAAAATTAATGTACAAAAATCACAAGCATTCTTGTACACCAATCACAGACAAACAGAGAGCCAAATCATGAGTGAACTCCCATTCACAATTGCTTCAAAGAGAATAAAATACCTAGGAATCCAACTTACAAGGGATGTGAAGGACCTCTTCAAGGAGAACTACAAACCACTGCTCAATGAAATAAAAGAGGATACAAACAAATGGAAGAACATTCCATGCTCATGGGTTGGAAGAATCAATATCGTGAAAATGGCCATATTGCCCAAGGTAATTTATAGATTCAATGCCATCCCCATCAAGCTACCAATGACTTTCTTCACAGAATTGGAAAAAACTACTTTAAAGTTCATATGGAACCAAAAAAGAGCCCGCATCGCCAAGTCAATCCTAAGCCAAAAGAACAAAGCTGGAGGCATCACGCTACCTGACTTTAAACTATACTACAAGGCTACGGTAACCAAAACAGCATGGTACTTGTACCACAACAGAGACATAGATCAATGGAACAGAACAGAGCCCTCAGAAATGATGCCGCATAGCTACAACTATCTGATCTTTGACAAACCTGACAAAAACAAGAAATGGGGAAAGGATTCCCTATTTAATAAATGGTGCTGGGAAAACTGGCTAGCCATATGTAGAAAGCTGCAACTGGATCCCTTCCTTACACCTTATACAAAAATTATTCAAGATGGATTAAAGACTTATATGTTAGACCTAAAACCATTAAAATCCTACAAGAAAACCTAGGCGATACCATTCAGGACATAGGCGTGGGCAAGGACTTCATGTCTAAAACACCAAAAGCAATGGCAACAAAAGCCAAAATGACAAATGGGATCTCATTAAACTAAAGAGCTTCTGCACAGCAAAAGAAACTATCATCAGAATGAACAGGCAACCTACAGAATGGGAGAAAATTTTTGCAACCTACTCATCTGACAAAGGGCTAATATCCAGAATCTACAATGAACTCAAACAAATTTACAAGAAAAAAACAAACAACCCCATCAAAAAGTGGGCAGAGGACATGAACAGATACTTCTCAAAAGAAGACATTTATGCAGCCAGAAAACACATGAAGAAATGCTCATCATCACTGGCCATCAGAGAAATGCAAATCAAAACCACAGTGAGATACCATCTCACACCAGTTAGAATGGCCATCATTAAAAAATCAGGAAACAACAGGTGCTGGAGAGGATGTGGAGAAATAGGAACACTTTTACACTGTTGGTGGGACTGTAAACTAGTTCAACCATTGTGGAAGTCAGTGTGGCGATTCCTCAGGGATCTCGAACTAGAAATACCATTTGACCCAGCCATCCCATTACTGGGTATATACCCAAAGGACTATAAATCATGCTGCTATAAAGACACATGCACACGTATGTTTATTGCGGCACTATTCACAATAGCAAAGAGTTGGAACCAACCCAAATGTCCAACAATGATAGACTGGATTAAGAAAATGTGGCATATATACACCATGGAATACTATGCAGCCATAAAAAATGATGAGTTCGTGTCCTTTGTAGGGACATGGATGAAACTGGAGAACATCATTCTCAGTAAACTATCGCAAGGACAAAAAACCAAACACCGCATGTTCTCACTCATAGGTGGGAATTGAACAATGAGAACTCATGGACACAGGAAGGGGAACATCACATCCGGGGACTGTTGTGGGGTGGGGGGAGGGGGGAGGGACAGCATTGGGAGATACACCTAATGCTAAATGACGAGTTAATGGGTGCAGGAAATCAACATGGCACATGTATACTATGTATCAAACCTGCACATTGTGCACATGTACCCTAAAACCCTAAAGTATAATAATAAAAAAAAAAAAGAGCCTCCTAGGTTGGGTGCGGTGGCTCACCCCTGTAATCCCAGCACTTTGGGATGGGTTACACAAGGTGGGTGGATCACCTGAGGTCGGGAGTTCGAGACCAGCCTGACCAAAATGGAGAAACCCCATCTCTACTAAAAATACAAAAATTAGCCGGGCGTGGTGGCACATGCCTGTAATCCCAGCTACTCCGGAAGCTAGGTGGAGAATGGCATGAACTCGGGAGGCGGAGGTTGCACTGAGCCCATATGGCTCCATTGCACTCCAGCCTGGGCAACAGGAGCCAAATTCCGTCTCAAAAAGAAAAAAAAAGAGCCTCGTGCCTTCCTCCCCTCTCTCCTGCTTCCTCTCTCACCATATGATCTGCACACACCAGCTTCCCTTCTCTTTCCACCATGAGTGGAAGCAGCCTGAGGTCCTCACCACATGCAGATGTTGGCACCATGCTTCTTGTACAGCCTGAAGAACCATGAGCCAAATAAACTTCTCTGCTTTGTAACAGTGACCCAGCCTTAGAGATTCCTTCACAGAAATACTAAATGGGGGAAGACGGTAAATATGTGGGCAAATACAAAAGACCTTTATCTCAAATTTAATTTCCTTAAAATATAGTTTTAAAAAATATTAAGCAATTAATCACCCTAAACCTGTTTGTTTGTTTGTTTGTTTGTTTGTTTGTGTGTTTTTGAGACAAGGTCTGGCTCTGTCAGGCAGGCTGGAGTGCAGTGGCCCAATCTCAGCTCACAGTAACCTCTGCCTCCTGGGCTCAAATGATTCTCCTTCAGCCTCACAAGTAGCTGGGATTACAGCCACCACCCCCGGCTAATATTTTTGCAGAGACAGGGTTTTGCCATGTTGCCAAGGCTGGTCTCAAACTCATGCGCTCAAGCGATCCATGGCCTTGGCCTCCCAAAGTGCTGTGATTACAAGCATGACCTACCCCATCCAGCCAGACCTGTTTATTTTAAACAAATTTCTCATGCATCTATTTCTGTAAATGATCTACCTTCTCTCCTGATGGTAGATTGCAAGTGGAGTCATTTTATTCTTATTATTAATATCTACTATACATTACTCTCTTTGTTGTTCATTAAGTTCTGGCTCTGCAGCTGATTAGTGTAGATGGTATTTAGCTCACCAAAAAACATGTAACCAATTCTGATGGACCCTCAGTCACTTCAACACATAACCATCACTCTGCAAGACACACTGTGTGGTGAGAAATGTACTGGAATTCTCGGACGCTGCGTAAGCCTGGGAAATAGTCTGCACAGAGTGACGTAGCAAATTCATTAGATAAGGGAGGGACCTAGGCTTCTTCCCTGTGCCAGAAGATATCCCGTTGAGCTTAAAGGATCTATATTCCTTCCAATGTCTGAGGGGTTTTTGGTTCTTTTTTCCTCCTGATTGGTAAATGTAATAAACATTGAAAAAATACAGTTTAATACTGTACTAATTCTCTTTTTTTAGATAAAGGTAAATTCTTTTCAACTATCAAATTACACAAACTCAATGGTGAATGGCGAGTGATGTTGCAATATAAAAGTAGAACATTATCACCAGAATCAAATACATTTTCAAGGGAGTGTGTGTGTGTATGTTTTTTTTTTGTGTGTGTGTGTGTGTGTGTGTGTGCTTTACCTGAAAAGCTCTATACCTTACACTTCAAGCATCCCATGTCCAAGGTTTTCTTGAGAAAGAAATATAAAACCAAAGAAAAAATAAAGGTCATAAAAAGTCCTTAAAAATTTTAATGTTAGGATTGGAATTTACATAGTGTATAGTAGGACAAAAAAACCTAATCTTCTTGCTTTCCTTCTCATAAACCTTCCACCATCTTCCCACAGGACTAGGAATAAAATCTATGATCCTTGCCATTTCACTCATGGATGGGCCTGGTTGTTTTGGCCCCTGCTAACCCAAAAAGTCATCTTCTGCTACTCTCTTTCCACCCTTCCCAAAAACGTTTAAGCCCTATTAACTTGGTAACATTGTTTCGGTTTCTTGATTTGGCCAAACTCCCCTCAGAACCTACTCAAATGCTGTTCTTTCTGCCTGGAAACATTCTTTACCTGGTTAGACTTCTTTCACCTCCCTCTCTCCTCTCTTCTCATCTGAATCAGCTTATACTATTTCAATGTATCTTCATTAAGTTAACCGCAGGTAGTAGTTATGGATTTGTTGTTATAGCTTTTTAATGTCACTCTGCTCCACTATGCAAGTATCAAGTATATTTTGTCTATCTCTGCATATCCAGAAAGAGAGTCTGGCACAGAGTAGGCACTTCATATTTGTGGAGTGAGTGAACACTAGATTTGCACATGAATTCATGAACGCTGTTTACAACAAGTGTCATTTCATTCTTGGATGAAACTCGAACTGTGGTGGTATTTGCTATTATTCCATATGTCCAAGTGGATCCTTCAAAAGCATTATATATTGAAATTGGTTTATTTAGCATTACATAAATTCCTTGTTTGTTTTTCAAATTTTTTTATTTTTAACTTTTGTGATTACATAGTAGATGTGTATATATTTATGGGATATATATGATGTTTTGATACAGGCATGCAATGTGAAATAAGCACACCATGGAGAATGGGGTATCCGTCCTCTCAAGCATTTATCTTGTGTGTTACAAACACTCTAATTACGCTCTTTCAGTTATTTTTAAATGTACTATTAAATTATTAATGACTACAGTCACCCTGTTGTGCTGTCAAATGGGAGGGCTTATTCATTCTTTTTAACTATTTTTATACCCATTAATCATCCCCGACACCCTCTCAGCCCCCCACTACCCTTCCCAGTCTCTGGTAACCATCCTTCTACTCTCTATGTCCGTAGGTTTAATTGTTTTGATTTTTAGATCCCACAAATGAGTGAGAAACTGCGATGGTACATGGATTCCTTGTTAGAGTATGGAGGACAAAACAGTCAAAGGTATCATGTTACATGTGAACATTTAGAGGTGCAGATGCATACAAATTCTAAAGTTCTCTACCAACAACAACAGAAGTGTGCCACACACACACTTATGAAATTATGCTAGAAAATGAAAACACTAGTTTATGATAAGGTATTATGAAATGGAAGTGGAAATTCATGTTTCAAGTGTGAGAACTCAGCAGTCCTTCAGCAGGGCAAGGTGAATCTGTGCTGCAACATCGCCACACTGTGGCCAGATCCAGAATCGTTTACTACTCTGGGAACACATGCTTTTCAGGTCGTAAGGGTAAATGCCGAAGCATTTACTCAACACTAAATAGAACTGATTTAAATAGTCCCCTGAAAATTAATCTTAGTCCAAAACTGTATTCGTGTCCCTCAATTATGGTGGCTTAATATAATGTTGGCACAGTTTACTGTGGTTTCTTTTCTAATGGTCCATACCTTTTATCCCACACATAACCAAAAAGCAATTTTTCAATTAAAATACATTATTTAGAAGGAAAAAAATGAAAACTACACTGTACAACGGGAAACGATACTACATCTCTCTTCCGCTATTCTAGCACTAAGTTCCTTTATTAACCATTACTTACTTCCCCCCAAATTTATCTGATCTTCAATAACCTAAGTTAAGCTTAAATCATATGCAGTATTTTTCAAAACCTTGTGCCATTAGATTGAATATCTAAGATTTACTGTTTTCATATATACTAGCTTCAGGGTGCCTTTGTAGATAACCCTCTTTTTCTGGCATTGAGTGAGAAGTATAGTCATTTCCTAAATGAAGAAAAAAAGGGGAGAAAAATAGCTAAATTTTCCAATCCTCCTATCACGCCTTTTTGACAATAAAATGGCAGCAATTTATTTTGTTTGAAGTGAACTCTCACAGCAACTGGCACTTGATAATGGGTTTAACTGCTTTATTTCAAATATATTAATCTATAAAATCCCTTGATTGGCTTTTCTGTTGCTAATTTTATCATGTTATAAAGAAAAGGCATTTCATTGATGAAAATCATTTAACCATTTTTCCTTCATCCAGCACTGACAAGTTTCTATGGTAGATTCTTTTTGTTGTTGTTGATGTTCTTGAGACAAAGTCTCTCTGTCACCCATGCTGGAGTGCAGTGGTGCCATCTCGGCTCACTGCAGCCTCTGCCTCCTGGGTTCAAGCGATTCTCCTGCCTCAGTGTCTCAAGTAGCTGGGGTTACAGGTGTGCTCCACCATGCCCGGCTAATTTTTGTATTTTTAGTAGAGACACGGTTTCACCATGTTGGCCAGACTGGTCTCAAACTCCTGGCCTCAAGAGATCCACCCATCTCAGCCTCCCAAAGTGCTGGGATTACAGGTGTGAGCCATCATGCCCAGTCTCTATGTTAGATTCTGCAGATGGCACAGCAAAGATTTTCCCCAGGTATATGTGTTCTAGAGGGCAAGAACAATGTTATCATTTGATGATTTCTCATCAGTTCCTAATAAGATGTCCATAATGAAAATCTAGTATTTAGAATGACTGAAAAAGGCAAGTAACTTACGTGTTTGTCCTTGTAACTATATAACATTCAATCATGTACCATGCATTAACATGCCATGTGACTTTTACCTAGTCTCCTAACGTTTCTGAGATTCTCATTCCTCCTGTGTCAAATGACGTGCATTAATTTTCTCCAAAGCCTCTTCTAGATTTAAGATTTTATGATTATTCTGCATGTGAACATCGTAATTGAGCAAATATACATTTTCATCTTTTATTTTATTGATTTATTTGAGACAGGGTCTCACTTTGTCACCCAAGCTGGGGCACAGCCATGCCATCATAGCTCACTGCAGCCTTGACCTCCCAGGCTCAAGCGATCCTCCCACCTCAGCCTCCTGAGTAGCTGGGACTACAGGTGCCCACCACCACACCCAGCTAATTTTTTAATATTTTGTAGAGACTAGTTTTTGCTATGTTGACAAAGCTGGTCTCAAACTCTTGGGCTCAAGTGAGCCTCCTGCCTCAGCCTCCCTACGTGCTGGGATTACAGGGGTCAGCTACCGCACCTGGCCTGTAACTGAGCAAATACAAATGTTTAAACTAAATGCCAAATATTTAGGATTCATTATGACAATTTTAGAGCAATACTTTAAGGAGAAAGCATGTCTGTAAAGACATGAATTAGATCATATAAATGTTCCAGATACAGGACTTCAGTACCTGAAATACCAATGTGATATTGTTGTATCTGCGGGACTACCTACATTATGTGCTTGACAGACTGATGACTAGTTAAAAAGAAAAAAGTAAACTAATTCCATTAATTCAATGGACGTAGCTAAAACAAGTAAATATATTAGACATTGTCACTAAATTCACTGTAGCAAAGTGATGTCTAAAACCCGGAAACTTTGGAAGATGCCTCTGTCAATGGAAAAAATGAAACTAGACTGTTTGAATACATTTCATTCATCCTGTGACTATTTCTGGAAACAATTGTTTGGTAAATGCCCAGGAGGTGAGAAAAATCTCTGAAAGAGTGATAAATAGGAAGGGAAGTAAAAAACAATAAAAAATTGGAACCAAATGTCACAATTAATTAAAATAGCCTTAGAAATTTTGTTTCAAAACTAAGTTACAACTAGAACTTCATTAGTACTTTTTAACAGCACATCACATTTTTAGCCATTCTGTTAAAACCACTCTCTCAGTAAGTACCAGCGACCTACAAATCATTAAAGATAATCATTGCAGAGGATTCTATTCCCACCAGTATTTTCTTCACTTTTCCTTTGGATGGAATTATAACTATATAACTTCTAATATCACCATTGAGCAGATACATGGTTGTCAGTTGCTTTCTCAGTATCTCTGTTGGGATTGTACCAAACTCATTATGTTTAAAACTGAATTCATTATCTTTCTTTTCACAACAAGTGCATCCAGGTATTTCTGTTTCTATTAACACTGTAACTATTCTGCCATTTCACCTCAAAGCTTACAGTTATCTATGAATCTTATATGCCGTTATAGTTTGGATGTATGTCCCCTCCAAATCTCATGTTGAAATGAGATCCCCAATGTTGAAAGTGGGGCCTGGTGGGAGATATTTGGGTTATGGGAGTGGATCGTTCATGAATGGCTTGGTGCCTTCCCATGGTAATGAACAAGTTCTCACTCAGTTCACAAGAGAGCTGGTTGTTTTGAGACTGGGACCTCCCTCCTTTCTCTCGTGTTCTCTCTTGCCAAGTGATACACTCACTGCCCCTTTGCCTTCAGCTATGACTGGAAACTTCCTGAGGCTCTCACCAGAAGCAGACGCCAGCACTATGTTTCCTGTATAGGCTGCAGAACTATGAGCCAAATAACTCTTTTTTTAATATAGAGAGTACCCAGCCCCAGGTATTCCTGCATGGCACTGCAAAACAGACTAACACTCATGTCTTTCCCACACCCTGACCTTTCTTGTTCTTATCTCAATACTATTTCTCTTTCTCACTCCCATCTTTTCTTTCCCACTTTTTGGTGCCATCATTCTAGCCATGGTTACCTCTCCATTGTCGCTTGCCTGGAATATTGCAGTAGTTCCCTAAGTGTGCATCATGCCACACTCAGCATTGTTATATCTCAAGGCTTGACCTACTGGATATCATTTAAGTATTTTTCAAGCACAAACCAGTTCATGTAATTCTATGCTAAAAATCCCTAAATGTCTTCCCATTGTATATGAACAAAACAGAAAACCCTAATGCTTAGAGGCTTTTCTGAAAGTTTATTCTCTACCAGTCTCCACGTTCCAGTGGAACTGGGCCAGTCTCACATTCCTTGAGTTTGCTCAAAGGCAGAAGCTCCTGGTGCCTCTTTACCATATCGTGCCTCTTCACTCCCATCTCTGCCTTCATCTCTTTGCTTCCTTGACCAGCCTGTTGCCTTCCTTGATTCCCTCCAGCCAAAGTTGGCCTCCCTGTCCACCATCCAACTCTAATAGTCATTAATAAAACATATTTTGAAATATTTTATAGAGAGGAATATAACTAACAAATAAAGAATTTAAAACACAGTTGGGGATCTCAGTTTACCTTTCCCCAAAATAATTTATCTCCCTCTCTCATAGAGGTAAACATGACCATAGTTTTGATATTTTCCATTCATGCGAATTCTTTATAATTTTGCTGTTTACATGTATACCCTAAATAATATATTTTAATATATTATTTTTAATTTATAAATTTTAAAAAATAATAAAATTTATAAATAATAAAAATTATAAATATAATTTTTTTAACTTATTGAAATGATGTCATGTTATCTATGTTACGTTACAGCTTAGGAGGGTTTTAGGAGGGATGGGGCAGGGAGATGATTAACTCAACATTAAACCTTACTGATACAGGTAATCCTAACTCTTTTATTTTTACTAATACAGTAAAAATTGTCATAGTATACAATTTAAATTCTTTATTTGCTACACAAATTCCTCTTCATACTTCTTATACACAACTACACAGAGAAACTTTCTTGATGGATATTTAAATTACTTCCACTTTTTTTCTATTACAAACAATATCACTAAAATTATTTCTTTGTGCATCATTCCAGAGTTTTTTCTGAGTTTATATAACTAGATGATAAATTACTGTGTTGTAAGATGTGTTTCAGTATTCATTTCTAACATCAGAAAACTGTTCCCATTGCTTCCATTTTTCACCAAAACTTGCTATTTTCCTGGCTTCTGAATTTTTGTTTATCTGGGTGATACGACTTGTTTCTCATTGTAGTTTTAATTTATACTTTACAGATTATATATATAGTCAAACAAGCTTATTAGTCACTTGTCTTTCTTCTTCTATATACTCTTGTTCATATATTTTACCAATATACAGGCACTATATAAATATATCTACATTACCAACTATTGAAGGATACATCCCATACTCATGGAACACAATAAAATTTATAGTCAGAATATAAAATAAATGTTATTGAGTAATTTATTGCAACAGCCTCATTGTCTGGGGTGATACCCGAGGTTCATTGTCTCATGGTCTAGGAAATTAAGGCCACAGACACACAAGGAGTGAGGTTAAAAGCGGAAGTTTAATAGGTAAAAAAAAGAGACCAGCTCTCTGCTAGAGAGAGTGGTCCCAGAGAAATGGGTTGCTGGATCCGTGGTGAAATGCAGGGGGGTTTATAGACACCTGGTGAGGTGGCGATGTCTGATTTACAAAGGGTGCAAAAGATTGGTTGAACCAGGTGTGTCATTTGCATAGGGCCTGAAAAACTGGTTAGGACCAAGTATGCAGAGCACGAATTTCTGACCGCCCTCACCCTAATCTTTAATTATGCAAGCTGGTCCTGTGCTTGGCCTGCGCCATGTTGCCTATTCCTTTACTGTGCACGTGGTAACAACAAAAAAAAGGAAGATGGAGCCTCCATAATGGATATGCCTAGCCACCAGGTAGCCCTTTTTTATTGACACAGCTGCCAGCATTCACCCGTGCAAGCTTCCAGTTTGCTTCTCTATGTTTGCAGCTCGAGTTTTCAGGCTGCTCTTTGTTAGAAACAAAAATAATGTCTAAGTCTGCTTTTCGTTAAAAGGGAAGCTCTGCAGAGGACTCTTTTACACTCACTATCTGCCTGGTTTCTTTCTACCTTCTGCATCAGTATCATATTAACAAAAGCCAACATTGCAGCTTCAAAGGACACGTCTTTTTGAAGAACATAATAAGAACACTATTTTCCATGAAACACAGAAGACACCTAGACCTCAGATTGAGGGACTAAGTGGCTAAGTTGGCTGACTTCCTGGGTTAATAGGGACTTCCCTAAGGGGACTTTCCCCTAAGCCAAAATGAGTCACAGCTGCAAACTAAGGGACGGAAACTTCAACCAATCATATAGGGAGTTTAAGCTCTAGCTGCAGGCTGATGTTTTTAACCAATCAGGCACGCCAACCTACAAGGGGATAGAAAATAAGCTAATTCTACAGGACAGAAAAAGGAAGAGGGGAGGGGTCACAAGGGGATAGAAGCCTAAAACACCCAAGCCAGAAACGGCAACCCTTCCAGGTCTCCTTCCACCGCGTGGAAGCTTTACTTTCGCTTTTGCTTTAATGAATCTTGCCCCCGCACACTCTTTGAGTCTGAGCGTTCCTCCAATGGAGCTGTAACACTCGCCACTGCGGTCACAACTTCATTCCTTGAAGCCCGTGAGACCACGAACCCTTGGATCAAGAAAAACCTTTGATCGCGAGAAGACTTCTTGTCTCAAGATGATGACTGGATTTTACCTCTTTATCTAATACCAGTTGATTCGGAATGATGCCTGGAAAAATGTATTCAAGAATGTGTGACCTCCTTTGAGTTCAGTGGAAAAGAATGAGAACACTGATTACTGGTGTCCTTTATGGGTTGAAGGTGAAGGAGGGAGGAGGAGTTTTGGAATCAAGTCTTTGCCAACCTTACTGTAGACCATTAAACATTTACATTCTACAAACCTTTCCCTCTCCACTTCCACCACCTTGTCTAGCTATGAAAGCTTTCCTCATTCACATTTAATTTTTCACAGTTCCTCCAGAATACCCTCTTCCAGCAAAGTAATGGTTATATTTGGTGAGTAAAATCACTTTCTTTTAGATTTGCAACAGACAGAGTGGCATTCCAGAGCTTCATAGCCATCACCCATCATTGGTATAATATTAATGAAAAGGAACTGAGAGGCCAATCCAAAGAACATCAATTAGGAAAAGAGAAACCAGGATGTAGATAACAACAGGGAGAAAAAAAAATTGCGAATTCAGAGTACCTCCTTGTGTCTGGGTACAATGTTGTCCCTTGACTCCTCCTGAGTCATGATTAAAATTCCCCTTGCTGCAGCCATCACCACAGCTGTGAACTCTGACGGCTGGCATCTGCCCCAAGGCTTTCCCTCAAGTCCTCCCAGAGCCAGCCCCTCCTGGCAAAGAGGATTCCTTTCATCCCAGTCATAGTTGTCTCTTGCGGTGGATCTGTCAGTCAAAAGAGAACATGAGAAGCATGACTCAGGAACAAAAGGAACTTCACAGAAAGATTTAGCATTGTGCTTCTTAGATTCCTCTGTTGCACTAAACATCTTTTTATTTACCAAATTCCAAATGTACACAATTCCCAGGTAGTTTGCTTGACTGTAGTAATGTTATATATAAATATATAATATATATATGTATAAAAGCATCATGTTGCACGTCTTAAGTATATACAATAAATACATAAAAATAATAAATATATCTAATGTTGAATTCTCTATTCATCAGTATCTATTTACATATTTACAGATAAGTTCGTTTTTCACAATTAGAAATTTTCTTTGTACTCCTTCAATACGTGCTTTTATTCCAAGTGCCTCATATTATATTTTCCCAATGTGATACATTTTGTGCTTTTTTTATTATTATACTTTAAGTTCTAGGGTACATGTGCACAACGTGCAGGTTTGGTACATAGGTATACATGTGCCATGTTGGTTTGCTGCACCCATCAACTCATCATTTACATTAGTTATTTCTCCTAATGCTATCCCTCCCGCAGCCCTCCACCCACCCCGCAAAAGGCCCCAGTGTGTGATGCTCCCCTCCCTGTGTCCATGTGTTCCCATTGTTCAACTCCCACCTATGAGTGAGAACATGCGATGTTTGGTTTTCTGTCCTTGTGATAGTTTGCTGAGAATGATGGTTTCCAGCTTCATCCATGTCCCTACAAAGGACATGAACTCATCCTTTTTTATGGCTGCATAGTATTCCATGGTGTATATGTGCCACATTTTCTTAATCCAGTCTATTATTGATGGGCATTTGGGTTGGTTCCAAGTCTTTGCTATTGTGAATAATGCCGCAATAAACATACATGTGCATGTGTCTTTATAGTAGCAAGATTTATAATCCTTTGGGTATATACCCAGTAATGGGATTGCTGGGTCAAATGGTATTTCTAGTTCTAGATCCTTGAAGAATCACCACACCGTCATCCACAATGGTTGAACTAATTTACACTCCCACCAACAGTGTAAAAGCATTCCTATTTCTCCACATCCTCTCCAGCACCTGTTGTTTCCTGACTTTTTAATGATTGCCATTCTAACTGGTGTGAGATGGTAACTCATTGTGGTTTTGATTTGCATTTCATTGATGACCAGTGATGATGAGCATTTTTTCATGTGTCTGAGGCCGTCATAAATGTCTTTTTTTGAGAAGTGTTTGTTCATATCCATTGCCCACTTTTTGATGGGGTTGTTTGTTTTTTTCTTGTAAATTTCTTTAAGTTCTATGTAGATTTTGGATATTAGCCCTTTGTCAGATGAGTAGATTGCAAAAATTTTCTCCCATTCTGTAGGTTGCCTGTTCACTCTGATGGTAGTTTCTTTTGCTGTGCAGAAGCTTTTTAGTCTAATTACATCCCATTTGTCAATTTTGGCTTTTGCTGCCATTGCTTTTGGTATTTTAATCATGAAGTCTTTGCCCATGCCTATGTCCTGAATGGTATTGCCTAGGTTTTCTTCTAGAGTTTTTATGGTTTTAGGTCTTACATTTAAGTCTTTAATCCATCTTGAGTTAATTTTTGTATAAGGTGTAAGGAAGAGATTCAGCTTTCTACATATAGCCAGCCAGTTTACCCAGCACCATTTATTAAATAGGGAATCCTTTCCCCATTTCTTGCTTTTGTCAGGTTTGTCAAAGATCAGATGGTTGTAGATGTGTGGTGTTATTTCTGAGGACTCTGTTCTGTTCCATTGGTCTATATCTCTGTTTTGCTACCATTACCATGCTGTTTTGGCTACTGTAGCCTTGTAGTATAGTTTGAAGTCAGGTAGCGTGATGCCTCTAGCTTTGTTCTTTTGGCTGAGGATTGTCTTGGCAATGCAGGATCTTTTTTGGTTCCATATGAACTTTAAAGTAGTTTTTTCCAATTCTGTGAAGAAAGTCATTGGTAGCTTGATGGGGCAGTATGGCCATTTTCATGATATTGATTCTTCCTATCCATAAGCATGGAATATTCTTCCATTTGTTTGTGCCCTCTCTTATTTTGTTGAGCAGTGGTTTGTGGTTCTCCTTGAAGAGGTCCTTCACATCCCTTGTAAGTTGGATTCCTAGGTATTTTATTCTCTTTGTAGCAATTGTGAATGGGAGTTCACTCATGATTCGGTTCTCTGTTTGTCTGTTATTGGTGTATAAGAATGCTTATGATTTTTGCACATTGATTTTGTATCTTGAGACTTTGTTGAAGTTGCTTATTGGGTTAAGGATTTTTGGGCTGAGACGATGGGGTTTTCTAAATATACAATCATGTCATCTTCAAATAGGAACAATTTGACTTCCTCTTTTCCTAATTGAATACCCTTTATTTCTTTCTCTTCCCTGATTGCCCTGGCCAGAAATTCCAACACTATGTTGAATAGGTGTGGTGAGAGAGGGCATCCTTGTCTTGAGCTAGTTTCAAAGGGAATGCTTCCAGTTTTTGCCCATTCAGTATAATATTGGCTATGAGTTTGTCATAGATAGCTCTTATTATTTTGAGATAGGTTCCATCAATACCTAGTTTATTGAGAGTTTTTAGCATGAAGGGCTGTTGAATTTTTTCAAAGGCCTTTTCTGCATCTATTGAGATAACCATGTGGTTTTTGTTTTTGGTTCTGTTTATGTGATGGATTACGTTTATTGATTTGCATATGTTGAGCCAGCCTTGCATCCCAGGGATGAAGCTGACTTGATAGTGGTGGATAAGCTTTTTGATGTGCTGCTGGATTCGGTTTGCCAGTATTTTATTGAGGATTTTTGCATCCATGTTCATCAGGGATATTGGTCTAAAATTCTTTTTTTTGTTGTGTCTCTTCCAGGCTTTGGTATCAGGATGATGGTGGCCTCATAAAATGAGTTAGGGAGGATTCCCTCTTTTTCTATAGATTGGAATACTTTCAGAAAGAATGGTACCATCTCCTTTTTGTACTTCTGGTAGAATTCAGCTGTGAATCCATCTGGTCCTGGACTTTTTTTGGTTGGTAAGCTATTAATTATTGCCTCAATTTTAGAACCTGTTATTGGTCTATTCAGAGATTCAACTTCTTTCTGGTTTAGTCTTTGGAGGGTGTATGTGTCCAGGAATTTATCCATTTCTTCTAGCTTTTCTAGTTTATTTGTGTAGAGGTGTTTATAGTATTCTCTGATGGTAGTTTGTATTTCTGTGGGATCAGTGGTGATATCCCCTTTATCATTTTTTATTGGGTCTATTTGATTCTTTTCTCTTTTCTTCTTTATTAGTCTTCCTAGCTGTCTATCGATTTTGTTGATCTTTTCAAAAAACCAGCTCTTGGATTCATTGATTTTTTGAAGGGTTTTTTTGTGTCTCTATTTCCTTCAGTTCTGCTCTGATCTTAGTTATTTCTTGCCTTCTGCTAGCTTTTGAATGTGTTTGCTCTTGCTTCTCTAGTTCTTTTAATTGTGATGTTAGGGTGTCGATTTTAGATCTTTCCTGCTTTCTCTTGTGGGCATTTAGTGCTATAAATTTCCCTCTACACACTGCTTTAAATGTGTCCCAGAGATTCTGGTATGTTGTGTCTTTGTTCTCATTGGTTTCAAAGAACATCTTTATTTCTGCCTTCATTTCATTATGTACCCAGTAGTCATTCAGGAGCAGGTTGTTCAGTTCCCATGTAGTTGAATGGTTTTGAGTGAGTTTCTTAATCCTGAGTTCTAATTTGATTGCACTGTGGTCTGAGAGACAGTTTGTTGTGATTTCTGTTATTTTACATTTGCTGAGGAGTATTTTACTTCCAATTATGTGGTCAATTTTAGAATAAGTGCGATGTGGTGCTGAGAAGAATGTATATTCTGTTGATTTGGGGTGGAGAGTTCTGTATATGTCTATTAGGTCTGCTTGGTACAGAGCTGAGTTCAAGTCCTAAATATCCTTGTTAACCTTCTGTCTCATTGATCTGTCTGACAGTGGGGGTGTTAAAGTCTCTCATTATTATTGTGTGGGAGTCTAAGTCTTTTTATAGGTCTCTGTGGACTTGCTTTATGAATCTGGGTGCTCCTGTATTGGGTGCATATATATTTAGGATAGTTAGCTCTTCTTGTTGAATTGATCCCTTTACCATTATGTAATGGCCTTCTTTGTTTCTTTGATCTTTGTTGGCTTAAAGTCTGTTTTATCAGAGACTAGGATCCAGGATTGCAAACCCTGCTTTTTTTTTTTTTTTTTTTTTTTTTTGCTTTCCATTTGCTAGGTAGATCTTCCTCCATCCCTTTATTTTGAGCCTATGTGTGTCTCTGCATGTGAGAGAGGTCTCCTGAACACAGCACACTGATGGGTCTTGACTCTTTATCCAATTTGCCAGTCTTATCTTTTAATTGGGGTACTTAGCCCATTTACTTTAAGATTAATATTGTTATGTGTGAATTTGATCCTGTCATTATGATGTTAGCTGGTTATTTTGCTCATTAGTTGATGCAGTTTCTTCCTAGCCTCAATGGTCTTTACAATTTGGCATGTTTTTGCAGGGGCTGGTACTGGTTGTTTCTTTCCATGTTTAGTGCTTCCTTCAGGAGCTCTTGTAAGGCAGGCCTGGTGGTGACAAAAATCTCTCAGCATTTGCTTGTCTGTAAAGGATTTTATTTCTCCTTCACTTATGACGGTTAGTTTGGCTGGATATGAAATTCTGGGTTGAAAATTCTTTTCTTTAAGAATGTTGAATATTGGCCCCCACGCTCTTCTGGCTTGAAGGGTTTCTGCTGAGATATCCGCTATTAGTCTGATGGGCTTCCCTTTGTGGGTAACCCGACCTTTCTCTCTGGCTGCCCTTAATATTTTTTCCTTCATTTCATCCTTGGTGCATCTGACAGATATGTGTCTTGGGGTTGCTCTTCTCAAGGAGTATCTTTGTGGTGTTCTCTGTATTCCCTGAATTTGAATGTTGGCCTGCTTTGCTAGGTTGGGGAAGTGCTCCTGGATAATATCCTGAAGAGTGTTTTCTAACTTGGTTCCATTCTCCCTGTCACTTTCAGATACACCAATCAAATGTAGATTTGGTCTTTTCATTTAGTCCCATATTTCTTGGAGGGTTCATTTGTTTCTTTTCACTCTTTTTTCTCTAAGCTTGTCTTCTTGCTTCATTTCATTAATTTGATCTTCAATCACTGATATCCTTTCTTCCACTTGATCGAATTGGCTATTGAAGCTTGTGCATGCGTCACGAAGTTCTTGTGCTGTGGTTTTCAGCTCTGTCAGGTCATTTAAGGTCTTCTCTACACTGGTTATTCTAGTTAGCCATTTGTCTAACCTTTTTTTCAAGGTTTTTAGCTTCCTTGTGATGGGTTAGAACATGCTCCTTTAGCTCAGAGAAGTTTGTTATTACCAACCTTCTGAAGCCTACTTCTGTCAAATCCACCCAGTTTTGTTCCATTGCTGGCAAGGAGCTGCGATCCTTTGGAGGAGAAGAGGTGCTCTGGTTTTTAGAATTTACAGCTTTTCTGCTCTGGTTTCCCCCCATCTTTGTGGTTTTATCTACCTTTGATCTTTGATGTTGGTGACCTACATATGGGGTTTTGGTGTGGTTGTCCTTTTTGTTGATGTTGATGCCATTCCTTTCTGTTTTTTCGTTTTCCTTCTAACAGGCTCTTCAGCTGCAGTTCTGTTGAAATTTGCTAGAGGTCCACTCCAGATGCTGTTTGCCTGGGTATCATCAGCAGAGGCTGCAGAACAGCAAATATTGCAGAACAGCAAATATTGCTGCCTGATCCTTCCTCTGGAAGCTTCGTTCCAGAGGGGCACCCGCCTGTATGAGGTGTCTGTCAACCCCTACTGGGAGGTGTCTCCCAGTCCAGCTACGTGGGGGTCAGGGACCCACTTGAGGAGGCAGTCTGTCCATTCTCAGAGCTCGAATGCCATGCTGGGAGAACCACTGCTCTCTTCAGAGCTGTCAGACAGGGACGTTTAAGTCTGCAGAAGTTGTCTGCTGCTTTTGTTCAGCTATGCCCTGCCCACAGAGGTGGAGTCTAGAGAGGCAGTAGGCCTTGCTGAGCAGTGGTGTGCTCCACTCAATTTGAGCTTCCTGGCCACTTTGTTTACCTACTCAAGCCTCAGCAATGGCAGATGCCCCTCCCACCTCCAGCCTGCAGCCTTGCAGGCCAATCTAGACTGCTGCGCTAGCAGTGAGCAAGGCTCTGTAGGCGTGGGACCCGCCGAGCCAAGCATGGGAGGAAATCTCCTGGTCTGCCAGTTGCTAAGACCATGGGAAAAGTGCAGTATTTGGACAAGAGTGTACCTTTCCTCCGGGTACAGTCTGTCATGGCTTCCCTTGGCTAGGAAAGGAAAATTCCCTGACCCTTTGTGCTTCCCAGGTGAGGCAATGCCCCGCTCTGCTTCGGCACCAGTCCCAGTGAGATGAACAGGTACCTCAGCTGGAAATGCAGAAATCATCCGTCTTCTGCATTGATCTCGCTGGGAGCTGCCGGCCATTGCTGTTCCTATTCGGCCATATTGGAAGTGACCTCACCATTCTGTGCTTTTAAAAGACTTATTGATCATTGTACAATATTTCTATGCAACAACAATGTGATCATAATTTTTAGAAACTTCCCCACAATATTTTAAGTGGTAAAAAATGTCTTCCAGATTGTATTATTACAATTGTTATTGTCATATAATTGATCAAAACAACCTAATTAGTTCACATATTTTACTGGAAATCCATAATTTACTGAGATGAATTAATATTCTTATTGTCTAAGTCAGGATTTGTTATCAATTCCATTCCAATTTTTTGTTGTTGTTGGTTTTGGGTATAAGCATGATTTATACCCAAATCATGGTTATAAGTAGAGACAAAATTACAATATCATCCAAATTTAAATGCATTCCTAATTTACTTGTCCATTTTAATGTATGCAAATTTTACGTCAAAAGAAAAATAATCGGTAATTTATTATCAAGGTTTACTTTTAGTAAACAGAGCATCAGATGAAAACTTATTTCAATTTGTTTGTTTGTTTTGAGACACAGCTTCTGTTGCTCAGGCTGGAGTGGAGTGGTATAATCACAGCTCATTGCAGCCTTGGCCTCTAGGCTCAAGTCATCCTCTCACCTCAGCTCTCCAGGTACCTGGGACTACAGGCATGTGCTACCAGGCCTTGCTAATTTTTTTTCTTTTTTCTTTTTTCTTCTCATCCTGAACTCCTGGGCTCAAGGAATCCTCCCACCTTGGCCTCCCAAAGCATGGTTTTTCTTTAATCTTGTTAGAATCAAATAATTTAAAAGATAGTTTAGCAACCACTTGACTTAATAAAACTTTTGTTCAACAATCATTATAGTGATTTCCTTTCTCTTTACAAACATTAATAATTGAAAATGCTCTTTGACTAGCATCCAGAGGTTTTTAATACCACAGGGCAATGCACTATAGTGAGACTCAGAAGGGATGAGAAGTAGGTGCTTATTTTGCAAAATGGAAGAACAGCAATTGTGAAAAAAAAAGAAAGAAAGAAAGAAAGAGAGAGAAAGAAGAAGAGAAGAGAAAAGAAATAAGGCTGGAAACATGGTATAGCATGTAAACCAAGTTCGTTGGGGAAAATGCAAAGGACATTGAGGATCAGAAAACTGATTGCCCTAACGCTCTTTAGATCAGCCAAACTTTGTAGAAAGTCTCCATGTACCCTCAGAAGCGTAAGTTTACCAGTTGGAATTGCATTACTACAAAGCCAATTCTAAGACATAGACATGAAACACTCCGAGAAAAGCCTTGGCCACAAGATGTCACTAAATTTCCACTTTCTACTTTAATGTGTTATTACAAGCTTCCTTCCTTCAAAATGATCCGCAGCAGCATGTGGGTTTTGAACAAGAGGAGGACAGATAAAGTACTTTGATTCTTAATTTTAAAAGAAAAAAAAATCAATGGGGAAGAAGGGAGGATGAAGAAAAATAAATTAGTTTTGCAGTATTATCACATGTTATCTGGGCCTTAACAAATTAGCTTCTAGTAAAATGTGATCCAATGAACACATTTAAATAAAATTAAAATTAAGCAATTTAAAGTAGGCACTCTAAAGTGGAAAAAAAATCTTGTGTTAATTTGCTTGGGAATCTATTTTTTTTAATAAAAAGTAAATAAAATGAAAAAATATTGTAAAAATGAACATTTTATTAAAATCCTGAGAAAATCGATAACTTGTCAATAAAAATAAGCCAATCCATCAGAGCAAATGTGCGTTAGAAATAAAAGGCATCTGTTTATCCATATACATAGCTCTGTGCAGCCCCTAAAACATTTTATTATTCAAGTTTACTTAATCTTGAAAATGTTACCTATTGCTTAGTTATTCCAGACTATTATATATTTATAGTATTTATTGTACAGTATGTATGTTGAGAAGTTAATTATTGGTATGCTAAACTTATTATAGTTGAGCGTTAACCTCATACAGATTAATATGGATTAAAAATCCAAATTTCTCAAAATTCTAGATTTTTAAAACATATAGTCTTATTCAAATTACATGTCAAGTTGTGAGTATTAGCATATTCCTCAGTTTTCAGTGTGAATATTAGCATATTCCTCAGTTTTGAGATTATTGTTTCATAAATGTTTCAAACCACATTATTATGTGTCTTAAGGGTATTTTAATTAATCATTCCAACTCTGGCATAAGTAGACAAACTACTTAGTAATGTCAAACTAAAATAATATTCTGACAGTCTCTGTCAGTAAAATGTCATTTCACCTGAAACATAAACAAACTAATTTCTGTTGTTGTTTTTGATATTTTTCTTTCAACATTATAAAAATTTTCAAACATAAAGCAAAATTGAAAGAATTTTAAATGAGTACCTGTATATCTACCACAAGATCCTACTATTAACAGTTTAGTATACTTGCTTTATCATATCCATCCATCAATCCATCCCCCCATCCATTAAATCCCTGTTATTTATGTAAGCATTTTAGAGTTCAATATTTGTGTGTTTATGTGAAATGCACATATACTACAATGTACAACTCTTAAGTGTATATTCACTGAGTTTTGACAAATACATACATCTGTACACACTCAAACCCATATCATGATATAGAACCCGACCTTCCTGTAAAAAAGTTTTCATACCCTTCATAGTAAATTCCTACCCCAACAACTCTCCAGAGGCAACCAGTGTTATTTTCCCACTGCAGATTGGTTTTGTTTGTTCTAGACTTTCTTATAAGTGGAGTCACAAAGTATGTACCCTTTTGTTTAAATCTTCTTTCAGAAAGCCTTCATGTTGAATGCAATGTATAATTCATTTATTTGTATTATTGAGCAGTATTTCACTATATATGCCATAGTTTGTTTATCTGATCTCTAACTGGATATGTGAGCTATTTCCTTTTTGAGGCTATTCTGAACAAAGCTGCTATGAATATTCTTGGATAGGTCTTTTTGTGAATATATGCTTTTATTTCCCTTTAGTAGACGCTTATTAGTGAAAATGCTGGGCCATAGTGTAGGGATATCTTTAGTTTTAGCATTTAGCATTTAGTTGTGGCATTATACAATCCTTAAAAAAATGTATGAGAGGTCCAGTTTTTCTATAACATCACTAGCATTTGGTAATGTTTATCTTTTTAAATTACAGTCATTCTGGTGGTGGTGTCTTGTCTCCTGGTTTTAATATGTATTTCGATAGTGACAGATGATATTGTATACTCTTTAATGATTTTATTGGCAATTTGTACTTTTTTTATAAATTGTCTATTCAAATACTTTGCCCAGTTTTAATTAGGTTATTTGACTTTCTATTGCTGAGTTGTAGGAGTACTCTATGTATTCTGCATACCCATCCTTTGTCAGGTGTGAATATTTCTTCCAGTCTTAGCTTACCTATTTATTTGTGAATATTTCTTTGTGAATATTTCTTCCAGTCTTAGCTTACCTATTTATTTGTGAATATTTCTTTGTGAATATTTCTTCCAGTCTTAGCTTATCCATTTCTTTCTTTTTTTTTTTTTTTTTTTTTTTTTTTTGAGATGGAGTCTCGCTCTGTCGCCCAGGCTGGAGTGCAGTGGCGCAATCTCGGCTCACTGCAAGCTCTGCCTCCCGCGTTCACGCCATTCTCCTGCCTCAGCCTCTGCGAGTGGCTGGGACTACAGGCGCCTGCCACCACGCCCGGCTAATTTTTTTTTTTTGTATTTTTAGTAGAGACGGGGTTTCACCGTGGTCTCGATCTCCTGACCTCGTGATCCGCCCACCTCGGCCTCTCAAAGTGCTGGGATTACAAGCGTGAGCCACCGCGCCCGGCCCCCATTTATTTCTTAATGTGCATTTTAGCTAGCAGAAACTTTTAATTTTGATGAAATATAATTTATCAATTTTTTCTTAAATGATTTTACTGTCTGTACCTGATGGTACCTTTGCTTATCCCCAAGTCATAAAAATATTCTATTTCCTTTTAAAGGTTTTATGGTTTTAGCTTCTATGTTTAGGTCTATGATCCAAAATTGATTTTTCTGTATAGTATGAGGTGTGAGTCAAGGGGTTTTGTTAAAATATGGACATTTAGTATTCCAAGGGACTTTTCTTTCCTCATTGGCTTTGTTAAAAAGCAAATGTCTATGTAAGTGCAAGTGTATATCTAGGTTCTTTATTCTATTCCATTCATCTGTGGATACTTATTTGTACCACACCATCTAGATTACTATAGCTTGACAGTAACTTTTGCCTCCAACTTTGTCTTTATTTATATACTTTTTAGATAATAGCTACTGAAGATAGGTGCATATTTTAATATTATGTAAGTCTTATGAAAAATGACAACAAATTGCTTATGGGGGCTTATGAGTTTCAGAGTCTTAATTTGGGACATACAGAAAAGGAAGCTTTTTGTTCTTACCAACAACATAAAAGCACTTGAAATTAGCCAGAGGATTGTCTAAATAATCCCCAAAATTTTACTTTTAGGTATTTAATTTAGATATTTAAGAATTTGTACCAAATTCATTTTATAAACTATAAGCAATATGCTTAGGGTGTCTAGCTCGCATATTTTAGGCTACACACTGCAACATTGGCCCAGGCTTCCCACTTTATAGCCATATCTATTTGCCTTTTTACCCCATTTAAATGAAATGAGGCTTGCACACAGTTTAAGTGAAGACCAAAATCCTGTATTCAGATTTCTACTTTATGCTCCCAACCAAATTCCTTTATCTTTACTCTTCCACTTGCTTTAAACCTTCTTGCGTGGTGGTCTTGGTTTTATTTTCAAGGTCGTACGTTGTGTCAGCCGGCTATAAAGCCCACATTTGCATCTGGATCCTAATTTGCAGCAGTTTCATTCAACTTGACTCATGGATATTACCCCAGAAGTCTATCTAAACAAAGTGGGAAGTTTTCCAAAATGTCAAAAATCAAGTCTTTGTTTTTGTTTACAGACGGGTGTTTTGCACTGAATCCTTGGGAGTTATTGATGATCGTTATGGTACAGACTATTTTGACTTGAATAAATTTAGGCAGAACAAAATCTAATTTAACACTGTATGGAACAATAGCTAGATCCAACCAAGTGCCATGAAGAGATTCTATTTTTTTATATATATATAATAATGTATGCCAGGGAGAAAATCATTCCACTTTTTAAGCAATTTTCAACTATCTTAAACACAAATGTGTGGTGTGTGTGCATACATGTATAATTACAAACATAATAGGTAAAATATTCACTATTTTAATGGTTATGGACTTTTTTTTTTTTTTGAGACAGAGTCTTGCTCTGTTGCCCAGGCTGGAGTGAGGTGGTGCGATCGCAGTTCACTGCAACCTATGCCTCCTGGGTTCATGCGATTCTCCTGCCTCTCAGCCTCCTGACTACCTGGGATTACAGGTGCGAGCCTGGGTAATTTTTGTATTTTTAGTAGAGATGGAGTTTCACCATGTTGGCCAGGATGGTGGCTCACGCCTGTAATCTCAGCATTTTGGGAGGCTGAGGCAGGTGGATCACTTGAGGTTAGGTTAGGGACTTTTATGACCTGAATTATGCCTCTTCAAACTTCGTGTATTATACCACTCAGAATGTGATGGTATTTAAAGTAAGGTCTTTAAGTGATAACTAAGGTGACATTAGGTCTTTGGGGTGAGCTCCAATCCAATGTGACTAGTGTCCTCATAGGAAGAGGAGCTTAGGACACATGTGTGTGCACAGAGGAAAAACCATGTTAGGACAAAATGAAGACACAGCCTTCTGCAAGCTGAGGAGACAGGTATTTGAATGAAACCAACCCTGTCAACACTTTGATCTTGTTTTTGTTAGTTCGTTTTTAGAGATGGTCTCACTCTGTAGGCCAGGCCACATCAAAGCTCACTACAACCTCAAACACCTGGGCTTGGCCAGGCACGGTGGCTCACGCCTGTAATCCCAACAGTTTGGGAGGCCAAGGTGGGGGAATCACTTGAGGTCAGGAGTTCGAGACCAGCCCGGCCATTATGGTGAAACCCTGTCTCTACTAAATATACAGAAATTAGCCAGGTGTGCTGGCACGTGCCTGTAATCCCAGTTACTTGGGAGGCTGAGGTAGGAGAATTGCTTGAACCCAGGAAGTAGAGGTTGCAGTGAGCTGAGATCATGCCATTGCACTCTAGCCTGGGTGAAGAAGTGAGACTCTGTCTCAAAAAAGAAAAAAAAAAAAAAAACACACAACAACAAAAACACAAAACCTCCTTGGCTCAAGCAACACTCCTGCCTCAACCTTCTGAGTAGCTGGGACTACAGGCATTACCCCGCCTGGCTAACACATTGATCTTGAACGTCTATCCTTCAGAACCGTGAGAAATAAATGGGTGCTATTTAAGCCACCCAGTTTGTGGAACTTTCTTATGGGAGCCCTAGCAAACTAATACAGGGGTACAGATTCCAGAGCTAAGCCACTTGGGTACAAACCAAAGCTATGCCACTTGCCTGCTGTGTGACTTTGAGTATGTCACTTGACATCTCTATGTCTAAGTTTCTTTATCTATAAAATAAGTACAATAAGAGTACCTACCTCATACTGTTGTTATAAAGAGTAAATGAGTTAGTACCTAAAAAGTGCTTAAGCCAAAGTCTTGCACATATTATCTTACATCGATCTTAGCTATTATCATTTATATAGTAGTATGTCAAAGTATAATAGATTTTAAATAATTGAGCCACATTTTAAAAACTGTGTCTCAACATCTGATTTTTATGTTCTTCAGTGAGTTTTACTAAGAGGCATAGTGGAATGCACTTTTGTTTATTTATTTATTTTTAAATTTTTTTATTATAGTTTAAGTTCTGGGATACATATGCAGAATGTACAGGTTTGTTACATAGGTATACACGTGCCATGGTGGTTTGCTGCACCCATGAACCCATCATCTATATTAGGTATTTCTCCTAATGCTATCCCTCATCTAGCCCCGCACCCCTCAACTGGCCCTGGTGTGTGATGTTCCCCTCCCTGTGTCCATATGTTCTCATTGTTCAACTCCCACTTATGAGTGAGAATATGCAGTGTTTGGTTTTCTGTTCTTGCATTAGTTTGCTGAGAATGATGGTTTCCAGCTTCATCCATGTCCCTGCAAAGGACATGAAGTCATCCTTTTTTATGGCTGCATAGTATTCCATGGTGTATATGTGCCACATTTTCTTTATCCAGTCTATCACTGATGGGCATTTGGGTTGGTTCCAAGTCTTTGCTATTGTGAGCAGTGCTGGAAGGAATGCACTTTTAGATTTTGATTTCGATTGACAGGGCTCAGTCTTATGCATTCATGTAAGATGTATGCTGCAGTGGTTTGGCATGAAGTTTATCATTAATAGTTTTTGCTCCACACTATGCCATAAGACTGAAATAATTTTGATACATTCTTAAATATTTGTCTGGAGGCCTAAAATTGCTCGTGATGAAAAGCTGCCTCCCAGTTACCAGGAGCTATGTGAATTTGCTTAAGCAATGAAACCACATCTAGTATAGCAGCTGCAATTGGAGTCACCACTTGATTAAGCTTCCAATAATCCACTGTCATTCTCCATCTGTCTTCTGCACAGAATAAGAGAATTGAACGTTGATGTAATGAAAATCACCAACCCTGCCTCCTTCAAGTTCTTGATGATAACACCAATCTCTGCAATCCCTCTGGGAATGCAGTATTGCTTTTGATTTTCTATTTTCCTAGGTAAAGGCAGCTCTAATGGCTTCCATTTGGCCTCTCCCATCATAGTAGCCCTCCCTCCACAGGATAGAAAACCAATGTGAAGATTCTGCCAGTTGCTAAGTATGTCTATTCCAATTATGCATTCCACAACAGGAAAATAACATGGGATGGATTTGGGGACCCAGTGGATACACTGTGAGTTGGACCTGAGCTAAAACTCCATTGATCACCTGATCTATAAGACCCTACTCTGACTGGAGAGCCACAGTGATGCTTTTGGTCTCATGGAAAAAGGAAATAATCAGACCTTTCAGGAACTACTGGAACACTGGCCGGTAGTTCCTGAAAGGTCTGATTATTTCCTTTTTACCAATGCACAGTGACCTCGATAAAAGACCATAGATCTCTTTGGGGAAGGGTGGAAGAAAGATTAAAATTATAAATTTTTGGTATTGCACTAGGGTCCTTCCTTAATGGGACCTGGCTTTCCCTCATTGAAGGAGTTCTGGGTCTGTAAATCTGCTCAAGACTGGGAACTGATTGAGGGGTTATGATGATGTTTTTATGATTCAGGTTAAATGTTTGGTTGTTCACTTGACCTATAATTTTTCTCCTCATACAGATGAAGCAAGAATTTAGTAGGCTTCTTATCTATTTCACTTCTAGGAACATCATGATCAAACAATCACTTTCATAGGTTGCATAAATCAGGTTATCCTGATTGCTGCTTTGATGCTACTGTCTGTAACAGTACCACAGCCACCTTGCTTTTCACAGTTGAGTGTCAGCATTTGGCCCTTGCCATCTGGGATCCAATAACTTGGATTTAGGTTTTCTAATTGAGTGGCTGCGACTCCCATTGTAAAGACTGGCCTGCAGAGAAGAACAATCACAGAGCTCTTCAAGGATGCTGGCACTCCCCTCACAAATCTATTTCTCAAAGTATTGGTAAGGTGTGTTTTCCGGACCCTCCCAGTGTGGGTAAGTAGGTCTTAGGTGACCAATCCACTCTAGCATTCCAATCTCCCTAAGACTTTGAATTCCCTCCTCCGCATTAAGCCAAGGGAGTTCAGGCATCTTCAACTTGCTCATGGTGAGCCACCGTTTGATTAATGTTTCAGCCAACGAACCAACCAGTTTGTATGCTTTCTAACTCTCTAAGCTGCAACATTAAATTCAGAATTACTATTTAGTGGGTCCATATTAATAAATTTGGCCTTGTCAAACTTTATGTTCCTTCCACCATTATCCCATACACTTAATATTCATTCCCACACATGTTCCCTGGATTTCTGCTTGTGTGAACTAGAAAATTCAAATAGTCCTTTTGGAGTGTAGTATACCTTCTCATTGGTCAGACTTTGTACCTCACCTTTAGGAGCCTGCTGGGATTCGAGTCTAGTTATAAGCCTAAAAGCAAAAAAAGGTGATAGAAGTGGGTATGGTGAGAATCAGCATTGTCTTTCTTGGCAAATGCCTCGGGTGGGGGGCATTATTATTTCCGTAGACAATGCAGGGTTAAGGGGAGAAAGGCCACTACCACTGTGAGTAAGAATGCCACTGCTTCTGGGGGTGGGAAGGCAACTTCTGCTTGCAAAAAAGACTCATCAAAATTTAAGTGCTCAATGTCCCCAGCTTCATCATGTCTCCCCACAGGTCTCCAAGTCAACTTACAGGATCCCCTTCTTTCCCAATCAATGCCCTCACTTTAACAGTAGATGCCCTATGAGGCAAGGGATTCAACTTTCATTTAATTCAGCCAATCGCATGATGAGGACTTGTGTTTGATTTTTAGCAATTTTAGCCCTATGGCTCCAGTAGAGAAAACTTTTCCACAGGGTACATCTAGAAGCTCTGAGGTCATGTATTCATTGCTTGAGCTGGGAATTTGAATCCCTTAACTCATTCTTTTCTTTCGTTACTTTCTGCAGTAACATTAGGAACAACCAAGAAATATCATTATATTCCTTAGCACTATGGTAAATATTTGTCTCCTCCGAACCTCACGTTGAAGTTTGATCCCCAATGTTGGAAGTGGATCCCAATGGGAGGTGTTTGGGTCCTGGGGGTGGATTCCCCATGAATAGATTAATGTCCTCCCTGTGGGTGGAAAAGGGTAAGTGAGTTGTCACTCTATTAGTTCCCAAGAATAGCTGTGGTTAAAAAAAAAGCCCAGCACTGCCCCCCTTTCTCTTTTGTCATGTGAGGTACAGATGCTGGCTCCTCTTCACCTTCTGCCTTGAGTGGAAGCAACCTGAAGCCCTTAGATGCAGATGCTCAAAGCTGAACTTTCTAGCTATCCAGAACTGTGAGCCAAATAAATCTTTTTTCTTTATAAATTACCCAGCCTCCGGTATTCCTTTATAGTAACACAACACAGACTAAGACATTCAGTTTTTCATAAACATTCAAAAGTATTATATACGGAGTCATTGATTTCCTGCCTCTTATAAGTGGTTGATCAGGAGTATCTAATGCAGATATTTTGATATCTGTATAACAGTTCATGCCATGGACAACCAGTGCTCTCTGTACTATTGGAAACAGAGTCCTTAGCATTTTTAAATACAATCACACTAGAGAGCCTATTCCAGAATTCCCAAAACCAATTTAGGAAGCTCATCCTTACAATCCTGTTCCTCTAGAATCACTCCTGGTATTAGGATTCTTCAGAGAAACAGGACCAATAGGATAGGTAAATGATAGATAAATATGAGAGAGGATTTGTTAGAGAAATTAGCAGACAGGATTGTGGAGGCTGAGAAGTCCCAAGCTGGAGAATGAGGGAAGTTGGTAGCATAGCTTGGTTCAAATCCAAAAGGCCTGAGAACCAAGGGGCACTAGTGCACATCCTGATGCCAAAAGGCTGGAGAACTTGGAGTTCTGATATCCAAGAGCAAGAGAAGCCGGGTGTCTCAACTCCAGACGAGACAAAGTGAGCAAATTGCCTTTCTTCTGCCTTTTTTGATCTATCCAGGCCCTCAGCCAATTGTATGGTGCTTGCCCACATTAGATCAGGGTAGATCTTCCATACTCAGTCCACTGATTCAAATGCCAGTCTATTCTGGAAACACCCTTACAAACATACCCAGAAATAATGTTTCACCAGCTATCTGGGTATCCCTGAATCCAGTCAAGTAGACCCCTAAAATTAAGCATCACAGGAATATAGGGCAGAGTCTAGCAGGGGTCCAATGTGGAGCTTCCAGTCCCTCTCCCATGGAGTCATAGATGGCATTATCTCTTTCCAGTCACAATGTGGGACAATACTCATCCCAGCCTTTGGTGTTCAGAGTTTTTATTAGGGCTTGATCACCTATTTATTGTTTGTGTGGATGACCTTTAGTCTACAGTTTCTCCCAGAAGTTGGGCTGATAGCTTTGAACTCAAGTTCCTCAGGAGGTAGGTAAAAACTGGTAAGGCACAGCCCAAAACCTATCATAAATCACATTGTTAGACTGTCCCACAGCCAAAGCCCCCAGAAGTGACACTCTTATGTTGCAGAACATTATAAGACCCTAGAGGTAGGGGCAAAGGTCAGACCTGTCATTGGGTAAGGTTGATTATACGCTAACAACTGCCTTCATTATTTGTTTATACCTGTATCTGTTTTGACCAGATAATATATGCACATAGCACAAAATTCAAAATATATATGTGTGTGTGTACTTTTTTTTTTTTTTTTGAGATGGAGTCTCACTCTGTCCCCAGGCTGGAGTGCACTGCTGCGATCTCAGCTCATTGCAACCTCCGCCTCCTGGGTTCAAGCAATTCTCCTGCCTCAGCCTCCCAAGTAGCTGGGATTACAGGCACCTGCCACCACGCCAGATAATTTTTTCTACCTTTAGTAGAGATGGGGTTTCACCATGTTGGCCAGGCTGGTCTCGAACTCCCAACCTCATGATCCACCCCCACCCCCCGGCCTCCCAAAGTACTGGGATTACAAGCGTGAGCCACCACGCCTGGCTGCAAATAGTAATTTTTTAAAGTCATAGTTATTATTAAAATTTGCACTATACAGAATTTTCTGAAAACACTCTGAATGCTCTTAAATATGAACTTATAAAAAGAAAAATACATTTAATGGAAAAACATGTTAATCTCTTTAACTTCACCATTACTCTGCAAAATCTAACAATTGAGTCCAGAAGGTTATTTTAAAGGTATCTGTGTACATCTCTTGGGACTTTCCCTAACTTGCAAGTCCAAGAGCTTCAAAAGTGTCAGCCTTAGAAAGACTAACCTACAAAATGAAGAAAGACATTGCAGCAAGCCATCTCAACTTAGGTACAGAAGAAATATAACATATTTATACATTTACTAATTATGATGGTAAATACAAAAAATACAAAAATTATTTGATGAAAATCTCCCCTTCTCCCAAAATATATTGTGCAAAAACATGTCTTTACACACTTTTAGAAGACTGACCACTGACAGATGACATGGCATTTTAAAAATGTTAGTAATTGTAAGTCATGGAAAGTAAACAAAAGAAAATATTTTAAAAATTTTTTATTCCAGTACTGAAAATGTTTCAAACTGATTCTTGTTTGGGTGGAAAGTAAAAGGAGACAGTGATCACTGACTAAATTGCCATAGCACAGTGGTGATGAAAAGACATAAAATATGGGGCACTGAATTTTTTTTTTTTTTTTTTTTTGAGATGGAGTCTCGCTCTGTCACCCAGGCTGGAGTGCAGTGGCGTGATTTTGGCTCACTGCAAGCTCCGCCTCCCAGGTTCACGCCATTCTCCTGCCTGAGCCTCCCAAGTAGCTGGGACTAGAGGCACCTGCCACCACGCCCAGCTAAGTTTTTTGTATTTTTAGTACAAACGGGGTTTCGCCGTGTTAGCCAGGATGGTCTAGATCTCCTGACCTTGTGATCCACCCGCCTCGGCCTCCCAAAGTACTGGGATTACAGGAGTGAGCCACCGCGCCCGGCCGAATGGTTCTAAAAAGCAGAAGTACACAATTCCAGTTCAACTGGTTGTGTAAAAAGGTGATTATTGTTTTTTTTTTTTTAAAGAAGTCGTATAAAATATAAAGTCAGGTCAGCATTAAGCTTTTAGTGTACAACTTCTTGAACCTTTATAAAAATTGTAAATAAGCAGCTTTACTTTTCCTACAATGTCGTTCTATACTACAGTAATATATTCATAAAGAAAGGAAGTTTGCACCAGGCACAGTGGCTCATGCCTGTAATCGTAGCACTTTGGGAGGCTGAGGCGGGTGGATCACCTGAGGTCAGGAGTTCGAGACCAGCCTGGCCAACAGGGCAAAACCACATCTCTACTAAAAATACAAAAAAAAAAAAATTAGCTGGGCATAGTGGCAGGCACCTGTAATCCCAGCTACTTGGGAGGCTGAAGCAGGAGAATCACTGGAACCCAGGGGGTGGAGGTTGCAGTGAGCCGAGATCGTGCCCCTTCACTCCAGCCTGGGCAGAAGAGTGAGACTCCGTCTCAAAAAAACAACAACAACAACAAAAAGGAAGCTTGCCACTCTTCTGCTATTCTAAGAATAAACATGTGGTTTACATTCTTGTTTTCACTGATCCACATGTACATTTTTTTTGGAGGGGGTTACATACTTTCTCTCAAAATAATCTTTGTACTCAGGTCACCAAAAATCTACCTGTAGATGATGTTAAATGGGTTCCCGATCTGTCCTTTGCATTCAACTCAGGGAAGCATTCTTTCATGTTATTATATTATTATGTTTTTATGCTGTATTTAGATATGGTTTTAAATAAGCCCCCAAATACATTATGTTTCTGTGGTACGCAAAAATAATGAGACAGTGGGGGAAAAAATGAAGCTCTATAAGACTAAGCCTTTGCACGAGAGTTGTGTAATCTTAAAATAATCTGATCTCTTTGCCACTAAAATTCACGTAAGACTTGGAGTGATGGCTCTTCAAGACACTGGACTGGCTCATAGGCCACTTGAGCAAGGTATCTACAATCAAGGAAAAGCCCTTTACTAACATTAACACCGTCTCAAGGAAATGTTTTAAATTTATGTCCTTATCTCAAAAATTTCACGTGAATACTTTTCCTCTATACAAGCAGTATTGCAGGAAGGAGTTTTGTAACTTCCTGCCCAGTTTTTCATATAGCATTATAAAACTGATTGGACTCAAGAGATCAAAATTTGATTGTTTTCTAGCCCCTTCAACACTAAATCACCATTAGAATGGTTTATGGTTGATAATTAACTGCTCTGTAAAGGGATGTGTTGATTGGCTTTCTTGTATAGTCCTTTTATTTACAATCACCTTCACTACTGCTCAAATAGCTGGTGCTCCACCATTAAAAGTCATGATTTACCCTTTCTAGTCCACATCAAAACTTACTTCCCAGCGTAGCCTCACTGTCTATATTTAAAGGTTTCCAGGGATAAACAGAATAAGTTGTTATGGACTTCTCACTGATATATGTAACATACATCATGATTCATACACTGTACAGCAGTGGTTTTGTCTGAATAATACCATCTAGAAGGCAAATCATAGGAATTGTTTTTCCACATTGTCACTGAATTATGTAATTTTCTTTATCAACAATACTTTTCCAATAGCATTTGTTCTCCCTGATTATATTTGTTATTACTGTTAACACTTTTTACAAGCTTCTCAGCAACAATGTCTTATTTTGTACTTGGTTTAAAGGAATACAACTCTGGGTGATGTTTCTGTAATTTTGGATTCATCCATAATATTGCATAACAAATTTTAAACTGAGACATGAAGTAATTACCTAACTAAATTCATTACCAGAGAAATTAATGTACTTTAAAAATGATGTGACAACTTTGATGGTAACATGTAGCTATTTGACAGGCAATGTACTGACCAATGGTGAATGGAATACAGGCCAAAAAAAACAAGTTCAGATAGTCATTATCCTTCCTTATCTGTATCAGCTGATGCGTGAAAACACCACACACACAGAATCTCTTCTAAAGCACGTACATTTTTTGTTTGTTTTTTCGTTTTTTTGCGAAACAGAGTCTCACTCTTTCGCTCACACTGGAGTGCAGTGGCGCGATCTCTGCTCACTGCAATCTCCACCCTCTGGGTTCAAGAGATTCTCCTGCCTCAGCCTCCCCAATAGTTGGGACTACAGGAGACTGCCACCACGCCTAATTTTCGTATTTTTAGTAGAGATGGGTTTTCACCATATTGGCCAGGCTGATCTTGAACTCCTGACCTTAGGTGATCCACTCGCCTAGGCCTCCCCGAGCGCTGGGATTACAGGTGTGAGCCACTGTGCCTGGCCAAAAGCACATACATTTTCTAATTCTGTATTCACACTGAAGTTATTTCCATTGGAGCATTTTTATGAATGATGTTTGTTACTATTTTCATCATTTTTCAATAAGCCAATTTTGTGAATTGGCAACATGAGTATCAAATATAAAATGCAAATTTAACAAGCATTAAAATTAACACGAAAGAACATTAGTAAGGTGAACATCTGGTTAACCTCATGTTGGCTGAGGTTAAAACTGACCTACACAGTCTTCACTGTGTACATATGCACCTACAATAAACTAACACTTAAAAACTTAAGGGGATTGTCATGCAAATCATCTTACATTTAAAATGTGCAAAATATGTGAATTATGTGCATAAAGATTTGCAAAATATATGTGAAGTATGTGGAAAAAAGTTGCATTTTTTTCTTTTTGAAATTGCAAATCTGTTGAACAGACTACCAACGATCATTATTTTTTAAGCAGCATTGCTCTCTAGTCCAAAGGTTAAGGTCTTACCCACAATTCAGATAGATGTCCAAAGATGACAATGGTTAAAATAGTAAGAAAGGCATCAGTGAGAGATCAGAGAAGTATTTTCTAATAAAATATTTATTAAGCAGGAAAAAGTGCTTATACAAGTTAAGCAAAGTGCAAATGATATACGAGCTAGAACAAGCTACTTTTCGTACCAGTGCCTCCTGTTGAAACGCCCAACACAAACTAAGTGCTCAATAAATGTCCACCATATTGAAACACATTTAAGAGAGAACACTGGCCTGGTCACAGAGGTGCACGCCTGTAATCACAGCACTCTGGGAGGCCAAGGCGGGTGGATCACAAGGTCAGGAGTTTGAGACCAGCCTGGCCAACATGGTGAAACCCCGTCTCTACTAAAAATACAAAAATTAGTCGGGCACGGTGGAGCATGCCTGTAATCCCAGCTACTCAGGAGGCTGAGGCAGGAGAATCGTTTGATCCTGGGAGGCGGAGGTTGCAGTGAGCCGAGCTTGCACCACTGCACTCCAGCCTGGGTGACAGAATGAGAATCTGTCTCAAAAAAAAAAAAAAAGAGAGAGAGAGAACACCAAAGCAGTCTTAAAAATCAACTCTTTTGCCCAATCCTAAACTTGTGCTCTAGCATAATGTTCCTAAAATGACAATTATGGCTTACATTCTGCAATTTCTCTTAATTCTTAGGAGTCTATTGATGCCCAGTAATTTTGTGGTTTCTCTGACAATTCCAGCATTAAAGTTCTTGACATGCTTAAATTTTCTATTGTTATCTTATTTCTGTATTCCAGGCTCTTTCTTTCATAAATCTGAACTAATGCAATCACTGCAGTCAAAATAGCAAAATCTGTTGTCTTTGCTAAACAAACATTTATATTAAACTTCCTGGAATAACTTTCAATGACTTTATGAGCAGCACTCATCCAGAACCATGCTTCCTACAGAAACAGCCTATCCTGAATCTGCCATTTGTCTCCAATGCCACTCTTAAATATTTGCCAACTCCTATTACTAAGTCTCTTCAAGGGATTACCAGCAGTCTTTAATTTCACTTTCTGTCAAGCCACTTTGTGCTTTTCTTCACTAAAACATGGAAATATATTTTGAACATAAGCAACAAGACAAATTTTACAGAACAGTTTGAAACAACTACAGGACTTCCAGTGATTAGGACATAGAAAAATATTTTAAAGAATTCACACTTTTTTCCCTTTTATATTCTAGGTATGACAGAATAGTTTCACCATTTTTTAATTTTGTAGACAGAAATACACATATGTACTTAAAAATGTATCTGTATTTCTTTGAAAAAATGAGCATCACTTATGAGGAAGCAAAATAATAGAAAATTTTCCTAACAAAGAACTACAAATTCCTTTAAAAGCAATATTCTTGAACTGCTGCAAAGACATACAACCACAACACTACATAACTGTAAAATCACAGCAGACCTTAGAAACCATCTAATCTAGATGGTCCATTTTTTCATGTGAAGAAATTGAGGATTCAAGTTTAAATTCTTTGAAATTAAGGAAATGGCAGTGGTCAGACTGTAAACAAAGTGCAAGAAAAACACATGGGCTTTGCTGTTAAAAACAAAATAGGCCAGGTCACCACAACAAAACTATGTGACCTTCAGCATGTTACTAAGCTTTTTTAGGGGTTGGAGCATCAGGGGAGCACTTCAGCTTCTTTGTCTTTCATAAAAGTATAAGAACTAGGGGCCGGGCGTGGTGGCTCACGCCTGTGATCCCAGCACTTTGGGAAGCCAAGGCGGGCGGATCACGAGGTCAGGAGATCGAGACCATCCTGGCTAACATGGTGAAACCCCATCTCTACTAAAAAATAGAAAAAATTAGCCAGGCATGGTGGCGGGAGCCTGTAGTCCCAGCTACTCGTAAGGCTGACGCAGGAGAATGGCGTGAACCTGGGAGGCGGAGCTTGCAGGGAGCCGAGATCGCACCACTGCCCTACAGCCTGGGTGACAGAGCGAGACTTGGTCTCAAAAAAAAAAAAACGTATAAGAACTAGGATGGGCATGGTGGCTCACGCCTGTGATCTCAGCACTTTGGGAGGCTGAGGCGGGTGGAACACCTGAGATCAGGAGTTCAAGACCAGCCTGGCCAATATGTTGAAACCCCATCTCTACTAAAAATACAAAAAATTAGCCAGGCGTCGTGGCGGGCGCCTGTAATCCCAGCTACTCGGGAGGCTGAGGCAAGAGAATCGCTTGAACCCGGGAGGCGGGTGCTGCAGTGAGCCAAGGTCGTGTCATTGCACTCCAGCCTGGGCAACAAGAGTGAAACTCCATCTCAACAACAAAAAAAAGTATAAGAACTAGATAATTCTATCTACCAGGGTGTATCAGAGCTCGTGTATTATGATTCCAGAAGATAACTTTGGTTTTATTCATTAAACATATTTACTGAGCATCTAATATATGTAATATGCTAGGTCTTGTTTTTAACAGATAAGCAAAGGTCTAGGAATATATAAAGCTTTGCATACAAAGTAGCATCACTTCCTTATTTCTATCTTTAATAAATATTTAATATCTAGTCTCTGTGCAAAGCAATACAAATATAATGTGAGTAAAACAGTTACAGTCCCTGTTCTCAGCTTAAAATTTACTGGGGGGAGATACATAATAAATTAGTAAATTACCAAATAGTATCTAAAGCGCTAGACTCAAACAAACAAGGTGCTCTGATAAATATTAAGAATTTAGATAAGAGAATACATTTAATCCAAGATAAAAGGCAGGCAGCCTCAAAGGTGAAAATGAAGCAGCCATGCAAAAAGCTTGGGAAAGATTATTCTAGACAATGTACACAAAACTCCTGCAGAGGAAAAACGCTTGATTTATTGAAGAAATTTCATTATTAAACTGTTTGAATCATAGTTCTTTTCTTTCTACAATATATTATCCAATTGCCTGTAATAAAAAATGAGGGTTTTTTTGTTTTGGTTTTTTGTTTTGTTTTGTTTTGTTTTTTGATACTGAGTCTCACTCTGTAACCCCGGCTGGAGTGCAATGGCACGATCTCGGCTCACTGCAACCTCTGCCTCCTGGGTACCGGTTCAAGCAATTCTCCTGCCTCAGCCTACCGAGTAGCTGGGACTTCAGGAACGTGCCAACACACCCAGTTAATTTTTGTATTTTTTGTAGAGACGGGGTTTCACCATGTTGGCCAGGCTCGTCTTGAACTCCTGACCTTGTGATCCACCCGCCTCGGCCTCCCAAAGTGCCGGGATTACAGGAGTTAGCCACCGCGCCCGGCCAAAAATTAAGTTCAATGATTTTGGATACGTGGGCATAAAACAGAGGGCTAAGTAAGTACAGGATAAAGAGAAAGCCTACTTAGTAGATGTTGACTGTACCAAACAATGTGTGAAAGTGAGTGGATCAAACTAGGTGGCGATGAATGGCAGATTATGAAATCTGGATTTTATTTTGGAGGTAATGCAACATCACTGAAAGTTCTGCACATGAAAGTTGTACTTTAAGAAAATTTTAATGTCACAAATAGGCAACAAATATTAAAGCAGAGAAATAAGATTAAAATTAGTGAAAGGTTAGGTAAAGACGACCTAACAGCAGCAGCAGCTGAAACAGAAAATACTACAGATAGGCTACATCCAGATGTGGCAAGAAATTGAACATATGAAAACAAAGACTGTTTCTGACACTAAAAGCACAGTGGTGTCATAAACAGGAGGGGAAAAAGACTAGAGATTGTGGTGAGTTCAAGATATTTGATATAAATTGTTACATATGTTACCCAATTATCTTTATGAAATATTGTTTTACATGAATATTCTGTATTTTTCTCCAAGATGTTATAAATCACTACATGAGCAACTCGAGATATAATTACACGTAGAATACAATATGAATTAATACTCCTACTGTGTATTTAGACAAGCAATATAGATTAACGGAATCTTTGTTTTGGAAATAAATGCCAGCAAATGAAAACCTTCACATTGAAGATAATCGGTCAAAAAGTATTCCTCAAAACCCTACTACATATGAGGAAATATAGTGTAGTCACAGTATTTATCACATACTTTGATAGCCTAGGAAGTTACTCAATCCTGTTTTCAGGTAAAAGAGGGATAATCGCATCTATCTCATGTAGCTGTTCACAAGATGGAATGAGTAAATACATGCAATGTATATGGAATAGTAACTGGCATGTAATAAGCACCCCAAATTTGACTTATCCTGTGCAAGGCACTGCAAAATAAGTAAGAATCACCGGTTCTAATAATTTACAATTTAGGGAGGCAAAGGTAACTTATATGTAACAATTTGAGAATTAAATGTAATACTAATGATTAGTATAGTAAAAGATGAGATATGGAAAAGATGGAAACTTACAAACTAAATGTTTTAAGAAAAAGGCTTTCCTGTTTTTTTTGTTCAGAAAACACTGAATCAGACAAGTAACAGCTGGCAGTGGGTGATTTTTCCGTCAATCCTTACATTTATTAATTCAAGTATAACCTGCGACTTAGGATATCTACAAATTGAAGATGAAAATTACTAATCAAGAGCCTCACCAAATGACTCACAAAAAAAAAAAAGAGAAAAAAAAGAAGATTTAGCAGTACTGGCAATAGAAGTTAGAAGCTACCAAACTCTAGGCCAGTGATTTCATGACTAACACAAGTAGTTCTGGAGTTTCTGGTTTTATATACCACAGTAAATATTACATTTAATTTCAATATTTACATCTTACTGAAACGCTACTAGAAAGGTTCAGATTAGAAAAATAAAACTAAAAGCATTTAGCACATTCAAACAATTTGGAAACTTTTGTTTCCAATTCTAAATAAAGTGGCCTGTCAAAATATCCTGTATTTTGTATTGATAAAATCAATATGGCGCCAGGCATGGTGGCTCACGCCTGTAATCCCAGAAATTTGGGAGGCCAAGGTGGGCAGAACACGTGGTCAGGAAATCGAGACCATCCTGGCTAACACGGTGAAACCCCGTCTCTGTTAAAAATACAAAAAAAAATTAGCCGGGCGTGGCGGCACCCACCTGTAGTCCCAGCTACTCAGGAGCCTAAGGCAGGAGAATCACTTGAACCTGGGAGACAGAGGTTGCAGTGAGCCGAGACCATCCTGGCTAACACGGTGAAACCCCGTCTCTACTAAAAAAAAAAAATACCAAAAAATAGCCGGGCGTGGTGGCGGGCGCCTGTAGTACCAGCTACTCGGCAGGCTGAGGCAGGAGAATGGCGTGAACCCGGGAGGCGGAGCTTGCAGTGAGCCAAGATCGCACCACTGTGCTACAACCTGGATGACAGAGCGAGACTTGGTCTCAAAAAAAAAAAATCCATATGGCTTAGCTAGAGTCATATGGTTATTTAAAATTTCAATTAAAAATTTTTCCAGACCATATAAAAGGATCTTAATCCTTTGATAAAGGGCCTAAAAGTTTCCACCTTAAGAAAACTTAAGCCCAGAGACTGAGATCTGAATCCAATGTAAGTTTATGTAAATAATCTACTGATGTATTTCGTCTTGCACTTGATTCAGTGACTTACCAATAGATGCTCAATAAATATATGTCAAATAAACTTGAAGAGAATCCCAATCCAGAAAGTGTTGTTTCCTAGCATGAACGCTGTGCTATCTGCATCAAAACTGGGTAAATAACAAAGGTTATGAATAGGATTTTGGGGGTGAGGGGAGAGGCAGGAAGAAGAGGTATAAGGTGAGATCACATACATAGACAGGCCCGGAAGAAGAAATGTTCCTATTTTCAAAATCCTTCATCAGAATTAGCAATATACAATTATTTCTAAATAATTTCTTAGGAAAAGTTTTCGTAAAGGTCTTTTCTTAGGAAAAGTTTTGTAAAGAAGAAATATTCCTGTTTTCAAAATCCTTCATCAGAATTAGCAATATACAATTATTTCTAAATAATTTCTTAGGAAAGGTTTTTGTAAAGGTCTGGAGAATCATTTCTAAATTTTTTTTCACGTTTTTATCACTTTCTCCAAAGCATGTTAATTATTCTTCATTAAATTTATCTTGCCAAAATAAAATGAATTCTGAATTAATACTTTTACATTCCACTTGACAGTATTTTGGTTGGTTTTGTCTCCATATTTGAAAACCAAAATTCACAAGTTACGACTATCATAAACTAACATTTCCTAGAGATTATCCTTTCCTTCATAAAAAAGGTTTAGTCCTCTAACTTAAGGACTTAAAAATACCACAAAATCTTTTATAAATATTTTCACTTTTTAACACAGTAGAGTAGTCGTCTGGGGGAAATGTAATTATTACGGCAGGATTTTCCAAAGATGGAGAATAAGACACACAGACGTTTTAATGAAACCCACTGACTCAATGAAATATGTAAAAACTCTAAAAATTCATGCAAACATTTTTCCTGAGCAAGAACACAACACTCAACTTGTATGACCAACTTCCACAACCCAAATGAAGCAGTGAAGAAAAGGTCATCTAAGTTTGTAAAAACAGAGATATCCTAAGGATAACATTACAGTGGGATTTGCATTCATTTTTATGATCTACTTAGCTGTACAACCTATTTTGTTAAAACGCAGTTTTTTTACTTTTTTATAAGCCACTGTTTTTTAAATATTTTTTCAGACACTATTACAATTTCTTTTTTTTCTATTTTTTTTTTTTTTTTTTTTTTTTTTGAGACGGAGTCTCGCTCTGTTGCCTGGGCTGCAGTGCAGTGGTGCAATCTCAGCTCACTGCAATCTCCACCTCCAGGGTTCACGCCATTCTCCTGTCTCAGCCTCCGAGTAGCTGGGACTACAGGCGCCCGCCACAGCTACAGGTGCCTGCCACCACGCCTGGCTAATTTTTTGTATTTTTAGTAGAGATGGGGTTTCACAGTGTTAGCCAGGATGGTCTCTCGATCTCCTGACCTCGTGATCTGCCCGCCTCGGCCTCCCAAAGTGCTGGGATTACAGGCGTGAGCCACCACGCCCAGCCCACTGTTACAATTTCTTATTGGTACCAGGTAACTAAACTTCTTTTAGTATGTTACCTTTCTGAAAACCCAGGAACATTTCCTGATCTGCTATCTTGTTTGCCATTTTCAAGTTGATTTAATAAATTGAAGATGGCTTTGCCCCTTATCGTTGGTATTTTTGGTAAGAAGACATATGAAGTATGTTATTTCACATTCTAGATTCTAACAAAGTATCCTAACTATTACAATTTTTAAAAAATTTTAACAAAAAAGGATATTTACTATGCATGCCCTGTTATTAGGCAAATTAGCCTACAGCAAGTAAAGGTTCAGATGGTCTCCCCAGTTTGACCACCCAATTATGTGTGTATTGTATTCTTCTTTACTACTGACTCCAGACTTTCTAAATACCAGTTGGGTATATCAAAACAGAGAACTACAGCTGGGTTCTTTCTCTGCCATTCCCTGGCATAAAAAGACTAATGGGGTTCAATCCTGCACAAGCAGAGTTCAATCCTGGCACTGTGCCTTTGGCTATTCTCACAAAAGGCTGATCAAGCTTCAAGCTTCACTAATAGACTTCAATTCCTCTAGGTCTTTCTCCTCCAAATGCTGTTTCTTCATACATTTCCCCTGTAATGTTTTCCAGGTAGCCTCAGGAATCTCAGGGTCTCTTACTGACCCTGGGCTTTTAAAGTCAGTATCTTTCTCCTCCCAAATCTGAGTTATTTTGGGGGCCTAAAAGTTTCTGCCTATTCAAGTATGAAATTCAAAGAAACTGTGTGACTGAAAAAGTAACACTGATGAGAAGAATCAAAGATAAACTCTAGAAGCAGAAAAGCCTTTTGTATACAGTATATAAGTTGCTTTTTGCTCATTCATTAACGCATTCACTCCAATATTAGGCTGTAGTGTGCCCACAGCTAGGGATTCATGAAATAAAACAGCATTAATCCTCAAGAATCTTAAGACTATCAAAAAGATTTTAAATTTTTAAGGTTGATTCAAAACTATGTGCAGAAATTCCAGCCTTATTTGGGCTTTACACGAACTCAAAAGTTCAATACTAAAGGTACCTAGAGGAAATCCCTGCCCTTTTTGAGTATCTGTAGTAACAAGAATGGTTTTTACCTTTTTATCCTTTACTTAGGATGTTTACCTATTACATTTTATAATATTTCAAACTTCAAACTAAGGAATAAAAGATAACCCAGTTTTCAAAACTCAAGCAGAGGTATAGGATGGATAAAGATGGACTTGTGACCTGACTGTGTACCTTTATAAAAATATGAGAGGAAATTATTTTGCACACTATTTTCTTTATACTTAATTATATTACAATATAGTGTAACTAGCAGTTATAAAATTTTCTTTGTTCTCATTAAATGCCTAAAACTTTAACAGCAACACAACTATAAATTAAATCTGAATGATACACTATTCTTATAACAGACAAAAGGGATTTCCCTCCTTTATTAAGTTCTTATTTTAGGACATACCAATTCGTATTCCTCGTAAGAGGCATAGCATTAAAAAAACAAAAAAAGATGAGTTTTCAGCCTCCCATTTCCAAAATTCTTATCAGTCTCCCTAGATGATTATAGCAAAGGAAAAAGTAACATGTACAATACGTCATCACATTTTCCAATTGAGTTTTTTTCCAAATGGTACCTTTATAAATTATAGTAACTGAGTAAATCCATGATCAGCAAACAGTTGCTAGGTGATGAAGAATTTAAACTTCAAAGCATGTAAATAATTTGGCAACTCAACCATGTAACTCAAACCTAGTAACAGGTAAAAAACTAAACATTCTAAGTTATAATGTGGGAGTATATGTATACTTATGTATATGTGTATACACACATTATAAATGCATGGGGTTATTTTGGGGTTTGTCACCTCTGCCAAGATCAGCCAAGAGGAAGAACAGTAATTCGTTTAAAAGTTAGGAACTGGGCATACCTTTAAAATTTCAACAGTGTATTTCCTTTATATTGTATTACAGTAACTGCTTTATAAAACTGTTGGCTGAAGCCTAGGTAAGAATAAAGTCTGTTTCGAGAACAGCATTTATCACTGCCCAAAAACAGTAAGGAAAATGTTGCAGATTACAAAGGACATTTAGCTTGGACTACAGCTGATAATTTTGAAAAATGTTTCTCAAATATTTAAAGAGGTAGTTAAGTTTTTCTTCAACTGTTAAATTATTGGACTTTTTTGCAAAAAGAATGTTATTTAAATTTTCTAAAATGAGAACTTTGAGTTTACATTAAACATCTCTAAAATATTTAATAGTTTTAAAAATATACTACAGTGAGATGGATTTGTAAAATACAATTATCCAGAGTTAGACAAAAGTAAACAAGAATCTTAAAGAGGGGAAGCCTGGACCATTATTAATCCTTTCCCACATGAAAAGTGCAGATATTAGCAGAATATTCACTAAGTAAAAGGAAAATATTACCTGGTTTCTAAGGCACACAGTTAGCTGTAAGATCTAAAGTGGGATTTATTTGCACTAAGCTTTCAGAGTATTTGCTGCAACTCGGTAGAAATAGATTAAGTATTCACATGATATGTAAGTCTGTAGTCCAGAAAGGTATTTCAACTAAAATATGTCAATTTTCACATCTGAAATCATTCAGACATTACTGATATAGTATTTGGAAGAGTTTCTGTATAGAAGATTTTTTTCAGGCTGTCAGTACTTAGCGCTTTAGAGGGTCAGGTAAACCCAGTTCTCTTTTGTTCAGCAATGTCTCACTTCCACTACATCAAACTTGGTCCCCAGTTCCACTATCCAAAGCCTGCTTTACATTACGTCGTACTTCGCTGGTACCACATAAAGTGATTACATTATAAAAGGCCTCTAGATCACTTTGTTCAAATTTAACAGCTGGTTTCGGTAATGTTCCAGGAGCAAGGGAACTCTCTCCCATAATTTTCAGGTTGATAAATTTGATTTTCCAAGTATTCTCCACAAAAGGGCAACGGATGAGTCCAAAAATTTGTTCAAAAATGCCCAAACAAGTGTTTCCTCGATGGACAGTCCCAGCAACTCCAACCATAACCAGCCCATGAGGAGAAGATGCACATTTCAGTCCATGTGAATCTAGGTTGGGGCTGAAAAAAAGAAATTCTTCTTTTACTAGTGACAGCAAACGAAGGCTCACGATTTCTGCTCCATGGTAGTCCATAACATTTTGTTCTGATGTGCTGTAATAAAACCTAAGCTTCACATCATGCCAGAAGTGCTGTGGTCCCCATTCATCTTGAGGTGGTCCTAGAAAAGGATTCTGAGAATTAAGAAGTCCAAAGAACCAATGACAGAATTCTTCTCCTAGGCGACGAAAATCAACTTTTTCAGCTTTTTTATCTTCTTTCACCTGCTGATTGAAGCAAATAAAATAAATACAAAATAACACCAAGGTTTAACTTTCATATCTATTTTTCTCTAGCCTATTAAGTTTGAATGAACCCATTACACCAGAGAGAAATGAACTATATGTGAACTTGCTGAACCCATTATGCATAGTAAAAATCTTTTTTCAAAAGGAGAAAAATCATTTTAGAAATTTCCAGCTTAAATTGCTGAAAATTCAGCTAAGAGAGTAAGGTTTAGTAAGGCCAATTTAAAAATCAGTATGAACTTGGCGGGCATGGTGGCTCATGCCTGTAATCCCAGCACTTTGGAAGGCCGAGGCAGGCGGATGGCGAGGTCAGGAATTCGAGAACAGCCTGGCGAATATAGTGAAACCCCGTCTCTACTAAAAATACAAAAATTAGCCAGGCACGGTGGCGTGTGCCTGTATTCCCAGCTACTTGGGAGGCTGAGGCAGGAGAATCACTTGAACTCGGGAGGTGGAGGTTGCAGTGAGCCAAGATAGCACCACTGCACTCCAGCCCGTGCAACAGAGCGAGACTCCATGTGAAAAAAAATGATAATCAGTATGAACAGTCATATATATAAATATATAATATATAAAAATATATAAATTATATGATTATTTATGTAAGTGTTTCCTCAGATTGTGGCAGTGTTTTCACAGGTATATATGTATATCACAGGTATATATGTGAAAACCTTCAAAACATTCACTTTAAATGGATGCATTTTGCATATAAATGATATAAAGTTAATATAAGTAAGCATTTTCATTATCCTTTACGGTGACTGAAACAGGTTATTTTCTATAACTGGGATTAATTTTATTCTATTATTTCTCTTTTTTCAAAGAAAATGTTACTGTAAGCTGGGCATGGTGGTTCATGCCTGTAATCCCGGCACTTTGGGAGGCTGAGGCAGGCAGATCACTTGAGGTTAGGAGGTCAAGACCAGCCTTGTCAACATGGCAAAACTCCATCTCTACTAAAAATACAAAAATTAGCTGAGTGTAGTGGCGCATGCCTGCAATTCCAGCTACTTGGGAGGCTGAGGCAGAAGAAGTGCTTGAACCCGGAGGGCGGAGGCTGCAGTGAGCTGAGATTATGCCACTGTACTCTAGCCTGGGTGACAGGGCAGACTTTGTCTCAAAAAAAAAAAAAAAAAAAAAGTTATTGTAAAAAATCTGCCTGATAGACTAGATCTCATTCACCCATGTGTTCCACAACACAGTACTTTACTGAGATGTATGAGATCTTAGGTTTACTGAGCACCTGCTATTTAATATACTGGGCACTGTGCGTGGCACTTAAGAGCTATTTCTTCCTATCTTCACAATAAGCCCTAGGACATAGATATTATTGTTATGATCATTTTATAGATAAACAAACAAGGCTCAGAAAGGTCAAGTTATTTGCCTAAGTTAACACACCTAGTATATTGCAGACCCTAATTTGAAGTCATATTTGTATGATTTCAAAGTCAATGCTCTTATCAGTACATAAAGTAAGAAAACTCTTAAAAGATTATTTCCTAATGTGAAGGCAAAGCTTTCTCACTGTGAAACCTCATTAATTCAAAAAATGTGGTATGTAGTTTAAAAATCTGCAAATTACGTAGAGGTTAATTCAAGCAACACTTAAATATTTGTGCAATATCTAAAATGTACAGTGGAGATATAAAGAACAGAAACAGCCAATGTCCACTGGAGCAAATTTCTACAATAGGACTTTTTCTAGTTAAAAAAAAATAAGTATAAAAAATATTTAGGTTCCAATGTGGGGGCGGGGGCAACAAGAAAAATAGCTAACGCATGCTGGGCTTAATACCTAGGTGATAGGTTGATAGGTGCAGCAAATCACCATGGCACATGTTTATCTATCTAACAAACCTGCACACGTACCCTGGAACTTAAAAAAAATTTTTTTTTTAAAGTAAAATTTTAGGTTCCTTTCATGATATTTTTGCAATACCAAAAACGTCTTAAAAGTGAGAAAGAATTTGCAATAAAATTCTTCTAAAGTGAAAAAAAATTACACAGATCTAAAGTTAAAATTAACCTTGCAGTTTACTCTCTAAAAATCCAACAGTCCTCATTTGATGATGCTGATATTGAAAAATACTTTCTCTCTCACATATCAATAGATGATTATATATGCATCACTATATGTCAGAAATATTTTTGATTTTAGTTGCTTCACTGGTCTCTTCCTTCCTTCAGGATTGACAGGATATGAAATAAAGTTAAAATTATAAAATATAAATAAAATAGGCTGGGCATGATGGCTCACATGCCTGTAATTCCAGCTGAGGCGGGGGGACCACTTGAGGCCAGGAGTTCAAGACCAGCCTGGGCAACACAGTTGGGAACCTATCCCTACAAAAAAATTTTAAAAATTAGCCAGGCATAGTGGTGCATGCCTGTAGCCCTAGCTACTCAGGAAGCAGAGGTGGGCGGAACACTTGAGCCCAGAAGTTCAAGGCCGCAGTGAGCTATGATTACACCACTGCACTCTAGCCTGGGCAAAAGAGCAAGAATCTCTTAAAAAATAAAAATAAAAAAACCCCACAAACATTATTAACCATGTTCCCCACGATCTAGGATTATCAACAAAGTTTCAGACAGAACAAAGGTTCAGAATATAACCATAAGATTTATTTTACCTGTTGAAATAGGTGGATGTCCTCTGTCTTTGTAACTGGCTCTGGCGTTTCCTTCAATTTCAGTTGTGGTTGCTTTTGCCAGTAATCTTTTGCATGCTGAATAAGATTGTGTTTTTCAGTAGCTGGAGGTATAATAATCCCCTGTGTTGCCAAGTACCTAAATATAACTTCTCGGTGGACTTTTCTACGCCTCAGAAGTTCTTCTGCACTTTGACTGTATACTAATATTGCATGAACAGCATCTAGAAAGAAATTGCAAAGATTAATAAAAAATCATGAGGCACTTACAAGTTTGTGCCAGGTCAGTAGAAACTCTATCAAATAACGTTTATAAACTCTTGTCACAGCATTATTGCTGTTGCATGATAGTCATCATTTTTAAAAAATAGGAAGTCCGTTGTCAGTTTTCTTTTAATATCTTTATGCTTTAAACTTCCCTTACCTAAAATCTCTTCTTTTCACTTCCCATAAGTGATAGTGAAAGTTTAGCATTTTCTCTTAAAGAATTGCATTTTAAGAAAACATTCAAGCCAGCAAAAAATATTTTTTCTAATAAGGCCAACAGTCCTAAATTCGTGTACAACCTCTAAAAATAGGGACTATTAAAACAATATTTTAGATATCAAAGAATTTTAGTCCTATCTCCTCACTCTACAGATAATGAAAGTTGAGGCCATATTAGGTATCAATGATTGTATTTCTTTTTTTTTTTTTTTTTTTGAGATGGAGTCTTGCTCTGTCGCCCAGGCTGGAGCGCAGTGGCGCGATCTCGGCTCACTGCAAGCTCCCGGGTTCACGCCACTCTTCTGCCTCAGCCTCCCAAGTAGCTGGGACTACAGGTGCCTGCTACGACGCCCAGCTAATTTTTTTAGTAGAGACAGGGTTTCACCACGTTAGCCAGGATGGTCTCGATCTCCTGACCTTGTGATCTGCCCGCCTCGGCCTCCCAAAGTGCTGGGATTACAGGTGTGAGCCACCGCGCCCGGCCCAATTATTGTATTTCTAGAAAGTGGCAGAACCAGGGCTTGTATCTTTATATTTTTTAATTTTTATTCTTTTGAGACGGAGTCTCACTCTGTCACCCAGGCTGGATTGCAGTGGCACGATCTCGGCTGACTGCAACCTCCACCTCCTGGGTTCAAGGGATTCTTCTGCCTCAGTCTCCCAAGGGATTACAAGTGTGTGCCACCACACCCAGCTAATTTTTCTATTTTTAGTAGAGACAGGGTTTCACCATGTTGGCCAAGCTGGTCTTGAACTCCTGACCTCAGATGATCCGCTTGCCTCGGCCTCCCAAAGTGCTGGGATTACAGGCATGAGCCACCACACCTGGCCCACTTGTATTTTAAAATATTTATATTAAACACAGACCAAAGAATATTTTGACATGTGTGAGTCATACAGAACGGCAATAAAACGAACTCCCAAATGCATACCTCCTAGCTTAGGACATAAGAAATTACTATGTTTGAGGCCCCCATTTCGTCTCTTCCCTAATGCTATTCCTCTTTCTTCTCATCCACCTCACAGTAGCTACTATCCTAAATGTTGCTTTAAAATTCCCCCCTTTTTTATAGTTGTACAGCATAAGTACGTATCCCTGAACTATACTTAGTTTGGTATGTTTTAAATTGTGCTATAAATCCAATCCATCCATATACAGTATGTAGTTTTCTGTTATCAGCTTTTCATTCAATATTTTCTGGATTAATCTGATATACACAGCTAACTCATTTTCACTGCTATATCATAATTAGTTATATGACTGTACACAAGGTATCTAACTATTCTTCTGTTTACACACTTCTATTCTGTGTCCAATTACAAACGCTGTTACTTTGAACATTCTCATACATATCTCCCAGTGCTCAAAGGGGCAAGCAGTATGAGCATCAACCTGGAGCTTGTTAGAAGCAGAATTTCTGGGCCTCCCCTAAAACTAATGAGTCCGAACCTGCATTTTAACAAGATCCCTGAGAGATTCAAAAACATATTCAAGTTTGAGAAGACTAGGTCTCAAGTATGTGTCTAATCTGCCATTGTAAGAGATGTCAAATTTGTTTTTTCAAAGTGGTAGTTTTAACTTAAACTCCTTCACTAGTTGCCAACGAGTTGCTTCACCTGATCATGAACACTTGAAGTTTATAGTTCATATTTTTATTTTTTTTTCCAATCTGGTACACAGAAAAGACAACTTCTGTTTCTGGTTTTCATTTCATTAGTTTCTAAAGATGCTGCGTATACTTTCATATGCTTAAGTGTTATTCCCCACCCCCTGCCCCAAGAATGTTTCTTCAAGTCATTTAAACGTTTTTGAACTGGGAATTTTTTTATTTGCTTTTAGATACCCTATCAATTAAATGCAGCATTGTATCCATTATAATTTTAAATTCACACTCACCATGATTGTAAGAAGGTGAAAGCCATGTAAAATAAACGCTGAAGAACAATATAAGTCTAAAGCTATTTTCGGTCTTATTTGGAATTTCCTCTTTTAGTGTCCATGGTTCGAAGTGACAAATGACTTTCTTCAATGCCAAAAATGAAATCCGACTTAAGCAGAAAAACCCAGTTTTATAAGGGCAGCATCTTTTAAAGATAATCACATACTAATATGGGAATCTGGAATTTTTCACGTTTTGAAGTAAAATTCAGCAAATTTAAAATAAAACTAGCTACCCGACACACAAAATGAACAAACGCTTTACATTTTTATATGGACTAGTCACAATCAGACTTAGCACTAATACCCCTTAAAAATCCACCGGAATATGTATTTAGCTCGCTTGCATGTATGTATTCCTAGTACGAAAATCATCTCAGAAAAATTTTGCCTCCAAAAGTAGACATGGATTCAAGGTGTCTGCCATTTAATTACAGTAGTTGCTTTTTATCAGAGACATACAAAATGTTTGCCATCCTCCTCCCACTCAAACTTGAAAAAAAAAGCCCGAGCAGCAGCTGACTCTTCAGCTGATCGAAACTGAAAATGCAAAACATTCTGGCTCCCCAGAAATTTTTAAAAATTACTAATGACTTATTCCGAATCCTTGAATCAACAAGCGCTGCCCGTAATATTCAACGGATAAAACCTGGAAGCCGCGCCATTATCACCGCCACCACCTCCCTCCCTTGACCCAAGTCTGTGTAGTGGTTCCACAGCTGTGGATCTGCGGCTGCCACCAACATTCCCGAGGATTCTGCCTAAGCGGGGTAGGCGTGAGGCCGGGGAAGGGGCGGCAGCCTTCCAGGTGAAGGGTCCGCCCTTACCTTGGCGGTCCTGAGGCTGCACCAGGCGGTTGGTGACGGTGTCGCATAGGGCCATGATCTCGTCGTTGTCCAGTAGGCCAAGTAGGTTACGGCAGCCCTCCATCTCTGAAAAGCTGAGTCCCGACATCTCCATCCCCGGGACTGGGGGGAAAGACGACGGCAACAATGTCGCCCCTACGGCCCACTGGGCCCGCGCCTGGCAACAGACACCGGAAGTGCCTTTCTTGTTGTTCTCCGTCGAAGGGCCTCCCGTATTCCAGGCCCCTGGGCGGAAGTAATCGCCAAAGAGGTCAATCAGGGAACGCAGTGCTCCCACTTGTGGTTCCGGGCTGGGGACGGAGTGAAGTCCCACGTATCTCAATTAAGGGAAGTGCTGGGTTTATATGGAGAACATAGACTTTCCGCAAGGGAGCTGGTTACCGAAAGAGAAGTCCCTCCTCCAAAAGAGCGCCTTGGAGGGCTGCGCAGGTGCAGGTGCGTGGAAAGCAGCCCGCCACCCCCGCGCACCGCGAGCTCCCGTGATGCCGCGGGGCCGGCCAATGGAGGCGGCTCCTCCCCGCCCGCGGGCCGGGCCCCCGGGAGCGCTTGAATGTCTTCTGCGGCCACTTCTGAGTTGGGTGAGCCGGTAGTTTGATTCCTTAAATTAAGTAAATTAAAATAATTTAGTTTTGTTTAACATTATAGTATGAAAAGTTAAAAATAAATAGTCCACTGTGCCCGGCTGCCTTCCAGCGGACTTTCAAACACGCCGGGACCGTCTCTTGCCTCCATTTCCCTTGTTGCCGGCTCGGCCTTAAAAGAGGCGATGTCGCGCGCAATTTAAGGTTGGGGGTTCTGGACGCCAGATTGCCAGGGTTTTACTCCGCCATTTACCCTGACTGTAAGCAAGCTCCTTAGCCTTTTCCCCTTCAGTTTCCAATGGAAGTGGATCTAGTGGAGATGCCTACCTCTTGGGGCTGTGGGGGCGGGGTGAACAGTGCGTGGGGCTCTTACTAAACAGCTCTTACTAAACTTTAGCTGTTATTGATATTGGCATGGTAGCAACACACATTTACGAGAGAAACAGTCATGCTCTGCTGAACAGGAATGTTAGACTAAATTCATTGTCACTTGCCTTTTTCTCTTTCCATTTTTAAGTCCTATTTTTGATCAGTTGACATTTAATTGGTGTATTGCCATTTAGTAGCTGCAATGTATATATCTGCAGATCCTGGTGAGCAAATTTAACTTTGTTTAAAATATAGCTTGGCCGGGCGCGGTGGCTCACGCCTGTAATCTCAGCACTTTGGGAGGCTGAGGCGGGCAGATCACAGAGGCCAGGAGTTCGAGACCAGCCTGGCCAACATAAAGAAACCCCGTCTCCACTAAAAATTCAAAAAATTAGCCTGGCATGGTGGCGGACGCCTGTAATCCCAGCTACTCGGAGGCTGAGGCAAGAGAATCGCTTGAACTCTGGAGGCAGAGGTTGCAGTTAGCCAAGATCGCGCCACACTCACTGCACCCCAACCTGGGTGACAGAGCGAGACCCTGTCTCAAAAATAAATAATAGCTAAATATCAATCATACGGTGTACATGTAGTCCTTAAAACAAGGCATTCAAAATATGGTGAAATTGTCAGTGGATGTTATTTGGGGTACCATTTACTCAACACAGCAATTCTTCATATTTTAAATTAAGTATTAATGAATGCCTGCTATGTTAGCTATTGAAGGTTCAGAGACATGACCCTGACCTTTCTTCAAGGAGCTTTTGAGAGTGTTGTTAATAAAGAGATGACAAGATAAGTGCTAAAATATGTTGGTATGGGACCACATGGAGGGCATGTCCAACTTATTTCATTCGTTAATTAAAAATGTATTATAACTGAGCACCTACTTGCCAGTTATTGTTCTTTGTACTGGGGACAAAAAACAATGCTTGCATTTTGTTGGAGGGAAATAGACAGTAAACATGTAAGAAACTATATAGTTGGCCAGGAGATGCTATGGAAAAAAATCCAGAGGACAGGGATGGGAGAGGATGTTAGTACTTTATACAGGTTGAAAAGAAAGCGTCTTTAAGTGACTGAAGATCAGAAGAAGAAGTGAGTGAACCGCAGAAGAAGCATGGTAGGAAGAAGCAACAGTAGAGATTTTGAGGAAGGAGTCCAGGAGACTGGAGCCCGTTTGAGCAAGGAGGAGGCAATGAGCAATGTGGTTAGAGTTGCAGTCAAGACGGATCTAACGCAGGGTTTCTTAATCATAGAACTGTTGACATTTTGGGCAGGATAATCTTTTGTCGAGGGGATTTTCCTGTGCACTGTAGGATGCTTAACGCATCCCCATCCTCTACCCACCAGGTGCCAGTGGCACCTCCTTCCCTCACTGTGCCAACCAAAATTACCTCCAGACATTGGTACATGTCCCCTGCAGGGCAAAATCACCCACAATTAAGAGCCATTGATATAAAACCTGTCAAGATGCTTTTCGAGATGGTGAAAATGTTCTTTTTGCTGTCCAATACAGTAACTGTCAGACACATGTGGTTCTTGAGCTTCTTGTACTGTGTTTAGTGCAACTAGGGAACTGAATTTTAAGTTTCATTTGAATTTAAATTTTAATAGCCACACATGGCTAGTGACTACTGTCTTGGATAGTGTAGATGTAGAACCTTGTAGACCATTATATGGACTTTAGCTTTCATTTTTTATCTCTGACTTCCTTATTATTCTGTCAATCTCTCCAGACTAGTCAGTGGTTCCCTTATCATCTGTTCCTTCAACTTGCCATAGGTTCTTGCCTCAAAGCCTTTGCTCTTGCCCCTGGCGTATTCTTCCCTTGGATATCTGAATGGCTCTTTCCCATACTTTAGTCAGGTTCCTGCTCAAAAGTCACCTTATCAGAGAGGCCTTACCTCATCATCTTGCTTAAAATCACCACCAACACCATGCTTACTTTTGCATTTCCTACCCACTTTATTTTTCTGCATAGCACTCATACTGTATGTTTGTTGTTCCCCAATAGAATATGAGCTCTGTGAGGCAAGGATTTTTGTCTTTCATTGCCTATTACAGAGGCCCGCACATGGTAGGTATCCAATAAATATTTGCTGAATAAATGAATGAGCTTTGAAGGCACTGGCAGGTTTTAAACAGGAATGGCATTATCTGACTTGTCTCAGAACAGGATTACTTTCGCTGCTGGTGTGAAGATTGAAGGGAGGGTAAGGGTAGAAGCAGGGAACCCAGTGAGTAGACTAATAGTCCAGGTTAGAGAAAATGGTGGCTTGAATTAGAGTGAAGGGCATGATAGAGTCAGGGATGATTACAAGGTTTTGGTTTGGGCAACCAGTTACCATTTATTGAGAGGACGAATACTGGGGGAGTAATCAAGAGATCTGGCTTTCTGACAAAGTGGTTATGCTTAGGAAGGATTAAATCAAAGAATGAGAGATGGGACAGGCAAAAAAGTGAACAACCAGTAAAAAGGGAATACTAGTGAAAAATGCATGGACTAAAATAACATGATGAGGGTAGGTGGGGGTTTTAAATATGACTGGAGCCAAACACAGGGTACGGGAGTCATACCTAACATGAAGAGAAATTTAGCAAAATTCTGTATCAATGGGATGTATAACTCTCCACAACGATAAAACGAGCATGCTAGAATTTGAGTATAACTGATTCCCACACCTCTTTGCACTGTTTCCATCAAATTCTGTTCTGGTAGTTTCATTTACTGAATACAACTTGAGCAAAAAACAACAAAAAATCCTCCCCATTAGAACAGTTTGGGATATTAGATCTTACTACTCAAGTATCCATTCACCCAAAAATTTAAGTACCTATTAATAGGGGACTTCTTTAAACGTCTTAGCAACTAATTTTTGAGAGGGTTCTATAAATTTAAGGGGAAACAGCTTATCTTCTGGGGAAATACAAAGAACCTTATTGCTTTAGATCTGTGATTTTCAAACCTTAATTTGTATCAGAATCACCTGGAGGATTTGTTAAGCCAGATGACCTCCAACCTGACCACAATTTAGCATTTCTAACAAATTTCCAGGTGATGCTGATTCTGCTGCTCTAGAAACCACACTTTAAGATAATCACTGCTAGAAGATACTACATCAACCAGATTTATCTCTACCAGGCTTCATCCTTTGCCTTTGAAATCACTGATCCTCAGGCAAATCTGACCCTATTTGGATTATTAGATCCACTCATGGTCTACATTTGTAGGGAAAAGTGTGTGGCGCAATGGGAACATGGTTTTAGGACCCATCTGATTTTTCAGTCACCCTCTGCGTTTATTAGCTGTGTGATTTTAATCAGGTTAACCTTTCTGAGCTTTGGTGTCTAAAGAGCAGTGTTCATATTTACCCTTGAGTTGTGAGTTAAGAGGCAGCATATATAAACAAGCCATTTCTTCCCCCTCAATGTGCAGTACCCATCAATAAGGCATGAAACTTTCTATCATTTACAATTTTTATTCCAAGTATTAGTGGATTGACTCTATTTCAAATCTTGGTGTACAGTTAAAACATCTGTCCGTTTTATCAATTGATTCTTGAAATCAGTACAGATATTATGCTATGAAAATCAGCTTAATTTGGTTATCTTGGAAGCCTATTTAGTAGTAGTTGCTTCCCAGAATTCTTCAAATTTCAGAAAAGGAAAATGAAAAGTTATCTAAACCCCAATAACTTTGTCCAAATACCTCAATACATTTTGAATATGGAATATATTGAGTAAACTAAGATCGTATGACCATAAATCAGACTGAGATCTCAGCTCTAGAATGTTTCAATAACACTCTCATAGTGTTTCAAGGCATAATGCTTGTAACACGCACAAATCATTTTATCCCATTTATCTATTTGCAGTGTGGTCTCATCACATCAAAAAAGTTTTTTTCCTACTTAAAGCCCCATTTTTTCCAATTCCAAGTTGTAGCAAATAGTTTGGAGGGTTTTCCTTTGTTAGTGAACCAAAAAAGTAGGAGCCCTCATGCTCAAGGACACCACTTTTGGTTAGAGCTTACTGACATTTGGTTAGAGCTTACTGACATTTCCCCAGTGAAATTCTTTCCTAGGAAGTAATTTTCATCATTTATATTGTAATATTTCAAAATGATGTCTTTGTTTTTTTAAGTTCCATCAGAAGCTCTTCATTTTTGAAGAATTACCAATGTAGACAAGTTTATCTACTGTCTTGCCTTTGGAGAGTTCCGACACCTGCTAAGTTTGCAGAAAGTACTATATCACACTGAACCCACTTACCTGAAGTGACTTTAGTAAAACAGAATTCTGTCAACTTTTATCCCTCCATATAGGCATTCATTAAAATGTCCAAAAATGCCTATTTTGTGTAAAATTTTAGATATTTCTATTTTCTATGTTTAAAAAAAATCACTCAATCCAAATATGGTAATATACTAACTGAAATGCCATTCCTTTATGAGACATAATAGACATTTTCATTTAATAGATACCTTATATAAGTCTAATTCCTTTTGAAAGCAATGTACTACATAAAATTGAACACTTGATTACCAACAAGGACAACGTTTTATTGAACAAATCTATGTACAGTACAAAAAATTTCTTGAAATGAGACACTATTGTTGATTTATTGCAGTTCAATGGCTCAGTTTTAATTTGTACTCTTATAAAATGCAAAGTAAAATAATTTAACATTCAACAAGGAAGCACAAATTTCCTTTCTTGCTGAATCTGTAATATCTTTCACATATTAACAACTCCAAAATGCATATGCAGCATTTACTCATTCTGAAAAGGTGTTTTACAGTACCAAATAAATTAAAAAATAAACGCTATCATCCCTTTTAGGTTTTTCATCCATACAACAGTATTAAACCAAACATGAAAGGAGTACGGCTGAACCTTCAGTGTGATTTGAAAAGAATCATAAGTTCAATGATATAAATTATTTAAGTATTATATAATTGGTGGTTTTAAAAAAATGAATATGGCTAAAGCCCAAAGTACCATTGTCTTTGTCCACGGAGATTCCCCTTTTTACCTACTCCATAATATCTGAGCAGCAAAAATTCAGATTTGCTATTTTCCTGACCTTACTGACACACAGCAGAAATTTAACATTTAATTTTTTGAAGGAAATTTTTATTTAACAACAAAGATTTGAAACTTGGTCCAGGTAGGATGAATACATCCTCAAAACAGAAAAAAAGAAGAAGAATCTGAGGAATAAGAAGCAAGCTTCCTTTTCTTCTGAAGCTCAAATTAGAACTGTTGGAAGTTTATGCACCCTATAAAAGCAAAATGATGTAGGTTTATGGTTTAAAAGACAGACAAAATAAAATGAACACATTCTTTCAATAGCTATTTGAGAAGTATATAAACCGAGGTTAAGACAGTGTGGTCAAATAGAATTTTATAAAACATTCCTTGATTTAGTTATATATAAACCAGTTTGATCTCAGTCTTTCAGAAATAATTTTAGCAACACAAAAGTAGAAATAAACCTCAAGTTAAAGACAGATTACAAATGGAATATATTTGAAACATCTTGGCATGAACAGTAAAAGTAATGAAAATGGAATACTTTGTGGGCATGGATTTATATCAATTGTTACAACTTGTGGAAAATGTGATAAAATATTAAACTTCTGGAAAATGTACAAAGCAGAAATATTTCAAAAGACTTCACTGTCCAAATGAACCAGTTTCCAGACTTTTTATTACAAGACATACTTTTAGAATGAAAATAAAAATCATTACATTTTTAGTATCAAGAAATACAGAAAACTTTTTAGCTGACCTTAAAGAAAAGATTTTAATTATGAGCTGTGTTTAGTTACCTAAATGTAAATTCCACAGCCTAATGTAGGCTACATAATAGAAACAAATTTAAATTTGGAATGGACTTATGACCATCATTGCATAGTAGTGAATGCTGATGATAAACCAATAAAACCAGGAAATTAAAAAAAAACATCTGCTCTATCAAGATCTGGAAATCCTAATTTAATAAAATATGGATGCTACCTGGAAGAAATTCCCCACTTCCGTAATAGCCTCATTCAAGAAGCTCTAATAGGGTCTGATGAGATTATCTGCCTTGAACAAAGATTTTATTATTTAGAATAACTGGAATATTTGACATTGGGACATTAGGAGATCCGTTTTGAAACACTTTGCCTTTTTGTTATTTTTATCCGTTTTAGATTTACACACTATTAGGTAAAAGGAAGTCTTTAAGCATCTTCCTTTCAATAATGGACAAATGGAAAACATCTGAGAGGGTATTTTTAAAACTATTTATTGTTTTAACACTTTATTAAAATCTTAGGAAAATAACTTATCACTAAGGAAAACAATGCTTGAATGTATCTCTGTGTTCTTGTGCAAATTTTTGTGTAAATACTTCCTTTTACATATAAAAATTACTATTCAGACCAGAGTCATCACTAATGAATTAAAAAAACAGGAATAGTATGGCTTATTTTGGAATTACCTCTCCTAATAGAATAAAATGAATGAATTCTCAACCTGATTCTTAGCTGATTTTTTGAGCCAGTTATTTTAATAGGACTGTACTTAGATAACTCAAATTAATGTCTAAAGGACCTTACTATGAATCAAGCAATGTCCCAACATATATACAAACAGAAATATCCCAGTGTGCTTTTACCATTATTCACATTGAATAATTTGCAATTCAGTGTTTTCCTTCAACTACAAAGCCTGTGAAGTCTTAGATTCCTTTCATCTGTCCCCAGAGTTATGGATCCGTTTTTTTCTATTTTATTGACACTGCTGACCTTTAAATGTAACTAATTTGTACCACAGAAGTGGTTAGTGGGAGGTTCTATCAAGAGCTTATTAGCAAAGCACTGTGGTTTTGTTTTGTTTTTTAATTTTCAATGCTGGCATGCCATTCATTGAACTTTGACCTAATTAATCATCTGGAAACCAGTTACAATCTAATTGATAGCACTGTGGTAAGTTAATGTATAAGTTTCTAAATCATATCACAAACCAAACAGCAGCGGTTCCTTAAACCATGTTTAACAAGGGAGGGGACATAATCTGATTATGCATGACAAGACAAGAAAACAAACCCCATTTGTAGAATAAAATAAATGGTTTATTATTGTAAACCAGCCCCCCTCCCCCCACACACTTTTTAATAATGGGTTAACTTTTCCCTTTCTGTAAGGCCATAGCTGGTTTTCTGACTAGTTGCCTAAACATGTTTCTCTAATAAGCGAAACTGAACATGCTGCTGCTATTAATCATCATAAACTTTAAAATGTGGTTTTCTGGAAAACTGGTACTTTGGGAGTTTTATAATAACCCTTTTGGAGTCTAAGCCAGCACATCTCTGTGAGTTCATTCTAGAAAATGTGCTTTGTCTTTATCTTTAGTAATCTGAGACCACTCTAAAATTAAGGCCATCAGGGAAATAGCAAACTGATGATGCATTTTCTTATAGTGCTTTTTTCACACTACTGCTTGATTGACAGATCTTTCTGAAACATTTTCATCAGGCACCTGTAAAACAGAACGCATCTGTTAATTCAAGTTTTATTGACGTTCGACCGGAATTCCAAGTCAGATTCCTGTTTAATTTATACCCTGTCATTATAAAGGATATTGATATTAGTAGAAAGACAAGCTCTTTTTCTGATTTTGTTTCTCAATTATTTTCTGTTCTTTTTCTACTTCTATTTTTGTAACAGAGACACAGATTCACTTGATTTATATTCTGGAATGCATATGAAACATAATTCCCATCAAAATTACAACTTTTATTTTATGAAACTTGGAATGAAGAATAACCTTTGATACAGTGGAAGAAGTATAATGAAAGAATATGAAAAACCTGTGTTCAGGTTCCGCCTTGCGCAAGTTCATAGGCAAAGCCCTATGCAAATTACTGGTGAATTTCAGTTGCTTGATCTATAAAACAAGAATATTAGTATCACCTCATACTGGTTGTATGTATTAAAGGAAGTAACGTATGGAGTAATGCTTCACTATCTGTGCTACACAAATATCAATTTTTTAAATCTCAAAGATCTGTAATAGTTTTATTTATGCCATTTTCTCTTTCTACAGATATCTCTACTAAGAAGACAGAAGACTTACTTTCATCATCTGAATCAAATCCAAAGAGTGTCTGACATTTCTTTTGTGCAAGATGAGCCTCAAGTGCTTCTGCATTACAGTAGGTGGTCAGGCATTTGCCACATCTTAATCTTTTCACTGATTTTTTATACAGGTTATCTTGATCAGAACAGGCATCTACTCTATCAGTCAGAAATTTTCTGCGTTTTGGCATACTAAGATACCGTTCATCAAGGTAACTGGGAGGCAATGGTCTGACGTATGGTTTTGTTAAAATTAAGCCATATGAAGTATGTTCACTTGTCAGATTTGGTTTGGAAGGTGCCTGAGATACTGGCAAGGTATTGTGTTCTTGTGGTACAACACTGGGTAAAATGGAACCATTTTCTGTCCTGATTCTGTTTGTATCAATTTTCAAAGCAGGATCTGATGAAACTAAAGGTGTTTGCTCTATTTCACTGTGTCCATTGACTAAATCACTACTACTACAGTTATTTTCAGAATTTGGCTCTATGTCAGGCATCTTTTGGTCTATCAAGCTTATATTTGAAACAGTGTCATCAGAACATTCATTTCCATTCTGAACTAAACTGTCTGTTTTCTTTTCCATACTTTCTATACATTTCTTTGGTTCTGTAGACTCTTTCCTTGATTTGCTAGTAGAAACTGGCAGACTAATGGTTTGTTTCTCATTACTAGATGAGTCTTTTTCCTGATTAGGATTTGAGTCTGTCCGAACATCCCAAAGAATTGTTTCACTTGGTTGTGCAGATGATTCTGGTGTTTTACTTAAATAGTGCTGAGCTTCATGTTCATATAGCAGAGGAAGATCTTCAAAAAGCTCATGGCATTCTGGAAAACTACACTGAGCTTGAAATATCCTGTGACTTTTTGTGTGCTGGGCAAGCTGGAATGGCAGCTTAAACGACTCATTGCAATTAAAATGCAAACAAAAATACACATTTGGATAGCTATGTCTATTAAGGTGGTCTATAAAATGTTGAGAATCTTCAAACTGCCTTTGACAAAATTTGCATTTTCCTTTGCTCCACTTCATTACTGTTTGTCGCACATTTAAATCAGTTGGATGTACAGTCATTGCATGTTTATTTAGAAACCCAATTCTTTTAAATATCCGGACACAGCCAAGAGCAGGACACTTAAAGTTTCCTTCTTGATCTGTGGCATATATGTCTTTTGGATGGCACACAGTTCCATTGATTTTATGAATTACTGAAGTTTCTTGATTCAGGTCATAATCATCTTCTTCATAATCACCTTCTTCATCCTCTTCCTCCTCATAATCATCCCCACATTCAGGTAAAGGCTTCAAGACATTATTTAAAGAAGTATTAGGACTGCCATTTTCAATAACATTTTCAATAACATCTTCTGGTACACTTATGGGAATTTCAATGAATTCAGCCACATGCTCAGGGATGACTTCGTTTCCTTCACTAGAAGCAGTAGGAGTCTCTACTTCCAAATCCTTACTATCAGAATTCCCATTTTCAAATGAAATGGAAGAACTAGAACAATTTATTTCTTCCAAAGCAGTGACTTCCTGATCATCCTGCTGAGCTGCAGCAATTTGCTGTCTCTGTATCTTCTTAACATGATTCTTCAAATGCTTCTGCATAAGTCCTCTGTTTCTAAATTTCCTACCACATATTACACATGCAAAACTGCCTTTTTTCTGATGAGCCTGGGCATGCCTTACAATGTGACCACCTAGAAATTCCTTGTTACATAACATACAACGATGCCTTGGGACATTGTGATCTACTTTGGAAGTATTAAGAGCTGTAAGGTTTTTCTTCGTATTAATATGACCTTTAGGCTGCACTCCAGATACATCATCAGGATCAGTCTCTCCAGTGCTCTGATCTGTAAGAGAGTCAAACCCTTCATCCAAACCTTGCTGTTCCTCTGTCCTTTTTAGATTACCTGCATTATTTTCCAGTGTGCTTTCATTTAGAAATCTAACTGCTGATTTATCACTCAATAATGCTACACAGTTTTTCTTAATCATTACAAAGTTCCAAAATTCAGGGTCAAAAAACAATCCCTTTTTCAAAATTGGAAGCAATTCAAAACGAACACGATTTTGAACACTACTTGTGCCTTCATTATATTCTTCATCTGGACGTTTGTAAAGCTCTTCAACAGTACGATACGCTTCTAAGGTGCGCTCCAGAAAAAATATTGAGAGTGCACAAATCCTGAGGATCTCCAAATCATTTGGCAAAAAATGTGCAATTGTTTTATAAATCAGACATTTAGTTTTGGGATCATCATGAAGGTCGAGTTGTAGAGCACAACCACATATTTCGACACAAATTTGCAAGCCTTCTTCTTCAACCTGTAAAAAGAAAAATATTAGTGCTAAATACTTTTTTTTCCAAAAAATGGTTATACTAGTCTATCTTTAAAAAACACAACTCTTAAAATGAAAGCTGAATAAACACAGTATTCCAGTGTGCAATTTTCCGTATTTACTAGCCTTGTTTAACTCTTTTAAATATACACCTTTCTCTTTTTTTTAAACTTGAGAATAATCTGGAATAGATAGCATTTTAGCTTCTAATTTATTTAATTTTCACATTTGACAAGACCCACTATCCATAATACAAAATGGACTTAACGGTGATTCATAAACTTATGGTGATTAACATTTCTTACAATTCTAGACCCCCATTTATTATTTTAGGTACAAATCTCATATTCTTTGAGATAAGGGTCAAAATTATGTGTATTTTAACAGATTTATCAATTTTCCACATCAAGAAATAAACTAGGCTTTAAAAAAAACTGCTTATGGGAACTTTTATTATAGTGCTATATGAAAAAATATTACTTATTTTGCTTATTAAGTAATGTTATTTATCCAAATAAGGGGGGAAATGTGGCACACATAAAGAAGGCAGTTATAATCTTTCCAAATCTAATAAGGTATGTAAGGCTCAGAATAATGAGGCCCCTGGAAGTTATCTGAATAGTACTCAAGCTTTGAAACGTTCACTGATGACTCAAGGATAATTGCATCAGCTTTTACTTGGGAATCTACTGTCGACCCATCTTAGTTAGAATAGGGTCTCTAGTGGTTTGGAATAATCTAAAGGCTTATTTTGATTGGAGGAGATACCATAATAATGTCTTTAACATCATATATATGTATATATATCATACTGCCTACATATGGTATAGTATAGATTACAGGGAGGAATACTACCTTGCCAGCCTCACGTTTTCTTAGTCCTTTACATGCTGTGTAACCCTGAAGAACTACTTACAGTTCCCATAGGCAGACTTTAACTTAGCACATCCGATTTTCACTTTATCCAGCTAGTAAATTCCTACTGATCCTCCTATTCATTCTTTGAGAATCAGTTCTAATCTACAGGTTTTTCTCCCTACTTATCCTGGTCTCTGCCCTGAGGTACAGTTAAAATTCCCCTTTCTTTCCACCAAGAATAACTTATCTTTAAAAAACATTTCAATCTTGTTTTATAAATATCTGTGTATGTGTATGTCCTCACCCCCCAACTTTGAATTCCTAAATTACAGGGGACAGTGTCTCATTTTTTATATCTCCCTATGGTTAGCATAAAAGTTGGTACATAGTAACCTCTGAATAAATGTTTGCAGAATGAGTGAAAATCAGACCTATTCCATTTACTTAGTTCGCTCCTATAAATCCATCATTTACAGCTTGGAATCCTTTCTGAATTCCAACTACTAATTTCTCAATGTCAATTATAATTAGACTTTAGTACCTAGATTTTTCAGATACAGCAATTCAAAATCTATTCATTCGAAACAGAATTCCTTTTCTTTCTCCATACTTCTATCTACATCCTTTTTTTTTTTTTTTTTTTTTTTTTTTTGAGACAGTCTTGCACTGTCACCCAGGCTGAAGTGCAATGGCACGATCTCTGCAACCTCTGCCTCCTGGATTCAAGCAATTCTCCTGCCTCAGCCTCCCCAGTAGCTGGGACTACAGGCGTGAGCCACCACACCTGGCTAACTTTTGTATTTTTAGTAGAGATGGGGTTTCACCATGTTGGCCAGACTGGTCTCGAACTTCTGGCCTCAAGTGATCTGCCCACCTCAGCATCCCAAAGTACTGGGATTACTGGTGTAAGCCATCGCACCCAGCCTACATCCTCTATCTTGGCTCATAAAATTATAATATATGCAGATGCTCAAGTTTAAAAATGTTAAGATCATCAAAAAAGAGAACAGGCTACTTCCTTACCTGAAATCTTTTGATGGTTCCAGGATATTTATGAATTTTCAATTTGTTCAATGAGATGAATGAATTGTGCATTCAAATCCCTTTAAGTATCTCCAACAACCACTCTTCCTACCACACAGTCTCTGCCATTAGTCTCATCCCCCACCCACTTCCCCATATTTCTCTGATACCCTTTAATGTCACCAGATGGTTGCGAAAAACAAACAATAAAATGAGGAAAAAGTGCTCTGTAAACTATAAAATTCTCTACAAATGTTAGTACTATCCTCGTGCCATTGAAAACTCAGCTGAAAGTATTTCCTCTGTGAACCCTTTTTAGATATGCCATCTATGTCTCCTGAACTCACACAGTATATATGACTCTTCACAGTACTGAGGCAATTGAATGATTTATTCCAAAAATAAAAGTCTTTCTAGTAGAGTATAAACTATTAAATGCTTAGCATCATATTTTTAATACTTATTAAATCTTTGAATTTTCCTTTTATAATATATTCATAGGTTTACCCCACATATGAAAATAAGAAAGCTCTGTGATGACTGGCAAAACCTCACTTACATTGTAAACTTTCTATAATAATATATCTTAACCTTTTGGTACGAATAAGAATCATATGTACAAAAATATGGATACATCTTTATTGTTTAAAATTAAGTTTTACAGGTGATTCTGATGCACATCAAATGTTAAGACGTGTTCTGTAACATAGTTTTCCTCTTTTGCTGGAAGGAGAAGTTTACTTTGAGAATGCATTTGAATGGTATTTCACTATTTAGTAAGCATACCATGAATTTTAATAAGCAAAATTATCATGGGAATATGATCACTACATGATCATACACCTAATGAGTGATGTGATAATGAATGTAATAAATGCATAAATACATAAAAAAATTAAAATGTATTATTTAATAGACACCTCCTTATATATTTAAAAGTAACCAACATAGAGAGATTCAGTTTAATGGTGCTACCTAAAATGTAAAGTGGCTTTATCTTTACTCAAAGTCCTATTGATATTTTGGGGGAAAAACTAAAAGATCTTTAGGATCCACGTTCATGTCTACGTAAGACTCATGTAGGATTGTACTCACTTGCAAGTGGCCCAAGAAAAACTTGACTCAGGACTATTTTTAGAAAGAGGTAACACATTTTTACAATTACTTCAAATAAACAATTTAAAAACTTTGTCCTTAAGTTTCAAAAACACCTCAGAATTCATTGTTCCTTTACACGTAAACAGCAGACCTAAAACTGGAACTAAGTTTCTCTGTGACAGTGAACTGGTATTATCGATAGATATATCAAGTTTATTTGCAAATTAGTTAAGATTCTATAAATGGAATTTAGGATAATATTGAAAGTAACAAATATTTAATTATAAGAAAAAAGGTTGTAATGGAAGCAACTGCTTCCATGTTAAATTTTAAGTAACAATAAATCAGCCTCCCATGTTGAGAGTTTGGAGTTGGGGCAGAGGAGAATGTAATGTATGGAGAATGTGGCCTTAAAATCCTCCTTTCCTTCAATTTTAAAATCAAATAAATTTTATCAAAAGACATTCAAGTTTCAGTGAACTGTCACTGAATTTTAAATTTAAGGGACAAATATATCCTATTTACCTCATCTTTGATGATTTTCATGAAAGGAAATATGACTCTCACATTAGTTGCTGTTCTTAAAAGCTGGTAGCATTGATCTACAAAAACTTGTTTTGAAGGATTAGATTTAAGCTGTAGTTTACTCCATATGAAAATCAACTCCCTGTAAATGAGAAAAAAAAGAGAATGATCAAAAATACAGTTTATTCAAATACAGACATTAGCGATCTTTCCCTGATTCCATAGTGCCCTGGCTGGGATGTATATGAGTGTAAACATGTATTACGCTCACCCCCAAGCTGCTACTTCTACCTATATCAGACTAAAAGAAGTTGGGAGAGGAAGAAATATCAGAAATCACAAATGTACCGTGGTAAGGAATGAATTCCAGCAATATGTTGGCATACCTCAGATGTCTCTAGTATCGGATCAAAACAGAAATTCTAATCCTAATGTGCCAATACTGATATTACTTAAAAATAATAAACTTTGGCCTTTAATTATATTTTACTTGTAAATTTAGAAACCAATGTTGTAGACTCTCTATAAAGAAATGGTTCATACTTTTCATTTTCAATTTATTAAGATATCAAAAGTACTAACGATTAAAACTGTAAGTATGTTATAGTAATGATTCTGAAATAGTATGTTTCAGATATCGTACTTTTAAAACAGACAGGCTATGGACCATTTGAACTATTCCATAGGTAGATTCTTTTCTCAAATACGGCCACTGTTATTTGATGCACAAGGCTAGGAGCAGTGGGTTTTTATGCAAAGGCAAATCATATGATAGAGCTGATATATTTGGATGTCAGATTTTAGCAAATTAGAATTCTTTAAAACATGTCATAAAAGTGTACAAAGCATCATCATCTAAAAGTATTAAAATAATTAATGAAAATATTTTTTAAAAGTGATGAGCATATACTTTGAGCTCAGCATATTCAGGTATTAAATCTAAGGACAGCTTGATTACCATCATGAGGGTGCACATAGTCTACTCAGACAATACAGAAAACGCAAAACAGAAAATGACAGCAAGCAACATATGAGAAGTAAAAACCAAAATTCCAATTCCATTTCATACTAGCTATTTATTAAGTTTCAGTCCACTACCCCCCTTTTCTTTTTAACTCATACTCTTTTAGAACTCTCACAAGGTTTCATACCTTCCTACCACATCTGTTAGTTTTACTGCTTTCCAGTTTTCATACCTGGGTGTTTCAATTTATATTGCTTTCCATCACCTTAACCCACTCAGAACTAATCATATTCCTGCAAAATTGATAATCTTTTCCTAGATCAGTCAGTGACACTAAACATTCCTCTATTCTGGTCCGGTTCTAACCTGTTTATCTTGCAGTGTCTTTACATTTCAAGTATACTTTTGCTCTCAGCTGTATCATTCTTTCTCAATGTTACCCTTTTAGGCCCTTTAATTTTACACACGTATTTCTACAGTGGTTTCTAACCTGATCTGTTTTCAGCCTCCCTGATCACATTTCATTTAGTGCTTATGCTATAAAGTTAACAGCAATAGAAATGTGGGTTTTAAGAGTTAGGAGTTTCAGGATTTGAATCTTAGGAACTCCTTGCTCTCAGCTAAACTGCTTCATTTATTCTCACTTTTGTTTATGCTGACTGCTGTACTTGGAAAGTACTTCATTCCCAAGATGAGCTTATCTTTCAAAGGCCCTATCAAGTATCTCTTCAGGAAAGCCTTCATGAATACCCCAAACTAAAGTGATACCTACACTTCAGAAAAGATCCCTCTTACTGATTTCATGCCTATCATATACTCCCTTGTTTATATTTTATCGATCGTATTTCCCCAACCATTAATACATTGTAAATATACACAATGACACATTGTTTAGTGGATGCAGTGGCAAGAACATGGAATTGGAAATAAGAGAGACCTACATCTCAATACAGCATTATACACTGATTGGAGTGGCACACCCAGTTCAATGAGCCATGCTTTTCTAGGAAAAGCCCTAAAACACAAAGGCAGAAAACCCGTGGCCATGTCTCCTATGTGACCCTCCTCTGCATTCCCCTTCAGATATTAATTCAGGGGTAGGAAAGTGATCCCAGTCAGGCTAGTCAGAATCTCTGGAATGTTCTCAACTCTAAACTATTAAGCTGGGGGTTTGTTGATGTTCCTGCTGGTCTGCAGCAAGAGAGACTGAAGCCAAATGACAGAAAAGAAACAGATTTTGAAAAACATTAGCAATATCAGTGTCCCTGGTAGCAGTTACCTTTGAGAACCACCTGTGGCCTTCCATGTAGCTTTCATGTAGCTCATACTGCACGCTAAATATTTTCCTATTTAGGCACAGATGCTATCACTTGCAAACTAACTAGTACAAATTCCAACTCCATTTCTTACTAGCTGTATGACTGTTATCTCTTTTATATACGGTTTTCTTATACGTAAAGGTTGGGATTATTCCTTTTCAGCATCTTTATTAAAAGAATTAAGAGAGATAATTGAAACACCTAGGTGAAATGTCTGGCATATACTTCCCCTAAATGTTGAAAGCCTGTAATAGGTACACTGCAATATCCTAATAAGTTTGCCAAGAGAAGGCTACCACTATGGATTTTTACTTTAAAGCAGGCAAAGCAGAAATCTTAGGATAGTGTTATGAATATGAAGCTCCATGTTGATTGGATTTAAAACATGGGATCTGAGATTTTAGTTGTACAGTGGATTCTGAAGGAAAACAAAAAACAACAACAAAAAAATCCTGAAAACCATTGATAGTCTTCTTTTAGAAGACCAAAAGGGCAGGTTTAATGAAGCTTATACATGTTTCCCATTATTCAATGTGTGCATTAGAAAACACGGCACTCATTCAGTGTACAAATACATTTCCCAGGTAACTAGCTAATAAAAGACCCTATTAACTACTAGTATTACCATTAAGTCATCTACTTTCTGAAAAAAGCCTATATAATGAGGTCAGTCACCCTTACAACAATACAGATTTTTTTTTTTCAAACTTGACCCATTTATTTTAAGTAATTTTAATATAGCAGAGGCTGGAAGACTGCCTAAGTTTGAATCCTGGCTTCACTACTTACTAGCTGAATGGCTTGAACACAGTATTGAATGGCTTGAACACAGTATTATTTCCATAAGCTTGTTGGGTTAAATGACATATGCATATATAAAGCAAAGAATATAGGAAACACTCAGCAAATATTTGCAGCTATTATTATTATTAATGATTGTGAAGGAGACATGGGCTTAGCAACTTGCCCCATTGGCTTGGGATACAGCAAAACTGTGGATCTGGTTCTATTCACACAGAGGGGAGATAAATGACAAGCTGACTCATACGCTAGGCCAGGATGAAACGGACAGCACAGACTTTGGAGGCTGAAAAAAAATCCTGCTCATCAAATTACAGTAAAAATTAACTTTTAGAAGGAACCTTAACATGCAGAAATATAGAAAAGAGGTAGAAGAAATAAGAGGGTAGGCCATCAGAACCCACACTATTTAGAAGGAAGGGACAAAAAGAAGGCTAAAGACTCCTTTTTGGTTAGGCAGCTGGAGACACTGAGCTTCTATTCTTAGAAGGTTTCTGTGGCCAGGAGCCGGAAGACAGGCATTATAATATTTAGGTCCTTCCCTAAAGAGTAGAAATGGGTTACCAAGAGAATAAGAAAATAAAATGCTTTTCTGGTTTTTTGTTTTGTTTTGTTTTGTTTTTTTGTGTGTGTGTGTGTGTGTGTATACTTGTTTCTAGTTATTTATGAGTATATTACAATGAAAGAACTAAAGATACCCTGTTTAAATAGTGTGATATAGCTCAGGGCAGAGAACATTCCTATTCCCGTAGGAAAAGATCTATTGTAACTGTGATGACTATTTTCAGTTTCCAAATAACCACATATCAAAAAATGATAATACTTCAAAAATTATAGTTATATGCAGTGTAACAACATTTCAGTGAACAGCAGACTGCGTATACAGCAGTGGTCACATAAGATTATAATATTTTTACTGTACTTTTTCTATATTTAGATATATTTGCATAGACACCATTGTGTTATAATTGCCTACAGCATTCAGTACAGTAACACTGCTGTACAGGTTTGTAGCCTAGGAGCAATAGGCTACGTCATATAGCCTAGACGTGCAGTAGGATATACCATCTAGGTTTGTACCTCTACAATATTCACGCAAGGAAATTGCCTATTGACATATTACTTAGAATATATCCCCATCATTAAGTGCTGCATAACTGTATATAAAGGTGTGTGTATGTCTTACCACTATCTCCTAATCCCTTTCTCTATTTGAAATTCCAATTTACATGATATAATTTTAAATAAAAATTAGCATAATCTAACTAAAGGTATACTGTAACCCCTAGAAAACAAATTTACCTGTTTCCAGATCCAGGTCTCCTGCTAACTAGCTATTTGACTCTTATCTCTGAGTCTGAAGATTTTAATCTATAAAACAAGAATAGGGCCAGGCACAGTGGCTCATGCCTGTAATCCCAGCCCTTTGGGAGGCTGAGGAGGACAGATTTACTTGAGCCCAAGGAGTTTGAAACCAGCTTGGGCAAAATGGTGAATCCCCATCTCTCCAAAAAAAAAAAAAAAAAAAACATTAGCTGGGCGTGGTTGCACACATCTGTAGTCCCAGCTATTGAGGAGGCTGAGGCGGGAAAGTCACTTGAGCCCAGGAAGTTGAGGCTGCAGTGAGCCGTGATTGCACCACTGTATTCTAGACTGAGAGACAGAGTGAAACCCTGTCTCCAAAAAACAAAAACAAAAAATAACCAAGAATATTGAAGTATTATGATTTGCAGATATATGCCGTCAAGCTATTGTTTTAATTTGAGAATTTTAAAAAATGTTTATAGCCCATGATCATTCCAGATTATGTTTAGCAAATAAAAGCTAGTTTTCTGTTAAGAATTAATGAAACAGCAAAGTGGTAAGAGTTGTGTGTATGTGTGTATATGGGTGTACTGGAGCTGAGGAAACAGAAATTCTTAATAGCCTCTGAAGAGTGTTTTTATTTTAGGTACCTAAAAACACTCATATTACATTTTAAATTACATGATTGCTAGGTAAACCTGCTGCTTCCTATATTCTACTAGCAACTTTTAAATGTTTTAAAAACTCAGACTCCAAATTAAAATTTAATTTCAAACCACTGTTTCATTATAGCACATCCCTTAAACATTTACACTATCAGTTTAGTGGCACATTATCATTTTCTTTTTAAAGTCTCTAGTTCTTAGAATCTACTATTGTTCCTTGCACAATCGATTTTTTTTTAAAAGTAGCTTGACATTTTCACACAATGTAAAAAACAAAGTTCAAACTGCAATTTCCTTTCTGTTGCCCATCTTACCATTTCAATTTCTTTATTTACGAACACTTACCAGATACAGTACATATCCCCATTCTGGAGCTGTGGAATAAGAAAGGATTCACAGAGCTGCAAGGCTAACATAGTTTTGCCTTCTTTTTCGGCATTACAGACGATATCAATTCCACTCTTACAATCAGTTTTCAATAAATGCTGTAAGAGGAAAAGAGAAATCAGTTCATATAATTAAAAATATCTAAGAAGCTAGTTGCAATAAATGTTTAAACATTCAAAAGAAATTGCTTAGATTTCTAGTTTTCTTCTACAAAGACAATGATGACTTGTACAGAAATATTTTCATGGTTTCATAGTTTCACTGTACAGCACCTACATTTTACAATGACTACTTTTAATCTCATTAATGTCCACAACCTATAGGTACATATGATCCATATTAGGAAAAGATTAATTCCTTCACCTTAAGAAACAAAATAAACATGAGCATTTTACCTCTAGTACTTTATTTTAAAGGCAAGATCATAATGCTTCTTGGGTTTTTTTTTTTTTTTACTCCTGGCAAGCTGTGAGCTTGTTGACTTTTATTTGACCTCTTCTCCATCACATCAAAAGTGCAATGTGAATAATACTTATTAATGAGTATATTTTATTGATTTCATCATTTGTTAATATCAGATTTTGACTAATTCAACATGACCTTAAGTTATGGTGCCAAAAGAAAACACATCCAGATAATGTAATCCTTAAATCTTTGGCATTACTGTAAAAGGAATTTAACAACAACCATGGGCTACTATTTTTTTTTTGGTTTTTTTTTTTTTTGGTAGGGTTAAAATGGTAATAGGCAAAAATAGTCTCAAACAATACCTCCCGGAATAGCTGATCTTCTACAGGTGACATAAACAGACATGTGAAGAGTGCTTGATGGAAGTATAAGTCTTTACTGATTTCTGGGTGATTTATACAAGATTTAATAAGAGCCATTGCTTCGGGTATGCGTTCACAAGCAATTAGGTATCTGGCACGTAGTTCAAAGAACAGTGGATTTTCAGAACTTAAATATTTGTTCACTATATTAAAAAGAAAACAGACTCTATTACTCTCAAGAAAAGATTCTCTCAAACTTTGTTCTTTGAAACTTTACCACTAAAATATGGTTTCTAATTAGATTTAACTACTTAAATAGCATTTTCCTTAGTAGGAGTTTATTTGTGAAAAGAATATTCAGTTATATGGTTGGAAAAAGGAAAATAAGAGTGACACCAAAACAGTGCTCAAGAAATATTTGTTGATTTCTTCTCAGTCTAAAAAGTAAATAACAGAAACAAAATTTTAAAAGAAAAAAAATTTTCTTCTTTCAGTTCATCAATGTTAAAATATGTTCCAAGTAACATGGGTCTATGTCTTTTTAGTCTAAGATTACATACTTTATCTTCTTACTGCTCAATATTTTCTTTAAGATTAAAAGGCTGAATCCTAATCTGTCACATTAAAACCATGTTAGTTCACATTAATTATAGAGATGTAATCTGAATTAATGAGAAAGCTGAATCACAAGAAAAATATATTTTATTTAAAGATAAAATTAATCCAAAAGTAGTGCCAAATAGGGCTGCCTATTAATATACATTTATGTATCACTAAGGATAATTACTAATTAATACTTTACACAGTTTTAAAATATATAAACACCGTTAGCTACATAAATTTATTTAGACCTAACAACAACCTTATGATGGGTATTATGATACTAGCTTTATAGATTGCAAAACTGAGTCTCAGAGAGGTCAAATGACTTGCCCAAGGACAAATAATTAAGTGGCAGAGCAGGAACTGGAACCCGTATTTTTATAATTTTGAATCCCAGAAGTATTTTAATTACTTATATTTAATCAGTAGCTTCTAAAGTGCTTACAAATGTTTTATTTTGGCTTAAAACTTTGTCTTGCAATTCTGTTTACAATATATGATATGCAAACACTGATTTGTATAGTTAATGCAAAGATAACTTCACTCTGGTCTTTCCCCTAATGATCACCAACTAGAGAAAAGTCAGCCATATCAATGAGGCTCTAGAGCAGCTTTTCCCAAAGTTTGAGGTATGCTAGTATAGGTATCAAAGGAGTATTTATTATTTTAATGTAATTCTCAGCCTAAAAGGCCATCGGCCCTCAGACCAACCAAGAACAGGTTTATTCTAGATCCTACGAGTGAAGCCTAAATCTATCCCTTAAAAGCTCAAACTTTCTTCTCCTCTGTCCTCACTTCTCTTGAAGCTGTCTTTTCTAGCTTCTTCCCCTCTGGGCACATGCATTGTCCTCATAATTTCCTCCAGTCTGTCACCCTCGCCTTCCCTATATTTGACTCTTCATACTTCTTCAGTAATCCAACTCTTCCGCCTCAGCTCCAACTCTCTCCCTTTTCAGTTTTTTTTTTTTTTTTAACTCCCTTTCCAAGATCCACACATCAAACACCAGTGTCCTTTTTACCCCTTGGGTTCTTCATAACACTGTCACATATACCTTAGCCCTATCCACCTAGTCTTATCCCACCTTCACAGCTCCTCCCCCACTTAACTGCATTCACAACCCACCCTAACCCCTTAACCTGTGACTAACAGAAATAACCTGCTCAATAAAATTTGTGGTATGAAATGTCTTTTTCACAAAACCAAGGTCTAACTGGTTCCAGGGTTGGGAGGTCTTGTTTTTTTCCCGTTGGCTGTCTCATAACTAAATTCCATTGGCTCTCTCCACACTTTTAAATGTTTTCTACACTTTTGTGCTTATTCACTGTTACTGAGCTTACATTCTACAGTTTTGGTGATCCAAAATGTTCTGGGGTTCAGGAATAATATGGGGAACATTTTAAAAAAGAATTAACAGCAGTTGACAAAGCCTCCTGCCTTGAAAGGAAATTCTGGCCTACAAAGGACCACTGTTAAATCAGATTGGACAGGAGGTGATATCAAAGAAATATGCAGGTAGTAAGGGTATGAGACAAAACTTCTAATGCATGAAGTTTGGGAAATACTGCTCTAGAATTCAAATTTATTCATTCAGTTAGTCACTTACTCACTCACACATTCATCATGTGGTCATTCATTCAATCAACAAATACTTATATTAAGCATCTACTCTGTACCAAGCACTGGGCTAGCTATAGGATATGCAGTAGTAGTGACAAAAATTCAGAGTTCCAGCCCTCATTAAGTTTCCTGTGTAAGGGAAGGGAGATTCCATGTGCTTTCATGAAAAGCAGATTTTTTGTTTCTTTAAAAAAAAAAAAAAAAGTTCCTACTTAAATAAATTTTAAAAATATAACTGAAGTGACAAAAATACACTCTCTGCAAATAACATCTAGTAGATGTGTTACCACTGAGAATTTCCATTACAAGAAATAAATGTACTGATCCGGGTGTCAGAAGTCACTTTGGGCCAGGTTAGAAAAACAAACACTTTTCATGTGAAAATACATCACTCCCATTATTCAGTATTATAAAATGAAGAAAAATCACTATTACTGCTCTAGTTAGTAAAGGAAAGTGTATTTGCTTCTCACAAATGTTGGTTTGATTTTGAATCTCCTGAAGTACCTATCTCCTGAGATGCTGGCTGAGCTTTAAGGACAGCTTGCAACACTGGATCTTCCCATGGGCCACCATCTCTAATGATTCGAGTCACCAGTTCCAGATTCACATTTCCATATCTGCGGAGGTGATTCTGGCATTCCTAGGAGAGAAAAATCATTTTGGCTCTGTGAATTTAAAGGGGTTAAAAACTAAACTTGATCATCATTGTCAATAAAATGACTGATGGCCAGTGAGGCAGCTATTAAACTATAAAAGAGAAAGGGTTACTACTGTAACCTAAGTAGGGTGTCGAAACCCCATGAACACAAATAGGCTTTAATGCCAAAGGTTATACAGCAGTATCTGTATATTGGACTTAGAAAATCCCAAACAGGGATGACGTGTAACCTAAAGGACACATCATTTCTAGGAAAAGAACCAGGTTGCAAAAAACTGAAATTTAAATGTTCAGTTAAATTTATATAAAGGTTCATAAAGTTCCTCTTAACAATGGCAGGCAAGAGCCTGACAAGAAAAAGAGAGTGTGGTAGGGCAGGGGGCGTGGGGTGCCTGCTAAATGTAAAGTCTCTCTCTGGCTGGCAGGTAGACAAAAGTCTCCTGTCCTGATCCCAAATATATAATCTAAGTCGTGGTAGAAGGCTGGAAGATGGAGATTCTGTTTCCCTTTGTTGGATAATTAGATTTGCAGTTTTGGGATTAAAAAAATGACAGGTTAAAGAAATAAATCTATAAATAAGTAAATCCAACCTCTACTTTGCTTTAGATTTAAGATAAAGATGTATTGTTAAGTTGGGCAATAGTTGTGAATTTGTCCATACATTTTCTGGGTTTTTAAAAAAAGATATTTGAAATGTTTTTCAGAGAATCTGCTTGGACTTGTCATTATAACATGAAATTTGTAACAAGTTTGTAAGCAATGAATCTTAGTTTACTGAATTTATAAATCTCTTTTATTAGATTTAGATTTATAAGATCTGTTTAGTTTGATTATGCTTTTTGATTCATTACATCCTTTGTTAGATTTTTTTTTTTTTTTTTTTTTTTTTGAGATGGAGTCTCACTTTGATGCCCAGGCTGGAGTGCAGTGGCGCGATCTTGGCGCACTGCAACCTCTGCCTCCCGGGTTCAAGCGATTCTCCTGCCTCAGCCTCCCGAGTAGCTGGGACTACAGGCACCGTGTCACTATGCCCAGCTAATTTTTTGTATTTTTAGTAGAGACAGGGTTTCACCATGTTAGCCAGCATAGTCTCAATCTCTTGACCTCATGATCCGCCTGCCTCGGCCTCCCAAAGTGCTGGGATTACAGGCGTGAGCCACCGTGTCCCGCCAAGGTATTGTTTTTTAAAATGGTTCAGAGAATCGAATTTGACAATTTAAAAAGATTAACTGAATATCTAGTAAAAGTATTATTTTCAAAAATGCATAAATAGAGCTTAAAGCGTTAAGAAAAAAACTAGATGTAGAAACTGGCAATGTTAAAAAAAAAACTGAGTATTGTACATCAATCAAAACACAAGCAATTGCCAGAATTTAATTCTGTGCTCACAAAATCTCTCAGATATTAAAAACTTAGTAGCAGTTATAAAGCAAAGCTTCAGAATTTAAAAAACGTATCTTCAGAAATGTTACTTATTAGATGAATCAAGGCTAGATATTCAAACACTTTGCTTTTATTAAACTGTCATATTTTTTCATAATTTGCTGAGATTATAAACTGATTTATATATGCCACATTGCATTCCTGGTTAAAATATACAAAAGAGGTTTTACTTGTTTTATGAGAGAAGAAAGTAGTAGAAGAAATCAAGTTTTAAAATAAAGAATCATTCAGTCCAGTCAAAACATCACTTATAAATAGTCAAACATTATGAAAATAAATATCTTCTAAAAGTTATTTAAGGTTGGTCCCAAATTAAGCAATCAAGCAAACAAAAATCCTACAAACAATGGGCAAGTTACTTAACCTCTCTGCTCTATCAGTCAATTCCTCTGTAAAATGGATACTAAAACACCTACTTCATAGGATTGTTGTGAGGATGAAGTAATAATATACAGTACTGGAAAGTGCCTGGAACAGTGCCTGGTACCTAGTAAGCGCTCAAAAGACATTAACTATTATTTCTTCTAGTATTTTAACAGTTTGAATAAATATTTTATTTTAGGGCATCTAATTTCCTTGACATGAAATTTCTGCATTTCCACATGTCAGCATGTTAAAGCATTCATTAAATATGGGGTAAATATAAAGGTATTGATCAGCCATGAATTTAACATACATGGAACACTGTAATGATTCTTAGCAACAGCTTCATGGGTAAAAACAATGATCAACTGAAACCTCCCAAGGTAAGCAAGGTAGCAAGCTCCCAAATTACTCTAGACATACAGATTACTGCCCCAAAAATTCAACTACTGTAAGCTAGCTTTTGGTCCAATCAAAGCACGAGAAATAAGGTAAGTTGGACACTAGTCCCTGAGTCATTGGTGAGCTTAGCTCTGCTGCTCAGTCCTGGGACAATCCATCTTTCTAGTTGTCTAAGGATAGGTGAGGCATCAGTCAGTACTATGGGACTTAGAACTGGACTTAGGACTAAGTCAAGATGTATTTCCAACTTCCTAAAGTTGGCTGAAAATAAGAAACACTTGGAGCTCTTTTTAAAAAACAGATTCCTAGTACCTAATTTAGACCTACTGAATCAGAATTTCTAGGGGAAAGCCCTGATAATTTGAATATTTAACAACTCCCACCCACAGGCAACTTTGGGACACTTTTAAAATTATACCTCCCACATTTAGTGTATACTCCCATAAATGATTACATTATGAATTATATACTTGACTCTTGCCGATCTTTGTTAAAAATTAGTAAACTAGCTTCCAGTCATTTTTCTAAGATAAAAATTAATTATAAATGGTGTTTTTGTGTATGTACACTTTGTGGGTCAAAAATACCATATTTTGGAGACCACTCTTATGGAAAACAGCTGAGGATAGGAAACAGATGAAATAAAGATTTCATTTTGGTCTATTTAAAAAGACAAGAAATAAAGATTTCATTTTGATCTATTTAAAAAGACAAAGGAAGAAAGAACAATAAGCTTACAAGTATTTTTTGGCTCCTCGTTCCTTAAATAGAATAGTGGCTTTTTTTTGGATGATATTCAATTTAACACCTCCAAAGTGAATAAGGAAGCACTTAAATTACTGTAGAATTCACAACTTATTCTCTCCTAGGGTATATATACACATTGTATTTTTCTTTTCTTTTCTTTTCTTTTTTTTTTTTTTTTTTTTTTTTTTTTTTTTTTGGGACTCAGAGTCTCACTCTGTCGCCCAGGCTGGAGTGCAATGGTGCGACCTTGGCTCACTGCAACCTTGGCCTCCCAGGTTCAAGTGTTTCTCCTGCCTCACCCTCCAGAGTAGCTGAGATTACAGGTGCTGCCCACCACGCCTAGCTAATTTTTGTATTATTAGTAGAGACAGGGTTTCACCATGTTGGCCAGGCTGGTATCGAACTCCTCACCTCAGGTGATCTGCCCACCTCGGTTTCCCAAAGTGCTGGGATTACAGGCGTGAGCCACCATACCCAGCCGTACATATTGTATTTTTCTAGAATATTAAATAATAAATTGTGCCTCTATATTAACTTAATCCTTTATTAAGTCATCAGTCTACTATTATGGATGCCCACATTACACTGTGCTAAATATAATCCCCTTAATTACTTCCATTCAACTTTGTGTCTTGGCCAAAGGTAGAGAGAAAATACAACTCCCTCACTTCTTTCAGAATCCATTTCTTAATGTTTTACTCCAAAAGGAAGATTTCTTTTCCCTGAACTGGTTGCCATTTTAGAGAAGGCACCTACAACATGTGTCTGTGAAGCTATGGATCAGTGTTCTGGCCATTCTACATAATTGGTCTGGATCCGTCAGCAGTTTATCATAGGATGAAATCTCAAATTTAAGGACTTCTGGACTTACCTGCCTACTCATTCATCTATTGCACATCATGAATCCTTTTCTTCAGTCTGGTCTCTTCCACATCTCCCAAAATTCACCTTGTCTTTTCTTGTCTATGCCATTTCTCATGTCATTCTCCTACAACTTCCATAAATGTATCTAAATCCTATCTTTACACAATCCCACTTTCCCCAAGAAGCTTCTGCTAGCTACCTTAATCCATAATAAACTTAATTTCTTCTCCTGCCATACTGAACATTTGTGCTACATTATTATGTAAGAGGAAGACCTTGCATTACTATCTTAAGTGTTGACATCTTCTTAGGTGGTTAAAAGTTTTTTCAAACAGAGACAGGAAAGGAAAGGTGTGCCAGAGAAGATACATTCTCAATACTAAGTAACTTTTTAATCAAAATAGGGTTTTATGGAAATCTGTGTAAATGGAAGCACTATGGAGTCTGAATGAAATGAAGATTCCAGAATAAAGCTACAGAACACCACCTATCCAACTCACTCATAAGCAAGTTACTGCAGCAAATTAAGACAAAAATGTAAAAGGTCTTCAATATGGTTAATATTATAAAAACATAATCTTTGAAATACAGTAGTCTTTATAATACTTTGAAATGAGATAAGAATAATCATAAATCTTATTACATGTTCATTGGTTATCTCATAGCAAAGCACTTCATAAAGTTATAAAATTTAAGGATGTTATGCATTTTTCCTTTACAAAAAGGCAATCATGTTTAATTTGCCATTCTTTTTTTATGACAGATTCCTGAGGAATATTTACCTGGTATTTTCAAAAATTAATCATTCTGAGCTTGCCCATATAAAATAAAGGGGACAGTTATAACAATGAAAGAAGTTACTGTTTGTCAATAGAAAGTTTTTACAAAGAAAATGATTTAAAATGAACGTTTGAGGCCGGGCGCAGTGGCTCACGCTTGTAATCCCAGCACTTTGGGAGGCCGAGGTGGGCGGATCACGAGGTCAGGAGATTGAGACCACGGTGAAACCCCGTCTCTACTAAAAATACAAAAAAATTAGCCGGGCGTGGTGGCGGGCGCCTGTAGTCCCAGCTACTTGGAGAGGCTGAGGCAGGAGAATGGCGTGAACCCGGGAGGCGGAGCTTGCAGTGAGCCGAGATTGCGCCACTGCACTCCACCTGGGCGACAGAGCGAGACTCCGTCTCAAAAAATAAAAATAAAAATAAAAATAAAATGAACATTTGGAAGTATTTATTACATGATTGCTGTTGCCAAAAATCAGTATGTCACCTATAATGCTTCTATTATGCCATTTAAAAACTTAAGAATTTTCTGTTGAAAAAATTTTCAACTGGAACATTTTAATGAGTTTTTAATTCATTGTTAAAAGTGGTTAGTATTAAAGAAAACATGGATTGACTTTAGGAATACAAATTCGGTAGTCAAATTTTGCATAATTCACGGAAGGCATTTTAAACCGGGCATCATGATTCAGAAAAGAAAATTTTCTTTTTTTTAATTTTGCTCATTTTTGTTTGGATTTATTATTTATTTTACTTTAAGTTCGGGGATACATGTGCTGAATATACAGGTTTGTTGCATAGGTATACACGTACCATGGTGGTTTTCTGCACCTATCAACCCATCACCTAGGTTTTAAGCACCCACATGCATTAGGTACTTGTCCTAATGCTCAGACAAGAAAATTTTCTATCAAAAGTATCCTTTTAACTTATGACCAAGCATCGAAGTAAACTGAACCTAAAATCAGACTTTGAATTACTATATCACTGTGATACAGTAATTTTGAAAATTTTTCAAAAATACGCTATAATCACATTAATGTCACTGACTTTATACTGTTGAATTTAAAACATTATTTTAGTTTTATCCTTTTTATTTTTTATTTTTTTTTTATTATACTTTAGGGTTTTAGGGTACATGTGCACAATGTGCAGGTCTGTCACACATGTATCCATGTGCCATGTTGATTTCCTGCACCCATCAACTCGTCATCCAGCATCAGGTGTATCTCCTAATGCCGTCCCTCCCCCCTCCCCCCACCCCACAACAGTCCCCGGAGTGTGATGTTCCCCTTCCTGTGTCCATGAGCTCTCACCGTTCAACTCCCACCCATGAGAGAGAACATGCGGTGCTTGGTTTTTTGTCCCCGCGACAGTTCTTTTGTTTTATAACGTATATAGTATGAGTACATGTGCATAAGTAATATACGCATAAAGGGGATAAGTGCTCAAATGTATTTTAAAAACTGTATGGTGTATCAGAAGTCTGGAGACCCTGGTCTTAGGTATTATTTGTTTTTATATTTGTGTTTGGGGCTGAATATAAAACTCATGTTTGTCTTCTATTGATTATCATGTCAATTTTCTTCACCATCTCCTGATTTGCTTCTTCCTTGCCATTTCTACAGTTACCATTGTAGTCTAGGCCTTTATCGACTACCACTCAGATCACCAAACTAAAGTTTCTTCATCCCTCCCCATCCCTAATAAAACAGTCTTTAGAAGGTTTTAAAAGCTTAGACAATAAAGCTCTCAAGATAGCAGTATAAATAAAACATTTAAACCTGTTCTTTTGCCATATACATTACTGTAAACATATGAGCATATCTTTATAATAGATTAGGGAATATGGCATAGAAAGAATTAGAATGCTGGGTTAAGAGTAAGACTTAGGCCCTCATTCTGCTTCTATAAACCTCAACTCTGTTGTGGCTTAATTTTCAGATATGTAAAATAAGGGAATTGGATTAATAATTTTTAAGATGACTCTCAGTCTCAAAATTATAAAAACGTATGAATGCCTATAAGTTACATTATTTGATTTTTTTAAAATAAGTAGCATTATGTATTTATTGAGCTATTTAAGGATATCCTTTTTGGGACTTGAAAAAAAGAATATTTAAAATATGAATATTCCTTGTTTAATAAGTAAAAAGTAATAAATGTACATGCTACTTTTAATTAGCAGAGTTTTATCTGAAGAGGAAGCCAATCATAACTACAGTAAAACCATCAACTAACAGCATAGTCATATTTCAAAATTAGTTGGTAGTTGCCATGCTAATGGAAGTACAACCCTATCATTAGCATTTTAAAATAAGTAATGAATTAATATGGCTACCATATTAATTGTCACTGTTCTAACTACTGTCATCATCCTAACACAGGCCTTGAAGCAGAATTAAGGTGCATGCAAGATTTTTTGAGCACAGGTTTGCATACAAAAAAATAAATATAAAATTTGATTTAGCAGAAAGAACATTAGAGTCAGTCAAGGGAACAGGTCACAGTGCTGCCTAAGCTACAAAGTGGGCTAGTTAGTCTCCAATAATTATTGTTTAAAGGATGAATGAATGAATCTCTCTGGTCCTTAGTTTCATCACTTATTTAAAAATGAGATTGAACTTAATGCCCTGTGCAGTTCCTTACAGCTTAAATTTTCTATAATATATTTTATCCGGGAAAATATAAATTGCTTCAAGCACCAATACACTGAGAATTCTAGTTATTATGTATTAGGACACTCTACATGATCTTTCAGTGAACAATGAATGCTTTAATGTGTTCTCAGAGCTAGTTTCAAAGTGTTAATCCTATCACTGATTTTAAAAGCACTTACATGCCTACTCTTGACAACACTAGACTGCAAGATGCTCACAATCTGCTTATGGTTGGATGCTATGTGTGAATAACTACCAATACACAATGCTTAATACCCTCTCCTGAAATGACTGTTCTATGTCATTATTCCCATGTCAAGGTATACTGACTGGCCTTTCCTGAAATATATTCAATTTATTGACACTGACAGTCCTAACTTTTGGAAGCTTGATCTCGATCCCTTTGGCTTAACCTGTCTGAAGTTTATGTATTGCAAATTTTGTTTTAAATAACTCTGGCTCTTGTTCCTCTTCAAAATAATTATACAAGTTCAACAGTTGAAGTAAGGTGTTTCTTTCTTAAACAGAAGATTATTTTGAAAAAACACAAAGTGAAAATCTTCTTGACATAGTGATACATGAATTATTAAACAGGATCAACTATTTCAAATAGATAAAAGCCAATGGAAAAATATCAAGGCTTATCTAAGAAAAATTATGTAAGAAATACAATCTTCACAAAATGATTTCAGAATCTGAAACTTTAACATCAGTCCTTTCCTCTCCCAATGATAAATGTATGGTACATTTGTCAAATATGTTTCTTTCATAGATAGTGAAATCTTTTCCCTTATACTTTTTCTCACAGTTGAGCATATTTCAACTTTCATTTTTTCTGCATGTTGTCAAAGTAGACTCCACAAATAAATGTTTGATGTTTTTGTTCCACCAATACATTTACTGATTCATCCTCCACCTGACTTTGCAAGGTGGTAACCAATGGACTATGAAATAAACGGTTTTAGACAATACACCTATTTTTTTGTGCGTGTGGGGGGTACTGTTTTTTAAAAGGTGATTAGGAAAGGATGTTACAACAAAAAGGATCATTTTTTCTTTAAAAAAATGAACCTAATTAATTTTCTTTAAAAAATCCATTACTGTGGATTATATACACTCATTCCTAATTCTGGTTTTTAGGAATTTTCCTGTCCCTTACCCTAAATTGAAACTTGCCAACCAACAATTCCATTGATGTACACAGTGGCCTCTACTGCTTCAATCTTTTTTATTTCTAATTGGCAAATAAGAATTATATGTATTTACAGTGTACATACAATGTGATGTTTTGATATATGTATACACTGTAAAATAATTACCACAACCAAGCTAATTAACATATTCATCACCTCACATAACTTATTTTTTTTTTGTAGTGAGAACACTTAAGATTTATTACCAGAGTAGTTTTTGAATGTACAATACATTACTATTAACCATAATAACCTTGCTGTACAATAGATCCCCAGAATTTATTCATCCTGTCTAACTAAAACTTTGTCCTCTTTAACCAACATCTCTCCATCCACTGCGTCCTTCAGTCCCTGGTAACCACCATTCTACTCTTGCTTCTGTGAGTTCAACATTTTTACACTCTACATGTAAGTGAGATCATACAGTATTTATCTTTCTGTGCCCAGATTATTTCACTTAGCATAATATCCTCCAGCTTATCCATGTTGTTGTAAATGACAAGATTGCCTTCTTTAAGATGAAACAGTATTTCACTCTGTGTGTGTCTGTGTATAGTATGTACACACACACTCATCTCATACCAGATTTTTAAATATCTATTCATTTATTGATGGACACAGATTGATTCCAATGCTGCAATAGACACAGGAATGCAGGTTATCTCTTTCACATACTGATTTCCTCTTTTTTGAATATATACCCAGTAGTAGGATTGCTGGATTATATGGTAGCTCTATTTTTAATTTTTTGGAAGAAACTCCATACTAGTTTCTATAGTAACTCTACTAACTTACATTCCCATCTACAATGTAGAAGAGTTCCCTTTTCTCCACACCTCAACAATACTTGTTATATCTTGTTTTTTTTATAATAGCCATTCTGGTTTTTTTTCAGACAGAGTCTCGCTCTGTCACCCAAGCTGGAGTACTGTGATGTGATCTTGGCTCACTGCAACCTCTGCCTCCTGGGTTCAAGCGATTCTCCTGCCTCAGCCTCCTGAGTGGCTGGGATTACAGGTGTGTGCCACCACGCCTGGCTAATTTTTGTTATTTTTAGTAGAGACAGGGTTTCACCATGCTGGTCTGGCTGGTCTCGAACTCCTGACCTTGTGATCCGCCCGCCTTGCCCTCCCTCCCAAAGTGCTGAAATTACAGGCATGAGCTACCACACCCAGCCTTTTATAATAGCCATTCTAACAGATGTGAGATGACATCTCACTGTAGTTTTTATTTGAATTTTTCTGATGATTAGTAATCATGAGCATTTTTTTCATATACCTGTAGCCATTTATATGTCTTTTTTTTTTTTTTTTTTTTTTTTAACTTTAAGTTCTGGGACATTTATGCGGCCAAAAAACATATGAAAAAAATCTCAACATCACTGATCATCAGAGAAATGCAAATCAAAACCACAATAAGATACCATTTCACACCAGTCAGAATGGTGATTATTAAAAGGTCAAGAAACAACAGATGCTGGCAAGGCTGTGGAAAGATAGGAAAGCTTTTACACTGTTGGTGTGAATGTAAACTAGTTCAACCATTGTGGAAGACAGTGTGGTGATTCCTCAAGGATCTAGAACCAGAAATACCAATTGACCCAGCAATCCCATTACTGAGTATAAACCCAAAGGAATATAAATCATTCTACTATAAAGACACATGCACATGTGTGTTTACTGCAGCACTGTTTACACTAGCAAAGACATGGAACCAACCCAAATGCTCATCAATGATAGACTGGATAAAGAAAATGTGGTACATCTATACCAAGGAATACTATGCAGCCATAAAAAGGAATGAGATCACGTCCTTTGCAGGAACATGGATGAAGCTGGAAGCCATCATCCTCAGCAAACTAACACAGGGACAGAAAACCAAACACCGCATGTTATCATTCATAAGTGAGAGTTGAATAATGTGAACACATGGACGCACAGAGGGGAACAACACACACCAGGGCCAGTCGGGGGTTGGGGGGCTGAGGGGAAAGATAGCATTAGGAAAAACAGCTAATGTATGCGAGGCTTAAAACCTAGATGACAGGTTGATAGGTGCAGCAAACCACCATGGCACATGTACACCTATGTAACATGTACATGTTTTGCACTTGTATCCCGGAACTTAAAGTATTTTTGTTTTTTTAAAGTTCAGAAAGGATGATACATCACTAAAAGAAATTTTTTAAAAAGAGGGGAATGCCTAAACTTCAGAAATGACTGTGGATTTATTTATCTTTCATTTGTTTGGCAAACATTTATATCGTACTAAGGGATTAAGACTACTAGTATTGGAGACACAAGGATGTGAAAATCAGTTTCCGCCCACTGGATCGAATGTTGTAGTGAAAGACACATCTAACCACAAATAGAATACTTGAGGATTAGTGCTTTGTAAGTAATGGTGGAAAAACTTAGGGGGGAAAAGTCACACACGGTCAAAGTGCAGTTGAGTAGACCCAGGAGAGAACTATTTGAGCAGAAAATATGGTAGCACAGTTTTGAAAATTTGCTCAAAAAATGCTTTGCTATTAAGCTGATATGGTTGTTTTCTTTTAATGCCTTTTAGCTAGCACTACAAAGGTTGCTGTGACTACCAAGATTAGGACCTTCCCAAATTAAGTCTTTGGGAAACTTATTCCAAGTACTCTAGAGAAGGGCCATGGTCCAGGTTTTGAGGTTTTAGTGGAAAGTCAGTAGTTCTAAACGTCTTCATCTTAGCTAAAAATAATAAAATCTGGGAGGTTTGCTGGTTTATGATGACTATACACTCTTATTTCTTAAGGGAGATCAACACTTGCCCCACAAAGCAGGGTGGGCTTTTCAACTCCTTTCATGTGGCTGGCTCTTCTACCTTTGATGATTTTTTCCACTTCTCCTATGGTATATTACGCAGTGAGATAGCCTTGAGCCTCCTGCTTGGGACATGATATCCCACACCACCTCCTAAATCCCTTTCCTGACTGACCCAAAGGACAAGCAAATAAAAAACAGGTTGTGTCTCAGGGAAAGAAGGCTTAATTAAGGCCCACTTATAGCCTGAACAAAAAAGATCTTTGTGACTTATATACTGGCTCCACGGGATAAGGATAGAGTTTTCTCTAAGGTCAGGGCAGGCTCATTAAAACACTTGCAGAGCTTTGGTAGTAAGACTTTTAGATTACTGGTTTAGTTGGCATTTCAGTTACTACCCCACAGTTGCTTTTTTCCCTTATTATTAAAACAACAACAACAACTAAAACATCTATGTTTCTCTTAATTTATAAAAGTAGTAAATGTTCTTGGTTGTTTTTTTTCTTAAACTAACCATCTATTGGGCAACAGTACTTGTAAGTTCCAGACATTTAAAACTCAGTGTGTCTAGAATGAAACTTAACGTCTTTCTATATGCTGCTCCTCCCCTTATATAATCACTGCTCCCTTAACAAATGTCACCACCCTGTAGTTATTTCCACATAGATGCCCAAAAATACATTTGATTCTTCTCTATCTTCCTTATCTCCATCCAATCAATACCATAATCTGAGATTTTAGTTCCAGATTATTGTGTGTGCTTTTTACAATTTGTATTTTCCTTTTCTAGAATCATTAGACATTAATGGATTCTTCATGATAACCGTAATAAAAATGCCTTATTTTTTCCTCAGGTCAGTCCTATTTCTTTTATTCTGTAATGACCCCATTTGTAAATTCTTTATTTTGATCACCTGGCATACTACTTTGTTGTCCTGATAAAAGACCTGTCATTGGTTTGTTTCCAAGTATTCAGACTATTTATTTCTGTTGCCCTACCTTATAAACTATAGGGCTTGACAACTATATTATTAAATCATATTTTTCCCCTTAAAAAAATCCAGACATTATTTATGCTGGCATTTGTTACTATGGGGAATTTTATTGCCAGCCTGATTTGATTTTTTCCTTTGTGGGAATCCTGTTTGTTCTACATGAGTCCTACACATTTTCAGAAACTTTCCTTTATCCCCAAAATTAAAAAGTATAACCAAGTTATGTCTGCAAGTAATTATGAGTTGAAAATTAAATTACATTTTAGATATTATTTCCTTCATTAATTTGGTTTTTGCTGGAGTTAATCTGCTAATTGCCTTCACTGTACTTTCAATTTGATAGTTCCATCTCTATATAATATTTTACCTCTGTATGTTCTTTGGGGTTGTCCCTTCTTTGCAATTTCACTTATATTCATGGAAGATATTATAAACTCAACCTCGGCAAAAACGTAACAGATCCTTTAAGAAAAAAAATTTTTAAACTGTCTTATCTTTCCAGTTAACTGATGATAACTGAGGTATTTATCCTCTTTAGTCATCTTTACCTACAACATCTAGAACAGAGAACTGTTTTACTAGCAGGTGAATAAATCTCTGTCAAATCCTTCATGCCCAAACAGAGGAGAAGAAAGTTTATATGTACTACAGTTTAATTTGGTAGATCATGGCCTATGAGAGAGTAAAGAGGAAGCTTAGGTGAAAGACAACCACACCTCTCTTATAAGACTTTCTTACCTCTGGGTAATGGGGCTGGCTGCATTTAGTTTGGATCATACCCTCATTCTCTCAATGGAAAGAATACTCTCATGAAAAGCCATATATATATGTGTGTGTGTATATATATATATATATGTGTGTGTGTGTGTGTGTGTATATATATGTATATATATATACACACACACACACACAACATATATACATACATATATATATGTGTGTGCGTGTATTTTTTTTTCTTTTGAGACAGAGTTTCGCTCTTGTTGTCCCGGCTGGAGTGCGATGGTGTGATCTCGGCTCACTGCAACCTCTGCCTCCCAGGTTCAAGCGATTCTCCTGCCTCAGCTTCCCAAGTAGCTGGGATTACAGGCATGAGCCACCACGACCTGCTAATTTTGTATTTTTAGTAGGGATGAGATTTCTCCATGTTGGTCAGGCTGGTCTCGAACTCCCATCCTCAGGTGATCTGCCCGCCTCGGCCTCCCAAAGTGCTGGGATTACAGGCGTGAACCACCACGCCTGGCCCGTGTATCTTATTTTTAATGTAGGTATAAAAGTCACTCAGGATTTCTGTCCTTTAGCCTCTGCTGCATGCCTGATGCACTTCTGAGAAGCAGCAACAAGAATGAAATTGACCACACCCCAAATCCCTACCACCTATTTCCTCCAGCCCTTGTTGTTACAAGCAGGGGATAGAGGGGGACATGACTCGATACCACTGGAAGTTCTCTCTTTCTCTCTATATTATCTTTTCCTCTCTCACACATTTCCCTGTTTCATCGCATTCAGTCAATCAAGTATTGTTTGGCCCATCCGTCAATCTGGCTTCATCCCTGAGCAGTTGACATAAAGCTCCCATCCTAATTTCCAGCATTTATCATTATTATTTTCCCTTATTTTACATTATTTTTGTCACTTTATTGGGAATCTCGAGAATTGCTAAATATAATGATGATGATGACACAGATGCATCATATGAGAAATGTAAACAAAAACTACTGGAAGTAAAAGGCTAAGAAGAAAACTTTTGGAGGCCAGTAAATGGAATATTTGGCTCTAAGAATGAAGTTTCTTCTAGAAATAACGGAGAGGAAAAATTATAGGTAAGAAGAGTTAAAAATTTCTACTTGAACAACTCAGATTTTAGGAGATCAGAAATTCATGGAAGAAAATAATAAATCTAATAGCTTGGTTTTGGTATTACTGCAAAAATAAAAATCCAGGTAGTAAGACCTGACAACCCATACCCTTCACCAGACAGGCTCTACTGCCTACCTTAAAAACAGTGACATGATCATTTTGCCAGGAATTATGCCAAGCACTTTACTCATTTAACCCATAAAGTGACTATGCAGCAAGTATAGTTATTGCCTCCATTTTACAAATAAAGAAACTGATACAGAAATTATGAAACTTGCCCAGGATGACACAGTGTAAGCAGCAAAGCTGGTAAACTCACAGTTGAAATACAGTGGGGAAAGGAAGTTAACTCAAATCCAACAAAAGAATACCTTGGTATTCAAAGTGTGGTTCAGGGGCTAGCGGCATTAATATCACCTTGGAGCTTATCAGAAATGCAGACTATCAGGCCCCCTCCCACAACTACTGAATCATAATCTAAATTTTAACAAGATCCCCAGGTGATCTTTATGTACATTAAAATATGAGTAGGACTGTGTTTGTCCTACTTATGGGAGATGAGAAAGAACACCATCTTATGCTAGTATGAATCTGTATGAAAGATGTATGGAGATGAACCACTTAGGGAGCTAGGGTTTGCACTTACTTGCACAGGAAAATAGATTAAAAATATTTCAAAAAGTGACATTTGGGATTGTCACTGAATTAGTCACTTATCACTATTGGTCACTATTATCAATGTCAGTCAAAAGCCTGGAGAATTCATAAGCTTGGAAAATACAAGGTTTTAGGGAGGTATACATGATGGACTACATGTTGGCCCTTCCTGAGTTCCTAAGGGCACAGGCCTGGGAAGCACCTACAGCATAAGCTCAGGTCAGCAAATGAAGGATGTTTCTCTAGGTAAAGATAACATGAGAGCAAAAGGTGAAACCTATCCTAGAATATAGGAGTTAGAGGCTCAAGGAAATTCAGAGGAGGAAGAAGCCACAGTAACAGAAGTGGCAGAAATGGCAGAGATTTTTAAAAGGTAGGGGGAGGGGGTTAGTAGATGGGCTTTAGAATCAGCCAGGATTAGAGAGCGTCAAAGGGTCAGAGCAGGAGATAGAAAAGTATGCAAAACTGTTAACTTTTCCTTGAGAAATTTCTTATTTTGATAACTGAATAGGCACCCTGCTTACAAGGGAAACAATAAAGGATATATCCCTTCACAAATGTTATGTTTTTCATACATTTAAAGTGGAAGTTAAATATTGCCCCTCATCTACTCCAAACATTTCAGTGGTTCCCATTGTCAGTGGTCAGCCAACATCTCATGAGGTATTTCTTTACCTCCCCATTTAATACTGAAATATCCTTCCCCAATATCACCATGCCAGCACTATCCCCGTCCTCCTTTGTTTTTCTCTAAGGAATCTGTCAATTTTTCATTTATAAAGGTTTGATTGTCTTTCTGTCCCTATACCAGAATCATTAATAACTCCACAATAGGAGGATTTTTTCTGTTTTGCTTACTACTGTTTTTCTCAGACCTTAGTACATTAGCACACTGTGGGGACTCAATAAACATTTGCCGAGTAAAAGTTTAAGAATGGATTACAAAGAATACAAGTGTCAAAAGAAAAATGGAATGGAAAATTAGTAAGTTTTAAATACTTGAATATATATTCTAATTGGAACATAAGTTCCATGAGAACAGGTATTTTTACCTCTTTTGCTGAAGGTAAGAATGGTTAAAGTAGAATGTTCAATATAATGTACCTAATACAGCAGTACTGGTTGTCTATAAGCCTTTCTTTTAACACCATGGTAACAAATGTAAGTTGTCTGTGTATTTCAGTTCTAAATGGGTGATCAGGGACGCTTCACCCCTAGGGGGAGCTCAAAGTACATCTTCCTTTACTTCGCCGAGTGGGTCAGGGTTGCTTCCCAGTAAGTAGTAATAAGATCAAATGTCTTTCATCTACAGGAGAGGCCTTGAATCTTTTGTCATTCCCATCTGAATTTACTCTCTTCTCTCCTATACCAGGTGCCCTAAAATTAAAAAAAAATCTTCTGTCTCCTAGCTTGGGAAAGCTATTATGAGAGAGAAAATCAAGGTACAGCCAAGGGAAAAAGTGGCATGGGATAGACAGCTTGCTTCAAGTCTGGCAAAGAAGAATCGTTTTTCACCAGGGCTAAGTTCTAGGAATCCACAAGGGTGGTTAGCAGGCTCTTTTCTAACAAATGTAGAATAGGAATTCCAGCTATGAACTGCTTGGGAATACAGTTAAAAATTAACTGTATGAGTTTTCTTTATCAGCCAGTAATAATAGGATCTTAAACACTGTCACCTTAGCAACCATTAAAAACTTATAAGCAATAAATAACCAATAAGCTATATTTAGGGGGAGCATAATGGTCTATTTTAAGTGTAGACAAAATGTGAAGTAGTAAACTGTTTTTTACCTGGAATGATCCAAGAATATCCTTTAAGGGCTCTTCATAAAACTCATCTCTTCCAAAGAACAGCAGCAACTCAAAGAAACTCCTAGAAAGAATAAGTGAATAACTTTCATTGCTTCTTTGAGTTTTGCTCCAATTAAAAGATTATCAAATAGTATCAGCTATCTAATATCAAATATTTGACTTAAAATATTTTGGTGTAAAAAAATTGTACTGATCACTAGAATTCATATTATGTTTTCTGTAAGATTTTAAAAGAAGTGCCTTCAAGGAAAACACAAAGAAATATACTTGTTTTAGAACTATAGAATGAAACAATTATATTACTCATGCCTACTAATGACCACAATGCAATACAATTTAATGGCATACAAGGTCACAACAATGATAGCTATACATAGAAGGATCATCTAAAATGAACCCAAAGTCTGGCTTCACCCTAATACAATGGGACGCCAGAGAAAATCCAAAATCTCATTTTTTTCAGGGTGATACAAGAGTTGAACAAAATTAACACAAAAACATAAGTTAGAGAATCACCATAAAACTCTCGGCCAACATTTATATTATAGCATATACTAACAACCATATCTAATAAATGACACATGGTTCCTCACACTAAGCTTACCTTGATTATCCCACTCATAACAGGATTGCTCAAATTCTGTAGTTCCTCCTTTTTAAATAAATTATTTGGAAATACTGTTACTAAATACTTTATGTGCTCTTAATAATTTATGATTCATAAAGAAAGGAACATGAATGATTTCCTAATCATGAGCATGGAAAATTATAAAATTATTTATTATTTAGCAATCCTAAAGTAGTACAAGTGACAAATCTCTCTAAATCTTAGATCTTAATTCATCTAGCAGATCCTCAAGTGTAACTACCTAAAGTTGTTTTTTAATAGTTTTTGCTTTTAATCAAAACAAATCACTAATAGACTAAAATTATAAAATGTAAATATGAGAATATATGCTTTTAAAATTATATAAAAGACCTAAATATTACACAATTACACATTTATAGCACAATCACCATACTCCATAACCTGACTTTTTATAAATTTGACTACTACAAATTTTAAAATATCAACAGACCACAAAACGTAAAACCAATCAAAAGCAAACTGATACACTGAGAAAGATTCTTTGATGATTTCCTTAATTTAAATGCTTCTACAAGTTAGGTTAAAAAAAAAAAGTCAATAACCTAGTAGAAAACTGCAAGAGAATATTTTGCAGAAAATAAATGCAAGTGGATTTGTTTTCCAATAGAAAACATGCTCTTATTCCTTATTAGGCCAAAATTATAAAGATTAAATACCATTTCTCCTCTCATATTTATGGAAATAAAAGAGATGATGTATTCTATGATGGCTTTGGTGTATAGAAACAGGACCTGATAATCTTGTTGGAGGAAATGTCAATGTTCCTATACTCATCACAATTTAAAATGTACACATACCATTTGACCTAGCAGTTCTACTTATAGAAATTTCATCCTCGAAATATACATATATAAGCTCAAAGACATAAACAACAATATACATTACAAATGGTTTATAGTAGCAAAAAACTGGAAATATTCTGAATGTCTACCAAAGGGTACTAGGTAAATTAAATATATCCATACAATGAAATATAATACAAATATTAATGGAACATTAGTGAGAATATAGCTACATCTATATGAATTAAAAAATTCCAAGATATATTGTTAAGCAAAGACCCAGAGATACATATTCATTACATTATCTTTGTGTAAATGGGAATGGAGGTGAGGGGTCAGAGGGTGGAGGGAACGTATACACCAATACATAAAGTTTGTACATTGTCAGACTATCTAGCAAGATATCCAACAAAGCAACTGACTCTGCAAAGGGTAAATAAGAACTAGGGGTCAGAAATGAAAGGGAGAATTATTTTTCATTATTAATCGTTTTGTAATTTTTTATTTTACTATTAGTAAGTATAAAACAAGCCCAACAAAAAGCATCTCTGGAATCTTCTCTATTCCTAGTAACAAAGCACTAATTCACATCTATCTCATCTTTAAACATCTAATGGACCTCCACTCTTGACATTCCATACTTACTCAAAATCCATGTTCAACACATCAGTTATTATCTTCCTAAAACACAGTAATGAACCCACTACTTACCAACTTTACAAACTGCTGTTTGGACTGTACCATCTAAAGCACAGATGGTAGTGTGCATGCCCCACTACCAGTTACCTAAATAACATGGTCCAACTCCATGATAATGATATTAAAAAGAGAAAAACCACATGCAAAATAACAGTAAATGAAGGCAAAACACATCAAACCTTTTCTTTAGAGGAAGTTTTAAGGAAGTCAGCAAGTATTTATGAAGAAAAGTCTGAAATTACTATAAGAATCTGAAATACATGTAGAATTAGAAACCTCTTGTTTCCAACCTGTTGTATTTCCTATTGACTGAATAAATAATCAACTAAATGTTTAGAGATCAACTTGTATAGCTCTCCTTATGGAAGAAAACTCTGTAGGGTGCAGAGTGAATGAGTCCAAAATAGTATAAAGTAGAAGCCCAAAATATAAGTAACAGCCTACAGCAAGGCTGGTAAACTACTGCTCACAGGCCAAATCTGGCCCGAGGAAGGCCAGTTTTTGTATAGTACATGAGAAATGAATGGTTAGCCATATTTAAATTTTTTTAAGTCAAAAGAACAGTATTTCATGGTGGGTGAAAATTACATGAAATTCAATTATCAGTGCCAATATATAAGGTATTACTGGAACACAGTCATATCCATTTATTTACATATTGACTACAGCTGCTTTCATACCACAGTGGTAGAGTTGAACAGTGACAACACAGACCTATTATAGGCAGACAGCCTATAATACTTAGTATCTGGTCCTTTACAGACCCATGGTCTAGCTGTTTGGGTTTGAATCTCAGCTCCACTACTTAATTGATGAGTAACCCTGGGCAAGTTACTTAATATCTCAATGCTTCAGTTTATTTATAAAACACAAGTAATAATAGTAACCACCTCTTGAAAAGCACTTGGCACAATTCCCGGCACTTAGTGCATAGGTATTTGCTGATTAATAACATAGTACAACCATTATTTATTAACGTGTCACCATCCAGATTTTCTTCAACAATCTATAAGGAAACACAAGATCTTCAGAGGTTTGTTCTGCTCAGCTATGCATATGTCAATTTTGTTGAAATGTAACAGGCTAATCATTCTTAAATTATCAAGATTTTAAAAAAATATCTGATTAAACTCATCAAAAGACTTCTTTCCAAAAATTTATTATTGTATAATATTTAGCAGTTTTTCATGTTGAACATGTTTAATATGTTTCTACAATAAATGTGTTTAATATATTATTTTTTACCATGTCTAATATGTTCCGTTTATACATTTATAAAAAATTTTAGTCCAAATTATAAGTTATGTACAGTTCACTTACCTAAATTGAAATAATTATCCAGGATAACAAAATGACTTACAGTTCCCCCTTGAATAACGCAGATTTAAACTGTGCAGGTCTACTTATAAACAAACTCAAGACTTCTGCTAACCCTGAGACAGCAAGATTAACCCCTCTTCTTCCTCTTCCTCAGCAAATTCAACATGAAAACAAGGATGAAGACCTTTATAATGACCCACTTCCACTTAATGAAGAGTGAATATATTTTCTTTTCTTTATGGTTTTCTTAATAACACTTATTCTCTAGCTTCCTTTATTATAAGAATTCAGTGTATTATACATGTAACATACAAAATGTGTGTGTATCAACACTCTATATTATTGGTAAGGCTCCCTACCAACAGTAGGCTATTAGTAGTTAAATTCTGGGGGAGTCAAAAGTTTTATGTGAATATGACTGCATGGGGGAGGGTGGTCAGCACCCCAACCCCTGCATTGTTCAAGGGTCAACTGTATATACAGACAAACATAATTTGCAGTAGGACAAATACATACTAAATGATATGTGTTTTGAATTTTAAAAAATCTATGATACATAATCATAATTATTTGCCTTTCACTTACTGAAGGGGATACATTAGAGAAATGCATCCTTAGGCAATTGTGTCATTGTGCAGACATCAGAGTGTGCTTATACAAACCTAGCTGGTGTAGCCTACTATACATCTAAGCTAAATGGTATATAGCCTATTGCTCTTCGGCTACAAACTTGTTCAGCATGTTTGTACACTGAATGTTATATGCAGCTGTAACACAATGGTAAGTATTTGTGTATCTAAACACAGAAAAGGTACAGTAAAAGTACGGTATTATAATCTTATGGGACCACTGTTGTATATGTGGTCACTGACCTTTAAAACATCATTCTGTGGCACATGACTGTATTACAAATGGTAATAAGGTACCAGACTTCCCTAAAACACACAGACAGACATAGTGTTTGATAGTGATAACCAGAATTATTATTCTTTTTTGGATATGTTCAGTGTATACATTTATAAAAAATGTTAGTCCAAATTTTATGTACAATTTATTTACCTAAATTGAAATAATTATCCAGGATATTCCCAAACAAAATGATTTACAGTTCCCCCTTGAATAACCCAGATTTAAACTGTGCAGGTCTACTTATAAACAAACTCTTAGACTTCTGCTAACCCTTATTCTTTTTTGGATTTCTGTAGCATATTAGTAATTTTTACACTAAAATACAAGAAAAATTTGTGCATTTATCTACCATAGGAAAATTCCACTAAATATGATACTTAATTGTCCAAATAAAAGAAATCCACTTACCAATTTAAGTAAAGGAAAATTAGGTCTACTCTACGTGAGTCACACAATAATATAATAAACCTTTACCCACATTTTATTTAAAACACTCAACTTTTAAGAACTTTTTCTATATATACTAACTGAAGGTTTGGTACCTTACAGAAATTTCTATTCAGTCCTACTTAATAGTAACAAAGAGCATTTGATTGTGGGTAACGTTGACATACTCAACTATTCTAATGCACTTAATCTTCAAAATATTTTCTTCAGTAACATCTTTACTGAGGGAGGAAAAAGTTAACAGTTTTGTTCATACACACACACACACACACACACACTAGTGCCCACTTATCCACAGGGGATACATTACCAGACCCCTGGATGCTTGAAACCACAGATAGTACCTAACCCAATTTTCATCAATTTGAATATGTTTCTGTTCATGTCTCCCACTCACAAATGTAACGCCTTTTCCATCTTAACTAAGCACCTTAACATGCACTGTGTGGCTTTAAATTTTGCAGTTTGAGGTGTGACAGTAAAACTAGCATGAATTTCTTTGTCCCTCACAATGTCAGAGATAGGAAATTTGTTCACTGTGAGATTTTAGCAACCTCAGCATGCAAATTTTTTTTTTTTTCTGAAGTTGAGAACTTTCATCTTTTCAATTGAAGCACTTTACAGCTTCTCTTTGGCATATATGAATTACCGGCATCACTACTCTTGGCTTTGGGGTCATTATTAAGTAAAATAGGGGTTACTTGAACACAAGCACTGTGATACTCATGATAGTTGATCTGATAACCTAGAGGGCTACGAAATGACTAATGGGCAGGTAGCATATACAGTGTAGATACACTGAACAAAGGGATAATTCACATCCTAGTTGGGATGGTGTGAGATTTCATCATGCTACTCAGAATGGCCTGCAATTTTAAAATGTATTATTTCTGGAATATTCTATTTAATATTTTTGGACCATGGTTGACTATGGGTAACAAACCGCAGAAAGTGAATCCACAGATGAGGGGAGACTACTGTACGGACAAAACTAAAGAAACTGTACATTGTATTTTCCATAGTATGAGTCACTAGGTACCTTTAATGATCCTCCCTCTGTAAACAATTAAAATGCTAGATAAAATAGCTTGCCTTGACTAAAAATTCAAATAGCTACACCAGTATATTCTTCCCCACATTTCTAGACTGGAAGGAAAACTGCCAGTGTGAACTTGGAGCTAAGTAGAAAAAGGAAAAAAAAAAAAAAAAAAAAAAAAAAACTACTTTGAAAATCTTCTCATGTAGGTCGTGACCTGAATTCATATACCTACATGGTCAAAAAATTCTCAAGCCAAGAATTGAGCTAATATTGGTCCCAAGCTAGTAATATCTCCAGGCACCTGACAAAAACAAATGCAAATTCTTTCAATCCAGGCTTCAATTACCACAAATAAATTTATTCTAGAAAATACAAACTCACAATATAAACAAAAATAATAATGATAAGAACAATAAAAACCACAACATACAAGGAAACACAGCACTATGAACAAGGCCAAAAGAACGTTAGTCACAGAGACTTTATTAAAATCATACAGAATATAAAATATGGGTATTATATAGTTTAAGAAATGATGACATTAAAAATATAAAGAACAAGATAAAATTATCAGTAGTCAAAATGCTTCCAGAAATAATAAAGTCACTGAAATTAAAAGTCAACAGGCAGATTTTATGGACGATTAGATACACCTGAAGAAAAAATCAGTACACTGAAAAAATTATCCAGAGTACCTACAGAAAGACAAAGAAATGGAAAACACAAGAAGCAAGAGTTAAGGAACACAGAGGTGGAGTAGACATGTTTAATCACAGTTCTAAAAGGGAAATAAGAAATGTGGTAAAGACATTAACTGGACAAGAATTTTTCACAGCTGATGAAAAATCCAAATCCATAGATTCAGGAGAGACCAGAAAATGCCAATAGAGATAAATAAAATAATTATACATCTAGCTAATCATAATAAACTATAAAATACCAATAAAGAGCAGTGGATAAACAGAGAAAGATATAGACTGTTTACAAAAACATGGGAAATTAAACTGGAAAGAAAGGTCTAAGATGCAAATCAGTAAATATACAGGCTAACAAATTTTGACAATCTGAAGTACTAATAAAAATAATCTCATCTAGGCTTTAAAAATAGAGCAAAAACACATGACATCAATAACATATAAGCATTCATTCAGCGTTAGTGTTCCAATGTCATTTTACTGGAGGAAGATAAAGTATATAAAGTGTATACCTCAATAAGAGCTAAATTCCCCTTAACTAATTTACACATTTACATACAGTAAAAGTATCTTCAAGTTTTTCTGGGGGTAGACAATTTCATTACAAAATTGCGTATCTGGGAAACATGAAAGAAGAGAAATGAAAAGGGACTAGCCAATATTACATTTTGTAAAGCCTCTATAATTAAATCAACATTGTGTTGGCACATGAACAAATAGGCTAATGAAACAATAGAAAATCCAAAAAGAGACCACAATAGTATGTGAAAATTTAGTATATGATAAAAACAGCATCTCAAATCAGGGAAAAATTCACTTCTTCATACTGGACAGCCAAATGTTAAAAATTATACAGTACAAATATCAGAAAAAAAATCCTCATGTAACTTGGTTACTGAGAAATGTTTAACTATGATAAGAAACTCAGAAGCAATAGGGGAACATTAATATATTTTAATTACATTTTAAAAATCTACATGGCTTAAAAAAGCATTAAACAAATTAACACCACATGCAAAGCAAAAGATAAATGAAAAAAAGGACCGAGGCCAGTGGCTCACGCCTGTTCCAGCACTGGGAGGCCGAGGCGGGTGGATCAACTGAGGTCAGGAGTTTGAGACCAGCCTGGCCAACATGGCGAAACCTTGTCTCTACAAAAAATACAATTAGCTGGGGGTGGCTGCACACATGTATAATCTCAGCTACTCCTACGGCTGAGGCAGGAGAATTGCTTGAACCCAGGAGGTAGAGGCTGCAGTGAGCCGAGATCACACCACTGCAATCCAGCCTGGGCGACAGAGTGAGACTCTGTCTTCCAAAAAACAAAAAGACAAATGAAAAAAATATACATTTTCAACTTACACCACAGGAAGGGCTTAACATCCCTATAACAATAATGAGAAGAAAAAGTCCAACTAATTTATAGAAAGTAGGATTGACATATCATCAGACAGCTCATGGAAAATCAAACACAGATGGGCTTCAAGAACATCTTAGTCCATTGTGCAGCTGTAACAGAGTACCTGAGACTGAGTAATTTTTAATGAAGAGAAACTTATTTGGCTTCCAGTTCTGGCAGCTTGTCAGAGTGCCAACAGGTTTGGTGTCTGGTGAGGCCCTTCTCTTCTGAGAAGATGGCACGGTGAATGCCACATCCTCTGGAGAAGAGGAAGGCTAGATCATTACATGGCAGAAGGTAGAAGGGCCAAGTGGCAAAAAGGGGCCAAATTCACCCTTTTATAACAGCATTAATCCCACTTGTGAGGGCAGGCCCTCATGGACTAATCACCTCTCAAAGGTCCCATCTCTTAATACTGTTACAATTCCAATTAAATTGCAACATGAGTTTTGGGGGGATAAAACATACCAAAGGATATGAAAAAAAGATATTCAGACTTCAGTCACAATAAGAAAAATACAAATTAAAAATATACCAAGATGCCATTTCTCATTTATTAGTTTAGTCAAAAAAAAATCAGACTATTGACAGAATGAATTGTGATGAGGTCAGAGGTATACAAGGCCAGATTTTGTGGGTAGGTATGCAAAATAGCACAAGCTCTATGGAAGGAACACTGGGCATATTTAGCAACATTACAATGTGTTCATCCTTTGACCCAGATTCTAGGAACCTATCCCCAAAATCTGGCAAAAATTCAAAAAGAGTTATCCAAAAGGATACTATGATTTTGAAATCATAGCACTATTTATAACAGGAAAAGAATGGAAACAACTCAAACACATACCAGTAGAGGACAAATTGACTGACTATGCTACATCAACACAACCGAATTCATAGAATTCACAGAATACTATAAATTGTAAAAAATGAATTTGGAACAGGCTGTATCACTGTGGAATGATCTCCAAGATATAATACTAAGTAAAAAAAGCAGGGTGGAAAAATGTATGTATCTGTTTATCTAAAAAAGGGCATGGAGGCATGGATATGTTATTTGTTAGTTGGACCTTGCTTTTCTATCAACCGAATTCCTGTCTTTAATAGGCATAGACCATTTGAATTTTATGTAATTTATGTTTGTTTTCTGAGATGGGGTCTTGCTGTCTTGCTCAGGCTGGAGTGCAGTGGCGCAACTCAGCTCACTGCTACCTCCACCTCCTGGGTTCAAGCAATTCTTGTGCCTTAGTCTCCTGAGTAGCTGCGATTACAGGCACGTACCACCACACCTGACTAATTTTTGGTATTTTTAGTAGAGACAGGGTTTCACTATGTTGGCCAGGCTGGTCTCAAACTTCTGGCCTGAAGTAATCTGCCCACTTTGGAAAGTGCTGGGATTACAGGCGTAAGCCACCGTGCCTGGATAAATTTTATGTGATTTTTAATATGCTTAGATTAAACCCCATCATCTTAATAGTTTTCTTTGTTCTGTCTATTCATTGTTCTGTTTGACCTCTTCTTCCTCCTTCTTTAGGATTGAGCAATTTTAAGATTCCATTTATTGTCCACTTTGGCTTAACACATTCACCTGTTTTTAGTGGTTACTCTAGAGTTTGCAAATATACATGTATTTAAAAATCCCAGCCTAATCTCAAACAATATTATGGTGCTTTAGATATAATAACCTATGTACTATTTTTGTCATTCATTTGGTTTTAAATATGCTACAAACCAATAATATTTCACTACAATTTTTGCTTTATTCCTGGCATCTGGAATATATGGCCCATAGGCTGCCTGCCAGTTTGTATAAAAATTGTGTTGAAACACAACCCTATCCATTCATTTATGTAGTGTTTATGGCTGCTTTCTTGCTACAAGAGCAAAGTTGAGTAGTTACAGAGACACTAGGGTCCATGAGTCTAAAATATCTAGCCCTTTTAAAAACTGTTTTGTGAACCCCTGCTTTAGACCATCAGTTATGTTTTACAGTGTTTAAAAATAAGAAAAATTTAATTTGATATTTATCTTCAGTTTTAATTTACCATTTTCAGCTCTATTTCCTTAGACACATCCAAATTTCTTCTAGCATCTTATGCTGCTTATGGAACTCCCTTTAACATTTTTCTGTAGTTCAGGCCTGCCAGAAATGAATTACCTCAGTTTTTGATTAGATACATCTCTCTCTTTTACTTTAGAAATATATTTTCTCAAACTGAAAGTTTGGCCAGGAGTGGTGGCTCATGCCTATAATCCCAGCAGAGGCCGAAGCAGTGGATTGCCTAAGGTCAGGAGTTCGAGGCCAGCCTGGCCAACATGACAAAACCCCATCTCTACTAAAAATATAAAAATTAGCCAGGCATAGGGGCGGGAACCTGTAATCCCAGCTACTTGGGAGACAGGCAGGAGAATTGCTTGAACCCGAGAGGCAGAGGTTGCAGTGAGCCAAGATGGCGCCAATGCACTCTACCCTGGGAGACAGAGCAAGACTCCATCTCAAAAAAAAAAAAAAAAAAAGTTAATACATCTCCTTCTGTCATCACTTTAAAGTTGTCACTTCATTGTGTTTTAGCTTGCAATTTCTGAAGAGATGTCCGCTACACATTATCTTCATTCTTCTTTGGGTAATGTCATTTTTTTTCTCTTGTTACTTTCACCTACTTGTGTTCTAGTTTCTGTAGCTGGATCCTTTTCATTATTTTAAGAAAATTCATGGCCATTATTTTGACAATATTTATTCTGCCTCATTTTATCTTCTGAGATTCCAGTAGACATGTTATACAGTTTAGATTTTCCTAAATTCTTAGACACTCTGCTCTGTTTCTCCTTGCCTTTTAGTTTGGGTATTTCTGTGAATCTACATTCAAGGTTCATTCATTCTTTCTTTAGCTGCATTAAGTCTAAGGAATCTGAAGGTCTTAGCCATTCTTCATCTGTTACTGTGTGTATTTCCAGATTTCCATTTGAATCTTTCTTAACATTTCCGTCTCTGTACCGAAATTTCCAATCTGCTTAAACATATTATCTCTCTTTTCCACTATAGCCTTTATATCTGGATCTGGTTCTACTGATTGCTTTATCTCTTAATAGTGGGTCTCTTTTTAAAAAAAAAAAAAATGGGTCTGTAATTTCTGGTTTTTGAAAGCTGGGCTTCATTATATAAGGCCATTATCCTAAGTGAATTAACGCATGAACAGAAAACCAAATAACACATGTTCTCACTTATAAGTGGGAGCTAAACATTTCATACTCATGGACATAAAGATGGCACAACAGACACTGGAGACTACTAGTGGGGCAGAGGGTAGGATTTAAAAACTAACTAGTGGTTACTATGCTTACCACCTGGGTTGTGGGATCATTCATATCCCAAACCTCAGCAACATACCCATGCAACAAACTGGCACACATACTCCCAGAATCTAAACTAAAAGTTGAAATTATTAAAAAAAAAAAAAAAAAAAAAAAGACAGTAGAGGTTGAGGTAAACAGCATTTATGCCTAGAAAGAGGCATGTCTTTTCTTCTGCTAGGGCTTTACTGTGGAGCATATGAGTAAAACCAGTCAGAAGTTAAACTGAATATGGATTTTGTTGTTGGTATCATGACCTTCAGTGCACCACTGGCTTAAAATTCTTGCACTATTATATATTGGGTTTACAGTAGAGACTGAATTGCCAGATACTATTTTAGGATTTGGCCCATGGGCGATAGTTTGTGAATCCCAGTGATAGAGAAAAAATTAACCATGTTAAGTAAAGAAATGGAAGACACAAAAGACCTTCATCAAGCTTTTGCACATAAAAAATATAATGTCTGAAATGAAAGATACATTGTATGGGATTAACAGCAAATTTGACATTATAGAAGATCATAGTATAATGGGAAAACAAAGGTATACCACTAGAAAACTATTTAAAATAAAAGAGAAAGACAAAAAATGACCAGAGCTATTAATGAGCTGCAGGACAGCTGTTGTTCCCCTTCAGGTAGCATCCCTGAAGAAAACACAATAGTGGTTTCTAAAAAAAGTTTTTTGAGGACATTTTCAAAAGTTGACAAAAATTGTAAGCCCACAGATCCAAGAAGCCTAAAATCAAGAAACATGAAGAAAACTACACAAAACACATTACAACCAAATTTCTTAAAACCAGCAATAAACTTCAAAAGACACCAATGAGAAAATGAAAAGACAAGATATAGCATGAGATAAATCACAAATCACATATCTGATAAAGAGTGTATATCCAGAATACATAAAAAATTCTTAGAACTCAGTAAGATAACAATACAATTTAAAAATGGGCAAAAAAATTTGATAGATTTTGCCAAAGAAAATATAAAATAGCAAAGCACACAAAAAGATGCTTACCAACGACAGGACTGAGGAAATGCAAATTAAAACCAAAATGAGATACTACTGTATAACCATTAAAATGGTTATTATGAAAAAGATAAAAAGTATTAGTGAAGATGTAAAGAAACTGCTACCCCCACAGGAAATTGGTTAGAATTTTAATCGTACAGTCACTTTAGTTATAGAGTAGCAGTTTTACAAAATGCTAAACATAAACTAATCATACATCTAACAATTCTATGCCTAGGTATCTACCTAAGAGAAATGAAAAGATGTGGCCACAAAAGACACATACAGAAATGTTCATAGCCCAAAACTGGAAATAATCTGAATAGCCATCAATTGCTGAATGCATAAATAAAGTGTAATATATCCATATACTGAAATCTATGGAGCACAAAAAGAAATGAGCTACTGATAAATGCTATAACATAGGTAAACCTCAAGAACATTATTCTAAGTGAAAAATAGTCATCTGACAAAGGGCTAATATCCAGAATCTACAATGAACTCAAACAAATTTACAAGAAAAAAACAAACAACCCCATCAGAAAGTGGGCGAAGGATATGAACAGACACTTCTCAAAAGAAGACATTTATGCAGCCAAAAAAAAAAAGGAAGAAATGCTCATCATCACTGGCCATCAGAGAAATGCAAATCAAAACCACAGTGAGATACCATCTCACACCAGTTAGAATGACAATCATTGAAAAGTCAGGAAACAACAGGTGCTGGAGAGGATGTGGAGAAATAGGAACACTTTTACACTGTTCGGTGGGACTGTAAACTAGTTCAACCATTGTGGAAGTCAGTGTGGCGATTCCTCAGGGATCTAGAACTAGAAATACCATTTGACCCAGCCATCCCATTACTGGGTATATACCCAAAGGATTATAAACCATGCTGCTATAAAGACACATGCACACGTATGTTTATTGCGGCACTATTCACATTAGCAAAGACTTGGAACCAACCCAAATGTCCAACAACGATAGACTGGATTAAGAAAATGTGGCACATATACACCATAGAATACTATGCAGCCATAAAAAATGATGAGTTCATGTCCTTTGTAGGGACATGGATGAAACTGGAAACCATCATTCTGAGCAAACTATCGCAAGGACAAAAAACCAAACACTGCATGTTCTCACTCATAGGTGGGAATTGAACAATGAGAACACATGGACACAGGAAGGGGAACATCACACTCTGGGGACTGTTGTCGGGTGTGGGGAGGGGGGAGGGATAGCATTAGGAGATATACCTAATGCTAAATGACGAGTTAATGGGTGCAGCACACCAACATGGCACATGTATACATATGTAACAAACCTGCACATTGTGCACATGTACCCTAAAACTTAAAGTATAATAATAAGATAAAATAAAGAAAAAGTCATTTAAAAGACTATTTTACATGACTATTTCACAAGACTACTTTAAAATATTTTCACTTGCTCTAAGTGAAAGTATCCAAAATAATACATATTCTATGATATCATTCATATGAAATGTCTAGAAATAGCAAATCTATAGAGATAGAAAGCAGAGCAGTATTTGCCTTGAGCTGGGTAGGCACTGGGGACTGAATGCAAATGAGCATGAGGGAGCTTTCTGGGGTAATGAAAATGAAAAACTGGACTGTGGTAATGGTTGCACAACTCTATAAAACTTACCAAAAAATCACTGAATTATAAACTGACAACGGGTGAATTATATGGAATTTATACTTTTTAATAAAGCTTTACATAAAAAAAGATAACTAGCAATGGGTAAGGAGTGGGGAAATATAGCTGAAACAAGATTGACAATATACTGATAACTGTTGAAATTAGGTGATAGTTGCTTCTACTACTTTTACTTTCAAGTATACTTGAAAATTGTCATAATAAAGTTTTCCTTTATTATACTTTAAGTTCTAGGGTTCATGTGCACAACGTGCAGGTTTGTTACATATGTATACATGTGCCATGTTGGTGTCTGCACACATTAACTTGTCATTTACATTTGGTGTATCTCCTAATGCTATCCCTCCCCCCTTCCCCCACCCCACGACAGGCCCCAGTGTGTGATGTTCCCCACCCTGTGTCCAAGTGTTCTCATTGTTCAATTCCCACCTATGAGTGAGAACATGCGGTGTTTGGTTTTTTGTCCTTCTGACAGTTTGCTCAGAATGATGGTTTCCAGCTCCATCCATGTCCCTACAAAGGACACGAACTCATCCTTTTTATGGCTGCATAGTATTCCATGGGGTATATGTGCCACAATTTCTTAATCCAGTCTATCACTGATGGACATTTGGGTTGGTTCCAAGTTTTTGCTATTGTGAATAGTGCTGCAATAAACATACGTGTGCATGTGTCTTTATGGCTGCATGATTTATAATCCTTTGGGTTTATACCCAGTAATGGGATGGCTGGGTCAAATGGTATTTCTAGTTCTAGATCCTTGAGGAATTGCCACACCAACTTCCACAATGGTTGAACTAGTTTACAGTCCCACCGAACAGTGTAAAAGTGTTCCTATTTCTCCACATCCTCTCCAGCACCTGTTGTTTCCTGACTTTTTAATGACTGTCATTCTAACTGGTGTGAGATGGTATCTCATTGTGGTTTTGATTTGCATTTCTCTGATAGCCAGCGATGATGAGCATTTTTTCATGTCTGTTGGCTGCATAAATGTCTTCTTTTGAGAAGTGTCTGTTCATATCCTGCACCCACTTTCTGATGGGGTTGTTTGATTTTTTTTGTAAATTTGTTTAAGTTCTCTGTAGATTCTGGATATTAGCCCTTTGTCAGATGGGTAGATTGTAAAAATTTTCTCCTATTCTGCAGGTTGCCTGTTCACTCTGATGGTAGTTTCTTTTGCTATGCAGAAGCTCTTTAATTTAATTAGATCCTATTTGTCAATTTTGTCTTTTGTTGCCATTGCCTTTGGTGTTTTAGTCATGAAGTCCTTGCCCATGCCTATGTCCTGAATGGTATTGCCTAGGTTTTCTTCTAGGGTTTTTATGGTTTTAGGTCTAACATTTAAGTCTTTAATCCATGTTGAATTAATTTTTGTATAAGGTGTAAGGAAGGGACCCATTTTCAGCTTTCTACATATGGCTAGCCAGTTTTCCCAGCACCATTTAATAGGGAATCCTTTCCCCATTTCCTGTTTTTGTCAGGATTGTCAAAATCAGATGGTTTTAGATGTGTGGTATTATTTCTGAGGGCTCTGTCCTGTTCCACTGGTCTGTATCTCTGTTTTGGTACCAGTACCATGCTGTTTTGGTTACTGTAGCCTTGTAGTATAGTTTGAAGTCAGGTAGCATGATGCCTCCAACTTTGTTCTTTGGCTTAGGATTGTCTTGGCAATGCGGGCTCTTTATTGGTTCCATATGAACTTTAAAGTAGTTTTTTCCAATTCTGTGAAGAAAGTCATTGGTAGCTTGATGGGGATGGCATTGAATCTATAAATTACCTTGGGCAGTATGGCCATTTTCACGATATTCATTCTTCCTATCCATGAGCATGGAATATTCTTCCATTTGTTTGTGTCCTCTTTTGTTGAGCAGTGGTTTGTAGTTTTCCTTGAAGAGGTCCTTCACATCCCTTGTAAGTTGGATTCCTAGGTATTTTATTCTCTTTGTAGCAATTGTGAATGGGAGTTCACTCATGATTTGGCTCTCTGTTATTGGTGTAGAGGAATGCTTGTGATTTTTGCACATTGATTTTGTATCCTGAGACTTTGCTTAAGTTGCTTATCAGCTTAAAGAGATTTTGGGCTGAGACGATGGGGTTTTCTAAATATGCAATCATGTCATCTGCAAACAGGGACAATTTGACTTCCTCTTTTCCTAACTGAATACCCTTTATTTCTTTCTCTTCCCTGAATGCCCTGGCCAGAACTTCCAACACTATGATGAATAGGAGTGGTGACAGAGGGCATCCCTGCTTGTGCCAGTTTTCAAAGGGAATGCTTCCAGTTTTTGCCCATTCAGCATGATATTGGCTGTGGGTTTGTCATAGATAGCTCTTATTATTTTGAGATACGTCCCATCAATACCTAATTTATTGAGAGTTTTTAGCATGAAGGGTTGTTGAATTTTGTCAAAGGCCTTTTCTGCATCTATTGAGATAACCATGTGGTTTCTGTCTTTGGTTCTGTTTATATACTGGATTACGTTTATTGATTTTTGTATGTTGAACCAGCCTTGCATCCCAGGGATGAAGCCCACTTGATCATGGTGGATAAGCTTTTCGATGTGCTGCTGGATTCAGTTTGCCAGTATTTTATTGAGGATTTTTGCATCAATGTTCATCAAGGATATTGGTCTAAAATTCTCATTTTTTGTTTTGTCTCTGCCAGGCTTTGATATCACGATGATGCTGGCCTCATAAAAAGAGTTAGGGAGGATTCCCTCTTTTTCTATTGATTGGAATAGTTTCAGAACGAATGATACCAGCTCCTCTTTGTACCTCTGGTAGAATTCGGCTGTGAATCCGTCTGGTCCTGGACTCTTTTTGGTTCGTAAGCTATTAATTATTGCCTCAATTTCAGGGCCTGTTATTGATCTATTCAGGGATTCAACTTCTTCCTGGTTTAGTCTTGGGAGGGTGTATGTGTCCAGGAATTTATCCATTTCTTCTAGATTTTCTAGTTTATTTGTGTAGAGGTGTTTATAGTGTTCTCTGATGGTAGTTTGTATTTTTGTGGGATCGGTGTGGTATCATTTTTTATTGTGTCTATTTGATTCTATTTGATTCTTCTCTGTTTTCTTCTTAATTAGTCTTGCTAGCGGTCTGTCAATTTTGTTGATCGTTTCAAAAACCCAGCTCCTGGATTCATTGATTTTTTTGAAGGGTTTTTTATGTCTCTCTCTCCTTCAGTTCTGCTCTGATCTTAGTTATTTCCTGCCTTCTGCTAGCTTTTGAACGTGTTTGCTCTTGCTTCTCTAGTTCTTTTAATTGTGATGTTAGGGTGTCAATTTTAGATCTTCCCTGCTTTCTCTTATGGGCATTTAGTGCTATAAATTTCCCTCTACACACTGCTTTAAATGTGTCCCAGATATTCTGGTATGTTGTGTCTTTGTTCTCATTGGTTTCAAAGAACATGTTTATTTCTGCCTTCATTTCGTTATGTACCCAGTAGTCATTCAGGAGCAGGTTGTTCAGTTCCCATGTAGTTGAGCGGTTTTGAATGAGTTTCTTTTTTTTTTTTTTTTGAGACGGAGTCTCGCGCAATCTCAGCTCACTGCAAGCTCCGCCTCCCGGGTTCACGCCATTCTCCTGCCTCAGCCTCTCCGAGTAGCTGGGACTACAGGCGCCCGCCACCACGCCTGGCTAATTTTTTGTATTTTTAGTAGAGACGGGGTTTCACCATGTGTTAGCCAGGATGGTCTCGATCTCCTGACCTCGTGATCTGCCCGCCTCGGCTTCCCAAAGTGCTGGGATTACAAGCGTGAGCCACCGCGCCCGGCCTTGAGTGAGTTTCTTAATCCTGAGTTCTAATTTGATTGCACTGTTGTCTGAGAGACAGTATGTGGTGATTTCTGTTGTTTTACATTTGCTGAGGAGTGTTTTACTTCCAATTATGTGGTCAATTTTGGAATAAGTGTGATGTGGTATTGAGAAGAATGTATATTCTGTCGATTTGGGGTGGAGAGTTCTGTAGATGTCTGTTAGGCCTGCTTGGTGCAGAGCTGAGTTCAAGTCCCAGATATCCTTGTTAACCTTCTGTCTCATTGATGTGTCTAATATTGACAGTGGGGTGTTAAAGTCTCCCATTATTAAAAAAAAAAAAAAAAAAAAACACTGTTGACAAAGGTGTGAGAAAACTGGTTCTCTGTTACGTTGCTGGCAAGAATATAAATTGATTCAACCTTTACAGAGGAAATTTGGCAGCATCTACCAAAATGAAAAATTACATTCTTTGTATAAATGTATGATAAGTGATAAATTATACTCTTTGATCTAGCAATTAACTCTACTCCTAGGATACATCTAAGATATACAAATACCCTTGTACATATTCCGGTCATACATGGTAATTCATTAAAGGGTTGTTGATAACAGCAAAAGATTGAAACAACAACTATCCATTAGTAAGGGGCTGGTTAATTACATTTTGATATACACATAAGAGTGAAATACTCTACAGCCAATGTGATGACCAGTGTTCTTTCTATGCTGATGGGGAAAGATATCTAAGTGAAAAACAGAGATACAAAACAGTGTGTATAGTATACTAGCATTTGTCTATAATGAGAATATGAGTTTTTTTCTTATATATGCATTATGTATCTGAAAGGAAAACTCATGAAAATAAGTACACTGGATGGCTACAGCTACGGAAACTAGGAAACTAGGGGACAGGTAAATGTAAATGGCAGGGGTATCTCACTGTATACTCCATATTTTTTGAATTTTGAACCATGAACATGTATTACCTACTCAAAAATTAAAAGTGATAAAGATGAAATCTTAAAAGCAAGCCCCTAAAAGGGTACATTATATACATGGAACCAGATAAAAAGCAGATTTTTCATCAGAAGAAAATGTGGCCAGAAGACACTGGATGGACTTCTTTAAAGTATGGGAAGAAAAAAACTGCCAATCTAAAATTCAATAATCAGTGGAAATGTCTTTCAAAACAAAGGTCTATGGGTTCTGGTTAATTTTGGCTAAAGGGAGTCAATGGCAGAAATCAGAAGGCAGGAGGAAGGAGAAACGAGGGTCTTTCTCCCCTTACCCCTCTGCTTCAGGATCCTCTATAGCAGCAGTTATATCTCTTCAGAGGTACCCTCTCACACACATCAGTGCTGCTTCCTCTCATCAACCATCTCCTGTCTGTGGGCTCTAGTAATACTTTCTTTTTCCTTTGTCCCTCCATTTCTAGAGCTAACAGCAACTTGCCACAATTGCCAATGTTCAGGTTCAGCATCTCCTGTCTATTATCTCAGATCATCTAACACCTTTAAAAGTGATTCTACGAATAAGTTCCTTCTACTGAATTATCTAGGCTGGTTTACATTTACCTAATTGAATCTTGACTGAAATAGATCTTAATCAAAAAGAAAATGAAGGTCAGTCTGCCAAGCCCTAGACCCGGGAGGGGAGTCCACTACTGATAGCCCAGAGGGAAAGAACAAACTGGGGATATCTGGGATGCAGTGGCCTTAGTCCTTCAGGTAGAACAGTGCAACATGGGAAAGAAAACCAAGCACACAGCTGACAGTTCACTAGAGAATGAAGAGGAGTACACTGTGGAGAAGATGCTAGACAGGCATGTGGTTAAGGGGCAAGTGGAGTATCTACTGAAGTGGAAAGGCTTTTCTGAGGAGCACAATACTTGGGAATCTAAGAAAAAGTTGGATTGCCTTTAGTTCATTTCTTAGTTTACGAAAAAGTTTAAGATGATGAAGGAGGGTTAAAATAACAAGCCTGGGGAGAAGTCAGAAAGTAGCAAGGAAATCCAATTTCTCAAACTGTGCTGACAGTATCAAGTCCAAAAAAGAGAACAGAGCGATGATATTGCTCGGGGCTTCAAGATAAGACTAGAACCAGAAAAGATCATTGGGGCAACAGATTCCTGTGGCGATTTATGTTTTTAATGAAATGGAAAGACAGATGAAGCAGACCTGGTTCTTGCAAAAGCAGCTAATGTGAAATGTCTACAAATTATGACAGCATTTTATGAAGAGAGACTGATGTTGCATGCATACCTTGAGGATGCAGAAACCAAAGAGGAAAAAACAGCAAAGGGCTAAAAGGGGGTGATCCCTGTCACTTCTCTTAGTACATAATACATTCACAATCCTGTCTCTTCCTTTCTGCCCACCCCTTTATATCCTAAACATATCCTTGAAAAAATATGCTTATCACTGTGCTCCACAGGAGAAAAGATGGTATTGGTTCTCTTTAACATAACTGATAGTCCTATTCATAGGGGGAAAAAATAAAAAAGGAAACAAAAGTGAATTCATTGAAAATTATTCCCTACAAAACAAGGAGCAAATTGTTTCTTATCTCAATTCCAAAATTAAAAGGGAAAACCTTTTCAAGATACCATAGCTTAAGAAAACTATAGCTAATAAGCTTCAACCAATAAATTACTAAAAATATATGATTTGCTTAAATATTTTGAATTCTATAATTCTGTTCATTGCTTCTTATACAGCAAACTTGGAAGAAATTCTTCCAGTGCCTTAATCCTGGGATAATTTCTCGTAAGTTTTCTTTGTAAGAAGCAGTGAGCAAAATTTTGTCAATTTTATAATTACAGAAGCATTTCATGTAATTTTTTTTTCTTTTTTCTTCATTCCACAGTAAAAGCTGCCAGTATAATATTGTAGTCTAGTTCTATAAACCAAAAATATTAGTGGGAAGGAAGTTTAAAAAAAAAGTTCAGATCTGTAGTTTTTTAATGATCTGACTTAGCACAAGATTAAGCCATTCAAAATAAAAAAATTCAAATGTACTTACACCATTCATAATGACTATATGCATCTTTTAAAGAATAACTTTTAAAGAATAAAGATCTTCCTAATAGTAGCTTGTAGTCAACTGCTTTTTTGCTCTAATTTTTGTATATCCACACTGACCAAGAGAACTATCAAGCTTTCCTTCCTTTAGAATAGAAAAACAATAAATACCATTTTCCAAAACTACACATGTACAGCCCTCTAGATTCTGACATAAATACTAATGTGGGTGGGAACAGGGTATTTCTTTTCCCCTGATCACTTTCCATCCCTACCGACACAAATACACCAATTAGTAATCTATCTCTTTGCTCATAAAACAACTATAGTCCCAACCACTTTACTCCAAAATCAATAAAAGGAGCAATAAAGACCAAAATTACCGGAAAAGATGCTAGTCACAACTAAGACCAAATGCAATACTAAGTTTCTAACGATGGCCAATACAAACAAATGCACTAAGAGTTTTTTAATATTTACTTTAGCTACAACAAATCTTATAAACAAAATATTCTAGTGTAATAGGGAAGAACAAAACCATCTCATGAAGTTTAGTAAGAGAAAAGAATTAAGACCACCAACTGCCTCAAAAAAAAAGCATATTATCTCTTCCTCAGAGAGAGAAGACAAAGAAATAGAAGGCTAGATGGCCTAGATTTTTATCTAAAATGACTAAGTTCACATGTCACAAATGATTAGTAAAGACAATAGATACAAAATTGGTTAAGGTGTTGAATAAGTGTTCATCAGTATAAAGAGTCAGGAAATAGTAAGAGTGCTAGATGCTGTGGAGATGGGCAATACTCATTGGGACCTACAAGACAAACACCTTTTGTGGAGCCCAGCCCCCGCAAAAAACAAATGTACCTTTATAATTAGCCTTTCTTCCTTTATTTTTCAAGTCATTTCCTAAATTAGTTGAAAGCCTAAACTTAAATTATAAATGCAATCAAGTAAAACTTGATTATAGAGACTGAAGTTAGGCTAGGCATAAATGCTGTTTGAAATACAGTACAATTTAGCAACATAATCAGAAAGGATCAGTGATCTAACATTACATGTGTAGACTAGTCCAAGAAGATCTAGCCACTCAAAATAAGAGACTGATTATACCCACTTAGCTCCATGAAGACAAGACCCTTTGGTCTTTTCTCTTAGACAGCTTGCCAATACACCTTTTAGTCTTTGCCAGTGCACACACCAAATACTACTAGCTGAACTAGTTCCTCCTCCAGTGATTCCTGTGGACCTAGTAGCCGTCAGGCAAATACCTGCTGTCCCATAACTCACCTCTACCTGGAATGCTGAAATCTATGAACATTTACTTTCTGTTGGGTGAAAGGAGGCTGTGAAGGCAGCATTACAATTTGCTTTTCTTTTATGTAAAACTTATAAAGTCTATGTTTTCTGCCTGAAAGTCCACTTAGTTCCAGGGTGTTTGGCTTTGTTCCACCTGTGAAACTTAACTTAGGAATCAGTATTTAACCAATCTAAAACAAGGCAAGAGGAAAAAACCAGTAAGAACTTAATTAACTCAATTTGCAAAAGTCCCCCAACTTCTCAGGCTTCGGTTTTCTTATCTACAAAGAATGAATTTGAGGTCCATATGCACAAGCAAAATCTCTGTTTCTTTAGAAAATACGTCTTAGAAGGACAGTCAACCCAGGTAAAGTTAGACAGAATTATAATTAGTTGATTTAAGACAATTCACTACATGACTTTTTATTTCTGTAACATCTGAAATAACACTCAGGTATAAATAAAAGCAGAATCCACTTTCCTTCCCTGTAGACAACACTAGCAAAACTCTAATTTTTCAAGACTCCCAGCTGATAGAAGGCAGATCAATACATATGTATAATTACAAAGTAGATAAAGGCTTTTATTAAGGTGGACATATATACCAGACAATACTGCCAGAGAATATAGTAACTTACAATTTTTCCATATAACATATTTTATTTGGAAATGTTATACATATATAAAAGACATAATCTCCTTAAATTATTTTGTAACATTTAATAAACTTCATGTCAAGCAAATAAAAAATTTAAAGTCATGATATAAATCAAAAGAACTATAAAAACAGATAATAAATATATTGAAATCTGTTAATATTCAGGTGCCTTAAACATTCTGTTTGCCATCCCTAAGAGGCTCTTCTGCTCCTTCATCTAAGTCATTCCTGTCATTCCTTCAGAGTACAGCAAGTTAGCTCACCCAGCACATTTTTACTGACCTCCAAGACAGGTCAAGTCCCTGTTATGCCCTCTCATTGCACCCTGTAATTCTCTCCTAACTACAATTATATAAAAGTATAACTGCTTGTTTAATATAATATCTCTTAGCTCTGTAACATCTTTGAGAACGAGAATTTATCTATCTTATATTCTATTTTATCCCTAGAAGCAAGCAGAGCTTTACAGAATAAATGACCAAATAATTATGCAGTAATTGTTAGAAAAATTTTTTGATTAAATATTTAAATAAAATAACATACTACTGTAGATTTACTACTCTTTTAGTAGAACCAACATGTTGCTATTTCTCCATTTTTCTTCTGGTATGGAAAATAAAATTAACTTCTCTGTAAAGTAAATACAAATAATGCGAAAAGTTTTCCTTCTAAGAAATCTTACTACTTAGTAAGTCATCAAGATAACATATTTCTTTTGCCTTATATTGAACATCTTAGATAAGATTTGCTTCTGCTTAACACATTATTTTTTACATGGGCAGTAGTAGAAAACTAGTGTATTAGTCCATTTTCATACTGCTATGAAGAAATACCTGAGACTGGCTCATTTATGAATAAAAAGAGGTTTAATGGACTCACAGTTCTACATGGCTGAGGAGGCCTCACAATCACAGCAGAAGGTGAAGGAGGAACAAAGGCATGTCTTACATGGTGGCAGGCAAGAGAGTGTGTGCAGGGGAACTGCCCTTTATAAAACCATCAGATCTCATGAGACTTTTTCACTATCATGAGAACAGCACAGGAAAAACCCAACCCCATGATTCAACTACCTCCCATTGGGTCCCTTCCATGACACATGGAGATTATGGAAGCCACAATTCAAGATAAGATTTGGGTGGGGACACAGCCAAACCATATCAGCTAGCAGGCAATGCAAGAGAAGTCAATAAATGACATTTTAAACCAAAGAACTTTGAAAGTTGTATAAGAATTTTCACATGACACTAAAGTTAACAAAGATTATATAGATGAAAGAGGGAAAAAATTCCAATAGGCACTGAAGCAGTAATACTTCTTGCTTACGAATAATTTATTTTAATACTTATTTTCCTCAAAAATCAGTAGAGAATAACTGAAACAGTTTTGGTTATCTGCAAAATAATGTAAACATTTTCCTTGTAGTGTTATTATTATTTTTTATCATTTTTGTCTACATAGCCAATTCTTTAAGGAAATTGCTTCTCTCTCCAACACTTCTATGGTTCTGATGGGGCAGCCAACATAGTACAGTCATATGTTGCTTAACGACGGGGATATGTTCTGAGAAATGCATCATTAAGTGATTTTGTCCTTGTGTGAATATCACTGCATGTACATACACAAAGCTAAATGGTAGTAGACTATAGTCTACTACACACCTGGGCTACAAACCTGTATAGCATGTTACTGTACTGAATACCATAGGCAACTGTAGCAATAGTATTTGTGTATCTAAACACAGAAAAGTAAGTAAAAATACAGTATAAAACAAGCTTGTCCAACCTGCAGCCCGCATGCAGCCCAGGATGGCTTTGAATGAGGCCCAACACAAATTCGTAAACTTTCTTAAAACATTACGTAATCTTCTTGCAATTTTTTTTTCTTAGCTTATCAGCTGTCGTCATTGTTACTGTATTTTATGTATGGGCCAAGACAATCCTTATTCTTCCAGTGTGGCCAGGGAAGCCAAAAGATTGGATACCCCTGGTATAAAAGATAAAAGCTGTTATGTGTATAGGGCACTTACCATGAATGGAGCTTGCAAGAATGATGTCGTTATAGGTGTGTCAGTGAGTGAATGGTGAATGAATGTAAAGACCTATGACATGACTACATACTAATGTAGAAATATAAACACTGTATATGTAGGCTATACCACACTTATAAAAAAAATTTTCTTTAATCAATTAACCTTATCATAACCTTTATAAACTTTTTATTTTTAACTTTTTGACTATTTTGCAACATTTAGCTCAAAACACAAACACGTTTGTACAGCTGTATAAAAATATTTTCTCTTTATATCCTTATTCTTTAAATTTTTTCCATTTTTAAAAATTTTTTCGTTTTTGTATTTTACATTTTTGTTGTTGTTGTTGAAAACTAAGTCACATACTGATCAGGCTAGCTCTACATAGGATCAGGGTCATCAATATAATTTTCTTTCACCTCCAAATCTTGTCACAGTGGAAGTTCTTTAGGGGCAATAACACGCATGAAGCTGTTATCTTGTATGATAACAATGTCTTTTTCTGGAATGCCTTCAGAAGAACTTGCCTGTGGCTGTTTTACAGTTAACCTTTTTTTAATAGGTAGAAGGGGTACACTCTAAAATAACAATAAAAAGTAGGGCATATACATAAATCAATAATTATCATTGTAAAGTATTATGTACTATATGTATAATTCTATGTGCTATACTTTTATATAACTGGCAGAGCCATAGGTTTGTTTACACCAGCATCACCACAAGCATGAATAATGTGTTGCACCACATTATGGTGGCTATGACTTCACTAGGCAATAGGAATTTTTCAGCTCCATTATAATCTCATGGTACCACCATCTCATATGAAACATCTTTATGCAGCGCATGACTTATTCTCCTTTTCCCTAGCCATGGACTAGCCCAAAATCTTATGACATTCTCAACACAGTGATTAATCTAAGCAGTAGGAACATAACTCAGGTCTGACCAGAGTTCTTCTCAAGATATTTTTGGGATCTGAAGTAGGCAGAAAGGGTTTCTTCCTCCTTGGTTAATAAACTGAGCTTAATCCTAGAACTGTCAACAGCCCTGAAAGAATAAAGCCCTAAGAGGAAAGATGGAAAGAAACAGTTTCTAGATGATATTAGCTCATCTAGCAACTGTTTATTCTCTAGATTCAGAAAATCCTGAAACTAGTCCCAGTTCTTGCTTTTCTATGGCTTAGTTATCTAATAAAACACTCTGCCTTTTTTTTTTTTTGAAACAGAGTTTTGCTCTTTTTGCCCAGGCTGGAGTGCAATGGTGTGATCTTGGCTCACTGCAACCTCTGCCTCCTGGGTTCCAGTGATTCTCCTGCCTCAGCCTCCCAAGTAGCTGGGATTACAGGTGCTTGCCACCACACCTGGCTAATTTTTTGTATTTTTAGTAGAGACAGGCTTTCACCATGTTGGCCAGGATGGTCTCGATCTCTTGACCTTGTGATCCACCCACCTCGGCCTCCCAAAGTGCTGGGATTACAGGCGTGAGCCACCGCACCCAGCCTTTTTTTTTTTTTTTTTAATACTTAAGCTTGAGTAAGATTTGTCAGGTATAATCAAAAAGTTCAAATACAAATACATTCACATATTCCTTCTGGCATCACAAAATAAATATAATTTTTTTAATACAGTTTTTTTTAGGTCAGGCGTGGTAGCTCACGCCTGTAATCCCAGCACTTTGGGAGCCTGAGGTGGGCGGATCATCTGAGGTCAGGAGTCCGAGACCAGCCTGGCCAACATGGTGAAATCCTGTCTCTACTAAAAATACAAAAATTAGCCAGGCCTGGTGGCAGGTGCCTGTAATCCTAGTAACTCGGGAGGCTGAGGCAGGAGAATTGCTTGAACCCAGGAGATGGAGGTTGGAATGAGCTGAGATCATGCCACTGTACTCCAGCCTGGGCCACAGAGCCAGACTCCATCCATAAATAAATAAATAAATAAAGGTTTTGTTTTTTTTTAAACTGCCTCACTCTTACAAATCTAAATAATATATTCTAAACTGTCCCTCCCTCCTACAATTTTAAATATATACAAATCAATTTTTAAAGAGGCACAGTGTACATGCACACATTTAAATTTATCTTTGGTTTTGTTTTACATTCTGGATTTCTTCTACAGCTTTACATCTTCCAACCTTCCTACAGAACTTTAAATTTTAACCATCATATTTTCTTAATTTCAAATTCATTTTTCATATCTCATTATTCCTTTCACACAGCATGATATTGATGTTTTTAATGTTGTACGTAACTTCTCAATTCTCTCTAAAAATGCTAATTATAGATTTTGTATTTCATTTTTATTTTCAACATTAACACTGTTTCTTTCAAAATTATGTTTCACTTTTTCATTGCATTTTTTCATATTGAAGACATTTTTAAATATCTGATGATTCTTAGATATTCGTTAATATGAAAAAACCAGGCCATATGTAAATAATTGGGAGCCCTATGAGCATGAGTCTAGAGTTTCTTGGCTGATGAATTTTTCTTTAGCGTAATTAAGTAATTAGCTAGTAGTCTCAATGAGGAATCTGTAAATGCCAGAATGCAAAGGTCATTGCTCCAAGGTTATTTAATTTATATAGAGGAAATAAAAAAGTAGTATAGGTTGAGTGTCCCTTATCTGAAATGCTCAGAATTAGAAGTGTTTCAGGTTTTGGATTTTGTAGTATTTGTATTTATACTTACTGACTGAGCATCCCTAATCCAGAAATCTGAAATCTGTAATGTTCCAATGAGCATTTCCTTTGAGTATCATGTTAGCACTCAAAGAGTTTCGAATCTTGGAGCATTTCAGATGTCAGATTTTGGATTATCAGATTAGGGATACTCAACCTGTAATGCTGTTTCCCCACCCCAACCTGACCGTAAGGCCTGGTGATTGAACTAAATAAAAAAATTGTAATTAATTTCTTGATCTGCACTCTCCCCAAAATAAATGTTTCACATAATAATACTTATCCTATGAGACATACTCTGATACTTTCTATTGCAATTTTGTAATAAGTGTTTTTATAAGCCACTGTTGTGGTGTGAGTACAATTTGAGGTATAAATAAATAACAGATGAAGCTGTGACTTGCTCCGCTGTATTGCAATGACCATTCCTCTATCTGCTTTCTGTCCCCCAGAAAACTGTAGAAATCGTTCATTCACTGATAATCTTTCTCTATTTATTTTCATTCTCTTCTCTCTTTTACTTCTTTACTATAATTTTAGTGGGTTCTTAGGAGGGCAGAAGGCATAATCACAAATGTTCAGTTTTTAATCTTTAATTTGAAATTCTCTATAAGCATTTTTAAAAAACTAGGATTTTCAGACAGGAGTGATGGCTCATGCCTGTAATCCCAGCACTTTGGAAGGCCAAGGTGGGCAGATCACCTGTCAGGAGTTCAAGACCAGCCTGGCCAACATGGTGAAACCCCGTCTCTACTAAAAATACAAAAATTATCTGGGCATGGTGGTGCACACCTGTGGTCCCAAGTACTCTGGGGCTGAGGCATGAGAATCACTTGAACCTGGGAAGTAGAGGTTGCAGTGAACCAAGATCACACCACTGCACTCCAGCCTGGGTGACAGAGAGACTCTGTCTCAAAAAAACAAAACAATGGGCCGGGCGCATTGGCTCAAGCCTGTAATCCCAGCACTTTGGGAGGCGTCAAGGCAGGCAGATCACGAGGTCAGGAGATCGAGACCATCCTGGCTAACACGGTGAAACCCTGTCTCTACTAAAAATACAAAGAATTAGCCGGGCGTGGTGGTGGGCGCCTGTAGTCCCAGCTACTCAGGAGGGTGAGGCAGGAGAATGGCGTGAACCCGGGAGGCAGAGCTTGCAGTGAGCCGAGACAGCGCCACTGCACTCCAGCCTGGGCAACAAAAAGAACAAAACAAACAAACAGGATTGTCCTAACCTCTTTCTGACCCGATTTAAGGTCTCTCTGCTAACTATCATAGCCTAAACTGCTGTATTCTGGGACTTACCATTAGAGCTTCCCAAGGCAATCTGGAGAATTAAAAAGGAAAGTAAAGTGCTTGTAGTAACTAGAAGAATCTGTATATCAAAATTCTATTTAACTATTAAAACTTAAAGTAAAATTATGGTTACATGTTCAAAATTAAACCTGAATACTTAAGTGAAAAAATAAACATTTCTTTTTGAGGAAATACTTTAAGAAAGGTTTCTTCTTCTGAAGAAATTATGAAAAACAAATTCTCAAACACATCAAGAAAAATAATGCATTTATAAGAAGTGAAAAGTACTTACACAGCAAGGCTACTCAAAACATATTGTACGTGCTCACATTCATCTGGGAATGATGCACTGGCTGTTGTAAAACAACAAAGGGCAGTCTGAAGAACCTGAAGCTGTGGCAAAGGGACCTGCCATCTTCCAGCATAATCTTCAACCACCTGACAGGGAAGCAATCCAGACATTACTATAGAAAATGTTCTCAACATCTCGAGTTTAAAAATTTGCATAAAAGTTACTGGATAAATTAAAATATTAGTTCGGCATGAACATAGGTAACTGGAGGGAGGGATCTTCTATACTGTTTATTCTGACGATCTATATCTGAAAATAAAATCAATTATCTTTGAAAAGATGGAAAATATAGTGTATGAATGTCTGTACTATTCAACTGCCAATGTTTTACCAAATTTTGTTAACTAATGCCCTTTACCTCCCATATCCAGCTTTTGTGAAAATAACAATTATTCAATATTAAAATAGCTAGAGAGTAGAATATAGTAATAAAGAAAATTAGAAACGATCATGCATTATTATTATCATTATTATTTATAAGACTCTAAGCATTCTGGCAATAAATGAATATTCTGACAACAAAAGATATATGACATGATACTCTGATTATGAATATTTAACCTGTACATATTATGGGGAAAAGAGCCCAGAATACAGTTAGTCTTGGCTCTGTCACTTAACTAGTTTTATGAATCTGGGTAGGTCAACAGGTCATCTTCCTTCTCAATGCATTAGTTTCCTTACCATAAAATGGAGATGACAATGCTCTCTGAAGCCAAACTGGGGTAATTTATGAGAAAACATTTTAGAAACATCAATTGCTGTGTTGCAAGAATGCTGTATTAAAACAATATATTATATTAACAAAATCCATCATCTAAAACTACTGCCTGCAGGCCTGATTTGGCCTGCCACTTGTTTTTGTATATCCACGAGGTAAAAGTGATTTTACATTTTTAAGTGGTTGGAAAAAAATCACTTTGTGATATGTGAAAATTACATGAAATTCAAATTTCAGTATCTAAAAATAAGGTTTTATTGGAACACAACCAGGTTCATCCATTTATGTATTGTCTGTGGCTGCTTTCCTGCTACAACAACTGAGTTCAGTAGTTGTGACAGAAAGAATATGGCTTACAAAGCCTTAAATATTTAATGTCTGTCCTTTTACAGAAAAAAGTTTGCTGACTCCTGATACATAAGCTAACAAAACTAGAATACAAAAGCCAAGAACACTCAGAGCCCAAAAGACTTTTCACACTAATCACTTCCTACTGGGAGACAATTTTCCATGGGTCTCTCACATTTCTACAATTTTTCAAAAAGTCCTAGCCGACTTTATCTTTTCAAAGATATTTATAGGAAGCAGCCTCAAAAAACAGAGATGATGTCTCCCTCCAGAGCAGAGAACCTGTTTATAGCCGGTATAATAAAGATATTGTCTCCCTCTAGGGCAAAGGTCAGGCAGATATGCTTGTAGACCATTATAAAAGATTAGGGTTCCTTAAACTTGAGGTTCCTCAACTGTGATGAAAACCTACTGAGTGTAGCATCCACTTGGGCTACCATGTCAACTGTATGAGACTTGAGGTAGCAAGGGGCATCATCATAAACACGAAACTCATGCTGCTTGCTGTGCCATGATTAATGAAGTCCATTATCTCTGACTCAAGAGTTTCGTGTCTTTGCCAGCACCTGTAAAACTGTGGCAGGCAAACTTGGATAAAATCTCACTCTTCACAGTTCTTGACAATTCCAAATGGCAGTACCAGGTACTCATACATCTTTCTAATGTTTCTGAGAACACATACAGATACAAAGAAAGCTAAAGGAGATTGTCTCTGAACTTGTATCTCGTCTGGCTCTTGCAGTTCTCACTAGCTGGAAAGTAAAAACTATTACTAACTATGCGGTCATCACTACAGACTAAAAAAGAGGAATGTTAGAAAAAACACTGGTTCCCTGGCTCTAAATTTTCTCTTCCCTGAAGTCTTTGACCAGCTTTATTGCCTTTCTCTGGTTACCAAACCCCTACTCCGATGCCACATAAAAAATAGGTACCCAACAGCCTCCCATTTTTCTTGTTCCCAGTCCATGTTTACTTGCAACCTTATCTGCTCCCTATTTATGGGTTGGGTTTATCTCCTTAGAAGAGAAGCTTTCCACTTTCTCAGGTTCTGTTCTCATTATAGCTTCCTTCACTCATCCAGATTCAGCTACCAATGCATTGCCTGGTCTAGCTGAGGCCAAACCTAACACAATAAAAGTCCTTGTGGGCAACACCTCCATTAGGTTTGCTACAATACCCTGAAAGGGACATAAACAAAATCAACTGAAATTTAGATACCATCTCACATTATTTAATGTCGTGTCAGGCACTGTAATTCATTATAACACTATTTCAACACTATTTCTCTTTGAAATATTTTCTCCCTCTCTCTCTCTCTCTCTCTCTATATATATATATATATATAATAAGTACATTACATTGCCCTATTAAAATGAAATTTTTCTCCTATGCTGTGAGTGCTATCATACGCACTCAGCTAATCTGTGTGTTCTACCAGGCCACAAGGCAGTAAGCACCACATCTTTCACTTTCTTTCTTTTTTGGTATTCTAGTAGGTTGCCATTAACATAATGGTGGCCAGGATAACGCTGAAGCTGCTGTAAACAAATAAGAATAGTGTTTTCCTGGATCTTAAAAACCCACTCTTACTACAGTTCTAAACTTTTAAAGAAAATGGTCCAAGCAGAAGATTAAGGCCAGCAATCTTTTATGGATCATGGAAACCCTTTTCTCATTTTGAAGAGCATAACAAACATTACTGTAGTGAGTATTTACAGAAATTATAGGAATATGGCTGACAGAAGCAATAGCCAAGGCCAGAAGCATGCTATGATATAAAGGGAGTTGAAGAGGACAAAGCTGATGCCAAAGAAAGATGTTAGACTATTCTAATAATCCAGCAGCACTTTCAAGAGCATATACTCTGCTCTAAATGGAATATAGTATATACTATAAAATGTCGTATCTTAACTAACCAAGGTAAATTAATGTGAGAATGAGAAAAGACTCATGAGTCAAAACTGTCAAAATGTAAACAATATAAAACTATTAAGTTAAAATTACATTAAATCATTTAGGAACACTAAAATATATCATCTAAATTGTTAAGGACTGAATTTTGTCCTCCTAAAGTTCATTTGTTGAAGCCCTAACCCCCAATGGGACTGTATTTGAAGACAGGGCTTTGAGGAAGTAATTAAGTTTAAATGAGGTCATAAAGGTGAAATCCTATTCCAGTAGGATTGGTGGTGAGGAGGAGGAAGAGTGAGGAAGAAGAGGGAGGAAGAGGGAGGAGGAGTGAGGAAGAGTGAGAGGAGTGAGGAAGAGTGAGGAGAGGGAGGGAGGAAAAGGAGAAGGAGGCAGAAAGACCTCTCTCTTTCTCTATGCACATGCACCAAAGACTGGCCATGTGAGCACACAGCAAGAATAGGTCATCTGCAAGCCATGAAAAGAGCCCTCACCAGAACATGACCATGCTGGCATCCTGATCTGGAACTTCCAGCCTCCAGAACTGTGAGAAAATAAATTTCTGTTGTTTAAGCCACCAAGCATTTTCTTATGGCAGCCTAAGTAATACACAACTATTTAAACATATAAAGTGATCAACTAAAATATGAGTATCTGTTTCTTAATTGAGCTCTCCTTTTTTGTAATATAACAAAGAAAACTACCAAACATTAGTTTGTCACTGAGCAAACAATGATCTTCATATCTAAACCCCTATTAACAGACTAGATCATTAACACAGCATCAAGCATGTCTTTATTTCTATTAGTTGGCTATTCACGTCCGTATTATTCTTTCCTCCCTGAAGACTCCCATTGTCATCAACTTTCATTACCTCTAACACCTCACAGTTCATAGGTGTCATTCAAGCTGTTCACTAATGTTAAGTTCATCATTCGTTTACAGCGAATCCAGCCACTTTTAAAAACTGATTCACAGGCCAGGTGTGGTGGCTCACGCCTGTAATCCCAGCACTTTGGGAGGCCAAGGCAGGCAGATCACGGGGTCAAGAGATCGAGACCATCCTAGCCAACATAGTGAAACCCCGTCACTACTAAAAATACAAAAATTAGCTGGGCATGGTGGTGCACGCCTATAGTCCTAGCTACTTGGGAGGCTGAGACAGGAGAATTGCTTGAACTCGGGAGGCAAAGGTTGCAGTGAGCCGAGATTGCACCACTGCACTCCAGCCTGGCAACAAAACGAGACTGTGTCTCAAAAAAAAAAAAAAAACTGATTAACAAACCAGGAGATGTGTCACAATTACCCTCCATTTTAGGGGTGTCAAAGAATGGCTGTGATACATGCCTGTATGAATTTGTTGAACAAAGACTAATACAATCTGTGCATTGATAATTTGCTAATTTTCTAAATATCTGAAATGTTTTAAAATACATTAGGTTAGTCTTACCCCCTTCAGTATGCTTATGTTATTCATTTGTAATGTAGTTGTATATATAAAAATATTTCCTAGCTATCCATTGAGAAATCCTAGGAGCCATGACTCTACAGTAACAGTAAACACACTTAGTGCCCAAATCTTGGCCTCTAAACACCATTCTCCAATTGGACTTTAATCCATACAATAAATTAAATATATGTAAGTCCATACTGATACAAATAATTAAATAAATGTTAGCAATGAGACAGCTGTTTCTTACAGTGAAAGAAGGAAAAAGACAGAGAAGCACCATTAGGCAGACACCACAATGACAGATGTTACAGACAACATCCATGCATCGATGCTAAGTGAGTGAAAGTTTGAGGAGAAGGAGGATTTGCAGTCTCAAGGTATCTCCCCCAAGACATTTATCAATAGATATAAAGACCGTACAGATATAAAGACAGTAACATTGCAGTGGAAAACCCCCACATACATAAACTTAAAGCCATCAAGGTAAATATCACCTGTGAACTATATAATAAAATACATTATGAATCTCTTCATAACAATACATTGAGAAAGACACAATGCCTTTTTTGTGGCACTTCCGCCAAAAATGCATAGATTGATTCCAATCACGAGAAAATATCAGACAAACCCAAACTGAGGGATATTCTACAAAATATTAATAACTGATCAGTGCTCTTCAAAAAAATGGCAAGCAAAGACAAGGAAAGACTGAGGAACTGTTGCAGACTGGAAGAGACTAAGGAGAAACAACTAAATACAACGTGAGATCACGGATAACATCCTGGAATGGGAAAAGAACATTAGTGGAAAAATTTGAAAAGGTCTACAATTTTGTGACTATTGTACCAATGTTACCTTCCTGTTCTTGATAGCTGTACTGTATTCTGTAAGTCTAAAATTAGCTCAGTTTTAAAAAATTTAAAAACAAATCTGTTCCAACCTTTTCCCTCAAATTTCAATGTTGTTATAGATTTTCTGGATGTTATTTGATAACATAAGCAGATTTCTGCATTTACTTTTTCTACTTTATTGCCTATTTGCACCTCAAGATTTGCCCTTGCCTGTAGGTATTATGTTAAGAGTCAGACGGAAAAATAAAGCAGGTAAATTGGCAGCAGAACGGAAAGCGTATAGGCTTTGGAGGCAGACAGACCTAGGTTTGAATTCCAGCTCTGTCATTTATTAGCTGGTAACCTTAGCAAAGTCATTAAACTTCTATTCTAAATTACCTATAAAATGAATTTAATATCACTTTAATCACAGGCCTGTTGAAAATTTAAATAAGACATATATTAAAATATAGGATAATTCCTGGCATGTAACAAACAAGAGCTATCAGATATATAGACAGTACAAATATAAAGTGCACCATTACTAGTGCACCTTGTTTTAAGAAAACAACAAAATTAAGCTTGCTTTAGTGACAATTTCATTACATCAGTATGAACTGGTTCATTATTTGTTTCCAAGTATAATTAATTAAAACAAATTTTACTCACTTTTAGCAAGCAAACAGATCACTCCTAAATACAATCTGAAAACGACTGCTGAGTTTCAGCTATTTAGTTCGATGCTCATCTGACAAAAGAAGCATATCCTACATGCGGCAATATAAATAAAATGCTACATGCCTGAACAGATACCTGAAGATTCACTGTTTATACAACTCTCCCTGGAGAATGAAAAAGATAAATTGTTTGGAAAAAAGAGAGTCACTTGTCAATTTGACCTTTTCTATCAGTATAATCATGTAATGGAAATCTAAAAGTCATGTTTAAAAAAAACACACCAAAATGGTTTAGAAATACATTCTAAGTTAAAAGTTGTTTGAAATCTGCAAAGAACATAATCTACAGTAGCAAGCAACCTAAAACCTGGTATTTTTGGGAGCTTAGTAAAGCATACTGTTCAACTCAGTACTCCTTAAAAGTTGATATTTATACAACATTAATGTATTTGATAGGTTCTGTAAATGTAATAAGACAAAATCTTTTCAAAATGGAAAATGGAGTAAGCATCTCTAAATATTAATATTCCATACAATCATACTGTTAAAAGGAATCTTGAAGATTATCTAGTCCAACCTACCAACCAGAGCAAAAATACCCATTACAGTATCACTCCCAGAGAGTTAACCAACATGAATACTGTTACTGATGGGTAATTCACAATCTCAAATGACAATTTACTTAACTTTACAGATATCTTTATTAGAAAATTCTTCATTATGAAACAAAAATAGATAGATGTGACATCCATCTATCAGTTCTAGTTTGAAGTTTTAAAATTATATAAACAAAATATGCAATGTCCCATCAAATATTTAACGCAGCTATCACATACATCTTTATTATAGTCTCTTCCTAGATTAAATGTCTGCTATCCTTTCATCCATTTTAACTATTTCTCCATAGTCTACAAAATTTTCAGTTCTCATTAGCATATCTGTTTGTGCTCCAAAATGTGGATGTTCCTCTTAAACATAGCTCCCAATATGGAACATAAGACTTCAGTCAACTCTAGTCAGAATTAGTTGGACTGTCATCTCCCTGTTTTTGACTCTATGATAATAATGTAGCCTGAAGTTACTTTAGGTTGAGTCAGCAAAAATGCTCTTTTTCATATAGATCCCATAACTTTTTATAGTTGGTTTTTTACGGTATAACTGTACATTAATCCTCTCACTTTTACCATTCTTAGTTTCAGCCCACACCTTCAACACTGCCTTTTTAGCCAATACATTAGCTTTTCCTCCCAGTTTGTGTCACCTATAAATCTGAAAAGTTAGTTTTTTATCATCAAAGTTGTATACAAAAAAAAAACACACACAGAGGTATTTATAATAGAACCAAGTTCAGTTCCTTAGCTATCCTTAGAACCATTAATCAGTATTCTTTAGTCAACAGTGTTAAGTCAGTTAGTAATACTAATCCATCCCCCATCTCCCTATCTATCTATAAGAATACCATGAGAAATTCTGTATACAAAACCATGCTGAAATCCATATATGATGAGTCTGTCATATCTCTCATATCCATTACCAGTAATCCATTTTTTTAAAGTAGAAACAAAAATTTGGAATGACCTGATTTAATGAACCCACAGTGATGGCTAGAGATGAAGAGCTCCTTTTCTAACCATTCGATAATTTTGTCAACATTATACTACTTTTAGTGGCCATCTGTTCCCATAACCTACCTTTTTGGAAAACAGAATATTTGCCCCTATCTAAACTAACAGCATCTCTTCAGTTATTTGTATCTTCAAATCTTAAATAAAGTGCTTCCTGTCCCACCCCCTGCCCCAGCATCCTGGGATGAGATTTAAACTTATTTAAAAATACCCTACCAGCTTTCCCTACCTGTTTTGGGCTTTTAAACAGGTAGCTTTCCCTACCTGTTTGGGCTTTTAACCACATTTAGTTACTAATTTGAAAATCATTCACCTTGTTAGAAATTTCAAAAATAAAATGAAGTAGTTTTATTTTTCTAGGCAAAGCAGAGGGTCTACCCCCTTCATTCATACCAGTTGATTTAATAGAAGATAATGAACATGCACAAGAAGGAATGAAATTAAATAATGTTATAGAAATTAATTCCATCCAAGAGGAAAGAATATATATCAAAACCCTACTAACTAGTTTAACAAAGAAATCAGTCGGATACTCACAAAAGTTTGAAATGTAGAGTATTATACTTGCTAATATAGGGATTCCAGAATTAGCATATTAAGCATGTTTTATATTAAATACAAAGAAATTTCACAACATTTTACAAAGGAATTCAGCCTATGAAGTAGTTTTATTTACATTCATAATAGTCACCTAAAATTCAACATATATACAAAACAAGGGGCTTTGGTGACTCAGGAAATACGGTGAAGCTACAACAGAGTATACAGAATTACTTCTACACTAAAAAACAACCTTGGTTTTGAGAAATGATTTCCATTAAACACACAGTAAATAACTCTTTGAACCAAGATATTTGACATTAATATTTAAAAAATCAGTTGTGACTTCTTCAGTTTTTTAAATACTGTTAGATTGCATTGTTAGTTTACATAAAAAGAGTAAGTATTACAGCATGTTTCATTTATCCTTCCTATGTGTTATTTTGAAAAGGCTTCCCTATCTCAGAAGCAGTATAATTTTTCTGACATTCCCACAAATGCAAGTTTTTCATAGCTATATTTCATAAATTAAATGAAGAACAATGATTCCCCATACACAGTGAAACCCCATCTCTACTAAAAGAAAACACAAAAAATTAGCCGGCGTGGTGGCGGGCGTCTGTAGTCCCACCTACTCGGGAGGCTAAAGCAGGAGAGTGGAGTGAACCCAGAGGCGGAGCTTGCAGTGAGCCAAGATCCTGCCGCTGCACTCCAGCCTGGGCGACAGAGAGAGACTCCATCTCAAAAAACAAAAAACAAATTTAAGTCTGTAACTTTTTCTCTTTTTTGTAACTAGCAACATTTTATAAGCCAGGGCAAAGAAACGGAAAGCACACTGCCTATATTGGTGAGTGAAACAGCGATGAGTAGAGAAGGCTAAACAAAAATTCATTCAGAATCCTCCTCCTCTATTCTAATTCTTGTATTTTTATCTTCTTCCTAAATTCTGGACATGGTAAGTTTGGGGCAAACGTTTTCTCTTTTCCTCTACATTCCTGTTTATAAAATAAGAACTTACTCTATCTCAAAAAATACCAGTGAGAGGATGATTTTCCTCCTTCCCTAAAATTCTTTTACTCCATGGAAGTAAAATCAACAATACTAATAAGAGTCTATCAGCTCTTGGCCAAGGTTAATGTATTGGTCTGGTTCTCATATCCCTCTTGAGTTATCTACTTCCACCACCTTTGAGGCAGGTCAGAGTCCTCCATGTGGCAGCTTAGGTATCTGCCTAAAGATCCAACTTTCCTCTTATGAATAGTAGATCATTTTAAAGGCTTTAGATGAATTTTGATCCCTGCCAATTTTTCATTTGATTCCAAAATCAGAGCTGAGAGTAATATATTAAATGCTTCCTTCATAAATATTAAATTGGTGCATGGACAAGGGAACCCCAAAATATACACACAAGAAGTACATGACAAATTAAAATAAGGGATGAACAAACACCAGCTCCAGGATGAGGTTTGCTCAGTTTCGAGAACTAAATTTGTTTAAAACAAAACAAAACAGATGAGGCACTCACAATTAACAGTGGAAGAATTAAAGAAACATAAAAGGAGGGCATACTGATTAAGATAGAAGAAAAGAGGGACTCCTTAGGAATAAGAGTTCACTCTTAGAGGCTAGACTAGACAGATATCAAAAAAGAAAAAGGAGATATATATCAGAAGTAACTGTACTTAAAGATGAAATTAGGGGAAAAAAAGATTATAGATGTTACTCATAATAAAGGAAGGGTGATTGGTTACAAAAGTACCTGAGGGATGGAAATGTCAAGAGTGAACCAGACTGGAGATCCAACTATGGCAATATGGCAAAAGCTTGCTTTTTAAAAGACAGAAAGTCTATAATAAAAGCAACTGAAAAACCACACCTTGAAGACTGAGACTACTATACAAGTAATATAAAATCTGTACAGATTTGACAAATTAAAAAGCAGGGAGATTACCTTAAAATATCTGAAGCATTTCGGGTGCATTTCAGGTTAATAGTTACTACAAAGGAGAACATATGGTATGGCATTGTGCCATAAAGAAAAGTGCTCCAGAATGTCAAAGTTAGGTCTCAGAGGAGTGAATGGGAAAAGCTACGCTGAAGAGAAACAAAGTTAAGAGGTCAGTCTTGGGTTTGATGTTGTGCTGGTAAGATTTTTTTCTTAAGTCAGATACGAGAGTGAGCAAAATTTGCTTGATATTGAATGCTTTTTGATGCACTTGGAACTCCTTGACTTTCCTTCTCTAACATTATGGAAGACACTACAAGAGATAACTGAAGGAACAAAAAAAACAAGAGAAAAGAAAAGGAAGATAGGCGAGGCAAATTTAAGAACAGGCTCAAATGTAAACAAACACAAAAACCAGCTGCTTATCTGAAATGCCATATCCTACTATTGCTGAAAGAAATGTGACAAAAAGGAATGTTTACTCTGCCAATAAAGTAGAAAAAATTATGCAAGGCCTAGAATAATTAAAAGCAGAGCAAAGAAAAGGTCTAAAAGAGCAAGCAGCAGAAGAGATATTGTCTTTACTGGGCTCCCAAAAGCACAGACTTCAGAAACAACAAAAGTAGTTCCACTTTAGGTACCTGTTCAATGGTTATTATCCAAATAATACAAATATGGGGGCACAAAAAGAGTGTTTTTATGATAGGCCTAAAACTTTCAGGGGGTGTGGCAACAGCCCAGGTAGCACAAGACTAAAAATGCCTTGGCACATGTTTGGGGCTAGAGAAATACAGATGCAAGAGCAGAACACAGGTTGTGGAGACTGCAAGGAAATGACTATGCTCGAAGCTTTACAAACTACAAGTAAGTGATATGCTCTTTATAACAGGTAGTAGAAGCAGTGCCACAAAACAGATTCTATACTTATTTCAGCACAAGGAGTACCAGGAAAACACAGAAGAAATAGAAATTAAAAGCTTTTAATATGATGGAAATATAAAGTAGGAAACATCAATTAAGATGAGGTACCTGGGGCTACTGTCCGTGGAAATTTGTAAACTTTGCAAAAAGACAGAAATTAGGATACTACTTTCAGGAAAGAGGAAATGGTCAGGGTAAGAGCCCCCTCCACAAAATATGGTAAACAGACAGTAGCACAATTAACCACTTGATGAGTTTTCCTAGTAAAATATAAGCACAAGTTATGGACACTGGCAGTTGGCACAACTAACTGGCACACTGGTGAGCCTGGTGAGGTTTAAACCAAAATTCACTTGGTATCCTGTTTTCTGTACATCCATCATCCTTCTGATATCACTAATTTTTACTGGCAAAAGTAATTCCCTGAATTTAGTACATAGTATAGTTGACAGAAATATTAGTATATTTCTAAATTTAATGTGTATTGGGTTGAGTGCAGTAATAAATGTTTGCCCTAGTGATCTTCAAGACTCTTAAGAAAGTAAGGCCAGGCGTGGTGGCTCACGCTTATAATCCAGCACTTTGGAAGGCCGAGGCGGGCGGATCACTTGAGGTCAGGAGTTCAAGGCCAGCCTGGCCAACATGGTGAAATCCTGTCTCTACTAAAAATATAAAAATTAGCCGGGCGTGGAGATGGATGCCTGTAATCCCAGCTACTTGGGAGGCTCAGGCAGGAGAATAACTTCAACCCAGGAGGTAGAAGTTGCAGTGAGTCGAGATCAAGCCACTGCACTCCAGCCTGGGCGATAAAGCAAGACTCAGTCTCAAAAAAAAAAAAAAAAAAAAAAAAAGTAAGACACAAAAGAGCCTGGAAGTTAAAAGAATTCTCCTTTAGAGGGCTAAAAGAAGCCACTCCCAATCACAGGAAGAAAACCCAAGCTGCAGCTCCTGAAAAATACCGATCTCTAAATCATAGGGGCACATGAGAGACCCACTGGCTCTGATTAAGTAATACTCTAGAAAGGGAAGAATTTGGGATCTTAACGTCTTTAGACTCTAGACTCTAATTTTCTTTGTGAACTCAAAAATGGGAGACAAATGATCAAATCTGGTAGATTCTTATTTTTGTGGACATTTGGTCCCCTGTACCAAAGCTCAAATTAAAACTGAAAAGGAAATTTTAAACTAAAAAACTATCACAGGTTAATTAGCTTTCTCAAACACAGAAACTGCCTCTCTTAAAAAGCCTTATACTCTTAAGTACTGAGACATTACTAAAAGGAGAAAATAAATTATGAGTTTTATATTTACCGTAAGTTACTAGAAAATCCACTGCTCTCTTCTTAAATAGGAATAAATATACTCAAGATTAATAAAAATGTACATTGTAGCTACTGACTAACTTTCATTCTTCCTTTTTTAAGAAGAATGCCGGCCGGGCGCGGTGGCTCACGCTTGTAATCCCAGCACTTTGGGAGGCCGAGGCGGGCGGATCACGAGGTCAGGAGATCGAGACCACGGTGAAACCTCGTCTCTACTAAAAAATACAAAAAAATTAGCCGGGCGTGGTGGCGGGCACCTGTAGTCCCAGCTACTCGGAGAGGCTGAGGCAGGAGAATGGCGTGAACCCGGGAGGCGGAGCTTGCAGTGAGCCGAGATTGCGCCACTGCACTCCAGCCTGGGCGACAGAGCGAGACTCCGTCTCAAGAAAAAAAAAAGAAGAATGCACTAACTCTTCAAACCCAATAGAACCAAAACTATACTGTTCATTTAGATACCTTAATTGTTCCTCCCACCATTTATTGTTAATACCATCACTATACTCTCAGATATTTAGATTAGAAACCCAGTATAATTTCATAGAATTCTTTGGTGCCTTGTCTCCACTTTTAGCAAAATGCTAAGTACTTTATTATATATAATATTCCTTGAAACTGTTCCAGCCACTCCATTTTCATTGCCATTATTCAGCCAGGCCCTCAATTCCTTTTCTGGGATACTTCGATAGCTTACTTTTTTTTATGTAGACTTTCATTCTTTACCTCCTGTGGTATCTTAAAACAATATTTTAAGATGAATAATGGCATGACTTTGCCTTTAATGCTATATTATCCCACAGAATTCAAACCCCTAAGCCAAGCCTCAATCCATTTTTCCAATCTTATTATCTACCAATACTTTTTTGAGTTTATGTTCTAGTCCAGTGGCTCTCAAACTTTAGCATGCATTAGACTTATTGGGAAAATGTGACAATCAGATTGCTGGACCCTAGTCCCACAGTTCCAGATTCTGTAGGTCTGGGCGGAGCCAATAATTTGTACTGCTAATAGTTTGCAGGTGATGCTCATACTGCTGGTCTGGAGATCCACACATTAGGAACCATAGTTCTAATCAATTAACTACTGCTATTCATAAATGTGCCATGCCATCCATCTTTTCACAAGTTATCTCCTCTACTTAAAATGTCCACCTACCCCATACTATTTCCTTTCTTCATGCCTACATTTTAATACTAACAATTTTTTTAAGAGTCAAGTCAAATCCTATTTCATCCATTAAAATTTTCCAAATTATCTCTATCAGAAATGGTCTCTCCATGTGAACTTGCATAGGAATTAAAATAGTGGCACTAATCACATTTTCTCTATTTTAGGGTTTATTTATATTTATTCATTAATTTATTCAAACCTTAGAGTGCCTACTGTGTACCAAGTTCACTGATGCTTTCATTTTTTTGTGGAGGGATAAGAGGTAAATGAATACATATTAGATGGTGTTAAGTACCTTTAAATATAATATTAATAAAACACAGGTAAGGGGGAAAAAGAATACTAGAGATGGGATGCTACTTTACATGGGGTGTTCAGGGAAGGCCTCTATCTCTCTAATAAGAGGCTATCTGAGCAGGATCCCACAGCAAACTATATAGACATCCAAATGAAACATGTTTCTGGCAGACAAAACAAAAGCCAAGCAGCAGATACATACAAGGAGTGGCAAAAACACTAGTGTTGGTGAGTATATAGTAATAAAAGAAAAAGTCACAAAGCTAGATGGGGCAGGATTATGGAGCCCTGTGGTACACTCTAAGGATTTTGGCTTTGACTGTGAGATACAGAAATATGGAAGGTTTGGAAGAGACCTCACTTGTACCTTTAAAAGGATCACATTGACTGCTGTGTAAAGAATAAACTGAAAGTGAGGAAAGGTGGAAACAGGGAAATAAAATAATCCAGGAGAAAGCTACCTATGGTTTGGATCAGGGTCATAACAGATAGAAATAATAGTTAGATATGCCTTTTCTCCCTTACTAGATAACTCAGTTCCTTTAGGGCAAGGATGGTTTTTCCTTTAAATTATCTATAATCACTAAAATGAAGCTTTTCACATAGTACCTATTATTTTCTTAAAGGAATACCCTCTATAATACTCAATTATTGTACTTTATATATGTAGATTTATGCCTAAGATATCTAAGGATATTCAATTGACTGATATGAAGAAAAAGTACTGTCTGACAAGAAAAATACAGCAATTTATGAGCACTTAGAAGTTATGAGCATTTAATAGTTGAAGTTAACTTCAAAATATAAGAGAGAAGATAAAAACTCTTAAAAGTTAAGTACAAAATGGCTTCACAAGTGAAGTTTGATACGGAAGTTCTTTGGATTTTTTTTTTGAGATGGAGTGTCACTCTTGTTGCCCAGGCTGGAGTGCAATGGCGCGATCTCAGCTCACTGCAACCTCTGCCTCCCGGGTTCAAGTGATTGATTCTCTTGCCTCATCCTCCTGAGTAGCTGAGATTAAAGGCACCCACCACCACGCCCGGCTAATTTTTGTGGTTTTTTTTTTTTTTTTTTTTTTTGAGACGGAGTCTTGCTCTGTTGCCCAGGCTGAAGTGCAGTGGCGCGATCTCAGCTCACTGCAAGCTCCACCTTCCCGGGTTCACGCCACTCTCCCACCTCAGCCTCCCAAGTAGCTGGGACTACAGGCGCCCACCACCGTGCCCAGCTAAATTTTTGTTGTATTTTTAGTACAGATGGGGTTTCACCGTGTTAGCCAGGATGGTCTCGATCTCCTTACTTTGTGATCCGCCTGCCTTGACCTCCCAAAGTGCTGGGATTACAAGCGTGAGCCACCGCACCCGGCCAATTTTTGTGTTTTTAGTAGAGACGGGTTTCACCATGTTGGCCAGGCTGGTCTCAAACTCCTGACCTCAGGTGATCCACCCATCTCGGCCTCCAAAGTGCTGGGATTACAGCCGCGAGCCACCACACCCGGCCCAATACAGAAGTTTTTAAGAAACGAGATAATAATTTCTTACTTTTTAAATAAAATCAAGAATTGGGGAACTGCATAATACAGTTTTAGGTGCCAGGAAGGAAAGCAAAAATTGTATATCTACTCTAAGTTTATAAACACAGGATGACAGGATGATATGCAGGAAATCAAAGTAATAAATTGAGAAAAGATGAATGAGTTTTAACATTCTCACAACTCTCTTCTACCTACGTTTTATATCTTTCCTTCATCTTGATTATGTTTTATGTTATGTACACTCATTATATTAAATTTGGATAATATATGAGAAAAAAAGTATCCATCATTGCACTGCCCACATATAACCATTATTAACATCTTGATCCCTTTTCTAGCTGTGTGTCTTAAGGTAGTTGCTTAATCTGAGTCTCAGCTGCATCATTCATAAAATGACGATAAAAACAGTACTTATTTCACAGAGTTGTTGCAAAGGATGAACGGGAATCTAGGACAGGAACTGACATACTTTTTCTTAAGGGGCCAAAAAGTAGCTTATGGGCCATACTTTCTCCAACCCAATTATTCAGCCCTGCTGTTGTATCATGAAAGCAATCACAGAGTATATAAAATTAAATGGGCAAACACCAGTATGATTTATTTGCAAAAAAAAAAAAACATTTGCCACAGTGGTATATAGCAAAGGTTCATAACTTTTTTTGGTGTGTCTGGATTATTGTTGGGTTGTATTTGTTTGGCAAGTTTTTAAATTTTTAAAAGAATCTGATTGAAAAAAAAAAAAAGAAAGAAATTTAGATCTGCTCACCAAGAAAATGCAAATAAAACTTTACCTAGATCATTACGTGGACACTGAAAAGATCATTTTTATGGCTGCACACAATTTTAATTTATGGGAGATGAAAAGATATTCACCTATTTTAGATGTTCTGGTTGGTTTCCTATTTTAATTCATTCATTACATTAATTATAATTAATGCTATGAAGAATAGTATTGTGTCCAAATTTATAATTCCTCAGAAATGAATGCTATAAGAAAAATGACTAAGTCAAAAGGTACAAATTATTTTAAGGTTTCTAATATCTTGGTAAATTGTAGTCCAGAAAAGTCATGGTGATCTGTACTCCCATCAGCTGAAAAAGAGATCTTCATGCTCTCATGAGCATGGAATATATGTAAATTTTAGACTTTAAAAATAAATTCTGTAATTTGAGAGATTTGTCAAATGACAGTATGACAGATGAAGGCCAAAAAAGCACATCCATTGTATTTGGGACTGGTAGGATTTCCAGATATTCAAGGTTAAATCTAAATATGGAGAGAGTGACAAACTTTAATCATTAAGGATAAACATTTAAAACACATCCCATACTCTCCTGCTTTCAAAACACAAGATAATAAACATAAAATAACTTCTACTGGTTTGTAGTCACCATAACTTTGGTATTTTAAGAACTGCTATAATTTGTGTAATAAGTTATACGAGATACTAAAGTCCAGTACATTAACACTCTATAATGTCAACTTTCCAAAGCACTGGTGAATACAAAAATAACTGAAAGACTCTCCATCTAAGTAGTAGAAAAGTCACTGATGTGAATGTTGAAGCTTGTCAATTATATAAGGCACTGGGCATATAGTGGTAAGCAAACAATGTCCTGTTTTGTGTAGTTGTAACTTTGATAAGTGCTATGAAGAAAAGTTATAACTGAGCCACTGTTACCATCTCATCTAAGCATATCCTGAATGGGTTGGGGGGTGGACTAAGAGTTGAGAATTACTTTCTTTTTTCTTTTTGGAACAGAGTCTCACTTTGTCATCCAGGCTGAAGTGCAGCGGTGTGATCTAGACTCACTGCAACCTCCACCTCCAGAGTTCAAGCGATTCTCCTGCCTCAGCCTCCCAAGTAACTGGGAATACAGGCGTGCACCACCATGCCCGACTAATTTTTGTATTTTTAGTAGAGATGGGGTTTCACCATGTTGGCCAGGCTGGTCTTGAACTCCTGGACTCAGGTAATCTACCTGCCTCGGCCTCCCAAAGTACTGGGATTACAGGTGTAAGCCACTGCACCTGGCCTGAGAATCACTTCTGATGGGGAACTTCTGCTAGATTGAATTTGATTTTTTTCTTCTGTTTCACATTTATGCAAATCTTTAGTTTCTGCTGCTTTGAGTCTTTTTAACAGTGTCCATTGCAGTGCTTCCACTCAATCAAAACTGCTTTAGTAAGCTACAGTATATATCAAATATATATGCACAGATGGTACAATAGATAATAAATGCTTATTCCTAGATACAATACAATGTATTGTATTGCACTCCAGAGGCTAAGTGCACCGGCTGGCTTTTGACTGTCAAACTGGCTAGGTTACAGTCTGATTATCACATACTAGGTACAGGACTTGGTCAAGCCACCTCTTCTGGTCTTAGTTTCCTGACCTATAAAAATGAGAATAATAGCACATAGCTTGTAGGGTAGTGGATTAAATGAGCTAAAACAGGTAAACGACTTATCACAGTCCCTGATTCATGGAAACCATTCAAAATGAGTTATATACATATATACAGCATATACATATACAAAGCATTCCAATAATAGCTTTCAGATATTAAAAACATTAACATACACACATCAAATCACTGGGAAGAGTATTTATAATATTTCAACTTTAGAGTAACCAAAACATATTGGTTAATGTCAATAAACTCTAGTTGTAGAAATACATATTAACAAACTGTACATGTTTTATTATGACATTATATATGCACACTTACTTTCACAGTACACAGAGCAATTTTGTGCACCTATTAATATGTACTGATACAACCACTTTTCTTCTCCTTTCACTTCTCTGTGCTATGTTTTGCCACAAGTGGAGCCCGAAAATGAACCTGTCCCTTTCTTTCTCAAAGTTAATTAACTGATTTATCATAGTCTACACCTAATCCTGAATGAATGTAACTCATTTTTCATGCCTTCACCTAGACAAATAAGCACTGATAAACAAAGGTACATACTAATGGTCACTCTGCATTCACAATGATCAAATTCAAATGGTTCTGTGGGTTAATTCAACATACCTCTCTAATCAGCTAACAACCACCTCCATGTACTCTTAACAGATGAACTTTACTCCTACCACAAAACTCCAATATAAAGCAACACCCCTCCACTTGTGCTTTGAGTGTTGTCCTTCCTCCCCTTCAGGGGTCTTATAATATAGATAATCCCTTCTTTTGTAGGTTTGTATCTTCCTTTCAAATGGATCATTCTCACCAGATTTTAAGTGTACACAGTTCACACCAATTTACTAAAAAAAAAAAAAAACAAAAGAAAATTATTACCTTCAATCCACAATGCCTCCAGTTACCACCATCTTTCCTTCTCTTTTATAGGTTATTTATACTTACTGTCTATTCCTTCACCTCCCACTTAGAACTACTCCAGCCTGACTCCTGATCCCATCACTACACCAAAACAGCTCTGTTTAGAGTCACCCAAGACTCCATGTTAATTCAACGACTGGATCTCAATAGTTTGCAATGCCAGTTAGCATTCAGCCCATCCTAAAACATTCTCTTTCCTTGCCTTTTGTGACACCACAGTTCTCTGGGTTTCGGAAACCTCTTCAATCCTTCTCAAACTTTATTTGAAGACTCATCCTTTCCTACTGAGACATTTAATTTTGAGGCTCTTCAAGCTTTAGTTTTAAGGTCCTCCTTTTCCTAGTCTACTTTCTCTCCCCATGTGAGCTCATTCACACATATGACTTCGAATACCATCCACAGAGCTATGATAACCGGACCTCCCTTTTGAGCTCTGGCTTCTGTTAAGTCCAGCTATCTCTAAGATCTCTCCTTGGATGAGGCAAAAGCACCTTAAACTCAACATATCAAATCAAACCAAAGGATCTCAGTAGAGCAGAACTTGCCCACGTATCCAAATATACATAGTCAAGCCTATTAGTTCCCATTTATAGTATTGCATACCTTTTCTTCATAGCACTTACCAAAGTTATAACTGCACACAAAATTGGGCAATGTCTGTTTGCTTACCACTGTATCCCCAGTGCCTTATATAATTGACAAGCTTCAACCTTCACATTAGTGACTTTTTTACCGTTTAGATGGAGTCTTTCAGTTATTTTTGTATTCACCACTGCTTTGAAAAGTTGACAGTATACAGTGTTAATGTACTAGACTTTAGGATTTCATAAATTATACAATTCAACCTCCTCTCAAATTTAGTTTGCCACAATGTCCCACCATCTCCTAATATCTTTAACATTACATATTAATATACAATTAACGTGTCATTCAATGGGCCAGATTTAATTGATCTTATTTTATTTCTTCACATATCTTACCAGACACATATTTGACTACAGGTTTCATAAAGTTCTTGTTTTTGTTTCTGTTTGTAATTTTTAAGGTGTAGTTTAGCACATTTTGGCAGGAAAGCAAGAAAATTCAGTGCCAATAATAACAGTACAAATGGTGCCTTACTTGTGTTTAGCAGAACTGTGAAAAGATGATATAACTAAAAAACTTAAAAGCAATGACTCCATTTAAATATATTTCCTCCTGCCATTTTATCTACAAAATTTAAATTGAGGGGTTTTTTTTGTTTTTTTTTTAAACAGAGTCTCGCCCTGTCACCCAGGGTAGAGATCTCTGCTCACTGCAAACTCCACCTCCTGGGCTTAAGCCATTCTCCCACCTCAGCCTCCCAAGTAGCTGGGACTACAGGTGTGTGCCACCACACCCAGCTAAATTTTTGTTTTTTTGTAGAGATAGGGTTTCACCATGTTGCCCAGGCTGGTCTCGAACTCCTGAGCTCAATTTGCCTGCCTTGGACTCCCAAAGTGCTGGGATTACAGGTGTGAGCCACCACGCAGGGATAGATTTTTTGAAGTAATGTAATGAGTGGTTATTTGGAAAGCAATAATAGTCATGTATCTAATGAAAGACGGTGTATAAAAAAGTCACTGAAGTTTAGAATCTCATTGGTCATTCTAAAATGATGTTCATAAGTTTATTTCACCAATTCATTTTTTTAAAAAAGCATCTCACATGCTTTGGGGAAACAAAGAATTAAAATTTCATCATACTCAAAATAATCTTGTATCTATTTGTACAAAATAGCCAATCTAGGGCTAGGCGCGGTGGCTCAAGCCTGTAATCCTAGCATCATGGGAGGCCACGGTGGGTGAATCGCTTTACCTCAGGAGTTAAGACCAGCCTGCAGATCATGGTAAAACTAAAACTACAAAAATTTAGCCGGGCATGGTGGTGCATACCTGAAGTCCCAGCTACTGGGGCTGGGGGCTGATGGGTGCTGAGAACCGCTTTAGCCCCGGACAGGGAGGTTGCAGTGAGCCTAGATGGCAGACACTGCACTCCAGCCTGAGCAACACAGCCAGCCAGACCCTGTCTCAAAAAAATAATAATAGTGAACAATCTGTGAGGTAGGAAAAGAAAATGAAATTTATTTTATATACTTTATTTTTTCCTTGATTATAAAGTAGGTTTAATTTTTAAAAATCTAAAAAAATAAACAAATGTAAAAACTAAAATAAAATTCAGCCATAAGCATACCACTACAAAGTTAACAACAATTTGGTATATTTCAGTCCTTTTATTTACAAAGGTGAAATCACCTGTGTCCTGTGTCTTTTCAGTAGTTATACTATAAACAGTTTCTCGTATGAATATTCTTTAAATACAAGATTGTTTAGGGAAAAGGGACATAGGATTACATTATATGTACTAACTCCCCTAACAATAGTCATTTAGGCGGTTTTCAATGATTTGCTATTACAAATAATGTCATTATGAACAATCAGTTCAACTCAACTCTGAAAGTCAACCTACAAAGGCATTAAGGAGCAACAATAACAAAAAAAAAAAAGGATTTAGCTCCCCAAATAACAGCCATCAACATCTAAGTTTCATTTGTTTTGTTTTTTCCTATTATAACAAATAAGTTAATGTCTTTCCAGGGAATTCACCTTTTATGAAGACTTGAAATATCCCAACTGTGCCAAAATTTGAAAACTTTTTAAAAAGCTAAAATTTTCATTTGCAATTGAGAAATAAAAATAATTTTGCCAAAAGGAACACATAACGTAAATCAATGCAATTAAATTATTTCTAGCTCTAGATATTCACTACAGAATAGATCAGAAAATAGGATACTCTTTTTCAAAAGTAAGTTACTGCAAATTATTTTTAATACTTTCCTTTTCATCTTTCATACTATTATTTACTGAGCTAGAAAACTAATTTGAGACTTCTAGTTAAATGTGACCACATTTACGTCTGATCCTACTTGAAAACTCCACTAAAGTAACAGTAAAATATTTGTGTTTTAAAAGAGCTAAACCCACGGGACAAAGCAATGAAAAAGAAGAGATACCTACAGATGGGTAGTTGGAAATCAGATGGATGGGTGGTAACTGGCTTAACAGACCCAAGAAACTGAAAGCCGAGCCATCAGTCGAGGGAGTTTGGGAACAAGCTTGAATCTACCCCAGAACCCCAGAACATCTCAGGAATTTGAGGCACCACATACCTCCAAAAGATGTGAGAACAGAGTCAGAAACAAAAAGATCAGTTCAAAATCTCCCCCAGATCCCTCCCCTAACAAAACAATGGCAACTAACTCCTAATTCTCTGAAGACACTGAACATTTGGACACAAAGAGGGTAGGAGAAAGGAAAGGCATAAACAAAAACGGGGTATAATCAAAGTGTACATAGTGAACATGCTCAATAGTGAGATCAATAGTGAGACAGTAAGGTAGTCCCTATCTCCTTCCTGTACTAGACCAACTGATTCCATCTAAAACAACTAGGGAAAAAATTACTTATAAATATACAGGTAAATATCAAAACTGAAAGAGTTGCCAGTGATAGCCTCTGGAGAATAAGAAGTAGGAAAGGGAGAGGACAGGGCATGACTGCTATTTTTTGTTATAAACTGTGGCAAAAAAAAAAAAAAGAAAGAAGCTGGTTGTTTCAATAATATCCATTCTTGTTTTCTTCCATACTGACAGAATCATAGGCATCTGTTTATCAAGAAACAAAAATCTAGAAAAATTTCCTAACATTCTTTTCAGATGGGGATAACTCACAAGATGAAAGTGGGTCATTAAGTAGGATGGACAAGTTGTTTTGGTTTACACCACAGAGACAACCAGCTCCTGCCACTGGGGAAGTCAGATGTGATAGCTGCGACTCAAGCAACTACCTTGGATCATGACACAAACTCGGGATGCTAAGACAAGGATGACTAGTAAGAAAGAGCAAATGATGGTATGGCCACTGTACCATCCCTACACTGTCTATTCAAGATTTTTTTACATAAGAAATAAATGCCCACCTTGTTTAAACAACTTAGGTCAGGTCTCCATTAGCACTAAAATGCAATTCCTGGTACTTAGGCCTTATATGACTTCTTAAAACTAAGTACATTAATAAAAATTAAAGATAAACTAAAAATAATCCCAATTAATAGCAAGAATTAGTAAAAATGTATTATACCCTAGAAAACTACTCATAGAGCTATAATAAGTATGATGTAAATCCTATATCAAGACCAAGAAATAAGGATTGTTTCTTCCTGAGACAAATTTTAATTTCTCCAAATTACGAGACATTAGAATGTATTTTATAATACAATGAGACAAACTCTCTTTTCTGTGAATACCATCTCTTAGGGCACCTATCACAGTGCCTGGCCCACAGTCGTTACTTAAAAACTATTCGAGGATCATTAAAAACTTTACTGCCATTTATATCAGCATTACACATATAAGGTACCCACTAAGAGTCCCAAAGTAAGGGTACAGCCAAGTTTCTCAACCTCGGCATTACTGATATTCCGGACCAGATAATTCTTTGTTGTTAGAGCCATCCTGTGCATTGTAGGATGTTCAGTAGCATCTCTAGCCTCCATGCACTAGATGTCAGCAGCAAACCTCAATCATGACAATCAAAAGTATCTCCTGACATTGCCAAATGTCTCCTAAGGGAAACAAAATCTCTGAGAACCCCTGCCATAGTTGTTTTATAAATCATTGTGTTTCACCAGGAGCATTCAGCTTTTCTAGTTGAATAACAGAATTTAAGAATTGTAACATTTCTAAATTTTCTCTCAAGTTTACTGCGAAACACAAATTATAAGCTACCTACAGATTATCTCCAATGTCCCTCATAAATCCTCAGAGGATTTTACAAGAGAGAAATATTAATAGCATCTACCTATTTAAGTCTATCTGTGTGCTACAATACTAAGTACTTTATATTCTTCTCTCTTTTTATATTCATGACATCCTCGTGGCATGACTATTAACCCCACTGTAGTATGAAATAATTTTAAATTATATTTTAATCAACATATCAAAGTGGTTCCAGAAATCCTTTTTTATTACTCATTATATTCATTCTGGCACTGAACTAAGAAGAAAGTATCTTAACTTCTTTAGTTTACAATCAATTTATGACAAAAAAAATTCAGTGTATTTGGTGACAAAATAAATTGAATCATTAAAACTTTCAGGAATGTTTACAGCACTTAACAAGTCAGACAATAACAGTCTGCTTCTTGAAATATTTCTTACTATTGTGTCATAATGAAAGAGTACTTTATAAACTTTTCATCCATAATACAAAGTTATTTCCAGTAACTTCTTTTTCCTTTCACATCACTTGCAAAAAAAAAAAAAAAATTCCCCTCTATAATTGAGGATTTACTTACTGCTTTTCAGCAGAAACTGAAGACTGAGTTCAAATCCCAGCATGTCTACATAATGGAAACTAAGACACATTAACTTGTTCATGCCTCAATTTCAACTATGTTTCTTGCTGTCTGAAGCTTAAGAGTTAGTAGGCCTTCCATAAAAGTTACTTTCCCCTACCTTTCATCCTCAAAGCAAATTAAGTATTAGTTAAGGGCCAGTTTTATTTAAGCATTTATTGAGTGAGCTAACAAGAGCCAAGGGAGGATGTGATAGGGCCAGTCCAACATTACACTGTTATCTTCTGGTTTACTTTTCCTTATGGTAAAAGACACAAAAACCCCTCTGGAAAAGAAGTGTTCCTTCCTCTCTCCCTTTGCCCACACAACTAACTGCCAAGAAATTTTGATTCATATTTCCCTCTAAAAAGAGGAAGATAAACCAGAGCCTTTCTTTGAAACACCACTAGCCTGTCTGTATAACCCATGTATTTAGTTAACTGTCACATACCCCAACTGCACAATATCCATTTCATTACTCACGATTAAGTCATTCACTAATAAAAACAATTATACTTAATATTAGCCTCAGTGTCAGAAAACCAAATTTTTAAAAAGAAATCTTCGACTAGGAATTAGATTAAATAATCCCCTGCTTCCCTTACTGACGAATGAAGCAACTACTATGGTAGAATTTTATTTCTCAGTAGATAAAATTCAACTTAATAAAGGAATATTTTATTCCATCTAAAAGCTTTAATATAAACAAGGACTTCACAAAGCTCACCTGCAAAGTAAAATCAAGACAAAACCTCAGAGCAGATCTATCAGTAACCTAGAATATTATAAAATATGTAAAGTTTCAGGTAATAAACTATGTTTCAGGTAAAAGTTGGTAACATGAAAGTATGTCAGTCTAACATAATTTAGCAATAGAAAATAAACGTTCATTAAGTTCTTCCTGTTTTATTTCCTTGGATATACAGGAGGTAGGGAAGTCATAAAGTAGTCAACTTCATTTGTTCTTAAAATATTGTACTGTCACTATTAAGACACTGTGTTTTGCAGGCTAAATTTGTCATTTGTTCTAAAATTTTAGTAGCTCGTTATTGATATAAAAAGCAAAACAAAAAAATTAAATAGATTTTCAGCCTCTGAATATATTAAAAATATAAATTGTATCCTAATTTTCAGAAGTTTACAATTCCTATAGATACAAAATCTACCAATAGCGTAGTTTCTAGATGTAAAAGGTATAGTTAGAAAACAATGCTCTGAAAACAAGACACTGAACCTCTAAATTCAGTGAATGCCAATTATCAAAATAAAAGTGAATGCCAATTATCAAAATAAAAATACATTTTCAAGAAAGTCATTAAATAGCAATGCCAAAGAAACTGACACACTCTTCAAACCAACTTCTTTATGACACTGGGGGAAAACATGAAATCAGAAGGCAATTTAAATTAAAGCATTAAAAACTTACCTGAAAAATGTCAACTCCATCCTTTTTCTTTCAATGCTTGTAAGAGAATTCTTACAAGCTTTCCCTTACAAGCACTGAAAGAAATGTCAGCAAACATGATGCCCATTTCTCATTAACTTTATTTCCTACTTGTTATCAGAATGAAATTAATAGCTACCTGATTCAAACCCTTCACATATTTATTTAACTATTACTCCTCTTTGACAGAAGGGGAAACTGAGACACAGAGTAACTTGTCCAAGGTAATAATTTCTGCCAGGAGATAGTGGAGCCAGAATCTGAACCCTATACATCCAAAATAATGGACACATTTTAAAAGGGATGGGATGGAAAAGGAGCAGTTAATTTTTTTTTCCCAAAATAGCGTGCAAAAAAAAGACTGTTGTAAATGGGAACAAACCGTTTAAATTACAAATGCAAGTAGATGAGAATGGAGAGTACACAAACTTTACCCCTAAACAAGAAGGGGTATATTTGTTATATTTGATTACAAACACTTTGAACAACATCAAACCCCTGTGACGGTCGACTGAGTAAATAATTTAACGTCACCGTTCAGACACTGTATTTTACAGGCTAAATAAAATACATTATAAATTGAAGGATGGGGGGGTTGGTGATGTTAACCGGAGCAAGAGTTTAAGGAAAATTACTTTCATTATGAGCAGTTAATTAGAAAAGAGTCCGTGTGTCAACGGAAGGAGGTTAAAAAAAATGACAATCACACTGCCTTAACGCACCCTCTGTCCGAAAAAAGTAACTAAATCACCGTGGGTCAGCGTCTACGCCAACTGGAGAACCGGCCCAGCGGGATCTTGTGAGTGGATGACAGGAGACCCTAGAAGAGGGGGAACAGTGGCAGTGACAGGAATGATGGCATGTCTCCCATCCCGGAAAAAAGGGGAGAACATGGGGGGCAATCGGCGGAGAGGGGAAGGCAGCAAATGTTACCAGAGGTGCCAGATGAGGTGAGAAAGACCAGGGTAGGAAACATAAGAAAGGCGGGACTCTCGGGCAGGAAGGTGTTTGGGGTAGGGAAGGCATGTCAGGACAGAGCTTTCCCGACAGCCGACCTTCCTTCTTTCCAGACCCTCCATCCCCGACAAACTCACTTTCTCAGCAACCTTAAGCCCGTGGGTCACCCTCGCCTTGCTCCCCGCCCCCCACCCCAAGCCGGATAAGTGGAGGAGGGAGCTTCAGCCTCACCCTCCTTGTTGGGGAGGAGCGGGCTTTGGACATAGACCAGATTCATGGACGAGAAGGCCAGGAGACGCAGAGAGGCCCAGGACCCGGGTGACAAGTCGGGGCGGCCAACGGACGCCTCACCTGACAGAAGCGTCGGCAGTAATCCCTACTGCTGATTCCGACGCCGCCGCCGCAGTTGCCGCTGCCAGCGCCGCCTCTGCCGTCGCCCGCAGCTCTAAGCCCCACAGGGCCCAGCGGGGACTCCACAATGGCCACAAGCTCTTCTCCGAGGCGTTCGGCCTCTTGGTCGCTCTCTTCCTCCGCCATGAGGCTCTCGCCGCCCAGCGCGTACCAGCCCCTGCGCCGCCGCCGCTGTAGCTGCCTAGGCTAACCTCCTCCTCCTCTCTAGTTCCCTCCCCCTTCCCTCCTCCCTAGCCGGACAGGGGCCTCTCGGTTGGGCTCTACTTCCGGCTCCGCCCACCCACGCCCCCAGTTTTTATTGGAAGACGCAAGCTGCCAATCATGCTCATGCCCGCCCCTCCACTACTATTGGTGATATCGGCAGTCCGTTTGATAAACCGGCCGTCTGTTGGTCAATGCTGCTCGGCGGTTGCTGGGGACCGCCTACGGGCTCTACCATAGGCGGTGCAGGCGGACGGGGCGCGGCGGGGGACACGGCGGCCGCCGCGGGGCTCGATCGGGCGACGGCGACGACGGCGGCGACGGCGGCAGCGACAGATCCTCCTCCTCCCTCATTCCCTTGCTCCTCTTTCTTCCTTCTCTTTTGCTTTCCGGCCAGGCCTCGTCCACTTTCCCTAACGGCGGCCTCGATCCTACGGTACCAAGGAGCTAGGGAGGCCGAGGGTGGGCCCGGCCGTTGGTGCGGGCTCTGGGCCCGGGGCCTTCCGTCCTGAAGCTGGAACCGGGGGCGGGGCCGGGGCACAGTTGTCGGCGGGAGGAAGAGGGAGGAGACGGGAAGCCTGACAGCGGCCGCCTCCGCCAGGCGCCTGCCGCCGCCTCCCTTGAGACTGCCGCCAAGTGCGCTGTCGAGTTCCCGGGCCCACAGCTGGCACCTGGGACTCGGCCCTGCCCGGCTAGCGGGGTCGGGACGGCTGGGCGCCGGCGTGCTGGGCTTGGCGCCCGAGGAGAGAGCCCAGACGCCGGGAACGTCCAGCACTCCGCCTCTCCCCCGCCCCCGCCCCCGCCCGAACCCTGGGGCCTGGGGAGCTGGAGGAGGTGCCAAGCGGGCGGACCCCCGAGGAGGACCTGGGAGGGGGAAGTGTTAGGGTAAACGTTGGGATCGGGTTTGTAGTGTGGAGTTACCTATAAAGTGATAGAAACACCTGCATGGTGGCAGTTGTTGACGTTCTTGTTCATCTCTTCAGTCACCCTCCTTCCGTCCCCCATTTTTTCCTTCCATTTGTTTTTCGTGTTTTACAGTAAAGGCATGACTTCCTGGCACCGCAGGGAAAATCGGGTGCAAGCCCAGAAACTGTTTCCCCACCACCACTTGTTGAAAAACTGATTTGAAGGCATCTCCGGGGTTGAACAAACGGAAAGTGCCAGGATTTGATGCGTCTCTGGTTTCGCTCTGGAGACCATTCCCTGCTAAGTATCAAGACGAAAAAAACTGGAAACTAATCCGGTAAACATTTAAACTTGAAAACTTATGATGAGTTTTATTTTGATCTAGTAAACGATTTGCTTTTTCTCTTTTGTTGGCTAATTCCTGCACTTTTTAATTTCTTCATTTGTTGAAAATGTTTTATCTTCTATTGAAAACACTTTTGTTCTTCGGGTATGTAAACTCCAGCATCCTCTACTGGGTGGAAATTTGCCTCTGCAGTAACACAAACAGACTCTTTGAAATTACGAGAACATTGGAAAGTATAGGCCTTTCACATTAGCACAAATGATTGAGCATTTTATGCTATAAAGAATTACATGCTTATTGTTTTTGAAATCCAAATATTTAAAGACACAAGACTTTTTACATAGAAAGTAAGACTTAGTATTACGGGGCACAAATATTTAATATTTACCACAACTAGGTTAGAACCATTAACCATACTTGGTATATTTATCACATATTTACCACAACTAGGTTAGAACCATTAATCATAACTGGTACTGATTTGTCGTGGGAGTGTAAAACACATACCATTTACTTTAAGTATACACGTGTAATGGTAAGTACTAGGTAGGAATCATTACTGTCTTCTCTGCCGTTGCAAACCTGTAGCCTAACACAATATTTGGCAAATGAGAGCTGTGCACTAAAAAAAAAAAAAGGAAAAAATAAAATTAAGCCTATTAAAACCTAGACTTTATCGTACCTTTCAGAATTTCTGTGGAATGTTTAATCTTCTGGATCCATGAGTGTCTGATACGTTGGCAATTTAAAGTCCTTTTGAAAGAGAATTCATGTTACCCAGCTATTCTCTAGTATGTATTCATGGAATACTCCATCGTTTCTGATTACACTTATAAAGCATAATTCTTCAGAGCACACTTAGAATTATTTCTCTAACATATTTATGCAGACAGAATTCCATCTTGAATTTTATGAAATTCACTTTAACTTAAGTCTTCGTTATTGTAGGAGCCCAAAGGTGTGGCCCCAGGGAACAATTAAGACTTGATTATTTGTCACCTACCAAAGTATGTTCATTATCTAAAGGTTTCAATGCCCATAAGGCTGTGATTTTGGTATTTAGTGCAGTGCTCATAAAAGTGTGTAATTAGGATAAATGGAGAAATTAATTAAGATGCTTCTAGATTAAATAAATATAAATATTTGGACAAATAGTGAAGATATGTACTTTTTCCATCAAATTTTAATTGAGGTTCTGCAGTATACTAGACACCATGTTCTTGATTTTGTTCTTACTAGTTAATAAGTGAAATAAGTGTTAACAAATGTAATTATTAATTTTAATGAGAAAAGGAAACAAAGTATTAGAGAAGTAAGACTTTGCATATCTTAACACCTTTTGGAAAACAGAGGTATACATGCATTACAAAATAACTTTGAACTGTGTATTTTGGCTTTACAATTTAATGTCATTGTTGCTGTTAATTATATTTGGTCTGGGTTTTTTTTGTGGTTTTTCCTCAGAACAATTTTGGAAACTATATTCATCTTCATATAGAATTATGGCAGTTTATAGGCCCACCTGTTTGAAAAAACTTTATCCACAGTTGTGTTCCTAAAATCAGTTGTTCCAGAATTGTGACAGGAAAGAAGCTCCTTTGAACTTGAACGCATATCTAAATTGGATGAGATTAATACAGTTTATATCCTGAATGTAATTTATATCCTAAATGTTGAACTGTGATTAGGTTTCCCTAAATAATAGTGACATCTGGGATAGTTTGAGTTCTTTCTTTATAGTCTAATTTATTTGAATTTCATAAAATTCAAGGAATGGACCTGATTGCTACTGGTTAGTAACTTGTTGTAGTTTTGCCTTCCCTTATATAATTCAGGTAAGTTAAGATTAATAGACACATAGTCTACTAATTTGAATTAAGTTTTTTGAAGTATTTAAAGTGTTTATATACTGCCTTTTATGGTTAATTACTTCCAGAGTGAACTGTTGTTATAATACTCATCTTTGTTTCTTTTGTCTTGAAAGAACCATATTTATTTAGAGTCAGAATGGAGCGATTTGTAGTAACAGCACCACCTGCTCGAAACCGTTCTAAGACTGCTTTGTATGTGACTCCCCTGGATCGAGTCACTGAGTTTGGAGGTGAGCTGCATGAAGATGGAGGAAAACTCTTCTGCACTTCTTGCAATGTGGTTCTGAATCATGTTCGCAAGTCTGCCATTAGTGACCACCTCAAGTCAAAGACTCATACCAAGAGGAAGGCAGAATTTGAAGAGCAGAATGTGAGAAAGAAGCAGAGGCCCCTAACTGCATCTCTTCAGTGCAACAGTACTGCGCAAACAGAGAAAGTCAGTGTTATCCAGGACTTTGTGAAAATGTGCCTGGAAGCCAACATCCCACTTGAGAAGGCTGATCACCCAGCAGTCCGTGCTTTCCTATCTCGCCATGTGAAGAATGGAGGCTCCATACCTAAGTCAGACCAGCTACGGAGGGCATATCTTCCTGATGGATATGAGAATGAGAATCAACTCCTCAACTCACAAGATTGTTGACTAGGAGGTTACCACCATTGTGATCAAGATAAATGTGGAGTATTAAAGTTATGTGTTGATTGTGTGGTTCATTTTTGTATTTATTTCATTTAAAATCATGTGACGCAGAATAGTTTTGCAATGTGTATATAGTTGCAGGCAAAAAAAAAAAAAAAAAAAACCACCTCACTGCAAAACTTATTGTTAATTTTAGTCACCAATGGTATAAAGCAAAACCTAGGTTTAGAGTGTGCTAGGATACCTGAAACCTGGTGGTTATCTTTAAAATTAATGGTTTTTCTCCTGAAATGTTTGTGCATGGAAGAACTGCCCTGCTTTTTTACCCTGTTGCCATGTATGATTATTTCTTGTGAAATTGCTTAATTACTTGGATTGAAGACTAGCCTATTGAAGCTGCTGCCAGGCAACACCACTTAACAGTAACTTAAAGGAATGATTTTCTTTAGAGGATCCTCTTCAAAAAGGAAGGGATAGTGGAACACTGTTCTTATATCTTCAGATCCCTAGCAGAAATGACTGTTTATTTCAAACTATGTTTTACTTGTATATGATGTAGTTACCTTAACTATCTTTCAATTCCATACTTCCCCCGCCCCCATTTTGAAGGCTTATTGTTGTATTTTGTAGCAGCTTCAAGTGACCAAAAGACTAAAATCTTTCGATGTCAATGCCAAAAGCCAAGGGAATTTTGCAGTGACAAGATTTTAGTCTCTTACTATGAATACTGATTTCGAACCATAGCTTTCATTTTAAGCATCATCTCGAATTTGCAAACTTTTTTCTGTGTCTTGGTGTTAAAAGACTTCAAGATTGGCATTTTTATTTAAACAGACATTTTATGGTTTTTTATAGAGAATTAGTAATGACTTTTTTGGCTGACAGATCAGATAAAATTACTTTCTATTAATTTTTCTATACGACTTTATGAGTTTATTTAGGTGAATAGTCTAGACTAGAAACAAGTTTACTTTATCTGCTTTGCCTCTGGTGGTACAAGGTTTTTAACATGGATGGTAAACAATTGTCTAGAAATTCTGGCAGGTTTTTTTGTAGTGGAGATCTGGCAGTATCCTGCATAACTGTTTGGGTGAGGAAATTGTTCTCTTAAAGATCAACCATGTTCAGGAAATGATCTCTGTTTGAACCTCACTGTCCTGTAAAGTTATCCGAGTAGCTTAGCCCAGCTAAGTTCTATCAGAGACCCAAATTATATTTTTTAAAAATTTAACAGCTGGAAACTTGGACTAGAGCTTTAATAAAAAATCTTAAATTCTTTGAAGTTCAAGTTAAAAATACTTAAAAGATATATTTCTATTACAAAGCAGTGACAAATGATGCCCTGTGTGACTTGGAGTTATCTTTGACTTTTACCACAAATATTCATTTATAAAAGAAAAAGCCAAAGTGGAAAAAGTTAGATTGTGTATTTTTCAGTAACAGCTTTCCATGTCTTAAGATTTTTTTACAGACAAGTTTCTAATTCAGGTTGTCAAACTGGCCATTTGACTTCAGAGATTTGTTTTCATTAAAAAATAAGCCTGCCACCAAAACAAATCACTTATCAAAATGTGAACTGTTTTCCTCATGTTCAGTTACGTTAAGGTAGTATGATAAATGCATGCCTAGAGTAGTGCTCTCATCGATGAAGCACATGTATGAGGAGACCAGCAGCAAAACATAACCATATGTGTTTTGCGTTTACTTCCTCTAGAAAAGAATTTGCAGGCAACAATGTTTAATTTGAACTATCTAAGATGGTAGAGTTTAGAAATTAGGAATAATTGAGTTTTATAGCACTTTTCAGAATACAAAAAGTTAGATACACAATCATTCTGTTTTTCTGAAATTCCATGTGATTTAAACTGCTCCCTATTATTTGGGTATTAATTTGCACTAATGGCAAAATGTAATGGCAGATCAGCTTTGAGAGTGGTCTTAAGCAGTAAACTGGATGATGTTGCATTAGAAAAACATCAGTAATTCATATTTAAGTTTCTAGTAGTTACTACTGATTTGATAATCACTTAATTTTATATATCTTAATGTATTTTTTCAGACTCCTAATTAATTCCCACATTCACTGTACCTGTACCTAGGGGCATAGTCCATTCTGTTAGGATTATATCCTCTCCTTAGAAATGTTTTCCATCCTGTTGTGGGGATTTGGTATTAATGTTTCTTCATTGATTATGAAACTTTTGTTCCCTGAAGCTAGTCAACTGTGTCTAAAGTTAAATAAGGCAGAATGATTGTTTTAGCCTGCTCAAACTGATACAAATCCCCGAAACTATGATTGGCATATGTTAGATAACAAATGAGGATGTCGAAGAGGCATATGCTGCTTTGGAGGTGTAGTGAACGTGTGTACAGAAGTTTTCAATCTTAACCATATAGTGTTAGTGCGATGCTATACTATTGGAAAAATAGCAACTTTTTTCTATTTTATAAGTTGTATGCATAAACATAAGATTTGTAATGTTTCATTTATAAACTGCCTTCTTCAACACATGTTAATAGTGTTTTCTCAAAGTATTGATAGTATGTCTTCCAGAATTTCACGATATGCTTACAGTAAATAGTTCCTAGCTTGTTGAAATGTTAAGTTCTTTGTTGGCTTTCTTTTTGATTCTGTGGGGGTGTATAACAAACCTGAAGGACATTGTAATCATTTCTTACAGGGTGAAAATTTAGAAAGATTGTGTATGAGAGCCTATATAGTTGTTTTATCCATTACCATCTTTGATTAAGACTTTAAAAAAATACTATTTCCAGTTAATGCATTTGGCCCTATTGAATTTTCAGGGACCAGAAAACATTAAAAAGTTCAGCATCTTACAATGGTAACCAATTAAGCTTGAGATTGTTCTGAAAGTATCAGTTGCTTTAAAACTGTTGTAAGTACAGTTGGCAAGATCTCCAAGCTGAAACTTCCATGTTAAACTTTTGCCTGTAAGAATTTGCACATGAATGTTAATGGAAAACACAAAATAAAACTTAAGATGGCCCAAAACAAAAGCCACAAACAGTTCATCATTTGGTGCTTAGTCTTTGTAAGGGCTCGCTGTGGTTTGACTTACCCCAGCTACCGTTAAATGAGGACAAATCACCTTAAAACATGTTCATTTGATTCATGACAAGGAAAATTGGGTCTGTGATTTTATTGCCAATCTTAGCCTAAAAGAAATTGCTTTAGCTTCTGGTCAGCACTGATTAAAATGTGAATAGTGAAGTGGCTATCCTAAACTGGTTTATCTCCACCCATACTATCATAGATTCCTTAGGTAAATACAATTCTTATCTAGTGGTATTCTACTTGTATTCAGAATACTGTATTAAAATTTTACTATTTCATTTTTGTATTCCGTGCTTATTTTTTTGCTCACGCATGTATGCTTAGTATAAATGTGTCACTTCTAAAGTTTTGTCTCTGACTTTTAGAAATAAATTTCAGAAAAATTGTTTCAAAATATTTTGAAAGCACATTTTGTTTTGTGAGTCAATGACAAATATATTTCCTGATTCCAAAACAGCAGAATCTTACTGAGTTATTTTTCTACTAGTTATAGCTCCCTTTTATAATTAGTCATTATACTTGATGTAAAAGTATATAATCTGTCAAATCAGGTTCACATCATAGCTACAGATACCCCTTTTGCTCCCAAGTTGTATAGATGATAATATTTAAGCTTAATGATTGGTTTTAATTGGGAATATTTTAGTTTTTTTACTTTTGGAAGTATTAATTATTAAAGGACCTAATTTATAAGTTGCACTGCTATATTCTCATTACCACTTGTAACAAAAAATGCATACAAATCAAAAATATTTCAATTTTAAATAATTTTGAGGGAAAATAATCCTGCTACTAATCACTTCTGTTTGGCAAAAAGTTAAGTTAATCAATCAGGCAGTTTTTATTTTTTCTGGAATCAGAATGGCAGAAAAGGCCTTAAGTCAATACTTCTGCTTCCAGTTCTTTATTTATTTATTTTTGAGACAAAGTCTCGCTCTTGTCCCTCAGGCGGGAGTGCAATGGCACCATCTCAGCTCACTGCAACCTCCGCCTCCCGGCGATTCTCCTGCTGCAGCCTCCCGAGTAGCTGGGATTACAGGTGTGTGCCACAATGCCCGGCTAATTTTTAGTAGAGACGGGTTTCACCATGTTGGCCAGGCTGGTCTCGAACTCCTGACTTCAGGTGATCCGCCCACCTCGGCCTCCCAAAGTGCTGGGATTACAAACGTGAGCCACCGCGCCCGGCCCTGCTTCCGGTTTAATATTGCCAAACCATAAGAGTTCTGTCTTCACTTTTCCTAAAGTGTCTCGCCACAACCTTTATTAAAAGTAAACCTATTGAGGGTGCCTCTGAGTCTCATAAGTTTCTTTTTTCCCCCCCATTTATGTGTGAATTGAGTTGAATTATGTACCTGTGGTATGTGATGATGCAAGGATACTTCTGGGATCAGACTAGCTAACCTAGCACTGTGAAAGCTAAAAAGCTAAAACTAGGAAGTAGAACAAGATTTTGATGTGATGTGTGATTTGCATCATATGTATAACATCACTTGTAACGAATTAGCCTTCCCATATGTTACTTGCTTTCAATTGTTTTTATGTATACTATGTAGAGTGAATGCTTCTTAGCTCTTCCTGGCTTAAATGTTGGAATCAGATAATTTGAAAGCCCATGTCCTCAAGTTCTTGGCCAAATTTGAATAATATGCAATCAACTAGTATTTATCGAATCTCTATCTCTGACACTAGCCACTGGGGGATACAGCAGAAAGAATAAAAATCCCAGCCGTCAATGAGCTTGCATTATGCGTTCTAGTTAAGAGTCATTGTTATCTTACAGTGACCCTGGGGGGTGGGTGTGATTAGGGAGAGGTCTTTGTTTTTTTTAGGCAACTCCTTTAAGCATTCATCAGACTTGTTGCCAGTAAATAGTTATCACTGGTTCATCTGGATTCTCATTTTGTGTAGGAAGAGCAATAAAAGTTCAAAATTTGCAGATTTTTTAAAAAGATCTGCCTATCCTTTGAAAGTCTGGTGGTCTATATAATCCATAAAATATCAATTTTCGGAATCTATTAGGTGATGGAGCTGACCAGTTTAAATGCCTGTAAAGTAAGAACCTGCCACAGACATTTTACTGAAAAGACAGGAACTTCATTGAATATTTGATATCAAGATAGTCACCGGTGTATCTATTCGCACATTAATGGTTATCATAATTCAGTCTTCTGGGTTAGTATGTATATTAGATGATATATTCTCCAAACTTTTTTTTAGAGACGGAGTCTCGCTCTCTAGCCCAGGCTGGAGTGCAATGGCGTGATCTTGGCTCACTGCAAGCTCTGCCTGCCGGGTTCACGCCACTCTCCTGCCTCAGCCTCGGAGTAGCTGGGACTACAGGCGCCCGCCACAACGCCCGGCTAATTTTTTGTATTTTTAGTAGAGACGGGGTTTCACGTGTTAGCCAGAATGGTCTCAATCTCCCGACCTCGTGATCCGCCCGCCTCTGCCTCCCAAAGTGCTGGGATTACAGGCGCGAGCCACCGCGCCCACCCTCTCCAAACTTTTTAAACATAACAGGAATCAGTGTGTAATAGACTTTGTTTTTATATCCCTTTTTCCTTTTTGAATGTTTTTCTGTTTACCGTGCTTATGTAGTACCTATTCAATAGTGATAATGATAATAATGACGATTATGTATTTTTAATCTAGCAAATTTTTTTATTATTTTTTTTTTTTTGAGACGAAGTCTCTCTCTGTCGTACAGGCTGGAGTGCAGTGGCGCGATCTCGGCTAACTGCAACTTCTGCCTGTGCCTCCTGAGTAGCTGGGACTACAAGCTGTGCCACCACGCCAGGCTAATTTTTTGTATTTTTAGTAGAGATGAGGTCTCACTGTGTTAGCCAGGATAGTCTCCATCTCCTGACCTCATGATCTGCCCACCTCGGCCTCCCAAAGTGCAAATTCTACCTTTATGAATATATCCTACAGAAATGAAATAGCAATATATAAAGATACATGTAAAAGGAGGTTCATTTTAATATAGTAGTAAACAACTACAAATATTCTGAATGTCCCTCAGTAGGGCAATGCTCAAAACATTAACACATCTATGTTATGAGCTGTTTAAGTGACCTAAAATTATGGATCAGAAGAGATGTCTACAGTAATTGCTAGTTTAAAAAATTACAGTGTATTTTCTCACTTTTGAAAAAAATAGAATAATGCTATATAAGTGCAATATATTTGTACCAGATGAGCAGACACACGCCGAATGTTAAAATCACAGACAAGTTGTGACATTGAATGGGGCAAGGGGGAGAATATTTATCTGCCTTGTTACACATTCTTGTATGGTTGACTTATTTAAACCAATTATATATTATTTTTGTCACACACAGAATACAAGGTAGACTTTTATTGAAACCTGTTCACACAATAGTTATATCCAAACTGTAAAGAACAGCAATATGACATAATTCATCTCCCTTATTAATGAAAATATTAAATCATTTTAATTCTTTAATTTTCATTTAAGAATTTTAATTGATGAGCAAATTTTTATTTTATTTTTTTAATTATTATTATTTTTTTGAGACAGAGTCTCACTATCGCCAGGCTGGAGTGCAGTGGCGCGACCTCAGCTCACTGCAACCTCCTCCTCCCAGGTTCAAGCAATTCTCCTGCCTCAGTCTCCCGAGTAGCTAGGATTACAGGCATGCGCCACCATGTCCAGCTAATTTTTGTATTTTTAGTAGAGACAGGTTTCACCATGTTGGCCAGGATGGTCTTGATCTGACCTCATGATCCGCCCACCTTGGACTCCCAAAGTGCTGGGATTACAGGCGTGAGCCACTGCGCCCGGCCTAGCAAATATTTTTAATATCTTTTTTGAATTCTTTTATAAAATTAAGTTGCACATTTATAAAGTTAAGTCATCATTATTTTTTTCCAAGTCATTCATTACCAAGCAGGTAACTGGGGAGGGGGGTCAATTTCAACGCTATGACTTTATTATCCCTGCATTTTTACTCTAAAAATAGCTTATGCCTTCTAGATGTTTACAGCAATTGTGTAAATTACTCCACTGTGCTTTAATAATGCCTATAACAAACATAAATTTAATCACTACTAAAACCCTGTAGACAGGTTTCAAAATCTGCTAGTTAATGGGAATAAGATCAATGGCATACATATCATCTGGTAATTCTTTATAACTTATGACAATTTCTATATGCCACCTTAATTTCCTTTTTCAGAAAACCAGCATCAGATAAGGATTGGAACTTCGTGCCTGGTAATCATTTGTCATCTTCCTCTCCAGGAAGGTTGCTAATCCAGAATTTACAGTCCTTTGAGTGTTGTTTCCTGCTGAGGGATCACCTAGCATCTCCTTGCTTAATGAAAAAATACTAGTTCCTTTACTACTCAGTGTAGTAGTAGTAATATAACACAGCCAAGGTGCCTTCTTTCCTTATACTAATGGCCATCTGTTCTTAATCTTTCTTTCCTATATTACTTTCTTCTTTCTCTCCTAATGTCTCCTCTTCTCCCTTGCAGATTCTAAATGCTGCACCTTTGGCCTGAAGTTTTAGGTACATCCACGAAATGAAGCAGATTTTTGTAATTCAGTCTTCAAATACTGCCAGAATGCTGCATCTAGTATCTTCATCAAGACATACATGTTCATGTCTCTGGATTCTACATGTCTATAGAAATAGATTTTACAATAAAATTTTTTGCCACTATTGTTAGTCAATTAACCTTAAACTCATGAGGTGAATATTAATGTCTGTCACCTTGACTTTTGTGTCTGTTAACTGCTATTAACCACGAAGCTAATGCTATCTATCTATCTATCTATCTATCTATCTATGTGATCAACTTATTTGTTTCCTTAAGGCTATATAAAGTATCAATGTATTAGCATTAGCTTGTTTTAGTCGGTTTTCACACTGCTATAAAGAACTGCCCGAGACTGAGCAATTTATAAAGAAAAGAGGTTTAATCGACTCAGAGTTCCGCATGGCTGGGGAGGCCTCAAGAAACGTACAATTATGGCAGAAGAGGAAGCAGGCACATTTACATGGCAGCAGACAAGAGAGAGCATAGGAAGGAGGAAGTGTCAAGCCATCAGATCTTGTGAGAACTCACTCATTGTCACAAGAACAGCATGGGGAAAACCACTCCCATGATCCAAGCACCTCCCTCCCTCAACATGTGGGGATTACAGGTCCCTCCTTTGACATGTGGGGATTATAATTTGACATGAGATTTGGGTGGGGACACAGAGCCAAACCACATCAATGCCACATTTAGGAAAGAACTAACATTTACAAATATGTTTTAAAATTATATTCATTATATTTTGGTATCATTTTATTTGTATCTGTATTCTTTTTAGATTTGATATTTTTGCTAAAACAATACATGCACACAGTTTAAAAAATCAGATAATGCTAAATGACTTATAATCAGTAATCCCTGCCTCACCATTCACCTATTTTAAACTCATTTTGCTATTTCTTCTGATACTTTCACTTTTTATCTCCTTCTTTTTGGAGATGGGTCCTTGTGCTCTGTCACCCAAGCTGGAATACAGTGGCACAATGATAGCTCGCTGTAGCCTTGAGCTCCTGGGCTCAAGGGATCCTCCCATCTCAGCCTCCGAAGTAGGCTTAAATTTCAAGTAGGCTTGAATTTTTCTTAAAGCTAATAATTTTATCTTTTTTTCTTTGCTTTGCGTTCTATTTTTTTCCAAATACACCAACAGATATGGCAAATACCTATAAATAATCTTTCCAAATGCTAATATATGTCAAATAAACTATAAACTCATTTTTGTTTTTGTTTTTCCTCAGGCCCCCTGTCCCAGCCTTCTTTCCTCCTGCTTAAATCTGAACTTATTTTTCTCTAGGTCCAATACAGTGGTTATCCTGGGATGTCTTTTGCTTTACTGCTTTACTGGCCAGATCCTTCCTTTTCTGTATCCCAGATCCTATGCCTTGCTTAATCCATTGCTTGGCATAAGCATATCCTCCAAAACTTCCTGAGGCAGACGGTGTTGAAGGGATATTCCTTAATATCTTGTATGACTGAAAATAACTTCATTATTTCCTAATGATTAATTAAAAGTTTGGCTAAGTAGACTGAAAATAATTTTCTTTAATAATATGAAGGCATTGCTCCATAAATATAAATCACAGTGCACTATTTGGTGTTTTGGTATCTGGAGTTTTATTAAGAAGTATAGTGCTTTTCTCAATATTGTTTTTAAATATATAATGTGATTTTATATTATATTTATAATATAAATATTAACCACCTCAGAAAGAGTAAAGCAGAGAGATATCCCAGGATGACTGCTGTATTAGACCTGAAGAAATATAAGTTCAGATTGGAGAAAGAGAAAAGAGGCCTGAGAAGAGAGACCTTCAGAAAAATAAATGTAATATATATTATGTTATATTGTATTATCACTTTGATAATGTACTGTCCTACACTAACTTTATCCTGCTTTGAATTTCTAAGACGTCTTTATTCTTTTCAGAACATTTACTTTTAATAGGATCCCATTTTAGGTCTATGATTACAATATATTCTGTTATCCCTCTGTGACTATTATAATTTTTTTTTTTTTTTTTTGAAATAGAGTTTCACCCTTCCACCCAGGCTGGAGTGCGGTGGCATGATCTCAGCTCACTGCAAACTCCACCTTCGGTTTTAAGCGATTCTCTTGCCTCAGCCTCCCAAGTAGCTGGGATTACAGGCACCTACCACCACACTCGGCTAATTTTTGTATTTTTAGTAGACATGGGGTTTCACCATGTTGGCCAGGCTGGTCTACAACTCCTGACCTCACGATCTGCCCACTTCAGCCTGCCAAAGTGCTGGGATTACAGGTATGAGCCACTGTGCCCAGCCAACTATTATAATTTGTTAAAGCCTTCTTCTATTTCTGCATCATCTCTGTTTCCACTATTTCTGACTGCTTGTTTAGTCTGTCTCTTTCCTATCAGAAACATATTTTCCACACACATCCTCATTACAACTTTTCCTATGTACCAAATACCTTAATAACTGAGAAGAAATTCATAGTAGCCTTAAAAGGAAAGAAAGGAAACTATGAGCAGATAAGATATCTTGAGGAATTTCTGGACAAGGAACAGGTTGATTTATGAATGATGAAAAGTAGATTGTATTAAATTGATTGAGAAGCAAGAGAACAGAGAAAATCCAAAGCTCAAAATGCTTCAAAGAAAAACACTTTCTGAAAAAACCACTTCTGAATTCAGAGCAGATTCAGAAAAATGGCAAGTGAAAGTGAACAAAAATGAAGAGCAGATGTTGTCTCTGAATAATCATCAGGGTAAATGATTACACAGTGTCTTACTATAATTCTTCCATATGCTAAGCACAAGGTAGCACTGTTTAATGGTTTAAGAGTAGAATATAAAACCTATAAACTACATTATAATAAAATGAACTGCTTATTATCACTATTATGGCTTCTGTTATAACATAGAAAGGCCTAGAAAACATCATTCCAAAGAGGAATTTGTGATGTCTAGACTACTGTCAATGAATGAAAAGAGGCAAGTATCTGCCCAGCTCGTAAGTGCAGCAAACTCCTTTACTATCTGTGATGGTTAATTTTATGTGTCAACTTGCCATGGGTGTCTGGATATTGGTCAAACGTTATTTAGGGGTATGTCTATGAGGGTGTTTTGGATGAGATTAACACTTGAATCAGAAGACTGAGTAAAGCAGATTGCCCTCCCTAATGTGGGGTGTGGGGGGCCCATCCAATCAGATGAAGGCCTGAATAGAATAAAAAGGCTGACCCTTCCAAAAGTAAGCGAGAGTCTTCTACCACTTGACTGCCTTGTGCTGGGACATTGGTTTCTTTCTGCCTTCAAAATCAAGCTGAAACATTGGCTCTTCCTGGGTCTTGAGCCTATCAGTAATTGGAATGAAGCCACGTGATTGGTTTGCCTGGTTTTCAGGCCTTCGGACTCACCAAAATGATACCACCAACTCTTCTGTGTCTCCAGCTTACTGACTGCACCTCTTGGGACTTGTCATTCTGTATAATCGTGTGAGGTAATTCTTTATAATAAATCTCTCTCTCACCCAGATAAATAGATCTTTTTCTCTGTGAATATATATATCCTATTGGTTCTATTTGTTTATATAGGATGGTAACTAATACAAATTTTGGCACTAAGAGTGATTCCAAAAGAACAGAATTTTAAGGATGAGTTTTAGGAATTAATTCTAGGATATCTGGAATTGGATCTCTAAGCTGATTAAATTTAAAGACACTAATGATTTTATTTTCAGTAGTAAAAAGAGCACTAATAGTTCATGGCATGATGTAACAATGGAGAAACACAAAATATCACCATTGAATACTCAACTACTTACAAGAAGCAAGAATCTGTTTAACTATGTATAAGATATTTTGAAATATTTTTGGCAAACTAATGAGTATAATGAGATGGGCTGGTTGCTTCTAATGTCACTGAATATAGTGGAGAAAGAAAAGAAAACAACGAGCTCAGGCATTTGAGTTTCCAACTCAAGTGCTGCATAAATGATCTAAAAGCTTCTATGTGTGCCCTGAAGAAGACTCTTAGCTCTGGTAGCTGTAGGGCTGAGATTGCTGAGAATCAAATCCAGATTCTCTTTCTGTGACTTGCTGAATTACAATGCAAGTTGAACTCCCAGCCTTGTTAAGTATGAACTGTTAAAATGAGGACATTGATTGGGAAGGAATGGTATCCTGAAAGTTAGCATTGGCATGTGTGGGAAGGCCCTGATGAACCTCAGTGCCATTGAACCCCTAAATGTCAATGGGGTCCCTCCTGAACCCCAGTAGAAGAAGCCACTCCACCTTGACTGAGAGCTGCCTCTCCATTCCCATCTGAGGAGATTCACTGCATTAGCTGAGGAAATTGCAATGTCCTCCACTAAAGCAGTTGCAGTTGCCATGCAAGACAACCATGAGTCTTCTCAGGATTCACTCCCACCACCCTTCCTTGCTTCTTGACCCTTAAATAGACTTAAGACCCTAGAGGTTCCTAGAGGTGAGGTACAAAGTGTGGTCCATAAGTTGGAGTGCTGCACTCCAAAAGAATTACTTGAGTTTTTAATTTACACAAGAAGAAATCCAGGGGCAACATATGTGGGAATAGTTACTAAAGGTGTGGGATAATAGTGGAAGAAATATAAAGTTGGATAAGGCCAAATTTATTAATATGAGCCCACTAAGCAGAGATTCTGCATTTAATGTTGCAGCTTAGAATCGGGCCTATGGAGGTCAGGTAATCAATGGAGTTTTAGTTGAGGTCGTCCGTCTCACAGTGAGTCCAGTGAGTCCCTAAGCCTAGCCCATGGTTATTCCTTCAGTTCCAGAAAGCATCATTGGCATAAATATACTCAACAGCTGACAGAATCCCCACATTGGTGCCCTGACCTGTGGAGTGAGGGCTATTCTGGTGGCAAAGGCCAAGTAGAATTACCTCTACCTAGGGATACAATAAAACAAAAGCCAGAGCACATTCCTAAAGAGATTGCAGATATCAGTGCCCCCATTCAAGGACTTGAAAGATGTAGAGGTGGTGATTCCCACCACATCCCCATTCAACTTATCTATTTGGCCGGTGCAGAGGACAGATGGACCTTTCAAAATGACAGTGGATTATTGTAAGCTTCACCAGGTGGTCACCCCAATTGCAACTGCTATACCAGATGTGGTTTAATTTCTTGAGCAAATGAACACATCCCCTGGTACTTGATCTAAAAAGTGCTTTTTCCTTCACACCTGTCAACAAATACCATTTGAAGCGGTTTGCTTTTAGCTACCAAAGCCAGAAATATACCTTCATGATCCTACCTCTGGGGTCTATCAGCTCTCCAGCCATATGTCATAATTTTGTTCACAGAGATTTTACTGTCTTTCCCTTTTATAAGGGATCACACTGGTCCATGATAGTATGTTCATTGGACCTAGTGGACAAGAAGTAGCCACCACCCTAGATGTATTGGTAAGACATTTGTATGTCAGAGAAATAAATCAGACACAAATTAAAGGCCCATAAAGTCAAGAAAACAAAAGACAAACAAAATAGGGGAAAAATAGTGATCTTCCACCTCAGTGACATTTCTCAGGGTCTATTGGTGTGGAACATGCCAAGATATTCCTTCTAAGATGGAGGATAAGTTGTTGCATATGGCCCCTCCTCCAAAAAAAAAAAAATTCCACAATGTTTCATGGGCCTTTTTGGATTTTGGAGGCAATACATTCCTTATTTCAATATGTTACTCCAGCCCATCTAGTGAATGATCGGAAAACGAGCTAGTTTTGTCTGAGACTCAGAACAAAAGAAGGTTCTGCCACAGATCCAGGCTGCCTTGCAACTTCTTTGCCAGGGCCATATGATCCTGCAATCCAGTGGTGTTGGAAGTGTCAGCAGCAGATAGGGATGCCATTTGGAGCCTGTGGCAGGCCCCTATAGGTGAGTCACAGTGTAGGCCCTTAGGATTTAGAGCAAAGCACTGCTATCCTTTGCAGGTAACTACTCTGTTTTTGAGAAATAGCTCTTGGCTTGCTACTAAGTCTTAGCAGAGGCTGACTGTTTAGCCATGGGCAACCACTAAGTTACCATATGAGCTGAGTAGCCCATCATGAATGGAGTGATATCTGATCTACTTAGCCATAAAGTTAGGTGTGTACAGTAGCACTCCATCATCCAATAGAAGTGGTAAATATTTAAATCAGGCATAAGTATCTTACATGAATAACTGGCCCAAATGCTCATGGTCTCCATACCTGCTACATTACCTTCTCTCTCCCAGCCTGCACCTATGGCCTCATGGGAAGTTCTCTACATTCACTTGGTGGAGGAAGGTAAGATTCAGTTATGGTTTACATATAGTTTCTCATAATATGCAGGTACTAGCCCAAAGTGAACAGCTGCAGCAATACAGCCCTTTTCTGGAGGCTATGAAGGACCAAGATGAAGGGAATTCTTAGTGTGCAGAATGTTGAGCAGTGCACCTGGTTGTCCACTTTGAATGGATGGAGAAATGGCCAGACATGCAATTATATGCTGATTCATGGGCTATGGCCTGTGATTTGGCTAAATGGCGAGGGACTTGGAAGGAATGTGATTAGAAAATTGGTGACAAGGAAATCTGAGGAAAAGATATGTGGATAGACCTCTTTAAATAGGCAAAAAATGTGGAGATATTTGTATCCCATGGGAATGTTCACCAACATGCGACCTCAGCAGAGCAGGATTTTAGGAGTTAGGTAGACAGGATGGCCTGTTCTGTGGATACTAGTCAGCCTCTTTCCCCAACCATCCCTGTCATTGTCCAGTGGGCTTGTGAACAAAGTGGCCATGGTGGCAGTGATACGGGCAGGAGGGAGGAGGGCAGGGTCCCTGGCAAGGGCCCCACCCTCAAGCCTAGACCTGTGGCCCTAAATAAGAATAGGCATTCCTGTTTTTGCCCCAGACATTGCCTTTGGCCCACCACAGCCCCCTATCCTCTGCCCATACAACCCCCAAACCCCAGGATCCATGAGCAGAAAGCAGCAGAGTGGTGTGGCAGAGAAGTAGAGAAGAGAGAAAGCATCTGAACATCAAGAGGAGTTCAGCTGGGGGCAGTTGGACAGAGGATTGGCCATGGGACAGCCAAACTCCAAGGGAAGATCATCTTCCCACTCCATTCCCTCTCCAGCTCCCCACCTCCATCACTCAATAAAATCCCCACATTTACCATCCTTCAAGTCCAAGTGATCTGATTCTTCCTGGATGCAAGACAAGAATTTGGGATGTACTGGGTGTGGGAAGCCAAAAGGCTGTCACACTGCCTCTTTACTGAGCTGTTTAACACTTAAACTGTCCCCAGTGGCAGGGCTAAAAGAGCACTGTAACACCCCTAGACACTGCTGTGAGGCCGGATCCCAAAAACACTTGCCCTGGCCTCTGCACCTGCTCACCTGCATGCTCCTCCTCCCATAAGGGGTTTGAGTGCATGGTGGCTGAACAAATGAACCACACCTCTGTAGCATGTCCCGTGAGGGGGTCAGGGAACTCTCCTGTTTCAGCAGGATGGAGGTTATGTATGGGTTCAGTAGTATAAAATCCCACCAACCAAGGCCAACCTGGCTATAGCCACCACTAAATTCCCAATCTGCCAGTGGCAGAGACTAACACTAACAGGCACAATTGCCTGGGGTGGTCACCCAGCTATCTAGTGGCAGGTTACATTGAACCTCTTCCATCATAGAAGGGGCAACATCTTGTTCTTACTGGAATAGACACTCTTGATATGGATTTGCCTTCCCTGCACACACTATTTCTACCCAATCCATCATCTGTGAACTTACAGCATGTCTTATACACCATAGTAGTATTCCATACAGCATTTGTTTTCATCAAGGAACTCAACTTACAGCAAATGAAGTATGGCAATAGGCACATGCTCATGCGTTCCCTAGTATTACCATATTTTTCATCATCTGCAAGAAGCTGTCTTAACAGAGTGGTGAAATGACCTTCTAAAGACCGAGTTCCAGAACCAGCTAGGTGGCATTACCTTTCAAGGCTAGGACAAGGCTCTTCAGAAGGCTTTATATTCTTTGGACCAGCATTCAATACATGGTGCTGTTTCTCCCATGGCCAGGATTCATGAGTCCCAGAATCAAGGGCTGAAAATGGGAGAAGCACCATTCACTGGTACCCCTAATGACCCACTAGCAAAATTTTTGCTTCCTGATTCCTCAGCCTTATGTTCTGCTGGTCTAGAAGTCTTAGTTCCAAAGAAAGGAATGCTTCCACCATGAGACACAGTGAGTCCATTTAACTGGAAGTTAAGACTGCCTCTTGGGCCCTTTGGGCTCCTCATGCCTATGAATCACCAGGCAAAGAAGGGAGTTAGTGTTCTGATGGGGGTGACCGATCCTGACTACCAAGGGGAATAGAACCATCACACAAAAATGGTGGTAAGGATGAGTATGTCTAGTCTACAAGAGGTCCCTTAGGGTGTCTGTTATTACTGCTATGCTCTGTGATTAAGGCCAATGTAAAACTGCAACGATCCAATTCAGGCAGGGCTATTAATAGCTCAGACTTTTCAGGAAGGAAAACTTGGGCTACCCACTATGTAAAGAATTATGGCTGCTTAAGTTTTTGCTGAAGGCAAAGGGAATACAGATTAGGTAGTGAAAGAAGGTAGTCAAAAATACCAGCTATGGCCAAATGGCCAGTTACAGAAATGTGAAATGAGGACTATAATTGTAATGAATATTTTCTCCTTCTTTTGTTACAAATGTGTGTGTGTGTGTGTGTGTGTAGATAGATGGATAAAGCAAATATTTTTGTTTTCTTCCCTCGTACCCCCTCATCATGTAAATATAAGATGTGTTGACTTTACATCATTGTGTGTAAGTTACAGGACATCAGGGAGAAGAGTTACCATCATTTCAGGACTTTATCACCTCTTCTAAAATGTTAGTGTGTTTCTGGTTGTACACAGAATAATTTTATTATGATAGAAGCAAATACGACCTTGTTGTCTTTTTTGAGATTGTGTATGGTTTAAGGACACGTATATGGGTACCAAGTTGACAAGGGGTAGGTTTATGATAGTTTCATGTGTGAATTGAGTAGGCCATGGGGTGGCCAGCTATTTGGTCAAACTTTATTCTGGGTGTGTCTATGCAGGTGTTTTAGGATGAAATTGACACTTGAATTGGTGGACTGAGGAAAGAAGATTGACCTTCCTAATGTGAGCGACCCCTAAATAACACCCTGATTCATGCATCACTCAAGTAAAGCCTTCCTTCTGGAGGATAGGGAGGCATAGCCTTGTTTTTTTTGTTTGTTTGTTTTTTTGTTGTTGTTGTTTTTTTTTTGGTTTGTTTGCTCTTCACCTATGTAGACTTTCGAGTACTGCCTCACTTATAAAGTTTTTCCATTCAGGGGAGAAGATGGGAGGAAAAGGACTCACACAGCTGCAAATGAAACCCAGGAAATCCACTTGTATCAGTTTCCCAGGGCTGCTATAACAGGGCACTACAAACTAGGTGGCTTAAAGCAATACAAATATATTTTCCCGCTGCTCTAAAGATTATAAGTTTGAAATCAAGGTGCAGCAGGGTCATTCTTCTCTGAAGCCTGTAGGACAGAATCCTTCCTTGTCTCTTCCTAGCTTCTGGTGGTTTGTGGGCAATCTTTGATGTTCCTTGGTTTCTAGTTGCAGGAATTCAGTCTCAGCCTCTGTTGGCACGTGGCATTCTCCCTCTGTATATGGATCTAAATCTCCCTTTTTATAGGGGACCCCAGTCATGTAGAATTAGGGCCACCCTAATGACCTCATCTTAACTTGATTACATCTGCAAAGACTGTATTTCCAAATAAAGTCACTTTCTCTGGGATGGGGTCTAGGATTTCAAAGTATCTTTTTGGGTGACACAATTCAATCCATAACAGAACCTTCACTCATCAACTTAGAGCATCAGTCAAATAGTTTGCCACATATTTGACAAAACCAAAGGCATTCACTAACATGGGCAATTAGGTGATCCAAGTAACCATAAGAGAACATTTAAAAACTGAATTGATTATCTTCAGAGAAGGTGTCATACAGTAGGATAAAATATCCACAAAATAAGAACAGACAGCAATGACAAGGTGGCAATCAGAGGAAAACATAGTTCTTACAAATTAAAAAAAGTAAAATTTAAGAAACAGTCAATACCAGTGGAAGATTTGGAAAATAAAGTTACAGAATTCCCCCAAACTATAGAGCAAATGGCAAAGAGATGGTTACCATAAGAAAAAAAAAGTAAAAAAAAAAAAAAAGGGACAATTCATCATACATAACACTATCAGTTAGTAGTACCAAGAAGACAAAAAAAAAAAAAAAAAAAGGGAACATGAGGGGGATAAATAAACAAATATGTAACTGAAAAAAATTTCCCATAATCCCCTAAACCACAAGTATTGAGATTTCAGAGAGCTCTAAATGTTAAGACAAAAACAAACAAAAGAAACCTTTGCCTTAGACAATTATTTGTGAAATTTCAAAACTATTAGGACTCAAATAAATTTCTAAAAGCTTCCAGAAAGAAAGAACACTCTCTGCACAGTAACTGGCTGTTGCAAACTCCAGGCAGCCCCATGAGCATGATATTCCCTGGCTTTGTGTCCCAGGGTCCAGAAAATGCTCCCTGAAGCTGAGCAGTGATGTAGCATTGGATGGGTATTGTACTGCAGAAGTCAATAGATAAATGCTTGAAATGCTGAGTATGTATTATTTTGAAACCGCAAGTATATAAAGTATATATTTATCTAAACTAGAATTTAGATGTGAGATCAAAATTAATAAATATTTTGACCTGCAGAGTCTCCAAAGGTTATCACCTACAGAACCTCTCTGAAATAATTGAGAATACATAATAGAAATAAATGAATAGACCAGGCATGGTGGCTCATGCCTGTAATCCCAGCACTTTGGGAGGCCGAGGTGGGTGGATCACTTAGGTCAGGAGTTCAAAACCAGCCTGGTGAAACCACCTCTACTGAAAACACAAAAATTAGCTGGGCGTAGTGGCGGGCGCCTGTAGTCCCAGCTACTTGGGAGGCTGAGGCAGGAGAATCACTTGAAACCAGGAGGCGGAGGTTGCAGTGAGCCGAGATCGTGCCACTGCACTCCAGCTTGGGTGACAGAGTGAGAATCCATCAAAAAAAAAAGGAAAAGAAAGGAACCACATTAAAAAAATTACAAATTAAGTATTTTTACTGATTTAAATTGATCTTTCACCAACTAGTCTCAAATAAAGTTCCGTTTTTATACTTATGAGAGATTAAATTTCTTCTTAATGTTATTTATGTGTGAATTGTTCTGTTGTATATTTGTGTGTATATTTGTGTGTAACCAATTCCTTATGATGGGTGACCCACTCTATCTATTATATTTCTGATCTGATTTTTTTCTGATGCCATTTTTGTGTCTTTCTAGGAATTTTTCAATTTCATCTACTTTTTCTAATCTGTTGGCATAAAGTTGTTCATGATTTGCCCGCCTAATGTTAATTTTTATGGGGTCTGAGTGATGTCCTTATTTCTGATTTTAATAAATTATGTCTTGTCTGTTTTGTTCTTGGCAGGTCGTGCTAAAAATTTATTAATTTGTTAATATTTACAAAGAACCAACTTTTCACTTTATTGAGACTCTCTATTGTCTTTTTTGTTTTTTATTTTCTATTACTTATTTTTAAATTGACAGGTAAAATTTTTATACATTTATGGTGTACAAAAAAAGAAGCAGCAGCAAGATCAGCTGAGGAAGGAAAGTTAGTTTAAAAAAGTAAGAGTCGGCCGGGCACGGTGGTTCACGTCTGTAATCCTAGCACTTTGGGAGGCGGAGGTGGGCAGATCACGAGGTCAAGAGATGGAGACCATTCTGGCCAACATGGTGAAACCCTGCCTCTACTAAAAATACAAAAATTTAGCTGGGTGTGGTGGTGCATGCCTGAGTCCCAGCTAGTTGGGAGGGAGGCTAAGGCAGGAGAATTGCTTGAACCCAGGAGGTGGAGGTGGAGGTTGCAGTGAGCTGAGATCGCGCCACTGCACTCCAGCCCCAGAAACAGAGCGAAACTCCGTCTCAAAAAAAAAAAAAAAAAAGGTCATGAATACTAATCAGACGGAACCATGAGACAGGCATTGACTGATGATTAATAGTTTTAATTAAGTTTTTTTTTTAAAACTTGCTTTCAGGAAATTTAATAGTTTCTATGATTTGGTGTTCTGGATTTAGTTAATTTGTCATTTTTGATAGTTTATTAGTTTCCTAATAAAATTTCCAACACAAAACGCATATGCTATAAATACAACTGAAGATGTTCAGCAAGTCCTGGATGTTAGTTCTGGCTTGTGCATACACTATTTGCATAATTTCGGTGAGTTCGTATCAATTTCTCCGAATCTGTTTTAACTTCTGTGAAATGGCAAGTTTGGTCTATCTGGTCCCCAAAGTACTTTTTGGCTTAACAATGATGAGAGAAGTTCTGGTGTATGCTGAGGTGCTGATATGGTAGAACACTCGGCCTGCTCTTCGAAGAGCAGAGCCTGGAGGTATTTAAAAGGTCAGAGGCCAAGAAGGAAAGAGTGCAGACAGCTGTAGGTATTATGAAATTTCTTCCTGAACTACTCATTTATATTGGTGTATAAATAACTTAAGCATAAATGTAAAAATATCTTAGGGTCAACTTTAGTTGTGGTGACAAAATACATACAGTGGCCATAATATAAGGTAGAATGGTGTACAGCTACAAGAGTAGTAATCTGAGAACAGAGAGGAACAAAAAGCTTGCTTTCTTCATTTTTGATTTTGCAAAAAAAAAATTGCGAAAAGTATCATCTACAAGCAAGAAATGTTAAAAGTTAATTGAGCTGTGTGGTGGATTAAATATGACCCCAAATTCACTGACATTCCTCCCATCCTAACATGAAGATCTATGTCCCCTCACTTTAAATCACAGTGGGCTCAATGACTACTTTGACAAATAGATTATGGCAGAAATGATGCTATGCCAGTCTCTAGGACCAGGCTTTAAGAAACTCACAGCTTTTACTAACTGTTACTTACAAAACTCTTTCTGGGAGCTGTAGCTTGTCATATAAGAAATATTATCTTGCAACTGCCATGATGGTGAGGTCACATGTTGGTGCTCTGTTTAGTAGTTTCAACTGAAGTCAGCCTTTTAGACTTTTTAACAAGGGTGCCAGTGATGATCTCAATCAATCCCATATGGAGCAGAAGAGTCTCTCAGCTCAGATCTGTTCAACTTCTTTACCCACAAAATTGTGAGATATAATATAATGAAAATTGTTGTTTGACACTGCTAAATCTTGGGGTAATTTGTTATGTAGCAATAGATAACCAGAATAAAATGATAAAATGCAATAGATAACCAGAAAATAGACACTTTTTTCCCTGAAGTTTTATTTGGTTTGTGGTATACTGTAAAGACAGTTTATGAAATCAGACCTTCTAATCTTGGGTCTTTTTTGATGACTTCTTGAATGTTAAATACAGACAGAATTGCCTATACTCTTTTTAGCTCCTTCTCCTTTCTATTTCTGGGTGGCTGGGTTGGTATAGAATTCCTTTAGGTCTGCTTGAATGGTAATCCAAGCCGTATTAGGTAAGATCCAACAGCCTCTTATTTATTTTTTAAAACTTATTTATTTATTATTCATTTGATTTTTCTTTTCTTTTCTTTCCTTTTCTTTTTTTTTTTTTTTGTAGAAATCAGGTCTGATACGGTTTGGCTCTGTGTCCCCACCCAATCTCATCTCTAATTGTAATCCCCACATCTCTAGGAAGGGACCTGTAATACCCATGTGTTGAGGGCAAAGGTGATTGGATCATGGGGGTGGTTTCCTTATGCTGTTCTCATAACAGTGAGTGAGTTCTCGCGAGATCTGTTGGTTTTATAAGTGTTTGGAAGTTCCTCCTCCACTTCTCTGTCTCCTGCCACCTTGTGAAGAAGATGCCTGCTTCCCCTTCTGCCATGATTGTAAGTTTCCTGAGGCCTTCCCAGCCAAGCGGAACTGTGAGACAGTAAAACCTCTTTCCTTTATAAATTAGCCTGTCTCAGGGAAGTTCTTTTTAGCAGTGTGAAAATGAACTAATACTAGGTCTTACTATGTTGCCCAGGCTGCTCTTGAATTCCTGGCCTTGAGTGAGCCTCCCGCCTCAGTCTCCCAAAATGCTGATATTAGGAATGTGAGCCATCTTGCCTAGCCAAACTCCTATTCTAAACAGGCAATTTCCCCCCATATATTTCTGCTTCCATGGTTGATAACATGTTGGAATTGGGAGAAATTCTATATTTATTTTTTAATCAGTTGAATTGGGATAGAAGAGCTAAGACTTTTAAAATGTAATTAAATTTTTCTACTTAAACTAATCCTGTTTCACCTCAGGCAAACTACTAGATTTACTATTTTTTTTTTTTTTAATAAAATGAGCATAGTAATTTCTACTTTGTTGTGTGGTTGGCAGCAAGTATTTACATGAAAAGAAAGTGTTATAAAACAACTTGGCAATAAATATGACATATAGAATGAAAAGGATTTGGCCATTTTCTAAACTTCTTTCAAGTTCAAGTCCCATTCTGCTTCTCTTTCTGTTCATTTCAGCTGTTACTGAATACCTGCCATATTTCAGGCTGTAATCTAGATACTGGACATAGAAAGATGGATAAGTCACAGCTCTGGCCTTGAGGAGCTCACAGATCAAAGAGGGATTTGGAAATTAAATCATATATGTAAAATCATATAGCTCAACAACTGAGGCATCGGAAGGGCTATTTATACATCACAGCTGCCCTAAGAACAAAACACAAAATCTAGGGAAGTTATTAAGATGTAGAACTCAACAGGAGAGATTCCCCAAAAGCACCAAGTGTGACAGGAGCCAAATCATGTTCTGAAAATCACAGTGAGAGGAGATATTGAGAACAAGAAAATTATTGTCAAATAAACCCTGGGCAAAAAAAACCCAGGTGAATTAAACATGCAGAATTAGCAAAAGCTTCTGATCGGCACAGATCAGAAAAAGGTCTGGTAAAAGGTTGTAAAAGATTTAGTATAGGATGCCAGTCCTTTGTTAAAGAGGTTTAAAGGGAGCTGAATTGAACAGTTGATGCCAGTAAGGCAGCAGTGCCTGTTAAGGCAACACTGCCAAACTAGACTCTTTCACTCGGAGAAACTGAAAGTGAAACTAATTGCAATAAAATCTCAGTAGCCCACGAAATAACATGAATGCATGCATATGCATGTTTACATCTGATCTACAATTGTTCTAAAAGTCACCTAGGCTCACGTTCAAGGACATATAACACCTCCCACCCATACTCAGCCAGAGGCCTTTTATAGACAAAACTCACACTCAGCCCCATCTGCACTACCTTCCAGGCCCTACCTCCTGTCTTCTGAACTTTCCTGTTACTATTCCAGACAGAAGAGTTCAATGAAGCCTATTTAAATAAAAATGGTATGCTATAATTGTATATGTTGGCTCTTCATTCCATCGAAAGTATTACTTGAGTACCAGCTATATTCCCAGTATACCAAATCATGTAAATTATATTTTCAACACAAATGATTCATTTAGCAAATGGTTTTTATGGACTATCTATCATAAGACCTCTGACAGCCTTGATCACTTGAGGTCCTGAAGCCAAGATTTCTTTGGGACAATTATTTTTGCGTAAAGGAGAGTTCTGTTCTCTCTGGATTCCAAAATTGATCACCAAATTTAAGTATGTCTTTTTCTGTACAAAACTATGTTTGGCTTAAGACAAAGCTATCACCAGTTTCAATACAATGGAAAATGCATGAATAGATAATTTGGTTGTTATGTTCTGTAAGTATCTAAAACAGAGATAAACAATATCTCCATTAAGGATAGTCAGTTGTTGGAGCATATGTAAATAAGCATTTAGACACTAATCTAAAAATGCCTTAAGGTACAGCTACTTTAAAGATCATTAAAATATTTTAAAGTAAAAAAGAGAATTAAATCACTAAAATGTGATAAAAGCTAAGACTTTAGGATTAGATAATATACTAAGTTATTTTTAGAATAGTTTAATGTTTGGCTAACTACATTTTTCCATGATTCCTAGCTTTCCTATTTAAATATAAAATTAAAAAATTTTTATAATTATAAAATTGATTATGATGCAATAAAATTTTTTGTTCTGCTGAATAGCTGTTTTTAGAATTTTATTTTGCTGTTTACTAGAAAGACATTTCTTATTGGATTATGATAATTTCAAAATCTAGAACTATCGGCCTAATACATTTGATACATAAGAATAAATATATTTTGTTTAGATAACTTTAAGTGTAAGACGCTTTCTGTATTTTCTGTTTACAAATCATACTAGTGACTTTTTTCATTGCGTGTTATTATTTTAATTGACTCATTTGGAATGATAATCTAAAGGTTTAAATTGGATAAACACTTATTCAATTTAAATTAATAATATTGGATTATCAAATAGGGGATTGAGAATGTTATGGCTAAAGTTTGCTCAGAGATAAAGCAAAATGAAGCCCAAGGGAAAACCTGATTCAGAAAGCAAATCCCAAAATCTTTCCAAGAGAGATGTCCATTAACTTGGCTCTATGAAAGAGTGTGATCTTTATATTATGTGAAATACAATTTCCATTACACGTGATTAATAGTAAATAGTAATATAACACTATTTTTTTAACCTCTGGCAAAAATAGTTGTTACTTTCACTTTTGGATCATGCTATGCTGTGAATATTTGTACAGCCCTCTCTTGTTGGATTTTTGTCTAATTTAACTTTATTATATTTCCTCTTCAGATTCTATTCCCTTTCATATCTAGTCCCTTCTCCCCAGGATATATTCTAGGAGATTTTTTGTATCTTTAAAAAACTCATAATATTTCTTTTGTATTCACTTGTTTTTAATTTACACAAATGATATTCCACTAGGGTTTTCTTGTTTGTTTGTTTTGTTTTTACTTAACAGCATATTTTCAAGATCTACCTATTGGCTTTGATTACGTCTAATTCATTATTTTTGACTGCTTCATAGCATTCTGCAACATGCATCATCACATTTAACCCATCTATTATCTAGGTGATGAACAACTAAGGTGTCTTTAAGTCCTCACTTTCATAAGTAATAATGTGAGAAACTTGTATCTGTTCCTTTATGGGCCTGTATAAGATTGTCTCTGGGCATTTTACCTAGAAGAGGTTCTAAGTCATCAATATTTATATGTCCATGTTATATGTCTTCCCAAAGAACCCGGTTTTGTTTTGTTGATTTTTGAAAATTTTTTATTTTGTTTTATTGCTGTTCTCTATTTTATGATGTCTCTATCTTTTTTATTTCTGTCCTTTCTAGCTTCTTGAACCCATAGCTCATTTATTTTTAATTGTTCCAGTTCTCTGATGTATTCAAAACTATACTGTTTCCATTAAGCATTACTTGAGTAATGTTCCATAGATTTGATGTATAGTACCAAGTATTTCATAAGTTCCCCTCCACTTTTTTTTTGTTAACCAAAGGGTCATTTAATAGTATGCTATTTAAAATCTCCGAACATATGGGATTATTAAAGGCATTCTTTTATGCTTACTTCTATAGATGAGCTGGCTTAATATGTTGGAATGAGCTAAAAAATGAGCTGCTGCTGGACTATAGACTTACTCAGGTGTGGCCCTGAAAAACAATGATGAAGGAAAATCCTCCAGGGCTGGGGTTCAAGCAGCACGCTAGGTCAGCACCTTTGTGGATAGAGAAGTGGGCTGAAAGAATACTATACATAATATTTTGGAAAGTACCATGTAGGTTGTCTGGTGGGTCAGGAGCTCAAAATAAGATTGGAAGATCAGATTCAAAAAAGACTGGGGAAGAGTCTTGTAGATACATCTTTGGGATGAGCATAAAATAAAGCAAAGGATTCAAACAATCAAGTGTACAGAATAACTCATCTAAGTTAGCTAGCCTCTGTTATCTTGGCCATTCCAATGCCCACAATGAACCCACAAAGTGTGGTCATGATGGTGGAGATGGAGGCTATATATTGGCTCAACATTACAGATTCCTCCTACCAGCATTAATCTGACTACTGCAGCTATTGATTACATCAAATCTGCCAGCAGCAGAGTCTGATGCTGAGTCCTCAAATAGAGATCAACTTTGTGGCAAGTTGGTTGCATTGGGCCCCTTTATGTCAAAGGAGAGATGAAAATAGCAGGTGACCAGGATCCACTGGTCCTACCATATACCACATTACCCTAATCTGTAAGTCTGATAGTGAAACAGAATTGTTCCCTGGACCCCTTCACAGGACTTGCAAAGGGGTTGGCTTGTTTACTCAGCCCACACTGCTCAACCCCTCATGGAATGGGGAGCACACAGGTGAGCGGGTGCAGGGCCTGGGATGAGTGCTTTTGGGTGCTGGCAGGAGCAGAACTCTGTGTGGCCCTGCGGCAGCATCTAGGGGGATACCCATGACCCCTGGAGCCCTAGAGGGCATGTGTTACAATGCTCTTTTAGCTTTGCCATCCACAGATGGCTTAAGTGTTTAACAACTCAGTTTGACAGCCCTCTGTATCCAGAGCTCTTGTTGGGCATCCAGGAAGAATCAGGACACACGAACAAATTGAAGATGGTAAATGTGGGGAATTTTATTGCTGACGAAAGTGGCTCTCAGCAGGATGGAGAGCTGGAAAGGGGATGGAGTGGGAAGGTGGTCTTGCCCTGGAATTCAACTGTTACCAGCTGAACTCTTCTCTAATGTATAGCCGTTAAGTTGTCCCTCTGAAGTCAAGCTGCTTCTTGCTGATGTCAAGCTGCTTCTTCTCTGTTTCTCTGCCAATCTGCTGCTTTGCTAGTGGGGCCTGGGGGGTTTTATGGGTACAGGATGGGGGGCTGGGTGAGCTGACGTGGTTTTGGAAAAGGCAACATTTGGGTGGGGAAACAGGAATGCATGTTCTCACTTTGGGCCATGGGTTCAGGCATGAGGGTGGGGCTTTGCTAGGGACCCCGTCCCTTTCTGCCTAGTGTTTCCCTGACTCTTGTCTGTTTCAATAGAATGTTGAAATGGCCTCTTAACAATAAGGCTTGTGGATGACATTGTGGCTTTTGAGTGCTGTTTTTTAGGATATGATATATATTTTGAACCAATGGCCATTATATATCCTATCACTGTGACAGCTAGAACATATGGTTTCAGGAATCAAAGGATAGAAGTAGGAGTGGGTCTTATTATTACTCACAATGCACCACTTTGGAAGTTTGTGCTTTCATCTGCAAAACTTGTGTTATACTGGACTATAGGGGATCAGTAAGGTTCTACTAAATTTCAAGCTCTGGCAGCCACTGGCTATTTTTGGCTCCTCAGGCCAATAGGCCAGCAAACAAAGAATGGAATTGCTATGCGGAAGGTGTAATTGATCCTTAATATCGTGGAGAGATAAAGTTACTACTACTTAATGGCAGAAAGGAGAATTATGCCTTGAATTTAGGGGACTCACTAGGTTCCTCTAGGTGCTTCTATGTCTAATGATCACAGTGAACAGGCAATTGCAGCAACCATGAACTGATTAGAGAACAACAAAAAGGGGATCAGATCCCTGAGGGCTGTGGGTCTGAGTTTCATTAAAGTGAAGCAGCTTAGACTAGAAGCGCTGACCAAGGTTGAGTGAAATGTAAAATGTCTGCTAAAAAGGTAAGATGATGAATAGCAGTCATAGCCTCAGGCCAATTGCAGCAGCAGAGGCTGCAGTTTGTCCCACTGGCCTCCTATTGTTAGTATTTAATTTCATTGTATTTTAAAATTGTGACTAGCCACTACATTGAAGAATAGTGACTAGACGGAGGGAATTTAATTCAAAGCATGAGTGAATCTGTGCAGTACAGTGGGTACAATAGAGCAGTTACAGCCATATCCCCTATGCAATTGTTTCCCATTCATGCCAATAACTTCTTTACTTGAGGTACCTGTGTCCCTTAGCCAGAGGGTTTCCTGGGTGGAGGGTGCTTGGCCTCTGTAATCTCCAGGGAGTTATTGCCCATGAGCACAGCTTTTAAACAATGAGGAGTAGAAATTGGTCTTCTCCTGGAGTCTAGCCATCCAGAAGCCGATCTCTACCTTTCTTGCCCCTTGAATGGAACAACTCTGAGGCAAATTCTACATCTACTGGAGGGCCCCAGTGAGATCGAATCCAATTTCCGCAAGTGGTAACCCGCTTGTTAAGGTATCTTGAATTCAGATTAGTTTTCTGTTATTCTCTATTTCACTTCTGCAGTCCTGTATTGGTGCTTTTTGAGATCACCACCATGCAAAAATTTGCACTAAAATCCTTGCCTCAGGGTCTGATTCTGGGAAAATCCAGCCTAACACAATATGGATATGTTCCCTTCCAAGAAGATCAGTATCTTAGCCCTCTTTTAACTCTCACCAATCTTTCTATCATCCTTCAACTACACTGACATTATTATTAGTTTAATCTCAGAATCCTTATGATACAAACAGGGGACAGGAAATACTGGGTAGAAGAGGACAGTTCCCTGGCAAAGGCCCCACCCTCAAGCCTGGAAACCCAAGGACCTAAATGGGAACAGGCATTCCTGTTTTTGTGCTCCAAAGCTGTCTTTTGGCCTGCCACACCCCACTATCCTGTACACATAGACACCATAAACCACAGGCACCATGAGCAGATGAGCAGACAATCAGACAAATAGAAGAGCAGAAGAGTGGCAGAAAGGCATGGCAGAGAAGGAGTGCCTGAATATGAAGAGGAGTTTGGCTGGGGATGGTCGGAGGGGAGATCAGCTGCTGGACGGCCAAACTCCAGGGGAAGATCATCTTCCCACTCCATCCCCTTTCCAGCTGTCTATACATCCCGCTGAGAGCCACCTCCATTACCCAGTAAAATCCCTGCATTCACCATCCTTCACGTCCATGTGTAACCTTTTTCTTCCTGGATGCCAGACAAGAACCTGGGTACCAAGAGGGCACTAAGCTGGTTAACACTTAAGCTGTCTGTGGATGGCAGAGCTAAAAGAGCACAGTAGCACACCCATGGGGGCTTTGAGAGTCACAGGCACACATCCCTAGACATCACTGTCGCGTCAAAGCCCAAAAGCACATACCCTGGCTCCTGCACCTGCCCGTCTATGCACTCTCCCTCCCATGAAAGGTTTGTGCAGTGGCAGCCGCCAAACAAATGAGCCACATCCTTGTCACATGTCCTGTGAGGAGGGTTAGAGAACTCTCCCATTTCACTTATTGATGCATTGTTTTCGTTTCTTTCTGTTTTTATTTTTTTTTCTATTTTTGATAGTGGTTAAATAAACAGTGGTATTCATCATTTTGAAAAGTGTTTTCAATAATGGTTTTAGTTTTAGTGTGATAAAATTTCTGAGACTTCGTAGGCTTGAGAACATCTTCAACTTACGTTACATTTAAATGATTATCTAGACATAAAATCCTAATTTAAAGTTTCTTCAGCACTTAAAAAATACTGATTTGTTTTCCCCTTGCTTCTGCTGTTGCTGTTGAGAAGCCTGATGTCATTTTAATTCTGTCTCCATTGTATATGGTCTTGTTGCATCTTCTTGGAAACTTTTCTTGTATATAATTTACTTTCACAGTAAGTGCAAGATCAAATTGTCCACATGACATATTGCTAAGATAGTACATATTACATTTGGCTTTCAAAAGCTATGTTATCATTATGGGGAAAGAAAACTTCAAGGGCCATTATAATTTGAATAGGAAATGTGACAGTCACGGAGGTATATTAGATCTTTCCTTAAGAGAGAGCCTACCACAAAGAGTGTAGTGAGCTGACAGCCTCCAACTCTCTCCAGTTAGCTCCCTGGAGACACTAAGCACATCAGCGGTGCTAGATAACTAAACAAAGCAGCGATATTAGGGCATGGCAATTTCCTCTGAATTTGAAACTCCTCTGTTAGCAATCTGTGCACTAGAGCTCCCCATTGGGCTCACTGAGATTTTCTGCGCCACAAAGATTTTCTATACCACAATGTGAGGCTGTTCCCCCTCCATCTTTCTTCCTTATGCCTTTTCTTTCTCAGGTGTCGGACTTGCATGGTGGACTGTAGGCTATCTCTGCCTACTCTTTCTCCCCCTACTCCGTATCTTGCACAAGTGCATTATACCTCTTGAATTTCTGACTACATCTTGGTGTCTGCTTCTGGGGGACCAGGACTAACAAGAATAAATGAGTGTATGTTGTGTATTTAAGTAGAAAGCCCAGCCCAGAGAACTTGCAATCTGATAATTTTCCACGTGATGCCATGGAGTTGTACTACCATCATCCAGCATCCTCTACTTTTCCTATTCTTGGCCCCATCAGGGCTTGCAGTGAAATGAATTTGGGGCTATCAAAAATAGATATGTTTTTATTATAGATTATTTTTACTATAGCCTTTGCTGGATTGACATGACATATTTTATATTTATAGTATAACAAGAATGCAAATGCTTACCATTATCTCTTTAACCCATTCACAGTTTACCAAACTGACCAATTTTACCACAGTAGATTACAACTTGGATGTAGATTTGGTGGTACTGATTACATTGTTCCTGTTTACTTTCTTGGCTTTAAGAAATCTGTGAGTGGTTTCTGACTCAGAGTTAACATTTTCTACATTTAGTGTGTTACGCTTTACAAAACACTAAAATTTACGAATTTAGACATCAATAATTCAGAATATTTTTGTAAATTATACAAGCAAGTTCATAAAGACAGAATAATTCATGTTCAAAACATAAATCATTGTTTTTACTCATTTAAAATATGTTTATAGATATATAATAGTTACACAAATTTATGGGGCATATGTGATATTTTGATACAAGCATGCAGTGTGTGATGATCAAGTCAGGGTAACTGGGATACCTCAAACAATTACCATTCTTTTATGTTGAAAACATTAAAGTTCTTCTAGCTGTTTTGAAATATACAATACACTATTCTTAACTATAATTTTCCTATTGTACTATTGAATACTAGAACTTATTCCTTTTATCTAATGGTATCTTTTCAAACATTAACCAACTTCTCTTTCTCCTCCCCTACTCCCACTTACCTTTACAGCCTCTGGTAATTACCATTATTATCTTCTACCTCCATGGGATCAGCTTTTTTATTTCTCACATATGAGTGAGAACATGTGGTAATTGGTATTTCTGTGCCTGGCTTATTTCACATAACACAATGACCTCCAGTTCCATCCAGTTGCTGCAAATGACAGGATTTCATTCTTTTTTATGGCTGAATACTAGTTCATTGTGTATATGTACCCCATTTTCTTTATCCTATCATCTGTTGATGGAAATGTCGGTTGATTCCATATCTTGGCTATGGTAAATAGTGCTGCAATAAACACAAGAGTGCAGATGTCTCTTTGATACACTGATTTCCTTTTTGTGGTGGTGGGGGTGGTGTATATCCAGCAGTGAGATTGCTGGATTGTACGGTAGGCCTGTTGCTAGTTTTGTGAGGAGTTCCATACCGTTTCCCATACTAGTTGTACTATTTTACATTCTTATCAATAGTGTATACATTTTCCTTTTTCTTTACATCCTTGCCAGTATTTATTATTTTTTGTCTTTTTGGTAATAGCCATTTTAACTGGATAAGATGATACCTAATTGTGGTTTTGATTTTCATGTCCCTGATAATTATTGATGTTGAGCATCTTTTCATATACCTGTTGGCCATTTGTATGTCTTCTTTTGAGAGATGTTTATTCAGATCCTTTGCCCATTTTTAAAGTGGATTTTTGTTTTTTGCTATTGAGTTGTTTGAGTTCCTTATATATTCTGGTTACTAGTCTCTTTTCAGATGAATAGTTTGCAAATATTTTCTCTCATTCAGTAGGATGTATATTCACTTTTTAAAATCGTTTCTTTTGCTGTGCAGAAGCATTTTAGTTTCATGTAATATCATTTGTCTATTTTTGTTTTTATTGCCTGTGCTTTAGAGGTCTTACCTCCAAAATCTTTGCCCAGATCAAAGTCCTGCAGCATTTACTCCATGTTTTCTCCTAGTAGTTTCTTAGTTTCAGGTTTTACATTTCAATCTTTAATCCAGTTTGCGTTGACTTTTGTATATAGTGAAAGATGGGGATATAGTTTCATTCTTCCGCGTTAGGATGTCCAGTTTTCCCATGCCATTTATTAAAGAGACTGTCCTTCTCCCGGTGTGTGTTCTAGTCATCTATGTCAGGAATGAACTGGCTGTAAGTGTGTGGATTTATTTCTAGGTTCTCTCTTCTGTTCCATTGGTTGATGTCTGTTCTTAGGCCAGTAGTATGCTGTTTTGGTTACTATACCTTTGTAGTGTAATTTGAAATTAGGTAGTGTGATACCTCCAGTTTTATTCTTTTTTTGCTTAGGATTACTTTAGCCATTTGTGTTTCTTTTTGGTTTCATATAAATTTTAGAATTGTTTTGTTCTGTTTCTGTGTAGAATGTCATTTATATTTTGATAGGAATTTTATTGAATCTGTAGATTGCTTTAGGTAGTGATATGGTTTGGTTGTGTCCCTACTCAAATCTCATTCTTGAACTGCAGTTCCCATCATACCCACATGTCGTGGGAGGGACTCAGTGGGAGCTAATTGAATCATGGGGACAGCTACCCCCATGCTGTTCTTGTGACAGTAAATGAATTCTCATGATATATCATGGTTTTATAAGGGGTTTTTCCCCCTTTGCTCGGCATTCATTCTCTCTCCTGCTGCCCTGTGAAGAGGTGCCTTCCGCTCGGCATTCATTCTCTCTCCTGCTGCCCTGTGAAGAGGTGCCTTCCGCTCGGCATTCATTCTCTCTCCTGCTGCCCTGTGAAGAGGTGCCTTCCGCTCGGCATTCATTCTCTCTCCTGCTGCCCTATGAAGAGGTGCCTTCCGCCATGATTGTGAGTTTCCTGAGGCTTCCACAGCCAAGGGGAACTGTGAGTCAATTAAACTCTTTCTTTTATAAATTACCCAGTCTCAGGTATTTCTTCACAGCAGTGTGAGAACTAATACAGGTAGTATAGACACTTTAGCAATATTAATTATTCTAATCCATGAGAATGAGATATTTTGTTAGTCTTTTCTTGCATTGCTATTGTGAAAGGAAAATCTTGGGGCCCCAAAATTACTAAGCTAAGGGAAAAGTCAAGCTGGAAACTGCTCAGGACAAACCTGCCTCCCATTCTTTTTAAAGTCATCCCTCTGCTCACTGAGATAGAGGCATATCCTGATTGCCTCCTTTGGAAAGATTTATCAGAAATTCAAAGAATGCAACCATTTGTCTCTCACCTACCTGTGACCTGGAAGCCCCCTCCCTGCTTTGAGTCGGTCCCACCTTTCTGGACAAAACCAATGCACTTCTTACCTATACTGATTGATGTCTCATGTCTCCCTAAAATGTATAAAACCGAGCTGTGCCCTGACTACCTTGGGCACATGTTGTCAGAACCTCCTGAGGCTGTGTTATGGGTTCCTGTCCTTAGCTTTGGCAAACAAACCTTAGCTTTGGCAAACAAACCTCCTAAAATGATTGAGACTTGTCAATCATTAAGTTTAATTGGCTCATGCTTCTGCAGACTGTACAAGCTTAGCACTGGCATCTGTTCAGCTTCTGGGGAGGTCTCAGGGAGCTTTTACTCATGGCAGAAGGTGAAACGGGAGCAAGCATGTCACATAGTGAAAGCAGGTGCAAGGTAGGGTAAGTGGCACGCACTGTGAAAAAATCAGATCTTGCAAGAACTCCAACAGGAAGGCGCTAAATCACTCCTGAGAAATCTGCCTCCATGATACAATCACCTCCCACCAGGCACCACCTCCAACACCAGGGCTTACAACTCATCATGAGATTTACAGGAGACACATGTCCAAACTATTGCAGATATCTGTTCTATTTTTTTGGTCTCTTCACTCTCTTTCATCAGTGTTTTGTTGATTTCTTTGTAGAGATCTTTCATGTCTTGGTTAAATTTATTCCTAGACATTTTATTATTTTTTTTGGTAGCTATTGTAAATGGAATTTCTTGATTTCCCTTTCAGATGATGTTTGTATGTTGGTTTTTATATCGTGCAATTTAAATAAATTGGTTGATCAGCTCTAAGAGTAGTTTGGTGGAGTCTTTAGGTTTTCCTAAATATAAGATCTTGTCGCCTGCAAACAAGGATAATTTGACTTCTTTCTTTTCAATGTGGATGCACTTAATTTTTTTCTATTGTCTAATTGCTCTGGTTAGAACATTTAGTGTTATCCTGAATAAAAGTGGTGAAAGTGGGCATCCTTGTCTTGTTCCAGATCTTAGTGGACAAGATTTCAATTTTTTCCCCCTTCAAAATGGTATTAGCTGTGAGCTTGTCATATATGACCTTTATTGTGTTAAGATATGTTCCTGCTATACCCAGTTTGTTGAGGGTTTTTATCACATAGAGAACTGATTTTTTAAACCCTTTGTATTTGGAAACATTCTTTATAAATACAATTTCAATGTTTATTAATTCTAATTTATAAACTGTTTATTTTTAAAATTTACTTTTAACCCAGGTGCGATGGCTTACACCTGTAATTCCAGCACTTTGGGAGGCTGAGGTGGGTGGATCACCTGAGGTCTGGAGTTCAAGACCAGCCTGACCAACATGGAGAAACCCCATCTCTACTAAAAATACAAAATTAGCCAGGCGTGGTGGCACATGCCTGTAATCCTAACTACTCAGGAGGCTGAGGTAGGAGAATAGCTTGAACCCGGGAGGCAGAGGTTGCGGTGATCTGAGATCACTCCATTGTACTCTAGCCTGGGCAACAAGAGTGAAACTCCATCTCAAAAAAAAAAATAAATAAATAAATAAAATTTTCTTTTAATTGATTAATGGTAATTATGTATATTTATAGGATACAATGTGATCTTTTGATCTATGTATACGTTATAGAAAGATTAACATATCCACCACTTGACCAACTTAGCATTTTTTTTTGTGGTTAGAAAGTTAAAAATCTATTCTTTTAGCAATTTTGAAGTATACGTTGTTATTAACTGTGCTCACCATATAGTGCAATAGATTACTAAAGCTTATTTCTTCAGTGTAACTGAAACTTTGTAGCTTTTGTTTACCATCTTCCTTTTCCTAATCTCTCTTCTCCTAGTCTCTGTTTCCATGAGATCATCTTTCTTAGATTCATCATGTAATTAAGATTAGATAGTATTTGCCTTTTTGTGCTTAGCTTTTTTCACTTTGCATAGTGTCCTCCAGTTTCATTCAATATCTGTATTTTTATATTAAAGCATACTGATTCAGTGAAGCATAAAGGACCTCCCTGGCTACACTTTTTAAATTTAGCTATGGTAATTTTTTTTTCTTTTTTTGAGATGGAGTCTCGCTCTACCACCCAGGCTGGAGTGCAGTGGTGCGATTTCGGCTCACTGCAACCTCTGCCTCCTAGGTTCAAGTGATTCTCGTGTCTCAGCCTCCTGAGTAGCTGGGATTACAGGAGTGTGCCATCATGCCCAGCTAATTTTTGTATTTTTAGTAGAGTTGGGATTTCACCATGTTGGCCAGGCTGGTCTCAAACTCCTGACCTCAAGTGATCTGCCCACCTCAGCCTCCCAAAGTGCTGGGATTACAGGCATGAGCCAGCATGCCCGGCCTTAGCTGTGGTAATTTGGATTTGATAAAATATCAAATAATTTATAGCTACTCCCCATCCCAATAAATTCAAATCATTTATGTTTATAATAGATTATATTTATTTAGCTTGAAGGCTTTCTCCAATTACAAGTGATCATCCTGCCAATTTGAAAACTAAGATATTTTATGAAAAACATGTGGTTTGTAGTGATGTGATTATGATTATTTACATATCAATTTTTATTTATATATTTATATGCATGCTGCCTTTTTCACTCTCTGGTTAGCCTTAAATGTCTGTCACCAGTGTACTTATGTAAAATTGACTACTGTGGAAATGCTTTTCAGAGTTCAGTAGATTTTACATGTCCACAAAAACCACAGAGCTACTAGGTGTCACATAACAGCTATACTGAAGCAAACTTTTGTTCAAAGCCACACTTACTTTTGCTGCAGTGAAGTGCATTCTTACTATATGTATTCCAAAAATTTTCAAGGCTTTTCCTGCAAGAAAAATATTCTATATTATACCATCTTCTTGTGTGTGTGTGTGTGTGCGCATGTGTGTGTATCTCAGTCATCTTAAATTCATTTGAAATTCTTTGAGTGCAAGGTCTGATATTTTGGTTTTCAATTTGCATTTTAATACTCTATAATACTTAGAAGTTAAATAATATATGGCTGACCGGGCGCAGTGGCTCACGCTTGTAATCCCAGCACTTTGGGAGGCCGAGGCGGGCGGATCACGAGGTCAGGAGATCGAGACCACGGTGAAACCCTGTCTCTACTAAAAATACAAAAAAATTAGCCGGGCGTAGTGGTGGGCGCCTGTAGTCCCAGCTACTCGGAGAGGCTGAGGCAGGAGAATGGCGTGAACCCGGGAGGCGGAGCTTGCAGTGAGCCGAGATTGCGCCACTGCACTCCAGCCTGGGTTACAGAGCGAGACTCCGTCTCAAAAATAAAAAAATAAAAAAATAAAAATATATATATATATGGCTTACAAGCATACCTGTTAAAAGTTAAAAATAGGAGCAAAAAATGAGTACTTTTCAAACAATGTAAAAATTATTAGTTATTATTAATGATTAAATTTCTTGGTGCTATGTAATAACTTCAGCCTAAATTTAACTCTCTTTGTATTCTTTTTTTTTTTTTTTTTTTTTTGAGACAGAGTATCACCCTGTTGCCCAGACTGGAGTGGAGTGCAGTGGCACCATCTCGGCTCACTGCAACATCTGCCTCCCAGGTTCAAGCGATTCTCATGCCTCAGCCTCCTGAGTAGCTGGGACTAAAGGTGTGTGCCACCTCACCTGACTAATTTTTGTATTTTTAATAGTGACAAGGTTTCACTATGTTGGCCAGGCTGGTCTCAAACTCCTGACCTTAGGTGATCCGCCTACTTTGGCCTCCCAAAATGCTGCGTTTACAGGTGTGAGCCACCACACCTGGTGTTCTTTGTAATCCTTTTTCTTTCTTTCTTTTCTTTTCTTTCTTTCTTTCTCTTTCTTTCTTTCTTTTTCTTCTTTCTTTTTCTTCTTTCTTTTTCACTCTCTCTCTCTTTCTTTCCTCTCTTTCTCTCTATACTGTTGGTATTGGCTTTACTTTCAAACAATAAATACAGATGTTAATGAAAAGGTCCTTTCAATCTAAGAATTATGAATATGCTGGATGAGTCTAGATCTTCTAGTCTTTCCACAGTAATCATTTGTAGTCATGGTGGAATTTTCCTGACCTTGGTAAGCTTACTCAAATATGAAGATGAAATCTCTAACTTTGGCTAGTTACCATTCTACTTTTTCTATCCACATGCTATGTCATTAACTCTCTTCAGTCTCTTTTTCCCCCAAATGCATGGTGAAAATTCAAAGGTGGTATCAACCATACAGGCACATTCTGGGGAAAGTGGTAGCAAGGATGTCAGTCCATGACCTCAGTCTTTTTCAGGCTCATCACAAAGACATTGGGAGGAGGTGTTAAGGTGTTAGTGGGCCTTTTTATAAAGACTTGTGTGGAAATACTAGTAGCTTGGGTTTCAGTTTGTAGTACTTCCTGTAATATTGTTTCAATCTAATACTCTATTAAATAAAAACATTTCTCAGATATCTATAAATCTATTCATCCTTCTATAATCATTTATCAAGCTTTACAATATTTGTCCCAGAACTTTGCTAGGCTACAAGCTAAGGAAACAGGAAAAAATATGTATGGCTTTTGATGTCAAGGAGCTAAGAGGTTTGGAGATGAAAATGAAAACAAGAACCATAGAGAAAATAGGTGTTCAAGATAATACAGGATACAGCAAGAGAAGAAGTGGAATGCTAATCTGGAGGGGAGAAAACTAAGAGAGGTTTTAGGAAAGAGGTATTACCTGATCTGAGTTTAAAAGAATGAATAAGGCCGGGCACAGTGGCTCACGCCTGTAATCCCAGCACTGTGGGAGGCCGAGGCGGGCGGATCACGAGGTCAGGAGACCGAGACCATCCTGGCTAACACGGTGAAACCCCGTCTCTACTAAAAACACAAAAAATTAGCAGGGCGCGGTAGCGGGTGCCTGTAGTCCCAGCTACTTGGGAGGCTGAGGCAGGACAATGGCGTGAACCCAGGAGGCGGAGCTTGCAGTGAGCCGAGATGGCGCCACTGCACTCCGGCCTGGGCGAAAGAGCGAGACTCCATCGCAAAAAAAAAAAAAAAAAAAAAAAAAAAAAAAAAAAGAATATAATTTACAAGCAAGTTAAGTGTAAGAACTTGGGGCAGAGTGTAAAATAAAGTTGGAGAGGAGGGTGGGGACCTGTCTTCTCCATCTTGCTAAGGAGCATGGACTTGGACTTGATCCCACACCGGTAGTGGCGAACCACTGAAGGATGTAAACGAGAAAACCTGGACCACCCTTGAGATGTAAAAGATGACTTCCAAAATCTTTATGGAGGACAGATTGCACTTGGATGGAGTTGGATGTAGAGATACCAAAGGAAAGACAATGAAATCTTAAACTTGAGACATAGTAATGAGAAAAGGAGAGAAGGAGATGAATAGGAGACCTATTGTGTCTGGAATTGGTGGGTTCTTGGTCTCACTGACTTCAAGAATGAAGCCGCGGACCCTCGCGGTGAGCGTTACAGTTCTTAAAGGCGGCGTGTCCGGAGTTTGTTCCTTCTGATGTTTGGATGTGTTCGGAGTTTCTTCCTTCTGGTGGGGTTCATGGTCTCGCTGGCTCAGGAGTGAAGCTGCAGACTTTAGCGGTGAGTGTTGCAGCTCTTAAGGCGGCGAGTCTGGAGTTCTTCGTTCCTCCTGGTGGGTTCGTGGTCTTGCTGGCTCAGGAGTGAAGCTGCAGACCTTTGCGGTGAGTGTTACAGCTCATAAAGGCAGTGTGGACCCAAAGAGTGAGCAGCAGCAGGACTTACTGCAAAGACTGAAAGAACAAAGCTTCCACACTGTGGAAGGGGACCTGAGAGGGTTGCCACTGCTGGCTCGGGCAGCCTGCATTTATTCTCCTATCTGGCCCCACCCACATCCTGCTGATCGGTAGAGCCCAGTGGTCTGTTTTGACAGGGCGCTGATTGGTGCGTTTACAATCCCTGAGCTAGACACAAATGTTCTCCACGTCCCCACCAGACTCAGGAGCCCAGCTGGCTTCACCCAGTGGATCCTGCACCCGGGCTGCAGGTGGAGCTGCCTGCCAGTCCCCCGCCATGTGCCCGCACTCCTCAGCCCTTGGGTGGTCGATGGGACTGGGCACCCTGGAGCAGGGGGCGGCGCTTGTCGGGGAGGCTCGGGCTGCACAGGAGCCCACGGAGGGGGTGGGAGGCTCAGGCATGGCGGGCTGCAGGTCCCGAGCTCTGCCCCGCGGGAAGGCAGCTAAGGCCCAGCGAGAAACTGAGCGCAGCGCCGGTCGGCTGGCACTGCTGGAGGACCCAGTACACCCTCCGCAGCCGCTGGCCGGGGTGCTAAGCTTTTCATTGCCCGGGGCCGGCAGGGCCGGCCGGCGGCTCCGAGTGCAGGGCCCGCCAAGGCCACGCCCACCCGGAACTCCAGCTGGCCCGCAAGCGCCGCGCGCAGCCGGGGTTCCCGCTCGCGACTCTCCCTCCACACCTCCCTGCAAGCTGAGGGAGCCGGCTCCCGCCTTAGCCAGTCCAGAAAGGGGCTCCCACGGTGCAGCGGCGGGCTGAAGGGCTCCTCAAGTGCCGCCAAAGTGGGAGCCCAGGCAGAGGAGGCACGGAGAGCGAACGAGGGCTGTGAGGACTGCCATCACGCTGTCACCTCTCACTATCAAGGTACACACTAATTTGATGTGCTCCTAAGGGAAAGGAGGGATTGAGGAAGCTTCTCAGGTTTCCGGTTTAGTTTGGTTTCTTGGGAGTATAATGGAACTGTTAAAACAGAGATAGGGGCCGGGCGCGGTGGCTCACGCTTGTAAACCCAGCACTTTGGGAGGCTGCGGCGGGCGGATCACGAGGTCAGGAGTTCGAGACCACGGTGAAACCCCGTCTCTACTAAAAATACAAAAAAATTAGCCGGGCGTGGTGGCGGGCACCTGTAGTCCCAGCTACTGGGAGAGGCTGAGGCAGGAGAATGGCGTGAACCCGGGAGGCGGAGCTTGCAGTGAGCCGAGATTGCGCCACTGCACTCCAGCCTGGGCGACAGAGCAAGACTCCGTCTCAAAAAAAAAACAACAACAACAACAACAAAAAAACAGAGATAGGGAAGCTTAGAAGAGGAGAATGGGGCAATAAATAATAGTAATGAAATCAGATTTTTATGTTGAGTTTCAAATGCCTGTGGGCATTCAATTAGAGATGTCCATTAAGCTGGTCACAGAGCTGCTGTGAACTGTTATTGAGGTTGTCCACCATCCTAGGGTGCCATTTTCATTAACTGCAATGTGAATGTTGCTCCCTTCTTTGTGCAGAGCATTGTTTGTGCAGAGTATTGTTATAAGTGGTGGCCATGTCATTGGTCTAAATGGCAGAAAAGGATATGAACTAGGAACAAACATTTCATTTCATCTTTAACAAATTTTTGAGTGCGTGTGATGTGCCAGGCACTTTTCTAGGCACTAGGGGTACAGTGGTGAGCAAATCAATATCCTTGATCTCACTGGACTTACATTCTAATGGAGAAAATACTTATTTGCTCATTTTACTTGCTTGTTATTTATTTGCTCATTTTATTTGCTTATTTTCTGTCTTCTCCATTAGAATATAAGTGCAATGAGAGGATTTAATGGCAGATAGTAGTATAGGCTATTATTAATACATCTATAATTAATAAATAAGTAGTCAGATGGAGAAGAACTATTCCAAGTAACTTAAAAAACAGAGAGTCCCTGAAGAAATAGCTGGTTCTAGATTTTAGACAGTAATACAAGAAGATAACCTTATAGTATCTTCTTATTCCAGAAAGCAAGTGAGTTACCAAAGACTACAATATTGTGTATATCCAAAGGAGTCAGGGCCAACTTGAAGAAAGTCTTTATCAACTCAGATTCAGACAAGAGAGGAGCCATGACAACTATTATGGAAACAGAAAGGTTTATGATAAGAATTTGAATTTATATGAGTGTGGAAAGGCTGGGAAGGAAGCCAGAGGATCACATCATTAAAGTTTTCAGCTAGAAGCTTCAAGTGGCTTGAAAGGCAAGAATTTGAGAAGAGTGTGAGAGGCTTTTAGTCTTCCTCCCACAGGCAAAATGGTAGCTCATGGAGAGGTCTGTGAAGCCACTGAATATCTGCTTCCACTTCCAACTTCTTGCCTAAGTTACATCTGACTCAAAGCCACATAGGGAAGCTAATTCTAGGAAATGTAGTTTCCGGCCACAGAAGATGTGTCAGGAAATTCTCAAGTAAACACAGGACCCCACTCTCCAAATATGGACAACTTGAATATCAATGAAGATAATAACCGCAATTGACAAATACATCATACAATGAAGTCCGTGAGTTAATAATGATCTTAGAATAATGATCTGATAATTGGAAGAATGATCTTAAGTTAGGCTGACTGCAAAAATAGCCTAAAGTATTCTCTTCCCTTTATTCATGTTCGTTATAATATGTTGGCCGCTCCTTCCATAAAGAGGTATTTTTCCCCATCCCTTGAACCTGGACTAGCCTTATAACTTGCTTTGATGAATAGAAGGCAGCAGAAAAAACACTATACCGGTTCTGAGTATAGTCCTCAAGAAGCCTTGTGTGCTTTCTGCTTACTCTTTTATACAATGTTGCTTTCTCATTTTTGCAACACTGCCACCACAGTGTGACAAAGTTCAGGCTAGCTTGTTGGCCCATAATAGATTACACGGAACAGAATTAAGTCATCTCAGCTGAGGCCATCCTAGACCAGCCAGCTGCCAGCTGACCAACAAAGCTCAGCCTAGAGAAGCCAAACTACCCAGCTTACTTTTTAATGCCCATTAAAAAAAGTTTTATTAGAGTATAACAGATGCACAGTTTTATTGGAGTATAACAGATGCACAATAAACTGTACGTATGTAACATGTACAGTCTGCTAAGCTTTGATGTATGTGTGCACGTATGAGACCATGAACATGATGAACATATGTATCCATCATCCACAAAAGTTTTCCGAAGCCCCTTGGTAATCCTTCCTGCTGGTCCCTACTGGTCCCCAACCCCAGGAGACCACTTCCATGCTGTTACTACACATTAGTTTTCATTTTCTAAATTTTGTATGTATGAATGAAATAGTACGTACTCTTCTTCTGGCTTTTACTCAGAATAATTATATTGAGATTCAACCATATGGGAGTGCTTATCAATAGTTCATTCCATTTTAGTGCAAATTTACCTATTGATGGAATGTGGTTGTTTCTACTTTTTGGCTTTTACAAATAAAACTGCTGTCAACATTCATGTACAAGTGTTTGTATGTATATATGCTTTTTTTTCTCTTGGGTGGAGTGTGGAGCGTTTGGATCATAGAGTAGGTGTATGACAACCTTTTAAAGCAACTGAACTGCCTAAACTGTTTCGCAAAGTGCGTGTACTATCCCACATTCCCACTATTATTATTCCCACCAGTATTAAGAGCATTCCAGTTCATCCACATTCTCTCCTACACTTGATATGATCAGTTTTTAATTTTATTTAAAATATAGCCATTCTTGCCGGGCGTGGTGGCTCACGCTTGTAATCCCAGCACTTTGGGAGGCCGAGGCGGGTGGATCACGAGGTCAGGAGATCGAGACCACAGTGAAACCCCGTCTCTACTAAAAATACAAAGAAAATTAGCCGGGCGTGGTGACGGGCGCCTGTAGTCCCAGCTACTCGGAGAGGCTGAGGCAGGAGAATGGCGTGAACCCAGGAGGCAGAGCTTGCAGTGAGCCAAGATCACGCCACTGCACTCCAGCCTGGGCAACAGAGCGAGACTCCGTCTCAAAAAAAAAAAATAAAAATAAAAAAAAAATAAATAAAATATAGCCATTCTTATAGATGTAGAGTTGTATCTCAATGATTCTAGTTTGTGTTTCCCTGATAACTAATGATGCTGACCATCTTTTCGTATGCTTATTTTCCACTTGCTATTTTCTTTGATAAAGTATCCGGTCAAATCATTTGCCAATTTTTACTGAGTTGTTCATTTTCTTACTATTGAGTTTCTTTATACTGTCTGAATACAAATTTTTTATTCTATATGTAATTGGCAAATGTGTTATGCCTATCTGTGGTTTAGAGATTATAGAAATATCAGCTTTTGTGTATTTCTCTATCCCATGGGCTTGATAAATTAATTTATTTGTTCTATAAATTTTTTGAAGATTTTATTGGGTTTCTATTAATTTATAATCAACTGCTAATAAAGAGAATTTTACTTCTTTCTTTTCAAACCAGGTGCCTCTTATTTATTGTTTCTTGCCTATTCACACTGACTAGAACCTCCAGCACAATGTTGAATAGAAGTAAAAATATTTGTGATTTTTTTTCCTGATCCTAGGAGGAAGGCATTCAATCTTTCACCATTAAGTATGATGTTAGTTATAGATTTTTAATAAATGCTCTATATCTGATTGAAGATTTCTCTTCTATTTCTATTTTACCAAGATTTTAAAAAATTTTAATTTGATTACTATTTATTTATTTAATTTTATTTTATTTTTTGAGACAAAGTCTCACCATTGCCCAGGCTGGAGTGAAATGGTACAGCCTCAGCTCACTGAGCCTCCTGGGCTCAAGTAATTCTTTCACCTCAGCCTCCCTAGTAGCTGGGACTACAGGTGTGCGCCACCATGACAGGCTAATTTTTTGTATTTTTTGTAGAGACTGGGTTTCGTCATGCTGCCCAGGCTGATCTCAAACTCCTGGGTTCAAGCAATCTGTCTGCTTTGGTCTCCCAAAGTGCTGGGATTATAGGCGTGAGCCACTGGGCTAAGACTAAGATTTATTAATTTTTTTAAAATCAGAAATGGGTGTTATCAAATCTATTGAGATGAACATACAATTCTTAAAACTTTGATTGATTTTTTTAATGTTAAAGTAACCTTGCATTTCTGGGATAAATACCACAGTTGAAAAACAATGGCGAGTCAGGTACAGTGGCTCACACCTGTAATCCCAGCACTTTGGGAGGCTAAGGTGGGAGGATCACTTTAGTCCAGGAGTTTGAGACCAGCCTGGCCAACATGGTGAAACCCTGTCTCTACTAAAAATACAAAAATAAGCTGGGTGTGGTGGCACGTGCCTGTAACCCCAGCTACTCGGGGGGCTGAGGCAGGAAAATCACTTGAATCTGAGAGTCAGAGGTTGCAGTGAGCCGAGATTGCACCACTGCACTCCATCCTGGGCAACAGAAAACAAACAAACAAACAATTCAAAAAACAATGGTGCAGTTTTCTGTTATATATTGTTGGGTTAATTTGATAAAATTTTGTTTAGAATTTTAAATCTATGTGAGAAATATTAGCCCATAGTTTTTTTCCTTGTAACATCTTTTTTTTTTTTTTTTTTGTCATAGTAATGCTAGCATCATAGAATGAATTGGTATGCATTCCCTTATACTGTGAGGCCTGAGATTCCATGGGTTGCCTTGACATCTTTGAGCCTCCTGGGCTTCCAAGGCCTAAGTGTGTGTTCCCATGCTTTTATCAGATTTGCCCTCAACCAGTGTGAAAGGTTCTCTGCCCAGCTAGTTCTTCTATTAGCTGGACCAGTTGCACTCTACCTAGTCTTCAACCTAAGAGGTTTTATTTCCCTGTCAGCTTGTAAAATTATTCAAAGAAGCCAATCATATCCTCCCATAGGAACCAGTGGTCACCCCACCCCATTTTCCCTACATGGTCTGCCTCCCACAGTTCCTGCTTTACTCTGTTCCTGAGTGCAAGCTTCATGTGGCCATGTGGCTTGCAGTATCATCTTCCCTGGCCTGTGAGTACCGTATATGTGACTAATCTTAATCTCTTAATCTCTTAGTCTCATCTGTACAGTGTTAGGTGTTGTGTGTTTGGCTATCTGGTTCTACTCAGGGTGGGGACCCCTCCTTAACCAACAGGGTGAGTAGGAAGTGATTAGAACATCATTTCAGTTCTCTAGAAGAGC